>NC_133543.1:32051103-33471103 GCF_048773025.1 Camelus bactrianus | reverse complement strand
TTCTGCAGCATGCTTTCAAAATATATGTTCTGATGTGTACGTATCAGATGTGTGTATATATGCATGTGTATGTGTGTGTGTGTGTGTGTGTATCTCCTTATGTATCCTTCCTTTCTCCTGTTTGTGAACTGGCAAAGAATTGTTTTTTAACTAAGCATTCACTAAGTAATCAGAATACACTCACAAAAGACCATATGTACATGTACGGTCCATTGTAACACAAGGTAGTAATAACTCCTCTACTAGTTTATGAGGAATGTCTCTTATATGCCTGCAATCCGAGGGAAAAAATGTGTTATGACTACAGTTATTTCAGTGTTATTGGGCAGTTAGAATCTATTAAGGATCTTAGAAAGGCATATATCTTGACACTGAAATGTGCAGTTATTCTTATCTCTATAAAGTGTCACTGTGTGAGCAAATAGTGGGGAAGGATGAAAGGTACATTCCAGTATAAATAAACTATTGTGTGTGTGTGTGTGTTTAAAATCAGATACATATGAACACTGCAGAGATGGAGAATATATAGTGAGTTATAACCAAGAAAAATGCGTTCTATGGGCACAGGGCCATAGTTGTTTCTTCTACTAGAAAAGCAGACAACCCTAAAATATTGGTTCCCATCAACACCATGTAAATTTAAAAATATAAGAATCATACGCACACCACAGATTTTAATTATGGCAATGGGTTTGGAAATCATTTCATTCAAGACGGCTGTCTGGTTTAAATGAAGTGAAATAACATATATGTGCGCACAAAGCGCAGTTCCCAGGAACATCGTCCTCTTCCTTTGCTTCTTTTATCTCTACAATAAACAGAGGATCATTATTTAACAAAGAACACATTTTTAGGGATACGAAGAACAAATGAAGCTCTTTTATGGTAGAGCACATGTGTCTGCCAAGAATAGAGGAACGGTGAGTATGCTAGACATCGCTGACATCCTCTTGGAAAGTTAGTGTGTGTCTGAGTCATTAAGCTACAGGGCCCACTAACTTCTGCACTAGGAAAGTGGCCCAGTCAGTCTTTAGAAACAAAGCATTTTAGTTCTGCGGTCACACCCACCTGCACGCATAGCCCCTGCATTATCTGAAGACAGGAAGGGAAAGACAAGCAGAAAATGCCTCCTACTTCCACAGGAGGAAAGCATAGTCTACTTTTGTTACTGACTTTTGGAGTTAAGCAAGTGTCATACACCAGATCATCACACACCACTGTCAAGTCCAAAAAGGTACTTACCATTTTTGGTGAGGGGAATAAATAAGGAGTCTACTATTAATCATCCGTCTGACTCACAACCCAAGCCTTTCATCAGGCTAGAATGAAAAAGACATTTTCCCAAGAGAAAGACAAAAATGATGAAGCTATTTGCACTCAGTGATGAGTCAATATCAGACTTTTCCGAACTGATCCACTGGTTTCCAAACAATTGTCTGAAGAAGGAAAATCTAAACAGTAAAACAGGAAAAAATTCTCTCGCCGTAGAAGAAAAACTGTTAGAAGGAAAGAATAAAAATGAATGAATGAATGAATAAAGAAATCCTGGTAGATGATACTTTATACTCGGGGATTTAAAATAACTTATAAAGCAACTATTTTTAAAATAGACTCTGAATGAAGAAGTGTTTTTGAGCAAATGAAGTTTCATTATGAATTGAGTTGAATTATTATGCCTGATTTTCCTCGTGGGCAAAAGAGAAATTAATGCAAATAACAACTCATATTCTTAGCCTTAAGAATGGAATTTTAACTTTTGACGATTAGTGAAAATAGTGAAAAAATTGGTTGCAAAGCTACTTGTTGTAGGTTTACTAATAAATCAGAAGATCTAAGCTAAAACACTGCATTTGAAACTAATTTTCCAAAGTTATGATTTGATGTGGTCCGGACTGACTCATAGCTCAGGAACAGAATGTAAATTGTATACAACACAATAATTTCATTTTCTTAGATATCAACCTGAAACCACGTTGAAAACTTACTGATTAAAATCAAACAAGAATTGTATGATGGCCAGAACAATATATGTAAAGGAAATAAACATGAAAACAATGCATTTTAATCACCTTGGATTAAATTCAGTGTAATAAATGAAATGTCAGAAATATTGACATTTATTAGGAGAAATCTAAATAGTGATCTTATAGTAAAATGTGATCATCACTTTATGTAGCTAGAGTTTCAACAATTCTTCCTCTGTGACAGTATAGAGATACTGAAATGTTTTTTTAAAACTCACACTAATATTTTAAGGGTAATTGCTTATTTCCTGACACATGGCATGATACAAAAAAGGCTTATAGTCAGATGCACAATTTCTGACGGTCTAACTATGCATTAAAGCTGAATTTTTTTACTTCAAATAAAATTATATTTAATGCCACATCCTATATAGGGAAACCTGTTTGAAATAGATTGCATTGTGAATAGATGTTGAACAAATTGATCTCACATTTATAAAAAACAGGTTTTGTATCGTATTATACTTGAAATAAGTAAAACTCCAAAATTTTACAGTGGTACTAATTATTCATGGCATAAAGTAAGTTTTTGCCTCAAATATGTATATTTACTATTCCATAAAACTCCTTTAATTGGTAAGCATCTAAAATATGTACTGGTTTTCATAAATTTCACTTTTTTCATAAATCTTTATGACTATTCCTGGTAGGTACATAAAGGTACACCTGGATTGGAGAGCGTCTATGCACTGATCGACACACAGAATGACACAGAATATGGTTTCCGTCCTGGAGGAGATGTATTCCTGTGAATATCAAGCAACATTTTGTCCACTGCAGAAAAGCGTTGGCTTTGAGCTTTACTGGAAACCAAAAGGAATGGCATTGTAAGTATACCATCCTGGGGGAGTACTAGTGTATCATCTTTGATCACAGTAAAAATGTAGTTGCAAATAGTAACAATTAAAAAACACCACTATTTTCTTTCCCCATATAATCAATAGAAGCTTAATTTTTAATGTGGAAAGAAAATTTGCAGTGATAACAGAAAATAAAGTTCTTTTGTGTTAGGGTGCACATGTTTACAGAGAATAGAAGAAAAGTAAGTGTGTTAGACATTATTCGAGATCTCCCAGAAAGTTTGTGTGGCTGAATCATAAACAAGACACACTGACCCAGCTAATAGCAGCATACGATGGCACCGAGACGTCGCTGGGTGGTGTTCTCCAGACTTTCAGTCTCTGAAGGCAAGTTACTGCCTACTGACCACTGCTGGGGACAGAGGAGTAACAACGCATGCTCCTGACTTAGCTCGGCAAAGTAAGTACCTACACTTCTTTTATATTTCTCTCCTGGTTGATGATGCTCGGAAACCACATTGTGGTAGTGAGAAATGGCGCCATAGAGTCTACAAGTTGAAATTCTTGGGAATTATATGAATTACATGTTTGTTCAGCCAAATTATTTCACTAACGTATCTTTTTAAAAATTTTTTCTCCTGCATTAGACTCATCAGTTTATCTGGCCATATATTTGGAAAATAATGATTGTGGAAATTCAACCAACAAAAGCCCTTTCCCGACAAAATAGAAATAGTATTTTTCATGCCATTTATCAGGTTATTAATTACCAGCTTCAGATTGCACTTCTGTATACTAGGGTTAAGACTAGCTTCTACAGACCTGCTTCTGCAAACCCAGCTGGCTATTTTAGGTTTTCTCACTAGGGATGCTAAAGAGTGGCTGGCAGCCTAGGCAGGGGAGAAGGATGCTTCTACATCGCTTCCTGTTCTTGTTAGTAGGATGACGGCCTTTGCTCTTTATACTAGCAGTGCCACTTAGTTGTAGATTCCAGGAGCTTTCCTCCACATGCTCAGACCCAGCTTATTGCCCTCCTTAAAAACACAGCACTAGCTGGCTGGCAGACCCTTCTCAGAAATCTGATTTCCAGCCTCCCTGGGGCTTCTAATGCTCCAGAACCAGCTACACAGCACCCTCTCCTTTGGGGTCCTTTTAGGGGCTCTGACTACTTAGGGTCTGTATTCAGAGCTTCTGAGGCTACAGTTTTAGCCAAGCAGCCTCCTTTCCTCAAAGATATGCATCTCAGATCTTCAGGGCCACTCCTCCAAATTTCTAAGTTTTAGGAAGAACTCCACCATCTTCTCTTTGTTCTCCAGTCCTCGGCGTGACAGCTCTTTTGTGGAGTTTTCATTCTGCCTCTTTTGTACTCCAGAGCCTGTCTAACCAATTCCTTATGTTAAATTCTTTCCATTAAAATAAATGATGTTCCAGCTTTTCTTACTTCACTTTGGTGGGTAACACTCCTGCCCACATTTAAACAGCTAAACTTCTGTGTAATGAATATAAATTTGATTTTTAAATATGTCTGTGAGCTGACACAAAAGAAAGAACCCTACAAAGTTAAATATGAATTGAAAGTAGGAATCCCAGATGATCTGTAAAGACCAGAGTTGGATTCCATCCTGAGGCTTCCGTCAAACCCAGGTGATCTTATTCTTTTATGTTGTTGGTTGTTCGGGGAATGAAGAATGGGATATAAAATCTAAGGGCCAAGTCAGGAAGAGAATTAATAGAACACCCCAAAATAAACCTAGGACACGAAATGTCATGCCCAGAGAAGAAGGGTGAATGAGAAATAAACTAACCTTGAGGAAAAGATTAGCAAGAAAGATTGCCTGTTATAAACCTGGCAGCGGGCTGTAGGAGAAACGCTATTTCCTTAGAATTCACGATCTTTAACTATCTTGCATGCAGTTTGTTTTCTGAATTCATGATTTATTGTTTGAAAAATAGCAGTTAAATAATTTGATTCAAAATGAGCTTGAGGCAGTGTGCCCCCAAGGGAATGACATTGTGAAAATACCTTGATATTGGGTGAAGGAACTCAGTTTTAACCCAGGTGACAAATTCTTCTCAAGATAATATGCCATTTATTACACAAGTATGTAATGTAAAACATAAAGCAGAGAAGAGTTGAGCAACAAGAAAATTTCATTAAAGTAAATTTGAATAGAGGGACCACAGACAAAAGAAAAGCGGTCCAGATGAAATAAGAAATAAGAAGGAATGCATGGTGCTCTCTGTATACATGGGCAAACTTGAACAGATTTAACCTGAAACCATGATAACAATATCTGATTAAAGGGTAAAAGAAGGATACAGATGAATTATGGAGAGGAGTAACACGTTTTGGAGTTGGATAATCCTCATTAAAGTATTCTAAGTTCCTTATATCACTCAGGTAAAAGTGTAATGATAGTTGATTTAGGTATTGACTTGGCTGGATCACAAGGAGCTGGATATTAGGGTGAGCATTACTCTGGTTGTGTCTGTGAGCGTGTTTCTGAATGAGATAAACTTATGAATTGGTAGACTGAGAAAGCAGATTGACATTCTTGGTATGGGTGGGCCTCATCCAATCTGTTGAAGGCCAGAATAGAACAAAAGGTTAAATTCACCCTCTCTGCCTGGCTGTCGTCTCCTGCCCTTAGGCTCAGGTCTTCAGGCTCAGACTGGTATTTACAACATTGGCTCTCCTGGGTCTCCAACTTGCTGCCTGTGGATCTTGGGACTTCTCAGACTCCATAATGACACGAGCCAATGCTGTATAATAAATCTTTACATATATACAGATATCATATACATATATTTATATACATATCATATATACACATCATATATATGTATATTTCCTATTGGTTCTGTTTTTCTGGAGAACCTTGACTTACGTATGTTTAGAGATTGATTAATTTTAAACTTGGTTATGTATGCTTGTCAAATAACTAATAACTAAAAGGTAGACTATGTAACTAAAGGAAAAGTTGACATTAAAAAAATTGTGTTCAAAAGAGACTCAAAAAAAAAAAAAGGGAGAGGTGGGGGGGCAAAATTAACATTGGTTTCAAGCATAAGCATGTGAATGTGAAAAACAACATGCAATGAATGGACAAGTTGCAGAAAGATACATACAGTATCCTTCCATTTATATAAATTTCCAAAGTAGATACAATTAAGCAATGTAATTTTTACAGGTATTTCTTTGGAGAAACAATTTTTTTTAAGCAAGGAAATTATTAAAACAAAATTTTTTTGTAGTGGCTATTCTGTTTGGGGTCAGGGAGAAATATTATTGAAGAAAAGAAACACAGGCCTTTTAAGATACTGATAAAGTTGATTTTGGGGGGCTGAGTGTTCATTTTGTTATATTTTTAAGCTGCACAAATATGTTCCATACGATTATCCCATATCCCCTCAGGACTCTCTATTCCCATGCCTTCTGTCAATTTCTTATTGAAGGTTTCTGCAACTGTTTTTGATAGGAGTTTCTCTGGCATGGGCTGTGTACTCCACCTACATATCTGGCAGGCCTGAGGTGCCAGGAAATTTGTTCCTGCAAAATCATCCCTTTAGCAATGCCAAATAGGAATTGATAGATATCTCAGCTTCCACACCCCTCAAGTGAAGATATTCTAAGGTGTTTCTATACATAGCCCAGCTATCTCCAGAAGGATTCAGCTTGTTACCCACAGTAGACGTCATTTACCTAAAATATATTGACTTTCTTTTTGTAGCTACAAGCATCCAAAAACAGCCCTCAACAAACCAATGTTCCCAGTGTTCATGCCCTGAGTAGTCTCCTCTCACTCTGAATAATGGAAGTGACACTGTGCAGTTCACAGCCTACAACTTACAATACCTTGTCAGCTTCCTCGTTAACACTTTTGGAAATCTGGAGACGCCATGTAAGAAGTCTGTCTATACTACTGCTGGAAACATCATGTTGAGAGATCACGTAGGGAGTTCATGTGAAAAAATAAGTGACCCTGAGATTAAAAGAGAGACACAGGGCCAGCCTCTGCATATCAAGCTGTCTTGCTATGACCCCAGCCCCAGTCACTATTGACTGTAGCTTCATGGGAAGTCCCAAGTGAGACCTACTGAAAAACCAAGCAGCTGATCTCAGTCAACACAAAGAATTGTGAGCTATAATTAGTGGTCGTCCTTGTAAGTCACTGATTGTGCAGTGGTGCTACCCAGCAGCAGAGAGTGAAAACACGTCTTCCTGTGCTCTCACTTGCCCACTCATGCAGGGGCTTCCTGTTACAGCTTCCCACATAAACAAACTGCTCTAAATCTAGTCTTAGAGTTTGCTTTTAGAGGAGCCCAAACCAAGACAACACAATTAATGAAGTCAAATCAATATAAAATAAAATAATTTCACATTACCTCATTAGCACACACAAGCATCCACACAAAACATGAGGCATCATTATTTCTTTTCCCTTCTTTTTTCTCTTCTTCTTCTTCTTCTTTTTTGATAGGAAGTGGAGCTTGGTGAATAGAAGTTACTTGCTAATAGGCATAAAATAAGATAATGGCATTCTTATATACTGTGCAAAAGGGTCTGTGTTGTAGGTATCTCTATTCATTTTTATGTATCATTCTTCTTTCTCTCCTTTGATCAGAGGCAGGATTGAGCTCTTGGAAACATGCCTCTTGTCAATTCGCAAGCCTTCTGTCAGTCCATTTGAATTGCTAAAACAGACTACCTTAGACTGAACGGCATATAAACAAAAGAAATACATTTCTCACATCTGGAGGCTGTCCAAGATCAAGCCTTCTACAGATTCAGTGTCTCGGGGCTCACTTTCTGGGATATAGACACTTTCTCACTTGGTGGTGGAAGGGGAGAGGCAGCACTCTGGAGTCTCTTTTACAAGGGCACTAATCCCATTCATGAGAGCTCCACCCTCATGACCTAATCATCTCCAAAGGCCCTGCCTCCTAACACCATCACATTGTCCCTTTAAGCCTGAGAAACAATATAACAAGTCATTTTCTCATCTGCTAATTCATATTGGTCTTTAATTTCTCTAATTCCACATAATAAAGAGTATATTGAATAAATATCTCACCTAGTAAGTAAGGTTCACAGAATGCATATTCACTTTTTCAATAGAGAAGTTAACTCTATTTTAACTACTTTCACTATTTTATTATCTGTAAAGCATTGGCCATAGTTAAAATTTTAATAACCCTATAGTATGTTGTTTTGAAATAAAATTAAATAATTATTGTACATATTTCTAATTTATCTAAATGTACCATTACATGTACCTTTGAAACACTATGTAAATTCAAGTCCCTTTTAAAGTATGTTTTCCTGTAGCATGGTTTAAAACTTGGAGAGCCAGCCTTTGAAATGTATAAATTATAGAAGAAGAAAATCAGCATAGTTTTCTTTTTCTGAGAAGTGGAGCAGTTAATATTCAACATGAAATGTCTAATCTTTAAATACATTATAATCTAACTGCTTAGGATAATTTTTGCTTTAATACCTTAAGAGTCTGCAAAGCCTGAAGGATGGGATTATTAAGATGGAATTTTAATGTCAAAATTATCAGAGAAGTGAACATATTGCTAGTGTTCATAAAAAATTGTATTCAATTTCTGTATGATTTGTTCAAATAAGAGATGAGAATATATTTGATTATAGCTAGTAAGTAACCCAAAATTTGATCAGATGACTGGAGGTCACTGCTACATAAAGGCTGTCAACCTCAGAAATTAGACTATTTAAGAGCTGAATTTACTCTAATATAAAATGTACCTCTAGAGATATGCATAAAAATGTAGTTATGAAGTAATTAAACAGTTGAAATATTTTATAATGAAAATAAAAAGAAAAGTATGAAAATAAAAAAATAAATGTAAATGATGATAATTCCTTTGGGAAACGATGCAGAAGTGTAGAAAACATTTTTCAGTTTTTCATTGTTTTAAGCTTTGGGATAACTCAAAACTAACATGCACAGAGGATTTCTAAACTTAAATCTTATTTTTTTTAGCAGAACTTTATTAGTGTTCAGATTAATCTATGATATAGAATTTACCGTGGAAAGCCAACTAATATGAAAAGCAATAACAAGATAGCATTTAACTGTACTATTTTAGGTAATTGTTTTAAAGCAAATACATACTTGGCAGTATTTTTATAATCGTGCTTGTCAGTTTCTTAAGGAGGATTATCCCTGTAGCAATACAAACTTTCCCTTTTACATTATCAAATACCTACAATGATGTGCTCATACATAATCATTTATAACTATTAATAGAAACTATAATAGCAATCAGTAGTCATTCAAACTTACAATTATAATTTTGTTTAATTTCACTGGTGAGGGGGATGTAGAAACTTGTCTTATGTATTGGCCTCAAGATTCAAAAGCTCAGTAGGTACCCTTCTTAGAACAATGCACCTTGTAATTTATGAATGTTCTTTTATATTCTTGCACATATAAATATACAGTTACATTTTCCCTTTTCCCCAGTGCTACATAATTATAACTTGTAATATGTAAATATTTATGAATTCACAGGATGTTCGCTAGGAGAGAAGAATGTTATACTTGCAGATTTGTCTAGTATTTGCAGAATTCAGATCTTATTATTAGGCTTTATGTTGTATTGCAAAATGTAAAAATACATTGTTATAAATTTGACTTGTCTAGAAAACATACCATCTGGTGACTGTGTTGAAATTTGAGGATTATCTCTACATTATTTAGTGTTAGAAACAGGCATTACAATGTTAAAAATTTTACTCCTTTTGCTTTTATATAAGTAAATGGAGGACATAATGTCCTGTATTCTAGGTGATAAAAATATAGTTCAAACATTAATACCATGAGGTATTAGAATCTATAGAACCTTAGAGAGCATCTAGGCAGAAATGGCTCACTAGCTGATGGGCAGTGGCTGTCAAAAGGCAATTTAAAAGATTCTACCAGGATCAGAGATGAAAGGATACTTATCAGTCCAGTGAGGAAGAGCCCTTGGCTGATGGAGAACCATGTACCCTGAGTCCAGGATGGGAGAGTGGTGGCAATCGTGCTATGGGCTTGCGTCACCTTATCAAGTATACATCCAGGATCACTAAAAGCTGGCCAGAAATTATTCCCATCCTTAAAACATCTCATTGAGTTATCAGACATATCTACTTCTTAATCTTTGTCCATATATGTGCTCAAAATCTGATTCCTATAACTTTCTCTGCTTAATCCTGATCTATACTCATTTCAAGCTTGCAAACATTTCAGATGTTCTGTTCCCCTTTAGGTAGTCCTTCGTTTCCAAATCAAAAGTCATTAATTGCTCCAGCTTTCTCACCATCTCTACAGTGTGTTCAAGTAAATGTTACTCTCTTAACTTAAATGTTAAAATGTTAACTCTTCTTCTTAAAATGTTACTCTCATAACTAAGTTCTCTAGATGATAAGATGATATCTCAACTGTGTAAAGTGAAACAAGAATTTCTCTTCAGGAACACACAGCACTCCTATTTAATGCAACACAAGACCCCATTATCTGTTTCATGGTGTTTTCATCCTCTTGGGTCATACTGCCCTTAGCATAGAGTATAGTATTTAGATTTAAAAAAAAAATGAATCATTTCTGTCTGTTCCAAATACTAGGTGTTTCCTAATTTCCTCATCTGATAATAATGATAACCATATTTTCATGTTTGTTCTTTGTTAGCCAAGAACCACACTAAGCATTTTATCTTGATTATATTATTTAAAATCACGTATGCCCAATTTTACCTATGGATTACAAAAAAAAAAAAAAAGGAGAAGGAGGAGAAGAAGAAGAAGAAGAAAGAAGAAGAAGGAGAAGAAGAAGAAGAAGAAGAAGAAGAAGAAGAAGAAGAAGAAGAAGAAGAAGAAGAAGAAGAAGAAGAAGGAGAAGGAGAAGGAGAAGGAGAAGGAGAAGGAGAAGGAGAAGGAGAAGGAGAAGGAGAAGGAGAAGGAGAAGGAGGAGAAGAAGAAGAAGAAGGAGAAGAAGAAGAAGAAGAAGGAGGAAGAAGAAGAAGAAGAGGAAGAAGAGGAAGAAGAAGAAGAAGTTGAGTACCCTGCCCAAATATGTGACAGCATTATATTTAACTCTGTTATATTTATTTTGTTAGTTTGGAACAATTCATCTTTTTGAGTTTTTATTTAATTAATGATGTTAAGCTCTCTTAGGAGACAAGGAACACATATTCTGAATTTATCTTAGATATTGAAGATTTATCTTAAGTGTACTTCAAGAAAATATTAATGAAAACCTGTTACATAGCAAACCTCTTAAAGGAAAGTTTCTGTGGATATTTAATAGCTTTCATATCTCAGCTATGATATTCTTTACTCAATAGGAGAATGCTTTGTGCTTATTATCCTTCTTGAGAAGAGCTTCTTTTCCTCTTTACAGTAGGATGTGATATTATGGTCACTCAGATGTTTTCTGTCTCTGCTGCTACTGTCCATGATGAGAAAAAAAGACTCTACTCCCTGCCTAAATCCTTCTAATGAATTCCATCTTCTGCATATTCATTTTAATATCATAATACATGATTCTTGTCATCTTACTAAGCACTTTTTATTTAGTTCCTCTTTAATTAAGGTAGGCATCATTTTAATTCTCAAATAAAAAAAAAAAAAAAACAACTTGAGGCTTGGAGAGATAAAACAACCCCAACTAGACCAGTCATACTTAAGTTTGAGTCCAGAGTCGAGGCTGTAGCTCACTGCTTGTTTTCTCTGTATCTGTTGCTTATGTTCTGCCCATTGTATTAGCAGCATTGCCTTCTCTGTCTCCTAAGTTCACAATCCAAAAAGTTACTAAGTGATTGTTAAGTTCTCACTCCTCTGGTGATCCCCAGAAATCTTGCGACTTTGCCAGATGCCTCACTTGTCTGAAAATAAAAGGCGTGTGTGACATTTCTTTGATCCGCCAGTCTAACACATCAATCCAAAAAAAAAAATCACATTAGTTTGAACGAAAATGTCTTAGTAACATATCAAAATGTTAACAACACGTGCTTGCAAATCCATGATATAATTTTGTAGGTTAGACCTTATGCTTATTGAATCTTGAATCCTCAAGTCTCCTTTTATGTAAATGAAAACATCTACCTAATTTCCTCTTGTTTTGTCTTCCATGATTTCCTAAATGTTATTTAAGGTGAATACCCAGTTGCCTACACTTTCAATGTTCTGCCTTGAAACCATGAGCTTTTTTTGAGGGAGCTGCGCTTTTACCGTCATTCTTCTTTTATGGGATTCACATTTTACTTGACACATTCTCTCCTTTTCCGTTTCAAGATTGTTTTAAATGTTTCTCTAACAGAGAGCTATTCAGTTGTCTCTAAATAATCACTGTTAAAAATAAAGCTGTCCTTATGTGCTCTCATACTTGTATGAAAATAAAAAACAAGCTATTGGGTCATACATACATGTTAAATTTTGACAGGTACTCCCAAATTGCCAAATAAATTGTGTCACTCTATTCTTCCTATAATAATGTATTGATGCTATATCGTTTTGTCCCACCATTGAAAATAGGATTGAAATAATTGCTTTTCTTATTGTTACATATTAGTTATACCATAATGACAAGTCATACATCTGCTTCTATCCATATCTTTTGATCCTGCAAACCACTTAAATTCCCATTAGTTTCCTTTGAGGCTTTTATAATTATCAATTAAGTCACATCTTTATTCTTCCTAGAATCCCTCTTACAGCCATATTGTGTTTTCATTTCTTAATTTGTTCTTGCTCACAAGTTCCTCTTTCCATGTTTTGTTGATGTTGTTTTAAAAACTTAAGATGCAAACAATGTATTTAGAAAGCTTATATCTATATATGTACACAAGATAAACTTCTTTCAATACAAATCCAGCCATCTTCTAGTGGCTGTCCTTACAAGTAGTTAATTGAATTAAGAAAAACTTAGGAAGAAAAAATGATCTTGATGCCTGTAAACCTAAATTTTTCTGAATGAGATCATGATAATGTGCATCTATACATTGTAAAGAACTTCTACCTACTTCTCATTTGATCCTAGTAATGCTTGGTACCATAATGATCATTATTTCTATCATGAAGATGAGAAAACAGAGACTCAAAATGATTTGCCCAAAGTAACAATTTTGATGGTAGCACATACAGGATTTTAACTCCAAATGAAGCACTGTTTCCACTTGAGCTTGCTGTTTCTCGTGCATATGAAGTATTTCTGTAATAGCCTTTCTTGCCCCAACAAAATTTCCTCCCCGACTAAAAATTCCACTAATCAATTCTACTGAATTAAGACTTTTAACATCTAAGAGTCTTCTGTTCAAAATCCAAATACCCTTAGAGATTTAATAATCAAGCTGTTAAGTAATTAAACCTTAGTAAGAATTAGCTTATCAGCTGGCTTTCCATCAACCACTAAGTGAGAAGCAATGGAGCACAAAGTAGAAGAAATGGGTTGGGGTGGGAACCAAAATACAGGCAATTCTGAAGGGGACTGACTGTAACTAACCGTTGTTGACTGTAACTAACTGTTGGTAGCATGAAATTCTGGGTACCTGGTTGAAATGGTGAGTACCACCAGCGGAGTGTAGATACCAGGAGAAAAACAATTATTTCATAGTTTTGTCATGTGATTATGGTTGGTCTTGGCTAAAGACATAAGCTAACAGTCATTCTATCTTAATTGAGATTTTACCTCTATATTTCTCTTATTCTCTCATCATACAGTAGATAAAACATGCTGTTATTTTATAGACCATGATGGTAAAAACTATCTTGACTTTCTGGTGTGCTTTTCTCTTGGCCTGCCATACACTTCCGTAGATTCCAACTCAAAAACAAACAAAATCTCCTATCACTGAAGCTTCTCTTACCATTTCTACCACTTAACCAGACCTGGTGAACTTGGCCACACCCTTGCATGTACACAGGCTTATGCCTAACAGTCATGACTCCACAAATTTCTTTTATATCTTCTTCCCTCTATTTGTGTCATTCTGGAAGACAAAGTCATTTAAGCATTTCTGATATCTTCCACAATGTCTGGATCTTGTGGTCAAGACAAATAGGTACTTAGTAAATGTTTAATGGATTAATTAATACCTGGGAAAATATGTAAATATATTTCTGTAAAACAAATATTTCCTCCTCTCCCAATCAAGCTGAACAGTCACCTGTGTTTTATCTATTTTAAGCTTGTTTTATTAATCTTCAGATTGACTTTCCATAGATTTTTTTTTAAAGCAATGTATTTGAAAGCAGAGACAAAAAGATAAGAGAAGTTTCACCAGATGCACATAGCACCCAGGTGAAAAAAATGAAAACAAATCAAAAACTGGACTGTAAAACTTAAGCTATAATCTTTCAGTTGAAGAAACACAAATAGCTTTTCTTTAGATTATAAAAACTCTTTAACTTACATGACAAATGTGCCAATAAATCGTTCCATTTTGTATTCATGTTGCTGAACAATATACATGTCCATCAGATCAATTCAGTGAATCTATTAGTCAAAATTAGAAAAAAAAATGAGGTTAGATCAGTGTTTTGCATACCAAAGGAAAGAAATCTGTCAGTTTACTGACTGCATTTCCAAGATGTATTTTTATTATTTAAAATTACCTGATTTTTCTGGCACGGTATAGATACAGATCATGTTCCATATGCAGTGCCCATAGGTTAGGCCATCTAGAGGAAGATATTCATGTATTTTTGGAAGCCTTTGTTTATCTTACATTATCATAGCATCCATCCCACACATGCTAATGCATAAGATGACTTTATACACTTGACTCTGTTTTTCTCTCCTGGTTTCAAGTTCTATCATCTTGGCAAGTCTGCATTTAACACATGCACTGGAAGACCACTTTTGCTTCTGTGGTTCTTGAAAATTTTACAAGTTTTGACCAAACAGGATGCAGAATTGTTTTTGAGTTTCTGCCATGAAATGTCTAATAACCCTGTCATTCTTCTGAAAATACTGTGTTAATAAATTCTGACAATGTGCAAAGCATAGTGAGAAGAGGAATTTTTTCATCCCACGCAGCTTTTTTCTAAGTGATAGAAGAGCGAGAGAAAAAGAGAGAGAAGGACCCCACAATTAGGTCAGATAGGCCATTTCTTCACCAAAAGATTATTTCTGAAACTTCCATCTCCAAGCTCTGTCTGGGGAGGATCACTTTAAATGTCTGAGACAAGGAAAATTCTACTACTGTTTTGGAAGCACAGGCAACAATGTAAAAACTAGCAATATAAAAACTAATGTAAACTTTGGTTATTTTAAAATTTTGATAGCCAGCTTTTTGAAGCCTTTCCTTTAGATTTTTTCACTTAGTTTTATACCTTTTAATGCTAAATCAATTCCTGGTCTTTGGGGCTGTTTTTAATTTTAAGATTCTAGATGGCACAACATTAGGATCCCTTATATTAGAGAATCATGCATAAGTGAAGGGTGTGTGTGTGTGTGTGTGTGTATGCTTACAAAGAGACACATACAAAAGGAGACACACACAGACACATACAAAAGTGTTTTTTAATTTTTTTTTTCTGTTTTTTAATTGAAATTTAGTCAGTTTACAATGTGTCAATTTCTGGTGTACAGAATAATGTTTCAGTCATACACATACATACATATATTTCTTTGTATATTCTTTTTCATTATAGGTTACTACAAGATATTGAATATAGTTCCCTGTGCTATACAGTAGAAACTTGTTCTTATTCAAACATATTGCAATGTTAGTTAAAACCAAAGTATAAGGAAAGTTATGAGGCTGAACCATCAGCTTGTTCATTATTGATGGTATGTTGACTTACTTGACAGCTATGCAGTCTTTATTAGATCAGGAAAGGTCATGGGCGCATATATACCTTCCCCATAAATGCTGCAAATGGAAAAGTAAATCTAATTCCCTGGGAAAACAGTAAAAATAAACAAATACCAATTTTCCTTAAGGCTGATCTGAAAACTCTTGGTGACTGCTCATATATGCACACATGTTGAAAGCATTGTCTTTGTACTTCTCTGCATTACAACATTTCTGGTGGTGTTCCTCTAAAAGCTGTGACCATCAGAAGCACCCCAGGAGCCTGGAATCACAGCCATTATAAAAGCAAGCTTTTGGCTGCAAGGTAGTGAAGAGAAGGCTGGTGGATCAAACCTCAAAGCCTTGCTTTTGAAATTAAATTAATGCAGTAGGCTCAGGCAGAGCCCAGCCAGTGCATGCCAGGCACCACGCAGCACCTCACAGTGTAGAGTCCTTGGGAGTGCAAACAGTGTGACTTGGACAAGCTTCTTCCCAGATTTACCGGCTCTGGATAACTTCCAAGCAGAGTAATCATATATATCAAAAATGCTTAGCAGTTTTGTGAAAGGTAAAAAAATGGAATTTGCTAAATCCTCTTTCCGTATGAGACCTAATGAGCACCTCAAGATACTGCCGAGGAGAGGAAGGATTAATGTTTAAAGTCATTATTCCACCTAACTCCATCAATTTCATGTCACCAACACTTCAAAAGGTGCAATTTTCAGAAAGCTGTTTTCTGCCTGAGTCTTTTCATTGTGGTTTCGCAACACAATTGCCTACTTAGGTGCTTCTAGCACGTTGCACCCTCGCAGTATATGCACTGTTTGGACATAATACATTCCTGTTTTCGCTTAATTAATACCTCACAGGAGCTTTCTAAATTACAAAGCCCCCAAATCTCACAAACAAGCTTAGGATATTATCTGTGAGCCATGTTTTCGCTGCCTTTTTTCTCGTATTTTTTTACTTGTGTAAAATACATTTTGACTTCAGTGCACCCCTTAAGAAAACTTGACATCCAAATAATATCAAGCATAACTCAAGTAGAGGAAACAAAAGTAGGAAGAAAACACAATTTTAATCCTCCATATTCTTTATCACGTGCCTTAGCACAGTTTCCTTAGCACATCTCAGTGAGAGAAGAGAATCCTTGTTTTCACTCTCCCTCCCACTGAGAGAACAGTCACAACTAAGCCACTTGCACAAAAGGTAATAAAACTCTTTCTAAGTATCAAGAGAGCTCAATTCTCTTTACAACTCTACCTTACTTATTACTATTTCAGTTAATTGGAAAAATCATAACAAAGTCACAAACAGTGGTTAATTGTAAATAAAAGAAAAAGATTCAGTTTTTATTTTTGTAAAAAGTGTACAAATATAATTTGCATGAATATATGAACATAAACATTTTCATAAGTCAGGACAAATTATGTTTTGTGGATTAAAATGGAGCACCCTTTAAATGCATGCAGAGATATAATTTAAAATTTTCTCTCTCTATAGCCCACATATATATGTATATGAAAAGTTTTTCAAAAGTTGAATAAATTCAAAACCGCAGCTATCTTGGGTTTAAACCCCAGTCAAGCTAAGGGCATACTTAGGGTGTCTCATTCCCCAATTAAATCTGATTTTTATATTAAATCTGATACCTTTTGCTTTGATAACAAAACTTATTTGATTATTCAGAGATAACAATTTCAAAAGCCAGTGTTAAAAATGTAGAATGAAGACTTTATATTCTATGTCAAAAATAACAGAAATCTTGATTAAAAACCTAAAATGCCAATTAAAAATTAAGCTAACAATTATAGTTAGTTAGTTCAAAAGTAATTAAAGATATTAAATATGTAGCCTTTAATTTAAATTGAACAGTATTATTTATAATATTTTAAGAGGTAATGGTCTAGTGATTTCATGTTTGAATAGTAGAAGTTATTAATGATATTCTTATGCAGAACATTTAAGGTTTATAACTTAAGTTTAATGGAACAATTGTCCTTTGTATCCATTGAGGATAAGAGAACTGTGTGCGCATATGTGTGCTTGCTTGGGAAAAAGGCCACAAATAATGTTTATCTGTCTTCTTTTGTCATTCTTCCTGAAAAATTAAAAAAGTTTTTCATCATAGATTATAAAATTAAGAGAGTTTACAATTGTATTAAATCCTCAACAACAGACTTCAAAAATGTTTACATGAAACAGTGATTAACATGCAAGTCACATGCTAGTGTGAAATTCCTCAAGGAAAATAGAGGTAGACATGGTCCAGTGTACTGGTGGCAGTGATGGCATCAAATAGAAGGCAAGTAGATGTCTAGAGCAGAAGATGAGCTGGGGAAGAGCTTGCTAGTCATGCCCTTTTCTCTGCCCCTTAGTGTCTGGATGCTGCTAGTCCCATTCGACTACAGACCAGGCAGTCATGCCAGCCCAGACCTGCTAAAGGTGCATCAGTCCTTTTCTGAAACCCAGCTAGGGGGAATGTTATGAAGAACACATACACAGGTCAGCCTTTGAGTGCCTCTTCCTCCAAATGCTCATCCTATCCCATGTGCTAGATAGCTTAGAAGCATCTACAGCTGGGGAAGAGATGCTGGGAAGGTTCCCATGGAACCCAGCCCACTGGTTGGGTATAAGAGAGAAGAGATAAATATCAAAAACTGAAATTAACTAAAAGACAGTATGAGTAGATATGTATCTGATACCGAGGCAGAAGCCTTTAGTGAACACAGAAAATGAAGAAAACACATGGGAATATATTGATTTTGACTATTAATTAGAAAAGGGCAATAAAATAAAAAAAACTAAGCACGACAAACTTTAAAAGGAGAAATGCAGCCTAATGGACCATGAGTGAGTATACTTAATAGAAATATTTTTATAAATCATCAAGGGAAACACTCCAAAAGAGAATCTATGAATACCTATGAAATGCAGTGGGTTATGCATTGACTGATTTCAAGTCCCCAAGAAGACAGTGAGGTAGATTTAGATTTCTACAATAAATTGATTGGGATTTACTAAAGTATCTTGTCCCAAATTATACATATAGTGAGGTAGCAAACATGGGATTCACCCCAGGACACTCCATTTCCAAAGAATTGCTCTTTCTAACACACCAGTGTTTTTCAAAGTGTGGTACCCCAATGAGCAGCATCAGCGTCACCTAAGAACTTGTTAAAAAGACAAATTTTTAAACCCTGGAGCCCAGCACTCTTTGTTAACCAGCACCCCAAATGCTCTGGACCATGCTGGGACTTGTCCAGTTATTTCATATGCATTGTGATTATGTATAAAATATCACTTGAGTATTAAGATGATTTACAGGTAGAAATAACTGTATCAGAGTTAAGAGGAGAGACAGGCTGGGAGGAAGGTCACTATGGTAGCCAAATGTAATATAGATTCAATATTGATCTCTAAAAAGAGACTGAAATCTTGTCATTTTCCACCAGGCCTACTAAAATAACATCAGATGGTATAGGAATTTCAAACACATCTATTTCTTTATTCAACTTAGACAGAAAGGAGTGAGTAAATTCTCTGCCTCATTAAAATTCCTGTTCACTACAAGGTATTAACAATATTTTTAAAAGTTGAAGTTTCCTCACAAAAACCATTACAGGTTTTTGCTATCACCAAAACCCAGTAATTAATAGTATGTGCATGGAGCTTGAGATCTGTGTATGAACTCTTGCTACACCAGTTAAAAATTCTGTGAACTTGAGCAAGGTTGACGACTGCCCTACTCCAGATGTCTTCATCTGAAAAGTGAAATAACAAATGTATAACCACTTTCTTTATGTGAATTAATGAAGACATAAAATAAAAGAAATTCTTTTAATATGTGGACTAATTCCACTTGGTCTAAATCATCTTTGGAACTAGTGTAAGAACATCTCCAGTTTCTAAGTTGTTATGTACTATGTTGAGAAATGTGACCACACATATACATTCTAGAAAAATGTGCATCTGACTGAGCACTTGTGCCTTTAATCATATAGTTAGTTCCTTGATTTCAATTGTAATTTCAAAATTTTGCTCAAATAAAAAAATGCCTCAGAGACATAATAAACATCCAACTTAAGAATTATTCAGACAGCAGACAGATATTGTTTATACAGTTTATGTGCATTTCTTCTTCTGCACAGTGCTATGAAGAAAGTTGGCTAAATGCACAATTGATCCTCATTATTAAAACAATGGGCTCTTTAAATCTGTTATTTTCCCCCACTTGTATATGCCTTAGTTCCTAACACAGAGTGGCCGTTCTAGAGAATTAAAAAAACTAAAATAAAAAAATTTGATTCCATTTTCCACTGATCCTTTGTCAATCGTAAATATCCATACTGATTATGTGAACTAATTTAGCAGAATTCACCAGCTAGAAGAGACATGGGAAGATTTTCTTTTAGGCAGACCTGATGCACCATAAGTAAGCTGACTTGACTTAACCCTAAGTATTACAACATCTTTTAAAAGCAAGTCCCCTTCCTGCTGTTTTACACTTTAATTACTTCTTTAATCGACTCATTAGTTGATTAACTTACCACTGCTGGCAATGAGTACCTGTTCTAAGTAGGGGGGAGCTAATTGAAGCAGTGGTCTTTGAATGCTGCCTGTCTGCAGCCCAGGAGCTGGATGCTCGGCTTTGGGGGAGGCAGGAGGACCTCAAAGTCTGCACGTTAAATATCTGAAAAGCAAAATTATAGTACTATCATCATTTATTAAATATGTCCCAAGTAAATTTCATTAAGTCATTACCTACAAAGTACTTGGTTGATCCTTTTCTTTCCCATAAGCCCATAAGCCTTGAATCTAGAGAAACTGCGCTTTACCAACTAGCAGCAGCCTCCTGGCCACTCTGTTTCTTGCTGGCTGTGAACAACACACATAATCTTATAAGCAAAAAGAGATATGAGCATTTAAAAGCAAGAAGGTTATGAATATACCAGACCTTAGCAGAAAAAACAGAAACCTCCTCTTTTCTTCTAAGTGTTTGTATACAGCTTAAGAACTCTTACCGCATAGAGATTCTGAAGCTCATATTCAATATCACACCTTTTAGATTTCCTGATTCTGCAGTTTAATTCCTCTCTGTTTCAGCCATATATTTTACTGGTCCAACAAAGAGACAATGGTAGTATTGCATAATTAGGAAGTAATTTATCAAGTGATGATGTTCTCATAACTCTCCCTGTAAAAGATTTAGGTTTTACTCAATACTTAACAGCATTTAATGGAGGTTTAAAGGTCGAGAAGATTGAAGAAGAGCTGACAATATAAGCACCACCACGTCCCCTCAGATGAAGGAAGGGGAGCTGTTCCTCCTGACTCTCGGAATCTTTTTTCAGGCAACTAGAGAGGCTTTCCTCAGGTAGCCTCCTCCCATTTCCCATAGAGTGGGAACCACTACCTTTTCTTCCCTTTACTTTAGTTTTGATTGAAATTTAATGAGGCAAAAACAAAGTGCTAATAAACAAGAATTGAAGTAATTAATGAACAATAATCTTTATACCTTCCACTTCTATTTAATTTAAGGACCTCATGGTGCTATAATGAAGCAACGGAGGTAACTGCGAGTGTGCAAACGGCGTAACCTGAGGCAGTGACGGGTAATGAGCCCAACAGGGAAGAGATTTGGAAGGAGAATGTTGCAATTCTTGACACCCATTAGCTAGAATCATGAGAACCACACTGATGACCTCACTAGTTAACGTGATGACAGCAAAATGCATACGTTGGGAGACTTCATTATCAGCGACCCTACTAGGCACTTTGAATATATTTTCTCACTTTTAAGCCTCAAAGCAATCCTTTGATTTCCACTTACAGCATCTAAGTCTCAGAATAATAAAATGCGTTGGGATTACACTTCTAGTAGGAGATGCAACAGAGAATGAAAGGGAGTTCTTTGGAACCCAGTGCCATTTTTAATCTTCGACTTTTATTTTTTCGGAACAGCTTGAAGGATTCATTTACCTTTTCAACTAAATTTCAGCATGTTTTATGAAAACGAAAAAGGACTGATAGCAAAGTTCTATTCTTGCATTTGATTTTAGCTGGTGTAATTTTAAGGAAAACATAATGTACTATCTGGCCTTTCGTTTCTGTGACTATAATGTAAATAGAGTATTATCTCTAGCTCATCCTCTGTTGGCTGAAAATGCCTGCTTACATTTACTTTTACATATAACAGAACTATAAAAGCAAACTGTGAAAATTATTATGATAAGTAAAGCAAAAGAGGTAATATTTAAATGCATTTAATAATATAATAATCTATTCCCTTTTTAAAAATCATTCCATGATTCAACGATATTTATTGTCCTCTTGCCATGTTCCAAGCATTGTTTTGTTACTAGAAATAGAGCGCTGAATAGAGTTACTAGAAAGCAGGATCCTTGCTTTCCTTAAGTTTATTCTAGTTGGATGGGGGCTAGTGTTGAAGGAGAGGAAAGGCATACAATAAACAGGTGAAGAAATAAATAATTTCAGAAAGTTATAAGTGACAGGTGGTCCTGGAAGTTTCCTCCAAAGAAGTGGCATTTTTAGTGAGATACAAATTTTGATGGAGGCCGCTGTGTGAAGTGATGGATTAATGGAATATAGAGCCATGTGAAGAGTATTCCAGGCAGAGGGAAGAGCAAAAGGCCTGAAACTGGAAGGAGTCGATACGTTTGGGGAACTTTGAGAGAACTGGTTGGTGGGAAAATGGACAGCAATATCAGAGTCAGTCAGTCAACGTGTAGAGGTGGATTGAGTTCCTTTCTGCCATGTTTATTTGTCTCAATGTCCTTGGTGGTACAATTATAAATCTAATACATGGTCTATTGGCTCATATTGCCAGGTATCATTTTTAAAACTAATTTATTAATCCTAAATATAAAGTGATAATGATATTTAAATTCACATTACACCTATCTAAGATTATAATGTAAAAAGGTACAAATCCATTGGAATAACTAGCAAATTATGTATATGTGTGCTCTTAAAGATACTTTAGAGAAAGAAAATGCAAAGAAAAAGTATTACTATAGTAACAGCGATCTAGAACTCATACGCTTACTAGGTATATTTTGTATTACATAAATTATGACATTTGCTTGGTTAAAAATAAGGGATGGTTGGTGGAGGGAGTTAAAATCAGAAAATAGCCTTAAAACAGTTTTCCAAAATGTTAAGTTTGACAGGCAGTAGTTCAAGGAAACATCTTTGAAAGCAATTCTGAAGAAAATTAGAGCTGGCTTAGTAAACACTTTCATTAGCTCAGTAGATTTCCCCAAGGACTTAAAGTGGCCAACCTATACCTCTACGCTTTCCCCACTTTTCTTCCCACTCGCTTAAGATGAAGTTAACTTTTAGCAGACTTAGAAATTGTGCAAATTAATTAATCCGAGGTCACTCCAAATCAGGTGTTGTGACTAGTCTCTAAATGTTCTTAGGTTTACTTTAGTTATTAAGTAACGCTATCTTCTCCAGTATAAAACTCCTCAGTGAAATTGGAAATTTAATGCAAACACTAATTAAACCAAGTTTTTTTTAAATCAAGACTATTATCCTACTGAAACATACAGTATATTACAAAAGCAAATTAGTCATCCAAAAATAGATGAAAACTCACTAACTATATATATTCCTATATAACACTATATATATATATATAAAATACTATATATATTTATGCAAACTAAATATATATAACACTATATATATGTAAGCTACTAACTAAATATATGTGTGTGTGTGTGTGTGTGTGTGTGTGTGTGTGTGTGTATAAACACACAGCTGAGCAGCTAATTAAGGAAACAATTTGGGCACCTGTTTCTACATAGCATCAATATACCAAAAAAGAATGCAGGCAATTTTTTTAAAATAAGTAGTGTAAAATACATTTGATAGCCTTCATTTGATTAAATTCTTCTTTGTTAACACAGAAAACTAACCATGGAGATTCAGAAGTTGCAAATAGTCTTTGTTTCATCCTTTGTCATAATTCAGACATACGTTCCCAGCAGTTAGAATTAGCTTCCCAATTACAGGATTATTGATTGTCTAAGTGAAAAGACACAGCCTTCTATTAGCTTTGCCGCCCAAATTCTGTAACAGGATGGTGGGTGTTACATCTTCTAACATTGTAATTTATTATTTTTACTTTAAAATGAATAGAAATTCTATAATCTACCTTCCTTTAATAGCTTTTGTTACAAGCATGATTCTCCAAGTCTATTTAAATGGATTTTGAGCAATATAAACTCCACTCTTTAATTTAGTTCTATGCAGAAATGAGAGACATTTGGTTGAAATTATTTGAGATTATTATTTAGAGATTAAAGTTGGAGTTATATTTCCTTCCTGTCTTGGCTTGGGTTGCTATAACAAAAATACCATAGATGGGGTGGCTAATAAACCAGAAATTTATTTCTCACAGTTCTGGAGGGTGGAAGTCCAAGATCAGGGTGCCAGCATGACTGGGTTCTGATGAGAGCCCTTCCCCAGGTTGCAGACTGCTGATTTCTCATTGTGGCCTCACACAGCAGGGAGCAGAGAGAGGAAGCTAACTCTGACTCGTAGACACACATTAATCCCATTCATGAGATTCATGAGTCTTCTAACCCAAATTACTTCTAAAGACTCCACCTCTTAATACCATCACACTGCTGAGTGGAGAGAGTTTCAACATCTGAATTTGGGGGTGGGGGGATACAAACATTGAGTCCATAGCATTTCCAAAGTCCCAAACTGGCAAAACCTGTTCACTTCTTCACCTCTTTACATTCTCATATAGCTCCACACTCCTTCCTTTTTTTTTTTTTAACAAAATCTCAAATCTTTCATTCTCTGGTAGCATCATGTCCACAGATGAAGTTATGTAGCATTGTTTGTATGAACACCCATGTACACACTCTAGAAAGGATGGAAGAAGTTTAGTCAACTAACGACACTAAGTTCTGAATGCTAAGCTCGATGGGGCTTTGAGTCAGGACCCCATCTGAGATCAGGGGTGTTGGTGGCTTGGTTTGTTGTAGGTCAACTTCTGCGCAAAGTAAAAGTAAGATTGTATAGCTAGGCAAGATGAGGAAGACCTAAAAAAGGATTATGAAAATTAGTGCAATTTTTCTCTTTCTTTCTAAAAATGCACAAAAGGATTTGGATAGATCTATTTGTGATCTTTTGACACAATAACTATTTTTTGTTTGGGTTCGTACTTACTACACGTTTTGCTTGTTTCTCCACCTGACTTCCTGAGAGGTAAGTATTACTATGCCATTTGTGTGCCCAATCTCATGCATGTTTCATATTTTAACACACAAGTTTATAAACATGAAGAAATGTAGCATTGCCATTTCTTATTAAATGTATATATAATTCCTTTTGCAACTTCTGTCACTCAACTTAAGCTTTTGAATCTTATCCTTGTTGATACACATTGATTTTGCTCATTTGAATAACCATCAAATATTTCAATGAAAAGGTACAATATTAAGTAAAATCTTTTTTTACTGAATCTTGAAGTTCAAGAAATCCATTTTTAAAAATGAAAATAAGAATATGAAGAAGTGAAAGAAATTGTAAAGCAGTTTGATTAACAAAATTATAAAATATGCCTATTCAGAACTTTATTGATGAAATCACACAAATGTCCCCAAACAATTGTTAGTTGAATTCAATTATCTCAAATATTACTAATTAATAACTAGTAATTGCCTTAATTGTAACCCTCCAAACAAACATATATTTAAAACTTCCTAACTTACGATACTATAGGATAATCAGATTTTCGTTTTTTTAAAATTGTGCTTTTGCTTTGATTATTATTTTTCATCACCATTTTACTGTATACTTTGCTTGTAAGAGATTCCGTAGAATCATTCATGGTTTGTGGTTCTGGAAACCCTCCAGTTGTGTTACATGTGATAGGCTCTTTGCCCTGTTTATGCAAAAGTTGAGTCAGAGGCCATTAGCAACTTATCCTAAATGGAATAACCACAAACCATAACTAATATTAATATAAACATATAAACATACTTTACTTAAAAGGATCTTATCTAAATAGCCCCCTAGTAGATTTAACATTTTAATGCAGTTTCACATGTATCAGGAGAATAAAATCTGTGTAAAGAGTTTTTTAAGTCAGGGACTTTTTAATTTAAAGCCCTAATCCACCTCTTACTATTCAAATTTTACTTTGGACAGTTTTTTTGTTTTTAATTTCCACTTATTAAATATTCCCTATTCCCAAGTCAAGGTATACAGGCAATTTATATGCATAATTTCTTTTTTTCTGTATTCTTTTCCTTTATGGTTTATGTCAGGGTATTGAACATAGTTCTCTGTGCTATACAGTAGGACCTTTTTTGTTTATCTATTTTATATATAGTAGTTTGTATCTGCTAATCCCAAACTCCTAATTTATTCCTCCTCCATCCCTTTTCCCCTTTGGTAACCGTAAGTTTGTTTTCTATGCCTGTGAGTCTTGTTTCTGTTTCATAGATGAGTTCATTTGTATCATATTTTAGATTCCACATATAAGTGATACCATATATTTTTGTCTTTCTCTTTCTGATTTACTTCACTCAGCATGAAAATCTCTAGGTCCACCCATGTTGCTGCAAATGGCATTATTTCATTCTCTTTTGCGGCTGAGTAGTGTTCCACTGTGTATGTATACCACATCTTCTTTACCCAGTTATTTGTCAATGGATATTTATGTTGCTTCCATGTCTTGGCTATTTAAATAGTGCTGCTGTGAACATTGGGGTGTATGTGCATAATTTTTAACCCTCATATTGCTTTATAAAATAGGAATTATTATCACTGTTTTAATTTCCAGTGAGAATCCTGGGGTTCATAAGTTTAAGTATTTTTGCCCCAAATCTCATTGTCAGTAAGTGGTGGAAAAGGATTCAAACCAGTGTTTTCTGATTTATGCAATTTCTACTACTTAAATTTTTATACATATAGTGATTGAATAATTCACCCCCCTCCCCAAATTCCTGTCCACCTGGAAAATCTTCACAGTTTTAAATAGTTAAGGGCTTAGTGATGAAATTATTCTGGATTTAGCATGGATCCTAAATCCAATGACTGGTGTCTTTGTAAGAAGAGGAGAGGACACAGAGAGACAAGGTAGAAGGTCGTGTGAAAATGGAGGCAGAGACTGAAATTATGTTGCCATTAAGTCATGGAATGCCAAGGGCCACCAGAAGCTGGAAGAGGCAAACAAAGACTATTCTCTGTCAACTTCAGAGAGATCATGGGCTCACCAATACCTTGATTTTAGTCCTCTGGCCTCCAAAACTATAAGAGAATAAATTTTAAATCACCAAAGTTTGTGGTGATTTGTTACGGCAGCCTTAGTAAACTAATACAATTCCATGGTATTTTTCTCTGTAGGGAAGGGCCTAAAATATTTCCACATGGTATTAAGTACAAAGCACTTTGTAGATCACTAGGACCATGGTAGGTACTCAATGCTACTATGAAACAGCGAAACTTCTGAAAACAATGACAGAATTTGGCCTCATCTTGGATAATAATGAATAAAAAGTAAAGAACTACACAGGTAAAGACTTCATTGTGGCTTCATGAAATAATTATATACAAATAATAATATTTTGCAAAGTAAATAAATGCACAGATAGAGACTTCATTGTGGCTTTTCATGAAATAATTGTATACAATAATATTTTGCAAAGTGAGGACAGTTGTCTGGTTGATTATGTTAACATACTGAATATTCATGATGATACGTGGTAGGAGAAAAAACTATTTCTACAATAACTTGGAAGAAAGCAAAATAGTTTAAGAATATTCATTGAAATTACATAGGAACATAGCAACAAATACAGAAAATAGGATGGGTTTCAGAGAGAACTGGAAATCCTGGGATTCAAATTTGTTCCAGCTAAATGATGGAAAAAGAAACAGCAAAAAGACATGTAGTTATTAAAGTGCATATAAAAAAATAAGTTGAATACGAACTTAACTGCTTTATGCTTCATGGAGATATTATCACATGCCATACAATTAATGCATTTAAAGTGTATAATTCAATAATTTGCAATATTTTCTCAGAGTGCAACCATCACTACAAACAATTTGAGAACATTGTCATTACCCGTCCCCCGTAAAACCTTGTACCTGTTAGCAGTCACTTTCAACTCCCCTCTTTAGCTAGCTGTAGAAAACCACTTATTTATTTTCTGTCTGTGGATTTATCTATTATGGATATTTCATATATGTAGAATCTTACAAAATACGTTCTTTCGTAACTGGCTTTTTTCACTTAGCTTAATATTTTCAAGGTTCATCCATGCTATAGCTTCTATCAATGCTTCATCTCTTTTTATTGCCAAATAACATTCCATTATGTAGATGTATATGCTACATTTTATTTATCTATTCATCACAGACGGGCATTTGGGTTGTTTCCACTATTGACTATTATGCTGTGAACATCTGCATAAAGGTTTTTGTGTAAACATAAGTTATCACTTCTCTTGGGTGTATACTAGGAGTAGAATTCCTAACTCGTGTGGTAATTCCATATTTAAAATTTTGAACTGCTACACGTTTTCCAGAATGGCTGACCCATGTTACATCCCCACCATAAATGCATGAAATTCCAAATTCTCTATATCCTTGTCAATATTTGTTTGTTTCTATCTTTTTTGATTATGGCCATCCTAGTAGGCATCTTTCCATTTACTTATTGGCCAGTTGGATATTTTCTTTGCATAAGTATTCACTCAAAGTCTTTCTTCATTGTTTAATTGATTCTTTCCTTTTTTTGTCTTTTGAATTTTGAGTTATAAGAGTTCTTTGTACTCTGGATACAAGTACAATATCAGATGTTAAATTTCCAAGTGTTCTCCCTCATTCTCTGGATTATCTTTGTTTGCAGGATGATACTGTTTACAGCATAAATGTTTTTAATTTGATGAAATCTAATTTATCTATTTTTTTCCTTTGTTGCTTATGCTTTTGGCGTTGTATATAATAAGGCTTTGCCTGCCACAGGTTATGAATATTACCTCCTATGTTTCCTATGTTTTATAAGTTTTATACTCTCAGCTCTTACAATCAGATCCATGTTCAATTTTGAGTAAATATTTGTAGATAAGTGATGTAGGGTCCAACATCATTATTTTGCATATGGTTATTCCATGCCATTTGTTGATAAAATACTGTTCTTTCTCCTGTTGAATTTCTTGGTAGCCTTGTGGAAGATCAGTTGACTGTGAATATAAGAGTTTATTTCTGGATCCTCAGTTTCATTGCTCTATTATGCCTATTGTGTTTTTCTCCCCCCAAATATTTATTTATTTATTTATTTATTTATTTATTTATTTATTTATTTATTTATTTATTTATTTATTTAAACGGAGGTACTGGGGATTGAAACTAGGAACTCGTGCATGCTAAGCATGCACTCAACTGCTGAGCTATATCCTCCCCACTACATGCCTATTCTATGGCAGTACTTCCCATCTTGATTATTGTATCTGGGAGGTAAATTTAGAAATTGGTAGGTTTGGGTCCACAAATTTTGTTTTTCTTTTTCAAGATTATTATTTTTAGAGGGAGAGGGAAGTCCCTTGCTTCTCCATATAAGTTTTAGGATCAGCTTTTCAATTCCTACAAAAAGTATCTGGGACTTTGTCATGGCTTCACTGAATCTGTAAATCAATTTGGGGAGTATTGCCTTAACAATATTAAGTCTTCCCATGTGTAAACATGGTATGTCTTTTCATTTATTTAGGAATCAAAAATTTCTATTAACAATGTTTGTCATTTTCAGAATATAAGTTTTATTAAATGTATCTTCAAATTTTGCATTTTTATACGCTTGTAAATGTGTCAATTTTATTTCAGATTGTGCATTGCTGGTGTATAGAAATGCAATTAACTTTTGTATATTGATACTACATCTTGCAAACTTACTAAATGACTCTATTGGTTCTAATAGATTTTTTACAAGATTTCTTGGGATTTTCTATACATAAGATCACGTTCATCTGCAAAGAGATTACTTTACTTCTGCCTTTCCAATCTAGATGTGAGTTTTTAATTGTCTAATTGCCTAATCATTGTCTTTTTCTGATCTTAGTGGAAAAGCATTCCATATTTCAGCATTAAGTATGATGTTAGCTGTGGAATTCTTGTTAGGTGAATTTTAGCAAGTTGAGGAAGTTCCCTTTTATTCCTAGCTTGTTGAATATTTTATCATGAGGGTGTGTTGGATTTTGTCAATGCTTTTTCTGTATCTATTGAGATGATATTGTGAATCTTGCCCTTTATTCTATTGAAATAGTGTATTATATTAATTGATTTTCTGATGTTAAATCAATACCACTTAGTCATGGTATATAATCCTTTTCATATGCTGCCGGATTCACTTGCTCTGATTTTGTTGAGATGTTTTGCATCTACATTCATAAGGGATGTTAGTGTATATCTTTCTTTTCTTGTGATGTATTTGCCTGATTTTAGTAAAGGATAATAGTTCAGGATAATATTGACCTTAAAGGATGAGTTGAGAAGTGTTCCCTACTCTTCTGTTTTTTCAGAGCATTTGCGAATAATTGGTATTAACTCATTAAACATTTGGTAAACTTTACTGATGAAAACTTCTAGGCCTGGGCTCTTGTTTGTGTAAAGTTTTGGTGTTTCTAATTCAATCTTTTTACTTGTTCTAGGTCTATTCAGATTTTTTTTCGTCTTGTCAGTTCTCATAGTTCATATCTTTGTAAAAATTTGTCCATTTCATCTCAGGTAGCTAATTGATTGGTGTACAGTTGTATACAGTACTCTTCCAATCCTGTTTTCTGTAACATTGGTAGTACTGTCTTCTCTTAGATTCCTGATTTTAGTAATTGGTCTTCTCACTTTTATCTTATTCAATATCACTAAATGTTTGGACCCATTTTCTCAGAGTAACTTCTCTGCAATACTGTTCGGCCATGGAGCAGGGGCACTAGCCTTTGTTCTTCTCAGTTTGCCTCTTCTGAAGTGGAGCATCTGTGAGCTAGGATGAAGGTAAGTGGAGTTCTCGGCTTTTTGCACCAAAGACGACTTCCATTCTACAAGTGTTGGTTGGGTGGTGAGAGGGAGCTCCAAATATCTCAGCTGCCTGTGTCTAAATAGAGCTTCTGCAACACAGAAGAGGGTTGGGAGATGAGAAATATTTGCAACCTGTCCCTCCCAGGGAGATACCATAGCCCTAGACTGGGACTGGAAGGTGAGGGAGTCCTGTATGCTTGGCTGCATCCAGCAAGAGTAGAGCTTTCATCTCACTGAATAGGAAAAAGGAGGAAAGAAAGGGGAAGAAGCTTTTTGGCTTAAATCCCACAGACTTTTATTCTTACAGATATTTAGGATCTTATCTTGAGTAAATATTTATCCATCTCCTGTATGACATTAGGACAATTTCCAGAGACTTGAAATGCTTTTTTGTATTTTATATAATTTTCATAAGTTATAGTTGTTTCACTCAAAGAAATCTGTGTAGCTCATCATTTTGTCATTCCAGAAGTACCTCTAAACATGCTGAGGACTATGAAAGATAATTTCTCTGTTTAAGAAATGTATTTGGAAGTGTATGAAACTAATCATTGATAGAAGATATATTAAAGTAGAGACATATGAAAGAAAATATATCAGAACACTTCTGACAAAGTCAGAGTTTCTAAAATGTTGAATTATATCCAAAAAATACAGTATATGATCAATAACATAATAACTATTGATATAATCTTTATGGCTCTTCAAGATACTAACAACAGTTAAACACAGTAGTAGGGTTGGATGTTTACTGAAGTAAAAGGAAAGAGAAGTACAGATATTCTAAACTTATTATTTTGATTCAACCACAGATATAAAAATTTGTACATATATTTAGATAGATCTCTCAAAAATTATTGAGAAAACCCTTTAAACTTTACATAAAGTAATCAGAGTCTGTTTTATTTGCTGTGTTGGTGTAGTTTTGTAAACAAAGGTACTTTTTAAAAATAAGTTTGAACCAACACATGTGGGCAGTCTGATAAATATTTTGGTACACAGTAATTTTATTTGTAACATTTTAAATTGTGTGGTTTCCCTTCAGAGTACTTATTTATGAGTTATATGATGCCATTTATAGTAGTTATACTTGAAGAAATACTGTCACTACTTTCTAAATTTACCTTCTTGTACCAAATGCCCAAGTAAATGGAGAAAAGTTAGGAAACAATATATTGGCACAAAGTTTATTCTAATATGATTCCCCCCAAAGTTTAAGAGATTAGAGTTTTAAAAGCAAGGAAAAAATATGGAGAATGAAAAGGTAAAAGCTGAAGAACCTAATTTAAAAACTGATGAAAACTTTCTGAATATTTCAGTGTGGTTTCTTTTATCAGTATGCTTTTCTTCCAAAGATGTTTAAAATGTTTGTAAGTCTAATATTTAAAAAACAATATTTAAAAGTTCCTTTGACATGAAACATCATGGTTGTTAAAAACTGTGTATATGCTAAATGCAATTAGTGCTTGTTTTTGGTTACAAAGTTTAACCTGATGCTACCTGCTCTAATGCATACTTGGCAGCCTTTCAAAAAACCAAACAGATGTTCTCTGTTTCCCAGAGAGAAGTGTCTGTGTGTTTGTGCAAGGGAGGGTCTAGGGCCATCCACTGGGAGTTCCAGATGGCTCATGATGCTACCTGCACTTTTATTTTCAGTCGTGTTAAGTATTATTTTGTTAACGTTATGACATTGATAAAATTCAATAACCATTCCTGATAAAAATGTATAAAAAGAATGGAAATCTTGTTTAGGTGATAAAGACAACTTGCTTTAAACCAAGAGCTTTATTATATTCACTAGTAAAATCCCAGAGGAATTTTATCTAGATTTGCAAAATGAAATCCTCATTATCACTTTGCTGTTTAATAAACTGCTTTTTTTTTTGCAGTGCTTTCCACATTTTAAAAATACTTAAAAGTGACTCATTTTTTTCTTTTTCAATGATAACCAGGTATTTCATATAAAATGATGAAAGATATATCTGTAAAAAGTAGCATATTTATGTAATATCTTGCTGTCATTTTATATCAAATACAGATATACATACTGTCAAATTTATACCCAATATTTATACCAATATTGTATCACTAGACTTTTTGTTTTAAAATGCAGAAACTCTAAAATATATTGTTATGTGTGTTTGCCAATTGTCAATATTTCAGAAAGCCTCTTTCTTTATTCTTAAATTGTCTATTTCACACTTTTCGTTAAAATGTCTTTAATTTTCTGAATTGTGGTGAAAGCAGATGATACTTTTAATTTTGTTTTTATATCCACACTTTGCAAAGTGAGATAGGTAGATAGATAATATACGTGTGTAGACAGACACACAGACACACAAACACATTATACTATTTATCAATTGCCCATTGTTTCTATGCTCAATTGGTCTATGAAAAATCTGGCAAATATAAACTGGCTTTCGTGGACCAGGAAAGTCAGCTTAACTAAAAGGCCAGGGAATTTGTAGCGAGTTCTATGTAATAAGAATAAATATAATGCATTTGGTAATCTTTCAATGATTTTATGAAGGCAAAGCACCTGGATGAAAAGAACCCTGACTTTAATTTATCACATGTGACTGGGAATTGACAGAATTCTGCTTTAAAGTGCTGTAGCATCCACAGCTAAATGAACATGCTGCTTTTAGCAACTGAATGCCAGAGGCCAGGAGATCCTAACAGGATAACTTTCAGGATCAAAAGAATGTTTCATGTAGGAAACTTGAAACAAATATATTATCCTAAAGCCATCAATCAACAAAAAGCAATTAAGCATGACACTAATCAAATAGTAACAATGGCTGCATTATTATTACTATAAATCTGTTAAGGATATAATTCTTTAACTGATGTACTTTGTAAAAAGTAGTAATTCCACTGATCTAATATTCTTTCCAAATAATAGTTACATAATTAGATAGACTACTTTTTTTTTCTATTGAAAAATACTTGGGTTCTTTTTTTTTTTAGTAGATATTTTAGAAGTACACTTCCTTTCTATTAAGCTGCATCTAAACAAACAAAACATAATAAATAAAAAAGATTAAAAGAATAAATATGGAGATCTTTGCCAAATTACATCTAATTGAAAAAGTACAAATATTTAAAAAGTCTTATTTACCATAATTTAATATGGTCAAGCAAAAATATTAGGGCAAGATCAAATAAGATAAAGCCAAGGTGTAAAACCAAGGGGTGGGGGTGGAGATCATTAATTGGTGTCATTGAATAGATTTCCAAGGTAAGTGTTAATGTGGTGTTGATTGTGACATTAAAATGTAATTCTAGGTAAAGTCTTAGGTGCTATCATCTAGAGAACAGAAACTATTATACAGTAATATGAAAGATTGCCCAGAGTCCATCAAGTTGGCTAATATTCAAAACTGAACATCATGTGATAAGAGTGAACTTCTTTTGGAAACTCAATTTTTAATCTAATCCAATTATTTTATATTTACCTTATGGAATTAGAGAAGCTGGCTCTTAGAGATATAAACTTAAATTATAAACTAAAGCTTCATCTGAGAAATCTGCTCAGAAGTTGATTATGTTATCAATTTTCATTGGTGAGCTCATATTTGCCTGGTTTAATGCAGAAGGATTGATTAGTGGATCATGCAAACTTTTTTCCAGGATCTGTAATTCTGTCTATGGCCATAAGATCTATCTACTGATGAATCTCATCTTACATACCAAGGCAAAGACAGTACCAAATTTGGGTGAAAGGTAAATTTATTCAGAGTCAAATTTTCTTTAAAAAACATTATGATGAAGGAAATTAATAATGCATAAGGAAACTTTAAAGATAAAAATGCTGAAAATTTTTAAATACAACAAACATAATGGTACTTGTATATTATTTACAAGCACGTGCACATGCATGTATGCACATGAACAGACATCTGGCAATATTAAAATACTAGGGACTCAGGTTGAAGGCTAACAGAGTTGAAATTGAACACAGAAAGGTAAATGATTGGAACTTTAATTACTTTGACCCGTCATGCCTTGTAGCTATGTGTCAGCCTAAGCCAACACGAGTGACATGGAACAAAGGCCATGACTGCTTCAACATAGTAACACGTTTCTAATGGTTGATTCAGAAGTGTATTGAATTGAATGTGTGCTCTGAACTAAAAATAAGACTACAGAAATTTTGAAACTATAGAAGTGTTATGTATTTATTATATCCATGTCTATCTGTATTAATATGTAAATATAGGTATATAATATAGGAATATAAATATGTAAATTTAAATTAATGTATATCTGACCTATATACATATGTCACTTATATGTTTGTTGAAAGAGAGAAAGGTGGAATTCTCTATTCTAAAATCAGAATATTTAAGTGAATAAAATATGATATGTTTACACCAAACAATAAACTGGTTTTTAGTACATTTATGAAAAAATATAGGCAAATCATTACAAAGTGGTATATGTAAGATTGAAACAACTAGTTGGTTGGCTGCTTTTTTTTTTAATGTTTCCCTTGGTGGTTTAGTATAATATGCATATAGTAGTATGAATTTGCTAGAGGATTTCAAGCAAATGGGGGAAATGCTATGATTATTTTGGGTCACTCTATTTCCCCAAACTGCAAAATTTCCTTTAACGTTTGCAGACATTTTTAAGAAGAACAAATGAAAGGGAAGAAAACTTACCTTCCTTTCTAGTAGTATGTAGAGTTTTGCACTTTAAATCAATTTCCAATGATGCTTTGAAGTTTTCGCATTTTAGAGATTTACTATTTTGTGGTTCCATGGAAAAAAAGCATAACTAAAAATCTACTTAACTTATATATTAGAAGGTGTAACCGGAGGCCTGCTTATTCTAGGCAGCTCTTTGGGTTAAAGGCTGGAACTGCTATCAATATGAATTACCTTTCTAAGAGGTATAACATCTCATCAAAGTTCCTTTGTTTTTCTATTATTGATAGTAATATCAAAAATAGAAAAAACATGAATATCCAGTTTAATTTAAGCATATTCACTGTTCAGTGTGTGATTGAATATTTTAGTGATTTTTTACAAACATATGGATCTTTAAAATTATTTCTTCAAATATAAAATGTCCTCCTATAAAACTTCTATGTAATTCTCTTCTTTGGTCTTTATTTATAGACATTGGAACTTAAGTGCATTCACATTTTCTATCCTTTTGAGGTTATCTTTTCTTTTGGTATCAAAAGTACAATAACTCAAGTCCCTTCTTGAAATAGCACAGTGAGTCCAATAACTTCCTGAAGTAATCTTAGAAACTCTAGGGAATACAGACATATCCTGACATTTCTTCTCATCTCTGGCTGTGACTCGCCCCTCCCGGGCAATATCCTGTGGCCTCATCTCTGCTTTTGTCTGTCACTTGGAACATTTGCATTGAATGATACTTTGGAGGATCAATACTACAGTTCCTCCAGAACATATCATTAGGGTATTAAAATGAATAAATGGAATGTTGAAAATTGTCTAGCAGACTTCTGCTCCCCTGCAGTTGCTTGGTTTTTCCCCTTACATTGGGGAAATAGTGCTGGCTATTTCTCTTTTTCCCCTTGTCTTTCTAGCCTCTTTCCAACTTGGACACCTACACATTCAGCTGCTCCTCACTTCCCTCTGTCTCCTTCCTCAGACTTCCACCACAGGATGCTGAAAATTCCTTCTTAATATACAAATCATCCCTCCTCTGAGATGCCCGTTTTACACTATTCAACTGGCATAACCTTTCACACTGTAATGAAAATAGTTATCAACCTCTTATAAGGAATTGGCATTTTTCTTACTGAACAAATATTTGGGCCTGCTGCCAACACAGTACTAAGTAAGGTACTTGACTTAACATATTCATGACTAAGAGGGTTTATCAAAATGATTCATTTCGAAGTCTGTCAGGAAGACAAATTTCAGCTTTCTGCTTTAGAACCACGGAAGTAATATGTGAACAGATTAAATGTAGCTGATTTTTTTCCCCTCAAATCTTCAAGTAATCCAGGTTAAACAAATGTTGAGGTACCTGAATACTTAAAATAATTAAATGCAATTAGAATTAGATATAACTTTTCCTCCATTATTTATTTTTGTTTTTAAGGAATTCTGTTCCCAGCTATGATGGAGTAGCTTGTATGAAGGAGGAAAAAAAAAAAAAAAAAAAAAAACCTGCAAGAGAAAGTAGAAAAACAGGATAAACTGCAGAACAAGCAAACAAACAAAACAGCTCTTTGAGTTAATTAGACACTATGAGCCAATATCCAGATAAGATTGAGAAACAAGTGAAACCAAAAGACAATGGAATGATATTTTTAAGTTTGAAAAAATTAAAATTAATAATAATAATAGTAATAATAAATGATAACCTATTCTACCTACAATGAAAATATTCTATAAAAATACAGGCAAATAAAGATGTGTTCAAACATGAAAATAGAAAATTCGTTCTTTGGAACTCTCTCAGATAGAACTTCTAAAGGGAGTCCTTAAGACCGAAAAAAAAAAAAAGATCCAGCTAGAAGTACAAATATATATCGAAAAACAAAGAAAAAAATGTTAAATATATGGATAAATCCCCATTAATATTTTAGTACAAAGCAATAACAACTTCCTGTAAGTTTTGCAAATAAATATATATTTAGATATGTGACAGTAATAGTATAAAAGGTATTAGAGGGGTAAATGAAGTTAAAGTGTTCTAAGGTCCTTGCATTGCCTGGTATGTGGTAAAAGTTTTAACTGATAGTTGATTTTAATGTGTCAAATATGCATGTTGTGAAGTCTGGACATCCATTTTTGAAATGTGATCCAAGAACCCCTGGGTCACTCCCATGTGACTTCTGGAGGGTCCAAAAATATCAAAGCCATTTTTCAAATTGTAAGACCTTATTTATCTGTTTCGTTATATTGACATTTACTCTGTGCGAAAGCAATGCTGATATTTTGGTCTGAATCCCACAAGTGGCATCAAATGATACTGTTAATCATTTCATTCCTCTCATACACTCAAAGGGAAACAAACAAACAGAAAACAGTTTTGTTTAAGAATGTCCTTGAGTAGGTGTTGTTAATATCCCACGTGATGAAACGGGAAGCCCATGTAAAGCTATTCTCTTGCACACCAGAGTATGACGGTTATTTCAAGGAAACTATCAGGCACATATGCAATTATTTGGGTTGAGACCTGAACTAGTCACTTTTCCTTGAAACATTACTTTAACTTGAAAGAGTGACTGACAGGAAAATGTGGAAATTCAAACTTGGTGTTTTGCAGACATTGCTTAAGAATAAACCAGGTGACCTATCACTTCAAGGAAACCAACAGTGTTTGTTGCCAATCACAAAACTTGAACTGTTAAGAAAAAATCAGAATTTTTGAAACTTGTATCTATTAACATGAACTTTATAGCTCTCCAATACTGAAACACTTTCTGATGAAATTGATAATGATAAACACAAATATTAATTTTAACATATTGTATAATGAAATGTACTGACATTTGAAAGAGATGTATTACTCGGCAAATTAATATTTTATATAAGACTAATGCATGTTATCAAAGTGTGCAATGGTAAAACTAATCTTTTCAAAATGCAGATAGATCAATGGATTTTAATGTAACAGTATGTGCAAATATATTGTTATGGTTTCAGATTCTACACTGCAACTAATATTTAAGAAACCATTTGTTAAGATTTGTTGTAGTAGCAAAGAAAACTGTTAATATACTCCTCCCTTTTCCAAGTACATTTTTCTGTGAAACCAGATTTTCTTTACATATTCTAATAAAAATATTAAAAGTATCTCAGAATGGATAAGGATATATAAGAGTGTTGCTGTCTTTCTTTAAATCAGACAGTAAAGACATTTGCGTAAGTGCAAAATAATGCTTATTTCACTAATTTTTTTCTGTGGGAAATATTGATTTTTATGCAATATCATTTATGTTAATATGCAATGGACTTTTGCTATTATTTTAAATGAATTACTAAGGGTGTATTTTTAAATTTTCTCAGTTTTAATTGCTAATATGTAATTTTGTATAGATGTAAATGACATAGAAGAAAGCTCTTTGGGTACCTGAAGAATTTGAAGAATGCAAAGAGGTCTTAAGAACTAAATGCTTGGAAACCATGACTCTACTAATCACAAAAAGCACAATAGAATAATCTATAACTAACAAGTTAAGGGGGAAGGAATGGAGTTTGAAAAATAGCTTTATCAATCCAGTGAAAGCAAGAATGGAAATAAAAAGGAAGCAGAACAAATGGACAGACAGAAACAAAGACTATAATGGTAGATTTTAACTCAAATCTGTCAGGCATTCCAATAAATATGAATATACTTAGTACTATAATTTTTAAAAAAGGAAATTGTTAGCTGGACTTAAAAACACAAATCCAACTATATCCTATTTTATAAGAAAAATGATTTAAAGTATAAACACAAAGAATCAAAATAAAATATGAAAAATATGTAGCACTAAAATAAAGGTAAAAATAGTGTAGATATATTTATATCAGACAGTGAAAACTCTAAGGCAAGGGGAACATTGCATAGTGATGAAAGTGTCAATACACCAGAAAGATATAGTTGTTATAAATTGGCATGTACCTGACACATAACCTCATATCATAAACCAGTGGAACAAAATCAAGAGCCCAGAATAAACTCATGCGTATACATACAGTCAACTAATTGTGAACAAAGTTTCCAAGCATGCACAATGGAGAAACAATAGCCTCTTCAATAAATGATGTTGGGAAAATTGGACACCCACATGCAAAAGAATAAAACTGGACCCTTATTTTATCCCATACATAAAAATCAACTCAGAATGAATTAAAGATTTAAATGTAAGACTTGAAATTGTAAAACTCCTAGAAGAAAACATCAGGTAGTACATCTTAAAATTGGTCTGGCTATTGTATTTTTGGATATGACCTCAAAAGCACAGACAACAGAAGCAAAAATAGACAAATGGGACTACATCAAACTCAAAGCTTCTGCACAGCAAAGGAAACCTACAAAAATGGGAGAAAATAATTGCAAATCACATATCTGATAAAAGACTGATATCCAAAACATAAAAGGAAACTCTACAACTCAATAGCTAAGTAAACCAAAATAAACAAACAAAACCAAGCTAATTACAAATGGGCAAAAGAGTTGAATAGACATTTCTCCAAAAAAGACTTACAAATGACCAACAGATAAATTAAAAGATGCTCAACATCACCAATTATCAGGGAAAGGTAAATCAAAACCACAAGGAGGTATCACTCCATACTTGTTAGAGTGGTATTATTAAAAAAAAAAAAAAAAAAAGACAACCAGCGTTGGTGAAAATATAGAAAAACTGGAATCCTTGTACACTGTTGGTAAGAATGTAAAATTATACAGCTACTATGGAAAATATAATAAAGGTTCCTCGAAAAAAAATAGAACTACCCATACGACACAGCATTCCCACTTTTGGAATATATCCAAAGGAAGTGAAATCAGGATCTTGAAGAGATATCTGCACTCCTAAGTTCATTGCAACCTTATTCATAGTAGCCAAGAGGTAAACACAACCCAAATGCCCATTGACAGGAAAATGGATAAAGAAAATGTAGTATATATATACACAGTGGAATATTATTCAGCCTTTAAAAAGAAGGAAATCCTACATATACAATGTGGATAAACCTGGAGGACATTATGCCAAATGAATAAGCCAGTCACAGAAGGACAAATACTTTATGATTCCACTTAAACGAAGTATTGAAACTAGTCAAACTTAGGGAAACAGAGGGTATGATGGTGGCTGCCATGAGTGAAGGAGAGGAAGAAGCGAGGAGTTCTTCAAGGGGTATAAAGTTTCAATTATGCCAGGTCAATCTTTTAAGATATTCTTAAAAGATTTCCCTCCTGGCCAAAGTTGGTTGTTGCGGAAAGTCTCTTTGTTTGCATATCTTGGTTTTCACTAAGTTCTTCTTCCTCTTCTTTTCTGAACTCAAAAGTCTTGTTTGAAATTGGATCACAGACAGATTCAGCATCTAGGTTGGGGGTAGGTGGCCAGTAGCCAGCCCATTGCTCGTCACTGATTTATCCTGAGTACACAGCAGTTACATATTAGTTCATTTTTGCAGAGCTGCCTAGTTAATTTGGTTTTATATGTTTAGGGAATTGATTCAATCAATTGCTTTTGTATAATCCATTAAATAATCTACTAATATTTATTTAGCACCTGACAACCATAATCAAGATAGAACCCTTGCCTTCATTCAATGTTACATGCATTTAAATACAGTAATTATTATGGTATTGTAATAATAAAAGAGAAAGACTAAAATAAGTATGTTTACATATATGAAGTCTTCCTATAAGACAACACATTGAAATAGAAACCAAAAGTCGAATCATAATATTTTTTAGCAATAAGTTTGACTAATATGTAACTGCCGTGTAGTCAGTTCTTAAGCTAATATTTTGTAGGAGCTAATTTCCATTGGAACAATGGAATCTATTAATTTTCCTCAAAAATCCTTACATCATTAAGGAGTTCCATTTCAGTGAATAGATGCTAACTTTCATCTGAGAATCTTGGAATCTATTTTGAATTTCTACACTTTTTTTCATTCTGAAGAAATAGTGGTCTGCACATTGAATCATAAATACAGACTAATTGAAGAAGATAAGAAGACTGGCAAGGAAGAGTTTACAAAATAATTAAAGAAGAAAAAAGTCGCACAAAAATGATGCAAAATATTGAGAAACAAGAGACAGAGAAAGAAATGGGAATTCAGCTGCATGAATCTTGCACCATTAATTTAGAGTATCACTGGGAAAATAATTTTTAATGGCCACTGTGTATTTGGGGGGAGGGTGTTGTTTGTTTTATTTTTATTATTTTTGGTGATTTCTTTGTGTTATGCTATTTCTAGGTTGTAGGATTTTTTAAAGTTATATTTTTCAAGCACCACAGGATTTATAAAGCAAACATATGTATCCCCAAGTGAAGAAATTCTTGAAGCATCTGTTGCTAAATTTTCTTAGTTTAATTTTTGTTTTTCTTGTATAAAGTTACATTTTAGATTTCTCTATTCAAATAGAAGTTATGGTAAATTGAATTTTATACTAAAATTCAAACCAAATAATAATGAATTTACTTTTAAAATAGAGTAATTAGTAACGTGGTAAATCAAGGGAGTCACACTGTTGGAAATAATACCTAGAGAATTTAATGCACCTTGTAAAAAGGCTAAGTTATGACAATATTGGGAAATGTTTAAATCATTCAACTGTCTTGAAACAGAAGATGTATGTTGAGAAGTAATATCTTTTCACCTTTTATACGAGTAAGTAGTTACCCCCAGATTAGGGAAAGAAATGCAGTAATTCATCAAGGAATTTGAGTGATCTAGTTAAAATTATTGTGTTGTAAATGTCAAAGATATCTAAAATAAACTTCTTAAGGTATAAGGAACATACTTGGAGAATCAAATTTAATATCATTTGCATATTTTACAAACATTATTAATATACAAACTAATACTTGCTTATGCTTAGCTAAGGGTAAAATCCATACTTGATGCTGTTTTGAAAGCAGAAGGAAATGAATAAGCTTGGGATTTTAGCTAACCATAAATTTTTAAAAGCAATTAACAGTATATAGAGGAAGATCCCAAACTGAGTTTCATTCCTGAAAAGAGGTTAAACTGATTAGGTAAGAAGGTTAAAACTGGAGAAACATTGCCTGTGATTAATGTGAGATATTTCAAGGACATGATGAATCATCCATAACAATAAACTACTTCCAAACAGAGATACACTCACTAAAGAAGTCTCAAAAAATGATAAAAACTGAATAGCAGTTAAAAAGAAAAAGAAAAAAGAAGCATACTTTGTGCAAATAAAATTGAGTTTTAAAAGAATGAGGGGTTCAGAAGCATGGAAAAAAGATCTAGTTAAATAAAAAACATATCTTAGTAATACTAAGCCATCAGTATACTTCAATTCAATAAAATTACATCAATTTTAAGTTTCTTAATAGAGAAATGAAATAATGAACTTTAAATATATGACATCATTTAAAATGTATTAGCACCTCTGTTAACTATCATTTTTCATAAAGGGTTTTTTTTGCAATAACTAATATCATAAGGTTTAAAAAATATAGTTCAGTATGAAATTTTAAAGAAAAAGCTAAATTATAGTTCTCAGCTACATTAAACATGACGGAATATATCATAGAATTGAAAATTCAGATAATAATTTTTCATGAAGAGAACAAATTTTATTCCAGACAATCACAGTTATATCAATCTGCATTTTTTTCTTTAATGACTCTTACACTTATACACCACCCAAGAGCAAATGTTGACCATTATAAATAGGACTAGAATAGAAGAATGGGAATGACACTGCTAAGCGTGGCCAGAAATTTAAATGAACAGGTAGTAAAAGTACTGAACAATTTCACTGACCAGTCTGTAGAAAAACATATCCACAATCACTGGAAATCAAGGGAAGTTAAGAGAATGTTAGTAAAAGACAGTGTTTCATAAAGACTGTCAACAAAATGTACCCACCATTTCTGAGAAGCCAATGATAAAAACAGGCCATTTAATGTTACAGAGTATGTCCTAATTCCAATCATGCAATTTTCTCTTTCACTTCTTATCAGGCACACCTTTTTAAAAAAATTGTGGTAAAAACCACATAGCCTAAAAATTACCGTATTAATCATTTATAAGTGTACAGTTCAGTAGCATTAAGTATACTCACATTGTTGTGGAACAGATCTCCAGAATTTGTTCCTTTTGTGAAACTGAAACTCTACTCATTAAACAAATTCCTCATTTCCTCCCTTCCCCCAGGTAGAATAGTAACCCCCATTCTACTTCCTTTTTCTATGAATTTGACTATTTTAGATACCTCATATAAGTGAAATCATACAGGATTTGTCTTTCTGCAGCTGGCTTATTTCACTTAGTATAATGCCTCAAGGTTCATACGTGTAGCATGTAACAGAATGTCTTTTTTTTAAGTCTAAATAATTTTCCATTGTATGCATAGAGCACATTTTCTTTATCCACTTGTCTGTCAGTGGACATTTGGATTGCTCTCATCTCTTGGCTATGATAAATGATGGTGCTGTGAAGATGGGTGTGCAAGTATCTCTTTGAGACCCTGCTTTCAATTTTTGAGACTCTATCCTCCCTATTTGCATTCTGGCATATACCAAGAAGTGGGATTGCTGGATCATATGGGAGTTCTATTTTTGATTTTTTAAAGAACTGCCATACTGTTTTCCATAGCAGTTGTACCATTTCACAATTGCATCAACAGTGCACTCGAGTTCCAATTTCTCCACAACTTCACAAGGTGCATATATTTTTGATATTGAATGTTACATAATAAATATTCAAGTTGTAGTGAGAAATCTCAGCATTCATACAATTGATCTAAATTAGGGCTGAGCAAGAATTGACATGTTCAGTTAGCCTTCTATCCTGATCAGTTCCTTACCCAAATGATGTGGAATTGCAGATTAGAATGTGATCCTACTGAAATATAGGTAAGGATGTTTTGAAAGTTGTGGATATGAAAGGAGAGGTGTTGAGAAATAGGGAGTACGGCCAGAAGGGGATACCAGAATGGGAAGTTAAATAGGATTCAGCATGAAATTTCTGGGAGCATTACAGTTAACAAAATTAATTGCCTGGGTTTGATATGGGAAGTGTAAGAGACGAAGGAACTTGCTTGCTTGGAAGTATGGCTTTAGAGCCACAAGACCTGGGTTTTGCCACCTGATCAATGTTGTATTACATTTGGCAAGAAAATCAGTCCACATGAATCACAATGACCTCAGCTGGAAATAAGGATAAAAATAACACATTTGTAGATTTTTCTTAAAAGCTGAATAAGAAATGAATGTAAACTCGCCTAGCACACTGTCAGATATGTAATAGGTGTTCCATGGCTCTTACTTGTCTTCTCTATTTATGCTCTGGCTTTTACCTACTTCTCCATTTTAACATCAGAAGACCCCTAATCTGCAGCTTCTAATATGAAGACCTCAATTTAAAATATTCCCTTAGTATAACATAATGTAGTACATTAGAAGCAAATCATGTTTTTTCTATGATTTTTTTTTTTGTGTATTGTCTCCATATTAGTGTAGAAATTTATATTGGGAGATTGAAACACCAGACAATATGCTAACATCTCAATATTAAATAAATATTTTTGTAGATATCTTAGTTAATGTAGCTGCATTAATTAAAATGTTGATAATTTTTAATAAGGCATATAACTAAGCTATCAAATCTGTAAAACTTTAAAGGGTTAAAATCAGATAATGATAGTAGTCAAGATTTAAGGTCACTTTTTGTAGAACGTATTTTATTATCCTTTATGAAATGTTAAACAGTTTTATTTCCTCTGGAACAAATCATTGTGCTAAAATGTTAAGAATATATGTTCTTGCAAATAGAATTTGTGGTGGTTTCTGGGCTTTTATTAATGGACTTACTACTTTTCATCCCAGTTTTTCACAGCTTATCTCTCTTTAAACTACTGATATGTTGAGCAACTGTTTTAATTTCTTTAGGAAAAAAATAGTTAAATAACTGACTATGTGTCTCCTCATGTTGGCCACAAGGATGTCTGTGGTCAGAATTGCAGCCCTCAGGCTGTGGTTTTATCTTTAATTGTCTTCTATTCTTACTTTTTTTTTTTTCCATTTTTATTTATTTTCTATTTGATGACTGGTATATAACATTATTAAAGAATGCGGTAGAGGTACAGCTAAACGTGTTGAATCTGTAGACAATTTGAAATTTTATAATGAAATTTAAAATAGAAACGTCAAAGTATGGGCTCTTATTACTTCTTTACAACCTCAGTACACTTTGAGCCAGACTGATTTCTTTCTTTCTTAGTTATTTATTTACTCCTACAATCACTGATTTTTCTTCTTCTGTTTAAAGATGCACTACCTATACAGACAAGAGCTTCATTCACATGCGTGGTCAAGTCTATGTGACCTCAACCTTTAACATGAAGATGACATCTCCTCAAAATGCCCCTAAAACAATTAACTAATTCAATTAAATGCTACATGCCTCACTCAAACCCTACCACTGCTCTCCTTCAGTCTGTGAATCTTTGGTAAACTTCAACCTTTTATTACTAACTCAATAAAGACAGATAACAATGGAAGTGACTACAAAGAAAAAGCAGCAAAAACAAATTTAAAGAATAAATGTTTATGAATTTTCCCTGTGCATTTTATAGCAGACTATATTGTTCCCTTTCTCTCATGTTGTTTTAATAACAGTGTTCATACACTCTTTAAAGTTCTTGTATGAAAATAAATACCCATGATCAGCAAATAAATAGAAGTTATTCTAAAAATACCCATGAAGAATATAATAACTCAGGTTGTTTTTTAAAACCATGCAAGCAACTTAGTGTACATCTTTAGAAATTTGGTAGTTATCATCAGTTCCATTCATTACATTTCAAAAGTAGAAGAAATAATAAGTCAAATTGCTATTTATTTTTTCATACTCAGAGAGAGGAAAATAATAAGCTATTTACTTGATAGATCTTGACCATTGTTGTAGGCCCATCTGTACCTGCAAACACATGCAAAACTGTCTGCTCGTTCTAAAAGACAGCTATCTCCCCATCGCTTCTTTTCATTAAAACCGAAAATTCGTGGAAAAAATGGATACGTTTCAAGAATCATATTAAAAGGTAGGATCCTCTTTTGCCAATATGGGCATATTGCAACTTTACAAAACTGTAAGACGGCCATTAAGGAATTCAAAAGGATTATCCACATTCAAAGAAAGAGATGAACAGATTGTTTTCTTTCATAAACTTTCTTTGATTAATAAGTTTCATCAAAATACAGAACAGGCATAATGTTAGTGTTTGTTATTCATGTGGAAATATCGATCAAATTAAGACAGCTGGAAAAAAAAATTCAGTGGAGAAACCAAAATGTAAACTATTTTGCAATTGTATTTATGGACAGATATAGTCTGGCTTTTTACAGGGACTGTCAAGTGCTTCCCTTTGAAGCCACTTCATTTATCACATGGTTCAGGCTGCTGAGGCTGGCTGCCATCTTTTGTCGGGGAAAGAACTGCACAAGATGTTTACTTTGTCAGTGGTCCTACTGTGTCAAAAGAGGAATTATGAAGGAGATTTGGGATATGGCTGAAGCAGTGGAAGGAATCCCTCTCCAATAAACCAATAGCTGGATGACTGAGGCGTTAAATTTTGCGAGTCTATAAAATCAGTGCAGGTGATTTCCCTAATAGAGAAATTGTCCACTCCCAACATGGAGTTTCACATTCCCAACCAAAAACTCATTTTAAGCTTGAGATTAAGAGAGATGGATGCTGAGTTTTGCGACAAAAGCAAACTAGGGATCAACTGTCTCGATTCTTACATATTTAGTGTGCGTTTTCAAACTCACTATTCGAAACCTCTCATTTGCTAGCTTCTCTGTTCCTAAACTATATATTTGTAGGTATGAGAAATAGAACAATTACTGGCATACTTTAAGAGGCAGTTGTCCTATGATGATGAAGAAGTGTTTATGTGTGTTTGACTGGATACATTCTTCACTTTGTTACCATATGTGCAACATGGTCAGATGGTTAATGAGTTTTCAGGGCTGAAATGCATCTGGTCCAACTTTAAACTTATGGTTTATAATACTTCACTGGAAAGCATGTAATTAATCTTTCAGTGGATAATCTACCATAACTCCTAAACTAATTAAGAATAGATATTCTTTTTAACAGGATTTGAAAATAAAGTTTTATATAGGTTAAGGGGGGAAAAAGCCCCTGCATTGATAGAGAAGTAATAACATCTCAGATAAAACTGACCCCCTTCCACCCTCCTTCTCTACCAAATCCTGTTGATAGAATTGTGCCCCTTCACTGAATGTATGCTGTCAAAAAGCCTTTCCCTTAAGGAAAAGGACAGTCTCTTACTCATCTGTGAATCCTGAGCATCTGGCATAGAGCAAAAGCATGAAAGGTGTTTATTGGCCAAAATATTGTAGGAGTTAATTCAGACAGATTCCACCTTGTAATACATGGATTTAAATAACTATGTGGGAAAATACATGTATAACTAAATGTATATATACATACACAAATATATGTGTATATATACAGCTATACATATGCAAATTTCACAAATGAATAAGCTGAGGTACAGAAATTTTCAAAAAATATATAAAGTCAGACTGATAGTTATGTTCCATTTGTGATTCAAATGAAGAGAATCTGACGCTGAAGCTTAAGATTCTAACACTATGATATATGAGTCACTAAAGAGTTCCTCGTGTGTATGTAATACAATTTATTTAATCATTCTAGTCTTCTCAAGCACATTGGCTTTTCTAATTTAGTGTAATTATAAATAATTATCAAAAATAAACCATAAAGTAGAATTCATTTTCTAATAAAATACCCACAAGTGGTATTTAAGAATCGTATGATATATACCTTTTTTTCTCAAAATGCAAAATTTCTTTAAAAAGCATTAAAATTTACAATTGTAAACATTGCAGATTTTCTCACACTTTTGACATCATTAGGCATCTAAGAATTTTTTTCCTCCAAAATTTTGCTAGTGTTAAAAATTAAGTTATTGTTTTAATTTACATATTTGATTTTAGGTTGAAAATTTCCTACATGTTTATTTATTGGTTGCATTTTTGCTTTAATTTTACATTCATGCTAATTGAAAATGTCTATCCACATTTTAGTGTATTTTACATAAATTTGTATGATCTAATATATATTGGTGACACTAGATCTTTCTTATATACTGGTTGTGAATTTGCCCTAGTCTTTTATTGATTTTATTTTTTAATGTACAGCTTTTTCAATCATGTTTAGTTTTCAAATCAACTTAATTTTTCCTTTAATTCTATCTTGTTTAGGCTTAAGATTTTTTACTTTAAAAATTTGATAAGAATTTATTCATTTTTTCTATTTGAATTACTTTTTTATATTTAATCTAACAGAAATATATTTTGGTTTGTTAAGTGAAATGAACCTTTTTTATTTGAATATAGATCTTTAAGTTATTTAACCTCTTCTGGTTACAGGAATGTTGCCTACCACCATACCTTGCTGTGTCTGCTGCGTAAAACATTCTCAACAAATATTTATTGAATTGAATTTGATTAAATGTCTGTCATAGTGCACTCAATAAAATACATTTAAAAATTCATTTATTAACTCATTTATAAGTGCATTCGTCCATCCAACAAATACTCTTTTAAACCAACTTCCTGGAGAGATTAGAGAAGATGACGGAATAGGAGGATGCACAGTTCATCTCCCCCCACGAACACATCAAAAATGCATCTACATGTGGAACAATTCTCACTGAAAACAAATTAGAGGCTGGCTGAAAGACTGGCACAACCAAGGTTGTATAAACTGTTCACACAGACTCCTGTAGTAAGGGAAGAGAAGCTATCAGGTCTTGGGCACAGCTTCCTTAGGAGGTGACACAGAAAAGGGGGATGACATGGGCTAGCACATACTCCCTGGGGGGTGAACGGTTTGAACTGCATGTTGAGTACTCCAGTCCTGGGGTCTGACACTGGGAGGATGAATCCCCTTAGCTGGTTTGAAAACCAGTGGGACCAACAGCAAGGCTGTAAGAAACCTGGACTCCACTCATAAAGAGCAACAAGGCAGAGGAAGCAGATTGAAACCACCCAGGACTCTGGCTGATTCCCTGTGTCCTGTGCCCCAGTGTGTGTTCTGGCCCACACTGAGAGCCTGCTCCAGCGCTCCTGGCTCCACAGCAAGAGGAACCACAAAAAATCCTAGTTAGCCAAAGCAACCTTGAGAACTAAGAACAAAGCTGAAAATATCACGCTCCTGACTTTTTTAGAGGGAGCATATTGTCTTTAATTCCTTTAAGTGTATGTGGAATTGGGAATTATTTGTCATAACTTTTGTTCAGTTTCCTTGGCTTTTTTTTTTTCTTTTATGAGATGCGCCATGTGCTTGCCTTTGTTGCTTTTGTTCTCTTCTTTCCCCCCCCCCCTTTCCTTATCACTATGTTTACTTTTCTCTGATTATTACTCCTATTTGAATTTAGAAAAGTAGGTGGGGTGCCAGGCAATAGAGCCTAAACTATGATGTGGTAAAAAGAAATGCCCAAATTGCACTACAAAAATTCTTAATTTTATGATATGTAACCATTGCAGCTCAGTCACATCTCAGTTTTATATTGCTACCCTCCTCACTAGAGGACCAAGGTAGATGGAGCAGTGACTCTGTACAGTGATACCTGCACTAGGGCAGAGAACCTCCACGATAACCCAAGGTAATTATGTAACCTTACATGACTGATGTTCATAACTCAACAACCAAAACAGATCACGTGGCTCCAAATTACTGCAAGGAGTTGAAAAGTACAATTCTATCCTGTGCTAGCAGTATTTGGAAGGCAACATCAATGACAGATGAAGTTTGGATGGGAGTCAGCTGGGTCCTATTGGGTGGGGGTCAGCTGGGTCTCCGATTTCAACAGGGTTTTTTGCTCATTACTCACTCATGTCTATTATTCCTTTGTATTAGGAGTGTATTTCTCTTCAATTTTTGGCTTCCCGTGTGGGTAGGATGCATAGACATGTTATTTAAGTCACTGATTGCAGTTTCGTCTAATAATCACATCCACCCACTCCTTGACACCATCTTCCATTGCTTTCAGTACTCTCCTTCTTCCTAGGTATGGTTCATAAACATAGAAATGGGCAGCAGCAGGATTTCTTCCTCAGCAACTTCTCTGCTGAAATCCTCTATGTCAATCTGGATCTCTGCAGAGAGCGGTAAATTCCCTGGTTCTCGTGACGCTAAAGAGAAAGTCATTGGGACAGAGCTGCGCTGCAGCCTTTCCATTTTAAAAAAAATGAAGTATAGTTGATTTACAATGTTGTGTTATTTTCAGGTGTACAGCAAAGTAATTCAGATATATACATATATATTTATATATTCTTTTTCAGATTCTTTTCCATTATAGGTTATTATAAGATATTGAATCCCTGTGCTATACAGTAGCATAGAAGGTCCTTGTTGTTTGTCTATTTTATATATAGTAGTGTATACTTGTTAATTCCAAATTTCTAATTCATCCTTCCCCCATCCCTTCCCCTTTGGTAACCATGTTTGTTTTCCATGTCTGTGAGTCTATTTCTGTCTTGTAAATAAGTTCATTTGTATCATGTTTCTAGATTCTACATATAAGTAATATCATATGGTATTTGTCCTTCTCTGTCTGACTTACTTTATTTAGGTAATCTCTAGGGCCATCCTTGTTGCTGCAAATGACATTATTTCATTCTTGTTTATGGCTGAGTAATATTCTATTGTATAAGTATACCCATCTTCTTTAATCAATCAACTGTCAATGGACATTTAGGTTGCTTCCATGTCTTGGGTATTATAAATAGTGCTGCTATGGACACTGGGATGCATGCATCTTTTAGAATTAGTTTTCATCTTTTCCTGCTATATGCCAGGAGTGGGATTGCTGGATCATATGGTATGTCTGTTTTTAGTTTTTTAAGGACGCTCCATAATGTTCTCCATAGTGGCTGCACCAATTCGCATTCTCACAAACATCTTACGAGGGTTCCCTTTTCTCCACACCCTCTCCAGTATTTATTATTTGCAGACATTTTTGATGATGGCCATTCTGACGGTGTGATACTTCATTGTAGTTCTGATTTGCATTTCTCTAACAATTAGCAATGTTGAGCATGTTTTCAGGTGCCTGTTGGCCATCTGTATGTCTTCTTTGCAGCCTTTCCCTTTTGAGAGCTCAATTTTCTGATAAAATCTCAGGCTACATACACAATAACCAATGTTCACTCTCATCCTTTCCCATATTTAATTATGCCTAGCAGAAATATAACAAAATTTTGGTTTGGTTCTGGGGTCTTTTTTATTCCTTTTTAAATTTTACATTACATCAAGAAAAAAAGAAAAGTTTAAAGAAAGGGAGAAAAGAGAGTAAAATACTTTTATTCACTTATATTTCAAGGTAAGTTCCTCTGACCACTCCCCTGATTCTTTAATGGAACTATATTTCCAGCGCTTCATAGACTCAAAACAATAGATGATTTTGCCCTTCTTTTTTCACCCTGCCCCTCTTCCTATCCCCTGGGCTGTGTGAGTATGACTGACAAATGAATTTTCTCTAAACAGTGTCCCCTAAGACAAACATTCTTCATTGCCTAACAAAGTTAGTCTTAATGCTTTTCTCTAAGCACACTTGGCAAGAAAACTGATTCAGTTAGAACTTATCCTATATGAATATAAACGCAGATTGAGACTAAATATTAGAGAAGCTTAAATATTTGTCTAAGAAATTTAGACTTTAGAGGTCATCATAAACACACATCCACAGAACGTTTCCTAATGACTTCAGTCAGAAACAAACCCCTTCCTCTTAACTCTAATAGCAGTTTCTTGTTCATTTATAGTATTTTTAAATGGACTTTAATATCTATTTTGTGTCTCTTTAATGTCAAACACAATGTGTTCTTTCGTATCAATACCCTACTAGCATTTGATTCAGATATATTAATTAATTATAATGGAAGGGAAGATATACTGCTGATGGAGTATACTTATAATTGTTTAAAATTGTAGTAGATAAGACAGATAATTTGCTCCTTATAAATAATATAATTTGTTTGATACTTTATTATTTCATTTACAGGGCATCTTAGGAAATGCTTATACTTTTTCTAGTCAATGATTGATGAGGTGAGATCAAATTTGCCAATTATCCTTCTTTTTCACTCTTGATTTTCTTTGACTCAAACTGTATATACTGTTCCTCTTGACAATGAACATTTCTGCAGAGCTTTTCAGTTTTCCTAAAAATTCCGACCACAGAGCCATAGACTATTATAGCTGCAAAGCATGAGTTTATTAGCACTAAAAACTAATTTCATTGCCTACAAGTACAGTTATCATTTTGTTCTTTTAAATTATTACTATTTCACATATACAGTAAAAATACAATTTGGGTAGCAGTGTGCACATTGTTTAATTAAATTTGATTCAGTGTAGAACCATCTCATATATCCTTTTAACAATTTAAACTAAAATAATTACCTATAAATAAAACTTTTTATTCTGTTTTTATAGTTAAAATGAGATAGCTGAATATTTCTCTTATAATTATTTTTCCCCATTCTTGTTTTTGTGAAGTATTATTACAAATTCCTGGAATTTTAAGAATTTTATCAACTGTAAGATTGCATTGTAGTTTATAACTCTTCAAACCTATGCTGCCATATGTTTACACCATTAATAGAGGATTTTGCTACAAATAAACAGGATATTGGACCTATATTTCTTCCCTGTACTTAAATGTACCATGTCTTTAGAATCAGTCTTAGAAGTATGTCAGCCTACGTTGGAATAACTCAGCATTTTCAATAAACTGTCCATAGCCTGACCTCTGAAACTGATTTTCTGAAATTAATGCTTTATGTAACTATTTTTAAAAATGCAAACATTTTTAATAAGAATGGTAACATTTTATACATTAAACACTCAACAAATAATCATTGTCTATTATGTCGGGCATTGTTAGCAATAGCCTGGTACGTGAAAAGTGGGAGAAGGTGAGAAGAAACTGGATACACCAAACAATGCTTTGAAACATTTTCCAAGACAGGACACACATGGAAATCAATAATATCTGTGCAGCTTACTGTGATACTGGTTACTTGGGTAACTGGATGTGTAGATTCAAAGCTGATGGTGCCCAGCCAGAGCTACATACAGGCCCTTCCATCTCTATCCAGCTGCCTCAGGGGCTGAGTGGATTAGAATCCTGGCGCAGGTACTACCCGTTCACAGCACGCTGGTGAAAAGCGCTGACTCAGGGAAGCTGAGAGCAAGAATGCAGCACAAGGAAGACCCTGGACATAGTGAGGCAAGAGGCCCAGGAGATAGCTGTCACCAACAGCTCTGACTCAGCTGCATGTAGCTACTGGCTCCATATCTAAAACCCTTGGTGCAAACTGTCTCTTGGAAAGCAATCTTTCCCATTTAAAAAAGATAATTTGATACCTACATAGATCATATATTATTTAATTCTCCAGTGGGATCCGGAGCAGTATCTTGTACTAACAGGCACAGAAAATAACATAGTTAAAAACTATGAGCAGTCTCCTGTCAGTTCAGGTCAGATTTTGAAACCAAATGAGTTCATGCAAGTTGGCTTCATGTGGGGGTCCACTTGCCACCAGATAAATTTCTCCAAATTGTCTGTTTTTTTTTTTTTTTTTAGACTGTTTTGATTTCTGAATTGTGGGGAAAGTTTGTAAACCTAATAAAATTAGATCATCTACATTTATTACTGTCCGTACTTTATGATATATTCCATCACAATTCAAGATGAATTTTCAGGACTAATAACCAAAGGCTATGTATAGGAGTGTGGAGGGACTTGGAGTACCAACGTATCATATACAACATAACTCACTGAAAAAGTATGAAATAGTTAACATATAATTAGAACTGGCTGTATTTGGAAAGTTTTAATATGTTGAATTTATTCTTTCACGTTCTTATTATTCCCTGTACCTCTTAAAGACTACAGTTCAAAACTTGGGATGCACGGAATGCTGCGTTCACTGTGACTGCTAAGTCATTATTTCTTCATCTCACATGAGCAGCGCCGTCTCATTTAAGAAATGGAATGCACAAACTGATTACTTCAAAAAGAAAGCGAGTTTCCGCGGCATTCTGTCCCTTAAACAGCACCTTGTAATAGTTGGGCTTATTGCACTGAAACAATCTATTCTAAGGGTGCTGTTTGTATCAAAAGCCTCCTTCCTACCCATAATGTGAAAGTTTCTTCAATTGTGAGCAGCACAGTGGTAGTAGTTAGGGCTTTATTACTTAGTTCTAATTTGTATTGATGGCCTAAAAAAAGTAGCATGCTTTGCAGTTCTATGAAAGAAAAGATTATAAATGGAGATTAATTATAATTTTGCTAGCTCAGTACTTGTAAAACTAAAGCAATTTATATTCTTTCTCTTAATGATCTCCATTCCTGATTGCAGTAATGTAATCTAATTGTGATTATGATAGTATCTGAATCATGTGGGCCTCAATGTGATTGAAACTACTCTTTGCATTAAAAAGTAATTTTGGAGTAATGATGAAAAGTTACCGTGGAAAATTGGCAAGTAATATATTTTACTCTGTATCTTAAGTTTCTGCTTTCATTTTTGATTATATCTCAGAGCATGAATAAGTATGATATTATATCAAGGATTTATTACATCAAAGCCTTATCGATGATACGTATGTGGATGAGTATCAGGGATAAGCATGATATTACTGAAATAGTAGTGATATGGTTATGTCAAAGAAATGACTGAGGATTTAAAATGCTAGGATAAGGTTTACTGAAACCGGAAACCCAATAAGGAGGGGGAGGCTTCAATATCACACAGATAAGAGAGCCAGGGAAATGAGAAGCTGTGAGTGTTTCCGCTGACACAGCAGATACTCTTCGGATAGACGTTAAGGAAAATAAGGATAGTCAGGTATTTTGTAAATGTTGAAATACACCTCCAGGGCACGAAGAGAAAATAGAGTTGGAAATGTTTTTCTCTCTATAAAATTTCCTTTGCAGGGCTGAAACTTGTTCAGGGAAAACAAGTACACCTCACACTTGCACTCAGCTAAAGAAGATATTCGTGAGATTATACTCTAGAATTTGAGAAACAAGTGAATGATGCTTAATGTTTGAGAAATACTATTGAAGCACTTAAGATATGTATGTATCGTGAAAATAAAGGAATCCAAGAGAGGTTACCCTGGGAAAAGATATTCTGGCAAGAATGCAAAAAACACAAAAGCATATTTATCAGAATCTTATAATGCATGATGAATTTGTGGGAGAAAATTATAATTAAAAAAGGTTGTGATGCATTTACTATTCATTTAAATTATAACTGAAGGAGATAACGGATGTAATTTTAAAAAGAACAACCGAAGCAAAATTATGTATAAAATATCCAGAAATAGATATCAAATAATGAGAATTGAATTGACAATAGGTCATAAAAAGACAGATGCTAACTCATAGAAAACTGTCAAATTGATTGAAGGACAGATGAGCTCTTTTTTTTTGCTGTTGTTCTTTATTTTATGATAGCAAATCTTTGCTAATTCCTCAAGTTGTGTGGATAACCTAAGGAGACCAAGGAGGTAACGTCCCCATAACTGATTCTAAATGTAAGAAAGCAAGTCTTTCAGACCATTTTCTCAGGGTGATACCACAAGGGGAAAAAAGATAAACAAGAAAAAAAATTACAAACTCATTTTGTAGTTACTACTGACAGTGGAAAAAAAAAAAAAATCTTTCTCCATCCCTGGAGCCTGTGAAGATCCATTTTAAAACGTCTCTTGCAGCATTGATGTAACTCAGAAGAGAAGAAACTGCCTACATATAACCGGCTCACTGTTTCTAGTAGCAAGAAGCACATTAACTCTTCCAGGCCACAAGAGTTTACCAAATTACTTTTTTTTCTTTCTTTCTCTCCTTCTTTCTTTTCTTTTCTTTCTTCTTTCTTTTTTCTTTTTTTGTGCAACAAATTGTACTGAAGAAATAATGCAACTCCATGAAGTGCATCATTTACTCCCATTCTGTCTTCAACGCTTATATACAGATAAGTGCCTCGCCTGTGGCCATTTGTAGACTCTCCCTTTAAGGGGAATACACTGTGAAATAGATACTCTCCAGGCTCAGTCAAGAAGAGAACATCTTGAGCCTCTATGGTACATTACGGCCAGTTATAATAGACCAGGGAGGGAAGGGTGCCTCCTACCATAATGACTGAAATATGATGACCCTGTGAACACAAAGCTGCATCAAAATGAAGCGCTGACACTTTTGCAGTTTTTCTTATCAGGAAGAAAGATGTTTGTTTTTTCCCACCCTGCTGGTGAACTTATCCCCAGCTATGGAAACAGGACGACTCTTCCACTTCGTTTCTACCTTCCCAAATGAATTCCAAAGTATTATCACTTTAGGAGAGAAAATCCATTTTTTTTTCCTTCTGGTGAATTATGATTCTGTTGGCCACAATGTTTTGTCAGCCTCTCTGAGAACAAAAGGTAAAAATTTTGTAGCAGGACAATTGTTAGATTCTTTGGCAAAGACTCTAGATATATTAAGCCTGTTGATGCAGAGGCTGTTGGTTTTAGAAAAGTCTTGGTGGGAATAGCTCATTTATTCATTCACACACTCAGCAAATGCATAGTAAGTGCCTGCAATCAACAAACACTGAAATGAGCACCATAAAAACAAGAACGATCCCACCACGCATGACTACTTTCTCCTATGGGTCGTAATCCAATGGGAAGTACATCTCACTGTGTTCAGTGCGTTCATTCAGTTTCTCTCTTGATAAAGTAGGGGAATCAGAGGACACAAGGCAAACACAGAGCAGGCACATCTAATGTACTGCTGGGGTCGGGGAGACTTCCTAGACAAGGGAACTGGATAATGTAAAACCTCAGTGGATGCTGGAAAAATGAGGTCCAAAGTCCCATTTCTGTTCCTCCAGTGTGTCCACCTGGAAGAAGACTTAAAAGAAACTTGACACTTGGTGGATAGTTTTACAATAATACAATGTGTTGAGTAAGATTGTTGTGTGTGTTACTGACCCCTCAAGAGGACATAGTGAGCTAACAATGTAACTTCAGTTTTTACACAGAGACTCCCTTTCCTCTTCTCTTAAACTTTTAACTGCTTTATTTATCTCCAGCCACTCAGTGACCACCTATTTGAGATAATATTTCTTCTGTAAAATTAGTTATGACTATTGACGTGTATCACATTTTGTGAGAAAGAATGATAATTAAGTTGCTAAATTTTCTTTACCAAAGGCAGCAATGTTCAACCCAGGTTGCACTTTAGAATCACCTGGAAAACTTTTCAAAAAACACTGATGCTCCATCTATACTAATGAAACCTGGAAATTAGGAGAGTGACTGCGTGGACCAACATGCAGAAGGACCACATGCACTAGTCTAGTGAGAGCAATATATTCACATCACAGGTTGCAGGACCTAGCTAGTCGCTAATGGCAAAGCAAATTAATTAAGTTTATGCAACAACCGGAGTATGGTAGTAGCAATGTCTCTTCTTACCTTTTCCTTGCTGTACAGAACTTTAGTTAGTAAACTTAGGTCTAATCCTTGGTTTAAAAAAAATGTCTCAGCATTTCCTTTGCTATTTTGATCAGATTATCTCTTCACGTCTCTCACAGCTAAGTCTTGCCCTAGCCCTAGGTAATAATCTCTCTAGTCTGGAGGTCAATATGTTCAGTGTTTGGATTTAGGAGGAAAATTGCTTATTAAAGTCTGTAATTCCCAATACCTATGGTGTCTTGAGCTTCGGTACCAAAGACCATAAAATTCTGGAGTATATTTTATCCATCAAAGTACTCATAATTACCATTTAGTTATTGAGTTTCCATTCCAGTGACTATGCCGGGTATCTCCATGCATAACCTCACTTAATTTTCAGATGGAGTTTTTATCACTTTATGCACAAGAAAGCCATGTCTCAGAGAAGTTTCACAAATGTGCTGAGGCGACGCAGCTGACACAAGCCAACATTCAACCCGGGGTATGTCCGACACGAAAGCCGTGTTCTTTTCACCTCACCATACTGCCTCCCTCAGTAGAGAACACTGACAGTGTCTCTGGAAAAGTCAGGCAGAAATTCCCTCAAAAGCTACAGCACTTCTCTATGACGAGGGACACAGAACTGCAGTTACAGTCACAGAGCAACCCAGTTATACTTGACAACAGCCCATGAAAACAAGACCTCTTAAAGGGAGATGAATGCCATCAAATCCTTTCAACTCAGACCTACACCTGCTTATACAATTGACCTTTCACATACCAGTCGGTAAAAATCCAGCCTCGGGAGGGAGAGAGACACATGCAGTATTTATATTGTTGTTGAAAGTTTCACGGCCTTCAAACCACACAGGTTGGAACTGAATTTGAAGATCTGTCTCCTGACTTCTTTTGGGGAATCTCTAATCTTCCAAAGGATGCTGTGCTCGCTCTGCACGGACAGTTTGGCCAGAGAGAGTGGTTACGCTGTGGTCGCTAAAAGAGGCTGAGTTGTTTTTCCTCTTTACTGAGAACAAAAAATTACTTGCCACATTGAAGCTGTTCAAAATCAGTATCTAAAAGAATAGAACACTTTCTCCGTCTTTAAAATAATGGAGCAAAATTCTGCCCCTATCACCCTGACTTCTGGGAGAGCATTTGAAATAAGGAGCCATGGCTAATAAAAGGAAGAATTAAAGAGTCCGTTGGTCTGGCTGACCTAGGTCAGGAGCGAATGGCCGCTGTAACTGTGCCAGCTTTCTTTTTCTACCAATGCGAGGTAAGCTGCAGCTTCACGCTGTTACTGAAGTGTTAAGCCAGTCACTGTTTAAGTTCAGAAAGAGCAATCTGTTTCTGCACTATGTTCTATAATGTCCAAATTTTTAAGGAGCTGATATCCTTTACTTTTGAAACAAATACCAGGTATTATCTGAGTTGAGACTGCCTAGTACTTGATTCTTCATTTTAAAGGCCGGTGCAAATACTAGAGTTAATGAATTCCCAAGCTGCGTACGTGATGGGCAGGCAACTGAGGTTTGAAGAACCAGGTAATGATTCCATTTAACATCTTTTTTTTTGTATCATGTCTTTATAATCATTGATGGTGCCTTTTGCCATGAGAAGAGAGGTAGCTTAAAGTACTTTCCAAAGTGGCCGAGATACAGGAAAACTGATTGCCAAAAGCCAGTTTCTTAGCAACTGCACCCTCTCTGTGTGTCACAGAGTCTGACGCCCTTTGGCCCCTCAAAGGAAGTTGCTTAGGTGTCTTTTACACACTGAATGCTTTGTGATAGTTGAGGCCTGCTGGCTGTCAACTCCATCCCTTAAGGGAACTTGACAGATCTTAAAAAAAATCAATTTTAAGCTCACATGCCCCAGTGGGTGCCAAAGCCACTTCAGAGAGCCTGAAAGATGGCTGAGTCGACAGGATTTGACTTCTAGAGGTAGAAAGGTGACAAACTCTATCATGAGAAGGGGGCAGCTCGGGGCCTCGGAGGCCTAACCTGCTCCCAGGATCCGGGGCCTCGTGTTGTATTGAACCTATTTATCTCTTTCATGGGCCTAAGGTACCACAGGGAAAGAAAAGTTGTTCAAAAAATGCTGGCAGAATTCAGGGGTGTAAATGATGAATTACTTTTCATCAGCTGAAAGGAAACATACTCCGGAACAATACTGAAAGGGAGCAGGAGCGGCTGACCCCCTGCTTCAGAGCAGCCAATATCTTCATTCAAGAAGACAACCATGAAATTACACAGAAAATGGGATTGTCATGAACAGCCCCTTGAAATCTCGGTATACAGTCATTACTGCATGGGAAAAAGCCTTCATCCACACATCATAACTTGTAACAGACAAGGAGGGGAAAAAAGAACAGAGGGGGGAAAAAAAGGCCTTGGAGTTACCAGTAGGGATGCAGTGAAAATATTTGTTGATTCAAACTTTCCTCCATAAATTTCTCAAAACTTGCACATAGTTTTAGCAGTGTATTAACTTTATGCCAATTGTTGGTTTCTTTTTTTGAGCTATTTTGGGAGAGTTTCTATGAGCTTGGGGGAAGTGACAAGGGAAGAAGAGCTATCTTTATATTCATAAGGTCTCCACCTTGCCAGGTGAGAATTGAATGGACCGGTACATATGTCCCCGAATTGCTGAATTAATATTCTAAAATTCAGTGCTGTATATTACCTAAGAATTATACAGAACTGGCTTCGATTCTTCATTCAACCCTCAAACTTTGGAGGATCAACTAATTTTAAGGTCTGTGTTAGAAAAGTTTGAGTCAGTATATAGAATTTTTAGTCAGATGGCTAGAATATAAAATATTGGATGTCTAAAAATATTAAAATAAAATATTACAGTTTTGTGTTTTGCTTTGTCATTGTGGCTACTTTGTCCACTTTCTGCACTGAGTTTAATTAAGTTTGTCCTAGTCTTTCTTTTAAGGATTTCTCATTACATACTTTCTTCCTCAGTGTCCTAGTGTTGCAAATGACTAGCCCTCATGAAAATCTGAATTACAGATTTCGTCACAAGTTCAGTTACAAACAAATGGAAAACTTGACCTATATTTCTTCCACAAGTGGTAGAAGAAAATGAAGTAGGAAGCGTCTACTAACCAACCAATTCCTTGATAACTTCTTCGAGGCTACTGTTTGGGATTTTGAGGTGTTATTGGTAGTCTTTTATCTATGATCTTTTCTGTAAGTCTATGTTTAAAAAAAAAGTTTCATTGATTGGATGAGTAATACTGATTTCCTTTGCCTGTTTAAAATTCTCTTGAAACAAAAGCAATTGAAAAGAAGTAATTGCCACCAGCAGTGCGCTTCCAACAAGAAAGTAACTTCCCTAAATTAGCATTTCTCACACTGTATTCTGTAGTATCTAAGAAGGCACAGAAGGTAGACATATCATCCAAAAACTATTTTGTAGGTTATGACATTTGGGAAATGCTGCCCCGGCATAATTAATAGGTTGAGGAAATAAATTCCTGAATAAATTGCTAAATAAATTCCTATTCTAGGTATAAAGTACAACAAAGCTCCTTAGGAGAAGGAATTGTCTCACACACTGGAGGCCGGGCTCTGCATCTGACTACAGAGGAGACTGTCCAGAGAATAAGGAAATTAGAACAACTCCATGATCATGCTTAACCTTGCAAGTTAAAACACAACACATTTGAAGGGTGATAGTTGTCAAAGTGTTTGATAGCTTTTGATCATTGTCAAGGCTTTTGCAACTACGTCTACTATTTCAGTAAATGCAATTCACCCAAGATGTTATGAGGTATTTAGAAAAACAGAAATTCTGCCCTAATTATAAAAGGATTTCTTTTTTTAATTTAATTTGAGTGTTCAAGACCTAACTTTAAAAGAAGTTGAGACCATGGGGCTAACCATCCACTTCTCTAGTTTATTGTTAATAAGCAAAGACAGTGATTTTGCCCCCGGTCTTATTCTTGTTTTATTTTTCATGTTGACATACCACCGAACAACCTTAAGATGCGTCATCTGGAGGTACATGTTCTATTTATACAGCTGGCATTAGAACTGGAGAAAAACTGTAATAGCTTAATTTTACTATCACTTTCAAAGGTTAGATTAAATCATATAGTCACTTACTGATAAGCAGAAATTTTCTTTTCATAGACACGTTTGTGGGGGTTTAGCAAAGTTTTTTCTAATATTGCATGTGTGTGTGCATCTGCGTGCACATATGTACATAAAACCTGTAACTTCAAAATCACCCCGCTTCTGCCCCTGTTTTATTCCTCTATTCCTTTATTGTATGTGTAGAATTTCTACCCCTGGTGGCAAAATTATATACTCTTCTTAGCACATTTTGGATCTTAGTAAATATTTATTTACTGTATCTCCAAGGTATTTTTCAGTTGCATAGAATAATAATATTTTATTATTATAAGCTATTGTTAACATCTTTCATTGAAAAACTGCAATTCATAATTGCAACAAATTGCACTGCAATTCATTTCCCCCTTCAATGCCTCTCTAAAAAAATCTAAAATTAGTTAACAGTTTTTACTTTTTGTCAAATGTATAGTTCCATGTGTTCATATGTATGATCAAATGTTACTCATTTGACCCAATGACAGCAAAAGTATACCCACAACCGTGCTCCAGTGAGGAAAAAGTACTATTAAATAAGCACTATTCTCCAGAAGCAGATATCCATCCTAACATATAGCCTTGCTGACATTTAGTTCGCTTCAGCCTTTGACATTCATCCTTCTTTTAATTATTTTTACTTAAAAAAAATCAGGTTAGAGGAACCAAAATAAAGTTCTTTGGCAGATAGGGATCCTGTTTACTCTCCAACTCTGAACTCAGCAGGTTAAGTAATTGGGCTACAGAAAAGTTCCTCCATTTCTATTTCCAGCTGGTGATACACAAAAGGCAGGAAGTTATCTCATTAATGGGGCACCAGCTTTATGCAAATTATGGTAACAAAAAGGCTTCCCTTCATACTTTTTCATAAATTACCTAATAAAGTGGGAATAAATGGCCATATTCAAGAGCCTTTGTTGTATTTTTAGCACAAGACTCTTTCTGTTACTGCAAATATGACTAAATGCGCCCTGTTCAAAAGGGGTGTTTATGAAATAAGGCCACTCAAAAGCTTTTATTTCTTAACAGCCTTCAGTTACTTTTATGGCACAAAATTAACATAATTAGTCACAGAGAATAGATGACATAACCAGCGTGCCACGCACAAAAGGGGGAAGCAGTGTCTAAGGAAGGTATTTTGAGAGATCAAAAATTTTCAAAGTGCTTAATACTAGAAGGTCCTTTTTATTTGTGCACAGCCTTAAGATACTTTTTTTTTTTAACTCCGTGAAATTCACATAATGAGATGCAGTAGACAGATGACATTAGCGATGTGCCATTAGAAAGAGGTCAGTTTCCTCTGAAAGATAGTCACTGTTCCTGCTCGTCATTAATTTGCAGCTTCAAAGCACTGAGCATATGATAGCCTGGCATGTTAAGCAAGTTGCAGTTATCTTTAAATAACCATTTTTTCCAGTTATTAGAAGCTAAAGTTTTTAAACTACCGACTGAAAGCAAAATTAAATCACACAGCAGTGTAAGGAGTGGGGAGAAAAAGGGAAAGAAAGAAAGGCTGCAAGAAGATTAGGAAAAGAAAATCAAATGCATTTTAAAAATGAAGTTGCTGGTGCTTTTCCCAGGAGGTGACCTGCTTTAACTTTAGTGCTAGGATTTGGGGGATAGTAATGGGTCTTGAAGATTGGAATGCTAGCTAGCAAATGAAACAAGTGGGAATTTTTGGTTTCTGTGTCCTTATTATGGCATATTACAAGGCTAAAAAGCGAATTGTGTGGTTATTTATAATTCCACTGAGGGGGAGCAATGCCTTTTTGAAGCCTGAGGGCTGCACGAGGTAGGAGAGTAGAAAGTGTTATGAGCATGTGGGCTCCTGTTACATGGGTCCTGATCAAATAAAAGTGTGTTGAGAAATAAATCAGATTATTTTGTTTTAAAGTGAAGATCAGTGAGATTTCTCTGGTTTGGTGTGTGAATAAATCACAGAAGAGAATACAGATAACTAAAGAATTAGGACTTTGGACTTATCTGAGTTCAAGTCTATTATAAGACTCTTCTGTTTCATTTTTAAATAATTTCCTTTTTTTTTTTTGCATCAAAATGTATGACTGTGGTACAACATTCATAATATTCTCAAAGACTTACAGACTCTTACAATTTAAATTCCCCTGGAGTCTATTTTTCGCATGGAAATTCCAGAAGCATTTCATAGGGTTTAGCTGCTTTAAAAACAGTCTGATTTATACCTTCACTCCCAACACCCAAAATAAAATTCAGTCAGCAGCATCTCCCGTGTGCTCATGATGACTGACTTTCTACAGGATTTTTAGCTTGCATGCCGGCGAGTGGCAAGGCCAAAAGGAGCTGGAAGAATAGGTACTAGCAAGAAAATAGCAAACAACATCGCTGAACATTTTGGAACTATTGAAACAAAATGTTTGGTTTTTAGGTCAGCAATTAACAAGGGAAAAAATGGTGACTATCAAATGATGTTTTCACACCTGCGGTGACATTTTCCTACTAGGAGTGTTATTTTTAAACATTGTCTAGATTGGTGGGAGTGCATCTTTGCAGGGCTTGAGTTACCTGGGGTTGGGCAGGGCTCGGGGGAGACTGTGGGGGGGCTGATGCTGCTGTGGTGGCTCTACATGACAGGGGCCACGGCGGGGTGCACCCGCAACACGGAGGGAGGGGTTCTGACATGAAGATCACAGGCTAAGGAAGATTACAACAAACCGCACCTCTTCCTTCCATAAAACATGTGGTTTTATACCACGTAACTTGCTTTTAATATTGTTTGATTAACTTCCATTTACTTAATAAAACTTTCTTTTTCCTAGCCTATTTTTCAAATAATTCGGCTGCTTCTCTTCCAGCAGCTTGCAGGTAACATATTAGTGCTGGGGAAACACGGTGGTGCCCCGCCAAGTTGCTCACAGGGAAGGAAGACAGCATCGACAGACATACGGAGAAGAGTTTGATGCTGCAAAAAAAACAGAGAAGCTTTGAGTGATTATTTCTATTTTTGTGCATCAAAGAAAGTATCATTGAAGGGTAACAAGAAATTCACCAGAGTGACAAAACTGGAAAGCACATTCGAACAAGGGAGCCTGAAAGGGCGAGGGCCGTGCAGGACAGGGTCACTTCTCCACTGATGGAGTGGAGGCTGCATCAAAGAGAGATGCGGGAAACGCCTACCCAGGAAGTTTGAAAGTAACAGTGGTAACAGCTGCAAAGAAGTGCAGAATTTCAAATTTTCTTTTTATCTTAAAACAACATCTTATATGAATTCAGGCTGACTTGGACTGCTTTTTGGTAGTACTTCATATTTGGAGAGGAAATAATAATAACAATATCTACCTTTTTAAAGTGCTTACTGTGTGTTGGAGGCTGTAATGTGTGCTCTGCATAGATTTTCCCTTTAATTCTCTCAACAATTCTATCGTAGATATTTTTATCCCTGTTTTTCAGATGAGAAAACTGAGGCTTAGACAAGTTAAGAGACTTGCCCGGCACCACACAGTTTAGGAAATACCAGCTGGATTCAAACCCAGTTCTGAATGGAAATGACCGTGACCTTTCCATCATACTATACAGACATTGCACATATAAGTGATGGATTAGATCCATCCTCTTGCACTAACTCCCAAGGAGTGCCCTCAAGGATCTGAGTGTGAATGACAAGAGAAGACATGTGGATAGTATTACATTAGAATTTTCAGAGACTCATTTATTAAGTGTTCACATTTAATTTCTCAATGGTTTAAAATGCTTTTGTAAATAAAATTGATAATACAGATCTTCCTCTAAGAATCTCAAGCTGTAAAATATTAAAGAAGGCATATAAATGGAAAAAATAAACAAAAACAATTCACTATCCAACCAAATACGTATCTATAATGTAGAGTAAATGAAGAAAAATTTCCATTGAGTTCAAATGCTATAGTTACCTTTTTGTCACTGTTCCTTTCCATGAAAAATGCTGTAGGATAATTATATGTGTTTAGCTGTATAAAAGAAGCAATGATGGTTAATATTGTATTTTTTCTTGCAAAATGGAATTCCATCTGCTTTTATTAAGGAGAATAGTTAGAGTAGATAAAATGAGATATTTAATAATCTAGCTGGTCTAGGTAAGGTCTAGTTCACTTTGATTAAGAAGCTGAATTTCTAAGGAATTGCATGTATGTAGATGCACTGAAAGCACCTTCCGTTTTCCGCTTAACCTTTTATTTTAATCCTGAAGCTTTCTATATTGTTATTTTAAGTACATGTTAATAATATGCAAGCTGATGCTTTGAAAATTCTCTGAGATGTGGTTAATGAAGAGAAACTGCACCATAAATTGCATCCAAAATATGCAGTCCATGCAGATGTGATTTTTCTTGAACTACAGTATTTTGCAATAAACATTTTTCAGCTTGTTTGGATTTATTCTCTATTGTTCATAAGAAGTACCATCAGGCACTTCTGCATGAAACAACTACACATAGGAACAGGCAATCTTAGTTTAACAAGATCCTTTGGATAAAAATAGATTTCAGATCTATCTCCTGCTAACAGAATGCAAATTCTGATGAAACCACACACTAGTGTTTTTCATAATTTAAAGTTCATCACATGGCACACGGCACTTGCTCACTTTCCCCTGAGTTCTGCCAGAGGAGGCTTAGTGGCTATGCCATTTTATGATCAATAGAGGCAGAATGTTTCTACAAGGTATTCTGGGAACTGTAGTTAACTAGGAACATTTTTCTTTCAGATGCATTTGTTAAAACAATGCCCCAAAGAGACATGATATTCCGGGGACTGTCAGTGTTTCCATGATAAACCCTGCATTTTTCAGAGGGTCGTAACTAGCAATGTGGCCATTGCTAAATGGCACCATCTTTAGTTTAGCCTGCAGGTTTACACAACAGGAGACGCTGTCACCATTTCGGAAAGTATATCTTTTGAAGATCTCATGTAAGCCTAGGTTAAGAAAGACATGAGAATAGTTGGTCTTTTTACTGACTTTCATTTCAAGCTGAATTATCCAGCATAAAGACGACGTGCTTGGAGTGCGTGGGAGTGACTGTGGTCAGTGTATCTCACAATGGATTATTTTACACTTCGGCTGATTTTACTTTCCACATTATATTATTGTCATTTGGGAGTGGATGGGAAGGTTGCCAGAAAGGACAGAAGAAAATATTATGATTCTATCTTTTGCAAGCAGAAAGAAGTATCATTTGGGTCATAGGCTATCACAGGAGGCAGAGATGAGAATCTTACAGGAGACAGGCATGTACGGTAAATGAAGGGAATGAGACTTGGAAAACTGGGGGAGCAGCACCTCGCTAACGTGAGCAGCCTGTGGACAGCTCTAGCAGATGGCTCTCGTGCCCTGTGTTGCAAGCTAGCCCTGTATTTTTTCAAAAAATGTCAGAATTACGGATTCTTTTTTTAATAATACCAAATGTATCAAATGCCTTAATTTTTAAATATTGGCATCATATTCACATTTAAAATAAATATAAGCCTGTACAAGTCAAACAAAACACTTCTCTAAACCAGATTTGGCCAAGCCACCTCAATTGGAGACCTATGTGCTAAAGTTACAACTTCACATCAGTAAAGTGTCAATGCCTTCTTAAAAATGAGCAAAACATGCTAAAAAGGTAAAAAGTTAGAAAAAATCAAATTTGATTTTTTTTGGCTCATCTGTTTCTATGTTTCAAGTGGATCGATTAAATTAAAATGATTTTAATAGCTTTCTCTTAACTCTTGCATCCCTTTTCAAAGCATATTTCTGTAGTCTGTGTGCTCACATGCTAACGGCTTCATAGGTCATTAATGCTTTTCTGTTTCTTTTACAATTTTGTTTTGTTTTGTGTTGTTTTTTGTAGTGGACTAAATAAAATTCATGCATCAGAAATCATTACGGAAGAATGAATGTCATTAAGTCTAAATAAAGCCCAGTAGCAAAATAATAAATGAAAGTATATTTATTTGTGAAAAGGTTATTTTATAGAGCACCCTTTGGAAATTGAACAAAAGAAATTGATAGTTATTGGTAGATTTCTGCCTCATAAAGAAGGTTATCTCTGATAATTGAGTCCTTTTTAAGTTACATACAAATACCCTAACTTTGGTTGCATAAGGATCAGAAAGCAATAACATTGGATTGTGTGGAAAACAGTCACAAAGAGAGAACAACAAAATTTTAGAGAAGACATCAAAATGGTGAGAAAATTTTGTCTTTTTGTAAGAGACTAAAAATGCATGTATACAGATGTGTAGGGTCCCATTTTATATATGTTAAAAAGAAAGTTAGCCTATATGTAGTTAAGCTTTACCTACAATTTCCCTAATTGTGTTCATTTTATTTGGAACAAATGTGCCACCCAGCATATCAAATGACAAGCTATCTCACGGGAATCTGTTCCTAACTTAAAATTATTAGATATTTTAAAAAGCCAAGTATGTCCCCTATCTGGCCCTTTAATAAATGCTTGTTGTCTCAATTTGTTTCCCTTAAAAATCTGGTGATGGCTGAAAAGAAAAACGGAAAGTCATGTACTCTCCACTGAGGCAGAAAGAGCTCTAATCGTAAAGTTTCCAACCAGAACAGGGTCACCTACACTTAAATTTTCTGTAAACAAGTAAGTGCTGAGACAGCAAATCAACTTCCTTAGTGCATTTTTCCCCTAGTAAAATCAGTTTGAGATGAATTGCAAAATAAATAAATGTCAAATAACAATTCCCATGACTAGTATTTGAACTGAATGTAATGATTATTATGAAGACAAAGCTGTGATAGGTCTCTGTGTAGAATGCTTAACAGGGACAATCTGGAATGATTTTAACTTGGAACCATTTTAACAAATGAATATATTTCTTAAATTGCTGCATCAACCAACCCTGCTATCTAATTATGGCCAGCAAAAAGGGCTACAGATTAACTATTCCAAAGCCTGAGCCATTACTTTTGTTTGACATTCTTCAACATTCAGTTAATAAACCCGAAAGGCATTTTGCTCTTTGAATAGTCAAGGTTTCTGTTTTATAACTGGTTGGGGATATAACAGGAAGTCGCATTGCTCCAAGTCAGATGTTCTCTAAGGACTTTATTCAGACTCTACGGTCTTATTGGCCATCAATGCTTTCACCATTTTCTAGGATAAAATGATCAGAGTTGTTTCTTTTAAAATTTTTTTTAAATTTGTTTTTTCATTAAAGTAGAGTTGATTTACAATGTTCTGTTAATTTCTGGTGTATAGCATAGTGATTCATTTATACACACATATATAATATATTCCTTCTCATAGTCTCTTAGATTATAGGCCATTACAAGGTATTGAGTAGAGTTCCCTGTGTTACACAGTAGGACCTTGTTGTTTATCTGTTTTATATATAATAGTATCTATAAATCCTGAATTCCTATAGTTACTTCTTAGAATAGAAATTTAAGGCTCCTATTACTGATCATTTCAAAATTATCTGGTAAGAAAAAATCCTCAGTTAAATGTCCATTTAATATCCAAAAGGGTGAAATGGCCTAGAGGCACGTGAGTCTATAGCCCCACCTGGCTGGTTTTGAAAGCTTATGCCTCTGTACTGATCGACATGTAGCAGGGCAGCACTCTTGAATTTGTCAAGGAAAACAATCCTGAATTCACCAGTTATCAAAAAGAATTTTAGAGAAACGGTATGTAGAAGTATTTATGGAAAATATACAAATCTACTTTTAAGGTTCTAAAATTTGTTTTGCTATTAAGCTTGTCCTTTAGAAAGTTGTGAACCTGGCAGCTTTAAGTCAGTTTCCTGGTAGACTTGCATTGGTTGATATTCTGTCCATGTATTTTGAAGGATACTTTTAAAGGTTATTATAAAACGCGGCATTGCATTTGCTATCTACTATCTGTCACACAGTCATCTCTATTTAACAGCTGTGGGGGAAATTTCTTTTTGCCTGGAGGACAGGCTCTGTTTTACCTAACCAACACTCAATGCATTTCCCTTTTTGCATTCACCACCAAAATGCTCAGAGCCATAATTACGGTCCACTTCCAGGAAATGTATAAGGCTCCACGCCTCTTCCCTACCTTGGCCTTATTGTTGGCATCTACTCTTTCTGTTAAACTTTGCCTTAATTCCTTCACCTCGTCTTACAGTATTCATCTGGTTGTGTTAAATCTTGGGAGGCTGCCATGTTTGCAATTTTAAACACTGTGAAGTTAAGAAAATTAGTTCATAAAATTTTCCTTTTACTCTACTACTTTTTGGAAGCTATGAATTCAGCAAAGAATCATGAAAAACCTTTAGAAAGTAGTTTTTTTCCCCTAAAATAGTTCAATATATTTTTCAATAATTAGTTAGCCCTTCTCACACATTCATAAGAACATAGAGATAATCCCTTAATTCAGGCAAAGGATTAAGACAGTATTTTCATGAACAATCAGACCTGTGAAAAAAATGAGATATTCGGATAAATAAGTTTTATGGTCCTATTTTTGTATTTCATGTAGTACCAAACATACTGTTTAATAATTGCTTAACTGGTTATTCACATATTTTTGGCATAGACGCCCTTCCTCTGCATCTGGTTAGGAGACATCGCCATTGAGATATTCAGTCTCTCACATTCAGGATGTCCCCACACTAACTGTATAATCTGCTGCATCTCTTTTCCAGCGGCTCTCCTCTATCATTACCACCTAAATATTGGGCCACAAAGAAGCATTTAACTTGAACCTTTCCTTACCCCACATATCCAACCCGTTGATTGATTCTGAGTCTCCAAAGCCACTCCCCATTTCTTTTTTTATTTTTAATATCAGCCATCCCTACATTTGCTTGGGTGTTTTAACAAATTAACATTTTTTGTTCTGTATCAAGGAAAGGAATCTCTCTCAAATGAACTCATATGAAATGGGGTGGGCAGCCACTTCATGAGCAGGACCCTGTTTTTGCTGCCGGCAGTGGGAGTTGGGTTTTGGCCTTTTTGTGTCGTATTGTTCATCGTTTGCCCCAACTGTGCATATATGCAGTTATTTTAAGTCCCTTATAGTTTCTTTGTGGTTTGTTGCTTGAGGAAATATTTGTCCAGGTGCAAGCACTGCAGTAGAAGGTCCCAGGTCCCAGTCTGTCCCCTGCTCACTGTGGGCAGGACCCGCAGCTGTAACAAGGAACAATCACCGCTTCCTTTGGGTTTTCCCTTTCTTGTCTCTCTCCTAATTGGCACCCACAAATTCTGTTTTCATTTCACTATGCATAAGGCTTCACCGTGCTTTGCCCTAGCCTTGAGTCTCTATGACTTTTTAGCTTATCATTATAAAGAATTATCTCTCAGGCTTTTAGTTAAAATTCCCAAGACAAGAAATTCAATTGTGCTAGCTCCAACATCTCAAGTGCCTGTTCAGCCTATAGCTCCTAAAGGTGACAGATTCAAACAGAGTCCACCCATCTTTAGCCAAGCAGTGTACCATGGTTGAGTAGACCCCACTCACCAGATTCTGTGGGTGGAGATGAGGTTACATGAAAAGGAATGCGGACAGCAGGGAATGATAGGCAATCCTAATACAATGACCATACCTGTCAATGTATATGTGCACCATGTCTGTCAACTTCATATTTTTCACTGCAGTCCAATTTAGAACCTACTAAACACACAGTTTTAAGCAAAAATATTCCCTTGTTTTGATTTGCTTGATTCACTTGATTTCCTTTATAAACACTGTATCAGTCATCTTTGATGCAATCATAAACTGTCCCCAAATTTCAGTGGCTTTTAACAGATATGCATTTCTTGCTCATTTCACACATGATGGTTGTCTGGTGCTCCGTGGGTCTTCCCGTATTATTTAATGAAGATGATAAGGAATGAGATACCATATCATCTACAAATATTTTCACATCCATGAAAAAATTTTAAAATATTATCAATCTTCCATATATAACTGCAGTTAAATATTAAAGTGTTTGTCTGTTTCTTTAAAACATATGTTCACCATCCAGAAAAGTTTCTTGAATATAATGACAATATATAAATATATGATCAAAAGATATATACACGCATACGTCTATATGTACCCTTCTATCTGTATATGTACATATAGATGTCATTATAACTATCATTAAAGTAATAAGTTGTCCATTCTGTAATTCTAACAAATAGGGGTGTCACAGTAAAGTTTTGGGTAGAAAACCCATGCCTTTAATCCCATATCCTTTTCATGAATCTAGCTCATTGATGCAAAATATTAAACCACTGAACAAGAAAATGGATTCTATGCAAGAAGTAGTTTCTTTGGAGGTAGGAAATTTGTAGAACTGAAGACTAGATTGTCTGAGGATAAATTCAAAATAACACTGAAGAAGTAACATGAGGATTTAATTCTTTCCCAAGGGAAATTGTAAAGAAGAGCAAATGATTTCATGCTAATTTAAAAGCTAATGAGTGTTAACTGTGGAATAAAATTTTCTAAAAGCTTAGTGTACATGTCATCTTTTGGCTGTTTTCCTTCATCAAAATAGCTGCTGAAATTGTAAGGGGATTTGTATATGTCTTCATATTCTGCTTCAAAATTTTGTTGGTTATAAAGAATTTTGCAAACTATGTGTGTGAATGTCTTTTTGAATTGTCACAGTGATACAAACCTCCCTTTTCCTTCTGGGCTTGATAAAATAAATCTCCAATAAAACCAAAAATGGACTTAGCAACAGGTGAGAGGCAAAGGCAAGTGTCATTTCAACAATATAAATGTACCTTATTTCTTTCTATTTAAATATTCTATGCCTTGTTTTTGCTCTTCTTCTCCCTTCTGGTTTCCATAGTCAGGTGATAAAAGTAAATGCTCTCGTATTACCAAAAAGGTAATAAAAGTATTAGACTAAGTTTGAAATTTAAGTGGCAGTAAAGTGACGGTAAGTATTTCCTTCCTCCGTCCCCGTATTTGGCTCTGCTCAAATGATGTGGAAGGTTTTTCAGTTTTATGTACATTATGTGCCAGCAGGTGGTGGTAGTATTTTCTACAAGGACTACAATGCTATTTTCATTAGTAAATAACCCCCAAAACAAAGATCATTTTCCCATCGTCAGATATTCCGAGAGCAATATAGACAGAGACTTCAGAGATAATCTTTTCCAAGTTGTATTCCCAGATTCTGTTTAAAAGCAAAGCTAGACGTTTTAATCAGTGTATCAGCTTTTGGGGGGTGGAGGGGAAAGCCTCTAATAAATTCGGGGGGGGGGCTACGGATTTAATTCCACAGTATTGACCATTATAGTTTTCTCCTCTAACAGATGCCAGCCATTAAATTGAAAAATTGAAATGGAAGATATAAAAAAGTGGGATATGCGTATCCAGCTAGGGAGTGATTTTAACCAGATTTTCTCCTTCATCATGGCTCATTTGCATTGTGAATACTCTGAAAAAGACAGCTTTTGTGGACTCTGCTGTGTTTGTTGCTCCTACAATGTAATGCTATTCAAAGGGTCTGATTGTGTATTCAGATATCACATACATATTGCCTTGGGCCTGGGATTTCCTGTTACTCTGAATGATAAAGATTCTTTCCTATTTAAAGTACAATTCACCCCTTGTGTCTACATATGTGAAAGGGCATCTCTGTGGGGTAGATAGAAGCAGGAGGAGAGATGGAAAAGTGAGGGGATGCAGTCATTTGGTAGATTATGGGAAGGGGAGGTACATTTAATAAGAGGGAGAAGAGAATTGAACACGAAAGATCATCCCATAGAGGAGGTGACTTCAGTTTGAGACAGGATGGTTTAGAAAGTGATCTGGAATTTAGGGCTTTCGAGATGACATTTTTAGACTTCTTCTGACCTTCATTTAATCCGATTTGTGGGAATCTAAAATACCCCTTCCAGTTCTCTGTCCAATTTTATTTTTAGAAATCAGGAACTGGAAGAATGCACAGAGAATGATTCACGTTTAGAAAGCCAGGATCTCTTTAAAGCTGGATGTAAAGATAGGAGGACACGAGTTGAGACCCACGTTACCCTCAAAGTCTGGGACTGGCAGCTTCGGCATCACCTGGGAGCTGGTTAGAAATGCAGAATCTCATGCCCCACCGCACCCCCAGATCTATTAAATCGGAATCTGCAGTTTCTCAGGGCCCCATGGGGATTTGTATTCACACCCAAATTTGAGAAGCACTGATTTAGAAGAGTCCTAGTTAATGAAGCTACTTAGTCGTAGGGTGGAGAAAGCAAGTACTCAATCGTCTTTTTATACGTCTCACAGTCTCAACGGAATATCTCACCTGGAGCCTGAACCTCAGTCCCTCACGGTCTTGATTTTCCTGTCTTAGCTCTATTTGTGGATTCTGTTTATACCATAATAAAAGATTAAAAACACTGGACAGATGGCCAAACAGAAGAAAAAAAATCAGAAGAGCGCTGCAATTTTCGGGATGACTGAATCTTAAAGATCATTTAGTTCCTCGGTTCCCCTGTCTAGGCTGCCAGTGGCAATGTCCTTGAGTATTCTGCTCCACCAGGACCTGGTGACTAAAGTCTCTTGAAAAGCGTTGCACATAAAAACTGGTGTTGCAGCTCTTTTGAAGCCGAGAACCAAAAAATCCCAGATAAGATTAAGCACCCAAATTTTGGAACTGTTGTTAAGGGCAGCCGAATGGAAGCAGATTAAGCTTCCGAGCGCCGGTTAATTTTCAATTTTTTCTGCAAGGTTTCCAGTTAAAATGAGTCAAGAAGTGTTTAAAATATATTACAAGCATTTAAAAATAATCTAGCCAATTATCACTATTCAAAATGCCCATCCTTTTTTAAAAAAGTGAAAATAACCCATTATGCTGTTGTATCCATTCCCACTCGTAAATCTCTTGGGCAAAAGAAATTCAGTAATGATGTATTCTCGTTTCAACATCCCACGTCACATCAGAGTGCCTCCCCCGCATTTATACTAAATAGAGATTAACACAATTTTAAAAGTTACGAAATTTATATAGTTCATTCATCCATAATTACTCATTAGCAATGAAGCTTAATCCAGAACTATTTGCCTCAGGTATCAAAAGTGATTTAAACAATAAATTGGAACAAACAGTATTATACAGTATATTCTAGGACCCAGAATGAAACATTTCCGGCAGAGTAGAAATGCCAGTAATTACCTGTTGCCTTAATTTTGGCCAGAATATCTGCAGTGACATCCAGTTCTGATTCCAGTTTTGCATTCATCCACCTTCAATGGTAGACAGCTACTTTTGAAAACGGATTTGAGACTTTGGGAGTGCTTCGGTCAGTTGTTTTACTAAGGAAAAAAAGTTTATTGAAGTGGAAAAAGATAATTGCTAATTGAAGGAGTCATTAGTACTGGCTGTTGACGCTACAGGCTCCTCCTTATGGGTTTCTCCAGTTGTTACTCGTGTCGGGCCGGCACCATCACCAGCCCGGACAATCTCTCCTGCTTCTCCTACCGTGGACCTTTTGCAAATAGTCTGTGTACATATAGATCCTTCTGTAGACATCAGATGTTGAATATGCTATTGGTTTCATTTTGAGACCCTGACAGATTCAGGACTATATAAAAGTAATTTTATATATATGTGTGTGTGTGTGTGTGTGTATACATATACCAATGGAATTGAGCTGTTTGTCAAGTAGCTTGTTAATAGCAGACCTGGATAGAAATCCCATGATTTATAATGCCCAGCTCCACTCTTTTTCTCTATATCAAGTGGGAGATTAGGTGCAGAAAGAATCACTTCCTGAGCATTTTTTCCCCTCAGTGTATTCAGAAAGGTTCAGGATGTATAATCTGGAGGCTACACCCTGCCCCAGGTCACTTTCCTCTAAAAGGTATTCGATGGTCCAAGGCCAGACCAGGCACACTATTCTGTCCCCTGGAAATAAGGAAGGAAGCATGGTTTTCCTTAATATTGTCACCTTGAATTTGACTTAAATGTCGATCGTGAAACCCACTTAATACCAACCAGTGACTTCAATGCTCTGCTCGTTTTCCTGCTTTTTAAAGGGATGTTAGAGACAGAGAGGAAAGAGAAATTGAGATCAGTTACTTTCACAAAAGCACACATGATATCATTGATGAAATATTATTCAGACAACTCATTTTTATTTAAATATAATTGTTTATATATACCATGTAATAAGACCTTAAATAAACGAAATAAAAAATCAACTATCTACATAAGGTATTTGTTCATTTAATATATACACACATAAATACATATATATTTACACACATATTACCTACAAACTCACAAGTAATATTCATTCTGTCATCCATCATGCATTTATTGAGATACACCACCGAGTTATTCTAAGTTCTCCGTGTTGATGTGGGCAGAAATCCTCTATTTACAAAAGCCTGGAAAGTCAGATGTGACAAGGTGCTCTTGGAAATGAGGGCAGGAGAAAGAGTATATTAGGTCCTAAATAAACACTTAGTGATTATTTAGGCAAAATTACGACTAGTGAGCTTGTCCAGAAGCACTGCTTATCATTCCAAAATTTTAACCTCGTTATTTTACATCTTAAATTCATGTTGGTGTTCAAGAAGACTGTCTTTAAATGTAAATATCCAGAGAGATTCTTAAACTTCATCAGCTAACACGTCCCAGGATTCCCTAACCATAAGGTAAAGAGAACCTATGATGACAGGGTTCCAGGGTAATGCCAAAGACAGGGGGCAGAGCTGGTAGGAAATGAAGGTAAATGGCCACTAAGTCAAACTTGACTTTTCTCATAGGCCTGCCTGGGCCCAGGGCTGTGAGCACCCTAAGCCCTGTTTGGAAGTCTTCTTTGAAAACCCTCATTACATGATTGTGATGCTCAAACTCCTGACTTGATAAAAATAATATCATTCCTCTGTTCTTTAATCTTAACATTGAGGAGGTACAACAGGCACCTTAGGGGTAGTCCTGGGGCTGTCGTCTCTAGGCAGAGGGAGTGGAGTGTGTCCCTGAACCCAGGGAGCGGGAATTAGCATCTGCACAGGAAGTGAAGGAGGCCTGGGGGTGGAATCACGAGATTATGAATAAGGTAGGCAGGCACGAAAGTCACTGCAGGAAACAAAAGTGTCTTAGAACTGGGTGTTTGTGCAGCAGTTTGTGTGGGAGTAGGAGAAAAAGAGTCTTTTTTCTCGGTCAGGAATCAAATGGAACACGTTTGCAAAGACCGGTTAAGTCATCTGAAGGGGAGCGGTTTCTGCTGCTTTGGAGACCACTTGCCTTTTCACATACTGTTTAGCTTATATTCTGTTCTTTGGGTGGAGAAATAATAAACTGGAGTTGAAGAAAACAACTGCTCTTCCTCTGTATCTGCCCATGTTGACTCAGTTCTCATCCCTTGCCCCTTTGGATTGAACTAACTACATTTTCTTTCCTTTTTCATTTTCTTTTTTTTTTCCCTAAAAGAAGAAGATGGTGACTTTAAAGAAAGAATATTTCATCAAGGCCATCACAGACTCACAGATAATTAGGTGTCTTACCTAATCATCCCCATCTCTGGGGAGGTATCCATCAACTGTATCATTCTAAAACTTGAGAATGCAGTTTAGTTTTCCAGGATTATCAGTGCAAGCATGTGAGAATTAGTGATTACACATCATGGCCATTTAAACATTTTCTTTCTTCCTAAATATAGTGAGGCTTACTTAAACTGGAAAACATGACATTCACAAAATTGAAACAAAACAAATTTCACCTTTGTGAAGGAAAGTCATTTTATTAATTATACTCATTTGAGTGTACTGTGTTTTCTTAAACTTTTACTTTCAATTGTCTTTGATATGTGACCATAAATACAAGGACTCATTAAAAACCATGTCAAAAATATGTTTTCCTCCTCTGATTATAAAAGTTTTGAATTCTGATTATGGATAATTGAAAAATATAAAAAGGAAAAGAATCTCTCAAAATCCTACTCTTAAAAAAGAAATTACTATCAATTGATACTTTGATTTTACTTCAAGTTTTTTAAAAAAATTTATGTATCTATGTAACTGTTTAAGTCCAAAGCACATTATTGTATATGCAACATTTTACTAGGCTATATTATAATTATATATGTGTAATTATATATATATAATTTATGTTTTTACTTTTTTTTTCATTTTAGCATAGTTTTAGTTGAGTTCATGCTGTTCCATTACGGAACACTATGCATTGAGTCTGAATACAACCAATCACATTCTTTATAGACGAGCATTCAGTTTTTCAGGTGGTTTACTATTAGAAATAATGTTGCAATAAACGTGTTCATGTTTGCATTTCTGACAACTTTTTAAGATAAATTTCTGGAAGTAGAATTAATGTGACAAAATATACAAAAATTTAGGCATGACAATTTTTACATTTTTAACCAACATTTCCAACTATTTCTACTTTTCCATAAAGTTTATAAAAATTAATATGCCTACTAGTAGTTTAGGAGAGGTCTATTCACAAAAAATATATTTTTGGTTAAAAAATGTATTTTATTTAAAAGTTTTGGATTGCTGATGAGAATAATTTTTCAAATAATATATTGGTTAACTCTATTTCTTTGTGAATCTCATTTACTTTGTTTGATATTTTATTGGAGAGTAGTTTTTTTTTATTGGACTCAACAAGCTCTTTACAAAATGAGAATAACACTACATGTATAATATATAATTTGTAACATTTTCCTTAGTTTTCATTTACTTTAAAACTTTAACATATTTCTGACATTTAGAAATGCTACTTAATGTTTAAAAAAAAAAATCTCCCAATTCCTCATTTGTGAATTCTTTCATTGTTTAGAAATTTGGAAAGATTCTACATATCACTGATTTCATATTCATCTAAAAATACCTCTACTTAATGTTTTAAATGAACATTTCAACCAATAGGGAAATAATTTTACGATTGGGTAAAGACAAATGTTTGTTATCTAGAAATATTTAACCATGTTTCAGCATCATTTATTAAGAATTCTTGCTGGAAGTTGTTGAATCATGATGTCAGTTCAATCATATTCCAAATTCTTTAAAAAAAATTTTTTCTGAGCTACAAATCTGATATCTTGATCTGTTTACTGGTTTTACAGCAATCCACACTTTACAGTATTGAAGTTAAACAATAAATTTTAATATTTTATAGCTCAAGAGTCCACTAAATCTTTTTATTTCTTAGAGTCATCATGTGTGGCTAATCCTACTTAATTACAGTGTGCATTTTTCATGTTTACAGAGTATCTACTTAGTCTTTTTGTTTTAAATTATTTTTTTTTTAGACTTCATTTTAGGGGATGATATATTCTACTACGAACAAATATGTAACAAATGCAAATTTCAAGACTAAACTTTAGAAATACACGTCAGTGAAGTTATGTGCCCATTGTCACTCAACAAGCCAATAAATTATAGATCTGGAATCAGACCTCATGTTATTACAGATTTCCAGCCTCATGCTCACCCTACTGAAATTCATAGCTGTGTTGTTTATAGGCTGAAAAAAGGCCCGCTGTGGGGCTCCTGGCTCACAAGAAGTTTTCCTCCACACTATGGAAAGTCTTGCAATGGTTTCTTAAAGCCTCCGTCCCAGAAGGAGGAGCTCAGGACAATACACTGACCATACCACCTTATCTTTGTGAATTAGAAAATAAAGTAACGTTCGAAATCTCTATTGAGAGTGCTATTATAGAACGAGACAGTCTCTCTGGGGATAAGATGGGGTTGAAAAGGGCAGGTTTCTGGAATGTTATGGGGGCCTAATGATATGTCTGTGATATAAAACAGTTTCTGATATTTTCCAAATGGGTTATTGTTCATGTTTAAGTGATTATAGCAGTGATTTAAGCCAAACTAAACATTCTCCTTCCATGGTTTACTTCAACTCGTTCTAATCCCTCTTCATGCGAACTTGTCCAATTTTGATGTTTTGTTTTTTCTTTTGTGGGTATTTGATCATGTGGGCAAAATTTACTGGGTGAAAAGAGTGTGGAAACTAAAAAAAAATTTAACAATACCGTGTGGTTGGTGGGAGTTGGGGGGCAGGATTGATTGACTGCAAGTATTCAAAGAGAAAAATGATAACATCGACGGGGCATCAGAAATCATTTCTTGCCAATGAAATTTCTGAAGCTGTGGAATCATCTCTAAAAGAAATGATTGAAACCTCTTGTCTGAGCCACTGGCAATTGCACCTAATAAAGCTTTTGAGAACTCTGCACTGTTAGTGAGAGACGATGCCCTAGTAAGTCCAGTCCATTGACTCTGATAGTCTTGGCAAGACCTACTCATGGAATAACTTCATAATCAAATCTAAGACACCCTGCAAGCACTATATAAATTCACGTCTCCAATTTTTAGATGACTATTCAGATGCATTCTTGTATGTGTAAAAATACTTTTTCCCTCACAAAAGAATGTGTTCATCTATTACTGAGGAAAGAAGTGATTTGAAAAATAAAATAAAACCACGGAAGAGTAATTTATCAAAATACAATATACAATAGCTCTGATGCTCATTTCCAGTTGTCGGTGTTGTTATTTCAAGACTAAAGAACCATGTTAGAGACTCAGTTATTATTTTATCAAAATAAAAGTGAAGAAGGGGGAAGAAAACACTCCAAGCTAACAATCTGTATATCACATTTCTATGTGATGTGATTTAAAACAGCTGATCTATTAAGCACTCAAGTTCGGCTTTACAAGCAAATCACCAATTCTACCTTGGCTTTAGTATCGCCTCTGGCATCTTTATAATGTGAATATCTGAACAAAATCATAAGAGCCTCCCTTTTGGTGCCTGGGAAACTTATTAACTATTTGACATTCAAGGATATTCAAACTTACTAACTTTCCCCAGAGTGAAAAGTTCACATTAATACTTGATATTGGTCTCACTGACTGAACTTTGTGTAGTTGCCTCCATCAGGCTAAACTGGTCGCTCCCTCCTTTTACCTAATATTGATTCCCTTTCTAAATCCTTTCACATTCTAAATGAACCTGGGGATTTCCACCTTGACTTCTTTAGTTGCAATGAGAAATGGCATCAGGAACTTTCCTGTTAACTTATCACGTGGGACAGAATTTGGTTTCTGTAACGGTAAGAGAGCTTCTAAGTGGTAAGAGGAAAGGAAATTGGAAGGAAGAACTGAAGATATTTTTCTCCTATGAATTAGCACAAATAGAGATTTATAGCCTACACATGTGTTTTGTTTTTACTGATGGTTGTAACTAGGGACACCTGTAAGACAAAGCCAAAGGGGAAGAATTAAAAATAAATGGAAGAAAACGTAATCATATTGCTGCATTTCAGAGCTTGATTTGATGCCTAGTATGTGAGACTCTAAATTCCTCTTTCCTGGAAAATGTTTAATCATTTAACTTATGTAATTTAGCATACCGCATGAAGGCTGAAATATGACAACATTTTTTAAAAGATTCTTTCAGTATTTCCAACGGAAATGTTGAGCTAAGTGTAGAATTTGTGGGATCAGTTAGCTTATAAATAATGATCCTTTATGCTGGCATTGGGAAATCCCTGTTCCCATAGCTAGTTCAATAAAGCAATTAATATCAATAAATGCTGAAGAAAGCAAATCTCTATTCACTTTTGTCTGGATTAGTTAACATGAGAAAAATCCTACCCCTCTCCTGGAGTATTTAACCTTCTCAGAGGAAGGCATTCTCATGAAAAGTAAATTGAGTGTGTTTTTGACATGTCCTCCTCTTGTCCATTGCCTGCTTACTGAGAGATGAGCGACCTCTCTCCTCCCTCTAGAAATTTTAACGTGATTTTCTGTTTAGACCAGGCTCTTGTGAAAACTTGCGTTGTCAATACACCTTAGCATTTTTTTCCCTTATATTCCTAAACTTACTTTCTGTTTGGATGGATTTCTTTAAAAGAAACACAACTTCCAAAATCCATACATATTGTTTCTTTTCTATTGCACAGGGCTGGCTTATGCATTCCATGCAGAATAGCTCACATGTACTTAGAATTCACAGAGGATATTTGAGAGAAAGAAAATTTTAGGTGACATGGCAGATTTTCCTGAACCTCTTACGAACAATCTATGCAGTGAAAAAAATGCTTTGTCAAGGTGACGGTGAGGTTTAAGTGACCACATTGATAGATAAGGATTTGTGCATTCCAACTTTCAAAGCTCAGCATTCAGTAAACCGATGTCATGAGACAACCCCGAACTTTGACTATATTTGACTAGATCATTTGAGATTTCACACACAAGCAGCAAAAAGTTTAAAGGATACTATCCTGCAACGTCCAAGAAATGTGGTAATAAGGTAAGAGTTGAAATGCGTTGTTGGCAGAAGGAACCCATGGCTCGTGCTTGATTTATAACACACCCAGTTTCGTCAGAGTTGGCATAAGTGCGCTCTTTCTGACAGTGTGGTGATAACATACTGCAAGAGTTGAAGCTGCCAATTCTTACACCTTCATTCTACTAGCAAAGAATTTTAAAACAAAATTTCAATATTGCTACAGTACCACACTCCTTTGCTAGTTTCCCCAAACTGACAAACCCATTCTGTTTATAAATTTGAGAAGGAAAGATACCTAACTTTAAATACATCTAACTAAAGGAACGTATATATATTTGTTAATTTTATATATACCAAAGTTAAATACAGTTAAAATTTGTGGTGATGTGCCTATTACTAAACCGTAAGGAGGTGATAGTTTAATTTTGAAATGGGATAGTCATCTCAAATCAATGCCTTAAAATTCAGAAACATAAACACAGAGAATATTATTATTCTCATTACAATAGATTGAAAAATTTGTCATCCTGTCCATGGGAATTGAATAAACAAGAAGACAAAATTTCTTACAGTAATTACACTTAAAAGTTATACAAATGACCCAAATGAACTAATTTACAAAACAGAAACAGACTCACAGACATAGAAAACAAAATTATGGTAAATCAAAGAGGGAAGAGTAGGGAGGGATAAATTAGGAGTTCGGAATTAGCAGATACAAACTACTTAATACAAGATAAACAAAGTCCTACTGTATAGCACAGAGAACTGTATTCAATAGCTTGTAATAACCTATAATGAAAGGAATATGAAAAAGAATATATATATATGTATAACTGAATCACTACGCTGTTCACCAGAAACTAACACAACATTGTAAATCAACTATACTTCAATAAAAACAGTTACATTATAGTAAATCAAGTGACAAGTTTTTCTTTTTTAAAGAAGCTAAAGATTTACTTCTGCAATGTTAAGAGAATGTATTTTATGTGGAGAAAAAATACCAGGAGGAAATCATACTGTATGGAAAAAATGAAAGGACTGTTAGCATTTTTGTTTTTCAACTTTCACATTAGTGGTTTCTTTTAAGATTTTTGTGTTTAATCCCATTAACATGTATACTTTAAAAATACTTATATGTAAATTAAACTATGTTCAAAAGTGGATATATTCCTGATATTTAATACATTAAATTACAATGTGTATTATTTAAACATTTAATTTGGGGATAATTGTAGATTCACACGCAGTTGTGAGAAATAATGTGGGGAGAGTCTGTGTACCGTTTGCCCAGTTTTCTCCAACAGTAACAACTTGTATGACTACAATACAATATCACATGCAGGATATTCATGTTGACACAATCCACCGATGGTTTTCAGGCAGCCTCAATTTTACTTGTACCTATTTGTGGGTGTGTGTATTTAGTTCCATACATTTTTGTAACATTTATATATTCATGTATCCACCACCATGGTCAAGGTACTGAAGCGTTCCATCACCACAGTCATCCCTCATGTTGCCCTTTTTACAATAATACCCACTTCTTTGTCCCACTCTCACCCAGTTCCCAACCCCTGACAACCACTAACCTGTCTTCCATTTTCAAAATTTTGTCATTTCAAAAATATTATTTTAATGGAATCATGTAGTTTGAAATCATTAGTATTGGATTTTTTTCACTCAGCCAAATTCATTGGAGAGTCACCCAAGTTACTGTGTGAATCAATAGTTTGTTTCTTTTTATTGTTGAGTAGTAGTCCACGACATGGATGGACTGTTTAGTCATTCACCTGTTGAAGTACACCTGTTTTCTTTTCCCTAGTTTTGGTTATTATGCCAAGAGTCTAGAGATTTTCCTCTTGTCTTTCTTTTATTGAATTCTTGTATGTGTATGATTCCATTATACTCAGAGAGTATATTCTATGAGTTTCACTCTTTTAAATATGTTGAGGCTTGCTTTACAGCCTAGGATATGGATACTTGAAAAAAATGTGTATTCTACTGTTGTTGGGTGAAGTGAGATGGATGGATAGGTAGATGATATACAGATGTCAATTAGATCCTATTGGTTGGTTGCATTGTTTAGATCTTCTATATCTTTGCTGATTTTCTGTGTTACAGTTCATATCAGCTGCTGGCAGAAGAATTTTTAAGTCTCCAACTATAACTGAGAACTTGTCTATTTTTCCTTATGGGTCTATCAGACTTTGGTTTATGTATGCTGAGACTCTCTTGTGTACACATTTAAATCATTATGTCTTCATGGTAAATGATTCGTTTATCATTTTGCAATGCCCTTCTTTGTCTCTAGTGATTTTTTGCTCTGAAGTCAACTTTATGTGATAGTAATACAGATATTCCTGCTTTTTCAAAAATTAATTGCATTGGTATACCTTTCCCCATCATTTTATTTTCACTTACATATGTTTTCAAATTTGAAATGAGTTTCTTTTAAACGGTGTATAATTGGGCCACATTTTATTATTGACTCTGCTGATCTCTGTCTTTTAATTAGTGTGCTTACTTACATTTAAGGTTATTGTTGACATGTTAGAGCATAAGTCTACCATTTTATATGTTTTCTGCTTGTTTCCTTGTTTCTTGTTGCTCTGTTGTTTTTGTTTCTTTTGCCTCCCTGTGATATACTTTTAACGTATTAGGATTCCATCTAGATTTATTTATCGAGTATACCTCTTTAGTTTTCTTGGTGGGTGTTCTAATTATTACAATATACGCATCTGGCTTATCTCAGTCTACTGGTATCAACCTTCTACTGCTTTGAGTGAATTGTTGAAATCTTACTTTCATTTACATCTCTTTACCTTCCCCACTTTTAAATGTGTCTTTAGTATCAGATGGTATTATAATTTTTATTTAATCTTCAAATATGGTTTATAAAACTCATGAGAAGAATACCTTATAGCATGTACCCATATTTGGCTCATTTTGTTCTTTTTGATATGGCAAAATTCTTTTATCACTTCCTTTCTTTTTGAAGAAACTCTTCCAGCCATTTTTTAAAGGTAGATCCACTAACTACAAGTTCTTTTAGCTTGCTTTATCTGGGAATATCTTTATTTCCCCATCTTAAAGGATAGTTTCTCTAGATAGAGTTTAAGTTTTCAAGTGAGAAATCTACTGTAGTTCTGAAATGACATTTCCTAACAGGTAATATGGTTTTTCTAAAAGGCTGCTTAAATTTTTTTTTGTCTTTAATTTTCAGAAGTTTAATTACTATATGTCCTGCTGTAGATTTCTTTGGTTTATCCTATTTGGAAATTTCTTAGCCTCTTGAATCTGGAGATTCATGTCTCCCACCAAATCTCGGTCATTTTCAGCATTATTTCTTCAAATACTTCATCAGTCCTCCCTTTCTCCTCTCCTTCTGGTACTACAATGATAAAAATGTTGGATCCTGTGTTACCGCATCATGAGTCTCTAAGACAGTTTTCTTTTGTTGTTCTTGTTCTGTTTTCTTTCTGTTGATCAGACTGTAAATTCTATCAATTTATTCTCAAGTTCACTGATTCTATTTGATAATATTTACATTCTACTATTAAACACAGTAAGTAAAATTTTAATTTGGGTTACAGTATGTTTAAGTTATTTAATTTTTATCTGGTTCATTTTTATAACACTCTTTCCTGAGATTTTCTGTTTTTTCCTTTGTTTTAGGAGTGCTTGATATTGCTTGTTGACACGTTTTTAGAATGGCTGCTTTAAAATCCTTGTCAGATAATTCCAACATTTTATTTACTTTGGTTTTGGCATCAGTTGATTGTCTGTTCACATTCAAGTTGTGATTGTCCTGGTTCCTGGTATGATAGGTGATTTTTTTATTGTGCCTTGAACATTGTGGCTATCACTTTAAGATACTATAGGTCTTGTTTAAATATTTTATTTTAACTATGCAGTCATCCATTTAGGTTTATCACACAGACACTGTTTCACATTTGTAGACTATGGTTCAAGTGGATATTTAATTTACAGATGATCTGTGGTGATATTTTGGTTAACCTGGTTTATCTATTGCAATGAGACCCCCACTGGTCCCTCCTTGGGCAGCCTAAGGGGTAGAAAGGAGTTTCCTAAGTTTTGGCTGCCTTGTCTCTTGGTGAGGGAGGTGATTCTATAATCGCAGAGACAAAAATATTTCCCATAGGAAGCCAGTTCTTGTGGAAGGTACATCTTGTTGGTGCCACCCAGCCACATGGTGTCCCATGGTGGGGAAGGGGAGTTTCAGGTCCAGTGAAGAAAGAGAGCACTTCCTGTCAGCAGGGTTCCTGATCAATCTACATTGCTTGTGTGGCTTGAGAACTTACAGGACAATTCAGAGAAGAAAGGAGTCTTCCTCGGCCACCTTCTGTTGTCAGGTTGGTGGTTGGGACTCGACTTGGTCATCTTGTACTTTTGGGTAGTGGGTTATAAGATGCTCTGCCACTTCAATGTTCCTTTAGTTCTGGGGTCTCTAGTCAATTTTTCTTTCCCTTTCCACTTTTTGGTCCTTTTTGGTTGCCGGTTGCATTATCTCCAGAGTTTCTGGTCAACTTAGTGGAGTGGAAAGGAGAGACATGAGACTATTTAGTCTTGTCTGGATGGGAATGTGACAGATAGTGTATTTTAACCTTTAAAAGATGATTTTTCCCCCCACGGAGTTTATAAAAAACATATTTCCACAGGATATATATGAACGGTAGAAATAAAGGAATATGAGCAATAAGAGGTTGGAGAGATAAGACTAGGTCTGATGCTGAGCATGCAAAGCATTAATTGAAAACAACATTTCAGTGTCACAGGCAATTTAATACTCTAAGTAAAATACAGCCCACATAGTTTATACATAAGGAAAAAAAGGAATCAGAAACAAGAGATTTTGACAAGTGTCAAGATAGCAGTAATGTACTATTTGTGTTAGTTTTGGTAATTTCTCTAAATCTTTAAGAGCATGGTCAAAATAAAGTAAAAGGAGTTAACTATAGTGCAATAAGTTTTTTGACTAAATGATTGTTGCTTATTGGCACAGTTTCAAAATGATTATTTTAAACTGATTCAAAAATTAAATAGACCAAGATAGAACAGACAACATTGAAGAAAAGAATAAAATTTGAGGATTTATATGAAGCACATATGAAGATATAATAAATCTAGAGAAACTGAAACAAATAGGTTATAAAATATATATGAATGAAACAAAATAGAAGGGACACATACATGCAGTCAATTGTTATTTGATGAGAGTAGTACTGAAATCTAGTTGGGTCAATTGTATATACAAATAGAAAAAAAAAGGAAAATAAAAGAAATTTGACCTATACCTTACAGGATATTCAAAGAGCAAATCCAGATGGATTGTAATATAAAATTGAAAAATAAGACACTAAAGATAACATAGGAGAGGGCCTTTATGAATTTGAGGCAGGAGAAGATTTGTTAAGCAGAACAAAAAAGCACTAACCATAAAAGAAAAGATTTATAATTTGGATCCTATTAAAATTTAAAATTTCTGTTCATTGTAAGACAATATTAAGAGAGTGAAAGACAAGTCAGAGAGTGGGAGAAGAACTCTGCAATGCGTATAGACAACAATGGACTCTCATCAAGAGTATATTGATATAAAAATTGATATAAAAACAGGCAATCCAATAGAAAAACGGTCAGAGGACTTGAATGCTACTTCACTAAAAAGATTTTCCAAATGGTTAATAAGCATGTGAAAAGATGTCCAACTTTATAATTCTTCAAATAAACCAAAATTAAAACCAAAATGAAATATACTACACGTCTACGGAAATAGTCAAAATGAAAAAAGATTGAAAATACCAGTGGTACGGGTGTCGTGCAGCTGGAATTCTCATGCGTTACACCTGATAGTGTAGACTGTAAAACTGCAAACTAGCTCTTTCACTTTGAGTACCTGGTGCAGTGAGCACACACGTAAACCTGCAACTGAGCAGTTCCACCCCTAGCTACACGTGTGCACAAACAGGCACCGAAACACATACAGAAGAATATTCAGAGCAGCTTTGCTCATTACACATAAAACAGGAAAGGCCTATCAACAAGAAATAAGCAACTAACCTGCAGTGTACTTATATACTAAAATATAATGCCTCGCAAATCCTCAATTGCTGTCACAGACGACAACATACAGATGTAATATCAAGCAAAAGAAGGGAGACAGTAAAAAGTACACATCCTATGATTACATTTGTTTAAAGTTAAAAAAAATGTATATAAAAGGAACAGTTTTGGGTTTTTTTACACAAATAGAAGATGTGGGGCAGCTCTGTGTCAAGCAAGTCTATCGGTGCCATTTCCCCAACAACAGAATTTTTTAGCTAAGGCATGTACATTTTTTAAAGACACAATGCTATTGTACACTTAATAGACCACAGTGTGGTGTAAACCTAACTTTTATATGTGCTAGGAAACCAAAAAATTTATGTGACTCACTTTATTGCGACATTCGCTTTATTGTGATGGTCTGGAAACAGCACTATCTCTCTGTAGGTCATTAAAAACGAGGGGATGTGGATTTGAATCAGGCACCTAACAATAGCAGGTCACCTAACAATTTAGCATCAATTTTCTCATCTGTAAGATATGAATTACACACCTACCTCAAACAAAATCATGTGGATGGTAGTATAGTATTTCCTTGCTATCTGTGGGAGGTTAGTTCCAGGATCCCCTCTGATACCAAAATCTGCAGAAGCTCAAGTCTCGTATATAAGACGGCCTAGTACGCTGGGTTCCGCGTCTGTGGATACAGAGGGCAGACTGCATTTGAAGCTGACTTAGAAAGTGTTAAAAGTGTCACAACTTGAAACAAATACAGTTTAAGTGAGGTATCTCATGTTACTGAAACACCTCTATGTTGTGCTTGGGCATGCTTAAAATGGTAAGACGAATATCAACTATTCTGGAAAGGATATTTAGGAGGTAAAATGGAGGTGTAACTGACCAATTCAGTTTATACTGTTCAGCATAGGGTATTATTCACTGGGAGGATGGTTTCATAGTTGTGCTAAACCCATTTTTTCCCTAAACCAGAGCTCTTTGTATATAGTTTTGTTCCCCTGCCTTCTGAATCCTCTTAAACGTATTCCAAAGATTTCTGTCTGCCCAGATGCCCCACCTTCTAACTCATTATCGTCCTTACTGTTTCCCTCACCCTCTTCCTCCCTTTACAGCAACTATCAAGTCTTTCCCTATCTCCTCATCTTTCACAAGTCATCCACTTCTTTTCTTCCATCTTATCACTACTTAATTCAGACCGCCAGCATCTCTCTTCTATTTTTACATGATAAACTCTTCACTGATGCTCCAGCATCTAGGAAAGTCTCCATACTGTCGCCAAAGTCAACTGGCAAAAACATAGATCTGACCGCAGCTGTATACAAATTCTTCCACTGGCTGGAAGATGCCCTCAGGGTAAATACTTACTCTTGAACATAATATAACCATTTTTGTTATTAGACCCATGTTGTCCACTTTTACATCTGATTCTTACAATCCTGCTAGTCCATTATTTGCCCTTCAACAAGAATTTTTCCTCAGGCCCACTATAACTTGTATTCTTGGAAAAACTGATGATATTTCAATTAGGAACTTTGTTTCACCTTTCCTCTGCCCAGACCACTCCCTACTGCCCTCCATCCTTCAAAAACTTTGGTGCATTCTCAGATCAGACACCACCACCAGGAAGGCTCCAGGCAAAGCCCGGTGTAGAGACTCTCTTATGTGCTCTCACTGCAACTTAACCCCTCATCAAAGGGTCTTGAGGTTGAGAATTATGGACGAGGATCACGTCCCACTTGTATCTGCAGCATCTGAGAGCGTGCCAAGTGTTTAGGAGGCATTTGCCGACTGTGTCTTGAATAAATAAATTATGAAATAGGTATCACGTTTGCTATGCAGAGTCTGTCTGAAGTTCTGCCATTCCTTATTCCACAGATGGGATAGTGGGCTTTCTGCCGGATGGAGATGTAATGGGAAGGAAAACTCAGAACTCACCAGAGGAGAATGACAGCACAGGAGAACTCACAGGAAAGGCAGGAGAGGGGATGTCTGTGCAAGGGTGGATGAGAAACAACCTTCTTAGGCAATCTAAGTAAAACAAGATCCCATGCCCTTACTAAACTCCGTAGAGTTGTTGTGAATGTTTCTGAAAATAAACTAAGCAGAATTTCAGAAAGGAGACATTAATGGAAGGCTTCCAAGAATACAGAGTGGCCTGTGGAGACGGGGCGTTATGGAGATTATTGCATAACTATCAGGAAGGTGAATTACAATCATATTTAAACCCAAGTAAAAAGACTCAACACATCTGTAGTCACCACAAAGGAGGTAAAAGACATTAAAACTCCCTGAAATTTAGCAGCAGATGGGTAAAAACTAAGTCAAAGGAAGATTAGCTAGCTACTGTATTAAGGTTGGATACTATTTTTGTTAATAATTTTTATTAAAATTTTATTTTTAAATACTTTAGAAGCTCTTTTTTATGCTATAATTATAAGCTAAATACATAGGTATATTATTTCTTGTAAGAAATTACTGGGAGGATAAAACATGTCATATTGGTAAGGATAAAATGTATTATGTGGCAAAAACTAAGTATTCTAACATTTCAGTGGCTTATGTATTAAATGTTTATGTATTGTGTTATGCTACACCCAGTGTGGATCAGCGGGAGTCCAGGTCATTCCTATTTTCACAGGTACCCAGACTACGGATGCTCTCCCCTGACACGGTCTTCCATGCTCTTCATGGCAGAGAGGAATCATGTGCTGGTTCTCAGTTTTCCCTAGAGACGACCAATGTGACTGCCACTCATTTCACTGGCTGGAGCCGGTCATGTGGTCACACCCAACTTCAAATTCATGGAGAAGTGAGGTCTTACCAAATGCACGCACAGAGAAGGAAACAGAATTTTTTTTTTCAAACAATTCTAGTGAGAAGGAGAGTGAAAAATCTTATTGTGGGCCCTGTAATCTAATCCAGGAAGGTAGTGCAGGGCGGCAAATTCTCCGAGAAGTGGAGAAAGAGGCCATTGTGAACAACCAGCAGCTGGCAGAGCTACAGCCGGGTTTCTCTTTCTTCCTTTCATGCTGTTTACACATCTAAGAAGCTGCCTGTGAATTCCATAATCTTGTGACACTCTGCAACATGCTGTCCTTCGTTTCCCCTAATACTCCCCTCACCACCAAATCATCAGAAAATGGCACAGGTTAAAGGATACCTTGCATAGCACCCCCCTTGGTTTCACAGGTATATAATAATTATCGTTATATTTAAGAGAACTTTGGTGACCTTCAGTGAGGGATTTAAAAAAGAAAATCAATATTAAAGAAACCAGCACCTTTTGGCCTGGAAACAAAGTCCCTCAAACTGTTTAGTTGAGATGGGCCAATCTTATGACAAGTCAACACTTTTAATTAACAAAGTGGCTTATCAAAACAGTCACACAAATCAAGTTTGCCTCCTATTCTGCCTTATGGAGGGAGTGGAACTGTAGCATCGTCCCAAGACTGTTAGGACGAATCCCCCGTCTGACATTGCAGGACCGTCATCGGCTTGAACGCTGATTCAGGAGCAACTACTCTCAGGATTCTCTCTAACTTTATAATTTCAGGAGTAAAAGATAGGATTATGCAACCCGAAAAAAATACCACTCTACATTGAGAAAATAATGCCACATACTGGGGATATCCACACTCGCTATACCCCCTTTTATTCCAAAAAGCTTGTAAGAGATTTAACTGTGATACTTAATCAATCACAATTTGCTAATGATATCAAAGTGGCAGATTCAAGTGCACTTTAGATCATTTGAAAAGCCTTTTATTTTTCATGTACTCCTTTTGTCTGGTGTAGAATAACCTTTAAAACTCTGTCTCAACCCTCTCTTCAGTGAAAAGACAGAGACTAATCACAAATGGGAACTGATTGCTGTTCACCAAACTTGAAATAAAATGCAGGTCTAAAGCTTTATATGCAGAAAAGATGGAGTCCTCTTATCTCATATTGAATGTGATTGCTGCCGCTCTCCCCACCCTTTGACATCCATTACCATATTAAAGACATCTTTACGGAGAGGGGAAGGAACTGTGGCTTTATGTTGGATAGCCTTATTAGTTCTACTAAATATTTCTTTAATTTTTGTTTATCTTACCTGATTAAAACAGGTCTCCAGCATTTCTTCTTTCTTCCAACTCATCTTCTCTAAATGTTCTTAGAAATTATTGGCGTTGGTACGGTCGCTTCCTGAAAATGATTTAAATCCCAGGGTCATTCATGAAAAGAAAATCTTGTTCAATTGCTGGTTGCTGAATTTCTTGCCGCTTTTCAGAAATATGTATTTCCAGGTCTCTCCACACACTCTCCATATCAGAGCTTGCCCACAGGTTTCCTTTGGGTTATTTCAGCCTACCATAGCTTTTATTTGGTCTAAAGTATGTGTGTGTGTGTGTGTCTGTACTTTCTCTCCTTTGTGTGTGTGTGTGTGTGTGTGTGTGTGTGTGTGTGTGTGTGTGTGTGTGTGTGTTATTCCAAACATAGGATTTTGCTCTTTACCCATTTGGGATGTTGCATTTTAACATTTAGAATAGAATGTGCTTGCAGACACCTTTAAGGACCACTTGGAAGCACCATGAAAAGATAGACCATCAGACTTTCAGAGACTTGGTGGTGCGGGGAAAGGACAGATGTGCCTTATTTAATAGCAAACCAAGGACAGAGATTGTACAGATCGGTTCTGAATATGAACAAGCCCTAAAGCAACAGTCACAAGGCATGGAGGTAACAGTTGCTGTGAAGTTGCCTCTCATATGGGCAACTCTACGTTAATACTGCAGAAGGAGTAAGTTCTTATTAATGTACAGGATGAAGGTAATGATTCTTCTGAGGAGCTGAGGAAGGCAGCCAGCTGAGAAACATCATAGAGTAAGGTTGCTACTAACCAGCATTTACCTAACACCTGTGAGACAAGTGTGACTCCCCGTCAGCTTTCGCTCCCCTCTCCCCACCCCTGTCCTCTAGGGATCTACAGGGACGACTCCAGTTGGCAACTTTTCACCGGTCCAGTCAATGCTAACATTCTGAATGTCTCTGGGCACTGCCTAATGTGAACATTCCCCCTCCCAAGCCCCACTGCTTCTAACATTTTCCTTATATTCGTTCCCAAACCTCTCTGTACTTTCTCTCCTTTGGCTATTATTTATCTATGGTTTGTCTTTCTCAAAACCTTTCTATCCTCTGAAATAGCACTTCATAGCAAATCAACTTCTTAACAGAGCTGGCTATATAGTTTGTGGACCCCTGTGTCTAATAAAAAAATGAGACCACTTCCTTAAGAAGCAAGAAAAAAATACAGTTGAAGGTACTAAAACATAAAGATTTTTTCTTTAAAAAATATTTTAGTACTTATACAACACAATAGCAATATATGATACATGAGTAACAACAAACTTACAAATTGCAAAAAAAATTTTTGATATAATTATATATAATGCAATAAATAGTAATACTCAATGTGGTATCTTGATTAGTCATAAGATTTTTCTGGCTTTTCTGAAAATTCATAATTTGGTCATCAGAATTTATTCATTTAACATTTTTAGTCAACATAATTTAAAGTGACATTAGTCACTGTTGGCAATGCAAGAGTGCAAATAATTTTTGATAATTTTTAATTATGAAAAGGATCTTTCTGCTGATACAGCTGTTACTAGAACTGTTCAGAGTACTTTATAGACTGTGGAAACGTGATACATTTGTGATTAATTATTTTGAAATAAAAATTTTAGTATTTTTAGAGCGGGTAATTCTTGAGGAACTATTTTTTGAGAGATATTTAACTCTTCATGTAAATCAGTTCTGTATGCTGTTATAACTAATACAAAAATGTAATATAGTTAATATGTAAATATAAATTTATACAAGAGCATTTTAAAGTTTCTGCTGACAATTCCTGTAATATTGGTGATTGTACAAGACACAACAGTGGCTTCATGACTTGTATATAATTTAAAAATGCAAAACACCAGTTTATATATTTTATAGCTGTAGCCTCAATTACAAGGAAACAAATACTTTTAAAATTGCCTTTTTCATTAATAATTGACTCAAAATTTCATATGAAAATGGCATTCTTTACTCTCAAATGCAGCCATTTTAAATTTAATTTCTATTGTCTGCGGATATGTGCTTTGAAATGTTGCAGCCTTTCTTAAAGCCAGGGATTTCAAACTCTGAAAAATTCTAATCTCCCTGTGATATCCCTGATTGCAACGCCCATGTGCTCGCGTCTGCTTTCTAACAGTGCACGGACAAATGTTTAGGGCTCAGCACCGACTTTGCCAGCACTCGTGCTCAGGCCGGATCTTTGCTATCTGCGAGATGCTGCAGGCACAGGCTCACGGGCTTGGCTCTGCTTCATTGGAAGCCTCCCTTGATCCAGTAACCATGGCACCTGCCACCACTTCTGCTGCTACTGCTGCGGTGGCCGCCCTCGCCTCTGCCAATCCCACCTGGCCGCCCACTTGGGGGCACTGGAGAGCCTGGAGAGCTCCGGCTGTGCGCATGCGCCCTGGGGTTCATGCTTTACTTCACAGCTGCAGTATTAGAAGGCTTTAATTCATCTTCACACAAGTTGCCCCAGCTTGGCAGGGTATCTACATCTACAAACTGGGAAGGTGCACCCAAGGCATCCATGGGGTGAGAATTTTAGCTGTCTTTTCCAAAATTCCTCAGTAATTCAGTATTTACCGGAGACTTCAGAGCACTCAGGCAGTCCCAATCAGGTGGCACTCAAACGAGTTAAGCTCCTCCTGGAGAGTGCCCCAGTGCATCGATGTCGCTATTACATATTAAAAGATCAATAATTATTAATGACTTTTCTTACGTCTCATTTTCATTGAGAGTTTAACCATATGGTAGCACTTGTCATACTTTATTATAATTGCCTGCTCACTTGTCAGAAGCCTTCCACTAAACTGTAAGTTTCTTGAGGGCATTCCTCCAGAATTTGCAAGTGAATGGGTAGATTAAATGAAGCCCACATAAGTTAGTTACAGAGTTCTACATTGCTGGAAAATTTCAAGTATTGGCTGGATAATGATTCAGGAAGTTATTATAAAGGGAATTAGATCAAATTCTCAATAAATATTCACCCAATGCCTTATATCTGTAAAGAGTAACAGTGCTACATACCATTCAGTAAGTGACACTGAAGCATTGCAAGAAGTTTTATTATCCAAAATGATGTATTATTTTCAGAATATTAGACTTATTAAGGCAGAAAAATAGACTAATATATTTTATGAAACCTGTCAACAGTGGTTGAAATAAAAATGTTTTTCCTTAATATTGTGTTATTCAGAATTATTAACTTATCACTATTTTCTCCAAGTATCTTAGTGTATCACACATTATTATATAAAGAGAGAAATCAAGGATTATAGATTAATTTAGGAAATATAACATTATGAGCACATTTGTGTATACAAAAAGCAGTAAAAAAATCTATAAAAACTTTTTGTAGAAACAAAAGGTTATACATAATTATCAATAATTATACTTTTTAAGAAGAATGAGGTCATAACTTTCTAGAGAGCAATTTATCAATTTCCTAAAGTGTATTCTAGGAGATTTCTTGTTTTTAAGATGCCATTTTTATAACTCTAAATTTCTTTGGAAAGAACCAGTGATGGAATTTACTCTAGATCCATGAAAATTAGGCTGCTTGCATTTACGACTCTTCTTATTTTGGCATGCAAAGTGTAACATGATGTAAACCTGCATCATTACATGTGTTCATATATTTATATTATGTCATCAATTTCAATTGTTTATCTAAGAGAAACAGCTATTTTAAAAATGTGGATAAAATAATAACTAAAACATTCTGTTGGCATCCATTCTATTCCTGCAGAGGTGCTGCAATTTCGTAAGACACACAAGTGATGAAAACAAAAATGTGTAAGGAAAGAAGAGTATGACATAAAATTGATTTAAAAAAGCATAAACTCCAGCCCTAGTATTGCTAGGACTTTTGTTTCCACAGATGGGAAAAATGTTTACTAGATATTTTATAACACACTATTATTGAAATTGAACTAGATAATATTTAAGTTTTGAAAACATATGCATATTATCTCATTAACTTCTTAAAACAGATGTCATTAAGTGAATATAACTTGTAAAGTTAGTTTATAAATATTACAATAAAATATATTATGTTTTATCAACAAACAGAATAATAGTTATTTTACTATCATTTTATAATCCACATCTATGACATGTCATAATTTTAGATGCTCAGATAAGTAAACCCAATACCCAGGAATCTGGGCATTGACTTTTAGGTGTTTCATCTTTAGACAGAACAGACAGACTCTGAGATCCTAGATTTTAACTTTATGTCCCCAAAAGACATACTCTTCATGGATGCATACAATTTAAATAAAACTAAGAGCACCCTTTACCACTTAATAATGCACTCTTCAGTGAAAGTGGAATTACTTTTAAGTATTATATTTTAAAAGACAAAATATGAACTAGAACCAGAGTAAATCCAAATAATACGTGTAGTTATTTAACTTTTCGTTAAAACCTAACTGTTCTAAACACTTTCTTTTAATATGACTTCCACCCTGCCTCCCTTGACAAATTATTTGATGTAATTTAAAATAAACTATACAAAAAATACAATGGTAAAACTAGAAAAAGAAGTGTAAGATGACGAGATGTTGGGAAATCGAATATTCCAAGAGCTTAGGCTGATACAGTTACTGTAATTGAACATTAAATTTAGCTCAAAGCTTTCTGGAAATAAAAACATCTTTAAAAATGTTTAAAAGCCCCAAATGTCACCAATATGGAGCATTATAGATGGTTATGGTATTGTAATGAAAGGGGATGAGTTATTTGACATTTGTAGTATTATCTTTGATATTAAAATACACTCTAGTCTGTGATAATAGAAACCCTGTTTTTCTCAAAACTGAATTTTGAAAGTGATTTATTAATGACCATTATGTGAGTGGTATTAAACATTAGGATGGAAAATTCCCTCAATAGTGCTTTTGCAAAAGAATCAAGGACGTATTTCGTGTGACAATTTGGTTTGGATGTTTTATTCTAGGCAAGTAGGCCGATGATGTCCAGGTATGTGAATTTCTGGTTCCAAATTTATCTTTCATAAAGATGAGAAATTAAAAGAGAAATGATTAGTTAGCAAGTGTCTCAGCCATCCTTTTTCAAAGATAAATTCTTCAAGCTACATTTCCAACAGAAACATTGCAGTGTTCCAAGACTGAACGGTAGTAAATGTCTGGAGACAAATGTGTTGTGCACTGACAACATTCTCACTCTTTGTGGGCACCATGTCATAACCACAGCATTTACTCTATATCATAAAAATTCAAGAAGCTGAATTATGGTTTACTGAAAAGAAAGGGGAAAAAACTCTTACATATGTGTAGGAGTAGATTGTAAAATTCATTCAAAACTGATCCAAATATTTCCCAGGCGATCATCCTGGATCTGCTGGATTATCTGAATAAATTCTTATTTGACAAGCCAGATTTCCACAACATAGAGCATAGACCAAATTAATTTGGCCAGGAAAAACAGAAAGCAGGTATGATTATCTACTTTAACCATTAAATTAATTACTACTACTTATTGGAAGAGCTGACATTTGCATGGTTTTATAAGGATTTAATTAATATGTATTCCCAGACCAGTAATTTGAATGACTTGCTGTATATGGTAATTATAAATCAAATATTACTCTATTTAACTTTTATTTTTGCCTTTGTTATTTAACCACTCATCCAGAATTTTCAATCAAAAATTAAAAAGACTTCTTTTTTGCAAAAAAAGTTGATTATGGGCTGCTGAAAATCTAATGGCCAAGTTCAGATTCATGGTTTCTGGTCGACTAAAATGGTTCATCCTGTTCCCCAACCTGGTCCCTCTTAGGCCTTCTAGGGGGCAAGTATTTTCCCACTCATGGAGTTCTTGCACGTGAGGCTCATGTATGTGTATGTACGATGACCTGGTGCCTATGCCCTGTGAAGTGAAACAGCTGTTGGGGGAAGATGAGCAGGACTCTGAGAGACATGGGGTGACAGCAATGTATCTTTGACTTAGTAATGAAGACATAATAGTAATGGACCATGTGTATTTGTAACTTAGGGATTGTAAGAATATGGAGCCCAGTTGCAAAATGTACTGTTGGAGAAGACAGAGGTCAGGTGAGGATAAAAGTTCTAATTAATAAGAGGAGCCTGAAGACATTAGAGCTGACGCTCTCAAGTGCATTTTCTTGATTCTTTGGAGGCTTCCTTCTGGGTGCCTCAAAATTCAGCGTCCTTATCTTGGGTGATGCCTCCCCTTAAGCTAGCTGCTCTCGATCTCCGCCAAGCCTCTGCATGCCAGCAACAACTCACAACGTCTTTTTGTCTGATCCCTTTTCCTGGGTGTCTTGCCCCATTGGCTGGTATAACTTTTAAAATAACTTCAAGTCAACATTCCCATCGGGGATTCCCATATGTTCCCTGGAGATTCATGTCTTTTGTCTGCTTTTTGGATGGAAGTGCAGTTCCTTCACTGACTCTTCTCCGTATCTAAAGATGCTTTACTCTCCTAGGCGTAAATCCAGAGCTGATCTTCTGGGGCCTCAGTGAAGCATCACGTTTTCCATCCTCTCGTTGGTCTTTTCCCTGGGCATGCAGAAAACTGCAGGAACTGGCCCTACCAAGGCACCCAGAGGAAAGAAATGGAATGGGGCTCCCATCACATCAGCTGTTCTCTAAAGAAAAGCTCTAAACACACTCTCTCTAATATCTCCTCTCTTGACCCTTTTTGATTCCTCAGTGGATGTGAGAGAGTTCCCAAGTAAGCTGAAGGTTTTCTACCTTGAAGTTCCGTCTATGGTCTAGCATCTCCTTTGTAATACATCGTCTTATGGAGTCTTGGCTCTTCAGCAAAAACTCCCAATTTAACATCCTGTTACATGTGCTACACAGGTGGAGATGCCAACTGGAGAATAGATAAAGTACTTCCCTTAATGGCCCTTTAGTAAGTACTTATCTGTGTGCTGGATGAGACCTTAGGATGGTGAGTTATAGTTCGATTAATATTGGGCCTGTTATGGGTAAATACTCCTTTCTGGACCACTATGAAGGTTTCTTAAAATAAAAGCAATATTTCTTTTGGAAATGAGAATTAATTTCTAAAGACAAAAATTGACAAATAAGATTCTGTATAAATAGATTTGTAAATTAAGAACTTTCTCAAATTGGTTATTGACCTGCTACTCAAACCCTCAAACAATGACTTGACCCAGTGGCATGCAGTTTGAAAATGTCTGGCTGGAGCCGTGATACAGGTAATGATCTGGGAATGACTATTGACCTTGAGAAAGCTGACAGTCCCACCTAGCTGCTCAAAATTGTAACAATCTTGTCGTAGTAGCCCTGTACTGTGAAGAAGTGAACAAATCATTTCTATTCATCCAGAACAAAATCTTTACAAATCAGAACAAAATTGTTAGTTTTTGAGTATGTTGACTTAAAATTATCCATCTAATTTATTCCAGCCATTGAACATGGCTTAGGTAAACTTACTGGGTGAATTTGAACCCTGGCAATCTGTGACTTTGAATGCAGGCAGCGTCTACATTTCTTGTGGTGCCTTGTACTTTGGAATCTGCTGATAAATACTTTTTAAATGTATACAACTTGACTATCACTATTCCTAAGAAAAGATGATATAAGTTAGTCCTGCAAAAGACAACAGATGCAGTCATGTTTTTACAAGGAATACTTTCTTGAAGACTTTACATAATTTGAAACTTGTATAATTCAAAATTATTTTTCCCATAGGAATAAACATAAAATTGCATTGTTTCAAATGTTGCATCAAAATTGAGACTCCATTAATATTTTATATCACACTATTTCAAATTACTGTGACCCAAATTTACATAACACATGGCCTCACTTTGTGTATGTGAGCAATGATAAGGTTGCAGGTGTGTGTGTTGTAAATGTGTGGGGTTAGGTAGTTCTTCAGTTTGCTTTTTACAAATATTAGTAATAGTAATCTCTATATGACTCATTCTGAATTAAAATAGCAGTGTTTTCTAGAATCTGAGTAATGTGAGAAATAAACATTGAATTAGGGATAGATCATTCCCCTAGTTAATCTGCTTTGTTTACATCCAAAGGGAATGGAAAATAGTCCTGACTTCCAGGTTTTGAGCTCAGGATCCGTGCCTCAGTGGTAAGGGAACATCAAATCTTGAATTTGCTTCCGATGTTAATGGTGTCACCAAATATCTCAGGGAGAACTGAGTGCTGACTGGCAGCCAAGTACAGAAAGCTTAAAAGGAGTGCCTTAATTCTATCAGAATATGTATTTTGCGGTCCGTTAATATTTTGCATTAAGTCAATTTTGAGCTATTAAAGTTTTCCTCTGTATTTTTTTTTCTAAGTTTGCTAATCATCAGGAAGCACTCGCTTTCATCTGGGATTTGTTCACATTGATTGTACTTCCTCCAGTCCTGTGCTTCATACCGACCTTTCAGAATTCGTGCTGGAGGTGGCTGAATGCACAGTTTCTAGAAAGCACTGGCTCCAGTGGCCTCCCCCTGTCTCCATGGCTGTGTCCTCCTTTCACTCTTCCTTGGGTTCATGGAATAAAGCAATAGGAGCATAGGTGTGTAGCCTCGGACAGCTGTGAAAATATTCCTATTCATTTTATACAAATGGACAGACCTGCCTACATCCCTTAGAAAAGACGTTCATCCTGTTCGATTATGTGGATTTTTTTTTTTTAACTGTAGGCATATTGAAGTGTTTTCTACCTGAGTTTGAAGTCCTTTTCTGAGGATCTGTCACATATCCCTTCTCTTTTTCTTCATGGTTTAGAATTCCCTGTTCTATTAATTGGGTTTCCAACATGAAACATACAATATATTCAAGATAGTTTAGCTGAGAATAATTTAATAGAAGGACCTGGATTAAGGGAACCAGCTAGAGGTGTGCAAGGCACTTGAAAAATGGGAAGTCTTTGCTATACCTAGTCCTGAAGGAAACAAGGGAGAGGACAGTGTTCCTAGAGTCCAGGGAGAGACGGAACCATGGAAAAGGATGTGCCCCAGACATCCAGTGGGAAAATAAAGAACCAAAATTTCTCTCCCAACCCATTATATCCTGCCTGTACCTCCATGATTCATCCACAATCGGCTGAACCCAGCTGGAAGCCCAGAACAACAACACCATCAGCACCACACCACACACACAATGTGGTCCACAGAAGCCAGTTTCCCAGGTCACAGGGCGGGGCAAAGGAGGCAGAGAAGGACTCGGGGGGAGCAAGGGGGAATCACCAACTCATCTGCTCTCATTCCTCTTAAACCAACTATCAACCATGGAAACTTTTCATTCCAAAGCAAGGTGTCTTAGTCTGCTTAGGCTGCTATAATACAACTTTCTTTTCTTTTCTTTTTCTTTTTGTTTTTTACTGCCCCACCAGGTAGTAGACAACTCCTGAATGGCCTCTAGCCCTACAAGAAGGGAGAGGGTAATTCATGAACAACAGAAATTTATTTCTCACAGTCCTAGAGGCAGGGGAAGTCCAACATCAAGGTGCCAGCATGGTTGTGTTCTGGTGAGAGCCCTCTTCCTACTTCATTCATAGCTGGCAACTTCTCACTGTGCTCCCATGGAGGGAAGAGGTGCAGGATCTCTGTGGTCTCTTTTATAAGGACACTAATCCCATTCATGAGGGCTCCACCTTTATGATTTAAGCATCCCTTAAAGGTCCTATCTTCTAATACCATCAAGTTTTGGGGTTAGGATTTCAAGATAGGAATTTGGGAGGGAACATATAGTCAGCTCCTAGTGCAAAGTAAGTCTATTCATTTACTTTTAATTTATTGAATGCAACTATGCAATAAGCTCTATTTTAGAACTGGAAAAAAAAAAAGATGCAATCCTTGAACATTTGGGAAAAAATGTCATGGCAAGAGGCTTGAAAAGGAGTTTGAATGAGAAGCGCTTCCATAGCCCCAGTACCTCTGCATCCGACACCTTCATGCCCCACAGTCCACAGCCAGTCAGCCTGGTCAGCGACCCCCTCTGCTCCGCCCCGTTTCTTCCCATGGGCCCCACCACCCACAAGAAAACTAAAACTTCTCTGTTCCTGTCTCTGTCTCTGTCCCTGCCTCTGTCTCTTTCTCTCTCTCACACACACAAATTTCTCTCTTAGAATATAATACTGTAACATTAAGAAATCCAGTTAAAAGAGAGAAAATAAAAAAATGTAGAAAAAGAAAAAATAATGTGCCTTTTACTTCTTGTCAGTTCCTCTCATATTACCAGAATAAAAATGAATAGGAATCTGCCTGTACACACGCAGGCACACATGTAATCCCAGAAAAACCTAATGAAGGTGCTTCGAGCAGTACTAGGAGATAGGAGAGAACACAGTCCAATCCTTTTGACTATCACACCCAATAGTTTGGGGACTGCACAGGGGGGCCACCGACAGAAAAAACCTGCTTCTCACAGCTTACTTCCAAGTCCTTTCTTTGGAACCATCCAAATCCGCCAGCCCTTGATTGACTGCAGCCGTGTCTCAAGCTGTTGGAACTACTCCCATTTCCACCACCAAAAATGTGCTGGGCGAGAGGAAAACGGTACGTTTAAATACCCCGTCCTACTGCAGAGTAGGAGCGGTTGTTGCTGAACTCTGAAACATTTTGCCATAGACACACTGTTTACACAACACAGCTGCTGGGGTGGCTCTGATGACAGGAACTTATGAAGGCCTTTGGGGGATGATGAGATCTGCTGAAATAACGGTGGCTGCTGGCGACCCTTGATTGATGTACCGTCACTGGTCCTTGGCTTCAGGCACACTGCGGCTTACACACGTATCTTAGGCTACACTGTGAGCCTATCCCTGCTATAAAAGCAATTCAATCCCTTGCTTAAAATTTTTCAGTGTCTCCTACAGCCTGAGAAATAAAATTCAAGTTCCCTGACAATGTACATAAGGCCTCTCAGGACGTGGCTCCTCTCTCTGCAGCTCTCCCTCCTGGAAACAAATTGTACAACCCAAGCCTCACAGGCTATGTCTTTCCCTCTTCCGACTTCTCTGCTTAGAATGCCTGATCTGCCCTTAAAACTCCTGCTTATCGTTAAGACTCATGGCAGGTATCACCTCTTCCCCGAAGGCTTCACTGTTACCTTTCTCCTTCCCATTTGGTTTTTTATTGAAGTACAGTTGATTCACAATGTTAGTTTTCAGGTGTACAGCAAAGTGATTCAGTTAGACATATACATACATACATATATATTTTTTCTTTTCAGATTCTTTTTGATTATATGTTATTACAAGAAGTTGAATATAGTTCCCTGAGCTATACAGTAGGTCCTTGTTGCTTATCTGTTTTATATACAGCAATGTGTGTCTGTTAATCCCCAACCCCTAATTTATCTCTCCCTGCCCTTTCCCCTTTGGTAACCATAGTTTGTGTTCTATGTCCGTGAGTTTGTTTCTGGTTTGTAAATAGAATCTGCATCATTTTTTTTTAGATTCCACATATAAGTGATATCATATGATATTTGTCTTTCTCTGTCTGACTTCACTCAGTGTGATAATCTCTGGGTCCATCCATGTTGCATTATCCTTTATTGAGCTCCAAAAAACATTTTCTAGTTTCTCCCGTCAGTACTCTGAGCACACTGCCTGCCCCCGGAAGGCTGCTCCTCTGTCAGAGCTCCGCTCTATTCCGCAGGCCTCTGCAGGCTGCGTCATTCTGTCCTGGATCACACCTAGGATAAAAGGTTAGCCCCATGAATCCATGTCTTCCAGTAGAGATCTAAGAATATCTGGCTTTTCATACATTTAGTAAGTTTTCTGAGTTGTAAGGGGCTCCAAGGAGGACTGGATTGGAGGGCTGTCTTCCTGCTTCTCAGCGTCACACTGATGTACTCTGTGGCAGCCTCTTCCCCAAGTCTACCTCCCTACTGGATGCCCCTCCAGGTTCTGAACAGATAAATATCAGAGGAAAAGGACAATTTATCCCACTACTCTGACCTGTCTTGTAGGAACCAGTCCTGGTAGGGTGGCCTGCCTTCTCCAACACACCAGGATTCTGGTAATACAGTGTTTGTCATTTGTTGAAGTTTTGATCTCTCTGAGAAGACCATAAATTCCTTGAGGGGAGGAAATCTATTCAATATATCTCTATATCCCCAATGTCCAACGTAGTATGTAGAAGTTAGTGGATACAAATAATAAATGATAATATTAAAGGAGAAAATGATTTTTAAATTCTAAACAATCATTTTACAATGGACTTTTGGATCTTACCTCTGTGGTTATTAGGGACTGAATGCTGTGTTCTACAATAGGGCAGAGGATAATTGCTGACTTTAATTTGGTCTTCAGGAATATCCCAACCACAACTCTGTCTTTCCCAGGTAGCTTCCAATTGGAGGTCTCTTTAATAAGCATCTTGAAATTAGCCACAGTTAACAGGATTTTTGATTAAAAACATATTAAAGAGATAAAGATTGTCTTGCTTATCATCATTGGTTTGTTTCCAATATTTCACCTTTGTCTTTCTCCAGCTTTTCCATTTCTGGCTTTATCATGCATACTTTTGGGTATTGTAGACTCCAACTTCAGGAGTTCTAGCAAAATTTTATATTGGAAATGATCTTCTGACCTTGTCTCAAATAATATTAACAAATATTGCAAGTCTAATATTGTGATACCATTTGCCAGTATGTGAGTGTGTGATTTTCCCACACCACCAAGCAATTTTCTCACACCGTCTGGGCGTCCTCCAGTTCGACTCAATTCTGACATTATCCATGCAGAGGTGGCATCAGATTCCATAGTTTAAGATCTCCCCTTCAGATGCCAGTTGCAAGTCCAGGTTATTACCCGTGCTTTTGACTGACTGGATATAAATCAGAGGTTTCCATGATTCTCTTCCTTGGGTTTAAGTAATTTTCTAGAGTGGCTCACAGAACACAGAAAGCCTATTTACCCACTAGATTACTGGTTTATTACAAAGGATATTAAAGGGTGCAAATCAATAACCAGATGAAGAGATACGTAGCGCGAGGGCCCCGGCAGAGGTGCTTCTGTCCTTATAGATTTCGGGACCTGGCCTGAGGTACATGGCAACATTCTGGTTCCCTAATCTGGAACTGTCTGAACCCTATCCTTTTAGGTTCTTATGGAGGTATGACGGATTAAATCATTGGCTACTGATTCAATCTCCAGCTCCTCTTCCTTCCCAGGACATCAGGAGGGTGGGACTGAAAGTTCCAACCCACTATCACATGGTTGGTTTCCCTACCAACCAATCCCATCCTTAGATGCAAAAGCAACCTATTAGGATAACAACAGACACCTTTGTTGCTCTCATCACTAAGGAAATTTCAAGAGTTTGAGGTGATCTGTGTCAAAAACATGGACAAAGACCAAATACATATTTACAATATCACAGCAGGTATCCATCAACCTCCAGGCCTCCAGGCTTCTTAAAGATGAGAAACATAAGACTATGCTTACCTGTTTCAGATGGATGCACTATTTATGTGTCAATTTAAGAGTAACCAATTTTAGCCCCCCAAAAGTATAGAGACATTATTTTTAACTTGGGGGTGGAGAATAGGGAGGAATGTGTGCATGGGAGTCACAGTTGGATTTAATTTAGTAATGAACGTAAATACTAAAAGCTTTTTTTTTTTTTAACACTAGCCAGTTCACGCTGTGGCTCTCGATGTTCTATAAAGAAAAATAATAATTACTACCATTTATTGAACACATGCTATGTACCAAATGCCTGATAAACTTATTCCCTTGTATGTTGTGAGCTTGAAATCTTAGGGAAAATGTGAAGGTGCTTCTGATACAGAAGCCTAGTTTTTTGTTCAATGTCATAGCTAATAAAGATCAAAAGGCCTGGTAAGTCCCAAGAAGCAAATCCAATTCCAAAAATCCAGGAGAGATCTCTTCCATATTGTTACTTTCCTTAAATCATAAAACTGTCTTCATTTATAATCTTCATAGGACCTGATAACCACTGGCAATGATGGCAGCTTCCCAGAACAGTATTGCGTTCTGAACTGAGTATTTATACGACTAATTCTTGATAAATACCTCCAAAAAAATCTCTCCTTAGTTTTTGTTTGACTTTCTATTAAATTATTTATTTTTCAAGCCCAAAATAAATGCTAGAATTCATCCTTCAGAAATGAATCTAGTGTAGTACAACTATGGTTGGTGGGCTCCTTGGATTTGCTGGTAGTCCAGTTGCTGGATGTTTTACTGTTCATCTCACTGAAGAAAGAGTGAACTCAACAGTCTATTCACTATTCCTGGCCAGATCACTTCAACTGAGGAGAAGAGGACGTCTCAATAAAATGGCTATGCTGACCTTGCCCAGGATTGAGGCTTAGAATGACTGGGGCTCCATGTAGGCACTGTTTTCTGGGGACTCTATTGTCACTAGGGAGTTCTGCCCAGAAAATTAAAAACAAAATTCTTTCTTCCCAAAGTGCCAAATATTTCTCCATTATGAAATTTCCACGGAATTCCGTGCAAAGTCTCTCCTGTAAAATGAGAGTCCATGCCTCTGCACAGCTGCAGTACCTGGCAACTTCCCTAGCCCTGGGAAACGCATAAAGCAAACAACAACTATGCTGGCTGGCGGAACCGTGAGCAAGTCCTGGAAATGGCAGTGCACTGCTGCTCTCTGCGCAGAAAATGAAGAGCACACTGGTTTTATTACCTGTGTAGTCTCAACGACCAGGATGCTACTAAAAAGACGATCAGAACAGTGGTTTATTATGGGCGAGCCATGTGCCTTGGTAGAAGCAATCGGTTCCTGTTTTCCTTTGCTATAATCCTTGACCCTCTCAGCAAGGATTACTAAGCAACACTAATTGAAGAAATCAGTATTGTGTGCTTCAGAGTGCTAGGGTTCAGTTAGCAAAGATGGGCACAAGTGTTCTCGAAGAGTCTTTCCTCCTTTCCCTTCCTCAGAGAGCAATATGCCATCTTGTGAACTAAAAACGCCCCTGACCGGCACTGAAAATTAAAGATGAATGTTCTGCATATTAACTGCAATACAAATCACTCTGTTATCCTCTTGAGTTTGCAGGGAAGATAACTCTTACTTCATTTGCTATGGGGCGGTGTATCTTTCTGGCATCTTCTGCAGTACTGTGCTGTTCTGGACTCTGTCCAGAGTCAACAGCTGAGCAGCGTGATGTAGCCGATGATTCAAAGGCCCAGGGCAGAAGGGAGATAATTCCCCAGTGCCACTTTGTATTATCTTGCTTTTTACATAAATAAATCAACATCCTCTGAAAGATATTTGACTGTGTAGGTAGTAAATTTGAGAAGTTTGCTTCATGTGAAGATGAAACAAGTGATATTACGCTCTTTAAAAAATTGGTCACCGTTGAGAGAAGAGCCACACGTGCCAGAAATTATTTGGAAAATATGTATTTTGGGGGAAAGTCATTGTTATCAGAATGTTGGTTTCTCCCACAATGGATTTTTTTTCCACACACATCTCTTTTTTAAAAAACAACTCTAAAAATATAACTGCCTTATAGAGTAAAATTGAAAAAAAAACTATATTTTGCTAAGTTTTATATATTTCATTCACAGACTTTAGCAAATTGGTTTTAAGGTGTATTTAATTTAAGTAAGTTTTTAATGCATTTAAAATGAACATTGACCTGTAACACACGAACCTAGAGCAGTCCGGCTTTCCAGCCGTGCACTGAAAAATCCACATTGGATTAGACAAGGCAAATTTAACACAGTTCATGATCCTTAAACAGACCTGACGTTTAGTGTTGGAAACATATAGGATCTGTTGCTACTACTCCTTAGTCTAGAAAGAAAAAAAAATGTGTCTTGGGCCCACTTTTGAAATTATGAGATATCATAAAGATTTTGGCATTCTGAGGACTCTCCCTTTTTAACTTGAAAAGGGATAGAAATCTGACTTTTATGGTCAGCTGTGCTCAACTGGATTGAGAACAAGGCTTCTCACCAATGGTGCTATTGACATCTGGGAGCAGACTTGGTGGTGGTGGTGGTGGTGCTGGTGGTCTCTGCTTTGTGGATGCTTACCAGCCTCCCTGGCCTCTACCTGCTAGGTGCCAGCTGCACTTCCCCATGTCTTGACAATCAAAAATGTCTCCAGAGATCACCCAAGGTTCTGGGGAGGAGGCACAAAACCATTCCTGCCTGAGGACACTGCCCTACGGGAAGGAAAATGGGGCACGTAACCTCACACAATCTGAGGAAACTTCTCCATTCTCTCACAGAATAATCTCCACCAGATGGACACTGCTGCCTCCCCAGGGTCCAAAGAGTGCTTTTTCTTTCTTACCTTCTGTGTGGTTTCTGGGATTTCCTCCCGGCTGCTGTTTACTGACTTCCTCTTTTTTCATGTCACACAGTGAGCCCAGTAAGATTCAACTCTAGACCCTTCCTTCCTGTTTCTCCTTTATTCCACCAGGGAATTTCATCCATGACCACGCTGGTTTAACACTGCTTTTCCTCTCGTTCAGACTCTTCTAAGCTCCAGATGTGCACCTATCATCTGGCAATTATGCATTGATGCTTGAAACTTACCGTAAAAATCCACATACCTAAAAAGGACCTCATTCTTCCAAATTCCTTCACAGTTCCTGTTCTCTTAACTAGTATTGCCTTTTCCAGCCTCCAGGGGTCCCAGGCTTTAAAATAAGGAGTTGTCTCTTCATTATAATCAATATACAAACATTGGCTTATAAATTCAGTCATACATCCTGTCCAGTCATTTCTACCTTGGAAAAGCCTCTTATATTTATACTCTCTTTCAGGGACCCAGGCAGGATCTATTTATTCTAATCCAGGCTCTCATAGCAGCTTGCTTAATGTTTAAGGATATTTTATCAATTGCCTCCCTGTCATTTTCGGTCTCTCTCCCACTTACATAGTTCTATAAGAGGATCCTTCCTAAAGTGTAATTGTAATTACATCCTTTTCCTTCTCAAAACTAATTGTAGTTGCTCCCTTGTCCCTTGACTGTTAAGACCTCCGTGATCTGGTCCAAACCTTCTCACTCTCTTTTCAGTATTTCCTCTGCATGTATAACATCAGACCAGCAAGTGTTACCTGAAGATCCTTTAGTTTTTCACTTTGCTGGTTTTCCTCAAGCTCTTTTCTTTCACAGAGTTTTTTTCTCTCTACCCAAACAATCCTACGTAAGTATCAAGATTTATGTCAGAATAAAACTTGCTCCAGATTCCCAGACATTGTTAATCTTCCTCTTTACCATCCTTACCTAAATTCAACACCTAGTAGTGTACCTAATCACATGCATGCTTTTCCCTCATTAGGCAGTGAGTTCTTGGTATTTCTTAAATTATGTGGCACAGTGTCTTATTCTTGATAAGGATGTCGTTTGCATCTGTTGAATTATGTGTATAACAGGAAAGCTGGACTTGCTTGAGTGCTAGCTTTATAAACAGTCAGAATCTGATAATGCATATGAAGAATTATTCACTGCCACATTTTCCCTAAAACTTTACTTCTTGGTGGCAGATTGTATTGTAGAAAAATGACCAGAGCACTGTTGCTTCTAGAACTTTCTAGCACATGTTTGTCTAAAGCCTTGCCACTCCCCCATCAGAAACTGGAGTCCGTTTCCCCTCTCCTTGTAATGAGAACAGTCTTCATGATTGCCTTAATAAGTAGAGTGCAGCTCAAGGATGTTGTGTAATTTCTAACATTAGGTCATAAGTGGCCATCTGGCTTCTACCTTGTTCTCTCTCTCTAGACACTCACCCTTAGAATCCAATCACTAGGTTGCGAGGAAGCTCAAAAGGGGACACCTTAAGAGACTCCCACGTGGAGAGGAAATGAGCCCCTCAACTATCAGCCAGCACTGAACACCAGTCATATGAATGAGGCTTCAGCTGATCACTCCAGCACGCAGTCTTCAAGTCTCCCTGCTGAAGAAACAAATGTCATGGAGCAGAGTGACACAAACCACCACTGCTGTGCCCGTACAAATTCCTAGTCAGAGTGTAAGTGATTGTCTTAGATGACCATGTTTGGAATAATTTATTGTGCAGCCGTAGTGACTAGAACATACAGTTGTCCCTTGACATCCATGGGTTTGGATTCCAGGACCCCTGCAGATCCCAAAATCCAAGGGTGCTCAAGTTCCTTCTATAAAACAGCGTAGTATTTGCATGTAACCTACATACATGCTCCCCTATACTTCTCATCATCTCTAGATTACTTCTAATATTTAATATAATGTAAATGATATGTAAATAGTTGTAAATACAATGTAAATACTATGTAAATTGTTTCCTGGCAGGTGGCAAATTCAAATTTTGCTTTTTGGAACTATCTGAAATTTTTTTTGCCGAATATTTTTGATTCAAAATTGAATCTGTGAATGCAGACCTTGCTGACACAGAGGGCTGATTAGACTTCCAGGTAAATATAAGAAATAAAATCCAATTAAAAATTTTTTTTCTATTCATTTATAAGAGATGAGGCTGCTCTCTTAAAAAGTTTCTCACAGTGCATTATGACAGGGGAGAGGGGTGAGACAACTGAAACAAACTGATGTGAACTGTAAGTACAAGGAAGAATATATACACACTATAGCTGCAGTTTTAAGGAAAGCCTACTTATTATTTTGAGTACGATAATATTAAGCCTGTACAAAATATAAAAATTTAAACTTCTGTCAACTTTTAGGAGAATTTCTAAGTAAAGGAAAATATTCTGCAAATATAGAATAACAAACAAATACTTGCACATACAGTCACAAATCTCAAAGAAAATATTAAAAAATGGTGAAACCTAGCAGGACCCTCTGAAGCCCTTCCAGGTACAAGCCCCTCCATGTCCCCACTTCTTGTTTGTAGAAAAAGCTTTCATTGCCTAGGCCTTCCCCAAGTTCCAAAGAGCATACTCAAACAATTAATTAATAGAATCTTGGAAAGTGTAGGAACAAAGAAAGGCAGTCAAGCAAGAAAAGGAATAATAGCTTGAACAACAGAGTCACAGGACTCCTAGTTCCTCCTGAAGAGATATGGATAATGATCTGAAGCATCTCTTCAAGTTGTTCTGCAAAAACTAAGATACTCCCACCTGGTGAAAGATGTTGCCCACAAGCACTTAAACCCCAGACTGGTTGGAACCAGAAGACTGATGATCAAGATTCCAGAAAATCACGCTGTCACCTCATCACCAACCAATAAGAAGAATGTTCACCAGCACTCACACACCCAGCTACTCTCATCTCCAATGTTGCCTTTAAAAACCCTTGCCTGAAAGCCATCAGGGAGTTTGAGTCCTTTGAGCACTGGCTGCCCTCTTCCCTTTCTTGGCTCCCTGAAATTAAGTGCTGTTCTTTCGTTCATCACAATCTGGTGTCAGTAGACCTGTTTTGCTGTGCTTTGGGCAAGAAAAACCTGTTCAATAGCAATGTTTTTTGTTACTGTATAATTTGGAAATTTAAAGAAACTTTGAATAGGTCTTTTAAAAGTGTATCAGAGAATTCTTCTAGCCTAGTATCTAATCAGCTGTCTTTGTATTATGAAAGACAAATGCCAATTTTATTTTGGTTGATTTATTTTGGAGTAGTTGTCCAGTTAGCTTTCCTCTCATCATTTTCAATAATTACTGAGCTCTTTTCTCTTCCACTGCCTGGCAGAACTTTCATATCCTTTATTGAATTACAATTGAAACATTACTTTTAAAATAAGGTAACTGCAACAATCATGAAGTTTTATAATTAGTTTTATTAATGGACTTATGAGAATGATGGTGCCTACAGAGTATCAGGCATGAAAACACAGGAACTGAGTCAAAATATATTTGTTTCTGTATCTCTGAAGTATGAGAAAACAAAACAACACTCATAGTACAATAATTAGGCATTATTATTATGGCTATGTAGAAAAAATTCTTCTTTTATTTATGTTTTTCAAGATGTGAACTACTTTTTGGTATGTTTTGTTTTACAAAATTCTGTTTTACACTTTTTAAAGTGAAATAAGTACTAAGAAATTTGGACAATTGGATTATTTATAAAATTACTAATCAAACCTTAATTTCATTTTATAATTCATATATATATAGGTATATATATAGTGATGTTAACAATAAAAATTGTAACAGCAAATATTGAGCACTTCCTACATATCAGACACTGGTAGACACTGTTCAATTTGACAGGTTGTCTCTCACATTTAGGCATTAACCTATTTAATCCACACAATAACTCTATGGAATAAACACTTTAAATCCCCTTTTCTCAGATGAGGAGGGAGAATCACAGGAATATATATATATATTCTTTTTTTTTAAATTGAAGTATAGTCAATTACAATGTGTCAATTTCTGGTGTACAGCACAACGTCCCAGTCATGCATATACATACATATCATTTTCATATTCTTTTTCATTAAAGGTTATTACAAGATATTATACATAGTTCCCTGTGCTATACAGAAGAAACTTTAAAGAAATCTATATTATATATATATTCATTTTTAACATATATTTGTATATGCTTTTTTGTGCTCTTTGTAAGTATAAATACCACACACACACATTGATATAGTTGTGTCAAGTTTTCTGAAGGAAAGGCACACCACTATTTAACTAGCATATTTTCTTCTTTGTTTTACAATGGATATAATCCAGCCCCTGTCTAATAATTGTCCTGCCTGAAATGCCCATTTTTCTCCAGAAATGTTCTTTGAATCGAATGTTCTAGCTGAGGGGCTGACTGTAGTAACGGCTGCCACAGCCATCAGCACATTAGCTCCAAGCACTGCTGTAGCCGTTGCCGTTTATGTTTCTCCCAGGAGAATTCAGATGAAAAAAGGAAACTGTTAGCACTAAGTGTGTGCCAGGTTTGAATATAATCTCTAAATACATCCTAGCTGAGCCTAGAAATGAGAATATTTTCTGTATTTTTCAGTGGGCAAAATACTATGTTACAGACTACAAAATCTGAGCACATTACGATAAAAACAGTGGTATAGTAAAAATACACACTCTTACTGAGAGCGGAAAGGATCTCATTTGGAACATTAGTTTTGAAACTAGACTCTGCTTTCTTTAAGTTTAAATAACAAGAAGCCAAGGGGGCAAAAATCTAATTTAGTTACTGAATCTTGACTCTTTCCAGATTTGTCTTCCCTACCACCAGGTAACAAGCATACTTGTAATTTCAACCAAGGAGTTTTGGGTTAATTCAAAAAGATGATTTTAATAAACTTCACCTACTTAACATTGCTTCTCTTACCCCAAAGACATATACATGAATACAAATGTACATACACGTATATATTCGTCTGTTTTCAGACAAATGTTTTATTCTTGCACACTTCAGCTTTGCGAAAGTTGTATTCACAGTCACAAGGAGAATTTCATGCAAATTGTAAGCCAAGAAGACTGGGAGTCATTCAAGCCTTTGGAAATTAAACGCTTTATCTTCCAAATGTGATGTTATTGCTTTGGAAAGAGAGAGTTAAAGGCTGAAACCTGCTGCTAAATAACCCTGCTCAATATGTTTGTAGGTGCAACTCAAAGGGAATCCAAGGGATTCCTCCTTGTTTTTGTGCAAGTAGGTGATGCTTCACAGTCAATATGGCGAAGTCTGACACGTTTCACAGAGAGGGGTGGTGTAATGCGAGCTTGTGCTCAATTGGGAAAAGGTATAATTAGAGAGTGGAACCAGAATAACTGAAGAAGTATAAAATTTAAAAAAAAAAAGTCAAAGAAAGCAGAAAATGGTGAGTAAAGATTCTGGGAAAAGACTGAAACTAAATGTAAGCCATCCTAATAATACCCGGCAAAACCACAGCCTCCTGGAATTTTAAATAAGAAATATTATTGCAGAGTAAATCCAAATATAAATGGCTTAAAAAATAATTCCAGAACCCCACAAAAAAAAAATCCATCCACGCTTCCATTTATCCACTTATATGTATAATTGGTCAACCAAATACAGCATTGTGGCCCTCTGACCATCCGAGACACCAGAAGTGAGACGCTTTTCTAAATCACAAAGGTACTATTAAAAGCAATATTGAAAAATTTAATGAGATGGGATAATGCAAAGAGCCTGTCTTAGTAAATGATTAAGTGACTGTTACACTTTTATTGGGTTTAGTGTTCTGGTATATATGTTATTATGGTGGTGTGTAAAAGTGATACAAGAGAAATTATTTTCTCCTAGGTAATTCAACCCTTTTACCTTTGAACAAAAAGAGAAATAGTACTTTGTTTTACAACTCTTACCAATCACTCACGCATTTTTTCCTTTGTTTTCTGCTCTTTTTTCCCCAAAGTTCCAAACCTAAGAAAGTTGATAAATGAGTGCTCAAGGCTGAACAGTACAATTAAATTCGAGTGATATTAAAGCCCAGGATTGAACTATTGCAATGAATTTTACTGCTTAACATACCCCATAAGCTGCACATGGGCATTTCCAGCTGTGGTAGACTGATGGAGCTGATGGTCTGAATACGTGAGCCATCCCCATATCCACACCCTGTGTCTTCATAATTTCTCTGAAAAGAGCTGGGGTCTATTTGCCCATTCCTTGAGTCTGGGCTTAGATGGGTGATTCATGTTAGCCAAAAGGATGTCAGGAGGCTTCATGTAAGAAAAGGCCGCAAAAACTGCTTGCACATTTCTATTTACTCTCTCGAAAGCCTGCCATATCAGGAGATGTGAAGGATAAAAGACCAGCTGGGGCAGAGTTCAATTATCCTTGCTGATGGCCTCTCCTAGATCAAGCAGTCCCTAGGCCACTGAACAGCTGAACACAGATGCATGTAAGGACCCAGCAGAGCACAGCAGATGCCAGCAGAGATGAACGAAGAAGACATGTAAGAAATAACAAATAGTTGTTGTATTAAGCTACCAAAGTTCTGGGATGTTTGTTAAGCAGCAATAGCTAACTTTATAATATTTCAAAGATTTATACTCTGTCTTTAAAAGCAATGTCTTTTGGGACTTACATGAGGAATAGATTTTGGCCCATGTCAGATACTACTTTAATAACATTATTAATATTAACATATTTTATCACCCCCACAGTTCTACAGTGTTAGTAATGTTGAAATTAGCATTTTAAAATTAGAAAACTGAGAAAGATAAAGTTTAAGTAATTTGCCCAATACTACATATTAGGCAGGGCCTGGTTTTCAATTCAGGTAGTTTGGCTTCAGCATGGGATTCTAGCTACTAAGCTAAGGTTACCACTCTTCTGGTAGAACACTGCCTTTTTCAGGCATAGACTAAGGTTATTGCTTCTATCATTTGTCAGAATTTTCTTCGATGTGGTCATTTTCTATTACTTAGATATTTTTATATAAGCCATTGAGACAGGTTCATTGGATTGTTTCCTAGGATTCAAAGTAATCTGACAAATGGATAAATATCATTTCTAAAAATTGGTCAGAGTATCTAATGAGTATAGTCTGCCTTTCTGTTCCAGCATCCTAAAAATATGTATTCTTATCAGTAAGTCAAAAATAGAAATTTTTGGTTACTATTGAGAAAGGATTTTTAATATAATCAATATTCTTTCCCTCTGTTCTTGTGTTTTGTTTTTTGTTTAATTGCTTTTGAGAACAAAGCTTAAGCAAGTATCCTATGATACACTAGGCAAGAATTCTCTGGTTGACAGAACCCACTGGCCACGCAGCAGTGAATCTAGAGGACTACCCATGTGGGAGTCAAACAGGAAATCCTGACACCTGACTGACTCCACCTGTTCACCCTGACTCATTTCAGACACAGCTGAGGTGATTAACAGGGTATCATGTCTACTTCCTGTGTGGGGTCTAGTTCATAGCCCCAGGGATTTCCTCCTTCCTGGATGATTATTTCCCAATGTTCTAGGGAAGATATTTACTTAAACCTGTGATATCACTAGGGAAGAGTGAAGAAAATATCAAAAATAACTTGGAGATTGAAGAAAATATTAGAAATAACTGGGGGGGGGGTTGTATTTTAAAATACAAAATGAGTAAGTCCGTACTTTGGGAAGAGACCAGTTGTCTGAGTAGAGCTGAGCTGGACCTTGGGAGTCAAATGACAGTTAAGCATTCCCTTCTCCTCACTGCAGTGTGGAATATGAGAGCAAAGGGACCCTCACTGGATTTAAAGGGCAATAAATACAGACCAAATAAAAAGAAATATTTTCTCACACAGCATATAGTTAACCTGCAGAATTTCTGGCTCAGGGGGTCATTTAATTAAATAATCTACACAGATAGAATTAGGTAATTTTATGACCACTAATAACATTTTCAGTGCTACAAAGTGAATATGGTAAAGGTAAATCAACCCTCATCTTTAAGACATAAGATCATCATCCACAGAAGATAATAAGAATTTTCTTTCCAATTGCAAGTAACACTGGACCACCCAGTAAACCCCACTGACTTTCTTATGAGGAACAGGAGAGAAACTTGGAATGACCTTTTCTCTAATTGTGAAAAACTGACCTCCACTCAAAATACAACATCGATGCCAAAAACATTAATGGCTGAGTCTATATTGGCAAGATTTGGGGATTAACTATTTTCTCTATTATGTTTTATACCCAAGTAAAGATTTATAGCAGGAAAATCTATGAAAGTGGGGAAAAATAAATTAGAGAAGTTAAAGGTAGATGTGAACAGTTTCAATTATATAAAAATGTAGAGTTTCATAGTCTACTGCTACCCAGAATTTTGTATATTTCCTAAGAGCCAACTCTGGTTATTGAACTATGAGGAGGCAAGTTTTAAGAGGAGAATGTGGAGATACTAAAAGTATTAGTCAGCTTGGGCCGCCATAATAAAATACCATAGCCCGGGCAGCCTAAATAACGGGAAATTCATTTTTCACAGATCTGGAGCCTGGAAGTTTGAGATCAGGATACCAGAGTGGTGGAGCTCTGATGAGGGTCTCTTCCTGGCTTGCAGACTGCTGCCTCCTCAAGGTGTCTTCATAAAACTGAAAGAGAGAGGAGGGCAAGCTTTCTGATTTTCTGTTGATCAGGCTTTTCATCCTACCTCATCATGAGGATCCCACCCTCATGATCTCATCTGAACTGAATTACCTCCCAAAGGCTGCATCTTCAAGTTCTGTCACTAAGAGTTAGGGGTTCAACATAAGCATTTTGGTGGGCACAATTTAGTCCTTAGCACTACACATTTACTAAATGCTCAGTTTACTCAATAGATAAACTTTCAAGACAACCAACATTTATCCAACTCCTACTTTGTGTCAGGTGATATTTTGGGCACTGGAGGCATAAAGGTGAAGGGAAAAAGATCCTTCATCTCAAACTGTGTTTTCAGTTTAGCCGGGGAAGTACATATACAAATGAACGAGCCTAATGCAATGATTTAAATAACATAGAGAGAAGGTAAACCCAATGCTTTGGGAACAGAGAGGAGAAAGAGGGTGATGGGGAAAACTAACATTGAGGCTGGGGTATGAAGTATGAGGAAGAGCTTATGAAACTGACATGAGTATTCCAAACAGAGCTGCAGAGTTAATTGCAATTCCATAGCCTGGCAAGGGGAAAGAATATGGCACATCTAGACATGGCCGGTAATACAGTGTGGCTGAATCATATCATGAGTGACAGGGAACTGATGATATTCAACTGAAAAGGTAGAATGAAACCAAGTGTGAGACCAGTGGCTTTCAGCAGCACATTATAAAGTCACGTTTCTAAACCAGAAGACCAGCAATAGACAAGTACTGTTAGTAAAAGAGAAAATCCTTTCAACGATTGCCCTCACATTTCCCACAAGTACTAAGAAATGCCTTGCAAAGTGACAAGTTGGTAATGCTCACTCCTTCAGAATCCTGGCATTGCGTTAATAATAGAAGCTGGGGCAGATACACAATTTGGGGGCATTTACACAAAAAGCTCAATGCGTGATGGAGACATGGCTACCAACTGCTGGGCAGATGGATTCTGGGTCTTCATACAATTGTTGAAAATTAAGACTGTTGGAAGTAAATCACACTAAGAGGTGAGGTGACCATTTTGGATCAAAATGAACTGACACGGGCAACTGAAAGTTCCTTCTGATTCACTTTTATTCCCTGTTCATAGTGACAATAAATTAGCTCTTTGCCAGATACTGGATTTAGACATTTGTCAAAACACATGTGTGGTAAGGTAGCCTTGGGAAGGTTTGGAAGGTTCATTAATTTACAAGGTACAATCAGAAAAAAGGAAAATATGTGAAGCTATTACATAGTTCAAGTGACTAGGTAAAAAATGATCAAAATTATGAGTTTCCAGAAAGAATATCAAACATTAGAGATTTGTATTATAGATGTGGCTTGAGTCATATAAATATCTATTATTATTTTAATTGATGGAATAGTCTGTAATTTTTGTTTTAAAGGAAGGAAACCTTTTAAATAATGAACAAATCAACATGAAGTAAGAGGATCATCTACAAAGAAAATTATGACATTTCAACAAGGTCTTTTGTTCTTCTCAATCAGCCCATCTTTTTAAAGCTGTGGCTTATTATAATATATCTATTTTCGGTTATACTCAAATAAGCAAAAGCACCCTAGATCTATGGTTTTAAATAAAGCTTTGGCCATTTGGCCTAGAATTTATACATATTTTCTCCTGTATCAAATAAGCACCATCTTCATCCTTAACTCACCTTCAGCTATAGTTTTCCAGAGGAAGTACATATACCCATTTACCCTAGGTTTCCTGTTTATATAATTTAAAATAATCTTTACCTTACTCATATTTAGCTCCCTCACATAAATATAAGTACAAGTTTTTCATTTGTCTCTAAAGCTGAAGAACATGGTTCTAAAACACTGAAATTTAAAATGTCAAAAAATAATCATACAAAACAAACAAAAATATTAAAAGTCCTATTTGTGAAGCAGAAATCATATCTCATGCAGTATGTTTTTATGTGCAATCTTACTCAATGTTTTTTGAAGTGACTCAACCTAATTCTACTTCTGTTGGTTTCGATGCTTACAATAAACAAAATTTTGTAATGCTGACTGTAAAAGAACTTAGAGGTGCTTATAGGAAACTCACTAGTTATCCCTTTTTAAGCATCAAAATAGAATTTATAGTGTCTATAATCATTCTCTTTTGACTGCTTGCTTCTTTTTTTTTCTATTTAAATTGTAAATGCTATTAAAGAATACAATAAAGTTATGTAATGGAATTTAAACACACTTTATTGCAACAATATAAGTTCCGTGTACAGTTATAAGCAATATGGCTGTACTTGATAATTTTACATTGCAAGCATAATTGTGATATCAAATTAGTAATTTTCACAAAGTACTTGCATTAGAAATTTGTATGATACAATATATTTCAATTCGCAGTTGCACAGGAAGATAGCAATTTGTTTAATAGGAGGACTGGGGATACAGTTCATACACTTAGATCTGATTGTCCGGCTTTCTACAAAGCTTAGACTCCTAGTCATAGAATTTTAGAGCTCGAGGAGACCTTAGAGATCAAACAGTTCAACAGCTTCATTTTACAGAGAAGAAAATAAAAGTTAAGGGCAATTATTTGACTTAAGTAAAGTTACCTAGAAAGTTAGTGACAAAGCTAGAACGAAAACCACTTTTTAACTTTCTCAGGACCATAAAAGGAGGTTGGAGCAAAAGATTCAGATTTGGAAATCTCATCACAGAAGTGGGACATAAAGCCATTGATTTGGGCTCAGTTACAAAGGGATTGAAGAAGAGGGGCACTGCAGCCTGGAGAGGAAGACCCGGTAAGGAAGGCTGCGGAGGAGCACCTGGCAGAAAGACAAGAAAACCAGGAGAATGTGAGATCACTGATTACAAGAGAAGAAATAGGATTGGATCTGTATTCAATGCTGCTGAAACACCAAGTAGCAAATGCTCCTGTAAGTGACCATCAAGCTTAGCAACCTGGAAATCATGGGCAGTTGAGCTTTGATGGGGTGGTTAGGACCAAAGCCTTACTTATTGGAGTGGGTAGAGGTGAGAGAGTGACCTCTATCCATTAAGCTCAGGATGCTTTTCTAGGGGAGTAGCTGAGGGAAAAGGAGAGGTTAAATACTCTTCAAGCTACTTCTTCAAATCTGTATTCCCAGTAACAAAAACAACACTAACAAATGTTTAATTGCTATGGGAAGTTGGTTTGGAATTTCCTACAGGGGGCATATGGAAGGAGGTGGAACTGTGAGTTAACCGCCATCCTAGAATGAAATGTGTGCTCAATTTACAAAATACTCTGGAATCCCTGAGGGGGTGAGACCAAACTTTTCCTCCAGCCCGTTTTAACCAAAAGTCCTCCAAACCTTAGGAAAACAATCCCATGTTTTTTTTTCCTGCAAAACCCTCCCTGAGACACTCCATATCGGAAGCAGTCCACCCTAAAGACTTGTTTCTTTTAGCAGGGAGCTCATCAATATCGGCACAGCCTAGCCGGCAGCCAGGAGGCCGCTCCATTAATGAAATGTTAATGACTGAATTAGACCTGTAATAACTGAAGTAGGAGGCACTGCTGTGAGGCCATTAGCATCAGCAGACCCCGCTGAGGAACAAGTAAACACTGCGCACAATGAGAAAACTTTCCAGCAGAAGAGTTGGAAGTGCTACACAGGTGTTTTCACATGGAAAATAACATTTCCCTGAAACAGGATTAGTTTATTTAGGAATGCTAATCCCGGCCACTATATTTCTTCAGCCGAAGATAAAGACTGCAAGATGGATGATGTACTTATTCAAGAGTGTTTTGATTGTTCAAATTCCAATATTGCACAATTGTTTCTGCAAAACTTTTGAGGATAACTTAAATTTGTCAGGTGCCAATTATTCCCAATAAACGTGGCTCTTCTTTTTCTCGCCCCTGGTTCCTTTCACGGTTGGTTTTTATTTTTGTCGTACTATTTTCCACTTTTTATTGCCTTTATTCTTCATGTAAACCCTACAATCTTTGCAATACCATCTATCCATTTTCCAAAAGGGGAAAAAACAGAGGGAGATTTAGGACACATTTTTAGCCTTGATTAATTTAAAATGATTGTGGAATTCACTCTAAGATGTAAATATAAATCATATGGAATATAAAGTGAAAGCTGTTACATATTAGCATCTAGCTCAATTCGATAATACATTGTTCTTGTAATAAGCTTGAAGATTTACCATTTTTATTTAAACATATATTGTAATTCAATAATGCTTGAATTGTAGCAACTTGATGTGAGGCAGAAATAATTGCTATCTCAAGTTATTACAAAAGACAGAATAGCTAAGGCTAATTCTATTAGACTTTTTTATTACGTCTACTGTGGGTCTTATTATTTTCCCATATTCATATCTGGATCTCTAACCACAGTTAAAAATAATGTCTATGTGGTTTGCGGATTGGACCTTAGGGTTTGTTAGACATGTGTTTTAGAAATAGATATTAAAAAAGCACAAAAACCCAGTATCATATTATTGCTTTTGTTAAGTAAAATAGTTCAATAATACATATTGCATTTTATGCTTAATCTCAAACATCCTGCCAGGTCCTCAGTTCTCTGTTTACTAATAACTAGTTGTGTTGCACTAGACAAGTCCTTTAACCTTTCAGGAATTTTAAAAAAAATCTTTAAAAAGAAAGTTATATAAAGGATAACAGCTAGAGATATTTAAATTTTACATTTGTATAAACTTAAAATTTATATAATTTATATTAATATTATCATAATATATTATATATTATAATTATATTTATTATTAAGGTTCATTATATTACTATGTATTATATAATATATATTATAATTATATATGAATTATATATTAAAAATTAAAAGGTGATAATAAGAGATTAAAGAGAGAATTTAAAATGTGCATTACAAATCTATCAACTCACTCTGTCCCACAAAAAAAAGGAAAAGTCATACCAGTGCAACCCAAATTCACAGGAAAATAGTCTACAGGAGCACAAAATAAATATTTTAACAGAATTCACAAACACAGCAAATCATAAAACATATTTGTTTGAACAGACTGTGCTGTAGTTCAGCCCTTAAGATGTTGTATTTAAAGGGACAAATGAAGATACCAGCATGTTTCTTTCTTAAACCCTAAATGTCAGTTTATTATGCAAATCGTTAGCTCCTTGATTTACATATCTGGAGTGTTGTGGTTAACTTTAGACCTTAAAACACACGTGCTCACTCCCACATGCACACACATAGTGTCAGTTTTCTTATTTCATTTTAGCTTGCTATCTGGATTCAAGCGGAGAAGTTCTACACAGTATTTGCAAAAGCAGGCATGACATGAGTTGAAATTCAGACCATGCAATGAACTGGCCTATAAGGATGAGATTAATGACAAATAGTAACACCTGACAAAAAGTATCATTTTGATTACAGCTAACCAAATGCTTTTCTTCATTCAGAACTTCCAAAGTCTGTAAACACTGCCTTACAATTTTAAATGGATAAGAAAGAGAAATCCATCAAGCCCAAATGGTACAGTGATAACTATGAATACGTAATTTATGGATAATCTATTGAAGGTATTTTCCGGAAGAGCCAAAGTTCAAGTACGGTACATACTGGTAGTATAAACACCATATGAGCTGCTACAAAATAATAGGCTCATAAAATCACTCACAATAATAATAGTGAGTTTAAAGGCAATTTGAAGCAGTAGGCTACGAGCTTTGAACTGAATCTCAGCATTTAAGATTGGATTTCTGTTTTTTCCTGGACAACTATTGATTCTAAAATCAAACATCAAATGGTTTTTGTAATGTATCCCCCAAAGTTTTGTGTTTTCTGTTTTGTCTTTAGTTAACTATTAGTTGTTTTGTAGAATAATGAACAGACTATCCATAAAGGCTTTGTCAGTATAAAATATCAAGGGAAAAGTCTAAACATATCTATTATTTTTCAGTAATGATAAACTCCTGTCAACAATATATGTGTCATTGTCCCTTATGTCAAAGAATAAGATTGAGGTTATAGAGAAGTACAGAAAATGCCACATGTTCTAAAGGTTCCTATAATTCTAAAATGTTTACAATGTAATAGAACACACACATATCCTATTATTATGGAATACTAACATATGGCTTATCCCACTGTAAGAAGTAGCATGAAATTTTCCAAAATAAGATTGAATCAGGATTCAATTAACTTTGCCCCCAAAGGATTGGGGAAGCGCAGTCGTTATCAGATGACTTAGCAGAGATTCCAGGGTCCACGGAGCACAGATGACATGGCATTCCCCTCATTTGGAATAGCACTGGTCCTCCTTCTGGCTGCTCTGTGAATGTCCATTCATAATGGCTCTAAAGAAATTCTAATGTGGAAGGTAAAAATCCTAATGAACTGTAATCCAAAATCGCTGGCCATGAGCCTCTCTCTTGGTTTCCCCTGTATTATTAACACTTGTAGAACCTCTCTCTAATACACTAAATGGCGGAGAGAGAATAAGGCTTTAACCAATCAAAGAGCTATTTTATTTATTCATTTATTCATACATTCTTTTCTGCAATTATATTAAGCACCTATTGGGTACAAGACAGTCTATTTTCATATGTTTGATTCATTGCTCTCAAATATTTTACAGTTCATTGGGAGGTATCCATTCTTCCAATCTTTCTGTGTATTCCCTGAACTCCCATATTTCAAGCACTGTTGTGAATATAGGAGACACAGACATGAAGAAAGCTATCTGAGTCTCTGCTTTCATGGGGCTGCCTCACTTGAGATGGAGAAGGGAAAAATTTAAAAAATGGCAACAAATGTCTTGTCAGATGGATAAGAATCAAGAAGGAAAATTGAGCAGAGTGAGTCAAGAATAAGGGGCTGATGTGCTCTGGTAGCTCAAGTGGTCTGAGAAGGCTATTTGGAGATGATGTTTCCAGAGAGACCTGGACCTTGTATTTGAGAAGAGCTTGGAGGCACAGAGCAAAGGCGTGGCATATTTCTGGGAGTGCAGGGAGACAGCGTGGCTGAAGGGGCAAGGGAAAGTGGGGGAGGGGCTACTGAGAAAGAGCCTGTTAAGCAAAGGAAGGAGGGACACACTAAGGATTTGGGGATTTTACTCAAGGTGAGATTGGAAGATACAAGCTACGTACCACATCTTCATCACGTAGTTGTCTAAATGCCATACGAGATAAAAATAAATTCATATGAAGATTAAAAAAAAAAAGAAGGCCTGACTTCACTGAGAGTGGAGAGGTGCTGGAGAAGACAGGAGGGTCAAGAACCTAGAACCAAAAGGAAACCGTGATGACGCTGGGTCAGGGGCAAATGTAAAACTTTTGCGTTCTAGGAGCCATCCCACACGCTTTCTCAGCTATTTAACAATGGAATGCCTCCTCTACATGCGTTTTTACTGTTAATTAGTGCTAGTTGGAGTAAGATGACTTGAGACAGATAACTTCAAAATGCTTTCAGATCACTCCACTAGGAACGAAGAAAGAAGAACCCAGTCCCTTGATAGGAAAAGGGTGTCGAGAATGTGGGTCAGAGGACAGGAGCCTGGGAAGTCAGTAACAGTACTGGATTCAACCTGTATACCTGCCATTGTCCAGGATGGTAACATTTCCTGCTTTTCTGCTCTTTTTTTTTTTTTTTTTTTTTAACTCAGAAGGATCCTTCGTTTGATTAGTGGGGCAGAAATGATCCTGTTTCTGGTTAAGATTTATATTACAGAGGTTCACATTTACTAGTCTGTTCTGCCTACTTTGACAAGTACTTTCCAATTGCTCTATGGCTTCTCAGAATCACATTTAGCTTCCAATTAGATTTTATGTTATAAATGCTTTCCATTTCCCATTGATTTCTTGAGCTTTCTGGTCTAGCCTTTGAAGGAAAGAGGAAAGATTATGTTTGTTCCTCCAGGTTAATTCGACTCAGCAGAACTTGTCAGGGGTGACTACAACTGTGTTTTTAAGTAGAACTGCAAGCGTTCAAGCTTGACAATTAATCAGTTGCTTACTAAAACTGTAACCACTGAATCATCAGACATTCTCATTATATTCCAGCAAATCCAAAAGGGAGTTCTGAGGTGAAACAGACATAGATGGTTCCTACATCTCACTATGAGTTACATTTTCTCCAGAAATTTTTTTTTGTAGTTTTTCCTCCTTGCAAATTTGAGTTCTAAAAGGACTAATCACTGTTGCTTTCCCCCTTATCTTTTACTAACCACACCTTCAAGATGTATTCTGAATATAGACCCAACTGACTCTAGTTAAAAGGAAACCATGGGGTTAGTGTACCTACTGAGGGTAGAGAAACAACAGGGTAAGGTTTTTAACAACAAAACCATCATTCTCTCCCTTATGTCAATTTCAAACAAAATGGCGGGCAGGGTCCAACCCTCTCTGTGAGGAAAGAGGGAAGGACAAGGCAGAGACTGATCAAGATGAGATTTTGCACGGCGGACTGGATGTCTCCAAAGTGGATGTTAACAGCAATCCTGGTGTCAGAAGCTCAGTGATGCTTTCTTCATCCTACAGCTTTGAGCCAAGGGGACATATTCTGGAAGAGAACGAATGAACAAGTAATGGGAAAAATTTTGTTCTTTGCAGACAGCACCATTTTCCCTTTAAATCTCTGCAAATACACGTATTCATCATAAGCTCTGAAGGAAGGAAAAGGCAAATAATTGTTAAATTCTTACTTTGTACTGTGTTCTTTATGTACGTAATTTCATTTTATCTTCACAAATCACTGCAAATGAATGCCTATTTTGACCTGAAGAAACCGAGCTTCTTGTCTGAGTGTGCTGAAAGTAAAAAGAAAAAAAGTTGTAAAGACAATGCATCAAGTATACCGCTCAGTAAGTAAAAGAAGTTATTTTTCTGAATTGTCAGACATATGTCTTCAACTCTGCAGAGCAAGACAATGCATGAATATGCAACTGCAAAGGGAAAGATACAAGTAACAGTACCCTGTGACGGTGACACAGAGCTGTTCAGTGATGGACCTCAGAGGGTCAGAGCAAACAGAATAACAGGATAGATGCTGAAAATTTCAAATGGAAAATGACTCCTTGGCTAAGAAAGGAAAGAGAGAAAGTGAGGTGCTGATTGGTAATGAAAGACATTAAAATCCCTCCCTTCCATTCCAGTGTCAGTAACTTCCTACAAGGTGGAAAGGAAGAGGGTTACTCTGACACCAAACCAAAGAAATGGAACAGATGTCTCTGTGGAACAGAGATACCAGTTAGCCTGGGTGAGGCTTAGTTTTATCATACTCGGGGGGTTCTTGAGAGTGCAGGGAGGCTGAGCATTGAAGAAAATAGAGCTCCAAGGTCCTACATGCCCATTCAAGAAAATAAGTAAAGCTTAAGGATGTGAATGGATCATGCATTTGAACCTGGGAAGCGTTCGTGTTTGTATGCAATTGTCATACTTCGAGGATGGTTACCTGATATTTTCTTTCATCTTAATTTTGTTAGACATCTATGGAGAAGGTGTTCTTTAGCTATTTCTGGGAGTATGCAAGAAGAGGAAGTGTCTCAGCCCTCTCTTTACAGACCCCACTCATCTTTTTAATAAAGTGTCTATTAGATCCTCTCGAGGCCGAGACTACAACCAGCAGAATCGGATCACAGACGCTTCCATTGCTCCAGGTCAGTTGGGCAGGAGACAACAGGGACTGATGACAACACCAAAGTCACAGCCATGAAAACATCTATGAAGCTGTTCCCAACCTTGCCTGCCATCACAATGCCCAAGCAGCCACTCAGCTAACTAATTCATAATCTCTGACCATGAGGTCCAGGCATCAGTATTTTCAAAAGATCCAAGATGGTCCCCCAAATTGGCTAGTGTTGGAAACCACTAGTCTAAGACTTTGCCTGTTTCTTTCAGAGGTTAAAGATTTTATCAACATCCTGTAATGGAGAAAATGGAACTTAATGAATATGACACCTATAAATATATAGTTAGTAGTTATGAATCGTTCTTTTGCTTCTAAGTCAATTCTTATTTCATATGACCCAATTTAAATACATTAAAAGATCCTTCATATTATCCAGGAATAAATGCATTAATATTAGAGAATTTAAATGACCATACACTCATAACCGGATCATCATCTATGCAGATAGCAATTACTCAACTAAAACCTAAACAGAAACTCTCTCCTATTTAGGTGATTCAGTATTATAAAATTTGAAATAAAAATAAAATTTAAAAAAGCTTTTAATAGTAATAATCATTTATTCAGTCCCCAATTCTGTGTCAACAAAGACCCCAATTTCATAATGTCACAGGGAGACTCTTTCCAATGTGATTTTTTGTACCTGATTTATTGGAAAACTAACATTTTATCTCTCCCTTCACTTCCACTTTTCATTTGTTTGTTTGGTTTTGTGTTTAGGATAGATGACTATTGTGAGGAGGTGTGCTAAGAGATAACATGGGATCAGTAGAAGCTATTCTGTTCCACAGAAAGCCAACTTAATAGTACCCTAGGCTCCTTGACGTTCAAATTTCTCATCCCCAAGGTAAGGAAAGTATTAGATTTAGGACTTCGAAGCCCTTAGACATCGTATACTTTGTAGGAAAAGGAAATCTGGATTAGGAACCAGGAGCTAGGATAAGTAAATACAGCTCTTGAGTTAACAAGTTATACTATCTTGAACAAATCACTTAACCAATCTCGCCAACATTAATTTTTTTCATCTGTCCACTAAAGGCCTTGGATGACACTGAAGAGCTTAGTCCCTTCTAACTTGAACTTCTTATGACATAATTTTAGATCTGTGACCTATTGAAATAATTGCATTTTGAGGAGTTTGACAGCAATTCATTTCATTTGTTATAAATCAAATGTAGGGTGAATAAACAAATTATGGAGGGTTCCCAGAAGAGACTGGAAAACATTTCTTTCCTGTAACTGTGTTTTTTATAATTGTAGGTTACACAAATTTCCATATTATTTGAGTTGCAGAAGGTCTGCTCAATGTTGATTTAGAGCATTCGGATTATATTTAATATGTACATTCTATGAAATGACATTATATGTACATATAAAGAAAGATCCTGGTGTGTTTTTTTGGACAAAATGTTGTTCCTGCAACAAAAGAAAAAAAAAAAAAAGGGAAAGAAAGAAGGGGGAAAGGGCTGAATCCAAAACCAAACAAAACCTCAAACACCAAAAGCTGCATAAATCAAAGCTTAAAATCTGACTGGTAACAGCAGGAGCAGATCCATGAGTATAAACGGATGGAGGTGTGGTTTCCAAACCTACTCAATCCACTTGTTTACACAAAGCTTGAATTTATTGGGCTTTGCAGCAGTGACCATTTGCTTCTATGGCTCAAGCTTTGTTTCCTTGACGGTTTCCCAATCTGTCTCCCTCTTGAGCAAACTGCATGAGATGTGTTCTTTTTGTCCAAGCTGTTTGCATTCCTCTTAGTCTTTCTCCTTTTAAGGTAAAATGGGTTTTTATTCACGTTAAAGCCAATGAAATTTGGCATATTATGATTCTAAGGCATGAGATTTCTTTCCATGTAGCTCTTGTAGGATCATGATCTCCCTATACGTGAAAGACAGAAGAATCAGGCTAAACGACTCATTAAGAAGTCAAATCACACATACTCTAACAGAGAAGTGAGCTTCTCAAAGTCTTCCCTCTCCCACCTTCAACCCTCCACCCTGGCCACACTTATTTCACGGAAACAACCAGGTTTCATGCAGAGGAATTATTTTAACAGGATGTCATTATTTACTTATTCCTAGCACATAAATGATGGTCAGAGAGATTGGGCCATATGGCATGATGGACCTGGGTTGGAGGCAAAGAAAAAACAAACTCTTCCTTTGCTATTGCTTTAGCCCCATACTACACGTGTGGGAATTACACTGACAAGTGATTCACTTCTTGTGATACGCACATTTTCTCAGACGCAGTCTGTACACTCTGTGAATGTTTCACTGATGGTGCACATGACTTGGTGGTTCAGAAGTGTCAGCTGCATATGCTTTGTTTCTGCCCTAGGTCACCGTCCTTGGAAGGATCACTACTTGCAGCTTTTGGGTAAAAAGGACAATCCTGCCTGCAAAGTATTTTTTGGTTCATTTATTGAAGTATTTGATTGATTTTTTCCTATGTGTTTTATGCTATATTGGTGAGGATTCTGCTATCTCAGACCTATTAGGACCCAGAATCAAAATAATGCTAATTTTCAGCCATTTTTTTCATCGAGGTCTACAAGCAGAGAATCAAAGACCTTGGATTCTCTCCATCCTCATATCCAAATCCAACTCTTCTGCAAACATTTTCATCAGGAAAAAAAAAAGATAAAGTCTCTAAAATAAAACACATCTTTGATAAAAGAGTATATGAAAGAATCCATGTCTTTCAGCCTGCCTTTTATCAGACCTCTTATCTGTATAATAAGAATATCCACTAACATGGGAAAATGTTCAAACTATTTACTAGTTACCACAGATAAAAGTCAACTGGTTTATCTCTAGTTCTCATTAAAGAAATTTACTTCAATAATCTGTGTCTGTTGTTGTTGCCAAGGTTTGAAGGAATATCTACATGCAGTCTCCACGAGGCAGGCAACCTCATGACTTGAGGACACTGGACCGACTCCGAGGTGAAGAACATTTAACCATTGATACTGTTTTATCTGAAGTCAAAGGAGTTTGGCTCTGAGCAGGCATCATTTTTTAAAAACTCAAACCATTTTCTTCCTTTGGTTTCATTTCTTATATGTTTAATGTCTCTTATTTTTTCAAAACTCAGTGAAATTGTCACCTTTTGCATAAATCAGTTTGGCTGTTTACAGACAAAAGCAATCCCTCCTTCCTAAAAACTCTCTTAACACCTTATCCGTATTCTTTTTAGATTACCTCCTCCTTTTGGTTTCATTTTTATCTGTGTGTTTATTTGTATAAAAAGCTCCTTGGGATAATAATAATAATAATCCTTATTCGTCTCATCCTTTTTGTATCTTACACAGTGCACAATACGTGTAGACACTTAAGGCATATTTTCGAATACACGCAAGGAAGAGACACAACACTTTCATTCTTTGTTACGGTGCGATGCTACCTCTATTGCCCTTCTTAACGTTCTGTTTCCAGCCTGAAAGAGAGAATCAATTTGCTCTTTAGGATTTTGCATCTTGCTCTAACCTCAAGTTCTGAACTTTAATACCTGACTCCTTTTGAATTGAGAGCCACTTTGCTTCATTCTCTGTCTTCTTAAGAGCCCCAAGCTACTTTGAAAGTCCCGTTGGATTCTATCAGATGTGCAAGGGCAGCAGAATCGGATAACTGGCCATCATAGGTATTTCTAGGAATTAAGTCTATGGTTTCCTGAGCTATGTCAGCTAACAGAGGCTCATCCACAGGCCAAATGGTGAAATTATAACCACGATTGCCACTTGCTTGACAACAGGCCCAACAAACCAACAATGCCCAGAATACACAAATGGTTGTCTTGTTCCTCACAGAAGTCTTCCCTGTGATTGATCATCTCAGCAGGGCTCACTGAGCAAATTGTCACCAGGCTCTCAGAAACAAAATTTATTTTATTTTTATAATACCTTAGGTTAGAGAAGAGCAACATTAGCAGAGATCTACCTTATTAAAATATAAAAGAAATATAAAATATAAAGAAAATATAGTCATCTCAGCCACCTAAAATTTTGGTCCTGAACTATATCACAGTCCTCATGTGAAGTTTTGCTAAAACCCTCGTTGTTTAGAAATTGTTAGAATGTATCTAAAATAATAAATAATGTCTAAATAGTATAAGGGAAAAGATGAATACTTTTGACAAATTTTTGAAGTCTTTAACTCATAAGAACAATGACAAGGCAGGTGACATACAGTGTTAAACCATCTGCTACCTATAACTGACAGTGTCATATAATCTTACATATAAAGCATTTCTACAAATCAACAAGAATAAAGATTTTCAAGCTGACAGAATGTCAGTAAGCAATTCATTGAAAGATAATACAAATAGGCAATACAGATCTGAAACGGCAACCCATTTCTGTTAAAATGAATCAATTTCTTTTTAAAAGCTGCTTTTTAACTATCAAAACAAAAAATACAGTGAGGTTTGAAAACAGCTAGAGCTAATGTAGTTGTAAACACCTTTACATTGACAAGAAATCCTAAAACTGAATCTCTGCATGCCCTTTAATTCAGCCTTTCAACCTCTTGGAACTCATTTATGAAAATGCCCCCACAATACAAGCACATATGTAAAGAAATGTATTGTAGTATTATGTATAATAAAACAAATGTTTGAAGAACCAAAGTGTCCATAAATGGGAAAGATTAAAGTAATTCATCATATATTCATATGATGCACAGATAAGATGTGTGAATATATGAGTATCGTGGGTTTCTCTTAAGGCATAAGCAAGATAATTTAAATACACTGATATATGAATAAAGTATGTTGAAAAAGAACATAAATAATATAATTGCATTTTATATAAATATCAGGAAATTATTAATATGTATACAAAATAAAAATGAAAGGAATATGCATAAACCCTCTTGAAAAGAAGTCTTTTCATGAGGTAGAATTACTGGACACATTCAATACCTAGAATATATTTCTCCATTGCTTGAGTTTTGCACACATTTGTATTACTTGTTTTAGTCTGAAAACAGTATATGCATTTGTTTAAAGAATTTAAATATCATCTATCTAACAAAGCACTGTGAACATTCAAATTGGTACAAATTATAAGAGAAATCTATTCGAAAACTAGCTTTATGTGCATTTAATGAAATCTTAGTAGTTTAATCCATATATTCTAGGGTTTTAATCTGTGGCAAATGGATAATTTGTGGAAACCCACAGATACTATTCAAGAGTCAACAGAATGCGTACTGTTGATGATTTTTAGTACTTAATACCATCTTTAAAAATCAGTAAGTCATAGCTAAACTCTCCTCTTATAAAATTATTAAAGATCATTTCTCCTACTGAGTGTGGAGCGAATTTAGGAATGTGCTATCCCCTCTCCTAAAATCTCATGTACCCCCCAAAATGGATTAAAATAAATCTAAAAAAAGCCAAGAAAAAGCCAGTATTAGCCTTTTTCAAATACTTTATAATGGTTACTCTCTTTTTTGACTCACAATATTTTACTTACCTTTTACTCCAAATATTCAGAAAAGATAGAACTTAGGTGCTTTAAAAAAAATCAAATAGGATTTTTACTTCACTCTCCCTAACATTGTATTGGCGTTAAGTAGCTGGCAAATCAGTTATTGACTTGTGAGGCGAGGTTACGATTGTTCTTCAGGAGGGCACGGATTCACGGTGCAATTAATATTCTCTTTGGAATTAGTCTGTGAGCAACACATCTTTCTACCTTTTTTTTGGCAGACATGAAATAAAATAAAAGTTGTTTTGACTGGTCTTTTGCCTCAAAGGGATTTTATAAGCATCAGAACTGTCTTTAAATACATGTAAAATGAATGCAATATAATACTCAGACTTTAAAATGATTCAAAAAACTTACTAAAATAACTTGATATTTTAATGACAATAGGGATGCCAAATATTATAATGCTTTTATAGTCCATAGGGGAAAAAATACCTTCATATATATTTAATGCTTTTCAACCACAGCATAACTAGTGATTTTTGCTTACCAAAGACGTCTCTGAGACAATACAAATATAAAGTGGAGCACAATCTCTATTGGGTAGCATTAACCTTTACTCAATCATTAAACAATGAGAAATATTGGGCTGTTTTTGTTATGGATTAAGAAAATGCTTTTGGAAACAGATAAACATTTGTCCCTGCTGGAAGCTCCTTCGGCGGTAATGCATCATTATGCCTGACCAGCCCTAGAAACCTTGGAAAGACAAACTATGTACATGCTGGTTGTTAAGCATATGTGATATGTTTTGCTTTGTCACCTGGCAACCAAAAGATTTTTGAACTTTGCTAAAATCCAAACTTTTGAAACTCTTAAGCTGCTTAATTTTTATATTCCTAGAATTTAACCCAAGGTATAGTTTTGTTTAGAAATCTAATTGACTCCTTGAGTTGTGATAGATCTTGTTTAACTTAGTTTTGTTTAACTTAATTGTTCGGCATGACAACTTCCATTCCAATCCGAGTCCGTGCTGGTTATTGAGACCTCCATGAGTGGCTGATGAATTCTAAAAATCACATCAATTTCATGTCTTTATCATGACTGGAGGTAGCCATGAAAGTGAAGTGGCTGCAGAGCTGGAATCAGAGGATGAATGTCCTAATCTTGCTTAGCTCTGTTATTTAAATCAGCCTTGAGACTTCAGAAAATCATGTAATCCTGCTGGTCCCAGTTTCTTCACTTGTAAATTAAAGAGGTTCAGTGAAAAGTTCAGAGTTTTAAAAAGTATTTGAGGTGTATATTCTCTTTTTAAATGGGAGGAATCAATTTTCAGTCTAGTGACACATGACCATATAAGACTCTCATCTTTATTTGGTCAATTCTTGACCCCACAATCCATCCCCCAAACCTCCAGAATGTTTTGGTATAGATCCAGTCATTCTAGAACATAAATCTCAGGAAAAATGCATAGGAAGGGTCATAAACTTTTTAAAAGTATATCTGTGTTCATTATTACTGTTCACCATCAAAGATATTGAATCATTTTTCTTTCCTTCTTTTTAAAATTTGTCTATCCTTCCCTCTTATTTCACTTCCTACATGTGCCGGGGATAAACCATGCTATTCCAATTTAATTTGCACAAACAGTGGACCTGAATTTTCACAAACAATGGATCATTCTGAAAGACTGAACTAAACTGTGGAATCAATGGATTGTAATTGACAAAGCTTCTATAAATACCATCTTTCATTTTTTAATTTAATTTTATTTTTTATTTTTTAACATTTTTAATTGATTTATAATCATTTTACAATGTTGTGTCAAACTCCAGTGTAGAGCACAATTTTTCAGTTATACATGAACATATATATATTCATTGTCACATTTTTTTCTCTGTGAGCTACCATAAGATCTTGTGTATATTTCCCTGTGCTATACAGTATAATCTTGTTTATCTATTCTACAATTTTGAAATCCCTTCTATCCCTTCCCACCCTCCACCCCCTTGGCAAACACAAGTTTGTATTCTATGTCTATGAATCTGTTTCTGTTTTGTATTTATGCTTTTTTTTAGATTCCACATATGAGCAATCTCATATGGTATTTTTCTTTGTCTTTCTGGCTTACTTCACTTAGAATGACATTCTCCAGGAGCATCCATGCTGCTGCAAATGGTGTTATGTTGCCAGTTTTTATGGCTGAGTAGTATTCCATTGTATAAATATACCACATCTTTATCCAGTCATCTGTTGATGGACATTTAGGCTGTCTCCATGTCTTGGCTATTGTAAATAGTGCTTCTATGAACATTGGGATGCAGGTGTCATCCTGAAGTAGGGTTCCTTCTGGATATATGCCCAGGAGTGGGATTCCTGGGTCATACGGTAAGTCTATTCCTAGTCTTTTGAGGAATCTCCATACTGTTTTCCACAGTGGCTGCACCAAACTGCATTCCCACCAGCAGTGTAGGAGGGTTCCCCTTTCTCCACAGCCTCTCCAGCATTTGTGATTTGTGGATTTTTGAATGACGGCCATTCTGACTGGTGTGAGTGATACCTCATTGTAGTTTTGATTTGCATTTCTCTGATACTTAGTGACATTGAGCATTTTTTTCATGTCCCTTTTGATCATTTGTATGTCTTCCTTGGAGAATTGCTTGTTTAGGTCTTCTGCCCATTTTTGGATTGGGTTGTTTGGTTGTTTCTTATTAAGTCCTAAGAGCTGCTTATATATTCTGGAGATCAAGCCTTTGTCAGTTTCATTTGAAAAAATTTTCTCCCATTTCATAGGTTGCCTTTTTGTTTTAATTATGGTTTCCTTTGCTGTGCAGAAGCTTGTAAGTTTCATTAGGTCCCATTTGTTCATTCTTGCTTTTATTTCTATTGCTTGAGTAGACTGTTCTAGGAGAACATTTTTGAGATGTATGTCAGGTAATGTTTTGCCTGTATTTTCCTCTAGGAGGCTTATTGTATCTTGTCTTATGTTTAAGTCTTTGATCCATTTTGAGTTGATTTTTGTATATGGTATAAGGGAGTGTTCTAGCTTCATTGTTTTACATACTGCTGTCCAGTTTTCCCAGCACCATTTGCTGAAGAGACTGTCTTTATTCTGTTGTATATTCTTGCCTCCTTTGTGGAAGATTAGTTGACCAAAAGTTTGTGAGTTCATTTCTGGGCTCTCTATTCTGTTCCATTGGTCTATATGTCTGTTTTTGTACCAATATCATGCTGTCTTGATGACTGTAGCTCTATAGTATTGTCTGAAGTCTGGGAGAGTTATTCCTCTAGCCTCTTTCTTTCTCTTCAGTAATGCTTTGGCAATTCTAGGTCTTTGATGGTTCCAAATAAATTTTATTATGATTTGTTCTAGTTCTGTGAAATATGTCCTGGGAAATTTGATAGGGATTGCATTAAACCTGTAGATTGCCTTGGGCAGTGTGACCATTTTAACAAAATTGATTCTTCCAATCCAAGAGCATGGGATATCTTTCCATTTTTTAAGTCTTCTTTAATTTCCTTCATTAATGGTTTATAGTTTTCTGTGTATAATTCTTTCACCTCCTTGGTTAGATTTATTTCTAGGTATTTTATTACTTTGGGTGCTATTTAAAAGGGGATTATTTCTTTACTTTCTTTTTCTGTTGATTCATCGTTAGTGTAAAGAAATGCCACTGATTTTTGAATGTTAATCTTGTAACCTGCTACCTTGCCGAATTCTTTGATCAGCTCTAGTAGTTTTCATGTGGACCTTTTAGGGTTTTCTATATATAGTAACATGTCGTCAGCATATAGTGACACTTTTACCTCTTCTTTTCCAATTTGGATCCCTTTGATTTCTCTCTCTTGCCTGATTGCTGTGGCTAGGACTTCCAAGACTATGTTGAATAGGAGTGGTGATAGTGGGCATCCTTGTCTTGTCCCAGATTTTAGTGGGAAGCTTTTGAGTTTTTCACCGTTGAGTACTATGCTGGCTGTAGGTTTGTCATATATAGCTTTTATGATGTTGAGATATGTTTCTTCTATACCCACTTTGGTGAGAGTTTTTATCATAAATGGGTGTTGAATTTTTATCAAATGCTTTTTCTGCATCGATTGAGATGATCATGTGGTTTTTGTCCTTCCTCTTGTTGATGTGATGTATTCCACTGATTGCTTTGCATATGTTGAACCACCCTTGTGTCCCTGGGATGAACCCCACTTGGTCATGATGTATAATCTTTTTTATGTGTTGTTGGATTCTATTTGCTAATATTTTGGTGAGGATTTTGGCATCTATGTCCATCAGTGATATTGGCCTATAATTCTCTTTTTTTGTAGTGTCTTTGCCTGGTTTGGGTATCAGGGTGATGGTGGCTTCATAGAATGAGTTCGGGAGTATTCCCTCCTTTTCAATCTTCTGGAAGAGTTTGAGAACGACTGGTATGAGTTCTTCTTTGTTTGTTTGGTAGAATTTCCCAGTGAAGCCATCCAGGCCTGGACTTTTATTTGTAGGGAGGTTTTTTATTGCTATTTCAATTTCATTTCTAGTGATCGGTTTGTTCAAGTGGTCAGTTTCTTCTTGATTCAGTCTTGGTGGACTGTATGTTTCCAGAAACTTGTCCATCTCCTCTAGGTTATCCAGTTTGGTTCCATATAGTTTTTCATACTATTCTCGTATGATATTCTGTATTTCTATGTAATTTGTTGTAATTTCTCCATTTTCCTTTCTTATTTTGCTGATTTGTGCTCACTCTTTTTTCTTCTTTATGAGTTTGGCCAGAGGTTTGTCGATTTTATTTATTTTTTCAAAAAACCAGCTTTTGGTTTGATTGATTTTTATCTGTGGTTTTTTTTAAATCTCTATTTTATTTATTTCCTCCCTGATCTTTATAATTTCCTTCCTTTTGCTGCTTTTTGGGCTTTTTTTGTTCTTCTTTTTCTAGTTCTTTAAGTTGGTGGGTTCAATCATTTATCTGAGATTGTTCTTTTTTGAGGAAGGCCTGTATTGCTATAAACTTTCCTCTTAGCACTGCCTTTGCTGTGTCCCGTAAATTTTGTGTGGTTGTGCTTTCATTTTCATTTGTCCAAGGTATTTTTTAATTTCAGCTTTGATTTCCTCATTGACCCACTGGTTTTTTAATAGCATATTGTTTAATCTCCATGCTTTCTTTTTTTTTCTCCTTTGTTTCTCTGTTGTTGATTTCTAGTTTCATGGCATTGTGGTCAGTAAAGATGCTTGAGATAATTTCTGTCTTAAAATTGTTGAGGTTTCTTTTGTGCCCAAGTACATGATCAATCCTAGAAAATGTTCCATGTGCACTTGAAAAAAATGTGTATCCTATTTTTGGGGGGTATAATGCTCTGAAAATATCCATCAAATCTAATTTTTCTATTGTATTATTTAGTTTCTCTGTTGCCTTATTTATTTTTTGTCTCGAAGATCTGTCTAGTGTGTTAATGCAGTGTTAAAATCTCTAGCTATGATTGTATTCCCATCAATATCCCCCTTTATCTGTGTTAGTAATTGTTTTATGTATTTAGGTGCTCCTATATTGGGTGCATATATATTAACGAGTGTAATATCCTCATCTTGTATCACTCCTTTAATCATTATAGAATGTCCTTCTTTATTTTTCTTTATGGCCTTTGTTTTAAAGTCTATTTTGTCTGAAATCAGTACTGCAACACCTGCTTTTTTGGCTTTTCCATTTGCATGGAATATCCTTTTCCATCCCTTCACTCTCAATGTATATGTGTCCTTCTCCCTCAAGTGGGTCTCTTGTATGCAGCATATTGAAGGTTCTTGCTTTATTATCCAGTCTGCCACTCTATATCTTTTGACTGGAGCATTTAGTCCATTAACATTTACAGTAATTAATGATAGATGTGTGTTTATTGCCATTTTGAACTTATCTTTGCAGTTGATTTGGTATTACCTCTTTGTTCCTTTCTTCTTCCTTTTGTGGTTTGGTAATTTTCCTTTGTATTATCATGGATTTTATTTAGTTTTTGTGACTCCCTTGTAAGTTTTTGGCTTGTGGTTGCCCTTTTCTGTAAGTCTATTAGCCCATTACTATATCTCAAACCCATCCCATCGAAAACAAAAAATTTAAAAAAGAAAGAAAAAAAATACTCTATATTTTCTTGCATCCCTCTCTTAATGATTTAAATGTCTTCTTTTATGATTTCGTGTTTATTTTATTTGTAATTCATGAGTTGTCACCTTTCCAGTTATGAGTTTCTCATTTCTGTAGCATCCTGCTGCTTTTCTATTTAGAATAGACCTTTCAATATTTCTTTTAGCATGGGTTTAGTGTTGCTAAACTCTTTTATTTTTTTCTTGTCTGTGAAATTCTTTATGTCTCCTTCTATCCTAAAGGATACCCTTGCTGGATAAAGTGTCCTAGACTGCATCTTTTTTTCATTCAGGACTTTGAATATATCTTGCCACTCCCTTCTGGCTTGTAGTGTTTGTGTAGAGAAATCAGCTGAGAGCCTTATGGGGGTTCCCTTGTAACGCACTTTGTTTTTCTCTTGCTGCCTTTAGGATCATTTCTTTATCCTTGACTCTGGCCATCCTGATTATGATATGTCTTGGTGTGAGATTGTTTGGATTCTTCCTGTTTGGGATCCTTTGAACTTCCTGTACTTGGATATCTGATTCCTTCTTTAAGTTTGGGAAATTTTCAGTCATGATTTCTTCAAAAACCTTTTCAATCCCCTTTGATCTTTCTTCCCCTTCTAAGACCCCTATTATGCGAAGATTGGCATGCTTTATATTATCCCATAGGTCCCTTATGTTGCTTTCATATGTTTTTATTTGTTTATCTTGCAGTTGTTCTGATTGGGTGCTTTCTGTTGTCCTGTCTTCTAGGTCACTAATTCGTTCCTCTGCATTATCTAGTCTGCTTTGCACAGCCTTTAGATCCTTTCTCATCTCAGCCAGTGAGTTTAGCAGTTCTACTTGGCTCTTCTTTATGGCTTCGATTTCATTTTTGACATATTTTATATCTCTAAACACTATCTCTTTTAGTTCCTTCAATACTTTGATCACTCCTTTTTTGAAATCTTGATCTAGTAGGCCATCGATGCCTATTTCATTGATTGTTCTTTCAGGGGATTTCTCTTTTCTTTTAATTGGGAATGATTTCTCTGCTTCTTCATCTTGCTCATATCTCTCTGGCACTGTGGCTTATGGAGTATCAGTCATCTATTGTGGTGCTTAAAGGAGTTTATTTATTTATCTATCTAATGCCTATGTAGGAATAAACCTTAAAAAATAAAAAAAGGAGAGAGAGAGAAAGAGAATTTTAAGAGAAGGGAGGAAAAAAAGGTTTGAAAACAGTGTATAGTCAATTATAGAAGAGCAATTTGAATCAGACTTTCAAGTTGAGACATCTTTTTAAAAATCCTTTAAAAAAAAGGAAAAAAGATCAAAAAATTATATTTGAAACCTATTTATAATCAATAACGGGAGATCAAACCCAAAAGAAATGAAAATGAAATCAGGTGGATTTTTAAAAAAATAATAATATAACCACTTTAAAAGAAAAATTTAAAAGGAATTAAAACTATAAGCATATACAGTTGTTTAGAAAGAACAATTTAAAAAGGAATTAAAACTAGAAGTATATACAATTGTCTAGAAAGTAGAAATTAAAAAGGTAATAAAAAATAGAACAGATAAAAAGATACATGATAGAGAATTTTGAAAAAGGGGAGAAAAAAGGTTTGAAAACAGTGTATAATGAATAATTGAAGAGCAAGTTGAAGCAGAATAGCAATAGGGTTGAGAGGTCTCTTAAAATTCTTTAAAAAAGGAGAAAAGAAAAAATATATTTGAAACCTGTGTATAATCAATAACAGGAGATCAAAACCAAGAGAGATAAAAATGACATGATGTGGATTTTTTAAAAATAATAATAGTATTATTTCAAAAGAAAAATTTCAAAGGGATTAAAACTGGGAGAATATATAATTGTTTAAAAAGTAAAATAAAGGTAATAGAAAATACAACAGGTAAAAACAGATTAAAAAAAAAGAGGGGGGGGGGTGTTCTCCTGGAGACCGTGTGCTGTTAATGGGAAGTCTTTCTGTCTTCGCCCTGTTTCACGAACTCAGCTTGCTGTTTCCAGAGGCCCTCCGTTGGCGCCCTCGTCTGTGCTGCTCCCAGTGCCTGTCGGCAAGCAGATCGCGCCCCCTCCCAGCACAGCTTTCCTGCGGACAGGCGGGGGCCACCCGCCGACTCCTGGCGCGGTTGATCCGCAGCTCCACGCTGCTACGCGCTCCATCCTGCTGAGCGCTCCGCCTGGGGGCAGGGGACGGCGCTGGTCACTCCGCATCTCTGCACCACCGCGTGCTCCACCCCGGGTCGGCGCCCCACAGGTGGGCCCGGGAAGACTGCGGAACAGCCCTGCCTCTGCTCCGTGTCCAAACTCGGCTCCTTGTTTGTTCTGGCGGCGCGAACTTTGAGAGGCACCAGGACGGAAAGATCCTATCTGACTCAGGCTGTCTGGCCTTTGAGGCTGCTGAGCCCCAGGTGCGGATTCAGGTTTCGCTCCCACCCCCCAACCTGGGTGCCAAGCACCAGAGGATATGGCGGCCGCGCCTGAGCCCCGCCTCTCCTTGCTGAAAACCTTCCGTGGGTTTTCAGAGGTGGGGGTATGCACCCTTCCCCCCAGGGCACATCAGCTGTGCTGTTTTATGGAGGCCCCAGGTTGTTCTGCCCTGTGCACCCACTCATCCACATTGTGTAGCCCCCTGCAGTCCCCAGGGGCTGCCTCAGTGCAGCCGTCCCCGTGCTCTGCCTGGCTCAGGCAGCTTGTCCTGGCCCCCAGCTTCTGGCTCGGATCTTGGGCTGGGTGTCGCAGGGACCCTCTGTGCCCATTTAACTTAGTTCTGTCAGTCAAGGGCTGCCCTGTACAGATCCAAGCCTCAGAGGCTCCCCCTCCGTCCCCCGGCATCTCTGTTGGAGAGCGGAGACCCCGCGAACAAGCGCTAGTCCTCCTTTGCCGCTCCATCCCTGCGGGACCGGTCCTGCACTGTTTTGCCTTTTCGTCTTCCTTTTTTTCCTTTCTCCTACCAGATTTTTGGCGTCTTTGTCTTTTGAAAAGGACAATGTTCTGTCGGAGTTCCACAGGTGTTCTGGTTGGCTGAGTGGGTCCGTGGATGTGAGTCTTGGTGTATCTGTGGGAGAGGGTGAGCTATGAGCATCCTACTACTCTGCCATCTTGGCCTCGTCTCTCTAAATACCATCTTTATAAAGCATCTAAACTGCATCCCCAAATGATACCTCAAATAAGGATGGATTGTTGTGCTATCTCAAACATCCAATTTAGGGATGTTATATCACCGACTGTGACATCCAAAGGCTATGGGGCCTATAAGTAAATATTTGTCACTGGAGACCATCAGCCTATGGCAAAATAGACACCAGAGCGCTACATAATTTGTATTTGTTCAGAGAAAGACTATTCAGATTTTTATTATCTTAATGATAAAAAAATCGCTCTTGCTACTTGTTCCAGTAAAAGAGAAAAATATTCTTAAATGCTAAAACAATAGTAGCTCCTTTGGTGAGTGATGCTCCACTTAGTAATAACGCAGTACATCTTGATCTGATCCGTAGTTTTTCAAAGACAAACATCAAATAGAAAGAAAAAGGTTATGTCACCTTCACCCTCACAGTACTGTCATTTATATGCTATCAGCTCATTAAATTCACATTAGGATACTCCGTGGGACTTGAGTTGCCATTAGTGCACCTAAAATGGCATAACAAAATCTCAGCTCACTTTAAGAGAGATGGCATTGCGACATTTTGTATTTCATCACTGAATTATTACAGTCTCAGATGCATTCTGCTGCGATGGTAATGGAAAGAGGAGTACAAGAGAGGAAAGCTGTCCATTTGTTGTCCCCCAGGGAGAGAAAAAGCAAAGTTTGATTAAAAAAAAATTTAAGGAAGTGAAAGTAAAGCATTAACAATTTAACCCCTATATCAAGGCTGAAAATACACAAGTAAAGGCAAATGTTACATTTTGAGACAGGCTCTAAGGAACTTAAGGTAACGTGAAAGGATTGAATGCCTCAGGAGTTTGGCTGGGTGGCTGGCTTATGGTGACAGGTGGATGACCTTCAGGACGCCATGATGCCTCTATCAAGTAGTCACGATAGCCCAGCCCAGTCCTCTTCTGTTCTATTCTCACCGATTCTGTGGTCTCCTATTCTGACCTGCACGCTTCTATTCAAAATTTCATGAAACAAATTTAGCACCATTTGCAATCATCAAATTGTGCATTTGTTCAGGGCCGAGTCACCAGTGGAAGAAGCCTGGTGGGGTGACGATTTACACATGATGCCAGAAGGAGTGTTGCCTCCGAAGCCCAGTACACGCAGCATAATCTTGTTGAATGCTCAACCAAAAGAAATAAGCAGAGTATGTGCCTGATATAATATGTTCACATGTTGAAATAGAGAAATAAACATGCTGCTTCTGAGATGCAATTGTGTGCTAGCACAAATGTGCTCTGGTCTAAAGATCTTTCCTTAGTCACATATCACTATGTGCACAGGATTAAAAACTGTAATTGTGCAGGCATTTTAGACTTTAGATTATTGCTTTTACTTACATAAAGTAAAAAATGCACCAAATATGTGGAAAAGTGAATACCAGTTGCTTGTTCGGAGACTTGGGTTGTAGCTGGAGTTCCGTTGCTGACTGTGTGGTTGACAACTCTGATCCCTTGAGTATAAGTTTTCTCATCCAAACAAATGAAGGGGTTGAATTAGAGAATCATTAGGTTTCCCTACAATGCTCAACTGCATGTTACAGAAAATAGCAGTGTGTTGGAAAAAGAGACCCACAGGAATCTGGGGTCTTGGTCTTTGCTTGGCTATTAAAAACCTAAAAGACCCAAATTACCTTTCTATAAGGCAAAATACCTTCTGATCTCCAAAACATCTTGAGATTTAAATTTCCGTTTTTTAAATTCTCCAATCCTTTCCCAGTTCTATTACAATTTTACCTTGTGATATTTGACAAAGTACTAAATCATAAATTACCCATCATTCTCTTTGTAAATTGTGTTTAACATACCCGTCTATTCCCAAGAGTTTACAAAATGTTGCTTAATATGATCCCAAATGAACAGCTGCAACTAAGTCAACCAGCTACAGAGTTGGAAGGCATCTCTGCCTCTTCAGTGCCACAATCGCCCACATTTTTTAGTCTCTTAACCTCAGCCAAGGTCAGACACTAGGTTTTCTGTCTAACATCCATAGCCATCTGAGTTCATAACCATCCCCATAAGATAAGGAAAATGAAACCCACGCAGGATTAATGACTCGTCCAAGGGGACATAGCAGAGAACTAGGATCAGAGTAGATGCTTAAGTCTCATGACTTTCAGTGTAATGCTTGGTCAGCCAGTGTCTTGTTGAGATGGGGTTCTCACTTATTCTTTTTCACAAGGCTGACAGCAGGGTGAATGCTTTGAGGGAGATTTGCAATCAATACAAAGTAAGTTGTCTCAAAATGATAAGACTTTAATGGTAAGATATGAAGAATCAACCAGCACGGAGGGAAAATTTTTCAAAGAAAACCAGTGCGTTTCTGGTACCCTCTGAAATCAATAAGCAATAGATAGAGGGCTGTTTGTACAACCTGAGAGGGCATTCTGATCCAAATGTAATGCATTCAAGGTGTGCTTGGAATTGCTGTCTGATTTCTGTTCATCTTTATGGCCCCAAGCCAACTGCAAAGGCTGGACATAAGGTGGAGTCCTTGTAAACGTATTCTATACTGAATCATTAATTATGACCATTTTAGAATCAGGCCAGTGTTTGCAGTTGTGTTCCATTTGGGTGTGCCCTTTTTTTGGTAGTAAAAAAAGAATGTGTGTGTGTGTGTTTAAAATCCACACCAAGCAGCAACAGAGTATTTTAGTTATGTAGCCCGCACATTGATGTTATGCTCTTTAAATAGAAATTACCCTAAAATATATGAATATGGTCATTAAATGTCACCTCATGAATTGAAGCTGACATCATTCGACACAAAACAAATGAGATTAGCCATTTGGAGAAGTCACCCTCCCTGAGAGACTATTTCACATGTCTTGATGATGAGATAAATAGGTCTCCTAAAATTGAGCAAGGAGCCTATGAAACTTTCCCAAAACCCAATGGAGACTCACTAATCTGAAATGTAAGTAATGAAAGATAAGCTAGAAAGTAATTAATTGTGTGAAATATCCATCATGAAGAAATGTTATAACTGAATGTTTTGTTAGGTGATAAGGAATATTGTTTGGTTTTGTTGTTGTAGTGTTTTTTTTTTTTTCCTTTTTTAATAAATGCTAAAATCTGCCCGTGCTTACTCAGAGATGACTCAGAAAGAAGGTAGCTGGTTTGGTGATGCTGCTTGTAACTTCTTGGCAGGTATAAACCTAAGAGGCAGAAGGCTGCATCGGCCTGCCACTAATTAAACACAGCCTTCCCCAATATCAGCCAGTTCCCTTTGTTTTGCCTCTTGACTCACCAGAAAAACTATCTGATCTTATTTTGATTTCCCAAGAAGACTTTTTTTTTTTTTTTTTTCTTTTTACTGGGAAGGAGCATGTCCTGGCCAGCGGAGGCAATGATTCTGTTACATAGTGCAGTGCGTTGTTCCGTTTAAGTGAATAAATTGGCATTCTGGTTTATAAATCTGTTTCCTGTAAGCCGATTTAGCATTAATGAATCCTCGAGAGACTGACCATCCCTGGGAAAACTGATAAAACAGTCTTCCTGACCACGCAAAGCCAAGACCCACACCCGAGTCTATAGTAACTCTAGCAAATGTTATTCATCTGCCTGTGTTCCTGGGGGAAACAGCCCTCCATTCGGCCTCTCTCTTTACTCGTGGTAATCACAAGTGAGAAAAGCTCTTAGGATGAAGACTCTGGAAGCCAACAGGACTAGCGCGCACCATATTTACCTCTCAGAGATTCACAATTTTATATCATAATGGATTGTAAAAAATAAGTCGCATTAATATTGTGCAAAACCAATATTTCTCAATACCTCAACAGTTTCATGTGACCCATATAAAACCTCCTAGGAATATTCTCTGGAAACTCTGTTGGGGGGATATTATAGTTCTAGGAATCCAGAAGAACACCTGGCAGTACAGTCTCTCAAAAGGGATTTCTATCTCATTTGCATCTAGATAAAAAGGAAAAAAATTAGCATATAAATCTCAGTAAGAATAATGCCTGACAGTGTTAAGTTAGTTACCTGTGTAAAGAGCATTGGCCTGCTCCTCATTAGTCCTAGGAAGGGCCCTCGCAGTGCCATCCTTCTGTTTCCCTTTCTCTTTGGTAAGAGGCTTATTCTCCACCAAGAACCTAGACTGTGGCATTAGGTGGCTGTAGAATGTCATTTAGGGTGGTTCTGTTGCTGAACTTTATTAGAATTAAATATATACAACAGTCACATACTACTGTGCTGAGCCGCCAGGGGTACCCAAGGAACATCATTGCCCTCGTCCATCAGAGTTAAGAACAATCCAGAACAAAAATAAAGGAGGGGCAGCTGAAACTCACTTATCACCTTATTTACTGACAGAGGTGGGATGGGAGGTCCTTGATTAGATTGACAACCATTTGGACCTGCCGGATGAATCACTGCATTTACGTTGAATTTACCCACTTGGGCCCAGCAGATTGGACTGGGCTGGTAGAGGAAAGGTAGTCATTGGAGTAGACACAGTGCACACCCCCTGTGGGAAGAAAGATACGAAGCTGTCCTGAAAATGCCCACTTTATTCCTTAAGTCAAGTGCCTCCATCTGGGGTGAAGTGCAAAAGGGTGGAGAGAGAATCTCCCTCTATGTGGAAGGGAAAATCAGGACTAGAGAATAATAATCTCCTTCTAATGTACTATTTCTGGCAGTCAGATAACTAAACTATAAAACCTAAAGTAAACATTAAAAGGAAAAAAAATAGCACTAAGATTTAAGCACAGTGCTATACTCTGCCTAAAAAACAGTGAGTAGAAATTAGTTAAGTGGACACGAAAATTATGGAAATGTGCTTATGGCCAGACAAGAGGAAGAAAGACAAAGATGGGATGAGAAAAGCACTTTTATGGAGACAGAAATGTAAAGGGATTCTTTTCCCGTTCTACCAAGTAATGAGCTGCTACGGAAGCAATGGCGTTTAAGTGCTGTGGTTTCCTAGGATTTACACACCATTCTTCTTGTTTGTTTTCATCCCATTTCCTCTGTCTTCAAGTCTTTCAAAGGATCACTGGTGTGCAAATTAGCGGTTGTAAACATCTGAATGTTCAATGTGTTTCAGTTGAGACTACAGGGTTGTCTAAAATTAATCAAAGTGTCACCTTAAACTGCAGTCTGAAGAATGATTTTTAAAAACACCTAAGATCACAGATTTACAAATCATTTCATTACTAGTGACCAGTTTTCCTTCTCCATGTGCAGGGCATATTTCTTAAGCCTTATACATCTCTGTGTGCTTACTCAAAAACCGTTTATTACATCTGTAATTATAATATGCCCTGTGCTATCATTTAAGGTTCAAATCAAATACGACAGAGTTTTTGTCTTTGAATAGTTTTGACTCCCCTAGGAAGAGAGGCAAATCACTGATTATCAAGCACATGAGAGAGAGTGAGGTAGCGGTATCTCCAGGGTGTGGTGGGGGTCACAGCATCGGCATTCGACTGCGACATCAAAAAACCTGGCCAAGTGTTGATGGAGCTAAGTCTGCATTTGTAGGTGTGGTTTTTTCTCACTTTCGTTTTTTTTGTATTTTCAAGAAAGTTTATTCTGAATCATTTGGCAGTAAATTGGAGATGTCATGCCTCTTTATATTAATATCTTTCTGTGTATTTCCTAAAAACAGCGACGTTCTCTTCCGTAACAACACTGCAATGATCAAAACCAGGAAATTGAACACGAGGACAATTATTGAGCACAATTATCTAATCCATTATCCATATTCAAACTTTTCAGTGGTTCTAATAATTTGCTATATTTGTTTCTTCACCAGTCCAAGGTGTATTCCAGGATCACCTGGTGAAATTAGTTGCTTTATCTCTTTGGCTCCTTTTTCTCAGTCTCTGTGTTGACAGTTGATATTTTTGAGAGATGTAGACAGTTATTTTGTAACTCAGTTTGTGTCTGTTTGATGTTTTGTATGTTTAAGTTGAGATCATGATTCTGGCAGGATTAGCAAAAGAGTGACGGGGTGCCCACTTGTTCTGTTATTTGATCACTAGGTCAAGGGGCTGTTTGCTAGTCGCTACCCTGTGAAGGTACTCTTTTTCCCTTTGTAAATGAAAAATATTAATGGTTTTGGCAGGGGAAATTTGGATAGTTAAAAACATTTGATTTAAAAAAATACTTTTTCCTAGTTTTTACCTGTTATAAATAAAACCACTATGGAGAGTGCTAAGGTAATTCCCTGTTTATACGGGGTCCTCAGGGAACATCTCACTGACAAGGTGACAATAAATTAGAAGAGAATAAATATCCTTAATATAGAAACCAATTTGAGTTAAAAATTTGTACTTGGATAAGTTAGAATATGTAAATCAGCATACTCAGCTCAAAATGGACTAAATAATGGGGTTTTTATTCTCTCCTGTGAGAGATCTGGAAGTCAGCTATCCCAGGGCTGATCTAATGGCTCAAATTTTTCACCAAAGAACAAAAACCTCTGTACTTTGGAACTATGATTCTCATATGTTTGCTTTGCCTGAGGTTTTGTTTCATTATGATCATGAGATGCCTCCCTTGACTCCCAACACCATGGTTTTGTTACTGACAAAGGCCAAGGAGACAAAAAGTAGTGTCTAAATTAGAGCAAAAGTATGGGAAGAGACTTTGCTTCTGTGTTCTTCAAGCAATACACTCATTACAAGAAAGCATTTGCTTTGAAGTGGCCACTTCACTAACTCCTGCACCACAAAATACTGGCGGTGGTTTTCTTCCACTTAATGTGCTACAACTGTCTTTGTCCAAACGAAAATGTTCTCATCTGTTTGAAAAGTGGAAGACAAGAAGTTCCCTTATTTATCATATTCTTCACAGATTCATATTAATGTATCTTCTTGTTCCATTATGTTCCTATCTGGTTGTGTTCTAAAAACTAAGTCGCAATTTTAACTTTCACAATGCTTCTTATAAAAAAACAAAATAAGGAAAGGTTAAAGAGGAGAAGAAAGAAGAAAACACACATGCTTGTTTTAGTCACTGTGCTAGAGTGATATTTACAACTTCCTTCTTCACTTACCAATTTCAGGTTACCTTTGCCTCAGCCCACATTTGGGATGGCAAAGGTTTTTTGCTCTATAGGATGATTCAAACCTTTCTTCCTCAATATTCCATGTTCTAAAGGCTCTACTGATTACCAGTTTCTTAAAGATTTTAAGTTATCTGTGGTGCAGGAGTCTCTCCTCTGTTATCTTGCAAACAACACGAAGTAATATAGTGAACCATCACCTCACAACTGTAAGTGAAATAGTTAGCTATTTGAACTGTGTCCTAGAGAGCATTATATTGAAGGCAAATAAATAAATGGCACACTGTAGCACTTCAAAATTAATAATTCTATGAGGAATTAAAATGAAGATGGAAAACTGTCCCAAGCTGAGCCAGTCAGGTTCTTTTGGTCAGAATATAAACTCAGAATAAGAGATTCCAGTGTCAGTCTGGATGGGTCTTGAGATTTGCAAATAATAACCACTATATATAAAAACAGATAAAAAACAAATTTCTTCTGTATAGCACAGGGAACCATATTCAATATCTTGTAATAACCTTTAATGAAAAAGAATATAAAATAAAAAAAATTGAGATGATAGTGAGATGTACTTTAACGCATACTGAATGCAAATAAAATCTGCAATGAGAGAAAAAGAGAGAGACAGAGACAGAGGTAGAAAGAGAAGACAGAGAATAGAGAGAGCTTCCCTAGGTCTGATGGTGTTTATACAGAAGCTTGTATACATATATTTAGGTGTGTATGTATATATAACATAAAATAGTATATACAGTATATGGTGTATATAGCATATAGTATATGGGGTGTATGTATATATAGAGTATATACAGATGTATATGTATAGTATGTAGTGTATATAGTGTGTGTGTGTATATATATATATATAGCAATATATGTAGTATATAGTATATAGTACATACAGGTGTGTGTGTGTGTGTGTGTGTGTGTGTGTATAAAATACCTGCTTCTAGTTCTTCTAGAGAAGCGTGGTTAATTCTTATATTTATATTACAAAATTCCCATTTTATGCTCACAAATAGCTCCTCATCTATATTCCCTTTAAAATATCTGCTTATTTTAGCCAAGATTTTAATATTTTACTTGTATTCAATGAGTTCTAACCTATCTTTCTAAGTTATTTTAGCCTGGACATCTGCCCTCTACCTCTGCAGAGCGTGAAAGTATTCCTTTAGGAGTTAGGCAAGTACCATGTATTCACCTTATTACAGACAATTATTTTGTCTACATGATTTTGACAAATTCACTTCAACTCTGGGGGATAAAAGTTTAGCCAACCATTTTCTCATGCTAAAACAAAAATAAATGTTTATTCCAACAACAAAAAAATGGGAGAAGCATTACTCAGTACATCTGTACGAAGGGTTCACAATCTATAAATCCATGTCATGGATATCTGTGGAATATAAAATTTTATGCGATTTAAAAAGCACTGTGTTCCACATGCAGCTGATTGAGAGGTGACAGAATTTCAATATGTCAAATACTTTTACTTAAAAACAAAACAGGGAGACTAGAAGCATCACTTTGGAGAAACTAGGTACAATTAAACTGTGTGCACGACACTTTCAAATTCAAGTCAGATGGGATAGCTCAGAAGTTTGGTTATTTATTTTGGTGTTTAAAGGCTCCAGCAAATATGTCTAAATGCAAACAAGGAAAATTAAAATATTTATTATTTTTTCCATTGAAGCTTTGGGTTTCTCGATTGCTTTGTTCCAGGTGGCTTTTTTGAAACATCCATCATACATTCATCTTATACTAGAAAACACATGGCAAACCCAAATTCTTAATATAGGAACTAGCAATAATTTTTTCAATGGCAGACAAAATCAAGAAAATCACTTCTCAAAGGAAGCCTCTTTCTTGTAATACTATAACCATTTGTGGCCAACAAATGGACTTTTTTCATTAAATTATTTGTCACACTGTCCAGGCTGTTGACCTACCAGAGTTTTACTAGCTATTTTTTAAAATGGATGTTTCATTGATTTAACATATGTTGTAAACTCATGCGTGTGTGTTTATTTTACTTAATTATAATTCCTTTGAACTTTTGCCCTGAGGTAGTTTTAATGTGACAGCCAAAATTTGAGACTTTTAATGAAATAAATACATTTTCTTAGTAACATAAAACTTTCCTGGAAGAATAAACATGTTTCCCCAAATAACTCACTTAATTGTAGGCAATACTTTTTAGGTTGAGATAATTAACAATCATTTAAAATAATTTAATGTAGTAAACAAGCCCATATATACAGTTAAACACATTCAACCTGTACAGAAACATAAGTTCAACAAGTATTATTGAGTGTCTGCTATGAAAGAGGAATTGGAAATATAATAGTGTTGTGGTTTTACTCTCATCAACCTTATAGTGGGGATATGAGGAAACAATTTCAATAGGTGATGTACACTGCAAAAATAATAGGGAAAAAAGTTGGAAAAGGGGGTACATGGAGCACGTGTTTATTCAGCGACAAGTCCCTTTATGACGGAGCTCTTGCTTCCCCCTCTAGTCACATCTGTGCTCACTCATGCTTCTTAGAAATAGACTGTTCTCCTTTTCTAACCATACTCAACTATTGCATCAAAATACCATATTTAATTCTTTCAACATTCCATACATTCCTACACCTGGAATGTCCATCTTTCTAAATTCCATTCACCATATGAAACCTAGGTCTCCTTCTACTTCCAGTCATGAGATGCACACTGGACTTTCCCTCCAACCAAAAACGTCCAAAACGGCTGTTTTCAGACATGGGGCAACAGGCAGAATGTATCCTAAAGAGTAGAGACATAGCGTGAGCCCCAAGATTTCTCCAGATTTCTGCTGGGAGACATTTCACTGCCTTAGCAGAGAGAGAAGGAGCCGAGGTGAGGGGTGAGAGCAGAGTTCAAGGCTACCTCAGGGAAGTGGCTGGCAATTTGGGGGCAGAATTCCTGAGAAGAGAAGCTAAAGGAAGATGATGTCAGATGGAAGATTAGAGCCACAAGGAGTAATGAGGAGCATCAACCAAAAATAACAAATACAGTAGAACATTGCTCAACATCTGACCTTTCTATATTTACTTCTTATTTATTTTCTACCCTGACAAATGCACCTAAGCTCTGTGAAAGCAGAGGCTTTTGCCTCTTATTCATCCTGTAGCCTAAGCACAGGTTTTCCCCATTATTGGAAAGTAGAGCGTTCCTATGAAAACTTTCATAAGTCACTATGGAGTAAAGCAAAGAAACAGTCACCTTAGAACACATTTTGCTAAGGGATGCACAAAATACATCGAGATAAAGCACAGATGCTCACAGACCACGTCCAAGGCTTTGGGTTTGATGCTGAAATGGCGAGTGTAGTTCCAAGGAAGGTGCTCGGTGGCACCACTTAAACACTGGGAGCCTGTGCTGCCTCTATATGTGGCTTGTGTCAAAAACCCACTGAATTCTCCTACTCACTTTTCACCTTTTTTTCGGAAAAACAAAAATTGTCTTCAAATGTCTTTCAGTTAGCTCACACAGGCACTCATGTAGGTCTTTTGTAAAAATGAAGTGGCGTAAAGTGAACTTTCAAAAAGCTGGGGATGCCTTTCTAAGAATGTCTGATGCATAGCTTGTGCTCAGTAACTATTTACTGAATGACTAAGTGAATCTAACATAACTGGAAGTCTCAGTCCAGGGCAAGCTCAGGGAAAATTAAAATTGTGACTCTAATACAGTCAGTCCGTCTATGATTCTCTCAGGCCAATTCTTGTCCATGTATTACTTTGTTCTCAAGCTGGCCTTTCTTGTGGCCAAAACATACCGGCCAACAGCCTCCAGGACAGCATGTCTCCCTGTGTTTGTGCAGCAGAACAGAGAAGAAGCCATTCTTCCATCTGTGGGGAAAAACCCCCTCTCTCTCAGTGTGTTTGGGCTACATTATGTCAAGGATCAACCCGTGGAATGAAAATGACCACTGCTGGAACGCCAGACACTGGCTGGATTCAGTTTGAGTTTCTGAATCAGTCACCAGATTGGGTGTGGAAATGGGAGGAGATGGTTAGTTTAGACTGATGAGGATTAACATCTGGGGCTGGAAATAGACTCAGTTTTTCTTGAGTCATACAGGGTGTGTGGAGGAAGACTGGGAAACCTGAAAAATATCAGGTTCTTTAGTAAATGTAGTAGGCAATGAATGCCAAGTAGATAATCAGTATTGTCCCTTATAAGTAGATACAGATATAGATATTTAATTGAAGTATAGTCAGTTTACAATGTTGTGTCAATTTCTGGTGCACAGCGTAATAGTTCAGTCATATATATACATACATATATTTTTATTGCACACTTTTTTCAATGACTTCATTCTTAGCAGCGCAACAAACAAATATTAAAATAAAATGTTCTAAAGAGAGTAATTACTTTATAACCGTGGCTATTTAAAATGAAAAATGCCTGAAGACATGTTGGAGAGCATTCATTGACCTACCAGGAACCTATCCGATAGTAAGTACTGGAAAAAAATGGGCTGGATCCGTGTCTGTTTAGTTCAACATTGTATCCATAGTCCTAAGCATAGACTTGGCACAAAGAAAGCCACAATGAATTATTGATGAAGGAATGAAGGAATGAAGGAATTCAGGTATTTTCTTTTTGTATAGAGAAAACCATGAAAGCTATAGAAATGCACGTTGCCTCCAGGTAAGATTATTATTATTACTATTATTTAATTTCTTATTTATTTATTTATTTTTATTGGTGGGGGGAGGTAGTTAGATTTACTTACTTATTTTTATAGGAGGTACTGGGGATTGAACCCAGGACCTTTTGTACGCTAAGCTTGTGCTCTACCACCTGAGCTATACCCTCCCCGCCCCTGGTAAGATTATTTCTAAATTATTCTAGTTGTACATGTAAGTTAAGGTTTATCAGAGTGATTTTAGAGAAAACGGAAAGACGAAAGCTTAGGGGATTAAAGTCCACCATCTTGCTACGCAGTATTTTATTCCTTCTCTCTGTTATTGGTTAGTTTTCTCTTTTTCTCCTTTCTTTTTGGGTTAATTGAACATTTTGTATCAATCCATTTTATCACTACTGTTAACATACTATTTATATATTTTTTTCATACTTTAGTGGTGAAGGACCTTGTAACTGTATGTTCCAATTCCTCTCCCCCACCCTTTGTGCTGTTGCTGTCAGGCATTTTATTTTATACCTGCTATAAACCCACAATGCACTGCTATTATTTTTCCTTTTAACAGTTATCTTTTAGAGAAATTTGAAAAACTTATTTTACTTTCATTTATTCTATTCCCATTGCTCTTTGTTTCTTGATAAAGATTCAAATTTCAGTTTGCTATCAAATTACTCCTGCCTAATTAACTTCTTTTAGCATTTCTTGTGGTATAGGTCCACTTGCAATGAATTTTGTTTTTGTTGGTCTTAGAAATCCCTTATTTTTGCTTCTTTTTAAACAATATTATTTTCAGGGTAGAGTATGATAGAAGGCTAATATTTTTTTACTTCATGGTTTCTGATGAGAAATCAGCTATAATGCATTTGTTTCTCTGATTGGAATGCAACTGATTTAAAGATTTTTACTGCCTTTCGTTTTCAGCATTTTTAATGTGGTATGCCTAGGTGTGTTCAACTTGCCATGTCGTGGGGGGACTATTTATCCTGTTTGCTGTTCTTTGAGCTTCCTGGATCTGTGCTTTGATGTCTGTGATTAATTGCAGAAAATTCTTGGCCATTATTTATTTATTCTGTCTTGATTGTCCTTCTAGGATTCCAGTTAGACAATTGTTAGATTTTTCCGACATTGCCTTACAGCTATAAAATGCTTCGTTTTATGCTATTTTTTGTTTCTTTGTTTTCCTCCCTTTTTTTTCTCTTTGTGGTCCATTTTGGGCAATTTCTACTGCCCTGCGCTCAAGTGCGCTGATTTCCGCACTATGTTGAGTCTGCTACTAAGCCAATCAAAGGCAACCTTTATCTGTATTGCTGTCATTGCTAGCATTTTCGTTTGATTTTTCCTCATGGTTTTCTTCTCTTGGTGAAACTAGCCATCTAATCTGGCATGTTGTTCGCTTTTATCATTAGAGTGTGTAACATATTAATCACAGTAATATCAAATTCCCTGCCAGGTAGTTTCAACTTCTGTGTGTATCTGAGTCTGATGGTTCCATTGATTGTATTATCTCTTACAGAGAGTGTGTGTTTGTGTGTTGCCTTTTCATAATCTTCATACTTTTTTTGGGTAGAAAACCAAACATTTTATGTAGAAAAGTAGAGATGTAGGCAAGTAGATTTCCTGCTTGTTAATAGGCAGAACGTTCCTTCTGCTCGGTTTTTGGTGCGAAGATTTGTGTTCATCCAACCCGGAGTTAGGCAGTTTTGAATTTGCTGTTGCTATGTTTGCCTTTAGTGAAGCACAGTTTTCCAATTTCTCTATAAATACCTTGTGTTTAAAGTGGAGGCTGGCTTCCAAATGCCTTTCCCCCATTTCTACCCCAGCTTCACCATTCAGCCTTCCCTTTTGGGCTGTTCCGCAGGAGGGCCTGTCTCTCACAGCTTACCCGGCAGCACTCAGGCATCAACTTGATGCTTTTTAGCTCTGTGTCAGGAAGCGAAGGAGAGAAGAGTCCTGGGGTCTCCGGGATGTGGCTTTCAGAGTGTTCCTGCCGCTCCCCCAGCTGGAGTTCATGTTAAGAGTATATCCCTGCCCCTTCTCTAGGGCTGGAGGGTTATTTCTTGCTCCCTCTGCTGGGTGCAGTGGGTTTTCATTAGTGCCCTAAGAACGACAGTTTTATTGGCCCTCTCTTTATAGATTAAAGTTTTTGTTTTAAAAAGGAGATAGTGGAGAAAAGTGGGGTGGGGTGGGGTGTGAGGAATAGTTTCATGACCCATTTTCAGTGTCCACTTTCCTTCCTCATCCTGCACAAAGGAAGCTGTCTCCGGGACAGTCCCCACTCTTCCCTGTTAGCATCTGGTGGATTTCACGGATAAAAAGACTTCAAGAGTGTGAGTCCCCCTCCTCCAATCTGAGGCCCCCCAGCTTCACCTTCCACCAGCCTGCTCTCTGCCTTCAATCTAACAGCTATTCTAGTGAATGCCTGGTGGTGTCCAGTGACATCCGTGTTAGGTCAGCAAGTGTTTGCATCCTATCTCCTTCTGTCGGCACCTGCCTCTCCCCAGTTTTCTGGTTAGTTTGTCTTCCGTCTCAGCTCTCTCATAGGTTCAAGGAAAACTGTGAACATTCAGTTTGTCCGGCTTCCTGCAGTAGCTGTACTCTCAGCTTTCTACATCCTCGAGCAGAAACCACATCTCAACAAGACTAGAGACAAAAATATGTTTAAAAGAATGCCAGATGCGCTCAGATTTTAATTCTTTTTCTTCATGATGCTGTATGTATCACCTGGGCTGTAACTGGCATAAACGTATTTCAGTTTAAATAAGGAACGCGATTCATTATTCATGCTATTGACGGATTGCTGGGTAAGAGCTCTTCTGAAAAATTTTAAAATCTCTAGGAATTATTGCAGAAGTTGTCACTGAAAACAATAGAAAATACTTTTCAACTTTTTAGATGCAGTGGCTGGTGAGGGACTACCCAGACCTTCTGGTGTATACTATGAACGTTTGTTGTCTGCTTGACCAAATCAAATGGAACCTAAGAGACAAGGGACATACTAAGAAGTGAAGACCATGGTAGGCTGCGTTGGCGAGAGATTAAAGCAGGACTATAAAGAGAAGACAGAAGCAAGTTAGGGCAAAAATTTGTAGATACTGACAGGCATATGTAGAATAGATAAACAAGATTATACTGTATAGCACAGGGAAATATATACAAGATCTTGTGGTAGCTCACAGTGAAAAAAAATGTGACAATGAATATATGTATGTTCATGTATAACTGAAAAATTGTGCTCTACACTGGAATTTGACACAACATTGTAAAATGACTATAACTCAATAAAAAAAAGTTAAAAAAAAAAAAAAGAAACAAGTTAGGGGAAGACATAGGTGGTGGTTATGGCGACTTCTGGAGACCATTTACTTTTCTTTATGTATAACTTAATTGCTCCTACTGGCCTGAGACACGGTTTTGCATTAGCCAACAATGGAGAGCTGGTGTATCTGAAAAGAAAATGTGATCCTTGAGTACCTGGAAAAATACTTGGTCATTTTGAGGCAAAATAAAAAGAAAAATCGGTAAATCTTTTCTTAGGCTCAGTTCTCTTCAAACGATTGTGGATCAGATAAACATTTCTTACACATGTGGTCCGACCAACCTAAGGTTCGGACTACATGTATAGAAATTATTTGTATAGAAAAAAATTACTGCCCAAAGTGTTATGTCTTTAGAAAAAAAGAATATTTCAACTTGGGGGTTTTACTTCCTGAATCCAGTTTAAGAGAGAAACATATGAGGTCATAAGAAACACGTAAGTCAAAAAGGAGGTTTTAAAACATTACTCTGCATCCCTTTTTCCTTTGGTGTTAACAGTCATACCTTTGTGTTCTCAGGCAGTGCTAAAGTTCTTGTCTTGTGAATGGAAAGATAGGCTGTCCCTCAAACTTGCATAAAAGGCCAAACTTGATTTTCAAAGTTCAGTGAAGGATAATCAGAAATACTCGAATGTTTCTGATTCAGTCAAGAAGTTCTTAGTACATCGCATCAAAACTTAGATTATGACAGCCTACACTTACAGACAGTTTTTAAATTCAAGTGATTGAAGAACATTTACTCTTAAAATTCACAGAAACTATAAAAATCATCAAGTCTAATCACACCCAAATGTAGTCCATGGGTCAGCCTCACTGGAAATACCTGAAAATATTTTAGAATTCAGGACATTTGGGCCTTATCTTTGAGGCAGGATTGAGTATATAATATGTAATTGCCTTGAAGGTAACCCTGTTTGGTGTCATAACCAGAATGTAGGTTAGCTACCTAAGTTCAACCTACATTCTAAGTCACTAATTCTGACTTATCTTAAATTAATAAGCTTTAATGATGTCAGTTAGCTCGATTTTGGTACAAACAATGTTTAAATTTTAGAAGAAAAATAGCAAACATCTCTGGCTTCTTGCTATACAATTCACCTGAAGAGAAGTGAGCTAATTTGCAAGATCACCACCTAGTGGCAGATTCCTCCCATTGCAAGCACACAGTCCTTGGAGCCCAGGAAGGATGTCTAAAGATACATGTATGGCCAGGCAAATCCATCTCAGATACAAGATAGACAGTTAATTTTGACCATATCAGGCAACATTGCACACATGGAAATATTCCTCCTAGATTTATAAATCATGAGCTAATAGCTGGGAAAGGAGAAGAGGACACGCACTACATGATTAAGTCATTAAATGATAAGAAATTGATCAGGTCATGTGTTTCATTTTTATTTCATTCTACCCCACTCATGGTGACAAAGTGTCACACTTCTGGTTATTTGAGGATACATTTCAGGAAACAACCATCAGGAAGCAAGAATAAATGCTAGGAAGAAGGGTTTTTTCATTTAGTAAGTTTTACAAATTCTGCTTCCTCCTACAGACCTGGGCAGAAAGAGATGCCCTGGAGCACACCCTATGTCTGCTCCTTCTCTTTACTTGTGTTCCTTTAAACCAGCTTGGAATCTTCATGAATAACAGAAACTTATCCCATGGAAATAATGTCAAGACCCCCATCTCTGTGATGAAAGCTGCTTGAGCTAGCTAAATGTAGAGATGCTCCTCTTGGACTTCAGGCCAGCTGTCTTATAGCTGGGGTCAGCAGTTACCTACATGACAGGTGGAGTTTAGAGAAAGTAAGGATATCACACCTTGGCAGCAATGAACACTTCCATTAAGATTCTATTGCACCTAAAATTCACATGAATTAATGTTTCCTGCTTTTTTAGGAATCTGTATTTTTGACTTCACCTGAGAAGTCATCAATTGTAAAACACAGCATTATTTTATATATAACTGAGGAAGAAAAATACTGCCAATGTAACCAAGACAGGTCATCGATTGTAAGATGTATCCTAATTTCAAATATGCTAAATTGTATTTTAAAATGTTTGTATCCTTGAAAAACGGTAAATAAAAATGCTGGTAATGAGAGAGAGAGAATTGGGAATGAAGACTATTATAATATTAATTCAGCATCTAAGTATTAATGTCAACCAGCTAAAGCAGTGCCCTAAGGAAATGGAACACAGGATAGTCATGTTTTGATAGAAGAGGAGGAAGAGAAAGATAAACGCCAACTGCTTCACAAGGTTGACTAAGCCCAGCTTTATTTAGACCATACAATCTCCTTTGAACAACTCCTTTTAGCGATGTTTATTTAAAGAGGTCACTATTTGAAGTTAGCGTACAAAATTCCATAGCTGGTGACCCTTTGGAAAAATAACGGGCTCTGAGAAAGGTTAGGAAAGGTGGGAAAAGTCTATGAATAAAACCTTTTCAAGCTAGAAAGAGGTCAAAGTACAGCGTGATCAAAGACACAGATGAAATGCAGAAGAATGCAGATAAAGGTAAAATAATGAGCACCATGAGACACCAATAAAAAGAGAAATGCTTTCTTAAGTGGCTAGGTGCGGCCGCACGGCCAGGAAAGAGCTCTCAGACACACTGTGGAGGGACTTTGCTCGTTCCAGCCTGGACACAGCAGCAGTAAAGAAAACAAATAGAAAAAAGCAGTTGCTGAGTTTCAATTCTAAAACCAGCCGACTTACGCTGGATGTCAGATCTCGGAGGAGAATTATGGGGACAGACTCCTTTTTCCTCCTTGAGCTGCATACTAGGTTTCACAATAATAATACAGCTTTGTTTCTAACTCAGAGAGCAAAATAAAAGTCACCTAGAAATCCTCCCCTCCCTTAGAAGAAAAGAAAAGTCTGTAAGCTGAATTGATGTTAGGGACAAAATAGGGTGATATTTAGAATGTGTTTCAAAGAAATATCCATGCCCAACATGAGGAGAAAAACACAGTATCTACATGACGTCCCATGAAAGACTAGGAAACGATTTTCCTTCCTTGATTTTTTTTTCCCCCGGGGTCTGAAATTTATCATCAACGAATAATTTCTTTGTGTGTTTGTGTGTATAATTTCAAAATTCAAAATTAAAATGTTCTGGACACAGGGTGTTAACCTATTATGCTGTATTCTTTGGGTAGGTTTGTTTTATTGGATAAAGTTGTTAGGTGACTTGAAAATCATGCAGCATAACCACAACTTATATGACTGACCCTGGTCATTAAGAGTTACGGGGAGGGGAGTGACATTTCACCATGGTGAAATGAAATTTTAGAACTTAAAATATGTTGGATGCTCTGCTAAATACTTGACATATAATCCCTTAATTCTCCTAAGAACAGTGTTAAGTAGTTACTATTATCCTCCTCACTTTGCATAAGGAGAAATTGAGTCTCGATGACGTTAAATAACTGGCTGACGACAACATAGCTGGTCAGTGGAGAAACTGGGTCCATCCAGGCCAGCTCACCTCAGGTTTCTCTGAGACTGCATCAGGGTATGTGGGAAGACAGAAACGCTGAACCAATGGTTAGAAAGACACCAAGTCAACTTTATGCACACCAGAATATTTTCCCAGAGTAGCCCATGAATGGTAACATTGGTTGGCTTTTAATACAGTTATGCAAGGTAAAAAATCACATTTCACAAGTCAAGTTTACGATCATTGAATATTTATGATAAGATAGTTTAAATCATAGTTCATCTTATTCACCAGAGTAATCATGTCATATAGGTATTTTAAAAATCTCCATCTCAGCTTCATAAAGTTGATACGCGAGAGACCAGGACTTTCCCCACATCTTCTGATTTTAAGTTCTGGACTTCTTTCAATAAACCATAACACCTTGAGTATATGATTCACCTAGAAATTGTTTAAGATCTCATGAGCTCTTTCAACATTGGTGTTTAGTAATGAATAGATCAGGAACATCTATCTTTCTTATCCCCGCCCTGCCCTGCGGTGTCATGCACATCACATTTTTTTAACCCAGGTTCATTTTTGACTATAATTAAAACAATTCAAACCCTTGTGGAGTAAAGTTATTTTTATCCAGACTTAACCCCAGGTTGATGGCCAGCAATCCCTGCACCACTCGAAGTATTACTGTCATTAACAAGGTGAAGTTTTCTTTTGGAGAAGAAGCTATGTCAGAGAGTTAGTTCTCGAGAACATTAACATCTTCAAGGAACATAAGTTGAGTACACAGAGTCATAGTGTGCCACCCGGTACACTTCTTCACGCATTTACAAATATTTATTGAATTTCCTGTGTGCCACACACTCTTCTAGGTGCTAGGGATACAGCAAGAAACACGGGGGTGGTGAAAACTACCACCCCCGTGGAGCTCACATCAAGCAGAGACAGGCAATAATGAAACAACAAATAAAATGTGTTGCATACTACATAGTGATAAATACTTAGGGGAAAAAAAATAAGTAGGCAAAATTTCTCTGTTAAAGGACAGATAGTTAATAGTTTAGGCTCTGTAGGCCAGACAGTCCCTGTCACAACTTAACTTGGCCACTGTGGCATGAAAGCAATTACAGATGATATGTAAATAAATGAGTGGCTGTGTTCTGACATAACTGTAAAATAATGGAGCTGGTCATGCGGATATCTGGAAGGAAAGCTTTGCAGAAAGAGGAAACAGGAAGCGCAAAGGCACTGAGGCAGAAATTTGCCTGGTGTGTTCCAAGGTTAAGGGATGGGCCAGTGTTATTTGTGGGTAGAGCAGGCTGGAGGGACCAGGCATGTCACCGGAGAAGGGGTCAGATATGTAAGGCCTTAAAGAGCAGAGTAAGAATGTCAGATTTTATTCTGTGTGAAATAGAAATCCATGGAAAGATTTTGAAAAGGGGAGTGGCGTGGTATGTCTTAATGTTTTAAGCGCTCTCACCGGCTCCTTCCTGGATAGACTGAAAGCTGTCAAGGAGCAGCAGGAATGATTGGGCAGGACTGTAGTCATTCATGTCTGGGACCAGAGAGGGTGTGGTCTGGTTGATGAGAAGCAGTGAGAAATGAAGGAAATAATGGACAAAAAGCATTCAGCACAATGCTTAGCAAGTAGTAAATGTTCGATAAATATTTATGTGCTTATTGTGATCAATCATGGAGAAAAGTAAGGCCGTTTAAAACATATTGCCTTTAATTTATGAAAAATAGTTCTCATTTAAAAAGGTATCCAGGAATATGTGTCTGTAAATGTAAAAACTTTCACTCTACAAAAATTTTGACCTAAGAGTTTATTCAGCCTCTAAGATAAGAACTCCTGGATTGTTCAAAAACATTTGCTTGGTGGATTTTCACTAATTAAAAACTCAAGCTCTCCAAGTAGGCTTGGCATTACTTTTGTTTGCTTTTTTTTTTTTTTTTCCTTTCCTTTGACACATTAGAAGTAGGTAGATTATTGCTAACTGATAGCACAAGGAATTTAGGACAGAAAAAGGAAGGCGGGAAAAAAGAAAGGAGGGAGGAAAGGGACAGAAGGAAAGAGAGTGGGAGGGAAGCAAGAAGATTCCTGTGAGTAGGAAGCAGGGTTCTGTGGAGTGTTAATATTCCAAAAACCTAAAGAATAGCTTGTCTCCATGTTTAGTTTTACAAAACTTTCTTCTCCTCTATCCTCTCTCCTAAACTTACTGCGTGCCAGTTTGCAATTGATCCCGTGGGTGATAAACCATGACAAATAGATTGACTTATTTCTCAATGCAAACAGAGTCTCAGTGGTTTAATTACTTGGTAAGATAGAAAAGTACACTGAAGCTTCTTTTCATAGAACATCTCAATGTCTGTGTCACCATACATTAGGGGATGGTAGTGATGGTTTTTTCATTTAGAAACTTTGCATTTTGGCATAAAATATTATTTAGGCTCAAAATGCAATTATTTGTGTTGAGGGTCACTCATTCAAAGGAATTTCAAGAACAAAAACATGCAAATGTGAAAATAAATGACAATACATACAGTCCAGTGACCCAGCTTCACATGGTCCAGGGTTTCTCTGAAGGATGAAGTGCCCTTGAAATAAATATTACTAAAGATATGTCAGGATTTCAACTTCCACACTTGATCTTGGTCTAATCCAATTAAGATACTAGTTTACCTTTAATATCTTAAATAAACAAATTAACAAACAAAAAACTATACTTAGCAAACAGTGAAAAGACAGCATAGAAGATAATTTTTTTAAGTGCTAGGATACTGAGTGATGTAGGTTTGAATTTTAGCTTTAGGACTTGCAACGTGACATTTGAAAGTTATTTAACCTCTCTGAGCCTTAGTTTTCACATTTGTCAAATCATTATAACAAAATCTTAAATCGGATGAAAGGATTTGATGAGGGGGAAAAACAGTGAAATCCCTTATACAAAGTATTGTCCTGTTGTGTTAACTGGCGAACGGTTGTTCATTTTACTTGAGGAATAACTACCATTATTCTTGTTTTTAAAGAATATTGTAGACCAAAGTTGGAAAACTAAACCTGATGGTTAGATTAGTAACCATGTTAACTAATGTATTTATTATAGCATTTTAAGTAGTCAAGTTTTCTTTTCTTTCCAAGAAAATATGTCAATATTGTTTTTTCTCAAATTAAATTCTTATCTGTTGCTTCTCCCCTCAAATAGCACTATATGAAATCACCACTGACTTAGGCAGAGCAAAAAACTAATTTAATATTCCTAATCACATATGCACAGAAATGAGGTTCTGTGAATACAAGGAATCTCTGTAAAAGTGTGCAGGGAGGAATATGCACTAGTGTGGAGAATCTGGACCCATGAGCAGAGCACTGTGCATACAGTATCTTTACATAAAGATATTTTAAAATAAATTTATTTCATACCAAATTTTAAATAAATTAAAAAGTCAATGGCAGATTACCATCTCCCAAATGCTAGGGTTAGGGAGAGGGAACATATGGTGCTACTTGTAAAAATACTGACTTTGGAATAAAAATGGGAGAACATAATTGTGAAACTGATAATTCATCACTATTTGCACATATTCTTCTACCTTCACCTCCATGGGTTATTATGCTAGCCCATTATTTGACTAGTTTATTAACTGGAGTCTCAATTTATTTTTTCCCTTCAAATGGGGAAAAAAAAAAGAGCCAGTGGAAATTTCATTTGTAACATGACTTAATTCTGGATTTTACTTTTGATTACAGCCAGGGTTTACTTTGATGTTTTCGAAATGAATTTCAAAGGCCATTTATTCGGTAAATTTTGAAAGTAGAAACATACTGAAACTTTTATCCCACTTGGTAAGCAGCCATCCTTTAGTTTTATCCAAGTTTTCCCATGAAAACGCCAATCGGGAATAAAACTGACAAATATATTCAATCAAAGATGGAATTTTTTTTTGCTCTTAAGTTGCAAATGGCCTCATTAAAATAAAAGCACCACCTTAGGGATTGCATAAAGTAGAGTATTGGTACCTAAATGGTATTTATGACCAGGCTAAATGTAAAGTGAATTAAAATTTAAAGGATTATAGTCAGGTAGGCCACAGACATCTGTAGAGAAATGTCCATTAAGAAGATGAAAGAAGCAGTGGTCCCTGGTGACAGGCACATGTCAGGGTAGCCGTCAGCCGTACCTCCACACTTAGTGCCGCAGCAAATGAGAAACACGTTGCCCAGGGAGGAAAGTGCTTAAGAGATATTTATTTTAAACTTTAAAAAAAAAATCATGAAACTAACATTTTGGAATTCATATCCATCACTGTCATCACACGCCAGTGAAAAGAACAGGGGAAATAAGATGTGGGCCGATAATACATATTAACGATAAAACACGTTAAGTGTTTACAGATACTGTAGACACTCCGGCCCATGACTCTGTTTATGGAATCAACTGAAAGCGTCGTCTTTTAAGGGTATCATTACATCTATGGTGACGCAACCACAAAGATGTGCCACTGCCCAGCTACAAATAAAGGCCTTGTTTAATTTTTTTAAAAAGTGAAATATCCTCTAGGGTGCGAATACACCAAGGGATTCATTCTTCATAATGTGAATGAGTCACAAAACCAGTCACTATTCTGTCCTTTTCACCACACAGTGCAGTCCTGTGCACGCAGTATCTGCCTTATTAAAATCAAGAACCCTTTTAAATGGTCATCAAATGCCTTTAAGTGATGACTCATGGACACAGGAAATCTGGTCTCATAATTAAAAGAGACTGACTGCCTCTCCCTCCCTCCCCTCCTCCCTGCTCCGCTCTCCTTCCCTCCCCTTCTCTCCTCTCCTCTCCCACTATCCTCTTCTCCTCTTTTCTCTTTCCTACTATTCTCTTCTCTTCATTCTATTCTTCCCCTCCCCTCCTCTTCCCTCCCCTCCCCTCTGGTATTTGATACAGCAAAAGATGGTTGAAGTTGGTAATTCCACAGTTCTCCTTCCTGACATGTATTCATCATCCAAACATAACTGTTTCTTACTCTACAGTTTTAAAAGCAGTTCAGAGAGAACACTTTCCTTACTAAGGGCACAACTCATATTTTTTTGGGAATCATGGCTTCCAATTCCACTTTTAAACTAACAAGCCCTTGATGGCTAATGACTCCCAGATGTATTTATTGCCAAGCTGAAGCTACTTTCAAATATGGACTTGCGTTCCCACAAATAAGAAAAAAAAAATGGTGTTTTACGATCTTATTTTGCCTTGGAACAGAAAGCGTCTTTCATTACAAATGCTCTATTGCTACTTCACTGGACATCTTTGGGTGATTTTCCTTGCCTTTAAGATTAAAGTGTTTCGAAGGTGCTGTTACATCTTTGTTGTCAGTCCATAGTCTTTTATTTCCATATAATTACTTGGTGGCTAAAATCTTTGAAACCAGGAATCAGAAGTGGAAGGAGAGGGCTTCAGAATCACTGTTTCCGAGCCCTGGAATATTCTTGCCTGCACCACATCCCTGACCCCCTCAGCCTCTTCATGAGGCTTCACAAAATTATCACTAGCCTCTTCTTAGATTGTGTATTTGAAAACCCAGTGAAGCAGAAGGTTATAACTTAAAGCTGTGGGGGAAACAACATCTGTAGGATAGGATTTGGGGCAGAATGATGGTAGATTTATTGAGATGAGATGTGGTGAATAAATACATAGATTGGACATGTATCAGAAACCCCAGGCATGTAAATCGGGGCCTAACAAGAAATAAAATGGGGATAATTGGATCCCAGCAAAAAACAAACAAACAACAGCAACAACAAAAAACTTGGTCTAATTTTTATGTATAGTGTCCACATTCCTGAAATCTAGCATTTTATGATTCTAGAAAAACCATTCTGCCATGAGCTCTCATTTTGCACTTAAGTCCCTCTCTTCTGGGGCGCTCGTGTGATGGTCTGCTAGTTGTGATCTCTAACTGAAGCACGTCCCACAAAGCTCTCTTGCCCTCCCTCCCTTCAGTGTGACTTTGACTGGAGCACCTCGCTCTCGGCGCTGCTGGCTAGTTAGTACTCATTCAAATTCTTGCAGTAATGGGTAAATGAAATGTGTGAGTTTTCTTCATTCAGAGCTCTGTTTTGCAATATATTTAAAGAAGCTGAAGTTAAACAAAGAGCAAGAACTTCAGGCGGAAAATCTAGGCAGTGCTGGGAGTGATTTGACGCTCAGAGAACCTTCTACTTGCCCCAGGCTCCTGGCTACTCCATCTGGATGCAGAGCTTTCCTCCCAACAGAAGCAGATCTAAAGCTAAGCTGCACATACCATGTGGTTCCTCTTCATTCCAGGTACCTGTCCCACCAATGTACGCTCAGTAGTTTCGTCCCAAAATTCATTTGTATTAAATACAAGGTCCCTGTGAAATAGCAAAAAGAATGCTGAATCCTATTTAGGAAGAAAGGAGACGTCTTGATGTGTTTTGGCCGTGTCCAGGCGTGAGTGCTTGACAGGGAACGTTTTCACACCACTCCAGCCCCAGACTTGACTCCTTGGGGAGCAATCTCAGACGGCCTCATTAGAGAGACGCTAAATTTGGGCTAGTCTCAAATGGTTGGGAGTTTGATTTCTGCTTGCTGTCTCTAGAGATTGTAATCTGAATGAGATAAATTGCTTGGAATCTATTTCTTTACCATTTCTCTGTTTAAAGTGTATACTGAAATCGATATAAACTTACACAAGTATTTTCCTTTTTGAAAGTCTGCTTTATGCCACTTTGCTTCTATGAAAGACATACGTTAGTATGTGTTTTCTCACAAAGTGAAAGAAGTCCGAATACAGTGTTTGCTTCTACATAAAAAGGCAAAAGATGAAAATAGTATTTGGTTTGTTTGGCAGCGAGCTCTTACAGAAGCGGCAGGAACCCCACGCGGCGAGACTGGCACTGCCAGCTCCTTCCCCGGGAACTCCCCTCAGCATCTCAACATCAAGCCGCCATGGCTTTGAACTGTGTCTGTGAGCATCTGTGCCTTGTCTCAATTTATTTTGTGCATCTATTGGCAAGATTTGTCCTAAAGTAATTGCTTCTCTGATTCACTCCATTTTGGTTTACAAAAGGTTTCATAGGAACACGCTCTCCTTTCTGCTAGTGGGTAGCGGGGGAAACCTGTACCTAAATAGAATGAGTGGAAAAAAGGGACCTGCGCTGCTAATGAAAATAGTACAACCCACAGGTGACCAAGAGGCTGCTCTAAAACGTGTCATTACAATTTAAACCCAGAGGTTTAAACTTAGATTCTGTCAGACTTGGAGAAAGGAGGAATTTCAAAAATGAGGGGGCTCTCAACTGAAAATAAATGTCCTTACTAGGTCTTGCAAGAGTTCAGATTCAAGCTCAAGCTGATCTGTAAACCTCAAAGGTCAAGGGTTCAAGGGGAAAGAAGCGATTTCCATGTCCAAGCCACATATAGCTTGTCATCATTGTCCTCTTTGAGAAATGTCAGGCATTTCCTCTTCCCAACCAGGAAAGAGTCTAAGGAACCAAACTTGGGCTCACACAATTTGGAATTTCAACAAGTAATTCATTTGCCTCTGAGTTAAAAATAATAATAAAGAAAGGCAGGGAATAATTTCAGAGGGGAAGGGAGTCTCGAAGCGGCTATTATCTTGTGCCACGTTAATGTTCTTAGGGTGGGAAGTAATGTTTTCATCATTTGCAGTGTAGGAAGAAAATGTGTATCTTGCAATGAACCAGAATTCCTCAGCATTTCTGGACTAGAATTGACTGCACAAATATCTAGCAAAGTACTGGCCACTTCATTGCAGCTGAGTGTGTATTTATTAAAAATAATTTTCTCTATATTGTAACTCTGTGCATGAAACTACTGTTTAAAAAGAGATATTTCAAGTGAAGAGTGATTACTACTGAGATGGAGGTAGAAGTAAACCTGTTCTTAATGGAAACACAAACAGAATCCGCTCCTGATATATCAAGAAATGCTATGTCATTTTTATCATGTTTTTCAGAAAGAAAATCTGAAAAAGTGTTAAAACAAAGCAAGCAATGTGTGGCACTAAGTCTCCAAATGCTTCCTCCCGAGGTTGTGGGTTTGGATTGACTAGGGCACACCTGGACTTAGCCCCAAGGTTTGGGGTCCATTTCCAGGCCAAAACCCAAGTTTCCAGTTCAGGGCCCCCAAATTCCATTAAGATTTCCCGTGAATCGGGCAGGGCTAATTCAGTCTTGAACAATCAATCACTCTCGCTCCGTTTTGTGAGTGGGAGTGATTGATGGTTTTCTGCTGGTCATGGCTGACCTAGACGCAGGAAGCAGACCTGAGCGCCATGCCTCATGTGTGAGTGGCTTATTTGGAATCAGTCAACTGCGAGGAGCTCTGTGTGTCTTCCTGGTTCCTTCCCTGGATAGATACATCTCCTCACGTCTTCCCTACACGTCCTCTTATGGGCTTCACACAGTTCTTGCTGTCTCCTTCCACTCAGTCTCAGAAAACAGCTGTATGCCTGCAGCCCTGTACATATTTTCACAGCCCAGGGGTAGCTAGACCCCATATTTGCCAACACTTTCAATTAGTTTTTTCTATTTAATCTTCACTGTTGAAAACCTTATAGGTTAATACATCAAATCCTCATCTTCTTTCTTCCAAAACCTGGGCTTTTTCAGTAGTTGTCCTTTCTCTTGTTTCCTCATAGAATTGCTAGAGAAGAAAAAGAAAACGAATGTAATTTGGACTGATTTTCTCCTCTCTCTGACATTGTTCTTTTGAGCAATGGGGGGAAAACACAGCAGCTCCACGGTGTTGTGCATTAGTCTGTTTTGTTTGCCGTGTTTGCAGCTGGTTATCTTCCATTCTTGGGAATATTCACGCTGCATTTCAGAGAACAGAGTGCCATTTTGTAGATGTTATCATTACGGCCTTTTCGCCCGGAATTAGTGCTGCTGTTACAGTCACTACAAGGAAATGCTCTCCCACTCGTTTCTCTGATAAGCAGCTGCCTGGCGGCCCCAGGCTTCCCATGGTCTGCTCGCTGGATGGAGACATTTGCAGCAGGGGCTTCAAAGGGAGGCTAATAATGTGCACAGTTTTCAGAATTGTTATTTTCCCCCCAAACTCACTGAAGTTGTGAAAACCCTTACGAACAATGATTAGAGAAGTTGCAAAAACTCACAGACAAACGCAAGGCAAACTCAAAGCAGTTCTTTTCATCATTTTGGTGAAGAGATAAAGGGAGGGTCGCTCTTCTTCCCTGGCTCACGGCGAATCATATTCCGAAGCACAAGCACCCCATGTATTTGTGAAGTTACTGACTGACGGCTTTCTGTCAAGGAGAAAGCACAATTGCAATAAGTCAGAGAAAAACAGCGAGTGATTATCCCGCAGGTTACCAGTGAAAGGGAAATCATTCTTTAGCACGTAACCTATATTCCCTTCTTCGTTCAAAATTAAAGGAATATACAGGTTTATAAGATGTAATATGAAAAAGACTAATAAAAATATGTGATATAAATATATGATATGTATGTGCACATCTGTTAAGAGTATCAATTTATACACATGTATACACACATGCCCCTTCATAGGTACAGATATATAAACTGATGGAATTCAGAGGAGCAAAATATTTTGTTCAGATAAGAACATGAGAAGAGAGTTTTTTCTAAACATAGTTGAACCTCTTAGAAGAAAGAAATATTTTTCTTGAGGGACTTTCAGAATTTCATGATTTTGTTTAAATAACAGATGCAATAAAAACATTCCATGGTCTTTTGTAATGTCTTTTTTGCTCTTCGGGTCCCTGCTAGGAAGTGCATAAGACAGTAAATAACATCATAGTGTGTTTAACCAACAAATAAGCCCACAAACAGATGAGTGAAGGGGTCTGTGATCTGTTGGCCCCCATCAGTTTTCCCAGTAAGGGTTGGGCAGTTAGCCCCGGGGGCTCCCTATGTTGGGGGAGGAAGAGCAGGTGGTGTGGCTGAAGGGACAACGGGCTTTTGCCACGTGGTGGTGGCATCTCTGTGGTCTCCCTCCTTGGCTGAGGGGAGCCGGGACACACTCTCCCCGGCTCCGTCCAGGACAGCACACCTGAAGCTCACCCAAGAGGAACCTCACCCTGAAGGGAGAGACGACTGAGGGCATCCCATGCTGAGCAGTCTCTCTACCCCTCCAGGGTCCCAGAGCTGCCACAGAAGCAGCACAGAAGCCAGACGCTGACGAATCAGAAAGATAGTCCTTTACCGTCATCCATGTCACCCTTCTTAGATGAAAAGCCAGGCTCCCCGTCTGGCCGTGAGGATGAGAAAACTTGGAAGGGGAGGGAAAGGAAGCAAGATTTCTGCCGTCATATCTTAAACACCATGTTGCTAACTCTCCAGCAGGAAAGAGCATTGTTTCTACTTTTCTTATTGAGGAATAAAACCATCTTTTGAAATTACAGCCACTAAAGGTACATGGGGCTTAGAGCACAGGAAATGCCATGGTTCCTAACCGAATAAGAGCTAAGGAACTCTCCAGTTATTTTTTATTATTAGTATCTGCACATCAGAATGTGCGTATTAATGTTATTTGGTGAGACTGTTGTTGAGCAAAGAATATGCTGGAGAGATAGGATTGCTTTAATGCGAGGGACAGGCAGATGCGTATCAAATGTACATAAACATCTGAAGGCAGATAAGGAAATATTGGCCTTGCTTCAAATGAGATGGAAGCAAAGATAGGCAAGAATTATTTATCAGAAATGGAGTGGAAAAAGATCAGGGCCAGGTATGTAGAACCTCCAGGGTTTGTAGTTGCAAGCAAATGAACAGTAAAATTTTAGATGCAAGTTATTGAAATGTTGCTGTACTTGGTTAAATAAACAACTAATGAAAATACACGCGCGTTTAAAAGGTAAAGACGTTGTCCATCATTACCTACAAATAAAGAGTAATTGAGCGTATTTTGAGATTCTTTTTCCCTTTATAATTGTGAAGCAAGATTAATTTGAAAAGCAACCCTTATTTCTGCACTACTGGCCTTAAGCCCAGATGGTGGTATTCTTTTTCACCCAGAGCAAGAGAACACTTTTCTCTCTGCATAGAATGCAAAATATCTAAGGGGCAACTTGTCCTTACATTTAGGCATGACCCAGCTGCATTGGTTAAGAGATACCATATTTATAAAATATGACTACAATGTCTTTTGATGACATATTCAATATTTAAGTTGATGCCGGTTAAAATGTTTCTTAGAGCGTATTGACTTATATATATGTATATGTCTATCTCTCATATATACATAAATATATGCATAAATATGTCAGAAATAGACAAAAAATCATTCAAATATTGAAACCAGTTTCAACTTCCTAAACTTCCTAAAAATTAAGATTTTTAGTTCAGCTTTGGGGCAGAATTACGTTGTACTGAGAAAAGCACTTGAGTGTGCTCTTTAGTTACAGGACTTTACAAAGAGCGTGGGTACATTGCTCTCGAGGAAAACTGAAGTGACCATTGAGCTGACTGCACATGTTCCACTGGAGAAGCTGTCTGTTCTATTTGATAATAAAAATTGGGTACAGATCTAGCAGAGCTGCCTCATGCTTTTCAGCTTGAAGGAAAAGGTGTCTGTGCTATGTATGAATTTAGATTGTCCTAGTCTGTATGGTGCTGATTATTTTGTTGTATACTTGCTCAAAACCTGGAGGTCTGACCTTTACCACAAGCTGAAAAGAAGATTTGGGAAAGAAAGATCTGGGATAAGATTGGCCCAGTTGGACACTGGCTGGGTTGTGGATGCTCTGCGTGTGGAGCTCAAGATCGATGAACTTAGATCTATTTTGATTTTTGAGATATCCCTGGGGCTATATAACCACACCACTCTGCACCAAATGAGTGAATAGTCCCACTACTAAACATTTTTGGAAAAGATCTACCTGCAGATAAGACATAAGGACTTGAGAGGCAGGACTCAAACTGGAGTTAGGAGGAATGCTTTCCCTCTTTCTGGAACATCATAGGGTTAGGGCTTGGTCAATGGGAAGAGCAAGCCTGCTTGAAGGCATTTCCTATTGGCCTTGCCCTTTGGTCTAGAAAATGTGACCACTATAAGGCTCTCTGTGCTGCATTCCTTCCATTAGTTTTAAGCATCTGGAGAAGTCCACCTTGTTAAGAGAACATCTTCCAGACTTGGAACTGGGTACCACAGGGGAGGGTAACAGGTCTTCCCTTAAGCCGAGACAGGCATCACAGCTCAGCATCTCCCAGAAGATGAGATATCCCTGGAAGTTTCAGCAGAAGCAAGAGGGAGAGGGTGAGGAATTACAGGTGCTGCATGACATCATTCATTTATGTTCACCTGTTGCCTATTCTGTTTTACCCCCAACTGGAGTACTGCAGTTCAGTTATGGCACTAGCCATCTGGAATTAGCACAGACCCCCCAAGTTAAGGATTCAATCCTCCACAAGACTCCCCCACTGCAAATGCCAGGGCAAGTCCAGGGTTTCCTCAGGCCACTCATACTTCTGATGGACTCTCTACAAATTCAAGAGTTCTCTCAACACCCTCAAGTTGAATAATTCACTAGAATCAGTCACAGGACCCAACAAGCTACCATATGTATGATGATGGTTTTATGATAAAGGATGCTATTCAGGAACAGTCAAATGAAGGGACACATAGGATGAGGTTTGGGATGGTCCTGATCTTGTAACTTCCATGCATCCTTCTTGTGGAGTCTGGGTGTATCAACATACTCCCAGCACATCAATGTGTTCACCAGTCAGGAAACTCCACTGAGCATCAGTGTCCGAAGTTTTTATTGGGGTTTCATTGCATATGCATGATTCATGAAATTAATGGCCATATAACTGAACTCAATCTCCAGCCATCCTTCTCTCTCCAGAGTTTGGGTTGGCTTAAAATTCAAACCCTGTAACCAGAGGCTGGTATTTTAGGGGACTGGACTCCAATCTGAAGCTATCTAGGGACCTCTTTAGCAAAAACTCAGATATGATCATGAACAACAAAGCTCATGAATAAAAAAGGCATTTCTACCCCTCAGATAATTCCAAGGGCTGTAGAAGTTCCATGCAGGAACACAAGACAAAACCCGAAGTCCTTACTGTGAAGCATACCTCTTTCAGAATTGGGTAGGTTTGCTTGCTGGGGCTCTCTGCTCGTCTCCCAAGAGACTCACGGCCAGAGCCATTCAATTTGGAGAGACATATAACAAGGTTTGCAGTCACTTTGAGAGGAGACTTAGGCAAGCTGGATAATACTTAGGAAATGGAAGTTGTTTGTTTTTAAAGATTCTTCCTTCTTGGTTTTCACACTGGTATTACAAGAGGAGGCTTCTCCAGTCAAATGGAGTCTCCAAACGTGGGTATTAAGCCAAGTGTGCTACTCAAAGAAGTTTGGTGAGCACCCCGAGGACTGTCTATTATGTACGCTTCTAGTGTTCTTCCCGAGCTGGCTTTGATTCCCCGCGGGAGCCTTCCATGCCTCATGTCTGTGCTGCTCATGCACTGCAAGCAAGTAGAGCTCTGCATTGTGAGAGGAGAGGCAGCTGTGTAGAAAAGTCACAAGCCAAGAGAGCTGCAGATTATGTTTTTACAAATGTTTTTATGAACGAGATGTAAAGTTCAAAGAATTGCAGGAGTCCCACCAGTAAATTAATTTGAAAAGCTACAATATGAAAACTTCTTGACCAAGACATCTATTTTGTTCTTGTATTTACTCCTAACGCATGCTTCATAAAAATCAACAAATTTGGTCTACTACAAAACCTGCCTGCCATTCCCCAGATAAGAAGCAAATGCATCAAAGGGCCATTCAAACCAAAGCAGAAAATGACTATGCTCGTTAGAACTAAGAGAATGCAGAGTGGTGTTCGGGGACAGCCACACGTGGTACTGTATGTTGGGCAACCACTGGATGTACTGTTGGCTCAGTCTTTCTCTGGCTGATGAATGACGTTTCACTTCGAGGAACAAGACATATGGTACAGATGCTATCTCTGTGCACAGGAAGCCAGCAAAAAGTAGTTAAGTGATTTTCTAAGTTTACTCAGAAAGCCAGTAGCAGAATTGGGTCAAAAGTCCCATGTTTTATTATTATTACTGAAGCAGGAACACCTAGAAAAAAAGGGTTTGAAGGGTTAAGTACAAGGTCTTAAATTGATCATTTTTATCCTTTTGTTTACTTTTATGCCATTCTACCCTTTCTCCTGCTCTTTTGTGGATCACAAGTCAATTTATTAATGCCTAGGTGTTATGCTTTTCAGAACTGGTTCATAATCTCCATTCTTTTACTTAACTTTAGTTTACTCCTCAAAAAAAAACATCCTTTCTGGATACTCAAAGATTGAGATTGGAGGGGATTTTTAAAGTCCGTTGCCTAATGCCCATTGATTCTGTGGTGGGAGTGATTAGCTAACCTACGTGTGTTTCTGTAGTAACTTCTGATCCCTGGCTCTACTCTGTAGTACCTTTTTTTTCCCCTTTAACTTTCCTGAACAATGAAAAATTAATTGTTTCTTTTTAAGAGAAATTTAAAAATAATTTTGGAAAACAGAGGAAAAAGTTTTTGCATCTGCCTTCCTGGTTTAAGACTGTTATTTTCGCTTATTTTTCTCATTTCCTTATAACATATTGAATTAAATTTTATTTTATAAAGGGTGTTGTTAGGTCTGGATTTTTTAAAAAATCTGAAACATATTAAGTTCTTTAGATATTTAAGAGTGCATAATTACAAATGTATATCATTAAAGCAAAGCTATATTAATTAATACAAAGCTGCCCTAGGGTCTAGTAGACTTTGGAGGCTCAAGCAAAACTACTTACAGACTCCTTTCCTCCTTTGTCTAAACATGTTGATTTCTTTCTTCAATTTTAATTTTATAACAACACAAAGTACATTTTGGAAGCGTGCACAATTAGTTCACACAATGTAAGTCAAATTACTAAATAATAAAGAATACAGTAAGAAATAATTATAATAGTTGTGTTTCTATCATTAAGGCATATTTTTTTCTAGTAGTTTATATTATATAATACATAGTTGAAACCCAACAATTAGAATATTCATTTCCATTAAATGTTGGTTTTAAAAATAAATCTACTACTTTAAATCTAAACAAAATATTTGCATAAATGGAGAAAACTTAATTGAAATTTCTCTTAGGTTATATTTAGTCTAAGGAAGGGAAGATAAACCTAATTTTATGACTTATGTCACAGTACAGATTTTTAAAAGAAATTCAACTTGATCATTTCAAAGTATCTGGTTGTCATATTAGAGTTGATGTTATGGCCACAGCTACTACACACCACCATAAATACACACCACCGAGAATAACCGATGACACATGAAGTGATTTTCACAGCGTTAACTAAGCTGAACCAAAAAGATTTCCTAGTGGAAGTTTTAGGGCCTATTTAATGATTGGGTAAGCATAGGTTGCAGTAAGCACGCTGACATAAGATAAATGGGTGCTTTTAGAGGTTTCTCAGCCCCAGCACTATTGACATTTGGGGGTGGATAATTCTTTGTTGTGGGAGATTGCCCTGTGCATCACAGGATGCTTCACAGCTTCCCTGGCCCCTGCTCGCTAGACACCAGTAGCATCCCCTGACTCATTGTAAAGAACAAAAATGTCTCCAGCATTGCCAAATATTCCCTGAGGCAACAAAATCATCCCTAATTGAGAACCACTGGTTTAGAAGATGCTTGCAAATAGCTTTCATTCCACATTAAATATTTTAATGCCCCTCTATGTAGGATTTACTTTATTAATCGAATCAGCAAACACACTTCTCCCTAATATATGTGAAGCCCACTTAGCCTAGACTCTGAGTGAATTATCTCAAATTCCAAATTGATATAGTCTAAATTAATTCATTTTATTGTATAAACCTAATAAACATTGCATTAACCAGAGGTTCAGATAAGTTTATAATATTTTTAGGCCTCTATCAAACAGCTCTTATGAGTATCTCTTAGTCTAAACAGAGCTTTGCAAACCATTTTATAACTTGTACAACAAAGGGATATGAGGCAAATGTTAATTCTGTTGTGGTTCAGCGTGTTTACCCGCTGGTCAGTCTCGTCTATTATCAGATATAGTAATTGGCTAGCTTGAGTAGCTGTAATTTTTCCAACAAAAACTTAAACAGTTATTGTTGAGGGAATATCTTTAATAAAAGTGTTCTGGGAGCTCAGTGAAATATGTGTCATTTCTACTGAAATCAGCCAAGTGGTTGGAAGAAGTCGTGAGAATGTGAATGAAACTGGGAAAGGAATTGAGAAGAGTATGGGGACTGGCCACGTGAAGCACAGAAATCGTTGCTTTTCTCAGCTCCCCTTCTTCTCTGATGTCCAGAACAAGGGCCTGAGCTCATCCCTCTGTTTCCCGGCTGTAATTACTTCGTCCTGTTCTGTGAAGAGCTTCACTGCCCTCTGTTCTTCAAGCAACTCTACACTTTTGTCTTTGCGTTCCATGCCAACAAAGGTCCAAAAGATCCTTCTCTGCCTGTGCTGTTTTCTGTAACCTGTTTACTGTGCCCCCTTTCCAACTTCCCCTCTTACTAGCCCTAACATTGTCAACATTCAAACTTCAAAAGCAAAGAGCTACTTGCTCATTTTTCAGTTGATCTTTTTGACTTTATAGCGATAACTAGAACGCCTCAAAACCACTCATTCCTCAGCTCCGGTCTTTGGTAAGTCACGGTGTAATAGGACTGGACTAGACTCTAGGGATCACCAACTTTCCACAGAGCCTTTAAGCAACAGGCTCAAAGTCAAAAAGACCTGAAATCAAATCCCACCTCCATTTTACATTACGGGAGTGACATTGAATGGGTTCTTAAATTTGCCCAGTCCTGACATAACTCTTTTAAATGGTAAGAGGAGAGTCTACCTTATAGGAACATATGAGATAATGTATTGAATTTTCTGAGACATAGCTCATAATTAATACATATTTATTCCCCTCTCATTATTCCCATCGGAGTAAACACTACAATAAATATCTGTAAGTGGGATTCCTTATCCACATTACAGCAACTTGATTTTATTTAAAATTGTTTGATTAAGTAATATATTCCCTGATTAAAAATCAAACACTACAAAACATAGTCAGTGAAAAGTAAACTTTTCCATAAACAACTACTAATGTCAGTTTTTTATGTGTGTGTGTGTAAGCAATTAGAGGTAGCCTGTGTACATACAAATGCACCCCCAAGCACATATTTCTGTTTGACACAGGTTGTAGCATTCTATGCATACCATCCTGAATCTTGAATTTAATGTGAAACATATTTCTGCATTTCAAGATCCTTGTGTTACCGCCACGAGAACCTGTGTATCTATTTATCTCGTCTACATATCTGTTTATTTATTTTTCTCTATCTGATTATCCATCTATGTTTCTCACTGCCTTTAAACCTATATTTCTTCATCACTGACTTTCTTAATCTTAGTTCCCCAAAATGAGTACTATATTCAAAAATACAAACCACTATGGATCTCTCATCTAATTTCCCTATGTTTCTGATGTAACAATATAGCTTTTAAATATAATATTTTACTTAAATAGTGCCTACACAAATCTGACTTTTTAAAACAATACTTTGTTCATAACAATCTTATACTAAGATTATTGAAACCATCAATAATTGGCCTAAAATCACTCTTGAATTCAGGTGGAAGATTCTTTAATATTTAAAATTAAATTTTAGTTCATTATAAATTGAGTTTGATATGCTACCATGCAAAGACTCATTTCACCTTCCTAATAATAATAACAATGATGAGAACAATCAGCAGTAATCCAGCTGGCAGCAGTCTGCTTGCAATCATAAACTAGAATAGGGAAGTCAATTGAAATTCCCAGTGATTTCATCGTTCTGGGATAGCGGAGGTTCCAGAGCTTTTTGAAAGTGGCCCTTCTTAAAATTATGTACTCTCTATGGTACATTAAATAAGATTTTCCTTTGGAGAGGTGACAATGATTATGAAAAGTTGCCTATGGGCCTTGGGGGCAGAAATGATTTTTTGAGAATATGTTTTCTTTTAAATTAATTGACTTCGTATCTTAAATTATCTACAGTAAGACTAAGCTTTAGTTTGTTGCTTCAACTGCCTTTGCCTGTTTTTAAATTGATTCTTACTCAACTCATGGTGAGAAAAGGAAATTTCCCCAGATAAACTGGAGAATGTTCCATTTTTCAAATCTTTAATCTAGAGCAAAGGTTTACGAAATGAGGTATAAGGTTTATTAAAGTAAACATCTGAGGGTTTTGTGAAATATTGCAGTGTACATGCAGACCTTTCTTCCCAAAGGGGGATCCAAAGCTTTCAACAATTCTTGAAGAGGATTCATGGAAAAAAAAAATAAAAAATCACTGTTCTCAGTCAAGAATCTTCCCTAGAGAAGAGAATGAAAGAGAAAAAGTGGTTCAAAGTTCTACCCATAATTCTAGGAGAGATTGAAAAGAAGATTTCTTATGAATGTAAACAGATTCTTACGAATGCTGTGGAGAATAGCCGTTTTCTCCTTAGATGGAGACTGTGATGGCTAGTATTATGTGTCAACTTGACTAGGCTATAGTACCAATGACAATTGGTGTTGCTATGAAAGTATTTTGTAGATATGGTTAACATCTACCATCAGTTGACTTTAAAGGAGCTTATCCTCCGTTAAATGGGTGGGTCTCATTCAATCAGCTGAAGGCCTTAATAGCAGAAAAATGAGGTTTACCAGAGAAGAAAACAATCTGTCTCAAGACTGTACCATCAACTCCTGCCTGAGTTTCAAGCCTCAGCCTGCCTTACAGATTTCAGACTTTCCAGCTCCAGCTTATTTTTAAAAATAAATCATAAATATGTTAAATATATATAGTTATTTATTTCAATTCTTGTTTCTCTGGAGAATTCATCCTAATCTAATGCATCTGAGATAGGGGCTAATATTAGAAATGAAAATAGTAACAGCAAGGATCATTACATTAGGTGAGAAATCTCTTTCAGAATTCTAGCAGTGCCAGGGTCTTAAAGAAAATGATGGGGTCGGTGAGGGGGGATAAGTTGTCTAGAGCAGAACGGAGGCATCTCCTGAATAGGTGTTTAGAAATAGCTCCAAATCCTTGCTGGACTGAAAACAAAGGAAACACTGGCCATTGAGAAGACATCAGAGGATCCCAACTGAGAAAGTGTTCCAAACTGGAAAGCGTCAGACAGCAGGGGTAACAGTGAAACATGGCTTCAGAGTTCCAGGGCCCAGAGGATTCCAACCTCAGCTCTCATGACTATGCAAGATTCAGGGCCTCATCCACCTTGTTCTCCAAGCATCATGGGACGTCACGATGCTCCTTGTTGTGCAATGAACATTGTACACCTAACAGAGTTTAATATACTAATATATTATTTTCTCATAATTCTAAAATATTATATCAGACTATGACAAGCCTGGAAGAACATATTTCCTTTTCATTTGTGTGGCAGAAAGTTGTCAATCAAGTTAAGTTTGTACAAGCTAGGGAGAGGAACAGAGAAGTATGTTTTCAACTATAAAAAAAAAGAACTCGCCATATCATGTATACAGGTACTGCATATTCTTGGTACCTGGCTCACAAATGATGCTCAGGACAAGCAATACAGCTGAGAAAGGCCACAAAACACATCTTGGAAAGATCCAGTATATTTGCACCACATTTGTACTTTCTTCTTTGTACACCAAAGCCTCTTTATTTTGCAACTTTTTTTTTTTTTCCTAATTAACAGTGTCCTGGCAGTCCTGTAAGGAAGTCCAGTTGGAAGGATGTCAAAAAACTGCCATGACCATTTCTTAATGTCAGGCACAAGCCAAAAGTGAAATTCAATGTGTTACTTGAATTAGTTTTGTTTAATGTTTGGGATATGATTTGATTTTCTGCTTTAATTTTTATAAGCTTCAATTTTGCTTCTTAAGTCAAAAAAAGAGGAAGGGGTACAAAGAGGTCACTACAGGGAAAGTTTTTTTTCCAAGCTGTCATCGGTGAGTTTTTGTTTATTCACCGCGGGAGGGCTTTAATAACCGCGCTGCTTTGTTGATCGCATGACCGTGCTTGCACTGGTCTTGCTTCTGAATACCTAGGCAAGGCTCTCTCATCTTACCCACACATCGCTCAACCTTGGACCAGTGCCAAATTCCCCACCTTCATGAATGATTAACTCATGTAGCCTGTTGCTAATAATGTGTGCACTTGATGGCAGATGATATTTATTTTGGACAGGGTGAATACAGAATTTGGATGTTTGATCAGGGCAGAGTGGTACACAGCCTGTGCGGGAACACTTTCCAGGGAAAAGATCACGGTCCATATCCTCAGGTTGCCCCTCATCTCCCCTTTGCGCTGTCATATGAAGAGACTTCTCAGTTCACTTTATCACTCACAAGTTACCTCCAGCTTAGCCTTGTCATTGTGATTCGTCACACTTAGACTCTGTCCTTTTATGTGCTGTATCTCACTGAAGTCTCCACACACCAGGCTGGTGCCCCAGGGTATACGCCTACAACAAAGATCTCAAGCATAGTTTAAAAGGAAACACCATAAAAGAGAAAAATAACGGTCACAGTTGCTACTAGAGGCCAGTTCCCACAAACCTGGCAGGTTTTCTAACTTCAACCATCGCTGAATTACAAGGGCAGCTATCAGCCCAGCAGTTCTGGGTATGATTATGTGTAGTCACACTATGGCGTTATCTTTTTCTTCTTCTTCTTTAGTGGCAGAGCCCTCCTACTTAACCTTCTCAACTAAGAAACAGGAAGAACACAGTTTCTTTGTCTTCCCTTAGCTCACTAGTGAAATCTCTGAAGAGCAGATGGAGCAGGCTGCCGGGCTGCCGGAAGGAGCACTGATTCTGCCCGTGGCCGTGCTGTGGGGCCACGTTACCCATCTGGCAGATTCCCACATCTCAGCTGTCAGTAACGCCATTCTCTTCAAGTCTGCCTGTATCCAAGCTGCAGGACTCTTGAGTGTGTGCCCTGCAACTGTCCAGGATTCACCTTGGGAACAGGTTAGAAACTCACCTCCCCAGAAGCCCAAACCTGGAGACTCAAAGTCAGTCGGTCTGGTCTGGGTGGTGAGTCTGCAGCCAACAAGCATCACAGGTGATACTGCCTCCCCACCTGGCTTGGCAGTACCGGGTTCATATTAGCGTGTTTCCTCAGAGCACGAGACTGGAAATGTGCAGGTACAGCAACACCAAGCGACAGATTCAGGTGGGCAGCAGGAGGGGCAGGAAGGAGACTTTCATGCACAGAGTACTGAAAATGTGCTGAGGGATGTGCTGGGCGCTTTGTCCTCAAAGTCACGTGCGATTTTTATAATATGCTTAGGCTTGGACTTTACTAGTCCATTTTAATGATGGGGACATTTTTTTCTGCTCTTGTTTTGTCTACCTGAATTAGGGGTGAGATGAGTTTGTAAGGGCTTTCCCCTAATTTTTCCTATTGTGTCCACTTAGCTGTAAAAATTTAGACAATAGATTGGCATGGTGTCCACAGTATCACTGTGTGTGTGTATTTTTTTTGAGAAGATGGTTTATTGCACGTGTATTATTACTTTCATATTAATGACATCATGAATTACACACATTTAGGAATTTAAAACAACTCAGATTTATTTTCTCACAGTTCTGTGGGTCAGAAGTCTGGGTACACTTGACTGATTCCTCTGCTTTGAGACTCACAAGGTCAAAGACGAAGTGTCGGCCAACCTGGGCTCTTGTCTGGAGGCCCTTAAAACAGGGATGGGGAGATGTTCTTATAAGCAGAGCTCAGATCCTATTTGCTGGGGGCTGAGGTCCTTATTTCCTTGCTGGCTGTCAGTCAGGATCCTCTTTCAGCTCCTAAAAGCACTAGACTTCTTGTCCTATTGTCCTCTCCACCTCAGGACAGCAAAAGTGAGTCATGTTCATGGTTTGAATCTCAGTCTTTCTGTTCTGCTGCATCCCTTCTGCATCCAGCTAAAGATTCTCTGCTTTGAAGGGCTCATGTAGTTAGACTGGACCCACACAGCATAATCTTCCTATCTTAAGGTCAGCAGATGGGTAACCTTCTTTACATATGCAAAACTCCTCCTGACATATAATGTAACTTGATCTGGTTGTGACCCGGAGAGCAAAGACCATGGTGAACCAAACCTCTGCCTGCTGTAACACAGAAAAACTTTTTCTATCAAGACTCTCTTCCACTGATAACTTCAGGAAATCACATCAGTACCCTTAACAAACAAGTAAAGAGTAAGTGCAGTGGGGATTTTCTGGTGCCTGGCTCATATTAGATATTTTCATAAATGTATGTTTTATTTTTCTAATTGAACAAATAGTACATATTAACTTAGGAAGCTAGAGTCTGCTGAAGAATAAAAAGTGGTGGGGGAAGGGTATAGCTCAGTGGTAGAGCACATGCTTATCAAGCACAAGGTCCTGGGTTCAACCCCCAGTACCGCCACTTAAAAAAAAATTTTTTTTTAAATTTTAAAAATAAAGAGAATTAACTAAGTAGAGTTCTTACAGGTCAACTTCTTGCATGTTTCTCATCACTATGCTTATGAAATACTCTGATGTTCTTTCAAGTATATTTTCAAAGAGAGTAGAACAGGTAGAGAACTGTCTTCCTAATGGCCTTCGGAGACACTTTCTCCTGGCTTCCTTCTGCCTCTCCCCTTTCTCTTTCTTTAACCCCTTAAATCCAGGAGCTGTATTCAGGTAGGGATGAAAATAAAATCTTGTTTTCTTTCACTGGAGGAATGAAGGTCCTTTGGAAAGTAGCACAGGGTGGGGCTTGGAGAACGGATGGATGGTGAACAGATGCAGTCCACCAATTAGCTCTGGGAGTTCAAGGGACTGCAAAAGTTTCAGATTGAGAAGGAGGCTGTAGGAAAGTACCAATGGGAGCCTGGAGGAGGAGAGAATTGCAGGACGGGTTACATGGCAGTGTGACAGCCATTGAGGGGAAGGGGAGAGAGAGGCAGACAGACATCCCCTCGGGCTTCACTGCTTTTGTCTAGGTTCAGCCTCACTTACTCAAACACATGACTCATCACTTTGAAGCCATAAATCTAGGTGGAAACTTCAAAAGCATCCAAAGCATCCAAAAAGCACATTCTGAATCATCCTTCCAAATTAATTAGTATTGAGAAAATTGATGAAGGGATGACAGGCTTCAGGAACACTTTCCCAACCCCCCTTTTGTGTTTTGGCTGTACTCTCTCCTCAAGCATCAGCCTTCAGGGACAACCTTCCTTGCCTGCATTGACTCACTTCAGATGCTTTCACTCAGTCTGATAAACATCTGCGCATTTGCCTGGTGGCTGGCGTAGCTCTCTTCTGCCCATGGCTGGGCGTAGGGAAATTTCATATTCAAATGAATCACAACCATTTTCATATTTGAGTGACTGATGCAATTGTATCCTGAATCAGCTATTTAGAACCACATCTCCATGTGCTATCAATGTTCAGTGGCCTGGGGACAGTGGTTTGGATTTTATATCTGATTTAGTATTCATTTCTCAGGATAAACTGGGCTTGAAACTTGATGGTAAGACTTTAAGCAACTCTTTAACCAATGGTCTCTCATTTTACTGTTTTCAATAGTGTACTCTCAAGTTCAAGGTCTGTGAGGAGTTACATTGCTTGGTTCAGCAACCACTAGAGATGAGGGCAAAGGTAAATGTGTAATAAAAGGATGTGATGATGATTATAAATATTGGAATACCTGTGAGCAGAAGGGTTACACAAAAATTCCTCTCATCCAGGGACTTTGCACATATGCAGGCAGATAATGAGCATTTGGGGTCATCTAGTCACATGTGCATACACAGAACACATATATTTTCCCTTATTTTTATTTTCAAAATAGATGCAAAAGTAAAGTCCTTATAAACTGAGGTGGTAGTGATGGGGAAATGTTTTTAATATATGGTTTTACCTTGAACATTTTATTTTTTTCCAACTGGCAATACAAATCTACTCCATTTTCATTTCTTTAGTGGGGAAAGGCTTATTAGAAAAAAAAATGGATAATGGCAAAACTAAGGAAAGCAATTAGCTTTGTATAAAACACAATGTACCGTAGTAGTGTATGCAAACTCTAAATAGGGCTTTTTAGTTCAGAGCAACCAAAACACTTCTGCCAACCTAAAAATAACTTCCTTCTCATTACTTTGAGCCCACAGTCAACAACACCTAGAAGGACAAGAAAAAACAGCCCATAAATGGTTTCATAGATGTCCTGCAGAGAGGTTGAATTGTATGTTTTTAATTATATGCATTAATGTCTCCAAGAAAAAAGTGCCCAATAACAATGCTTTCTTAAAGGTAATAATACTCCAAAATAAGCTCCAAAATAATCATTTAACTGCATATTATCTAGGAGGCCTTTGAAGCAGTGGAACATTCTCTGATTATCTGGCGAATACTTTTAGAACACATGCGCACTTTATCCTGGGTATGTGGTGAAGACGGTGTACCTGTATCTTCAGCACATGTGTACGTGGTCTAACTAAGGGGAAATATTCCAGCATAATGTGTGACACTTAAACACACGGACAAAGGATCATTCTCACATATTGGAGAATGAGTAAGGCCCACTTGTAATTTAAGCGCCACCTGTAAGTCCATTGATAGTATAAATGTTTCTCAGGCCTGCCCCACCCACCTGTTTTCAACACAGAATACCATTAAGGTTTCATTCCTTCAGAATCATTTTCTTTGCTTTGCCCTAAATCCAGCAGCAGTTTAGAACAATCCTTTGAGAACTTACTCATCATTGTCATTTTAATGGAATACGTCTGTGCATCACTTCCCATACTGAAAGCTGGCTAATGCGCCCAGCTCGGGGTGGGGGTGGTCATATTTTAGAGGGGAGTGGGCAGTTGAGGAAGTCAAGAGCATAAGGAACTGGCAGGCCTGGATGGTGTACCACCGGTTTATTCTGGCAAACTGCAAGCTCTGTAACGGCACTTGGCCCCCGAGGGACAGGAAAGGAGCCAGAAAAAAGAACAGACTATCAAAGGGGGAGAAGAAAGTCTTTCAACTCCTTCCAAATTCTACCTGGTCATAGCCCCTCCCAGATTGCTCAGAGTCACATCCCCATTTCCTGATAAGCCATATATAAAATCTAATTGTGCTGCAGTGTAATGCAAAATACCATTATTTTGATTCAGTAGGAAGAGATACTTTTTTTTTTTAAACAGCATAGTTTCTGTCACTTTCTTAAGCACAGTGCTCCGCGTGCTGCACACGCCCCACAGTGGAGCACAGCTCGTCATCCCTCAACGCACAGCAATAGGACACTCTTGATGGTGCATTTTATTTTGTAACAGAAACTACCTTAATCCTTTGGCATCTTTATCAGGTTTAAAATTTTCCTGTCTCCATCCAAATGTGGAAAACCTCTGAATTTCATTATTTCTCTATCATGGAACAAAACTTTGTAAAACTCCCCAGTTCCACTGATGAAAACAAAATCTTTTCATTTACTCATTCAAGGAATGCTATTCTATTTAAATTTAAAAGGGTGCCATCATGGGAGACCCGGTCTCTTCAGGCACAGGATTCCTTACTCTCACCTTCCCTTCCAAGCTGATGCATAGGTGCTGGACAGAATGTCATGACAGCGGTCTGCATGTGGTTGGTCAGGGAAGACCCTGAAAGAAAAAAACTTCGAAATGGGCAAAAACTATTACTGGGTGTCTGTCCCATCTAGTCTAGCACACCCTGCTGTGTTATGTGATTCTGTAACACTCTCCCCCTCCACCTTCAACTTAGTCGACAACTCTGTAAGTTGTGGGACAGCGACAGCAGTGTGAATGGCTCTTGTCCATAGTACTGCAGATTAATTTTGTTTGGTGGAATGCAATTGATTACTGCCCTGATATTGAAGAGTTTGGCATTTATTGTAAATTCATTTCACTATTCCCTGATTACTTAAATAAGTGTATGCTCTTTGAATTCTTCTTTCGAACATTTGTAAAATGTTTCCTATTCCTTCATTAACAAGTTAAATAAAATATTTGACATGCATTTTATGTGTGCATGAGAGCCATGATTTTCTCCCTGACAAGCCATCCTCTGATGGCCTCCACTGACTTCTGCTTTAGGTGTGACTGCTCTTCCCTGGCCTTGATGCATTTACTGCTCAGGTGCTCTGTGATGTTATGACTAGAGGTCTGTCTGTCTTCTTAACATGATTAGGGTGCAGGGTCCCCCTTTTGCTGACTCTCACCTCTATTCTCACTGGTAATGAACCCTCCAGCTAGTCCCTGGATTATTACTGTTAATTTACCTCCTGCCATGAAAGTCTCATGGAATATTGGTAAATCTAAATATTACCTTCCACTCCCCTACTGGAGGCACACAAGACTTACTCAGTGCCTACATCCTACAGGGAAGGAGCATCAGCTTCTGATATTTGTTCTGCTTTAACTCATTTTACTGCCGTTCTTACCCTATTCACCTGTGTGGATGCTCTCTAAGACGATTTCACATTCAAGTTCCAAATGGACCTGCAGTGAGAAGACTCTACTTTCTTCTGAAATTGCCCATTTTCCTGTGTGTGCATGTGCGTGTGCGTGTGTGTGTGTGTGTTTATGTTTTCCTTTTAGGGTCAATCTCTCTGAAGGACTCTAGCAGCCTTTTCACCCAACTCTTCTTTTTCCAGATCTTTCCTCACACACAGCACAGTTCCACCACTCCCACCCTGAGCTCTGAAGGCACTTTGACTTCCTTTCAAGTAGGTAGAAACTTTCCTTTTTGAGTTTCTCCATTTCTATGTTCAGTGACCCATGCTTCTAATATGTAAAAGATGCTCTTGGAATGTAGACAATATCCTCTCTCCTGACAAATATACACAAATACTTAACAATCATCATTTCACTGCAGATTGAAAAACGGCCAGTTTTGAAAGTCAAGGTTGAAAAACTGATACCTTCATCTAAGGTGGTACTGATCTTCTCCTAGCCTGGATACAAGAAGTACTACATTGAAATAAACCAGCTTCTTCTTCTTCTTCTTCTTCTTCTTCCTCTTCTTCTTCTTCTTATTATTATTATTTACTGACATATAGTCAGTTTACAATGTGTCAACTTCTGGTGTACAGCATAATGTTTCAGTCATACATATACATACTTATATTCATTTTCATATTCTTTTTCATTATAGCTTACTACAAGATATTGAATATAGTTCCTTGTGCTATACAAAAGAAGCTTGATGTTTATCTATTTTATACAGAATAGTTAATATTTGCAAATCTCAAACTCCCAATTTATCTTTTCTCACTCCCTCTCCCCCTAATAAACATGTTTGTTTACTATGTCTGTGAGTCTGTTTCTGTTTTGTAAATAAGTTCATTAGTGTCTTCTTTTTTCTTTTTTTAGAGTCCACATATTAGTTATATTATATAGTATTTTTCTTTCTCTTTCTGGCTTACTTCACTTAGAATGACGATCTCCAGATCCATCCATGTTGCTGCAAATGACATTATTTTATTCTTTTTTATGGTTGAGTAGTATTCCATTGTATAAATATACCACAGCTTCTTTATCCAGTCATCTGTCATTGGACATTTAGGTTGTTTCCATGTCTTGGCTATTGTAAACAGTGCTGCTATGAACATTGGGGTGCATACATCTATTTGAATTAAAGTTCCCTCTGGATATATGCTCAGGAGTTGGGATTGCTTGATCATATGGTAAGTCTATTTTTAATTTTTTGAGGACTCTCCTTACTGTTTCCCATAATGGCTGCACCAAACCAGCTTACTTTTAACAAACAATGGTTCAGGGAGTATCTTAAACATACAGTGTCTCTTTTAAACCTAATAACATGTCTATAGTAAAAGTATTACTTATTCCCATTTTCACATGTTAGAAAATAAAGAGACAGATATTATGTAGTTTGCCTGAACTAATAAGGCTAGAGTTACTAAATGGCAGTGCTGAAATCTGAATGCAGAGCTACTGAACTTTTCCACAAGGGCTGCATTTCCTAGTTTAATAGAAAATACAATGAAATGATAATATCCATTTGTATTTGTCTATGCAACTCTCCTGTGCTGCAGTGATTAGAATAACGACCCCTCCGTATCCTAGTCCTTAGTACCTGTGAATATTCTACATGTTACGTGGCAAAGGGTCAGGGGAGCTTACATTTTATGCAGAATTAAGGATGCTAATCATTTAACTTCAAAATAAGAACATTATCTTGGATTATCCTGATGGGGGGTTCAGTGTAATCACATGAGCCGTTGAATTTGCAAGAGGGAAGCAGAAGTGTCAGAACCAGAGAGACTGCGTCATGAGACTTGACTGGCCATCTCTGGACCTGAGGATGAAAGAAGGCTCTAAGTCAAGGAATGTGAGTTGCCTCGAGAGGAGGGAAAAGGAAGGAAACAGAAAAGAATGCAGCTCTGCTGACACCTTGATTTGAGCCCAGTGAGACCCATTTCTAACTTCTGACCTCTAGGACTGTAAGATAATATATTTGGGTTGCTTTAAGCCACCAAGTTTGTGGCTATTTGTTACAGTAGCAAAAGGAGAAACTAACATATGTGGTAAAACAATAACTTTTTTATGAATTTGTATTTTCTAGATAATTGTTGACTTCTAATTTTTCTGGCAAAAACTTCTCACCAAATCCTTCTCACTCAAATCTGTCTGTGTCCCCTCCCCTCACCCTGGGCACACAGTTAAATGTATTTCTTAGTCTCTTCGTGGGTATATATGATCAAGGCGCTGAGTGTCGGCTAAAGGAACATGTTTAGAAGAGATGCATGTCACTTCCTAGTGAGGGCTTTTAAGAAGCAGCTTTCCTTCCCTGTCCCCTCTCCACTTCCACAGACTGGGTGCCACTTTGCTACAAGCAGCCTGAGTCACTGAATCACAGTGTGGGAAAAAGCCACATGCTAACTACGAACACTGGATTGTTGCATGGGCAAGAAATAATCTATTGTGCAAAACCACTGAAATGTGTGGAGGTATGCATTGCAGTAATTACTGCTAACCTAAGTAATTTTTTATAGACATTAAAGTTATTTTAACCTAGGATCAAAAGAACTAATTAGAAATCATAAACAATGAAATCTCGACTACTACTTTCTTACTTTACAATGTCATCAATTCTTGCCAGAAGAATTTACATCTTCTGACTTAGGTCCCTGATTCTTAGTCCCAATCTATCTCAACCTATTCTCCAGACTCTAAGGATGTCTTCCACATACCAGTTTAATTGGGTGTAATCTCTACTGCTCTCTGTAGACGCACTTATGCTTCGGCCGCATTGTAGTCTCATCATTTTCTGACCATACCTTTCAAACTTCCTTCTTTTACATCTGCATTGCAATCCTTGAGAGAATAGGATTTGAAAAGAAAGCATTGTGTTCTCAATGAGACTCTAATGTTTACAAGTGTGGCCATGGGCAAGTTACATTAACTCCTCAAGCCTCAGGAAAATAGGAAGAGAGGGAAATTCCCTTAACTTTACAAAAGGTATCTATAAAATATCTAGAAATATCTAGCCCTTAACGGTAAAAAATGGAAAAGTTTCCCTCTAGGGTTAGGAATGAGGCAAGAATGTCTGCTTCACCATTCTTTTCAATATAGTACTGCAATTCTACCCAGTAATATCAGGTAAGAAAAGGAAATAAAAGGCATACAGATGAGAAAGAAATACAATATCCTCCCTTGCAGGTTACATGATTGCAAAATTCCAAAATATCTACCAAATCCCTGCCCCTTAAATCATATACTAATAAGTGAGTTAGCAAGGCTATACAAATTACAAGATAAACATACAAAAAAATCAATAGTATTTCTCTAAACTAGCAAAAATATGAACACTGAAATTAAAAACATAATACCACTTATGAAAGCTCATAAAAATAAAGAAATTTTTAGAAATATAAATCCAACAAAATACATACATGACTTTTATGCTAAAACCCACCAAATTCTGATAAAAGAAATCAAAGAAGTTCCAACTAAATAGAGAGACACATTGTGTTCATGGCTTGGAAGATGTAACATCCTAAAGATATCAATTCCAAATAGATTTAATATAATTTTTAACAAAATATCAGCAGAGATTTTTATAAATAATATACACAAGATTATTCAAAATTTACATGGAAAGGGAAAGGAACTAGAATAGCTTAACTCAACTTCTAAAAACAAGATAAAAGTGGGAGATATAAGTCTACTCAATTTCAAGATTTATTACATAGTTACATCAAACGAGACTGTGTGGTACTGGTAAAGGTATAAATTCATAGATTAACAAATATAGAACTCAGAAACAGGGCCACATAAATATTTCCAACTGATTTTTACAAAGGTGCAAGATATTACCACTGGGCAACATGGATAAAGGGCATAAGGGGTCTTTCTGTACTATTTCTTACAACTGCATGGAAGCCTGCAGTTAAAAATTTCATAAGACAAAGTTGTGATCAATGGAACAGCAACACTGGCATTACCTGGCAGTATGCTAGAAATGCAGAATCTCAAGCCACATCCCAGACCTACTGAAACAGATGTTGCATTTTTACAAAATCCTCTGGCAATTGATAAGCATATAAAATTTTGAGAAGCACTGCTCTAGACAATATCAAACATTTGGCATTTAAGTCATCCTGGTATTTTGTTGGTTTTGTGTTTCAGTTAACTGTTCATTTTGTAAATTAAATTTTCTTGTGCATGGCAGATACACATTCCATATAATAAAACAAACCAGACACTCAAATTTGAGTATTTTATATTTTGAGTCTTTTTTAAGCCCTTTGATTTCTTGACACATTAATTTTTCCCCCTAAAGTTATCACATGAAATTCTAGTTATCCTTCTAACAATACTATTAGAATTGCTAAGAGATGCTTTTTAATCTTTTATTGAAAATTACTAACTTAACAGAACATAGCTTAGTGTTCTATAATTTTTTGCAGAATTAATGCACCTAATCTATTAAGGTTCAGAGCTGTTTTTCACTCTAGTATTTCCCATAAAAATAACTGTGCTAATATTTTGTATTTTAATAATTTTTCTGTAATATGTTAAATAACAAAACGCATGCCTTTTTTTATTCCTTAGACACGAAAGCTGTTTCAAAGACTTACATCTAAGTATTAGAAATAGTCTATAGTATTACCCATCGCAAGTTCCAATTTCTTTCTCTTGCAAGTAATGAGGCATGTGATTCATTTGGTCCAAGTTCCCACTGAATGTGAAAATTCAAGTTCCCACTGAAGGTGAAAAGACCTAGGTAGGGTTCAAACCCCAAATTGTCTGTCAAGAAGACTGAGCTCTCAACAAATAATATGTTTCTGTATCAGAGGAAACTATTTGGTGATGGGAAGGAAATAAGAAGGCTTTCAGAATATGGACACTAATTCAAACTGGGAAGCTCCTGAGTGAAGATGCCAGAACTGAGTCATTTACAGTTTCTAAGGATTCCTCCAACACTGGTCTCTGCAAAATCCTGCTGAAGCTTTTGCTTTTGAATCTTCATGACATTTCATTCTTTTTCTCACAGCACACGAGTCAAATTGTTGGGGGCTTTAGTGAATCTCAGACCCTTAACAACCTCATCACTCCAAAATAGGTCCAAGATTATCTTACTCTGCTAAGAAAGTAGTCCTCCCAGCTACCGCACTCATCTATCACTTCCTTTCTCTCTTAATACAGATCTTTCAGTGATATCAAAGTCTCTGAAAGGCCCCCCATCCACAATTGCCTACTATGCTCTTGATTTTATCCCAAATCATCAGTGCTGCAAAAAAACTCCAAGACTCATCCCAATGAAACACCATTTCCAATTTTTCTGCATTTCAACTGTCAGCTGATTCACTGCTCAGACAGTGTGACATTTTCATGCTCAATAGAAACCTTGAATAAGGAAAAGTTCCCCACACTCTTCTACTCACCCCCACTTTCTTTGATCCCACTAGGACAGAGGCTGCAAAGTACTACTGCCTTGGGCTTCCAAAATCTTTCAGTGATTCCATTGAAAGAGTTCTTTCAGCTTCTAGTCAATCATTACAATCTCCACTCCCACCCCGCCAGCGCTCTTCTCTGGGAGCCAGGCATGAGGCCAACAGAGCCAGAGGACAATCTGAGTGACCAATACTCAAGCCTATACAGGATTCAAAATATCCTCTCTCCTCTAACACTGACCCATTGTCCTTGGAACATACTTGGGTGTCTCTTGGGAATTATTTTTTCCTCTGTATTATATTTGCCAGTTGAAAGATCAAGGAAGGGCACTTAAGACTGAGTTCTAAGCTGCACTTTAGTTGATGAAAAGAATGTGGCTTAAGTGGAAGGTTAGGAGAATCTGTCTCTATCATAAGAGACAGTTTGAGTTAAAGTTGAGGTCTCATAGGTAAAGAAAGTTCGAACCAGAACTAAAGGTTCTCAAACATAGTTTTAGAAGTGGAACCCATTTATTATTAGCAAATCACCATGAAGAACTTCAGTATATAAAACATCTAGAAGCAGTGTTTGGCAATATCTTTTCTAGTCCCACAATCTGCCAATTAATAAATTTTCTAACAACTAACATACTCCAATAGGGAGTACTCCAGTATCAAGTATTAGAATAAGGAAGAGAAAATAACCTTTAAAGAGACATTAAGATGCATTGAGTCCCATATATTACTGTATCTCATTATTATAAAGCACCACTTACATATATGAAAAGTTTAGCAGAGAGACAAAATAAACTAATGCAAGACTTGGTCTTAATTATTATATTCAATCTCCAGAGTTAACAGTTAACAGTTTTCAATAACTAGTATAAAATTAACTTCATTTTAAAAGACATTCATTTTTAATAAAGCTAATAATAAAAGAGGTATGTCAAAATAATGTTTCTAGTTCATATTTCTAGCCCCTGATTTCTCAAATTCTTCATATGTTTCAGTGGAACATGTCAACTAAAATCAGTAGACTAGAATCTAGGCACTCGGAATTGACTTGATTCATGGTGCAGTTCCATGCACATTTTACTACTAAACTCTAACTTCTACATAATAGAAAGTTTCATGTTGAGTCACAGAATGATCAACTCAGATCATGCTTTCGCTTGGTCCCAAATTCTTTTAATTTAGTTAATAAAAACTTATCTCACACCAGACCAGTTTAAGTCAAATGGGGATTTTTTTTTTTGGAGGGGGAGTTATAATATTGGAGGAGCTCACTGAATCAAAAGAAAAGCTGAGGGAACAGAGAAAACCTGAAGAACCTCAGGCACAGGAACCAGAGACTCAATACTGCTAAAACTACTTTTCTCTCAATATTTTTCTCTTCCTCGATCTCTTTCTCCTTTTCGTTCTTGTTTGTCACTTTATGGCTTCATCTGTTTTCTCCAACTTGTGTAGAATAAAAGTGCTAGTAGTCCTACATACATCCTTGTACTTTGGTGGTGAAAGGTGCAAGAGAGTCTTTTTCCTCCAGTTTCACTAAAATTAAACATTCTAGTGAGGGAATTGATTTCTATGGCTTGAGTAATGCAAGCATGTTTGGAAGTTGCAGGGAAGTGGAATAATATGATCACTCCCACCTCAACCCAACCTTAAGTCATACCGTATCATGTTATAGATGGAGGGGACTAGAGGCTGACATTTATAAATATCAAAGCCTTACAATACAGAATCCATAAGTAATTTTATTTTTGTTTTTCCCATCTTTGCCTCAGTATTACTTCATTATTTTATATTCTTCTCAGTTTAATTTAAAATACAAGACTGTGGCACTGTATCTGCCTACCATTTAAGTCCTATGTATATCATTTCTTTTGGGTGCCATTTTAACTGCAGTTACCAATTCTTCCCAGGAATCATACATCATTTTCTCTGTGTGCTTTATTTATGTACAACATATGTCCTAATATGAATGCTTTCAACAGATATTTTCATGTGAGGATTTAACATCACAGAAAAACCTTCGTGGGTAATGTTCCTAAATTATTTAACACCTTCAGCCTTATGGTTCTTTTGACTCTTTATCCATATGTCTAATTGTCATGACAAATTATCCTTTTACTAGTTTGCAGTACTTCTCTTCTCTCAAGATATTGTTCATCTAGCCTAGATTTCTTCTTCATGGATGTTTTATGAGAGAAATAAACAAAAAATGCTCTCATTAACAGGTGTACTTTTTAAAAAGTGTCTCTGTTTCTTTGCTTTTGTTCTTTAATAGGTATTAGGATGGCACAGGGTTCAATGTGTAATTTTCTATTCTTTTAGAGTTTGTATACTTATATACTATAGTAACTGAATGTGAGATTAGCTGTGGAGCCAATTTTTACAGTATTAAAGTAGCACCTTCTTGAGGGCTTATTTATCCCTTTGAATATTTTATATTCACTCAGTATATAATCTTTTGATAAAAAGTGTTATTTTATTAAAATATTCTTAAAATATGAAAAGAAAGCAAGGAAATAGCAGATAATGTATGTTAGGAAATAAGAAAGCAATTTCTATTGTTATCCACACAAAAATCTTAGGAAATAAAATGCTTTTGGGGACTACACTTCAAAAGTCATTTTGTTTACTACAATTTACCTCCTGAGGAATTTATGTCTTTAAAAAAATCTTAGAAAGAACCCTGCTCTCTTTTCCAAGATTCTGAAATATATACCATTGAATGAATCTAGAAGATAAGCGAAGATACACAACTAATCAAAAGTAGATATCATTTCTGGTATGGTAATAGGAGGTAAATGGAGGTAATAATGATACTGTGCAGGCAACCAACAATGTCTGCCACTTAGAGGCAATAATTATACTTATCTCATGAGTTATTGTATGGACTCAATGAGTTAGTATACATAAAGCATTTATATTAGTGCCTAGGTCATAATAAGTGCTTAATGTATTTTTATGTTTTTCATCCTCAGAAAGTAATCATTCTGGCCAAGATGCAGTAACAAACTGTATTTACCCTCCCACTTGAAACACTCAACAACAACAAAATAAAATTAATAAAAAATAAGTGACATAATTTTCATGACACTGGCTATCAGGCAATGAAAGACAGGGATTTCTGAGAGATGGAAATCATAGAAGATGAGCTTTAAGTTTGTCCTAGTTACTGCCTTAATAGTGTGCTGGCCAGAGCAGAGGGAGGGGGAACTGAGGAAAAGCCCAGAGGAATTACTGAGCTTAGGAGAAAGAACTGAGAGTTCAGGGAAACCAAGGCAGTTAAAATTCATAGGACAGGGTATTGAAGGAGAACTCTGGGGATGTGCAGAGCATTCTCCTCCAGGATTAGTACAGCACTGATTATTATGTGCATGTGAGAAAACCACCAAAAGGATTAGAGGGAACAGTGCCTGGTGTGCACACAGGGCCAGAAACAGTGCTTGTCCCCACAAAGTAGACTGGAAAAGCTCTTAAATTCACAGACCGTTGAAGAGAGTACTCAGTATTGCAGAAAATTATCACTGATTGAACACTTCTCTGCACCTTACTAATAAATCATAAACACAAGATTTGAAAGATTCACATTTTTTGAAGTAACTAATTGCATCCCAGAACAAAGCAAAGAAGATTTATAGAATTGAAAAATACCCAGCATTCAGCAAGGTAAAATTCACAAAGCTGGGTGTTCAATCAAAGGTCAACAGGCATACAAAGAAGCAAGGACTCATGATCTAAAATGAGAAAAATAATAAGCCAATTGAAACTGACCTAGAATGAAGAAAGATATCAATCATTAATAGGAATAATATTAAAAGAGTTATTACAAGATATAGAATAAATCTCAGGAGTGTAAATTACAATTTCTGAGATAAAAACTACACTGGATGGGATTAACAGCAAAGCAGATATTACAGAAGAAAATACTAGTGAACTTGAAGATTTATCAGTGGAAAATATCCAAAATGAAACAAAGGGAAAAAAAGGACTTAAAAAATGAAGAGATCATTAGTGAGCAGTGGAACAATTTCAAGCAGTCTAACATAGGGGTAATTGGTGTCCCAGAAGGAGAAGAAAGAGACAAAAAAGGGAAACATATCTGAAGAAACAATGGCTCCAAAATTTCCATTCTTAATTAAAACTCTAAATTCACAAATTCAAGAAGACCAAAGAACTCCAAACATAAGAAGCATGAAGAAAATTATACTAAGTCATATCATAATAAAATTGTTCAAAATCTGTTTAAAGAGAAACTCTTAAAAATACCCAGAAAAAAAAGATATGTTATGTACAAAGGGACAAGGATAAAAATGGTGTTAGACATTTTCTTTGAAACGAAGCAAGTGAGGTGATAAGGGGGCCATATAGTCTCACATCTTTACTAAGAAACAAAGATTGTCAATTCAGGTTTCTACAGCTGGCAAATATATTTGCAAAGATGAAGGCCAAAAAGGACATTTTCAGACACATGAAATCTGAGAAAATTCATCACCAAGAGACCTGCCTACAAGCTATACTACAGTAATTGTCCTTTTAGACAAAAGGAAAATGGTGATGGACAGAAGTCAAGATTTACACAAAAGAATAAAGAGAATAAAAAATGGTGACTGCATGTGTTAGTAAGTGTTTTTTATTATTATTTAAATATCTTTAAAAGGTAATTGACTGAACAAAAATAATAATTTATTAAGGAGTTCACAGCATGAATAATGAAACACATGACAACAGTTATGGCCCTTTGGGTTATTTAGAGAGTGTTTCAAGCATTAGCTGTTCTAACTAATGACATTGTTGGCCAAGAAACTATAGGATAATGACCCTGAATGCAATGCAGGTCTTGTGTTTAAATTCTAAACTAAAAGAATGAAAATGAGTACAGGCCTGGAACTTTGAGATTTTTGCCCTATTGCCAGATGGATTGCTCTAGGACTTCAGTAGTCAGTTCACTTCCGAGTCTTAGTATCTAAATCTCTAAAATGGAGCCATCAATGCCACTGAATTTTACTGTTAAAATGTGTTATAACAATTTAAAAATCTATTATTTGATTTATTTCTACTAAAGGCTGAATAAATGGGATAAATGAGGTGAGAGAAATATTACACTTTAAAAGACCTCCCCTTAAATATCACTGCAAAGATGTGTTCCTTATGTCTTGAATTGCAAATATGTGGAGAAAGAGATCAAATAGAGAAAAAAGGGGGAAGAATTTTACTTTTGAACATTTGTATGTGGAAGATTACAGGCATAACTGGAAACTGTACAAAGGCCCTGCAATTATAGATTGATCTACCTGTATATTTTCAGAACCAAGTAATGTCTACCACTCCAAAGGGGGGATTTAACAAAAAAGCGTAATAGTAGTTTTTTTAGCTATATACAAATGATAAAAGCAAAGACATCAAAGTGGGTAGCCTTTCAACTCATGCTCAATTAGAATAAAAGTTTGGTTGCTGTTTTAAACATTTATGACTAACTAACTGTGACAGGCTCTCAGCTTTGCAAATGGGATGATTTTCAGTTGACTTTTGATCTGACTGACAGTTCCTTATACACTTCAGTGTTAGTTTATAACACACGAGCCCACATCTGAATACACATGTGACTAATTAGGGACTGTTTATGGACCATCCACATAAATTTAACACATGAGAGTGAAGGCATTTTAAACCAGAAGTCATGATTTTAATGAAAAAGAGTTAATTAACAATGGTGCTTGACCTATTTTTTTGTATTGTTAAATTTTTTTAAAAAAATGAACAAAATCTAAAGGAGCGAGTTTTGCACATACATCTGATGAGGCATATTAGATCAATTTAAAAGTTAATATTATGATTATGAAACAAACATTATTAAGGGTTTTTAAAAACATTTTTGGTTGCAATATAAGAAACTAACACTGTAGACAAGACCTTGGATCTTGATTTCTAAGAACTTTGTCTTATCCTAAGAGGAACAGTGTGCTGTGCTTTGGATGTTGGACTGCACCCTGACTCTTGGGTCTGAATTCTAGCTCTGCCATTTATTAGCTGGGAAATCTAGGCAAGTTATTTAACCTTATTGTTCCTTAATTTCCAAATATGAAGAATGGGGATAGCACATACCTCAGAGGTGGACTACTCGGCCTCACTTGAAGCTGCCATTGTCCCACCTCAGGCATGCACTATGAGTCTCTCTGCTTTCCATCTCAAGATCTTTGATGATGTGAGGATTCACCCAGACACAACGTAGTTCATAAATAAGGAAGAATGAACACCTCTAGGGAAGACCCTCAACTAATGTGAACTAGGAGCAGATCCTGGAAAGTAGCTCAGAATATTAGGGAGCCTATCTTTCAGAGAGATCCAGTATGTTTCTTCACGACGTAGGAATGAAGGAATGAAGGCTTACAATAAAGATCTTAATGATAGACCCTTACTCTGTGTTTTCCTGCTCCTTCAGTTCCACTTCTCGGAATCACATCTTAAATAAACCAACTACCCAGACACAGTATTTGTACTTGAAAGATTTACTTTTGCGGAGGAGAACCCAAAATGAGTCATTACCCCAAATTTCCCTGCCACAAGATGCTGGGCTGGGTTAGGAGACTTTTTTCTTAAGGATGAGGACAGTGGGAGTTTATGTGAGAGAACTGCAAACCAGTTAAGTTTGAATAGAGACATCCCATTCCTTAAAAGTACTCAGCTCCTTCCATCACTAGAAACTTTCCACAGGCAATATTTCGACACAGGCTCTAGTCTTCCAGGGCCTTTCATGGCTTGCCCTCTTCACTCTAAAATTCTTCTTTTACTCCTTATGTACATCCCTTAACTCACTGTAACTTCACAAACTGAACAGTTTACCTATTACACATTTTCCTGCTTCATAATAGCGTCTGGCTATGAAGTGGTTCCTAATCAAAGTGTTTCTTAATCAAAGAAATCTTTATTTTAACAATAGAGAAAGTCTGTGGGGAAGAAGTTGAAATAACAACGTTTCCCTCTACTATACAAGCATTACTTAATACAGAAATTCTAATAGGATGTCTAGTGAAAAGGGACTAATATTTTGTTTTCAAGAGACAAGCCAAGAGATATTCATCATTCAGGAACAGATATTCCTCGGTTCCTCCCTCAACATTTTAGTGACTCCCATTGCCCCAGAAGAGTAGGTAATAGGATCTTCTGTGTTTGGCATGGCTTGTCTCTATCAATCTTCTGTGCTACTTGAGAAAAGTTTTGTTATATTTTCATAGTGGTCCCTAAGCCTTTTGAGAGGCAATGAGAAAGACTCTAACCCATTCCATTTTGAGAACCAATGCTTGTTGAACTTCTCTCATTGACTGTAACATTCTGATTGACTAAAACATTCTAATTAAATTTTGTTGTCCTGGAAAAATGACTAAGTCCTTAGAGAAGAAATAATCACATGGGAAGTTGATATCTAGAGTGGTTATCTGGGCTCAAAAATGAGAATATAATGGTCCATACTGAGGATAAGCCAGAAGGCCCTGAGAACTTAGTGTTTATGCTTTTGGGAGACTAAACTTCTGAGCATAAACTAGGATTAATTTTAATTTTACCTTTAGTAGCCCTCATTAGAGTGTCATTTGAGTAGGGAATTGGGATATTGATAATACCACTGCTATTGTGGTTTCAAATATAAGAGGGAATTTTATAGCAATAATGGAAAGAATGATCTTAGTTTTCTCTTTCCTCTCATCGACTTTCTCTTTTTCTCTCTCCCTCCTGGTATTTGGAAGCACAGTTAAACAAGTAAAGTAGTAATTATTGTTTCAACTAAATATCCATTAATGTAAGTATTAATTTAAAAACAAAGTGGAATGTGGTCTTGTACCCCAAGCTAGTGGAGAAGACTCTGCAAAGGATAATCGTCATATTTCGATAGCATTTTCATTTTATTGTCCAGAATGTTGAGCTGATACTCAATACATGCTACATAATGAATAAATAAATAGAGCACAGAGATAGGTCAAGTATGTTATTTTGTGCAAGGCTTGTTCATAAAAGCAGTAAGAGGCAGATGAATTAGCAAAGGAGAGTGTAATTTTGAGAAAAGTGAAAAAGGAAACTAAAGGGGTGGAGTGTCACAAGATCAAATGAAACAAACACTTAAAATTGAGTGATTGATGCTGTCATGTGCTGAAGAGATATATAAAGGAAGAATCTTCATAAGTCTCGATAGTGGACTTGCATATCAAAATAATTTCATGCAGTGGCAAAAGGTATGGGTTCTGAAACCAGATAGAGTGTGATTCACAGGGTGACCACTTGACTTTTAACCTTTTATTGTCTCAGTTTCCTCCTTTGTATTTAGTAGGCTTGGTGTAAAGAGATGATGTAAATGAGATAATCTGTGTGTTTAGCATAGGGACTAGAATATCCCAAGTGCTGTCAACAAGCCTGTTAAAATATTTAATGAGCTTCAGCAGAAGAGTGTTTTTTGAAGATTAATCTGTATGTGAGCCATTAGTAGAAGTTAGAATGTATCTGGAAAGTTATGGAAAAATATGGGTGTGTGATACAACTCTAGATGCCTCCTGGATTCAAGGACAACACACCATTCCTCTGCTCCATCTGCCCAAACCGAACCGTTGGCAAGACAATTTCACTTTGTCATGATATACAGCAAGACTGGATTCTCCAGAATTGACTGGTTCTCCAGAGGGGAAAGGCTGTTGAGCAAGTTTAGATGCATCTACTCGAACGACCCATGAACTCACCATTTCAAATATCTTAATTGGCTGCATAATCCGATGACAAGGATCAACATTAGTGAGATCTCCCAGATGTCTAGGGCCAAGATCAAAATAACTAATCCAGTGGAAGGCCCTTCTGGTAGGCAGGGTACTATCACTGGTTCTGCTGCCAATATTAGTCTGGCCCAATATCTAATCAATGCCAGACTTTCCTCTGAGAATGGTATGGGGTGCAGTTAGATTAGTGTAGTATCATTCATAACTCCTTTCTGCTGTTGGAGCTTTCATGATCCAACTGGGTAATTTCTGATCAGCGATTCCAGGTTTTAACTAATTTCTAAGTTTTCAGGTTCTACACAACTTTATCACCCACTAAGAATTTAAAAATCACGTTCACTGTTCAGCTGTTAATGCTGGAGTCCATATTTAGTTATAAAATATACGGTTTTCTTTTGCTGTTTTTAGTTTTGTTTGGGGCTTTTTAACTTACAGATTTTATTCCTTTTTTAAATTTGAAATTTAAAAGTAAGTGTTAATAAATTTCAGATTAGTTCTGTAATGTCAAGAACTTAATTAAAAATGGGTTCATTAAAACAAATTATAAATAAATAAAATTCCTCCATCTTGCACTTTTGATTAATTAATGTTTAAAAATGAAATCCCAAGACCATGATGGAAAGGAAGAGCTACACAGCACAGAAAGGAGAAGTAACAGTCTTCACTGACAAACAGGATGAAAGACAAAATATTTCACTAGCATCATTTCCTCAAATAGCAATTGACATCAGATTTAATAAGTAGTAAAACTCTTGATTTGGGACACAGAGTCATTGGAAATGATTGAAGATACCCTTATGGAAGTATTCGAACTTATCAATGGATGATAGATCTACTTGGGTTCAGAACGAAATCCCATGTCTTTGAGAAGAATGAGAATAATGAGTACCATGGACAGTGTCTCCCCAGTTCTGCGCATTTCTGCTCCGCCTTCTCTCTCTCTTTTTTTTTTTTCCATAGCTATATGACACCTATACTAGTGTTTAATACTTCCCTTCAAAACAACTCTTTTCCAAAATCTTAAATATTTATATTACCTACATATTGCCTATATTCATAAGTGATGATACCTAAGATATTTTAACACATTTATTCTCTTTTCTATAATGCATGCTAATGTAAATGTTAACTATTTTAATTTTTAAATAATAAAATCTGTTCATGCATTCCCCCAACCCATATCCTCAACTATCAATAATAAGCTTGCTGTACTTTGGGAAACATTGTAATAAACACTAGAACAGAAGAAAATAAGGAGTCCAAAATAAGGTGAAGTTAAAGGTTATCTTGACTTATTTATACCTAAATTTGTAGAATTCCATGCTATCTGGGTAACACAAAGTATTTGCCAACTTGGGAAAACTTTTCTCGTTTTTAGGAATATATCAGGATCAGGAATGTGGTGCTTTATCAAACCTATACAGTAAAACCCAAAGACTGCTTATGATGACTCTCCTAGTCAGCAAATCTTTAACAAACATCTAAACATAATTTAGCACATACTTTTAATCCCTCCTTCCAAATTCCTTCATTACATTTTGGATCTTCAAATCTGAGTGCCTCTTATCCAAAGCTTCAGACTTCGCTATGATTTTTAGGTAGAAGCAAATGAAATAGAGGAAACCTTGCTTATTCAGATCATTTCCTAATTTTATATCTCAGGGTGTTTTACATAGGAAATAGTCTAGCACCACACACTATAGAGTGTCTGTGGAACTTTCTGAGAATCTGCAATGGAAAGTGCTCACATGTCTGAGGATCTAATAGCATTTTCTTGATATAATAATGCTTTCATGTCACATAAAATGAAACTGTCAGCATTTTCATTTGTAGGTTTCTCTCAAGCTTAAGAGCAGGTCCTTGACAGTTCTAGTATTGGCTTTAAATATCTAATTGAAATGTAGATTAACACTGCAACATCATACAATGGTTGGAAAACCTCTTCCTTTTAAAACTTGTAGATTAGTGAGTATTAGTAATTATTAATGTTAGCCACTATATCGAAGCATTTTCCCCTCAAATGTTGTTCTTCCCCAGGACCTAAGATTTAGATTCATTTTAAGACACAGCTGATTATCTAAGACTGAATTACAGATTTTGCAAATAAAAGGCTATGTAGATAGATGTGTCACTACTTAGTTATTATCAAAAGCAGGTAAAGGATAAAAACAATTGCCCCTTCAAATATCTGTATGGTCAAAAGGATCTAAAATTGAGAAATATAATATTACACCCTATATAATTTTAACACAGTGTCTTAACTTAGCTATACTCAATAAATATTTGTTTATAAATTTAAAATTATAATCAAGTCTATGATATCACAAGTGAAAATTAAAGTCAGAGACCTCACCTTTCGGAGTTTTGATGTTTCATCTGGAAGCAGCTGCCCTTCCCACTCATCATTACCAGTGCAGCACAGGTGGCTAGAGCAAGACAGAGTGCCTGTCTTCTATTCCAAACTTCCCTGCAGCACCTGGCTTCAGGATTCCACTTCCTTTCACTTTCGAAGTCAGGATGTTGGTACCATTAACTAAAGGAACAACTAGCTGATTGATAGCAATCTCACTACTCCCATTAGCAGTCAGGGTATACTGATCACATCTAACACCTATTAGACAGACCTGGCAAAATAGAATTTCTAAGTAAATAATTCTTAATTTTTTCCTTAAAGTTTGTTTTTAATTTATCACCCTTATCACGGGTAAGTGAACTATATAATACTTAATAATCTTTTGAGATTGCATAAATAAATTGAATAATTAATTATGTAATCATTGAATATTTATTCATGCCCAGAACTGTGCTACAAATTGTGAGAGATGCCAGCAAATTTTTTGTGGAAAATACAATCATATTGAAAAAAGTAGGTGGACAAGCTTCAATCCAGTTAGGTAACTGTAGAATAAACCAAATTATTTAACCCTTAAATATATAGTAGAATAAAAGGGGACAGCAGCAGAAGATATCAATATTGGTTGCATTTCTGAGGAGGTAGAAATTGAATAATTCAGAATCAGGATTTGGGATCATAATTTTTCTGGAAATCTTAGTGGTATTAGCTCAAGTGTAAAACTCACCTACTGGGGATTCTAATAGAGTGGTACCCTAGGCTTTCTAAATTAACTAATGAAGTCATGCTACTACAGCTTTATATGTATCTTGTGGTTTGCAACCTCTAAGTTTGCTAAGAGTAACTAATTAAACAAATATTTGATTACAACCTAGGATGGATGTTAATATATACAGACTCAGGGGAGGGTAGTCTGCTAATGGAAATACTGGAAAGTAGGTGTTAGAGCTAGTGCCCATTCCAAAATTATATGCAGAAGATAAATGACTTTCTTTAATAAGTTGATTTTTTTCCCACAACTATTTTCAGTAAATTAGAGATTCTACTTATATTTTAAGTGGAGGAATAAAATAAAATGTATAGCTATTATTTAGCTATCTATCTGTGCTTACAGAAAAGTATCTTTACAGACTTATATACAAATATATATATATATTCTTTATCACACAAATTTATTGAAATAATTTCACCCAAAATACTTAGAAATCATGAGTTATTCATGCTCTTAAATGATATAATAGTTAACTAACTTATTTTATCATTTACCTGTCAAAATAGTAGATTTTGAAATATGAGCATTCTTTGGCAAAAGTGGTGTTACAGGATGTGTTGCAGAAATGGAATTGCTTTAGTACTAGAACAGGGAGATGCACATCAAATGGATATAGACATCTCAACACAGATAAGGAAGTATTGACCTTATTTCACATGATGGAAATAAGATATTAAAATAAAATTTATCAGAAATGAAATGAAAAAAGATCATAGCCAGGCATGTAGAACCTCAAGGGCCTCTGATCTAAAGGAAAAGCAATTTGACATTAAAATATTCAGTGACATGACCTCATTCCTGTGGCAGATCTTACATATACAAAAATATTAAATGTTTAAACTGTAGAAAAGAATTTGTCCTACAGTATTCAGTAATAAGAAGGCATTAAGGTACTTCCTTGGAAATATTTCCTCTCCTCAAATGCAGGATTGGGTGTGAATTAGTTCACCATAATGCCATTCATGCTTGAGCTCTGAAAAGGGAAAAATACTTGGTTGGCCTAATCAAGGTTAAACTTGATATCTAAAAGAAAAAAAAAAAAAAAAAAAAAAGACCAGAAAAATAAAGACAGGCAGCCTTGAGCAAAGGAACATATTTCATGAACACATTGTAAGTCTTTAATTAACACGTAATAACTTAATTAAATGGGTAAGGAGTAATTTTACTAATTATTCTCTTTATAATCTAGATCATTAGAAGATTGGTTATTTCAATAACTTCCATTTTGGTTTATCTGACGGGAGATAACCAGCCTGAGTTGGAGGATAACAGCAAAATAAGGTTGGGTGTTTATTCCTCCTGCTGTATCTTTGTCTTGACTTCTCCTGCTTGTCTATCAAGGTTATCTCAGACACCACTCACCACGAAGTTATCCTCTCTAGTTTCTGTTAACTCTTCCTTCCCCTTGTCTCTTCAGCCTACATTCTCAACTGCTTCCTGTTGCTTCTAGCCATGGAGTCTTGAAGTATTTCTGGTTGGTTTCCTCAAGCCTTATCATACCTTCCCAATAACCTTTAAATACGTTTTTATTAAACTTTTTTTTTTTTTTGTATTGTCCACTTTGAATAGTTCACTCTTTCCTGGCAGGACCCTGAATGTACTTGTGGCAATTGTGGAGAAGAGATGTGGACATCTGCACATACATTTGGTACATAAATGTGACAGAACTTAATAATGTTTTAGAATTAGGAAGTGAGGACAAGAGAAATATCAAGGGTGACTTCCAGTTTTCTGGTTTGACCAGTAGGTGGATGAAAGTACACTTTTAAGAGATGAGGACACTGGTGGAGAATCTAGGTGGGATGGGAGCAGGTCAAGACTTCTACTGGGGCTATATTAAGTGGAATTGTCAAGAAGATTATTTGAAATTAGTCAAAAGTTAGAAGACTAGGATGTAAATACACACTTTGTTGAGGTGAGGGCATCAACATTTTAGTGGGGAGAAGAAATGAACATACGTCAAGGTCCAAGTCCTCATGGAAGTCCTTCCAGGAAGAAGATATGAAAGAAGTAATAAATTACAATGTTAAATTAATGCTACATACAAAAAGCATAAGAAGACATAAGATGAGAAGAAAATCTGTTTAGAGGTTGAGGGAAATGACAGTTCAAATTATGTCCCAGTAGAGACATGTTGAGTAGGTGAAAAAAAAGGAGGAAGAACATTCTAGGTAGTTGAAACAGTGTTTGTTTTAAATCCCTGTGGAAAAAAGGAAATTAGTTCACTTGAGAAACTAAAAAAGCGGCCAGTGTGGCTGGAGATTAGTGCACAAAGGAGGAAGAAGCATAAGATTAGGTTGCAGAGGTTGACAGGAGACCAGATTATTAGGTCATGTTAGAGATGGGTCTGTTAAGTTCTAACTATTATACTATTTGCTCCCTTGAGATAAAGCAGCTTAACTTTAATGCAAATCTTAAAATGACCTCAGCTATTATGCAAGTACCTTTATTAGGTCTTACCCCACATACTTCAGATAAAATTGGGATATTCAGTATTGTTCAAATAATTTTACAGTTGGGTCAACTGACTCATCTATTTTCTAGTAAAGCACTGTTAGGTAAGGACATGAATAGAAAAGAGAGTATTTTTGATAAATCACACAGAAAACAAATGCACACAAGTGTAATATTTATATATGTCCTTATACATTGAATTGACCTTCATAAAATGGAAATCATTTGTGGTTTTCCCTTTATGTACCCTTGCTCTTGTGTGAATTATCACATACTTGAAACAAACCTATTAGATAGAAATCTTGGGAAATAAAACCCTGAATATTACTTAAGGCTTATTTTGGAAATTTTCAGTAGGACTTTAATACTAAATTTAGTCATCCTAGTCTCTTTGCAAAGGGTTGGTGTTTTTACTACCGTAGTGAAAAATGTTCATGTTGGAACCTCAGGTTGCCTGTGATCACTTACTCTGATACACATAACAAATACACCGTGAAGAAATTACAGCTCCACTCAAGGATCACCCATTTATTCTTTAAGTGAAGAAAAAAATGTTAATAATAGTTTCAAAAGTAGCTAACTTTTATGTAGTGTTGCTATATGCCAGGCACTGTTCTAAACTCTTCACAAATATTAAATAATTTAATTCTTAAGACAATCCAATAAGGCAGTTTATCACCATTTTAGAGATGAGGAAACAATCCCAGGAGATTACTTAACTTGTCTGAAGATGCACAAGCAATAAGTCCTAGACTGGAATTTAAACAAATCATTTTTGCTTTAGAATCCACAGTCTCAACTCTCACTGGTTGGTATTTTTCTTTAATAAAAGAAGATCCATTTAGAGGCATGTAAACTGTCATATTACTGAGTAGGTCTTGGGTCAAATTCTTATCAGTGATCTTTTCTTGTGTGACATTAGAGAATTAAAAACTTATGCATGTTATAGACATTCATGAAACTGGTCAGTATTTCTTATAACTAGAAATATGTCACTACTCAGGTAAATTAATATTCATATTACTTTTTATTTTCAGTTTAAACACCTAAAGAATAGAACTGAGACATAATGTTGAAGCAGTTGCTGGCTTGATGTGAACATTTTTAATGAAGTCACATGTTAAACTGACTCTTACTAAAGTGGGCTTAACTATCTTTTAAATGATGAAGGGAAACCTGGAAGAGGTAAAAAGAAAGGTTCTCTATCATTTATCTGTCTAATCTCTTTCACACACATTTTTTCAAATATTGGAATAGAATAAAATCTGAGTTTAATGAATAGGTATGAATATTTGGCTACTTTATTTAAAAAAATAAAATTCCAACAATTCTCTAGAGTTGTTTCTCAATTTTAAATGTCTGTGAATATCAGAAGGCACATAAACTTAATTTTGTAAGATTTTCATCCTGTCAAGATGATTTGTTTTGAGAAGCATCTGAGGGTCTCTAGGCCACCCACCATTTTAATAACTCAGATTGTTCTGTATACCATCAAGTCACTTCGTCCAGTTTGGACAACTTTATTTTACATAACTATAAATTTTACTCTCTGTTATTATTCTAAATTTATCTCAATAAGAAGATATTTATCACTATTATAGGAATGGAAAAAATAGCTTAACAAAGCATAGATTTCAAGCTTCCAGCAATATAATCACACACTTCTAGATGTACACTTCTATGAATGATTCAAAGTATAAAGTTTCTAAATATCCTTTTAGCCTTTTATCTTTCCTATTTTGTTTCTGCAGTCAATATAAATATGGTATCTATTGAGAAATACGCCTCAACTGTTGCTAAGGATTTTCTTGAAGGTTGTTGTCATTTGGAATTTCTTTTCTATGAGATATTTTGATGTTCAGGATTTAATTCTAGGATAAAGTGTCAAATATGAGGTTGCTAGCTACATAAATACTAACCCTCTACCCCCAATTCAATTTCAAAGAGCAATTCAGGTGAGAGTAAATAAATAAATAAAAGGTTTGGTTAATGTTGGACATTTGCTTGGTACCATGTCATTCAAAACTCCTTCCATTTAAAAACAAAATTTGCATTGACATACGAATGATGTATAATGCAGTATAATTACTTACGGGGTCCTTGAAAAGAGAAGCCCCTTTTTTTCCAAGTGATTTAACTCTGAAAAGGAATTACTCCACATGCCCAACAAATACTATTAAATAGCATTTTATGAGGCTTTTTATCTGCATATTTCTACACATGGACAGACTATTGTGTGTTCTAAAACCTGTATTTACTTGACACACTTTTATGGTCCAATGGGCAAACACTACTTAGTCCTCAAATAACATCACAGTAATGACTACAGTCAAGACAGCAAGAACCCTCCACCATTATTATCTGTATCAGACTGCACCAGATGGGGTATCTGCGGTGGAGTGCTGACAGTGGTGAACATGGAACAACTGTTTCTGGTAGTTTTGTGTACTCCTGGGCACAGCAACATTACCTTCAAAATAAGTCGTGCATAAGCGCTTTTGTTTTGAAGAAATATATTGTATTACATTTTTTTCTTCATCTGAATCTTGCAGAGAGAGAAATAACACAGAGAATTGACAATGAGTTACATTAAGTGGGATTTAGCCAAATTTCACTGGGTATAAAGTAGGGTTTCTCAACTTCAACAGTATGGATCTTTTTGTACTGGAGCATTCTCTTGCGGGGGCTGTCCTGGCACTGTAAGATGTTTAGCAGTATTGTTGCTCTCTACTGACTAGAAGCCAGTACCCAACCCCCAGAGGGTTGTGATGAACAAAAATGTCTCGCCACTTCAGAATTACTGACATAAAGGAACGAGATCTTGAACATACACATACTCTTAACTGACTGAATTATATTGCTTGGCTTTGTCAGTATCAGATTTTTTTTAGTTTCCAGATACAAGGTGTTAATGTTTTTTCAAAGTATACTTCATCTACGATTGTTCATTTGTTTGCTTTATTTTGTAGTCATGGCTACAATATGTAAGTATTTTGCATTTGCAATATTATTTCACACATGTTTTATTGAGAGCAAGAAAATAAAATGGAAACTATTAAGAGTCAAATAATACAAGGGGGCAGCTTTACGAGGAAAGCCTCAAGTGTCTGTCTATTCAGGAGGGAAATTTGCTCCTACGGGGCCCCATGGGGCCACAGGCTCCTGGAGGCCTCTGCAGTTCTGGACTAATTCCTGCCCAGTGTTAAGAAAAATATTTAGACTGAGGAATACTTCATGAGAAAAGCTGCTCCCTCCTAGAATCCGTGGGATTTTCATTTACTTTTCTCATCTCCTTAAGCTTTTGGAATAAAGAGGCTGCTTCCAAGAAACCGGGTAGTTGAAAGAAAGAAAGGGACAAGATTATTTACCACATCACTAATTATGAACATGACTTGAATTGTAATAATAAATAGAAAAAAGTCAGAATCCACGATTCTGCATCCTTGTGAATGTCCACCAGTGGGTCTAATTATTATGCTGGGACTGTCAGTTCTGTCATTAGGTGTAGTCAGGGATTCATTGTTTTAGTTAATCAAAAATTCTGCTTTGCAGAGAGTAGCCATATAGTTATGAGTTATCAATTTTCTAATTGCTACTATATAATAAAAGTCTACTTATTACTACATCTTTTTCTCATATTCTTTCTTTGATAATTTAAAAGGGATTTCAGGATATTTTGTTTGCGTTAGGGTTATCACTACAAAGCTAAGTTATCATTATTCTGTAGCTATGAAGAACTACCTTCTGATAAGGATTTCTGGCTGATACAATGCCAGGAAAAATAGCTTTTAACATTCAGTATTGGCATCGTAAGCACAAATGAATACAATGACAAGAATAACAGTCTATATTCTACATAGCATTGTATCCTGTATCGTGCACAGTACCTAATTTCATCAACATTCAATAAATACTGAAAAAGATCAAATTTTCACTCATCTATAAGTTCCTAGTAAGTGACTAATATGTATGGGTTAGTTTACTAAATATTATATAGTATGCAGTAAATAGAGAAAATGAATGTGACTATTTGTATTTTAGGAAATACATGTTTAACACTGAAATTGTCATTTTGATATTACACTAATTTTCAGCATATATGCAATTTTTCCTTAAACAAAATTATTTAAAGTGCCAAGTACCTACCTGTCATTTTATAGTTCTCAAGATTTCAGGAATCCAAAATAATTTGACCTATTTATTTAGGATCATCAAGTCTTCTCTGAAACTATAAGTGTAAAAAAAATACAAACAAAAGTCCTGATAATTTTGGAAAGAGAATAAAATCTACTTGGATGAACAAGCACCTTAATTCTCTAAATAAATATATATTCTAAAGAGACAAAAATAATGAATAAGCTTGATCAATTCTGAATTTAATTTTTAATGCCTTTTTCTTTTTACTTCTCAAACCGTTTTCTTATGCATAGAGAACAAAAGAAGAATCATCCTGCAGTTAATTTTTATAATTTCATCAGCTGGTAGCAGAGGACCAGTTGCTTTGTGGATAAAGTGTTGGCTTTATATTCTAAAGGACAACTTCAAATCCTGTTAAGGTTATATTTTTATTAAAATTTCCATTAATTTTTCCATCAATGTGATTATAGATTAATATTAATTAATTCTTACCATTTTTTGAAGAAATAAATGGAGCCATATCTGATTCAAAGTTAAACAAGACACTATTCAGGCTTTCTTGGTAACCCTTTCCTGGGTTCAGAATTGGTTGGGGAGAAAGGGAATAAGATATCTTTAATGGCATTTTATTGAACTTAGCAATTTAAATGGCCTACCCTGATTTCTGAAGATATCAAATTACCATATGGAAGATGTCTTTCTCATCAAATCTGCTCTTATTGTTTACCCAGAAAATGACAGAGGTAATTTTTAATGTTGGATGTAGTACTTTTGTGTATGAGTCATTGATATTAACGAGATTCTGGGATAAGGTCTCTCTGTGCTAAAAACTGCTACGTCAACAAACATTAATATTACAGAAACTGACAACAGGAACCACTGGCATTGCTTCTCTGGAATTTTAATTTATTAACGTAGCAGATGAAAAAATGTAACCTAGGAAGAGTATAATCTTTATGCTTCTTGGGGAATGCTGGGATATTAAGGTGGCCCACCAGGTAGCCTATTCGTATTAAGACATTCTTAAACTCCTTAGAGAGATGGGAAAGAGGACTTTAAAACTGATGGGTACAGCTCTGGGTCCTTGGGAACAACCTTTTCCAGACAGATGCATGACAAAGGATTATTACAAGCTTTGAGGATGGAATGTTATTCAAAGTGAAATGCAAATTCACTCTAACACACTCTAAGTTTTAGTGATTAAGGTGAATGTCTCATTCTCTGAAGTATTGCAGAACCAAATAAAGTTCACAGTCACCTCATCTCAGTCATCTAACAGTGATGGGAAGTTTGGAGTATTCTAGGATTTATAGGCGGATGCAGAGTTTCTGTTTTGGAGCCTAGCACTGTGATATTTACGCTTTAAAGGAGAAGTATGTAGAGACTAATATTCCTCTATACCTTGTTTGCCTATTTTTTGTTACCTATAATGTCAGGAGACGTTTTTAATTTCTTTAGAAAAAACGAGTTGTAGAAATAGGTCAGAATATAATCCAAAATCTGACAGGTAAAGCAGAAAAGGGTGAAGCCCCCAAACACCAATATGCATGTGTTAAATATTTTATGTTATATACTGAGATGCCTTATAGTAAGAAAGCTATTAGACTATTTTTTTAATCAATGATTTTAAGAGCCAACATTCATTCGACATTTTCTTTGTGCTAGGCACTGTTGAGAGTTTTAACCTTATGGAAGTCTCACAGCCACCATATCAGGAAGGTATTATTATTTTTTCTATTATAAAGATAAGTAAACTGAGATTTAGGGAGTTAATCACAAAGACTAGTCAGCAAACAACTCAATCAGTTTGTGACAATCTCAAAGTGTCCATGTAGAAATTCTTAGAAGTAACAATTTTGTTTAAGAGAGCATTGAAAGCAGTATTTTCAGAGAGGAAAAAAAATTTGAAACTGTATTAATTGTCTGTGTCATAAGTTGAGAGAGGAGGTGTAGACTTGCTTCCTGAAGTTGTCTGCAGCCGGGATTATTACAATACAAATAAAAGGTTCTAGGAACCCATAGATTGACATCACCATGCAAAAGAGTGGGGAAAAGACCATCATGCCCACATCACCTCAGAAAACACATGCATTCCATATGGGGCTGGATGATCCAGAGCAGGGGTTCAGCACTTTTTCTTTAAGATTGGGTTTCATTCTGCTAACAGCATGTTGGATGAGTGCCCACTAGCAAGCAATTAAGACTTTGTGCTTGCCTGCATTTTAGTGGCTCTCCTCATGCAACATGCAGCCACATGGGAGCAGAAGCTGTGCCAGCATGGGTCACGGTCTGGGAGCAGCATCAGGAGAGCTTCTATTCTTTAAGGACTCAGTCTTCTGGGAAGCTGGATGATTGACTGGCTGTGCCTGTGAGAGAAGATCAGGAAGGGAGATGGACGAACAAATGGGAACTACAGGGAGATACCCAAAGCGGACTTGGGAGAAATAAGCAAAATGCTACCAAGGAACCTAAAGGAAAAGGAGATAAATCAGAGTCTGAAAATTAAGATGCAATTGGGTTCAATAACAAAGGAGACAAAACCTGAATGGCTGATGAGAACTTCTTAACCACTGAACTTGGATGATGACCTCATTAATTTTTTTTTAATAAGAAACACACAAGTGCTGAGAACCTAAAATATGCCAGGTACAGGGCTGGGGACATGAAGATGAGTGAGACATTTTCCTGTGAGGGTGATGGGAGAAGTAGAGCCACCATGTGTAGTGTCAGACTAAACAGCTGACTACCATTCACACAGACTTATGGAAAAGGCAACGGTGCAGCCAACCAATTTCCTCTCCCCGTCTCACTTTGTTTTGTGTCTGAAAAGAAAGCATCTTGATTCAGGATGGCCTAAGGAGTGCCGAAAAGAATTAGAAGGCTTTATGCAAAGATGAAATAGCCTCTGTGGGAAGGCCAAGTTTTTCACATCTGAAAACAAAGTAGGCCAAATTAGTGGCTTCAAATCTGATTGATTACTCAGTACCTCCTGGGCATGATTTTACAGTACAGAACAGAACTCCTGCTCCTGGAAATTCTGGTTCAATAGGTCTAACCGGATACATTCTCATGATGCAAACATTGCCCTGAACAATTGTGAAAAGAACTGAAATCACAAAAACAACATTTTCCCCTTCAAAATAGACTTTGTTAGGTTAAAATTAAAGGGAAGAAAACTGCCTTGCTGGCTACATCTGCATATAATCTATAAAAATCCAAATGTACAGAAAACTATCCTTCAAATTATGAATATGGCCCCTTAAACAAGCAGTCTCACTGGTGTATATGAAAGCAATTTTATACATGTTATTTTTAGGGATAGATCAATTGCATTACCTGAAACACAAACATATACAATTAGTAATTTATACTTTCTACCTACTTGGAAAGTTGAGCATAAACTAGGTTTCATGGAGCATTAGTCTAATCACTAACTAGGAGTTTTGACTTTATGGGCCTTTAGATGACATGCAAAAATTATAACCTTATGAAAGCCATAGTCTGGATCAAAGTGAATTTTTAAATATATCTAACATGCTTAAAGATCTGAGTCATAAAAAATTCTTGGGTTTAAAACATTATTTTGCAGTAATATCAATCTTTGCTTAAGTAATACCTTATGCAAATGTTTACATATCTAAAAAGATAAGATTGGAACATGTAGGGCAGAACAGTTCCGGTGTTCAGAGTCTCCTCTTCGGCGATCACATTATCTACGGTGAGAACTCTTAATCCCCTCTTCAGGACCCTGGACTTCCACAGGGCACGGACAGAAAATGGAGTATCCATTTTAAATTTTATTTTGAAGTAAATCCCCACAAATTGAGCATTATACTGGATTTCAATAGGTATGTGAGGTTAATCCTTAAGTGGTTATTCATTTGAGGTAAACCTCCCCAGTGGCTCAAACAAACTGAGGAACTGTGCATGTGTGGTTGAATCCAGCCGACTGGGTCACTCCAGCGGGCACACCAAGTGACGTAAATAAACATCAGGGGACTTTTTGTCAAACCCCAATTCATCTCTGATTTCCATTCGCCAGGTAAGTTAACTTGAGCAAGTTAGTCAACCTTTCCCAGTCCCGTTTCTTTACCTGTCAAATGGGGACAGTGACTACCTTTCACTCTGGTGGAGACTGGTTCTTAGCAACAGGACGGGCTATTTCTTTTCCTGCTTTCCTGTGAACAGTTCTCGTTAGGAATTTGGGAAATTGCTTCAATTCCTTAAGGCCTATTCAGATGTATTCTTTTCATTTCTCTGCACTAAAATGGACTCCTTGTGATACAAAAGAATTAATAATGGGCTTCCACGAGCAATCAATTGCTACCACTTTTACCACGGAACTGAGGAGAACATCTTATTAAATTCCGAGTTCTCAAGTAAGTTGATTACACCTTAACATATAATAATTACTTGCCATGGTCTTGGAATATGTTTATCTATTAATGATCACATTAGGTAGATTTTGTTACAAATTGTTGCATTTTCAAAATGCTCAGGCAAATACACACCTCCAGCTAGTCAGATAAATCTGAAGGCTGGCAAAGGGGAAAAAATGAAACTCTCTAGGTAAAGTATAGGGTATTGTGTGTATAAGTGTGTGTGTGTGTGTGTGTGTGTGTGTGCGCGCACGCGTGCGCGCATATCCACTGGGGACCACAGGAAAAACAACAACTGTGATAACAAAAATCTCAACTGTGAATGCCCCAGAGGTGGGAATTCAATCTCATTTTTGAGATTTATTTTTAAACTGGTCCAGGCTTAGCTCAAAGCTTACTTCATGTTATTTCCAAAGGAGGTAGTGTAATGACACATGGTACATATATAGCCCTTGTATAATGATGAGATTCTTTTTTGAAACATAAGTGCAATATAAGTGCACACTGCTGCAACTGAAATAATCTTCTATATTTCTTTCAGGTAAGACATTATCACCCATTTAATCAAACAGTTCAATACTGAGAGGAAAACTCCCCCTAATTCTGCCCTATTCATGCATTTTACAAGGATTTTGCAAGCACCCAGGGCAGAAAACCCAAACATTTTATTTTGGCAAGGGAAGCTTTATAGAAATATTTGCAATATTTTGTGTTAATCCCTTCACAAGTCACTTTGGTTTGTCAAATATTTGTTCTAGCAGACTTTTCTACAGTTACAGAGTACATCAATCTGTTGTTTTAACCTTTTGAAAATCACCCTGTGTCTTCTTGAAGGAAATAAAGAGTCATTGATGAAACCTTTTAAGTTTTCAACTTCTTTGCAATAAGGTGCCTGGAAGAGAAATCAGCACATTACCTCAAGGGAACGGCTGCATCTCTGCTTACTTTCTTGGCTCATCGCTTTATGGATATGAGGGACCTTAAAAAGTAAATGGTGGTTGAAAAGAACAAACATATTTATTAGGGCAGTTAGAAAAGACTGTTTTGATATTTGCCAAGTTCCTTCTCAATAACATGTTTGGCAGCTACCAAATGACACGGCCTGCCCAGAGTTGATTTTGACGAAGCCTCTGGGATGTGTTAAAAAGTAAACCAGAGCAAATCACGTACTGGAAAGCATAACTCAATCAAGGAAAAATGTATGATTAAGGGTGACATGGGCAAGGAAAGCTTTGCCAGAGCTCAGGGTAAATATTTGTATCAGTGTGAAGAGAAAGCTTCGTGACGCTGATGTCAACCAGCTGGAATTTTCATTGTTTATAAACTTTTGTTGTTAGAGTTGAATTCTGGCAGAAAAGGTACCAAAGAAAGAGCAGTTTCCCAGCATGAAAGTTTGAATTCTGATAAGGCAGCTTGACCAGATATGAGCGCAACGATGCAGAATTTCAGCCACTTTTTCCTTCCAGAATTCTCTTGCCAAGAAACAACCTTCTTGCCTCCATCTCATTTTGACAAAATCCATCAGGGTTACCAAAAAGACAAGATTTTGTTTCGTTTTGTTCTGTTTTGTAAGGATTTATGCCTTCTTCTTCTTTTGTAGAACCATCAGAAAATGGGTAGGAATCTAAATGGATGTTTTGTTCTTTTTTTTTTTTTTAAACAGAAGAACGTTGCCACATGAATCAGGTATTTTAATGACTGAAAATAAAGGGCTTGGGACTGAAACAACCAATTTTTTGAGGAGTGTCCATTAAATTCATGATGCCAAGCTATTTATTTTTTTACCTCATTGTAGGTCATTTTATATGTTTAAACTCAGTAGTTGAACAAGTTAAAGGATTTGGGCACTTTGTTGAACTCACCAACTAGGGAATCTGTATTTTCTTACTAAACTACGTTTTATTGTAATTTTTGGAATACTGGAGATAGCCAAAAGTTATAAATCAAACAATATTACAAGGAAATGGATTTGTATGCACATTTACAGTAGTTCAGAACAATTAACTCAACTTTCAGGCAGGGAAAGAGAAATTGGTGGAAACTGACTAGTAACACATAGTCCTTCCTCTGAAAAATAAGCACACAAATGGTTCTCATTTGGCAAAGATGGACACAGAGAGATGCCCCATTTTCAGAGATGGACTTCTGCCAGAAACCTTCTCTGCAGGACAGATGTCCTGACAAGTGTTCCTTGCTTCTCCCTCATGATAGCCTGGGAGCTCCAATAGGAACCACATTCAGTAAGGGATGTGTAGTGAGATTCACTGAAAAGGAAATAAAGAGAACTCCAAATTCCTATCAAGTTATAATTTCTTTAAATAACTGTATGTTTTAAGTATAGTTCAATGTGGTTGGCCTAAAACATAGCACCACGAGACTTACACAGTTGTGCTGTTTTTGAAAAGGCTCATTACATCCATTCAGGAAGAAGCTCAAACTCGAGAGGCCCTCCGCTGGCCCCCCGTATCCCACAATGAATTGAAGGCTGGCCCTGCCAGTGTGGAAACAGGACACATCACAAACATAACCACACCACCCAGCTGCGCTAAGAATAGAAACCAAGCCCCTGCTGGTGTAATTAAGAAATCTTCTCTCCCAGTCCTTGGGCTTTAGAGACCTGGATCACTAACTAATTCTAATTTAGAATGCTTGTTTGATAAGGGTCTTTGTAAACTAGGAAGGAAACTGAACATGAAAACTCTTCATTATAAGTTTCTGAGCTGATACGTTCTCCTTGTGAAGTAGAGTCTCTGGTTCACTGGCCTAGACATTAGCCTTCAGGGCGTAGCTCTTTCTGGTGCACTGAGATGATGGTGTCTTTTCAGAAGCCAAAGAAGTGCCAAATCCTTCCACCTGAAGTTTGTGCATTTCTGCTCAGTTGCAATGTGCTCGCAGCCCACGGAATTCAAGGGAATGCATACAAAATAAATACCATACTTAAAGCTAGAAACCTACCAGGTGGGAACCCTGGGCTAGGACACACTTAGGTTTCAGTTATATTAAGGTACATACAAATTTAAAAGGAACCAACCTGTCACTGAGCTATTCCTTTCTTATCCCCTTCCTGCCTCTCAATGACAGGACACTCTCTAGGTCATTCTGCCTTGTGGATTGGGACCCTCTGGCATTATATTTTAATTAAATGGTCAGATTATTAATGCGTGAAAATCAGTCACTGCAAATGTTGAGCTAACCATTTTTCATACATAATGTGTCCATATCAACGTTATAACAGCCATATACTAAAGATTGACATGGTCACTTTTAAAGAAGAAACCCTGATAAATATTTGAGCTAAAGATTCTTGGGATCATGCTAAGGGGCCAAGAGGTCAGATCTCACTGCTGATTTTTCACCCTGCTGTGTAGTAGTGGAAAATCGCTTAGCCCACCTGCTTGTAGGTCCATTCTAGAGGTTCAACAGAGGAGATAACTGGTCATGTATTCATGGTATACTAGCATGCATTCAACACTGTGTTTGAAACAGAGGGGATTCTGAATAATTTTAAAAAACCATTCATATAGACTAAACCCATTTGTTTTGCAAGCCTAATATCTCTTCTTTATGGAATCCTACCCTCCTTATGTTTTGAGAATTCCTCTTCCCTTCATTTCAACCATACATTACTGTGGAAGGCAGAAAGCTAATATAATTATTACCTGTTGCCTAACCTTATTTGATTGGTCCAAGTTAAGGAAGTCAGAGTCTTTCCTAGCAAATTTGAGATAAAAATAAGACATCCTAGCTCAGCTTGAATGCTCTCTTAAATAGAGGAGATGAAAACATCCAGCCTATTGATGGCCTCGTACCTCCCTGTAGACTTGAGAATGAGAAAAAGCCAACCTGTAGCAAGAAGGAAGAAGGCATAGGGTTAGAGACCAACGAAGGATGGAGAGATGATTTTTGAGTTTCTGCTACTAGCTCACCCAGGCCCAGCTGTATCCCTTTCCCAGAGATACTCCGATGCGGTGAAAAATACGAGAAGACTCTACTACTTAAGTTAGTTAAAATGGGTGTCTATATGTTGCAGTAGCAGTTAGGGCTTAACTCTTCAACCCACTACCTTCAAAGAAACAATGAAGGAATTTGTTGATTACTTAGTGTGTGCTAGGTTGTTCATATGAATTATCTCATGTAATCCCTTTAGCAATCCTAGAACTTTAAATAACCTTATTTCCATTTTATAGAGGAAGAGACTGAAGATCAGAGAAGCTAACTACCTTATCCACGGTCACACAGTCTGTCACTTCAGAGTAAGTCCAAACTCTACCCTCTTGCATTGCTTGCCAACGTCCTTCGGAATCTAGCTGAGGAAGAACTCCCCTGCATTCAATATGTAAAGAATGTAATACATTTCAGAATATTGTTAGTGATGTATGATTACAGATAAAGAAATGTAAATGCAGGATGGAGTAGTAAAGACAAGTCTCTTGAGATAGAACTCTCTCAGTTACAAATGACAGAAACTATACCCAACTCACAGACTGCTTCAGGAATTCGGAAGTGCAACGGCCAGTCTTACTTCACACATCGCCAGTTCTGGGATTTAAAGGAGCTCAGCAGCACTCTCTCTCGGTTCCTTGACTCTGCTTTTCTCCTTGTTGCTTTCACCCTCAGAACACTTTCTACAAGTAGTTTCCCTAAGCGTGTTTCAAACACTTGCACGGCCTGCAAATTACACTGGTGGCTCTTATAAAATGGGGCCTGTAGCCTGAAGTCCTTTCCCTTTCGCCCAGAGATGGAGCCTAGGGAAGAGGCGATTACAAGCCCTGGAAGTTGACAGAAAGCTGTTTGGCATAAAGTTCCATGGTTTGGGGACCAAGAGCATAGTATAGAAGGCAAGGGCTTGGCTCTCAGGGAAGTGTGAGAGCAAGAGTAGCCTCTGCATGGAGTCCCCAGCTCTCATATCTACAAATGACACCTGGTGGCACCCAGCAACTTCAGACTTGCAACTACTTAATATAAGGTCCAAGGAAAAGATAAAGGGAACAAACAAAAGTCTTACATCACCTCCAAACTGAGTCCTATTGGACAGACTTCATCTCAAGCTCATCCTGGACTCAATTATTATTGCCAAAGAACCAGACTATGCTGATTAGCCAGTCCTGACTCTGAGTACCCAGCCAGATTTGGGTGTTAGGATTAGCCCAATAGAACCAGGCAGATGGAGAGTGGTTGAGTGGTTACACTGCTACCTAAAACCAGGGATTAGATGCTGGGCAGGCCAGAAACAAAACGAAACAAAACAAAAACCCCCAGAAACAAAAACAACCAGGAGAATTGTAACTTGATATGTTAAGGATGATTATAATAATATGTAATAATAATACAGCAATAATTATTATTATTATTCTGAGCAGTAACATACAAATAACAGTGAACGTTTGTTGAGCATTTATTGTGTGACAACCATTTTGCTAAGGGCCTAAACTATATCATTACATTTACTTAACAACCCTGATGTATAGATACTGTCATTATTGCTAATTTATAAATGAGGAAACTAAGGCTTAAAGAACGTAAGCAACTTGCTTTATAACCAAGCCAGAGTAGAACTCGGGACTGTGTACCAGTGGTGTCTTGTTATTTGCCACTACAATATATGTGGAAATTTCCATTTCTCACACACTTAGCCATAAACATTTGACATTATGAGTAAACCACTTGAAAAAAGGCTTGCAGAATTGTAATTCTCCATCTTGAATCCTGTGGCAAGTCAAAGGGGAATCCAAGTGGGAGAATGGGTACCGGGACCTTTTTTTCTTGAACCTGTTCTTCCCTAAGATTACATCTTCAGTGCAAGACGGTCCCTCTGAAATGTAGGAGCTTGGAATCTCACCTTGCAGACTCACAAATTATTTTTTGTTTTTTTGGGGGGGTTTCTTTGTTTTGGCTTCTTTTCTTCATGTTTTGACTACACAAAATAATTAATTTTATTTAACCAGGGAGTGCTCTGGGTAGGATACAATAAGCAAAATTTAAAAGTTCTGCCACTCTTTGGAGGATATTGTTACACCCTTTTAACATTCAAGGCTGAGAAAAAATATCTTATTTTATTATTTTTGTGTTCTAGTTTTTATCATTATTAAAATAATGGTGACAATCTTGAAATCATTTAAAATGTTATGTCATTTGTAAATAGTTAATAAAGTCAATGGTTGAAAATCAAATCAATTAAAATTTACACATAGGGAAGTCTTTTCTTCTACCTATGGTCCCTCTTATTCCTGATAGGTTATCAGTTAATCACTTTCATATATTTTTTTGTACTTTTTCAGTGTTATTAAATTTATTATGTAAAACTATTCCATCATAACTGTTGAAACGTTCAAGTTCCCTTGTTCCTTACCAAATTTTTCTACAGGGAAATCCTGCAAAATCAGAGATTTCACACCAATTTAAAAATGCAGAAGAAAAAAAGTGAGTGGAGGAAAACTGAGTCATAGCTGCAATTATTTCTTACCATTTTTTTTCCTTTGAAATCTTGCAATGTTGATCTCATTTACTCTTCAAAATATGGATGTGATAATTTGGGTGCAACTTCAGGTGGACAATTTCTTCCCCTAGATTCAAAAGTCCCATGACCATGAACACAGTAGACATTCCTGATGGATCCAGGCATTCGTGGAGCACCAACTCCTGTCAAGTTCTTGGGACTGTGGGGATTAAAGAAATAGGAGCCCTCAAGTGTGCCATAAGTCATTTACTGTCCCCAAGAGCCCTCATGTAAAAAGAAAATATCACTTGAGGATGTGAGTGGGTGTTAATAGCACGTGGGTTTGGGTTCAACCTAGGAAAGATGGTAGCAGGCAAAGCTGATCAACATTTAACGTCTCTGCAATTATTTGTTGATTTTTCTTCTATAATTGTATTGGGGAGAAAAATAATTTTCTCTCTACCCTTATGAATTCTTGGCTGAGATCCTTATAATAAAAGACAGATTGACAAGAGAAAAACACACACATATATTAACATGCATGCTTCATGCATACATGGGCGATGATACCCAGGGGAAAAAAGTAACTCTAGAGGTGGCTTAGAATTGAGACTTAAATACCAGCTTCAGAGGGAAAAGAAAGGGGGATCTAAGCCTCTCAGGAGAGAGTAAAGGACTTCTATGAAGAATGAACGGGCCCTTAGAAGACGAGATGGGAGATACAATAGTTTGTGACAAGTTTGTCTAGGTGTGGTGTGGTGTTAACTTCCAGTCTCACCACCTGTGACTACAGTTAATATTCTCCAGTTGATGAAACTCTCAAGGTGGGGATTTTTATCAGTTGAGTTCCTTTTGAAGATTTGTCTTCAGGCCCGTAAGGGGAATTCAGAGAAAGCTTCTCCCCACGTTCACTGTTTTTCAAGTGACTCCAGCTCAAAATACTCAGTATGGGCCTGGCACATTCTGCTACTTTTCACCTTGACTCCAGAGTTTACAAAGGTGATTTCTTTTTCACTGCTGTAGCCCCATTACCTGACTTGCCTGAGATATTAAACATATATGGAACAGACTGTCTGGGAGAGGAGGGAACCCCTCTTCCAGAGGTATTCAAGCAGAACTCAGATCTCCATCTTGAGAGGAATTGATGAGGAAGCTGACTTTAAGTCTCCATCCAACTCTAGGACTTTATGATTTTCAGATTAAAGAAATCAGATCCTCATTAGATTCCTCTAAGAAAAGGCAGAAAATAGATGACACACAAAGAACCCTGAAGGTGGTGTGGGAACCAGAGACTATAACCCTGGGCTGGGACCCTCTGGGAAATTGCTGTTCCTGTCCTACTGCCCCCAGTGTCAGAAGTAGAGCTTGGTGGGTAAAAGATCTGAATGGAGGAATAAACAAAATAAAAGTCCTTACATCAGCCACAGTGCTCTCCCATACCCCAGCAAATAATAAGATGACCCTTCCTGAAAAAGAAGAAGAAGAAGAAGAAAATAAAAGAGTAAAAGCAGGCAAATAGTCTGGGAAGCATGGTGAATAAAAGAAAAGGGAAGAAAAGAAAAGAAAAGAAAAGAAAAGAAAAGAAAAGAAAAGAAAAGAAAAGAAAAGGAAAGGAAAGGAAAGAAAAGAAAAAAAATAGCAAGCAAACAAAAACAACATTACCCAGGAGGAATGAAAGTAGAGACGGAAGTAGTAAATGAGAAACAAATGGGAGCAGCAGGCTGTGTTTCCCGTTGCCCTCTTTAACTGAACTCTCTAGTTAAAACTTCTCATCCAGGATCTGAGCAACGCGGTAAGCACCTGTAATTGGTTTCTTACTAAAAAATCAATGCCGTTAAAAACCCACTTGTCTGAAAAGGAAATCTAAATATAAGCCTGATATAAATGGGTCTTTATGTGATTGTAATTTCTTAATTGGTTTTAAATACGTGAGTCTTTCTTAGCGGTGGGCTTCACCTCCACTTAGGGAAGGGAAGCAGTCCCCCTGGAGAGATGGAACCAGGCCTGCTTGGGCAGCAGCCCCAGGCCCAGGGATGGATGCCAGTCTGAGTGGCTTCAGCTCTTCTTTGCCGCAGCCCGGTCCCCACCAGGAGGCCAGCTCCTCGCCTCAGGTTAACCACAGTGAGCGCCACAGCAAGTCGACTCACAGCAAAGACAGAGATGGGGGTAGACTCTAGCTAAAGGGGGCCACGGAGACTGCAAAAGTATCATATTATCCTTGAATATCTACAGCTTCCACTTCTCTCTCCATTCTCTTGCAGCAAGCATTTCTCCTCTTATAAAACAAAGGAAAGAAATAAAGCAGTGATTACTTTCACACCCCCTATTAATATAAGCCTAGGAAATATATCCCTTTCCCCTAGATTTGCGTAAGCAGATTTAGGATCCAACAAGCATTATTTTAAAAGGGCCATCCTTATTTGGCTCTAGAAATTAAAAAAAAAAAAAAAGTATTCCCTAATCAGATCTTTTAAATCCGTTTTCTCTGAACATTCACATTTGGAGTCCTTGAAAACTTGGCCCTGTGTAGCCTGTTATTCCTTCTCCGTGGACTTCACCTTTGAGGGGCTGAGGATCCGATGCTTAGGAGAGTTAGGGTGCGTGGGGCTGGATGAACCGGGTCCCAGAATCATCAGAAAGGCAAAAGAGCTTTATGAGTCCCTCTCTCTGCATCGTCCCCTGAAGGGGCAGCCCAGACAGAGCGTGGACACTATGCTGCACATGGCAGAGGTGGCCTGCCGCACATTTCGGCCTATGTTCTAACAGCCAACTTGTCAATGAATGCCATTAGCACAGATGTGCCACGGGCACTCGGGGACTGAGCGGCGGGCAACCTCAGATCAGTGTGGGAAGAGCAGACATCGGGTGGTAACAACTTTCAGTCATTACTGACCTGGGCTCTATTCAAACCAGTGACCTAGAAATGAAGGGCTCCGAATCCCATTACTAATTCCCCGAGCCATCAAGTCTCCCCTATGGCCTGGATCTTGTCCTGAAACCCTGGTCTCCTGTTGAAATAGCATTAGACGGCAGCCACTGAGTTGGCAGGCAGGGTTTTTAAAATAAAAGAGGGGTGGGGGGTGGAGAGGAAAATGTGCACTTACCAAGTTGGCTTTAATTATTACTTTAAAGTTTTCAGCTCCTTTAAACCTAAAAACCTGAACCTTCTTTAAAGTCAAAAGCTTGCCAGGAAGTACAAGAAGGGGGTTCAAACACACACAGCCTTCTATTTTGCTTGAATGGGGAAAATACACATGCCCCCTCCCAAACCGAGGAATAATGAGAGGAAACCAAATGAGAGGAAGTGGTTGAAAAGGAAAGAAAGAGATTAAATGAGTATTGCAAGGAAGAGAAGAATATTTACTGCCAAAGTAAGAAAAAGGAGCTAAATGAAAGCACCCTTGAACGGCTTTCCCCTCTCACTTATTATCTCTCTGTCGCTCTCTCTCAATCCCTCTCATCAAAGAGGGACAATTATTTTTCAGTAAAAAAGTAGGATTTTTGTGAGTTAGGTGAAGCCTGTGCAGGGCGAGCTGGATAGAAATGGCACGTAAAGTTCTGTCCTGCCTTTTAAGCAAAAAGCTCCAGCTTTGCAAAGAGTCCTGTAGGTGGAGCTGCACTCTGCGAATCTCAGATCTCAGCCCCAACAATGAAGCAATTGTTTCCTGTCTCCACTTAGCAATTCCTCCCTCTCTTTCGGTTCTTTCTGGTTGCATGTTCTATTTATTTTAATGTATACCTTTGTGTAAAGCCTGTCTCTGAGTGGTTAGATACCCCGTTGATATGTGGCCTTCAAGGGGGAAAAGGGAGTGCAGCCTGTTCCCATGACATCCCCGGGCTTTGTAGAGCCAAAAAAACCTTCTCAGGAACACCTAATCCTTGGGCTCCGGCCAAGTACCACAATCCTTCTGTACAACTGACATGGGCCACTTGGGACACTTGAGAGCTTTAGGTGTGTCTTTCTGAAGTCAGCCTCGGCCAAGCATGAGGCAAATGTGCCCGACCAAAGAAAATAAATTATGTGGACTCCAATTTTCAGCAGTTATGAAGTATTAAATTACACATGCAAAGAATTCACTTTGGGATTAACCCTTTAGAACTGAAACACAATCTTGTCACAACACTTGTAAAAGGAGCATGCTCTGTGGAAGGCCTGCCTTTCCAAAGACACGGAGGGGGCTGACCGGGAGGCAGAGATGCTAAAAGAAATCGGCTCTAATTAAATACAAACATGCTAGGCTGCTACCTGGGCACAGGAGAGGGTGTATGTTTTGGGGGGTTCTGTCCTGTCTCTTAAGACTAGCTGCTTCCTGTGGCTCCAATACTTTGATGTTACTGTAAAGTTTATGAATTCACAGCAAATCCCTCTTTCAGCACTTAGAATACATTTTATCCTGATTCACACAGCCCCTGTCGCTGCTTCTTCATTCAGATTTAGAGAAGTGGTTGAGAACCACTGGAACTTGAGTGAAATCACAACTAAAGAACTCCTGAAAAGGCATTTGTCTCAGTGACTCAGTGAGTGAAGGCAGACGACATCCTGCCCTGCCCCTTTCAAGAATTCCTGGTTCCCCATAACCATCTGAAGCAGTAAGCTCTTAGTCCCTGAGGTGGCTGAAATTTAACATACGAACTCTGCAGCAGAAAAACCAAACAGGGCTGTTGGTTTCCCCTTGAAAGCTATTTATTTACCAAATGACCATAGAAAGCAAATCTTCAACAATAACAGGAAGAAATCAATCTTGAAGAGCTTAAAAAAGATTTTTTTTAAACAAAGCTAATTTTTCATAAAGTGTGTTTCTTAAGTATGCAAAGCAGGTTTGGGGGAAACATGCCACCTTGTCCCTCTTCCCCTCAGTTCATAATCTGACGGTGAGCTGGGTTCCCAAACAAACGCCTCCCTTACCTCACATGTGCCCCTGAGAGCACACCGACACGGCGACATGTCTGAGACCCCGGGAAACTCATTCACTTGCCTTGTTTTAACCAAAGAGGAAACTATGGCAGAGAAAGCAGGAGTTGCCGAAAGTCACACAGCTAGGATTGCGAGCTGCCTGACTTCCGGTGTAACTTGTTTCTAAAATGACATATCTTTAATTAGAAAAATACCTCGATTTCCCTGTGCCTCAGCTGCTCCCATCCACACAGAGGATATTTTTTCAGACATCTACTGTCTTCAGTTGTATGGAGTACTTTGGGATGCATGTAGAGATTCACTAAAATAATTCAAGGGATAATGAATGGATGTTTTTGTGTTTGTTAACTGTGAAAAAGACAGCCCAACAGAAAGAAAAAGAGTGAGAGGGAAAGAGCAAGACAGAGGGAGAGATGAAGTTCCTGACATCATAGGGTTGTTGGGTGGAGCAACTAATAAAAGGAATTGCTAAGCACTGTGAAATTAGACTGCTGTGTAAAGCTGAAGCAGGATGAACCCAAATTTGCAAATGTCATGAGACTTTTATTTTCAACAGGTGGCATTTGAGAATGCAAACTCTAAGCACCCAAATGAGAGCTCAGAGTAAAAGGGAAGAAATGCGGGGATTTACACACTTGTGAAATCAGGGTGACTGAAAAACATTGCTTCATGTTTGCAGTCTTCTACAGATGCACGTATGGACAGGAATGGCTGATCGGAGATACGCTTAGAAAATGCTCCTCTGATTTTTATTGGTTAACATAGAAGAAGAAAAAAAAAAGTAAGAGAATCTGCTACACAAGAGAAAAGTCACTGACACTGCTTGTGGACAAATGAGTGTGAGCCAAAAACCCCCAAAGCCCACCCATTGCAGCCATCATGATATTCTCACCAAATTGCTTTGCCTGTATCAGATCCACCCTCATATATTTACTCAGATAAGAAAGAACTTTTTGCTGGCAAGCGCCCCAAGTTTGATTTATCACTCATAATACGAAAAGGCTGCCAAGTGAGCCTTTATAATTTCCAGTTCTTAAAATTATTATCATCATCGGGCGTGGAAATAAAGTTCGAGGTTGTAGGTGTGTACACAGCACTCCTGGCAAGAAGTTGGTTTGTTGAGGTGGTTCTCTCTGCCAACAATGTGTCACAAAAGAGGTGCCTAGTCGATGTCAGACCTAAAGAAATATTTTCTCCAAGCTGCTTGTATATATAGCAAGGGATCTGTACAGTGTGGCAGACACTGTAAAGAGGAAACTATTTCTGCTCAGTGAGGGATGTGGACTAAAGCATCCTAATGATTGTGATGGCAACCTGAATTACTTGGTTAAGAAATAAAAATTCTCATCCCTAGGATTTTTCTCTAAAGATTACTCTAAGTTTATGACAGTCTGAATTCTTCCCCACATGTTGGCTAACTAATTTGATCAATTGCTACCTTTGAATATTCATGAGATAAGAGGCGGTCAAGAACTTGCCCACAATGAAGAGTTAGGTAGGATCCTTACCCTCTCCTCCAACCCTACCCTTTGCAAGAAATGTATACCCTTTAAGTGGAGATGGTTAAAAGACGCAGAGCTGAGGCCAGATTTAAATGGGTGATGCAAGAAACTTAGTGGAAATCAAAGATAAGTTTGTAAAAACCCTAACTTCCCAGCCCTTACTTCACCGTATTCTAAAAGAGGCCAGATGTAAGATTATCCTCACTTAAGTCTTGATGGCATTCCTTTGCAAAATCATTTGATTTCAAGTGGCAGAGAGCCTCCCTCGGACATGTGCACAGTCCCTGTGTATGTGCATTTCTGAGGTGAGGCTTTGGCCTGTTATCATTAAAAATAATCTTTAGTTTCTCTTCTTGTCTCCTTTGTTTGTTTGAACAGACAGTGAAAAATAGCTGTTAGAACTTTTTGGTAGAGTGAACATATGATTTTTTTTTTTGAAACAGACAAAGGCATTTTGACCAATGTGTATTATGAAAGCAGATTTTATATAAATATATGTGTATAAAATAAGCTCATTTGCCCATGGCTCAAGGGAAGCTAAACTCACTACAGAAACTTCCCTAATATTTACTTCAGCGTAGTTTTCAGATTTCAATATGTGTAGAGAAAATCAAGGCAAGTGGATAATTGGTATAGGAAAGAGGGCTATGGCCTGTAACTTGCATTTCTTTTACTGTAATGCACACAGTAGACTGGCCTGCGGTGAGTTTCTTCACCAGTGACGGATCCAGACTTGCTGGTATTCTGTTGCAAAACACTGCCCAACAGTACGGTTCCTGCAAAATGCCACTCATGTATGTGACTCTTAATGTGTTTAAATCTACCTGTCTACCTACCTATCTGTCCTCTACTATCTATAAATATATTATTATTTTATTTGTTCCAGAAAGGAGGTAATGTAACTTACATAAATATAATACAGTAAAATTAAAGATTACATGGCTTAGGGAATAGAACAAATGTAAAGTCACAGTAGGAAAGCGAAGATGAAGGCAGAAGTGAGATTGGTACATAAAATGTCTTCCCTAAGGTCCCTGAATTAGACACTGTGTTTTCAGAAGCAAGTGTAAAGGAGGAGTTTCAAACTATGTTGTGATTCACAGTGTCCATAAGTTAATAAGATAGTTTCTCAGGAGAAACACAAATATGCATAGTTCTAAGACCAGAAAGAACTTTCCATCACAGGGCTTCACAAAGAATACAGGAAATTCTACCCATGCTCACTGGTAGCTTAAGACTAAAGCCCAGCTCATGAAGAATAACTATGTGATCTCCATGGGCTTCTGGTAAAGCCATTTTCTCTGACTGCCTTGCTGGATCTTCCTCAAAGGACTCAGCCCTCAAAACTCTCCTTTTCTCTGACTATGGTCACTCTCTCGGTAATGTCATCCAGCCTGATGACTTTAAATATCATCTTTTCATGAACTACCCTAAAATGGATCTATCACGAGCTTCTCTCTTGAGCTCCAGACTCACCATTTACACTGTATATAAGCTCAATAAGCATCTCGAATTTAACATGCCAAAGAATAATAAGAAAAATTGGTTTGACCTCCATATCTGCTCCTTCCTTAAGGTCACCTACTCAGGAAAAAGTAAGCCCATTATTTCGTATGCTAAGGCCAATAACCTGAGAGCTATCCTTAACACCTCTCTTTCATTCATATTTCACACTAATAATTTCTATTATACTTCCTTTCAAGATGCCTTTAGTTGGTCCATTTCTCACTCATTGACACAAATCTGGACCAACTAAGCCACCATGATTTCTTTTTGAGAATACATTTACCTTTTTGTTCATTATGTTCATTCTCTACTTAGCAGTCAAAGTGATCCATTTAATAAATAACTCAGATTATGTCACTGCCTAGCTTAAAACTTTCCACTGGCTTCCATCACATTTTAAATAGAACACAGGTTTCTTCCCAAGGCCTGTATAGCCCTACCTGATAGAACCTCTGTTATTATCCTCTGCCTCCTCCCCCAGCTCACGTCATCCTAGCCATGCTGACCACCTGTTATTTCTTGAACATGCAAAACACAGTCACACCTCAGGGCCTTTGCACTTACTGTTCTCTCTACTTGGTATGTTCTTCCCCTAGTAAACTGCATTACCTCCATTCAGGTCTCTGATCAAAAGACACATTTTTCAGAAAGACCTTGCTTGTGGATTCACCTCCCCTGCCACTAACACTCTCTTTTCTTGCCCTGTTTCATTGGTTTTCAGAATGTTCAGCATTCACGGCTATGGCTTTTTAGCACATTCATTTATTTTCTGATTGTATACTCCGTAAGGGCAGGGATTTGTGTCTTTTGTTCATTGACAAATCTCGATGCCTAATACAGTGTTTGGCCTCATTGTAGATGCTCAATAGAAAACAAACTTGAATTAATTGTTAAACAAATCAAGGGATAGATTTTCAGATTATCTAGAAGAATGGACAGTTTGCATATTCTCTGACTAATTTTTGACAAATAGTATTTCCCCTGCTTCACTTCTTAGGAGTATTGACAAGCAGGGAGCTTGAGGTCATTCTCCCTCAAGAGTTTACTTGGAGTGTAGCATTTAAATTAAGCCACATATCAAGGACAGATCCACATGCTCTACCAATAATTCACACTAGACATTGATTTGGCATCAGTGTGAGAATGAAAGGGGCCTAATGGTGACATCGGCCTGAATAGAAGGACAACTGGCCTCCAATTGATGACCTAAGGGAATTTGGGGCACAGAAATAAGATCTTCCTTCAGAACAGTAAACAGAGTAGAATGAGCATTTACATCACCAAATTTCAAGTCACGGAGCACGACCATGGTGATTTTAACTTAGAACATTTTCAAACACATGTAACCAAATGTCTGCCTTAGACATTTAAATACAACACACAATAATCACAAAATTTTAAAAATAAAACTTCTGTAAACGCAAGTTAAAGTAATTGGAAAAGCTATAGCTAGGGATTTAATGGAGTTAATCTGTAGTCCAGAATCATTGATTATGACTCACCAAAATATGTATGGTTATGTATGCATTTCTTGATGCCATATTAAATTACTACAAACCTAACACCTTAAAATAACATCTATTAATTATTAGAAATCGATTGGACACTTCTGTGTTCTCTGTTTCCAACCCCACAAAGCCAAAGTGAAGGTGTCAGCAATACTGCACTCCCTTCTGGAGGCTCAAAGGGAGAATCCATTTCCAGGCTCACTCAGGGTTTTGGCAGAATTCAGCCCCATGCTGTTGTAGGACTGAAATCCCTGCGTCCTTGCTGGATGTCCAGGGTTCCTCCTTAGCTTCTAGAGCCGCTCCAATTCCTTGGCCTGCGTCCCCAGTAATTTTAAAGTCAGCAGTGATAGGCTGAATCCCTTTCATCCTTTGAATCCCTCCTGTCTCTTCCTGAGCCACATATCTCCTGTCTCTTTGTACTTCCGTGGGGAAAGCTTCTCTGCTCTTAAAGGTTCGTGGGATTCTCCCTCAAATAATATATAGAATAATCTTCCTACCTTATTTTTTTTTATCAATTTAATTTCATCTACGAAAGTCCATTTTGCAATATAATGTAACATATTCACAGGTGAAACACCACTGGACAATGATTGTGGGGCCAAAATCCTGCCTAACGCTGGCCATTTCAAAAATTTAATTTTAGAACAGTTGACCAGTAGCTCTTGTTTTTGAAGACAAATTGCAATTAATGTTCTAATTTGATCAAAACGTTTCCAGTTTTGGGGAAGACCGTGGTGTCACCATGTTGTCTACACATGACCAAATATCTGTTTATATATTGTCAGTTCTACGGAGGAATCTCCATGACTTTCCTTGTGACCTTTAGTAAAATCAAAGGGGTTGGGGTTAGTCAAGTTTATTTCCTAGGTCATTTTAGGGCAGAAGCTGTGGATCCTTTGCACATATTGCATATGTACATCACACATCTTTTCTAGGATTCCAGCCAAGCCTCCTAATACTACTAAGCTTGCCTCAGTGAGCCTTGTTTAATAAAGGAGACCTGTTTGGGTAAGGAAACATCTTTGCTACAAGTCTACACTCTTAGACCTAAGAAAAATTATCTGAAATTTTTGTTTGGAAGCCCAGACATTAAACTTAAATCACTGGAATTAGTGGGAATCAGAACATATAGCATGCACCTGACTTACAATTCTATCAATTTCTCTTTTCTTTGAGAGGTTTACTTGGCTTTTCTGACTCACTTCATTTACTTTCATACTGTCATGCTCACTCAAGGGTCTACTTCATCCACTTCAGCTTCATAATAAAAGAAGAGGAAAACCAAGTTTTAGGCATTTATGTTTATCAAAGGTATTGAATGAGTAGCTACATAGCATTTCCTAATGTCCATCCTTCCTTCCTTCCTTTCTTCCTTCTTTCTGTCCTCCTTCCTTTCTTCTTTTTTTCCTTCCTGTCTGCCTATTGTCTGCCTTCTTTTCTCCTCTCTTTCCCTCCTTCATTAAATAGTGATTAAACATATTATATAAGAATTGTGATGGTTTCTAAAAATACACATAAGAAGAAGACATAGTTCTTGCCCTCAAAGTGTTCACAATCTAGAGACAATGTCAGGTGTCTCTCTGAAGAACAAGAGCAAGAACACCTGAGTGTATCAGGAGATGACAAGAGGAAGAAATATTTGAACAGTACTTCAGAAATGAATGGGGGCAGGAGAATGGGTAGTTCAGCAAAAGAACATCATGGGAGAGCAATATGTGTTCTGGAAAATTCCCAAGGTATGAGTGGACCACTGGTGACTAAAAAGAGTGGCAGTCATTGAGTCTGGTAGGCATGGGTCCAGTTATTAAAGATGAGTGAGAATATCAAATCAAGATTATTAATCAATTGGAGTTTATATTAAGAATATATTAAGAAATAAAAAGGGATACAATGAGAAGTCAGAGAGCACAGGAAACCATGTCAACCAGATATACATGGGACTCACAAGAAGTTACACAACATTTAATATGAGGAAGCTGACTTGATAGCCTACTACTCTCATAGGATTCAGCTTCTCTTTGCCTTTACATTTTGAATCCTAGTAAGCAACTGCAGACTGCTTCTCCTTCCTGCTTATAGCTTCCCTTTACTCACAACTACTCCCTTATATTTTATGGCTTCTGCTAAATGTCTTCCAGGTAAGTCTTTGGATTTCAATGGTACTCACTTGTCTCCATCTCTCTCTGTGTTTCCTACGTTAAAACTCATTGGGAAAAAGAATGTACCTGGATTGCATAGGACTCTGTCCACAATATAAAATGGTAGCAGAGAGCAGGGAGCTCAGGCCATCTGCCACTGAACTCTTGTAACTGCCAATAGACAACAGTGTTCATCAGGACCCATAGCACAGAAATGAGAGGCTGTGGTTAAGGGACCACCCACAGCAACATTTCTCACATATGCTGGCCACAGAATGATTCAGAGCATCATTGAATAAACAGGATTAAAAGAATTTGATGTTTATTCTGCAGATGATGGGTAGAAGTTTATTAAGAAGGAGAGTGAATGATTGTATTCGTATTTTGGAAGGCTAGTGCAATATGGAGGGTGCCTTGGGACTGGAAAGATGTAGAAACAGTGAGAGAAGAGGAACAAGTTGGAAAAACACTGCAGTGATCAAGGCAAAAATCAGGTGCAGGAGCCCGTAGAAATGAAAATGGCAGCACTATGAGGGGGAGGGGGAGGGAAGAGACGGTAGGTGAGGTATTTACAAGAATTTGTCATCTGGAATCACACAGGGCTGTGTTTGAAACTGGCTATGACACTTACTAGCCCTGTGACTACAATCATTCAGCCTCTCTCAGCCTCAATGTCTTCATGAGTGAAATGGGGATAATGCTAGTGAAGACCTTGGTAGACTGTAGTAATAGTCTCCTGAGGTTAAATGGGAACATGCCCGTAAAGTGTCTAGCAAAGAGCCTGGTATACAGTAAGCATTTCATAATGCAACATATGTTAGTTTAAGAATGTTGCTCTCAGACTTCATGACTTTCTGGATGGGGAGAATAGTATCGAGGTAAGGAAGCACACCCTCCTAGAAACCTGAATCCCTGGCTGGGAGGTCTGAATCAGATCACATGTTATCATGGTTTCTTCATGTTCCTGGGAGAAATAAAAAATCTACAGCAAAGGCAAATGTAAGCACATAGTGGTTTGGAGTTTCACATGATTCTCTTTTTTGGAAGAAGGCACTAGTAAATTTCAAAAAAAAAATTCAAAATACTCAGATAATTTAGAGAGTTCCAATATTAGGGTTCCAATATTCAGCCATGTGGAAACATAATTCAAGAGCACTTCATCACAACTACAGCAACATTTTAGAGAAAAAAAAAGTGAATGTTGACTGACTCAGTAATGGCAAGACTTTCTAAATAAGTGACACACAAAGGTAGGATTTTAGGAAACTGTATCGTACCTTGTCTCTATCATGACAATCCTCACCTTAGACTGTGTTGATAATGGTTCTAAATAGGTTACCAAAGCAGAAATCTTGGGGTACAGAGAAGAAAGTTATGAGGAAGAGAGACACATGTTACACCGATTCCTCTTGGTTGGCACATTTTCTTTTCTTACATGACTGTAAAGAGAACTAGAATCACAAAAACTCTTGCTTCTCTTTTCCTTCCATGAACCTCTTTAAACCTAAATCAGTAACAATTTACATCCAATCCTCTTGTTTCTGACACTAGGCTAGGTCCAACAGTGTCTAAATCTCATAATTGTCAAGGAATCATCAGCTCTCTCCATAATGTAAGAAGTCCAATAACAACTGACTTTAGAGTTTGAATCAGGTTAAGAATGCAACATAAACACTAATTAAAAGAATTTTGAGGTTCCCAGTGTCTTCAATTGTATGAGAAGCATTCTGTTTGAAGGTTTCAGTGATGTTCTTTCACAACATTGAATTCTTCTAAAGAAAAAAAAATGGTAGTTTTCCATTTTGTAGCCCTTTACTAAGTAAGGATTTCTCTTCCTCTTTCTTTCTCAAAAATGTTCAGTGCCAAGTGAAACCAATGTAGAAGTCTTTTCCTGGAGACATTTTTATGGTGCTGCTTGAGAAGGCAAAAGTTGCAGTAAACGATTTTTCGGCTGAACAGTCTTAGTTTGTCACACACATGAAAGGTAGCCTCTAAGGAAGTATAGAGGCAGGAGTCAGGAAGGAAACAAAGAGGAACTGAAAGAAAGTGTCCTCTCACGGGAATAACTTCTCCATTCAGTCAGATTCTTGGGTCCCCTTAGTCATTTATCCTCATCACATTTATATGAAAGTTGTGCTACATCAGAAATTAATCATGGTGGGCTGAAATAGCAAGAGGTACAACTGTCAGGCTGAGTTCAAGTTGGAATATAAAAAAATAACTAAGCATTACACTGTTAAGAAGAAAATAAATTATTTTGGAAAGGGCTTTGAATATATACATTTTTTTCTATGTCTAATTACTGCTTTTGATTTAACTCTAAATTCAAAGTATCATTACTTTTTACAGTAGAAAATATCAACATTGCTGCACATTTACTTAATGATTATTTATGTGGCATCTTCCACATTATCTCGGGCACTATAGTGGACACTGGAAATGCATAAGTGAAAAATATAAACAGCCCCTGCTCCCAAGGATCTCACTGATTATCATCAATAAAAACGAATCTATCTTTTACTTATATTTATTTTGAACTTTAGATCTAAATAATAGTATGAAACTATCCTGCAGTAAACAATTAACAGCTTGAAGTTGTTGTTATGAAATAATAAATTGAAAACCTGTAAGATTATCTCTAGCAATTTCTACTTCTGAAAGAACACAAAATTTTTCCAATCGTAGGACTATTCCTCATGTTACTATAATTTAGAACAGATTTTTTTTCATAGTGCATCATATTGCATTGATTTGTTCAACGAAGGTACAGAATATGATTGTGAAGGAAAATAACATGGGCAAAATGAAGTAATGAAATTGTCTCTGTATAATTAAAATTAGCAACTTACGGTTAAAACTAAGTCTGGGCTGACATTCCGAATTGACTCATACTTAGGCTGTTTTCTTTCCCTCTCTTTCTTGGAAGAGGTCAATTAACATCGCAGTGCCAGCTCAAGTTTTTGTAGGTTTGTAGGTTTTGTAGATTTAAAGAGTCTTAGATTGCTGAAGCATTAAAAAAAAATTTTCCCCGATGGCAGTAATGATTTGAATATTAATATTGGATTTTTCGTGGATGTATTAACCTTGTTTATACTAAATCTCATTTTAGGCTGTGCCTTCAAGTTCAACTGATACAAAGTTCTAAGCCAGATGTTTGTAGGAAAGCTTTGGCCCAAATATATATATATGTTTCAAGCAAAAAATATTCTTTCAGATTGCATTGTTGAGCTAACAGCGTCAATTCCTCCCAACTTTTACATAAGTTTTAGCACCACCATGAGCCAGAATTTGTAGCCATTCAGAATTTTTTTCTATTTACTATGAATAGCTGTTCTTAAACTTCATCTAAACGAACAACTATTTCTAAACAGCTCAGTTCTCATTCCTTCCTCATGGTGATAGAACTCCATGTGAAGAACGTCTGCTAAATTCAAGTTTCCTTACAGACAGAGGAGAGAATTCAAAACATACATTCACAAGTCGTGCATTTCAGTCAGCTTGGCAAACATTTAACCAAACTACTGCAAGTGCAGTTATTTTTTTTTATTGACTACTCCTTTCCTTCTTTCTTTTTAGTCACAACTGATTTTGATCCTGTAATAATACTTTAAACATCAGTGTAGTTCTGTTGAGAAAATGAAAGAGGTAAGTGAGCATTTTAGTGGATATAGAAACAAGAACTTGGTTTGTAAAAACTAGAGATAAATAAAGTTCAGAATATGTGAAGCATTACCTGGGGCCAATTGGAGGGATTAAAAATATATCAGAATTACCCAATCCAGAACAATAGGGTACTTCAACAATCAATGAGAGATCCAGCAGTGGAAAAAAATGAACATGAAAAAAGTATTGGAAAATTGAGACCATGAAGAAAGAAAGTGACATTGCTTAATCTAGAAAAGAAATGGTTTGAGGGAAACAATAGAAATTTTATCATATGAAGAGTTATTTTATAGACGATGAGGTCCAGATGTTTCCTTGTCCCCTTAGCTAATGTGGAATTATGTGATAGCAGAAATTTTAGGTTAATTATTATGACTATACAGGCTGAAAAACCCTGAAATTGTTTATCAAGAGATGTGTATGGGAAGGTTTATTCAGCCATACAAATTGACATGGGGCCAGGTACCCACAGGGCCTTATTAAAATTAACCTTCAAATAAGACGCTGAGGTTTTGATGCCTCCAAGCATCCCAGATATGTGGATATATGTAAGATAAACAAATTAGAAAAAAATATATTTGATATCTGTCTCTTTAAGATTATTCAGGATACTTATCCTACCTTAGCTCTATCTGAGAATGGTCATTTTGCTTAGGCATGTTTTCTGTTTTCCAGCAGTTTCAATTGAATGCCCATAAACCTAGATATCTAGGAACAGATTTCCACTTGGTATATCTAGGTAGAGCCAATTTCAAAGTAAAAGTAAGAAATATACTCCTACTACATTTAGAGTAGTAATACTTTCTCAAGAATGCACAAGCAATGACAAAACTGGATAAATCCAGTTACTAATTTAGAGTGAAAGCTAGATATTTTGAGGCACTCATCATTTCTTTTTGCATGGAATGGCCCCTGTGATATAAAAGAGAAATTTAAAATGAAACGAGATTGCAGTTCAGAAGAAGCAACTTGGATAGGCTAGATGATTTAAAGTTTTTTACCTGAATGAGACGATGAATAAATTATTTTATTCTCTAATACTCACAAAGAGATATAACATTCAAAATCACACAATAACATGCACAATCAGAAGCAAATATCGTAGATACTAAATATTTATATCAAAAGTAACACTGAAAAGATCCATTTTTGGCTTCATAGAGTAAGTGCATGATAGCCCATCTAGCCCCTAAATAACAAAAGAAACTGTTAGACAAATCATTTCAAAAAATTAACAACAATGACAACCTGAAGATATCAATAAGTAAACAACAAAATAAAACTTTTGAATGGGAGAAGAAAATGAGTTTCTCCCTATTTTTCTTTTTATCCATAGCCAAAACTTTAAAGAAACCATGGACAATATAAGTGGGAGAAAAGGCCCCTGTGGACCGAAAGGTACAGGCAAATCCCTAAGGTATAAGATCCAGAGAAGAGGATATGTGAATTCTGGGATGAATGACCCTATAGAATTCTCTACTTAATCTGTGAGCTATGTATCATAAAGGTTTTGAAAACTGAACTGAGATTTGAACTGAAATCGTTTAAAGGAGAAAGGACAGAATGTTAGTCTGAACAAAATCAGATTGTTTAGTATTGATTAGAAACTAAAATAAAAACATCTATAATCTCTGGAGGATTGTAACATTTGAAATATCCAGAATACAACCCAATATTACTTTCCATGCAAAGTACAAGAAAAGATGACTCAAAAGCTAGAGTAGGAGACAGAGTTTTTACAACAGCTATTATAAGTATACTTCATGAGAAAAAGGAAAAACACTCTTAAAATGAGTGAAAAAATAGGCATATTTAGCACAAAAATAAAAACTGTAAAAGAAAATCAAGTGGAAATTTTAGAATAAAAAAATAAACAAATAAATAGGAATAAAACTCTATATGAAATGGAGATGGCAGGGAAATGAGGAAACTGAAAATAGATTAGTAAAAATGATCGCATCTGAAAAGCAGAGAGAAAAAAAGTTTTAATTGGATACAGCCTCAAGAACCTATGGAACAATATCAAAATATCTAAATACATATATTTGTGGAGCTCCAGAAGACACTCTGAGAGGAGTAAGTTTGAAGCAGAAAATAAATTGAAGAAACAGTGGAAGAACATCCTAAGTTTTGTGAAAGGCATACATTTATAAATTTATAAAGCCAAAAAAATTATTAACATGATAAATTCAAAGAAAACCATGCCTTCATGCATGTAATGAAGATGCTGAGAATCAAAGGCAAAGGAAACCTTTTGAAAACAGCTGAAAACAAATGGTACATCACAGACAAGGGTCAATCATTCCCATGATCCTGGATTTGTCATCAGCAATAATGGAGGTCAGAGAACAGTAGGAAAACATCTTAAAATTATAAATAAAAGTATTGTCAGACTACAGTTTATTTCCATTTAAAATATACTTCAAGAATAAAGCAAAAAGAAGACATCTTGAGATAATGGGAAACTAAGAACGTGCGTCCATTAGACATGTTCTAGAAGAAATGGTAAAGGAAGTGCTTCAAATTGAAGAGAAATAATATTAGAGAAAATTGTGAATCTTCAGGCACGAAGAGGAACAACAAAAATGGTAAAGAACTGGGCAAATATAAAATACTAATTTTTAACCTCTTAAAAGTTCTTTAAAAATATATATGACTATTTAAAGCAAAAATTATGTAACATCCCTGATGAGTTTTTCAATTTATGTAAATGTTGTATATTTGACAACAATAACAAAGCTCAATGAGATGAAAGGTAGAGGTTCCTACATGGTTTCAGGGTTTCTACAGTTATGGTGAGTTGGTACAATATTAGTTCTACAAGTAATCTATGAAAGGTGTTATGTAAGTACATTTTAATCCTTGGAGCAATCACGCTTCCTTCCTTTCTCTCAAATACACACACACACACACACACACACACACCCCCCCCAACATAAGCTAGAAGGAGATATAACTAAAATGCCAATATTTAAATTAAATTGAAACATTAAAAATATTTAAATAATCTAAAAGAAAGAAAGAACAGATGAACCAAAAACAGAAGCAAAATTAAACAAATAAAATAGTAAACATATTTCAAATATGTCATTAATTACACTAAATGTTACGGTCTAGGTGCTCTAATTAAAAAGCAGGGATACATAGATTGTAGAAAAAGCAAAACTTTACTATGTGCTGTTTACAGGAGACATGTTTTAAGTATAAAGTTAATGATAGTTTGAAACTGTATGGATAGAAAAAAGTATGCCATGCAAAAAGTAAATGCAAGAAAACTGAATATTTTAATATCAGATAAAATAGATTTTGGACAAAGAATACCGAGAAAGATAAATTAAAAATTTCATAATCAAGAAGATATAAAAATTATGAATGATTATGTGCCTAAAAATGGAGACACAAAATGCATCAAGCAAAAATTGAGAGAATTAAATGGAGAAATAATCAATAGCACAAACATAGATGACAATTTTAACATTCGTGTGATGAGGAAATCAGACACCATTTTTTTGTTTGCTGACAGCTTTTAAGCCTCACCTCTCCCTGTTCCCCTTGTGCCCCACATTTGGGCAATCTCATAAGAAAGCTCATAAAAAAAGGAAACTCTCCTACACTGTTGATAGGAATGTATATTGGTGAAGCCATTATGGAAAACAGTATGGAGATTCCTTACAAAGCTGAAAATAGACTTATACTATGATCCAGCAATCTTTCTCCTGGGCATATATCCAGAGGAAACTCTAATTTGAAAAGATACATGAACTTCAGTGTTCATAGCAGCACCATTTACAATAGTCAAGACATGGAAGCAATCTAAATATCCATCAACAGATGACTGGATAAAGAAGTTGTGGTATGTATATATAATGAAATACTACTCAGCTGTGAAAAAGAATAAAATAATAACATTTGCAGCAACATAGATGGACCTGGAGATCGTCATACTCAGTGAAGTAAGCCAGAAAGAGAAAGAAAAATACCATATGCTATCACTTATAATAATATTATTAATATTAAAATCTTTTTAAATATTAAAAAATTCCACACACATAAAAGGACACAAATGAACTTATTTACAAAACAGAAACACACTCATAGACATAGAAAACAGACTTATGGTTACCAGGGGGGAAAAGGAGTGAGGAGTGATAAATTAGGAGTTCAGAATTTGCAGATACTGACTACTATATACAAAGTAGATAAATAGCAAGATCCTACTATATAACACAGGGAACTGTATTTAATACCATGAATAGCCTATAATGAAAAAAAATTGAAAATAAATATATATATTTAATATATGTTTATATATTTTAATATATATTTAATATATTTAAATATATATATAAACACATATATATAAAACTGATTCACTATGTAAATAGACTATACTTCAATTAAAAAAAAAAGGAAGAAAAAAAAAAAAATCTTGAATACTCATTCCTTTAACACCAGCGGGAAACTCAGATCACTCAAGTTCTTGTCCACCTGTAAGAACTCCTACCTCAGTCCCATCCCCTAAGCATAATAAAAACCCAGACCTTTTCCTTGCTCCCTCAAAACATTTTGGATCTGCTTGAGATGCCTGTTCTGATCTCCCTCAGAGACTTCAATTATGAAAATAATAAACTGTTTTTAGTATGTGTGTGGCATCGTCAGTGCTGACATTCAAATTATAGTGTGGGGGGTAGTTCGTCTACCTCTGCAGGTGACTATTACAACTCGTTTCTCAGCAACTGATATAACAAGGAGGCCAAAAGTCAGAAAATTCATTTAAACTGTGTCTTTCCTGGGTTTTTGCCATTGACTTTATGAAAAGTTATAAAAATTTGCTCTTCAAAGATGCTATTAATAAAATAAAAAGGTAAGTCACAGACTCAGAGAAAATATTTGTAATACATTTGTCAAACAAAGGACTTGTGTCTATAAAATACAAAGAACACTACAGCCTAATTTCAAGATAAGCAATTAAATAAGAAAATGAGCAAAAATATTTGAACAGATACTGAACAAAGGAAGATTTATCAATAGGCAATAAGCCCATGAAAAGATGTTCTACATCAACAGTCATCAGGGAAATACAAATATCAGTCACAATAGGATACTACAACTCACACATGAGATGGCTAAAGTTAAATATTCTCACTAAACAAACCGTTGGTGAGAATATGAAGCAATCAGAAATTTTATACAATGTCGTGGGTATATAAAATGTTACAATCCATTTGGAAGACAATTTGGCAGTTTCATAAAAAGTTAAACGTGTGTGTACCATATTACCTGACCATTCCACTTCTCAGCATTTGTCCGAGAATCGAAATCAAAAACGTATGTCCACACAAAGTCTTGTACTTAGATGTTTACAGAAGCAGCTTTATTTGTAATAACCAAAAGCTGGAAGCAACCCCAATATCCATCAACTGATAGATGGATAAACAAATTGTTATATCTGTCTAGTGGAATACTACTCTGCAATAAAAGGGAAAAATTATTGATACACATCATCCCTTGAATAATTTCAAAATCATTATGTTGCACATAGGAAGCCAAGCAAAAGAGATGTATTTAGCGTATATTTCTACCTATGTGAAGTCTTTGAAAATGAAAATTAATCTACAGTGAGAGAAAGCAGGTCACAATTAGAGAAAGAATGGATTGTGTTGAGGAGGAAAAAAATTTCCTCTACCCTTCTAGGTAGGTTCTTCTGGCCAGTTGAAGAATTAAATTGATATGAGTCAGATTAACAGGAGAAAATCAAACAAAAGTTTAGTGACATGTATACAGGAAAGAGACTCAGAAAGACTGAGTAACTCCAAAGTGGCAGAAATCCTCACCTTAAATACCATCTTCAGCTAAAAACAAAAGAAGACATTGAGGGTAGTGGTTTGGGACTTCAAAGAAGAGGAAGGCAAATGTTTGGGAAACAAATATTTGCTGGGCCATGCAGAGACACTGGGGCAAGGAGTGGACTCTGATCTCTAGGCCCTACTGAATTTCCCCCACCATACCTACTCCATATTCTTTACAAATATCCCTGGGGATAGCTCTATTCTGGGAACAGGTCCTCTATCTAAACTCTTTCAGGCATTTAAGGGAGAGGTAAGAAAAACTTCTCCAGTCTCTCTTAAAATTATAACCAGTCTAAATTAATCTTCATGCCAGAGACACATTTTGGAGTGGCAAATTTCACTCCCTACAACTGCAAAGAAGTTTGAGGAAAATTTTAGGAGTGATGGAAATATTAATTATCTTGATTGCTGTGATGGTTTCATGGCTGTGCACACAAGTCAAAACTTATCAAGTGGCACCTTTATATATGTGCAATTTGTATTTATGCCTCAATAACAATTTTTTAAAAAGTTAACATTGGTTTAATGAAATAATTTGATGATTGGGCTTCAAGTTTAATTGAGTGTTAATGATTACCATAATACCAATTGATCAATATTTGGATTAAAGTAAATTATTAAATTAATTCACAGAATCAACAATGATTTAATTGAGATTTAATTGGGTACCTATAGGGTACTAGCTTTTGGGAGAGCTAAACAAATGAAAAATTACCCTCATGTGTTGTTTACTGCTTCTGAAACACCTATTATGTATAGACAAATACTATATACCTAATAGGAATGTTAAGTCACCGTGTAACCCAATCCTGTTTAGGTGTAACTTTTGGTCATAGAATGAATTCTAGAATAGGTTAGAGGTAGTTGTAGTTTAGTGGAAAGATAAAATCAGAAAAATAGGGCATCAAACTCTGGCTCTACAAGGGGCCAGTTAGGGCCAATTTTGTGACAATGTTGGCCTTACATTTCTCATCTGTACTATTGGGATAATCCTATCTCATGGGTTTTTTAGGAAGACTTGTAATTATTGTAATGTTTCTGGAATATAGCTTGCACTCCACTAGTGCTGCGTTATGCTAACATTCTTTGAATGTTTGGTACTGAGTCATCTTTCAAAAGCCCCCTATTCATTATTATCTCACTTCATAGATTTCTAAATAAAGTCTCAGAGAATTTGACTGAATTTTCCCATCTCACCATAGCAGAGCTGATCATCATCCTGACTCCAAAATCTATGTGCTTATCCATTGTGCCGAAGGCACCTCTCTGCGGAAGGCTTCCTGGGAAAGATGACTGTATATGTATAAAAGACAATAAGGGTAGCATTACTGGGGAAGACAAAGTTGCTGCACACATATGAAATTGAACAGTCAAGGTTTAAAGTAGGAGTGTGAAAACAATTTTATTTAAACCAACTCAGAAATGGATCAGTTATCAACTTGCAGTGCTCAAGAAAATGAGATCCCCCACTACGTTGTCTAGAGTTTTAAAACACTGTTTTTGTATCTAATTGTGTTTCACTGCCGCTTCCTGAGCATTATGTTTTTTATCCAAATCCATATTTCATGAATAGGCAAAGCTGAATATAAACATACGTAAATTCACTCTCCATGATATCATCTGAAGGGTAACATAGATATTTATCTCTACCCTCCTGTCACAGTATCTCTCCATCATTAGAATTTGTTCCTTGGGTTCAGATGTGTCTAGCTATTCAAGTGCCAAATCTCCTCTCTTAACATATCTTAGCAAATCTATAGTTCAGAGACATTATTAATCAGATAAAATAGATTCTGTGACAGTCAGGACGGCATTAGAGCGTTTGGAATTCAGGATGGAAGAGGTGCCCTCGGGCAAAAGAGGCACCTTAGAACAGAGGGTGCTGTAATGAGAGAAACTACTTAAGAAGAGCTTCACCTTTCTTTTAATTTGGGTAACTACGTCCCGCTTCCTCTTTTAGACACCTTGGTCTTGCCAATACTATGTTAAGCAGTACAGACTGAAATGGGAAATGTCAGCAAACAATGATTCTTTATATCCAAGTTTCTAAGGATTTGTAAATTTCCTTGCATTTATCTAAAATTAAATCATTTTACTATTGTTGGTGACTATCTTGTATTGAGCACCGTCTATGTACCAAGTATTTTAGTGGGTGTTACCTTGAGTATGATCAAAATTGTAAAGAATAATGACTAGGAGTTTTAGTGATTTGTTTTATAAACCAAATTGTCATTTTTTGTTGCCTATTAATAGACATTTGAAGCTTAGTTATTAATGTATTCAATATCACTTACAAAAGACCTGTCACTTATTTGGTGAAGTCCGGTATCCTTTCTAGCAACAAGAGGAAATGAATGAAGGCATCTAGAAGATGTCTGCTAAAGTACTTTACATCTAAAGAACTCTGTGCTTCTACAAAATTAATTTCTTCTCAAGTCCTGCCATGTAATCTTAGTGTATAGGAAAATTGTAATATGAAAGTCTACAGTGAAGGTACCCATCAAATGAAGCATAGCAAATAGATCTAAACTATGTGTTATTGCTGCATTCTTATTCAGGCAGTGTGGCATGCAACCGGACTGTTTGGTTCCTGCAATACCACCCACTCTACATACCAAAAGGCTTGCATTGAGATACATTGGCCACATTCTCTCTCCAAAACCATCAAAGAATCACAACCCCTGTGATGAATACTTAAACAATGCAGCACCTACAACCCCTGTGGCAATGGCAGATCTAGCAAAAAGCAGGAGTAGAGCCTCAGATGACACTGAGAGTCTGACAACTGACATTTACAACAATGTTAATGATTCACAGTTTTCACATCTATACCATCATGAGAGCCTCCAGTGATGCTGCCACCTGCATGATTCATATGCTATCTTCCCCAGCACTAAACGGGGACAGTGGAGATTCACTTTGCTGGAGAATTAGGGGCCACTGAACTCTGCCATTCTCTTGTGACTGGCAATTGTTGATAAGAAATTGAGTAGCCATTACTCATTTGCAAAAGTTCCACTTTGTCACTTAAATTATAATGTGATAGAAGGCAAATTTTGTTTTTAGAACTAGGGTACAGAAAATAGTAGAAATCAACTAGATAATTTCTGGGATGTCTGACATATCAATAATTTTATACTCACAGGAAACTATTGCTTAGAGTTAATAACAATTCTTGGATTTTGCTTGACTCCCAATTCTTGTTGCTAGTCAGAGGCAACAACTAGTTTATTATGTGGATTTATTGCTGTCTTTGCCTCTCAGTTTTTTGTGAGGGCAACTTGCAGTGATCTCAAAAGGCACTAGTTTAATGATCACATTAAAATTCTTGGATTTTGTACATTGCAGGTATGTTCCAGTTATAATATTAAGATTCCTGAGAGATCATTTCACTAAATGTATTATTCATATGCTTTTTGTCTATTTCAGACTAACATGAATATTAAAAAATTAAAAGTGAAACCATTAACAACATAAGCTCACTATATTTTCATGATGCTGTTAGACTATTGGTAAATATGCATTGTTAATAATAAAAGTAACCACAGGCACCATTTGGAGAATGACTCATATGTTAGGCAGTTTGCATGTCTTTTCTCTAATTTTTATAATAACCTTTCAAGATAGGTGCTGTCATCCTTATAATACAGCTGAGGAATTTAAAGATGAGAAAAGCTGAGTAACTTGCTCAAGCTAGATGGCTATGGAATCAACTCATACCCAGTTTTAACGCTATATATACACTCTTATTAACTGCTTTTTAAAATCTTTACACCTTGGAGACACACAGAATCAAAGCTGCTTACTTACAATTTCATGTGGCTTACTTTTGATATAAGTAAGAATGATAGGGCTCATTTAAGAGTTATACTTCTATTACAAGAAAATGTTTTAGAACTGTCAAATATTCACTAAGGTTAAACCAGATATTTCACTTATATCACTTTCTTGGTCAAATGGACACATCTTCTTTTAACATTCCAGCATTTAAGTTCTGTTATACAGAATGCAACCAGGTCTTTTGTGCTTTGTGTGAAGGTTGATCAAAATTTGAAACCACTGAGTAGTATTCAGATTATTTTGACACTGCATATGCTGTTCCCTGTTGGCTGAAGTAGTGAGAAATACATTCCTATTCTATAGGTCTGTTTTCCTCTCTAAGAAGAATGTTCATGGTATCAAGATTACTAAATCAAGTGGGTTCCCAATTCCCAATAATTGCTTTTTACAATTTATTAATGGCTAAAAATCATACCATTTATTATTTTGCACTGTATATGAACTGTGATTTTATTTCTTTCTTACATAGATTTTTTTTTCCTTTAAAATTTCTATGTATTTCCAAATGGGATGACAATAAATTTATCATAACTTTGTCTTTAGCTTTTAAATTTGTGAATTTCCAACTTAACAATTATTCTATATTTTAAATATTCTCTTTTTATCTGGAATTTTTTCTCACTAAAATTTTCAGTTTTCTTTTTTCATTCTAAACCTTTTTTTTTCTCTAGGCCTGTTACACACTTGACGTGGTGAAAATCCACTGTTTCCTAGACCACATATCTTCCTATGTCTCCCTATGTCTCCTCTTTTTGATGAAGTATGGTTTCAGTAAACTTTAAATGACTTGAAAGTCTTTACATGTCTACAAATGTTCTTATTGCTACCTTACACAAATATGATATTTTTGCTGGGTATCAAATGCAATGTTTAAATTCATTTTACTTTAAACTTTTATAAAATTTGCTTCACAGTCCCTTAGCACCCATAGTTGTGATTGAGAAGCTCATGCTGTTTCTGATTTTTTTTTTCTTGAAGTTAAAGTTTCCTCTCTTCATTAGACAATAACTCTAAGTATGGGTCTTTTCTTTTAGCTTTTGGTGGGCATGTGGAAGACCTTTCCAAGTTGGACCTGTGTCCTTTAGCTCTTGGGAAGATCTCCTTCTGTTCAATGATCACTGCTTTTCATGGTACTCTTTTTGCTCTGTGGGTATGATACCATCTTAAAAGTGTTTTAATATAGTCACTAAAGTTATTCGTAAAGTTCTATTCTGTTTCCAGAATAAACCTTTATTCTTCAAAGTTCATTTTTTTCCCTACTTATTTGTCTTTGCATTCTCTTCCATTTGGTGGGATTTTTCCATATATCTGGAAATTCTTGGCAGTTCATTTGCATTTAAGATTTAAGGGCTGGGTAGCTCATGTGAGTTTCCTCTACTATTTTGTAAGTAAATAAATTCTGTAGTCATCCCCCATGAGCAGGAAGGATGCCTGAAATGGAGTATCCATCCTGAATATGAATAAGCAAGGAGCTGGCTTTCAGACTGGAACCCCTATATTTCAATTTGAAGAAGGCTTTGGACTTGGGGAAACAGCATCTATGCTAAAATGATAAATTTACTTATGTATTTACTGTTTTAAGATCTACTTAGAGGCTGACACCCAGCTGCTTCCTTCATGCATGGAGATAAGAAAGTAGGAACATATTAATTTTTCCATATGTAGATCTTAAACTGTTCCCTATTCAGCTCCACTTTTCACTCCTGTTTTTCATCAGATCTACAAACTCTGTGCGTGAAGCCGCTCTGGGGTTCTGACCGAAATGTAAACTTGTCAGAGTATGTTCTGGGTAGTGGTTTCCTCTCATCTACACATTTTAACTTGTCTAAGAATAAACTGAAAATGCTCATTTACTTACAAATACCTCTTACCAATTCTCTTTACAGTTATGAGGTTATCCTATTTTTGTATTTCAGTACTTGCATTTCATTGGAGGTGGTTTGACGGATGAAAAGCAAACATACCTCTCCAGTTGTTTTGAGTTAGAAGGTGTCATTTTGTGATGTCAAGTGATACATTTAAACAGGTTTTCAAATTGTAGGTGCCATCTCCTGAACTGCCCACCGTATCAAACGAGGGAATCTGCACCCCTGAGCTTTGCTGCTGCCCTTCTCCCTCCTTTACCTCAACTTCTCTCAGTTGTTTCATAATGTTTAAATCACAAAATGGCCAACTTTTATATTCCTACTTTTCTTGCTTTTTTTTTATTTTATTTTTACTTTTTTGTCTTGGTATCTACGATGCTTCTGAAAACTGAAAACCAGAAAACAGTGTTTACAAACTGTATGATGCAGAACTTGATATTTAAGAAATTTTTAAAGATGAAAACAAAGGTTCTTACTTATAAATATGACAATGATGATGATAAATTATCTCAATTTCTCAAGTAGCCTTTATTATTTTAATTAAAATGAAAGTTGATGTATGAAGAAGTTAATCAATAGTATAAATATTGCATTGTTACTGGTCAAGTTCCGTTGCTAATACCCAAACATAAAGACTTCTTTTCTGACACCTTTCTCCTCAAACATCCTGCATGAAATTCCTCCATGGCTCTGACAGCCTTGTCTTCTCCTGATTATTATTACAGGGGCACTCTGATCACTTATCTCTCAGCCTTACTTCTTTTCCTCAGCACACACTTTTTATATATTAATAACTCAAATTCTATACTTGGGAGATTAGCATATGTGGTTTTCTCTCCCCCGGTTTGATATCTAAGAGCCAGGTCTGTATTTTGAAGTTCAAGAGCTCTTATCTCTTGAGCGTTTGATTTGTATTTCTTACTGCCTGTTGAACATTTTCACGTGTGCAGTGGACAACCAGCTAGGAGTAACTATCACTTCCCTTCCTTCTTCCACACTGACAACACTTCTCCTTTGGGATTCTCCTGTTTCATTTATTCCATCACCTTTTACCATCTTCCAGGCCAGACACTTATCCCTCCTACTCACTTCCTGTTAGAATCGCCTAGTTTGCCATAGTGTTTCTTTGATCTAATTCTCGTCTATTTTTTAATGGATATCCACATTTAGCCCACATCATCTTTTGCTTGTATTACTGCAACAACCTCCAATCTGTTTTTTCTAGCTTCTGTCACTGTCTCTCCCAATGTATTCTTCACACTACCACCAGAGTTAGCTTTCTAAGACCAGAGCATATTATTACCCTTTGCTCCAAAACATTCCAGTGTCCCTCACATCCTCAGAATGAAGTCTAACATTCTTACCTTGGCACATAAGAACTCCCACAGTCCTACAGGCTTCATTTCTACATCTGCATCTTTCTCATGCAGTCAATTTTCTAGTCATTGGCTTTTCTCTTTGAAGTGTCTTCTTTCACACTGTCTGCCTTTCAAAGGTCCAACTCAACTTGGCTCATCCCATAGAGCCTTCCCTGATACATCTTGATTGAAATTTATCTTGCCCTTTCTCATTTCATGTTTAACGTTGTATCTCTAATGTACTAGGAATAATTTTGCTTCTCGTAGGATATTTGTTAATGTCTGGAGATACTTTTTGATCATCATGATTCAGAGATAAGTAGAGAAGGGACTACTTCTATCAACTAGAGGGTAGAGGCCAGGGATGCTGCTAAACATCCCATTAAGCATTGACCAGCTCTCCACAATGAAGTGTAAATAGTGTTGGAGTTGAATAACATTTGTTTACTATAACACTTGTTATATTCTTTTTCAACTATTATTACTTACGACATATTTAAATCTTTTCTAAAACATAGGCTACATTTGTAACAAGGACTGAGTCATACTCTCTTTAACTTCCCTTATTGCTTAAGCATAGTAATTTTTTAAAAATGGGACTTAACAAATGCTTCTTGAATTGAAATGTGGACCTCTAGAAACTGCTTGATACATCTCTTATAATTTTTCTCTTACAACTTTCTCCAGCTTCTCTCATCTTCATACAGTTTTCTGATTAGGTATGTCTTTCTTTTCACATGACCCTTTGCTTACATTTCTGTAATCCTTATAATACTGTATGTTATTTTTTATTTACTCAATTTTCTCATTATACTGCAAGCTTCTTATGGACTGGGACAGTCTGCTTTCATCAGGGTAACTAGAGAGCCTAGGACAGTGTCTGGAGGAGGCGCTTGATAAATGATACAAAAAAATCAGATAGAACAATTGTAGAAAATCATTTTAAGAAAAAATATGAGGCTATTTCTATTGTACACATATTTTTTTTCTGTGATGAAAATGACAACCTTAGATATCAACTTAAGCCACTGCTTATATCAAACAGCATCAGGGGAAGCGTACATGCCATCAGGTAGAGCCAGTTATCCCCCCACTAGGTATTAGTGGTTATAGTTACTAGATTTGTTAGCAATCTGACAAGGAATGTCTTACTTCAGTGTTTCTCAAACTGTACTTGATGGACCACCCGCGTCAGTCACCAGAGGGTGTTATATGAAAAATAACAACTTGAAGGCTCTGGAGCTGAGGGCCGGAAATCAGTATTCTTGATAATCTTGGTGATGTTTATGCATATTAAGACTTGTGAACCTTGACTTTCTTGTGTTTTTCCACTTGACATAAACAAGGCACTCCTTTTTCTTCTCACTTAAGTAATTTTCATAATGTCAATATTAACTAATGTTGAGTGAACATTTCCCACATACCAAATATTGCATTAAGCATATAATGTGTTTTATATCACTTGATCCTCATCATTTCAACTATGATGTAGATTCAATTATTATATCTGTTTCAGGGATGTGGGAATCCAGGTATAGAGAGATCATGTTAGTGCTTAATGTCACAAATAGAGTAAGTTTCAGATCTTGCTTCAAAATTCATGTTCTTAGACACAATGCTTTCCTGCCTCTGCATCATTCTAAGATAACTATTTATTTTTTCAGTTGATCATGAAGTGTTCTCTAGTCTGAGACTTCCATTTAGCTTCAGACAGCTCAAATATATTCAGAGTGGCTTTATTATTTGTGAATAAAACGATTAGTGCATTTTCTAAGAGACATATTCCATCTAGAGGTCTGGGTTAAGCTCTTATGTTTCAATATCCTTAATTGATGAAGATTTTCAAAGTGTCTTCCTTTCAACACATGACAGAATCATTAGTAAATATAGATTTAGGACTGCTGTGAAAAGTTAGGCTAAATTGCCGATCACAGTTTAGCAGTCTGCAGAAAACCTGAAAAATAAAAGCCTTTTAGACCTTACTACTGGGGTGACATGAACTGGCAAGGCTGTTATCACCTGATAATGCATTTCTAGGTGAGCTAAGTTTTCCAAAGGCCATTGTGTCCTGCGGTGATGATGGCTGGCAGTTGTGCAGCCCACTGGGCAGCCTTGAGGAAACTGTCCTGGGTCATGGGTAGAGCAACACAATTAATGAGCTCGTTCCTGGGCAAAGCAGGGGGAACAAAGCCTTTGATGGTCTTATTTAAGAAATCTCTTTCCCCTTGGCTAAATACTCCCTCAAACGCCTCTTTCATTGCTTATAAAATCTGAGAGCTGCTTCTCTGACAAGTACCTGGCCCTGCAGTAAAGCAGGAGGCTCTCGGTTGAGGGGAGGGAAGGAGAGCAGACACAGATGATGTCACCCTCCATTCCTACCACCTGTTTATTGACTTGGAAACACAAGATTGTTTGTCTTTATCACTGCCCAAACTGTTCTTCATCTAGTATTTTTCTTGGCTGCCTCATCCTGCTGTCTCCTCGCTGCACAGTGTACGACTGTAACTGGAATTTCGATGGCTCTCGTTTTACGTCCAAACAGTTCTAGTTTCCCCTTACCATATGGTCATCCTGATGTTACCATTTGCCTCAATCATCCTTTTTGTAGCTGCTTGAACATCTTAATTGATCTCAGGAGCTATGTTAGGGATTTATAACAGGCATCAGTATAATTCATCTCACATACACGGACCAGATCTTCTTACCGATTGGATGTGTGTTACGTACACCTAGATATTTACAATTCTCTAAAACCTAGGTTTCACCTTAGTGATAACATAAATGAGCTTTCAAGGGCTACAGCTCACCAGAGGAAACAGTTACCTGTGTCCCCTTGTCTGATATGGTATTTTCCATTTCCCTGAAGTGTTTGGTGTATTACAACATAATTAAGCCTTTTCTTCCTGTTTAAACAAAGTGGTAAATACACTCAGTTTTAAAAGTTTTTTGGAATAAACTGTGAATTCTTATTTTACTAGATACCCACATGTTTTTCTTACTTTCTCATTCATTCAATTTTATGATCAGTAAGACACTCAGAATCATTAAATATGTGTTCATGAATTTTTTGAATATACAGGACACAAAAAGTTGCATTCGATCTCTCTACATTTATCAATGATTTCACATCTCTTCTAAAGCCTGCTTGTCATTCAATTACCCCTCTACCATCAAAGTAAATCCTCCAAAGCAGATTCCTATAGCTTTGTAAACTCACCCTCCCACTCTGCCATGTACACATCCCTTATAAACCTGGTAGAGGGAAATACTATAGCTCCAGAAGATAATTTACGAAATTTCTGGTCTAGTGTCTTTTAAGCCTTGACAAGTGGATGTCAATCTAAGTCACTTTTTCAGAAGAAAGGTGATTTACTAAGGTTATTTTTAGTACCTTGGAATTGGGCCTATTTTCAGAAAAATTATCAAGTGAACAGGTTCAATCTTTGGTACTGTTAGCTCTGCTTTATGCCTTTTAAGTTTCTTTCCTATGTTAAAGCAGGGATTAACCCTGTGTTTCAATTTTCTTAAGTAGGCAGAATTTTGAAGAAATTCTGATGATTATGATATTTTTTTGGTGGCTCCATTGGATGATGATCTGATCTCTTAAAATTACATGTCGGAAGTTACATCTCTTGTGTACAGTGCTTTGCAGAGTATCAGACAAACTTCCCGACTCTGCCTAGAGGGAGAGCTGCTGGGTCTTTTACAATCTGAAGCTGGATCTCTCCAAGGAGAAAAGATGACATTGAATGTCCTAAATAAATAATATCAAAATGAATCTGAGGCAGCATGAAGCCCAGAGTTTTTGTTCACATGGTGTTAGTCCATTGGGGAATTTCAGTGAATAGATCCCTCTCAGAAGGCAATCCCTCTCTTCTTGTCCATAGAAGACTATTTAATGTACCTGTGAGATTTTACTCAGAAAATCCAGGAAAACAAGTTTTTTGCATGCTGTGATTTACTTATTTATGTAATTTGACATGTTTCACTTAGGTGGCTTAACTTGAATAAATGAGTGTGAGCATACCCTGGAGTGTATATCTGAACTTATGGCTTTGCATGCAGGTTACTTAGCCTCTCTGTGCCTCGGTTTCCTAACTTGTGAAACAGGAACATTTACACTTCCCTTATAATGGTATTCCCAGATGAGTGGAAGGCACCCATTATAATCAGGCTGTGGTTTCCACCAACAGGCACCAGATCAGTTCTTCTATTTGAGAGGAGCAGACTTTTCAGGCAGCATGGCTCAAATTTAATCGTTCTACTTACTAATTTTGGGAATTTATGGGAAAAACACTTGACTTCTGTTCCCATTTGTTTAAAAAGCGATTAATGGTATCAATCTTGGAGGGTCTTCATGAGGACTAAATAGCATAATAAATGTACATAGCACAGTGCTGGGTAAAGTGAACTTTTACCAACTGTCACTTTCCTTTTGGATATGCATGTGTGTGGCGAGCACGAATCTTCCTCCAAACCTATATGAAATCCACAGACAGTTACAGAATGCCCAAGGATAATGCTATTGCTATGGGTACAATTGTTATAAAATAGAAACAACTAAATTAAAAGTTACAGGACTGAATAAATGGCCTAGAATTAAGACAAACTAAATAGGATCAGAGGTTTGAATGAGAAACTTATAGTAGAACATTTGATACTATATTCAATATCTTGTAATAACCTATAGTGGGAAAGAATCTGAAAAAGAATCAATTTGCTGTACACCTGAATCACTATTAATCAATTATACTTCAACTAAAAAAAAGCACACACACACAAAAAGCATATTTGAGCATGTTAGAAATCAGTGTGAAAAATGTCAAGGGCAAAGAATGAGAAAAGGGGGCATTAAAATACATGTAGAGAGAAAATAAAGAAATGTGCTGTTTAAAATTGAGGGAGGTGTTTCACACTAAACTTAAGGTCCTGTAAAAATATTTTGAAGACTACAAAGAAAGTTTAGACATAGATCCTGGTTTTAATAATCTTAAAGGCAGTAGTTTGAGAGTAGGATTTGGAATTATTCCAAATGAGCTTATTTTAAAGACTGGATTAACTAAGAGGTGTATGTTATTAAAAGATGTGACACTGGGCAATGAAGACACAGAAGATGATCGTATGAGTCAGGATTGAAACAAAAACTGTGACCTGACTAATAATGTCCTCAAGGAGACCCAGAAGGCATGTAGATGACAAAAACAAAAAGATGGACACAGTGGCATGACTGGAGGGGGTGATCTTCAAAAGAACTCCAGATTTTAAACAAATACAAAGGAACAATGATTCGGTAGCAGCAGGAGTCATTCCCACAGAGGTGATAATTGAAGCTGGGACTGGATGAGATTGCCAAGGGCTAGAATACAGAAGAGGACTTCAAGGATGAAATCCTCACGTGGAGGCCAGCACAAGCTACAGAAATAGAGTCGTTTTTGTTCTGTGAAGTGGATGGAGATAGGCAGTGAGCCTGGCTTTTATCTGCGGCTGGTGCTTTAGCACAGGTATTTCTTGATGGTCAGTTGGATAGACACCTGTTTGCCTAAAATCTCTATAGCTTCCTGCCATATGAGAGCAGAAAAATATACAGTTGTTGCTAAGACGATTCAGGCTGTTGAGCAGTTAGTATTATTTCCTTTTTATAGTTTCCTGAAAAGAGGCTTTGCCTCGGACCCATTGTCATTCATCAGTAAAGGACAGGGTCTTCTGCCAGGAAGGGGATCTAGATGAGGACGCTTGTCAAAATGGGGTATGTTTTCCCCACCTCAATCCTTATGATATAAGCAAGATACATGTTTAACATGACACCCCACCTGAACTCCACTCAAATATTTTGAGTTTAAAGCATCTATTGATTACTTCATTTCCTTGCACTGATGCTTAATCAAAAAACTTACTGCTTGTATCATGATTCAGCTATAAAGAAATGCTCTCAAATACTAAATTTGGGGTTTTCTGGGTCTTATATTGGTTATCTAACATTCTCTTAAGTTAGTGCAGAAATGGAACACTAGTTTGTTCAGAACCATTTCCCAGAGGGAAACCATGCTGATCAAATTTCACCCAAGGAATCAACGTTTGAAGACATTCTACATATTTAAAAATTTTTTCTTTAGCTTTAGATGATGCCTAAAAAGAATAATAATTATTAATTTATTGCTTAGAAAATACCAGAAATTGTGCTAAGGGTTTATCAGCATTGTCACAGGTGAAGACAATTCTATGAGTTGTATTATTGCTGTTGTAAGATGACCATAACTGGGGCACTTTGGAGAGTGAAAGAGCAAAACTGTTAACAATTATGCAGGTATGTATGGTCACCTAGTTATATCTTCATCTAATTATGTAAAAACTGAAGCCCAGAGTTTGCAAAAATTGTCATAACCAGTGCAATGGACACAGTAATTTCATATTTTTCAGCAGTCTAAAAAATTCAGGTATAAAACATCTAAATGTATTTATTTTTCTATGGCAATTAGCTTTGTTTTTTAGAACTGAGACACGAGGGAAGGGGGCAGGGCACAGCCATTAAAAGAATGACACAGAAATTAGCACCAAGATGGTGAAAGATTCAACTCCCAGTAGACCTTGAGCTTCAATATATGCTCACTGAAATACAATAGCATGGTAAATAGTACTCCCACAGGTGCCATGACAATTTCAAGGCTGACCATAAAAGGTCAAAAACTGGGTGATAGCCCACTTTCTGGGAATCCCAGTCTCTACCCTAAAGTAGTTGGAATAATCCTCTCACTTGCTAGCATATGCAGTTACGAAGCCCATAAAAACTAACAACCCCCCACCTCGTGGCCACTCTCCCTTCTGAGTGAGACAGACCACAGTCTGTCTATGGAGTGTGTATCTACTTTTACTTTAAGCTAAGCATACAACCCTGTACCTCTCCGCCTTTCTCCTGCTTTCTGAGGTGGCCTGCTCTCTGTCTACGGAGTGTACACCTCTTTGAATAAATCTACCTTTACTCTACTATGGCTCACTCTTGAATTCTTTCCTGTGTGAAGCCAAGGACCCTCACCTGGTGAAGCAGGTCCCAGGAACTTGCCTAGGACTTGGGGCATGGCCATCCTCTCACACCCCAGTTTTCCTGTATCAGAACTATTCATAACAAAAAACTTAATCCTGGAACAGAGTCATTTCCCGTTTAAAACTGAGTAATGCCCACTCAGTTGAGGATTCCCTGTCTTTCCCATCTGTTGTTTCTCCCTTTCTACCCAGAGTCATCCAAGATCCGGGAGAACTGAGGTATCATTCTGGCATTGTGAAAGAGTACCTTGTCAGGCTCCCACTGGATGTGCATAAGCTTCTGGCTCCACTGCAGCTGCTGAGATGAGTGTTCTACATATCTCACTGGTTAGCACCACCTCCCTCCAGGTCCCACAGAGTCCTCTGCCTGAACTATGTGGAGGAATCCTACCCCTGTCTGCATCTCCTTCCTGACTCTCTAGGGATTCAGAGACTGTGCTTCCATCAGACCAAACTGCAGTATGTGGGACTCTTCCAGACTGTTTTCTGGGGTCACAGATCCAGAGATCTCCCCCATCATTGTGTCTCACAAGGCATGCAGCTTCCTGGCATTTAACCTGGAAAGCCTGCTTCTCTGATATCCTCCAAACCCACCTGGGATTGCTGGCATGCAACTCTGGGACTTGGCCCAGAAAGGTGAGATTTGTGCTCCTTCTCAGACACTCAGCCCCTGTTCGTTCCTACACGTTTCCTTTGCTTCCTCTCCAATTTTTCCTCTCCTGCCATCTGGTCAAATTTTCATTTCCTTCTACAATCTCCAGAAATATTCTGTTATATATTTATGTATTTTTTTTCCTCTATGGTTTGTAGTTTAAACTCTATTTCCCAATTTTCAATGCAAAATCAAAATTTTATAATTCTAAAATAAATTTTTTTTCTCCATCTTTAGCCTAGCTCTTGCAAGCCAAAGTGCTTTTGTATTGGTCCTATGCCCTGTGTTATACACTAACAGATGTCTTCAAAGGAGCTTAAAAAAAGAATCTGACAGATTTCCCTGTATCCTTTTTTTCCTTCCAGTTTTATTGAGATGTAATTGACATACAGCACCGTATAAGGTGTACAGCATCATTATTTGACTTATATACATTGTGAAGATACCACAGTAAGATTAGTGAACATCCATCATCTCATATAGATACAAAATTTTTAGGAAGTATAAAGTATTTTCTTCCTTGTAATAAGAACTCTGAGGATTCACTGTTTAACAACTTTCATATATAACATATAGCAGTGTTAACTATATTAATCATGTTGTACATTACATCCCTAGTACTTATTTGCTTGTAACTGGAAGTTTGAACCTTTTGACCACCTTTATCCAATTCACCCCACCCCCACCCTCTGCTTCTGGTTACCACAAATCTGATCTCTTTTTCTATGAGTTTGTTTGTTTAAGTATAATTGACCTACAACATATGTTAGTTCCTGGTGCCCAGCATTGTGATCTGATATTTCTATGTATTACAAAATGATCACCACAGTAAGTCTAGTTACCACCTGTCACCACACAAAGACATTACATTATAATTAGCTATATTTCCTGTGCTATACATTTCATCCCCATGACACACGTATTTTGTAACTGTAAGTTTGTACCTCTTCATTTCCCTCACCTATTTCACTTATCCTTGCATCCCTCTCCTCTCTGGCAACCACCTGTTTGTTTTCTGCATCTATGAGCCTGTTTCTGTTTTGTTATGTTTGTTCTTTTTAGATTCCACATGTAAATGAAACCATATAGTAGCTGTCTTTCTCTGTCTGACTTATTTCACTTAGCATAATAATACCCTTTAGGTCTATGTATGTTGTCACAAGTGGCAATATTTCATTATTTAAATGGTTGAGTAATATTCCATTGTATATACATATACATATATATCACATCTTCTTTATCCACTCATCTATTGACAGGCACTTAGGTCGCTTCCATATCTTAACTATTGTGAATAATGCTGCAATAAAATAGGGCTGCATATATAATTTTGAATTAGTGTTTTTGTTTTCTTTGAAAAAATACCCAGGAATGAAATTGCTGGATCATATGGAAGTTCTGTTTTTATTATTTTTTTAGGAACTTCTATGCTATTTTCCATAGTGGCTGCACTAATTTACATTCCCACCAACAGTGCACAAGGGTTCCCTTTTCTCCACATCCTTGCCAACAGTTGTTATTTGATGTCTTTTTGATAATAGCCATTCTGACAGTTATGAGGTGACATCTCTCTGTGGTTTCTCTTTGCATTCCCCTGATTAGTGATGCTGAGCATCTTTTCCTGTGCCTGTTGGCCATCTGTATGTCTTCTTTGGAAAAATGTTTATTCAGGCCCTCTGCCCATTTTAAAAATGAGTTGTTTGTTTGTTTGTTTTTAATGTTGAGTTGTATGAGTTCTTGTATACTTTGGATATTAATCCCTTATTGGATATGTCACTTGCAAATATCTTCTTCCATTCAGTAGATGACCTTTTCACTTTGTTGATGGTTTCTTTTGCTGTGCAAAAGCTTTTCAATTTGGTGTAGTCCCATTTGTTTATCTTCACATTTCTTTTCCTTGCCTAAGGAGACAGATTCAAAAAAATATTGCTAAGACCAATGTCGAAGAACATACTGTCTATGTTTTCTTCTAGGAATTTTATGGTTCCAGATCTTATGTTTAGGTCTTCAATCCACTTTCAGTTTATTTTTGAATATATGGGAGAAAGTAGTCAGTTTGATTCTTTTGCATGTAGCCATCCAGTTTTCCTAACACCATTTATTAAAGAGGCTGTCTTTCCCTCATTATATATTCTTGCCTCCTTTGTCATTGATTAATTGACCATAAGTGTAGATTCATTTCTGGGCTCTCTATTCTGTTCCATTGATTTATGTGCCTGTTTCTGTGCCTATGTCATACTGTTTTGATTACTGTAGCTTTGCAGTATAATTTGAAATTAGGATGTGAGATACCTCCATCTTTGATCTTTTCCCCCAACCTTGTTTTGGCTATTAGGGTATTTTGTGTTTCCATACAAATTATTTGTTTTAGTTCTGTGAAAAATGCCTCTGATATTTTGAAAGGGATTGCATTGAATCTGTAGATTGCCTTGGGGGGTGGTTTGGTTTTTTTTGACAATGTTAGTTTTTCCAATCTATGAACATAGTGTTTCTTTCCATTTGTTTGTGTCATCTTCAATTTCTTTCCTCTGTGTCGTATAGATTTCTGACTACAGGTGTTTTACCTCCGAAGTTAGATTTATTCCTAGGTATTTTATTTTTCCATTGCAATTTCAGATGAGGTTGTTTTCTTAATTTCTCTTTCTGGTAGTTTGTTATTGGTGTATTGAAACACAAAAGATTTTTGTATATTAATTTTGTATCCTGCAGCTTTACCAAGTTTATTTCTTTATTCTAATAGATTTTTAATGGTGCCTTTATTTAGTTATTTTAAAAAATATTTATTTATTTATTTTAATGGAGGTACTGGGGATTGAACCCAGGACCTCGTGCAAACTAAGCATGTATTCTACCACGGAGCTATAACTTCCCCCCTTAATGGTGACTTTAGAATTTTCTATATATAGTATCATGTCATCTGCAAATGGTAACAGATTTACTTCTTCCTTTCCAATTTAATTTTTTAAATTCATTTTTTTCTTGTCTGATTGCTATGGCTAAGACTCCCAATAGAATGTTGAATGAAAATAGTTAGAATGAGCATCCTTGTCTTTTTTATAATCTTAGAGAAAATATTTTCAGCTTTTCTCCATTGAGTAAAACGTTGGCTGTGGGTTTGTCACATATGGCCTTTATTATGTTGAGGCAGATTCTCTCTATACTCACTTTGTTGAGAGTTTTTATCATAAATGAATGTTTAATTTTGTCAATTTTCTGCACCTACTGAGATGATCATATAATTTTTTATTCTTCAATTTGCTATTGTAGTGTATCACACTGAGCAATTTGTGGATGTTAAATCATCACTGCATCCCTGGGATAAATCCCACTTGATCATGATGTATGATCCTTTTAATGTATTGTTGAATTTAGTTTGCTAATATTTTGTTCAGGATTTTTGCATCCATGTTATGGTGCTGTAGGCTTGTAGTTTCCTTTTTTGGTAGTGTTTTTGTCTGGTTTTGGTATTAGGGCCAGGCTGGCATTGTATATTAAGTTCGGGAGTGTTTCTTCTTTAATTTTTTGAAATAATTCAAGCAGGATAGGTGTCAACTTTTCTTTAAATGTTTGGTAGAATTCAACCGTGAAGCAACCTGGTCCTGGACTGCTGTTTGTTGAGTTCTTTTTTTTTTTTTTCTAACTACTGATTCAGTTTCCTTACTGGTGATTACTGTTTATATTTTCTATTTCTTCCTGATTTAGTTTTGGGAGATTGCACATTTCCAGGAATTTATCCACTTATTCTAGGTTGTCTCTTTTATTGATGTATAATTCTTTATAGCAATCTCTTTTGATCCTTTGTATTTCTGTGATGTTGGATGTAACTTCTCTTTCATTTCTGACTTTATTTATTTGGGCTCTTTTTTTTTCTTGATGAGTCTGGGTAGAGGTTTATCAATTTTGTCCCACTTTTCAAAAAACCATTATCTTAGTTTTATGGATCTTTTCTATTGCTTTTTAAGTGTCTATTTTATTTCATTCCTTTCTTATTTTTATTATTTCTTTTCTTCTACCCCCCAAAACTTTGGGTTTTGTTTGTTCTTCTTTATCCAGTTCTTTAAGGTGTAAGTTTAGGTTGTTTATTTGAGATTTTTCTTGTTTCCTGAGGTAGGCTCGTACTGCTATAAATGTCTCTTTTAGAACTGTTTTTGCTACATTTCATAGGGTTTAGATGATTATGTTTCCATTTTCATTTGTCTCCAGGTATCTTTTGATTTCCTCTTTGATTACTTCAGTAACTCATTGGTTGTTTAATAGTATATTGTTTAGCCTCCATATATTTATGTTTTATGCAGTTTTTCCTCTTCTATTTGATTTTTAGTTTCACACCACTGTGGTCAGAAAAGATACTTGTTATGATTTCAGTCTCCTTAAATTTATTGAGACTTGTTTTTTAATCCATTTTGCTATCTATGTCTTTTGGTTGGATAATTTAGTCCGTTTATATTTTAAAGCAGTTATTTCTAAGTATACATTTATTGCCACTTTAAAAATTGTTTTCTGTTTTTGTAGCTCCTCAAAGTAAAGCTCTAGTCTAAATAAATAGGCATTTTTCACCAGAAAAGTGCCATTGTGTTTCTGTTTGTTGTCTGTGCAGTGATCTGGGGTGGGAGGGAGTGGCCTACGAAGAAATGTCTTTATAATTGCTAAAATCCCTTAGAACTCAGAATGACAGGCCCCAGGACCAGGAGATCAAGGGATGTCCCCTGTGTGGATTACACCTGCCCACTGGCTTTACCTCAATAGCTGGAGAGTGTAGGGAGTGATGCTTGATCTCCTCAGGAAGGCAGCAGGAAAATGACTTGGCCACAGGTACCCATGGGCTTCAGCAACGAAGCCTGAAAGTGCCTTGACTGTGTAACCAATAGCTTTAGGCCTAGAGTGGGAGAATATCCTGAGTGCTTGCACTCACCAGCCCCAGAAAGGAGTGTCAGAGCCCTCAGCATTTGTAGACTTTAGCTAGGGAGCAGGAGAATGCTGTGGCCTTTAGCACCCACCCACTCCAGCCAAGGAGCAAGGGAGTGCTCCAGCCATCAGAGTCCTTAATTATTAGAACCTTCTGTTGGAACAGAACATTAAAAAGTATATTAATGACAAGCGATTTCTCCAGAGAGTCCTTGCCATTCTGTGAGTTTCTGTATTCCTTCCCAAATGGGCAGTTGAGTCTTACCTTACCACATACCTAGGGAAGGAAGCTTTGTGGGATCCTCAGAAACTACGGAATGTTTCCCTGGTGTTGAATGACATAGAGTACTGGGTTACAACTCAAAGAGCAAAGCAACCTATGGCAACAGGAGAGAGATGACTACTTTGAAATTTGCTTGGATCCCAGAGTTTACCAGGGCAAGAGAGAGATTCAAATTTCAGGTCAACTCAATGTGTGCCATGCAGAGAGACTGCTGTGCTCGAGACATTTTAAGCTCTGCCAGAGAATGTTATGGTATTCTAAGAGCAAGAGTCTATGTAAAATAACCATTATGAGAGTCAGGAACAGAGATACTCCCAGGGAAGCTGGATAATCTCTGAAGAACCCATGAATATGCCCACTAGGAAAAAGGGTCCATGCTCAGATCCTCCAGGATCTAAAATAATAAAACCAGCTTATGACAGTATCCATCATCAGCTCAATAAGAACTTTTCCTTATTTATCCCTTTATGTTTGCTCCTGGTATCTGCTTAGAACTCAAAGTGTCTAAAATAACAGCTAAGTCATAAAGGAAGTAAACAATAAGGGAGAGAAAAATCCAATTATCCCCAACATCCCCCATTCTCCACTAGGTCAAATTTAATGATGGTTTCATTCAAGGGAACTTAAGAATTTTTTAGATGACAATCACATAAAAACAAAATCAAAAAACAAAAATAAAAACAAAACACTGGATAAGGAAAATATACTTGCTTTAGTTTTCAACTAGAAGAAGAACAAGATGTCAAAGAGTACGTTTAAAGGAATAATGGCAGATCAAAATAAATCAACAAAAATTGTGGTTTGATTGCATAAGAAGTCATGCTTTTTACACTTAATGGTTACATTTTGTGACAGTGGCAGGAGTTGGTATCAAGGACACTTTAAGAATTGATATACAGAGAAATCCTAGACTCTGATATCTATCAATAGCCTTCACTTGAAACTGGTAAAGGAAGAGTTCTTTTAGTCCTACATGACAATTATTTCCAGAAATTTTTCATTCCATTAAATATCTTCTGACCAAGGCACAGATATCTCTCTGTAAATGGGTTTATAATATAAGTCTGATTCTTTGCATTATTTTATTGATATGCATGTTCAAATTGTAGAAAATGCTAGTAAGTACAAACAATTAGCAGAGAGCTTACTACCCTCGCTCAGGACCCATTTTCATATCCATCAAGGTTCCCAAAAGCTTAAATTGTAGAGTGAAGCACATACTCCCCACGTCTGTGAAACCATGATTCCATGGAAGAAAAGCACAGGTTACTCCTTAATACACACACACACACAAACTCACACACACACACACTTCCTATTTGCATGCATATACATAGAGCATTCTAAGAGCAGTTACTAATTTAATTTATAATGTCTGATTCCCTTTTGAAATGTCTAGCAGAAAAATAAATGCCAGATAAAATTTCAAGTCCTAGAATTAACATTATTAGCAGTGTGACCTTGGTAAGATTTCTTAATTTTTCTGAATTTTAAATTTTCTTCAGTAAAACTGGCACAATTAAATAACACTGCCAACTCACAGAGTTGTTGCATTAATTAAATTAACTGAAAGAGAAAAGTCCCTGGAATATAGTAGGTTTTCAATGTATAGGAGTATACTTTCTTACCTTCTTTAGAACAGAAGGAACAACCTGGAAGAAAAATGCATGAACTAGAAAAAATGTAACCCTCATTTCCTTTCCACCTCCTGCCCCAACATTTCCCCTACACAAACATTTCTTCCACATATTCTATTGCTTATATTTCTGAAGGCTCCGCTCTGGTTACAAAAAGCAAGTCGTATAGTTTCTCTCTGGAATGAAATGTAATAGTAGGCACAGTGGCTAATGATGTCACATTAAGATTACAAGGGCTTCATTCAAGGCATGAGAACTGAGTTTTACACAGACAAGTTTTTTCCTCTTTATTTCTTTCCTCCATATGTCTTTTTTTTCCTTTTGGGAAACATCTTTTCCATTTGTAACTCACCTAAATATTAACCAAAACTCTGTTTTCTAATACATGTGTGCAAATGGGTTAATCAATAATCTTTACACTCATTTGATTAATATTTTTTACATAAAATATATTGGTCTGGCAAGACATACCAAAAAAGCAACGTGAGTGAGGAAAGTAAATTTTTATGAAGACCAATAAAATGGAAAGATATGAAATGCTGCAGTATAAAACTTGTCACCTCATTCATTTTATTAAAGGGACCCTTTGCTCCAAGTAGTGTGTTGACGGAGGACAAAACAGAAGCAACAGAACGGCAATCATTAGGCAAAACGAATCCTAGCATTAAGGTAGGTGTGGACATTTGAAACAGCTATTCTGAATGGGGACAGACTCTTTTATCTCTATTGATCGTATTAGGTCATTATTGATTGACAGCACCTGATGGGTCTGCTGTCCACTGCGAAGAAAGCACTCAAGACTGTTTAGCGTTCCAAGGCTTTGTACTCACAACACTTGCTCAGTTAATAATTTTTTTAGCTCAGTGCTCTTAAATAACTCTTACCCAGAATTTCAATAACTCATTTGAAATATATAGTCCAAGTGTTGTATAGAATGTAGAAGGAAGTGTGTCTTAGAATCAAGAACATGGGATTGGAAGATGGACCAACCTAAAGTTTAACCTCTCATCTGACACTAAATTGCTACCACCTCTCTGGACGATTGTTAACCAGTCTGAGTCTCAGTCTCCTCATGTGTGGAAAGAGATTCTTCCTTGGTAGAATTGTTGAGCAAAATAATAGCTGCAGTGTTTGAAGAGTGTCCAACATGAAGCCTGACAAAGAGTTCTGTTTAAGAGAAAGCCTTTCTTAATAAAGTCCTATCATCTAATATAAATAATTATCAGTGTTGAATAAGGATTTTTTTTAGGCCTGTTACACTAGATCTTTAAGAGCTTCTTAAGATTGAGGACAAAATCTGACCTCCATGATGCGTGGGGTGCCCTGTAGCCATGGAAAGAGAACAGGCACATTTACTTTCTCCTAACTCAGGTGTGTGATCTTGGAAAATGACTTTCTAACTCTGATCCCTAGTTTTCTCATCTGTAAAATGAAAACGAAACCCATCTCACAGGATTGATGTTAGAATTAAATAATGGAATGATTAGCATAAAATCAGGCAATGAGAAAATACTTCATAATTGGTAATAGGTATTATTATCAAAAGGAGTAGGGGAGGGTATAGCTCAGTGGTAGAGCTCATGCTTAACATGCACATGGTCCTGGGTTCAATTCTCAGTGCCTCCATTAAAAATAAATAAATAAACCTAATTACCCCCCAGAAAAGATAAATAAGAAAATGTTAGAAAAGGTAATCTTCCTACACTGTTGGTGAGAATGGAGTTTGGTGCAGACATTATAGAAAATAGTATGGAGATTTCTCAAAAGACTAAAAGTAGACTTACCATATGATCTAGCAATCTCACTCCTCAACAAATATGCAGAGGGAACCCAAATTCAAAAAGATACATGCACCCCAATGTTCATAGCAGCACTATGTACAATAATCAAGATATGGAAACCACCTAAATGTCCATCAACAGATGACTGGATAAAGAAGTTATGGTATATTTATACAGTGGAATACTACTCAGCCATAAAAATAATAAAATAATGTAATTTGCAGCACCAGGAATGGACCTGAAGATTGTCATTCCAAGTGAAGTAAGTCAGAAAGAGAAAGAAAAATACCATATGATATCACTTACATGTGGAATCTACAAAAAAGACAAATGAACTTATTTACAAAACAGAAACACACTCACAGACATAGAAAACAAACTTATGGTTACCAGGGGTGGGAGAGGGTGGGAAGGGATAAATTGGGAGTTTGAGACTTGCAGATGCTAACTACTATATATAAAATAGATAAACAACAAGTTTATACTATATACCACAGGGAACTGTATTCAATACCTTGCAGTAACCTATAATGAAAAAGAATATGAAAACTAATATATGTATGTATATATATGACTGAACTATTATGCTGCACATCAGAAATTGACACAACATTGTAAACTGGCTATACTTCAATAGAAAAAACAAAAGGATTGGTGTGCTCTCTAAATACTAATTGACACCTGATCATAGCATTAACATAAATCAGACTTGATTTTTAAAACAGTCCTTCACACATAGCATGTCATTTTATTCATACAGCAACTTTATGGGTTGGCATGAAAGGAGTGATCCTTTATTTTATAGATGAGAAGTTTGAGGTCCTGAGAAACTTATGTTTCCTTATATTACATGACACAGCAGCTGCAGAACTAGATCCAAAAATCAGGTGTCTAACTCTCCACTCTTGGATGTTTTTTAGGACAACATATTGCCTTCCAATTCCAGAATTACTAGCTCACAGGTTTTGGTTCATTTAAGGACTTTAAGGCCACAACTCCCCTGCATTAAAAGAAAGGAAAATCACAGGAGTTTTTTAGCTACTTTCCCTTAAAATGTAGTATCATATTGTGATTAAAAATTATTTTTAAATTTCATTAATTTCAAAGTGTCTAGAAAATTATTAAACTTGACTTTGTTTTCACTTAATCAATAAAATGACTTTTAAGATAGCTAGCATATGGTTTCCAAAATGTATTCTGTGTTTTTACAATAGAAACTTTAATGTTCCTGTATTTTTCCACTGCAGGTGAATTTGATACTCAAAAGAATGAGAAGACTAATGGTTCTGATTAGAGTGAAGCAGAAAGTGAGGAGGATGTGGGAACTTCCCCACACAGGCATTTAGCCAGATAATTTCAGCTTGGGTGTCTGTTACTTTATTTTATTTAAAACAAAATTGGCTCTATTTCTGGAAATCCATGACTTAACTATGTACTTCAATTTTTACCTGAACTAATGTAATTTTCATATACCTAAGATCAAGTGGGTAAGGTAGGGCCCACACAAAGCATGCCATTTTCCACTATACTCTGCTCTTTAATCTCTAACATTTTCTGATCCTTAGAGGTGCCTCCATATTAATGTGTTTGTATCTATGCAAATAAACACTTTAATGGCATTGTTTGCATGTATTTAGTTCATCATTTTTCAAATATTACCCATATAACATGTTTTATGTGAAAATAAAAAATTTGGTAGTCAAAGATATATGTGTAATGCTGGGATAAATTATCTAAACCCATAAGCAGGGGATAGTGTTATTAAAGATTGTTACTTTGCGGGGAGGGTATAGCTCAGTGGTAGAGTTTGCGCTTAGCGCCCATGAGGTCCTGGGTTCAATCCCCAGTACCTCCCATAATATAAACAAACAAACAAGCAAACCTGATTACCTCCCCTCAAAAATAAACAAACAACAAAAAACCCCACAAAAGACTGTCAACTTTATTTGACAAGGGATCACTCTTTTATAAAGCTTTTCTTCTTTGTAGTTTTCCATGAGACATAACTTTGATAGAGCTTATGTGAACTTGCATAATGAGGATTTTGTTTAATAGTTCTCTACCTTACTTTCCCATTTCCTGTTTTGTAAAATAATTGTAGGTTATCAACTCTTCTAAGGTCATTAAGGACTTTCCAAGTTTTAGCACTGAAAGCTTTGCATCCCAGGAAACCCCTAGGTTCCAGACATACTGGGCTGATTGTTTACCCTTTGGTCAAGCTTGATGCCTATTGTGTAACTTGATTTTTCTAAATGTGATTATCATTAAAACATGTCTACAAGTGTTTTGATACTTCTCCTATCAAGGGATAGACTCTAAGACCCCTGTTCTTGCATATGGGCTGGCCTTGGTTCCTCGCTGCATGACTTCTGAGGTTAGGAAATAGGAGACAATACAGCTCCCAGCTACCTGGTTTTCTGTGTTGGGACATAAGACTTGGGAGTCCCAAGACACCATGTAAGGAATCTGGCTCCCCTTAAACTTTTGTGATGGAGAGACCACACGGATAGAGGTACCCTGAGAGCCCCATCTATTCTATCTCAAGATCTTCAAGTCTCCCCAGCCCAGGTTCCAGACAGCTGAGGGTACATCTCCGAGATGACTCCAGCCCCAGCCTTCACCAACTGAAAACCCAAAACTCTCAGCAAGAATAGTCTGTCTGAGCACAGCTGACCTCTAATACTGTGAGAAATATGAATAGTGGATGATAAATGTTCCTTTTCACTGCTAAGCTTATTACATAGCCTGGATAACTGAAACAATACCAGAAACACCATCCATTCTGTCACACTGAGAAGCTATTTCCCATGTCAACCTGTGATCATTAGGCTCACTAAACAAATGCTTAATGAATATTTACTGAAGGAATATTACTTCATAAACTGCAAGGTACAAATTCATACAAACATAGCATAATGATAATCAATATTTATTAGAGCCTATTATTTTTATGTGTTTATTTTTTATTTTTGTGTATTATTTACTTGTATGTGCATATGTATATATACATTTAAAATACATATTAAATAATTTAATTAAATATAACTAAACTCAAATGTATTGCTCTAGATTTTTTTGTTTACATTACTACACAATTAAAAGGGTAAGTAGTTACATAGAAAATAAAGAAAGATGAAAACAAAGTTGAAGAAAGGGATAGAAGGAAGGAAGGAAAGAAAGAAGGAAAGAAGGAAGGGAGGGAGGAAGAAAGGGTGGGAGAGAAAGACAGGAATTTTACTGACATAACCAGTTCTCAAGGGAACCTGGAAAATATGCAGAAGGGGCCTCACAAGAAGAATAAAACTTACAGAATAGTTCTTACAGTTTTCTAGAAGTTGGTTTGGATGTGAATTAAGTTAGCTCATTTCCCTTGAGCATTTGGATTCTCTAGTAACAATTTAAATCATCAATGTGTCAGTACTTCTACTTCTGCCACCACCAACTGCCTGCTGTCTTTTTCTTAATACCCTAGCTTCTGCTTACCTACTGTTTCTGTTTAGTAAGCTTTGACTTAGTAAAGGTCCAGTGGCCTCTAAGTTGTATGCTTTCAGGTTCTTTCCATATATAACCTGGATTCAAATTCCCAGGAGAGAAAACCTGATTAGTCCAATTAATAACCATCTGTACACCCATATTAGTACAAGTCCTTCAGTCAAGCCACCTCACACCACACATATAATCACTGTCATCAGCCTACTTGGTTCAATCAGTTCTAATCAGAGAGACTGTGGGTCATCCCCACATCTGATGGCTGCTTAGGGCTGCTCTTTGCACAGTGAGCTCTTATTTAGATGGTTTTGCAGAAGGAGCTATAGAAATGGCAGCACCCAGGATCAGCCTTCCCAGAACACATGAAAATGTAAACATCACATCCTTATTTGACTTGTCTTTCCTGCTGTCACCACCTGGGTCACCATTATACCATATGACAATAAAGGATTGTCTCCTTAAAGCCCTCTCCTTGATTCTCGCTTCATCTGTTTCTACTCTATTGTGCATAGCGCTCTAAGGACTGAAAGTCCAGTGTACTGTGTTGACGTTGTTCTCCTGCTTCAGTCTTTCATCATTGAAGAATCACGTTCCTTAACACAGTTTAAAGCACCCTTCAACATACAGCTCTTAACTATTTCTCAAGCTTTACTCCTGTAATTCCCTTTTAGGAACCCATGTCCCATCCATACCAAACTGCTTGCCATTCGCTAGTAACATCCTGAGCTGTGATACCTTCGCTCACGAAATTTTCTTTTGAAATATCCTATTTCTCCTCTCCTCTCACCCTGAACCAAAGAATTCTTCAAGGCCAATATCGAATGCCTCTTCCTTTATGAAAACATCCTGAATGATCACATTTGGAAATTACTTTCATGTCTCTAGTATCACATATTTGTTTAAGAAGGAGTATATTTTTACATTTGTATGATGTATTCTACTAGAACATAAGTTTCTTAAGGACAGTAGATTTTCTTACATTTCTTGACTCCTCTCCTTTCTTACCAAGAAATTATAAACAGTGCCATGAACTTAATAAATGTAATTTTCTAAATAGATGTATAATTTAGTAAGCTCAAGAGAAAAGGCCAGCCCTAGAGAGCAAAATTTGGGAGTCCAATTATTAAAAAAAAAAAAATTAAAGATTTTTAAAAAATTAAATGACAAAACAATAGATGAGAGTACTTTAAATTAACATGTTAAGGATTTGTGTTTGCAGAAAATGAACTTAGAGAATTTAGAATACTATTCAAAATTAATTAATTCATTCATTTCTTCATTTATTTAGTCCGAAGCATTTATCATCTAATTACTCTGTGTCAAACACCATTAGAAATGTGGGAATATACAGATAAACAAGACAGTGAAGTTTCCTGATTTTAAGAAACTTAACATTCTAGCAAGGGAAACTAAAATTATTCCAGCAAACCAGATATATAATGTAGTTTCCACTATTGATAAATTTTATGAAAGAAATTAATTGGAAACATGTGGCTTATTTTTGACAAGCAGTAAAATTTTGCTATTTTTTATTAAGGAGATGAACATCTGGGCAGTTGAACATCTGGGCAGTGTCTAACAAAACCAAGAGAGCTGGCTCTGCAAAAAGATCTGAGAGAAGAGATTTCTAAGCAGAATAAAGAATAAAAGCAAAGGTCTTGAGGTAGGAAGGGCACAAAGGCCGGAGTGGTTAGAGCAAAGTGAAAGGTCAGCAGAGCAAAAGTAATGGTGGGAGAGGTGAGTGGGACACAGAGCCTGCAGACCTCACAGACCATAGGAAAGGCTTTGGACTTCTGTCTATGTTTGATGGGGAAACATTGGAGAATTGTGATAAGTAGAGAGCCATGAATTAATTTATAGTTTTAAAATGTAACTCTGACATCTATGTAAAGAATATTTTATGAGGAATAAGAAAGGAGGCAGGGAGGAACAGTTAAGAGGTATTTTGGTATTTCAGAGGAGTTGATGAGTGCTTGGATGATAGTTGCAATGGTAAGAACTTTCAGGATTTATTTTTAAGGAAGAAACTCCATGACATGATAATAGATTGATTATAAAGTAGGAGATTACAGAGCCTTCAATTATCCTTACCAGTATATTCCTAAGTATAGTAAAATGCAATAAAGTGAATATTCTAGTATGTTCTAATTTCTTTTAGGTTAATAAAGCATTAACATATTAAATGACTATAAAGTGATCTAACAAATCACTAATGAAAACATCTTGAAGAATGGACAGTTCTAACAAGTTATAACTGATTTTTCATGTTAAAAATTTTTGTTTACTCAGTGAGGTAAAGTATGTTATTTTATATTATAATAATATTTTATATTTGAAGTGGATATTTTATGTGATTAGGAAAAAACATTGCTAAAAATTGTCTACATTTTGGAAATCTTTAATAAATCAACTAAATAATCAAAAGGCAAAGAGCTCTATATTTTTTTAGATGCTTCACACTATTTGGATTTGAGAATATTTATTTCTTCAGACAAAATGGAGGTGGATTTTTTTTTTTTTACCAGGAGAATAAATTAAGTGTTACCACAATCTGCTAAATTTTATTCTTTCATAGTATCTGGAAGAATTTTCCTAAAGCATGTCCTTTATCTCATGTCTATAAATCCATTGGATTATTCTCTCCTTTCATTCAAACATGCTGCAATGCAAAAGAAACTGATAGTGAGTTATTTTTTATTACTCATCTTTTCACAAATATGAATTCTAGTCAACAGAATACATTTATATATGGAGACAGCAGTATTTTTCATAGAGACATATGATTTTCTGTTATATACAGATTCTATCCCAATACTCATCATTTTTTCAGATCATTTTCACCCCTTTTTTCTTCTTGCTGTCTAACAGATTCTCAACTTTGTCTTGTAATTTATTTTTACATTGATTAGCTGATCTTTTTATCTTTTAATATTTTTCCACTTTTTTGCTCATAGTTTTATTTGACTCTTCAGTGCTCTGTCTGTAAGTTTCTTCTTGCCAGTTTTAATGGTCCATAATTTCTAATGGAAAGTCAGCTGCCAAAGCCTTCCTTCCTCTAGTGTTAATGGCTGCTCTTGAGAACCTGCCCTGCCCTCCATCATCTAATTTGAGTCGATGAGGGGGCAGACAAAACAGATGGTTGGCACAGGATGGGATGATTCACTGTTTGAAATCATGGTGAAACATTTTTGAAATTGGTGAGGGAGAGGGAAGCCTGACATTTGACAGAGCCATGTAAAAATTGCAGTATCGAGACGAAGTTCAATTTAATTTTGACTGTTATTTTCCAGATGTACTGATCATATGATTATAATTTTAAGATTATATCAAGAATATACCTTTTCCCAAATGCACTGTAATCATTTCAGCAAAACGAGTTTATCACTGAGTGTTAACGCCAAGACTATTCTCAAAGTTACCTTGTTCCCCTAACTTATATTTTTTGTGCTTTTCATGATTTACTGAATATCTCCTCTACTTCCACTTATGTGAGGCTAACTTTTGCATGATCTGTCTCCATGTTACCTCATTGATTTCTTCACAACTTATGGCAGCAAATGAAACATCAAACTACTTTGTAAGGGAAGAAGTGAACTGTGTCTATTTTATTTAAATTTCATATATATTTTACTGCCACAAATTTATGGCATGAGACTGTATAACTAAATCATTGTGACAATATAAAGAGAATGATATAACAACAAAATTTAGAATTAAAAATTCTTTTTAATTTGTATGCAAAGGTTTCTTAATTGAAATAAAATAGAATAAAAGATATAGTAAAGCCACAATGATAAGCTGATATTTCAGACCATGCATTCTAGACAGGGAAAATATCATCCCTAAGGGGGCAAAAATTGGATCTTGGGGAATAGAAATCTTAAGATATTACAATGCTTTGTAGCTCTCCAAAGGACTATATTACATAAACAGATATACAGTATTTTGTCATATTACAATTTATGGGATGACAGATTAAGAAAAATATTTTCAAAGGTTCCTAAAGGGAATATAATGAAAAAAAGTTTGAAAAACATTGTTATAGGCAAAACTTTCTTTGTCCCAATGCAATGACAAATAATGTTTTTGTGATCAAACTTCCAAGTTATTTCTATGTTTATAATTATAAATGCCAATTTATAGTGTGTCAAACTGATACATTGAAAGTCAAATAATAATCAACAAAGCCATGAACTTACTTGCACATTCTTCTTGCAAAGGAAATATTTAAAGTTAAAATATACTAAAAAGTTATAGAAGAAAGGATGTAACAGTCATAAAAAAGCATCTAATAGGCACTGTTTAAATGTATACACATATACAGTGCTTCACATATACGAAGGTGTCTAAAATCCATTCCATACAGTATATCACTGAAGGCATTTCTTACCAATGAAAGTAGTTGTGAAAAACAGGTACACTTTCAACACTTCCTTCGTTGCCAATATTAACATGATAGCAAAATTAATTAAAAAGCATATGTGTGTACACAAAATGTAAATGAATACCTGACTGTATTGTTTGAGTAATTTTATTATATTCATGACAGGTATTTCAATCATAAACCAACACAATTTTGGAGGCTACAGAAGCAGTTCAAATACAAGGAAAAGATGATGAAAATCACTGATTATTTTAAGTGCAAAAGTGAAGTCAAGGTAAAAAAAAAAAATCCAAACACACTGGGTTTTTAGAGAAAGATCATTGGTAGCCTGCTAAAACACAGTTTTACAGCAGTTAGGCCAAAGCCACATTATAAGGGAAGAGACATGCATACTCAACTACACTTAATGTGGTCCTTATCCATAGCAACCCAAATTTTGTTGATTTGTTTTTGTACATCTCCAGATTATAAACAGCATGGTGGCAGAACTGTATTCTGTCTTACGTCAATATAGTGCCTACAATCATGTCTAGAAAATGTGTGTGTGTGTGTATATATGTGTGTGTGTTTTATATGCTAAATAGATATTTTTGAAATGTAAAGAATTTGGATAAGAATGAAGAACTAAATATAGCCTACTCTTTTAATAAATTAGTGATATAGAAAAATACAGGATGGATATTTCAGGAAATAGTAGGAGGTAAAGAAGTTAATTTTAAGAATCTCAGTGCCTGGAACCTCTCCACAAAGTATTAGGTTGAATATAAACTATGCTATATCCAATTTGCCTCACACAGCTCTGGAATTTATTGTACATTTCAAAGCATTATAAAGCTATAGGGAATTAGTGACATAGTCAGGGTTAAAACTCTAATTTAATTTAGTGCTCAGACGGCTAAACTAGAGTCCAAGTAAATGCTCATCTTTTCTTTTTTTGAGCAACATTTCTATTGTATCATTTATTATATTCTTTGCATTTCTTATTTATTTTTCTTGAGTGCTATTTTAGGCATATTATTGATTTATAAATTAGGTTAAAAACCAATGGAGGTAGCTTTATAAATTTAATTTTTAAAATTTGCATACTATGTTTATGAATGGTCATCTAGTTGTCTCCTTAAACTACTATCAATCACAAGGTATCACCAAGTTAATTGAAAATAACTATGATTCATATGTTAAGGAATCTAAGAAAAAGTTGGACTAATGCAAAATCAGATGGAATGAAAAATATGAGAGTTCATTGGAAATGCTATAAATAAAAACACACCAAAAGAGATGTAGAATGTCTTTAATGAGCTGATAAATAGAATCAAAACAGCCCCAAATAGCCAAGGTAAGAATGAGTGAACATGAAGATAGGTCAATAGAAACTACTTAAAATGAAAAAAATATATATATAGTAAAAAGAAAAAAAAAAAGAAAGAAGAAGAAGAAAGAGGATAAAAGAAAAAAGAAAATCAGAACATTTAAGGTCTGAAAGACAGTATCAACTGTCTTAATATTTGGGCAATTGATCCCAGAAAGAGAAGAAACAGGCAACAGCGCATAAAAAAATTAGAAGAAAAAATGGACTAGAATATTACAAATTTAGTGACAGATACAAAATCACAATCAAAGAAGTCTGGAGACTATCTACCTGGATAATTCCAAAATCAAACCACCCCTCGGCATGAAATACTCAAATTGCTGAACATAAGACAAGTAGAAAACACTTAAGGCAGCCATTGGAGGAAGGGAAAAAGGCACTACATACAGAGGGAAAAAGAAAATAATTACAACAGTCTTCTTTTTTGAAACCATAGAAAGAAGAAGATAATTTGAAGCACTAAAGAAAGGGTTACGGTTAGGGTTACAGTTAGGTGAAATTTACTGTTTCTCATTTTGAGTTGCTCTAAAGTATATCTGACTATGTAAAGGGAAAGTAGTAGCAATTCACTGGTGTTTATAGCCAAATCAAAATAGAAGGTGCAGCAACAATAGCACAAAAAATGGGGAGGGAAGAGGAATATGTGATTGTGGGAATGTTGCATCACATACAAAGTGGCATACTATTATTTGAAAGTAGACTTCAATTAATTAAAGATGTATATTATACATCTTTTGGGAAACCACTAGAAAAATGCAAAAAAGTCAATAAAAGAAATAAAATGAAATCATTGAAAAATCTCAAATAACACAAAAGAAGGCAGAAAAGGGAATAAGGACACAAAGAAAAGATGAATAAATTTAAAACAGTTAACAAAATGGCATATTGCAATTTAACCATACCCATAATCTTATTAAATATGAATGATTTTAACACATAAGTTAATAGATTAAGATTGTTTGAAGAAAAAGCAAGATTCAACTATATGCTGTCTATAAGAAACTTGCTCTAAGTATAAAGACATAGCAAATAGGTTAAAAATAAAAGTATGTAAACAGATATACCATGCAAACATTAACTAAAAGATAACCATATTAAGTTCAGACAAAGATAACTTCAGAACATGGAAGATTATCAGGCAGAGGGAGAAGCATTATATAATAAAAAAAGGGAAATTCTCCAAGACCTACTACCATCCTAAATGTTACTTCAAAATACATAAAGCAAAATCAGATGAAACTGAAAAAAGAAATAGAAAAATTCACAATTATAGTTGAACTCTTCAATGCTTCTTGTCAGTAATTGGTATAACAGGTAGTAAGTGATGGTACCAAAAAATTAGTAAAGGTATAGCAGAACTAAACAATGCCATCAAATGGCTAGTCTAAGATATTTATTAAAAACTCCACCCAACAACAGAAAAACACACTTTCTTTTCAAACGCAGAAGGAACATTTACTAAGGTAGACCATATTCTGGGCCATAAAACAAACCTGAATACATTTAAAGGAGTAGAAGTCATATGAAGCATACTCTCAGATCATGATGGAGTTAACTCAGAATTCAATAACAGAAGTCTATATAGACAATATTTACATTTTGGAAAATAAGCAATATATTTCTGAATAACTCGTATACCAAAAAGGAATCTCAAAATAAGTTTAAAATATTTTGAACTGAATGCAAATGAAAATGTAGTATATGAAAATTTGAAGAGGGTGGCTAAAGTTTATAGAAAGTACATACTATTAAATATTATTATTGGAAACAAGGAAAGGTCAGTATCAATAACCTAAGACTCAATATTAAGAAACTAGAAAAAGAGAAAATTGAACACAATGAATGCAGAAAGAAGAAAATAAAAGTATTAGAGTAGGATGCAATGGAATTGAAAACAGGAAAACAATAATCAATAAATTTAAAAGCTTGTTACTTGAAAACATCAATGAACTTGATAAATATCCGAAAACACTGATCAAAATAATAAAAGAATTACCATTACTGGGAATGAAAGAGGGCATAAAATTTTGGCTTAATATCAATATTGAGCCAAAATATTAAAAGTGTGATAGGGGAATACTGTTAACAATTTCACATCCATAATTTCAACACCTTAGGTGAAGTAGACCAAATTTCCTGAAAGCCACAAACTACCAAAACTCACTCAAGGAACAGATAACTTGAATAGTTCTATATCTGTTTTTTAAATTGAATTACATTTAAAAATGTTCAAAAAATAAATAAAGCTCCAGACCCAGAGCTCCAGAATTTACTGGTAAATTCTACCAAACATTTAATGATTTTATTGGTAAATTCTACCAAACATTTAATGATTTTACTGGTAAATTCTAGCAAACAATATCAATTCTACACAACCTCTTGTAGCAAATAAAAAGAATATAACATTTTCAGCTCCTTTTATGAGTCCTGCCATATCTTGAGCCCAAACCCATTAGACAGTGAAAGTATCTCAGAGAGTGAAAGTGGATAAATGAAAGTGGACATTACGTAGCACCTGATATGGGTGCTTTCCCAACAGACCTAACCTCAGTCTAATCATGAGAAAACATCAGACAAGCCCAAGCTTAAGGTACATTCTACTAAATACCTAACAACTATTCTTTAAAATTATAAGACTGTGAAAGACAAGGGAAAACCAATGATTTACAACAAACTTTCAGATTGGAGACGACCAAGGAGACAGGACAACAAAATGCAATGTAACACCTTGGTTTGGATGCTGGAAGAGAAAAGTATACCAAACAAAAACTGTGGACATCTGGATAGGGTCTGTAATTTAATTAATAGTATTAAGCCTATGTTAATGTCTAACTTTTGATAAATGTACTGTGGTTATGTAAGATGTTAGTACTAGAGGAAGTGGAGTGATAGATACAGAATAACTCTCTGTACTATTTTTGCAATTCTTTTTTAAATCTAAAATTATTTCAATAAAAATTTTATAAATTGATTTAAATTAATATGTCTTTTTATAGGGCCCCTTTAGTGAAATATGTTCTTGTTCTGTTCATGTCTTGCTTGGCATGCTAATTTGTCCTGCCTATTATTTTGCTATTAAAGTAGTAACTATGGTTTACATGGTTTAATAACAAAATAATTTTATAAGAGAATATAAAAGATTGAATTTTAAAGAGTAAATTTTACCAAAAAATATTTCATCATTTAAGGTTAAAATATGAGATGTCACTTGTGTCAGTATACTTATTCAGACCTCATTCTTAGTTGGCACTAATTAAAGATTTTTGCTAGTTGGGTAAGTTACTTCTCAATTTTCATTTTAAGTATTTTAAAAGTTAACTAAAGGGAGATTTAATAAATAAATAAGATAAACTCATGTAAAATATGTCATCAGAAGTAATTTAATGGTGATGACTGTAATCATTATCATAAATTTTTAATGGATTAATTCAATCACAGTGATCAGCACCCATTTTTATTATATTCAAAATACTACTTGCATTCAATAACCTTAGATAAACTTTTTCTTGAATAAGTAACTGTAAAACTGATTATAATACATGCATAGGTTTATTTCTCTATAACAATGTAATTTTAAAGTCAGAAAATTTGGAAATGACTTTCTAATTCAATAATACAGTTTTAAAAAACAGGTGAAAATAATGAGATATAGAAGAGTTAAGTGACTAAATGTCACATCATTTTCAAGAAAGTAAGAAGAAAAACCCAGTTTCTCTGGCTCCAGAAGACGTGTTTTTTTTTTTAATGCCATACCATGGAATGTCAAAGAAAAATGAATCAACTAGAATCCAACAAAAGGAAGCAAAAAAAGCAGGCAGACAAATTCAGAAGGTAGAACCTTCTGTGGGAAAGCTGGTCAAGTCTTCATGAAAAGGGAGCTCTATTAGATTACATGCTATTTGAGGGAATAACAATCAGAGGCAGAGCCTGGTCTGGTACTGTATGCAGATTTCATGAAATGCTAATATAGACTGTATCTTAGATGAAATAACTTACTAAAGTGAAAAGGAGGAGATTAATGATTGAAAAGCAAAATTACAAAACACATAGTTTGCAACTTTTCCGTAATCTAAAACTATTCTAAAATAAAATGTTTATGAAAAATCAGTCACTTTTTTTGTATATATGTGTGGTTTGCATGTGAAAACATACACTAAAATATCAGAAGACACCATTTGTGAGTAGTGAGAATATAAAGTTTTGTCATACTTTATTTTACTTGTCTAAATGTCATTAATTTATACAATACATATTTATGACTTCTGTAATAACAAAATACTATTTTTAAAAACAAAGCAAAATTACTTGCATTACTCTAAAAGAGAACATTGAAATCATCAAAAATAACTTGAGTACTTTGCTTATGGTAGATATAACCAACAAGAAAGAAAAATTCTTCAAATTCTCTATGCATATATGGTTCAAATTCACTAGTTATTTACATTTAAAAGATTTTAGAAGATATTTTCAATTTTCACACCAAACTCCTACTGATATGAAAAAAACATAAGAGAACATTTCAACAATCAAAAATTATAGATATTAGTAATAAAAATTCAGTTCAAAAGGTCTCAGAATGCAGCTGAATTATTCAGGTATTTTATGTAAACTAACTACTCTGCCCTAAATATATATAGTTCAATAGATGTGTTTAATAAAACCAATCAATTAGTTCAAGATTTATCAGAATAGATATTAGAAACACTATGAAAAATATTGGATTTCTTATTTTTCCAAAAGCTAACATTAGCAATTCAACCAAAATGCATCCTTTATAAATCAGTTTATATATCAGTTATATATAGAGATATTTTTATACATCAATTGTTAATAATTCAGACATATGTGTTTTTAAGCTTCTCTTTATATATTCTGTAGAAGAATCTTAACTGGTAATATATTATACAGAAGTACTTGGTAATTACACCAAAATTGACATGAAAAATAAGAATAGAAAAAGATAATACCAACTTCTGAGAATTTGTATTTTTCTGACACCAACTCAGTCTCCACGTAGTTCTTACCTATTAAAATGTATGCTGAATTTTGCAGTGTATTTCTCTAAATGTATAGGTTTATAACAAATCACAGAACAATTTCTTTTGGTGAAAAAAACAAACAGTAAGTATCTGTTTTTTCCCTCAGCAGTTGAAAACTTCAAAGCCTAGATTATACTTAACATAAAAAACAAGTTAATGATTTTATAGCATAATCAATTGATCAATTCATAGATTCTTTCTTATCTGATCTTATTGACAATGAAAAATGAAAGTACTGTCTGTCTCCTGTATCATTGCCACTTAAAGGACGCTGTGGAAAAAGCCGACCCACTTTCCCACACTTGATAGAATTTATTTTTAAGTCAATTAGAATGGAAAGGAGAAATAGAAGTGCAGGCCTAGACGGATTCTAAATGCAATTACATTTAACAATATTTCACTTAAACTTGTAAACAATGCTGCTATTTGTAAATTTGATGCATATATGGGTACCTATATGTAGTTTCCAACAATTCAGCAAAGAAAAGAGAAAGCTTGCTAATAGGAAAATGAGCAAATAATATATTGAATTAGTAGGAGACTAATTTCAGAAAAGAAAAATATTTATTTTACATTTATATCAGATCTTAAGTAGTACATGAAGATAGTTATTTTACATTTGGCTTGAATAACTACTTCAGCAGTCGTCTGTTTCAAGAATTTTTCAGTTTTGCCATGTAAAGACATTTTATATCAAAGTTCTTTCTTATTGATGAAAATAATAGATCTAATTTATTCTCATTGTATTTTGTGTACTACACTTTTAGATCATGTTGAAAAATAATTTATATTGTGTCATTTGGATTACTGATGTCTCCTATCTATGTTGGAGTAAAAATATAATTTCTTCATATTAAACTGACCTTTATATTAAACGCATGCTTTTGAGTCCTGAACTTCTACTTCTTGCAATATGGCAGACTAGATGTCTATAGAAACCCATACCATGCAGCCTCGCTAAATCTGCAGATTAAAAATATTGTATGATTATGTATATGTGTGTGTATATATATGTATATAATTACATATACTAGAGAAAATTAAGACTATGTTATAGGCCAAAAGTAATTAAGAAAGTGCATATCATTAGCAAAAAAAAAAAAAAAAGCCCTGGGAATATATGACAATACTTAATGTCTTAGGGCAAGAGAACACTGGGTCATAAGTTTAAATAATAATGGAAAGGAGACATATAAATTTTAAAACACATCAAACCAGAGTTCCAGGGGAGTTAGAAGACAACTGGAGAAAGGCATTATCCAAAACAATATGTGCTGAGAATTTTCCTGAATTAATATAATTTAACAATTCTTGGGTACAGGAAGTCAATCCAATCCTGAGTTGAAAAATATGGAGAGATCTGTATCTATACAAATCATTGGCAAACTGCAGAAAAGTAGTAACAACAACAACAAAAATAATCTGAAACAGAGCTAGAGGGAAAAAAAACGCAAAGTAGAAATGAACGACAAGAATAAAAACTTTTAAAACAGTAGCAATAGAAGCAGGAAAGCAGTGGGTTTTATTTTCAGTTTGGTGAAAACAAATTGTTCATCAGAATTCTCTACTCAGTGTAATGGGTTGAATTGTGTCCCTCTAAAATGTATTTTAAAGTCCTATAGCCCAGTACCTCAGAATGTGACCTTATTTAGAAATAGGGTCCTTGGCAATATAATTACTAAAATTAAGATGAGGTTATACTGGTGTTAGGTGGGTTCTTAATCCAATGTAATTGGTGTTTTTATAAAGACTGTTGAAGAAACAAAGACATACAAGAGAGAAGGTCATGGGACAATGTGGTAGAGATTGAAGTCCTGCAGCTGCAAGATAAGGAATGCCAGAAACTGCAGGTAAACCACCAGAAGCTAGAAAGAAGAAAAGGTGGATTCCTTCTTATAGGTTTCAGAAAGAGTATGGCCCTGCTAATACCTTAATTTCAGATTTTTAGACACTCAAATTGTAAAATAATAAATTTCTGTTGTTTCAAGCCACCTACTTTGTGGTACTTTGTTAAAGCAGCCCTGGGGAATTTGTAAACCAAGAAGACTTACATGTTAGGAATTAATGTACAAACTAACAGTGAGAGGTTTTATGACAAAATACACCTGAAAAATCAAGAAAGAAAATGACTTTTGAAAGAATGTGAGAGAAATAGCAAGCCATGAGCCAAAAAATGTGGTAAATTTTATGTCTCTAAGCAGACCATTGACTGCTTAAAACAACATCAATATTTTCTTCTTCCTACAGATGAAATGAAAGATAAAATATTGGATCCTAGGATATAAGCCACTAAGGATGTGTTTGAATTAAAGAATAATTATAAAGTAACTACATTATTTGAGACAAGGGTAAAAATATTAGCTTTAGAATTTGTTTAGCTGAAGCCACATGCTGAGATTTTCTGGAAAAAGAAGAGTATAATTTCCAAAATAATAGAGTGGAAAGGAGAATGAGAAAGTTGTGACAGGAATATCAATCAATCCAAAAGAGGATAAAAGCAAAAAAACAATAAATCTAGATACAAAAGAAAAAAATTTTCTTGTGATGAGAACTCAGGGTTTACTCTCTTAACAACTTTCATATATAATATACAGTAATGTTAGTCATGTTGCACATTACATCCTTAGTACTTAAGTTATAACTGGTAGTTTGTATCTTTTGACCACATTAATTCAATTTCCCTTCCCTCTCCCTTCCTCACTTTTGATAACCACAGAAGTGATATCTGATACCACTCTGTGTAAGTTTATTTACTTGTTTGCTTTTTGAAGTATAATTGACCTACAACACTATGTTACTTATCGGTGTACAACATAGTGATTTAATAGTTTTATACATTACAAAATAATCACCACAATAAGCCTAGTTACCATCTGTCAACATGCAATAATATCACATTATTATTGATTATATTCCCCAAGCTGTACATTACATTCCTGTGACTCATTTATTTATTTTGTAACTGGAAGTTTGTACATTGGTACTTTTTAATTTCCCTCACCTATTTCACTCATCATCCTCCACCCACTAGCAATCACCTGTTTGTTTCTGTATCTATGACTCTGTTTCTATTTTATGTTTGTTTGTTTAGTTTTTAAAATTTAACATATAAGTGAGATCATACAGTATCTGTCTTTCTTGGTCTGACTTATTTAATTCAGCATAATACCCTTTAGGTCCACCCATGTTGTCACAAATGGCAAGATTTCATTCTTTTTATGGCTAAGTAATATTCCATTGTATACAAATACTACATCTTCCTTATCCATTCATCTATCAGTGGGCTCTTAAGTTGTGTCCATATCTTGGCTATTGTGAATAATAATGCAATTAACACAGAGGTGCATTTTTTTCAAATTAGTGTTTTTGTTTTCTTTGGAAAACTATCCAGAAGTGGAATTACTCCATTGTATAGTAGTTCTATTTTTAACTTTTTTGCGGAATCTCCATATGGTTTTTCATCATGGCTGCAACAGTTTACATTCTCACGTACAGTGCAGGAAGGTTTCCTTTTCTACACATTCTTATAAACACATCAATTTTTAAAAACAAGTTTTATCAGATGAAGTTAAAAATAAAGTTTTATGCAATTTGTATTAAAATAAAAGCACAAAAAGACTAAAAGTATACCAAAGATGTACCTGTGCAACATTAACTATAACAAAACTTTTATAGCTGTATTAGTATCAGATTAAATTCACCAGGAAGTGAATATGTACATACTCAAAATTTCAAAATGGACAAAACTATAAGGAAAATGGACAATTTTATTACTATATTAGAAAATTAAAATACATCTCTCTTATACATATCACTGTGATATATCCAAAAGACAATAAAACAAGTAAGGATTTTAACATCATTCCATTCTTAAGTAATTTGTCCCACATCAAACATTGAATGGAAGAGACATTCAAATCAAATCTACAGGAAAATTTTAAAAATGAAAAAAAAAATCGAAAATTGAAGATGCTTTTATGATAATCAAATATTTAAGGCAATAATAATAATAATAATATATCATGGGGGTCATTAAATATGTAGAAATAAAATGTATAAAAACAAGAAAACAACTAAGGAGGGATGGATATATATGCTTAATGTATTCTTTTATGCCACATGAAGTGTCATAGTATTACTCACAGATGGACTGTGATAGGCTTAAGATGTGTTTTGTATCTCTAGAGCAATTATAGGGAACCAAAGCAAAGAAATAAAGCATATAAGCCAACAGTGTAGATAAAAATGAAATTATAAAGAATACCCAATTAATCCAAAATAAAGGAAAAATAAGAAAATTGGAACTAAGTACAGACTGGCCAACTAGAAAACTTGTAGCAGGGTGTTAGGTTTGAACCTAAGGTATCAATAATTGTATAAAATATAATGATCTATGCACTGCAGTTAAAGATAGTGATTATAATACTCAAAAAAATCAAGGAAAATTTATATGCCATTTACAATACATACATTTTAACCGTTTAAACACAGGTAGGTTAAATGAAGAAAGATATACTGCTCAACCTCTAACTATATGAAAGGTGAAATGACTATGCTAATATCAGGTAGAATAGATTTCAAGACAAGAACTATACCAGAGATAAAAAGACTGATCATACTAAAAATGTGTGTACGTACCTATAAACAGAGCTTCAAAATAAATGCTGCACAACTTACATAAATAAAAGAAGAAATGGAATTAACTGTGATCGGAAATTTCTACACTCCTGCTTCAGAAATTAACAGATGAAGTAGACAAAATATCAGTAAGAATAAAGAACATGTGACTAATGTTAAAAACCAACTTGACTTAACTGACATTTTATAGGACACCACCAATCCTACCATCAACACCAGAATGCATATTCTTTTTGAGTGCACATGGTATATTCATTGAGATAGTCTGTAGAATATAAAACAATGTACTTAATAGGGTTTGTGTTCTACAGAGTGACAGTGTAGAGAGATTACAGGCAAACCTTGTTTTATGCACTTTAATTGTGCTTTGCAAATACTGTTTTTCACAAATTAAAGATTTGTGGCAACTCTATGTCAAGCAAGTATAACAGCTCCATTTTTCCAACAGCATTTGCTCACTTCCTGTCTCTGTGTCACATTTTGATAACTCTCACAATATTTCAAACTTTTTCATCATTATTTTTTTATGGTGATCTGTGATCAATGATCTTGGATGTTCCTACTGTAATTATTTTGGGGCACCAGGAATCATGCCCATATAAGATGGTACACTTAATTAATAAATGTGTATATTCTGACTACTCTATCCACCAGCCATTCCCCCATATATCTCCCTTTCTTTGGGCCTTCCTCTTCTCTGAGACACAACAATATTGTAATTAGGTCGATTAATAACCCTCACAACAGCCTCTAAGTGTTCAAGTAACAGGAAGAGTCACATGTCTCTCACTTTAAGTCAAAAGCTAGAAATGATTAAGCTTAGTGAGAAAGGGTTGTTGAAAGCTGAGACAGGCTGAAAGCTAGGCCTCCTGCACCAAACAGACAAGTTACGAATGCAAAGACAAAGCTCTTGAAGGAAACTGAGAGTGCTACTCTGGTGAGCACAGGACTGATAAGAAAGTTAAACAGCCTTATCACTAATATGGGGAGAGTTTCAGTGGTCTGAATAGAAATATCAAACCCACTACAATATTTTCTTAAGCCAAAGCCTAATCCAGAGTAAGGCCTTAACTCTCTTCCATTCTATGAAGTTCAAGATGGTGAGGAAGCTGAAGAAAAAAGTTTGAAACTAGATGTTGGTTCATGAGGTTTAAGGAAAGAAGCCATCTCCAAAACATAGAAGTGCAAGGTGAGGCAGCAAGTGCTGATATAGAAGCTGCAGCAAGTTTCCAGAGGATCTAGCTGAGATAATTAAGGAAGATGGCTATGCTAAAAAACAGATTTTTCATTAGACCAGACAGCCTTCTATAGGAAGAAAATGCCATCTAGGACTTTCATAGCCAGAGAGGAGAAGTCAATGCCTGGCTTCAAAGCTTAAAAAAGACAGGATGACTCTCTTAGGAGCTAATGCAGGTAGTGACTTTAAGATGAAGTCAATGCTTATTTATCACTCTGCTAAAATACTCTGTCTGTGCTCTATAAATGGAACAACAAAGCCTAGATAACAGCAAATCTGTTGACAGCATGGTTTACTGAATATTTTAAGCCCACTGTTGAGGCCTGCTCTTCAGAAAAAAATATTCATTTCGAAATAGTACTGCTTGTTGACAATGCACCTGTCATGCAAGTGCTCTGGTGGAGATATACAGCAAGATTCACGTTGTTTTCATGCCTACTAACGCAACACTCATTCTTCAGGCCATAGATCAAGGAATAATTTTGGCTTTCAAGTCTTATTATTTAAGAAATATTACATAAAGCTACAGCTGCCTTAGACAGTGATTCTTCTGATGGATCTGAACAAAGTAAACTGAAGACCTTATGAGAAAGATTGATCCTTCTAGATGCCATTAAGAACATTTGAGATTCATGGGAAGAGATCAAAATAGCAACATTAACAGGAGTTTGGAAGCAGTTGATTCCAACCCTCATGGATGACTTTGAGAGGCTCAAGATTTCAGTGAAGGAAGCACGTGGAGGTGAGGTGGAACTAGCAAGAGAACTAAAAGTGGAGCCTGAAGATGTAACTAAAGTGCTACATTCTGATGATAAAATTTGAACAGAGGAGGGGAGGAGTATAGCTTAGTGGTAGAGTGTGTGCTTATCCTGCAGAAAGTCCTGGGTTCAATCCCCAGTGCCTCCATTAAAAAACACAACAAAACTTAATTACCTCCCCCTCCCCATAAAAAAAAAAATTGAACAGAGGAGGAGTTGCTTCTTATGGATTAGCAAAGAAAGTGGTTTCTTGAGATGGAAACTACTCCTGGTGAAGATGATATGAAGATTGTTGAAATTACAATAAAGAATTTAAAATACTACATAAACTTAGTTGATAAAGCAGGGGCAGGTTTTGAGTGAACTGACTTCAATTTTGAAAGGTCTATGGTGGTTAAAATGCTATCAAACAGCATTGCACACCACAGAGAAATCACTCATGAAAGGGAGAGTTAACAGATGCAGAAAAATTCATTGTTTTCTTATTTTATGAAACTGCTGCAGCCACCTAACCTTCAACAATCACCACCCTGATCAGTTAGCAATCTTCAACATTGAGACAAGACCCTTCATTAGCAAAAAGATTATGACTTGCTGAAGGCTCAGATGATTGTTAGCATTATTAACAACAAATTATTTTTAATTAAGGTATGTACATTTTTTAGACATAATGCTATTGCACACTAATAAACTACAGTGTAGTATAAGCAAAACTTTCATATGCACTGGGAAACCAAAAAATTTCTGTGATTTGCTTTTTTTTTTTGATATTTACTTTATTTCTGTAATCTGGAACTGAACCCACAATATTACCAAGATATGACTGTGTATAATTTCCTTTAAGACTGATACAAGAATGCCTCCTCTTAGTACTTGTATTGATCATCGTATTGGAAGTCTTAGCCTGTGTGCTAAGACAAGCAAAACAAAGAAAAGATTTACATATTGGAACAAAAGAGATAATATTGTACTTATTTAAAAAAAAGGCATATTTCTATGTATACAAAAATCCTAGGAATCTACAGAAATATCAGTAGAACTAATATTCGGTTCTTGGGATATAAGGTCAATATAAAAAAACCCATTTTGTTTCTATAATCCTCAATAAATAGTTGGAAAATAAATTTTAAAAATAGTAATAAATATATCACAAACATGGATAACTTAGCAATATTTTTAAAAAGGTGAAAAATCTATACCCTGAAATTATTAACCAAATAAATGCTCCATGCATTGAAGGAAGAAATTTTGTAAGAATTTCTAATATCCAAAACAATTTAGAAAAGAAAAGCAATTTGGGAAAACATAGAATCTAATTTAGTATCTTTCTAAAAAGTGAATACAATCAAGATTGTATGATGGTAGTAATAGACATTTGTCAATCTAATAGAATATCTGTAAGGTCTATTAATTTCTGACAATGGTGACAGGGCAATTCAACAAAGAAAACATAATCTTTTCAAAAAAATGGTGCTGAATAATTGTATATCTAAGTGAAATAAAGTGAATGTCAACTTTTCTCTTCATCCATACAAAAAATTAACACAAACTGGATCACAGAACTAAATGTAAAAGCTGGAATCATAAAACTGGTAGAAAATATGAGAGAAAAAAATCTTCAAAACCTTAGGGTAAGCAAATACTTATTCAAAAGAAAAAACTCATTAATCATTAGAGAGAATGATAAATTGAACTCAGAAAAATTAAAATATTCTATTCTTCAAAAAACATTGTTAAGAAAATGAAAAAGAAAGCCACTGCCTGGGAAAAATATTCACAGTGCATACATCTAACAAAATTTCGTATTCAGAATACATAAAAAAGACAAAGAACCCTATTAAAAGGACAAAGTATGAGAAACAACACATCACAAAAGAAGAAATACAAATGGCCAATAAGCACATAGAAATATGCCCAACATCTTTAGTCATCAAATTAAAACCAAATGAAAAAAAAAAGAAAAAAGAAAAAAGAAAACCAAATGATAAACCACCATATGCCTAAAAGAATGACAAAAGCAAACAAGCAAATAAAACAAAATATAAAATCCTGGCAATCAAGTAATAATGAAGATGTGGAGCAACTGAAAATCTCATGCATTTCTGATGGAAAAAGGAATCAAAAGTTCATTCATTTTGGAGAGCTGTATAAAATTCATTCCTGTGACTTAGAAATTCCCCTTCTGGGTATTTACCTAACACAAATGAAAACAAATGTCCACACATACCAAACAAACCTTATAAGGAAATAAAGAAGCTTTATTCGTAACAATCAAAAACTGTGTACAACCCACATGTCTATCAACAGATGAGTGGATCAACAAATTGTGGTAAACTCACACAATAGAGTACAATGGAATATATTGTGGTTCAGGGAAAAGAAAGGGAGAAATACTAATACAATGTAACAAGGATGAATCTCGAAAAGGCTATACTTAGTGAAATTAGCCAGATACTTAAGAGTACATACTGTATGATACCACTGATGCAAAATTATAGATGAGGCAAAGCACATGGTGACAGAAAGCAGATCAGTGATTTCCTGGGGTCGATTGCGAGGAGAGGGTTGATTAGTTTGGGACACAAACTTTCTGAGCTGATGAAAAGTTTCTATATTAATTGTGGTGGTGGTTATCTATGTGCATATCTTTTCAATATGATAAAAACAGCTGTATTTTATTGAATGTATATTATGCTTCAACATAGTTAATTTTAAAAAGTACACATACTTGCAGGAAGATACTCTTTACAAATTGGTAAGACTAGTATTATTCTGTTTGTCCCCCAAAATTTAACAATTGCTCTGAGCCTTAATGTTATAAGTTCTTACCCATTTTATTAAGATGAAATACAGTAATATACAGCACATTTAAGAGGGACATACTATTTGTTGATTCACTTTTCTCATCCACTCTTCCCTTAGCTTATAGAAACATTCTAATCATAGAAATTGTGGCTTTTATCCTTTTGTGATGATTTTCTAATAAATTTTGTAAGTCATTTATTACAACTCTGCCCTTAGGCCACTAGACCACAGTCTGCTATAACCATTAACAATAGTTTATTTTTAATTCAGGGATTTTTTTAATATATATATACATATATAAAAATATATATATATAATCTGTTGATTCTATTAGTTAAACAATATTTTATAGAAGTAGCAAGTATTTGTTGAATCGATTTAAAATTTGATAGTCATATTCTAAGAAGTTTGAGTCTAGTCATTTACTGATATAAAAATTTTCTATTAAAGTGTGCTATACACTGTGAAATATTTTTTGTAGTGATATAAAGATGAAAAAACATGATTACACCATCATGTAACTAACCTCTCAGAAAAAAAATAAAAACTACTGAAGATATGGTTAAGAGAGTTGAAAGGAGAATTTTCATGGTAGGATAATCATTTGAATGTTTTCTGGGTGGCAGTTAATTTATCATCTAGCTACTTCTGAATTTTTCTATGTGTTTGATTTAGTAAAAGCAGTTATCAACTTACTGGAGGGAAAATCAGTTTAATTTCTTTTTGTCTGTTCCATGAAGAACAAGCAACAAGTGCAGACTGGTCCCCCTATACGTCTAATATTTACATGTATAGCTGTACTTACTTTCCAAAATGTACACATAAAATTGGAAAATAAATCTTATAGATCATTGCATCTGTCACTAATTTTCTACATTCTTACAGATCCAAGTAAGTCCTGCTTGATTCTACTCAGATCAGACACTATTTCTAAAACTAAAAATGTCAGAACTAGTGGCCTCAGTATGAAATCCTTTCTAACTCATTCAAGTTAGTCAAGTATAGTCTTCCTGAATTACCTGAAGAAAACCTGTTCACCAAAAAGTAGACTCCTGGTCATACCAGACACTGATGATCCCAATTACTTTTCATTAAGAAAATACATAAACAACAATAAAAGAACACATGATAAAAGACATTCCTTTTTACAAATATTTAAATTTCTAGTTTTTATTTTTGTAAATTTCAACCTTTTAAAAACTGGTTTGCCTTACCACATTGCAAAAATAAATCAAGGTTTCTGTGATGAGAATGTCAAAACCTGTGATTTCTCAGATGAGTCCATATTTACCAGCAGGACTCCCCCAGGAAGGCCAGCTGAACATCCAGTGTACTTTCCCCTCACTGTGGTTAGTGAATCAGCAAGAGTTATAGGAGTTCAGGGTGAAATGCCAGGTGCTATTTCAACAGTCCTTCTTTCACAACATTTAGGGTGGGGTCACTCTGTTAGGCTCTGATAAGGTTACTGGAACTCAGTTCCTAGGGTGGTCAAGTTAACATCCTCTCCTCTCATGCTCTCTGAATGTAGAAGGTAGTCACAGAGACCTGGTTCCCTTTTTTGGGCAAAAGGCTACTCAACCACAAGCTGCTTATTAAACTCTGTCTGGAAAATATTATTCACTGAAATTATGTCTCAATAGCATAAAGTTTAATTTTGTAATTAACCAAACCATCTGTCATTGCAAGGCTCTCTTAAGGCCATCCAAACGGAAGAACTTTTACTTGAAGAACCTTACACAGTGAGTGGTGTTTTTTTGTAAAGAGTGATTGTGAGAAGGAAATGGTATGAATTTTAAATGATGGCTACAAATAGATTGTCAACTTTCTTCTCCCTTTGATAACTTACCTAATTTAGAACAAACTAATTTCCTAAAGAAACTACCCTACATCTTTCAGTAAACAGATTATTGCCCTTTCCATAAATTGTTTAGCTCTTTGCTTTATAAAATAAAATTCATCTTGATGTTGTTGCAGCAAACATATTTTCATGATTTGAGAATAATAGTAACATTTCCTTGAAAACTTATGGATAATTACTAAGCAAACTACAATTAGTATTAATCAGTTATGTAATTTATTCTTCCTTTTAGATTCCAAGGTCTTTTGTCTTGAAGCACTGAGCATCCATAGATATTTAGAACAAATGCAAATATAGAGACATCAAGGAATCAAGATAGCTAGATAAAACACTATCACTGGGCTTGCCTTGAATTGGGTTTGCTTTAGGTTTGGACTTTTAATGACTATTATGTCACATCTGGATCCATCCAAACTCTGAATGAAAACCCCGACTGGATCTTAAAGATAATTTTTAACTTAAGTGGTTTTATTTTTGGATATATATAAAAAAACAGAAAAAATTTAGAAAAAAATTAATTTTACATCTCTCTCTCTATAATTGTAATGTATCTACTCAAAAGTGTGAAGTCACATAGAGGGGAAATTATTCTAATTCAATTTACACAACTTTTTCAACATCTTACCAGTTTATATCATTAAATTTTGATACTGCACAGTCCATAGGAAAAAAGGAAGGGAGGGAGGGAGGGAGGAGGGGAGGAAAGAAATAAATTGTTCTACTGAATAGATGCCAGAAAAGTAATGGTAACTACCCTGTTAGGTGTTTCTACAAGACCTTGGTCCAACTGGTAGTTTTAATTAATACCTGAACAGATGCTTTTATTGGCAAGTAGGAGACTTGGTCTTAGATTACCTATATGTCTTAAACTTAGTATTGTAATGCCACTTGTGTAGATCCTTTGTTATAGTGATGAGGATGGACAAAAAAATGCAGTTGTAGACCCTGAAAAAAATGGTTTGTATGGGTTAACTATTTTCTGATGAGATCAGTCTAGCTCTGCCACCTGCATTCCAAATGATTGGTCCCAAGAGAATGGTGATGTCATTATACTAACATCATCACATCTCAGTGTTGTTATATTGAGTCAGCCAAATGTGGCCCCATATTGGTCTGGTTCCTATTCTTCTGGCTGAAGTCCACACAGTCTGAAAATGGTATTCTTTTTGAAATGATTAACGGTTTTGGTTATAATTATTTTAATTATCAGTTACTCTCTGAGAATGTTACCTGGAAATTCACTGAAAATTATTACTTGATCTCAAGTTAGAACAGTTTAGGTTTTATCTTCTTAAAGTAAGTATCATAGCTAAAATTCCAGTTATAAAAATTTCAGTATGTAGTCTACATGTAAACTTTATTTGCATAGTTAATCTGTTGCCAGAAAATCACTGCCAGTAAAGGCAGAGAGAGAAAAGAAAGACATTAATTATTCCTAAATTTCAAACTATTTTAACCAATAAAAGAAAAAGAAAACCCTACTAGTTAATTCCAGATTGTGAAGGTATGTACAATGAGTATTTCACAAAATTCACTGAAGATAATTGGAGAAAAGAGGCCACCAAGACAAAAATAATTATTGGATGTGTTATAATTTTTAATTGTACACCCATACTTATTTTTATCAGAACATAGCTGTTGAGGAACATACTAAATGCATTTTTCATGTCATGTTTCTAGTTTTAAAAATTCTTTAGTGAGAATCTGCCTCTTTGAAGTATATCTGTAATGGTACACCTGAGGTTTGGAACTTAATTTTAAGTAGCAAATAAAGATCTTATGAACTTGAGCTGAGCTGTCAAACTCTTTACCTTTGAAGGTCACTAGATGATTTCCTTAAAAAAAAAATGACAAAACAACAAAAAGACAGGAGATAATCCCACTCAGTACTAAAACTTAAACACACTCATAGCCCACATTAAAATTAAAAGAAGTTATTTAGTATCTTAAAGGTATATATTTAAGACTTCCATTAGTATTAATTAAAGTAAAAAGTAGCAACCAATACCAGTGAGACATTTCTGCTTATTATTGGTTATCAGAGAGAACTATTTTAAAGAGAAAATCTTCCCCAACTCCCCTCTGCCTCTATCAGAGCTAATCCTCAGTAACAAATAAGATGAACAAGGTAGTAGTCCATTATGACCTTAGATCAATTATCTCTAGATAGAGGATCAGTTATAAGAAAGAAAAGAAAATGTCTACATCTTTTAAATGCTTCTTATTCTGTTACTATACAACATTGTCAAATTGTCCAGATTAAGCAATTGTTTTCCTTATCTTCTTTATCATATTTAAAAATCTTATAAATAAAGTCATAAGTCTGATAAAGAGTAAAGAAATCCATTATTGGGCTACATATGCCATCATTATCAGCAGCCCTTATGTTTGTAAAATTGGTACAGACTGGGGTGGTTATATGCTATTGAGTCATCTAGTTTGGGAATTTAACAGTAACAAGTCACTACAGTCCAACTTCATTGCTTTACCTCCACACATATTTTCAAGTAGTTATAATAAGAACAAAAAATATTACAGAGTTTGGGGTTCTTTCAAGAATCAAATATCACTAATAACCCAAGTCCAAAATAGCATATTATTTTTCTTTAAGTTTTTTAATTTATCTGATTTTTAGAATTACAATATTCTATCAAAAATGGGTAGGAGGGAAGTCAAATTATATTTACCAAACACAGCACTTTCAGATTATTCAAATCAATTACGAGTGCTTTCTAAAAAACCACCAGTGGGTTTATTATTGAATATACTGAGAAAGAAGATATTTTCATACTGGGCTTCTAGGATATTGGCTTTGCTATAAGTTATCAGCAGCAAAAATAATTGTTTGTCTTAGGATTTTAATATCCTGTTATTTTTGCCATTGGTTAATTTTTGCAAGAAACTCTTAAGGAATTTGCTAATACTTAATTATTATTGCTTAAGAATTTTTAAGAATTTATCTTTAGAGAACATAAAGCATGAGTTTTTGTACCTAGTTTCAGAAAATAAAGAGCAATGGAAATGAACTTAATAATTTAATATATAATCAGACAGAAATAATAAATATTTAAACATTCTATATTCATGGATAATAAATTCGTTTTCGAATTAAGAAAATTTGTCTTTGAATTAAGAAAATTTGTCATAAATAAAATAATTGTGAGATTAAAATGGTTAATTTTCTGCTTGTGGTAGATAACTCCTTGACTATCATATTCACCTGCTTTGAGGGCATTTCAGAGCTTTTAAAGTTATATATTTTGTTCTAAATATTTTTTGCTCTGAAGTTCTCCTTACTGGAAGAGAGATTAAAGAAGATTAAAAGGAGACCCAGACTCTTATACAGACAAATTCTGAGAGTCTTCCCCCAACAAATTATTCTGATGATTTTAGACAGCCTACTTATACATTATTGAATCGAGCTAAATTTATTCTTTTTATCTGATGTTTTTGTGTCACATAGACTTAATAATCACAGTTCACATATTAGTAAGGAAAGCCAATGTAGCACAGTGAAACATGTGGAGTGGGCCTCCTTCTCTCCAGTTAACCGTTTTTGGCTTTGTTTTTGTTTTTTGATATACTGAAGCCAGGACTCTAAAATGTCAAACTATCTTATTTTATGAGCCTGGGTCAATTTGCATTGATGATGTTTCATTATAGACTCCATCTCAAGAAAAGCACTGGCTATTTCCCCAGAGAGATTACTGTGTTGATGCCTTGCGTGTCAGACATTGAGGACCTTATGTACCAGCATCTGTCAGTATGAGAAGCAATGTCTCCACACATACTGTCATCACAGGTACTGTATACATCCTGCAGTTGACTAACATCTGTCTCTGTCTCAGTTTTCTCATCAACTAAATGGGTGATACTTCATTCCTTTCGAACCTGTGAGTGGAAAGCCTACTAGCCTTATGTATAGTTCTCTTAAAATAGGCAGAAATAGCTACAGAACAAGCAAATACGTATGTTAATTTTATTATTTTTCTCATTTCTCTTGTACCAGCAACTCATAGGCAAAGCAGTTGAGAAGCAGAATCCTAATTTGACTGCATAAATCAAGGTTGGTTTGCACTCAGGTGGTAAATTCTAATTCTAACAACTCCACCCGGTTTGCAAATATGGCTAAGAAACTTCTTTTTTTTTTTTCCTACTCGTTCTGTTCTGTTCTTTCCATCCTCCCCCCAATACTACCTTCCCCAAATTAACACCTCCTACCCCAACCCCAAACATTCTGGCTCCTCTTGATAGCTTATAAACCCTGAACCAAACACCTGTGTGTGCAATTTGTTCCAACAGAAAACACGATTTCTCTTCAGAAGCAAATAAAGCATATGGCATTTGATTCTCTAAGCACACTCTCAAATATTTTAAGCAACTTCTTGATTTTCATAATTCCGGCTCTGAAGTGCTTCCTTTTTTTTACCTCAATTTCAAAATTACTAGGTATCATATGATCATTGTGAAGCTGTGCATTTTGCAAATCAACCTCAATTATTATTAGCCTTTGCTTTTTCAGCAGGAGACATAAATTCCCCACAGTGGCCATTCATTTGCCTCTCAGCATGATCTCGTCCCTAAAGAAACTTGAATCTGAATCTACTTCCTCTTTTCTGGTTGGAAAACAAATGTTTGATTTGGGGTGAGGGTGTATGTCAGATTTACACACACATACAGGTAATAGCTTGTCCTTAGCACCACCATATTCTTTAGAGCAATATCAAATTCCCAGGAGTGGGATTTGTTTCACAGGAAAGCAAAGCACTGGGGATTAGTACGTAAGCAATTTGAAGAACTTAGGCACTGCAAGTACTCCCAGTAACTAGCTGCACTCTGCCCTCATTCCTTCCCTCAAGCTAGAAAGACTTGGGGGAATGTTGCCAACCCATTAGCATTTCCAGAATTGAACATACTTTCTTGGAAATATTCTCTTCCCAAGATAGTACTATTGGAATGGTAACAAGAAATATTGAGCCCAATTTTACTGGCTCTCTCCAGGATTGTGGTGAATAGGGTAGTTTCACAGATCCGCTTTGGAATCACCTACCTATGACAAAAATCTGAAAGGTTAGACATCTGTAGTTTGTGACTTTTTTTTTTTTTTTTTTTTTTTTGCTCCTTGACATTTTCCTGCCAAGAAGTCTTTGTGCAGGGACTGGTGAAAGCATGATGACAGCCCTGGCATCTTTAGGTCACAGGATGCTTAAGATCTCCTCTTTCTTAACATATTCCAGGAGTGATTGTCTCATCAGAGGACTAAGATGGTTACAACACTTAACAATAAAGAAGAAAAGAAAAAACAAAGAGAAGAGTATAAGAACATGGCATTTAATTGAAAGTATAGTGGCCGGATATATAAGCCAAAAAAAAAAAAAAAAAAAAAAAAAAGAAAGAAAAAAGACCCCTGCTTGGGAGAAAAAAAGATTATATATTTAAATAAGATAGCTAGTAAGATAGTTTATAAAAGATCTTTCATTTTTCTTTCCATCAACAACTTCCACTCACTTTAATCCCCTTATAAAGATATTATGACATTTAGTGGGACATGCCTTAAATAAGCCATCCTACAGATAAGTAGTGTGATCAATCTGTGTTTAAAACCCTGCAGAGGGGCATGATTGCACAATAGACTGGGTATATATGATGCAATAGTAAGTTCTTACTTTCATTTTTTTAGAAAAAATAGTGTAAATGTATTTCATATTTACAACAGATAATACAAGTAATGTCCCTCTGGAGTTGTGTAGTGTGGTGGCCCCCAAACTCATTTATTATTTTTGTTGGTCACTTCTGAAACACTAATTCAACTATTCAAACACCCATAATAATTTTGAGTGAGGAATATATTCCATTTCAAACCCCCCTCAATAAAAGAAAGTTAAAGAATGTCAAATAAATGAGTAGCAGATTCTAATACACTTGTTAATCATGTTATTTCCACAGTATGGAAACTCTGAATGATCACCTTGTCTCCTCATATGTATTTTGTGATCATCTTGTAGAATCATTCAATGTGAATTTGTGTCACAAACCTATTAGTACCACCTAATCTACTCAAATCTAATTTAAGTCAAGTGCAAGGTAAGATTGCTGCCCCACATTCTTAACCCAGGATCCTCAGTGTCACGTTTAATTTTGGTCCTGTCTCTCTATCCGATTGCATTTATAACTAAGGTCTGTTTGGATATACTGTTGTTGCTATTTGCAACTGTCTGGCAGCAGTTACACTAATTCAAATTGATCAGCAGCTATTTATATTACTTGTGAACCCATGGTGTAAGCGAGGTAGCAAATCATTTGAAGAGCTTCTCCTATGTTTTGTGATATCATCATGACATGATGTAAAACACCATGGGACAGGTCCTATTGCCTAGATGTCACTACACCTTGTGTCAAAAACCTGAAACCTCTTTTGTCAGTTGGCTAATTAGCTTATGTCTCCAGAGATTCTCTGCTACATGATGGTGGAATTCACAATTCAGATGTGAGTTGACACACCCATTTCTCTGTTTAGACAACATTCCCAAAATCAAGTCTGCCATCCTCATCCTCATCAGTTTATTGAGTCTGCAGTTTGTTTTACTCTAGAAACTAGTAAGTAAAGGCAATATAGAAAAGCATCCCAAACAGGAGGAAAAATAAACAGAAGACAGAAAATAACAATTACTGGATTCTGAAAGGTCATTTAAAGTTGAAGACATTCACTGTTTCTAAGTTGTATTTTGGTAAGTTCATAGATACAACTAAAATGACTCAAGTTTCAACCAAAATTATTTTTACAGTCTACCTTCCTTCTAGGTAGCACTCATTTCCAAAATCTTATCTTGGTTACTCAAGTCAATGGCGTGACTGGAAATGACTCACTAGTAGCTACTCATGCAGTTTTCTTCTGGGAATTATCTTTAAAGGCAAAAGACAAACATGGCAAAATACTTCATGAGCTGAAGCTATTATCTTTATATCAAACAGAGGTCTAGACATAAACACATAGATTCATGTCTGCTCAGATGATAGGTTTCCTGAAATTGAGGACGTGTTTTGTATCGCAGTATTCTGAATATATTCTTCTCATTCCCCATTAAATGTTAAAGAAAATTTGCAACAAGAGGGAGAGATATACATCAAAAATCCAACTCAGGAGAATCAAGAACCTGAAATAACCAACAACAAAAACAAAAATATTAGAAATCTCAAGAAAAACGGTTTTCCTTAAGAGATCAGGCTATAATCCCACAGGTCACATTTGCAGACAATTTTCTTTGGAAAAGTTCCTTCTTAATGGTTGTAAAACTACTGATTCAATTTGGTATGTGATTTAAATATGTGATAATTCCTTTAGAGAACTTTTCTTTCTGAGCTAAGTTTTTGGTCATAATTAATGTGGTGACTTTACTTTAGAACTCAACGAAATAATGGGAAGATCAAAAGATAGGTTTTGCCCTTTCTTGCATTTTGACTGTGGTGGGTATGGTCAATTGTAGTTATTTTATTAATGCCCTCTTAGTTGTATGCTGTGTTTCTTTTGTGTAATAAGATATATTATCCACTTTTTAAAAGTATTTCAGAAACATTTATCGAATATTTACTACATTCTAATCATATGCATATCATTGCTTCTAGTATACTTCATAATACAACGAAGAGAACAAAATATTTTCCCATGATTGTTTAGAGGCTAAACATTCCAAAGTCACTAACAATCAGAAAATTATACAACCAGAATTTAAACTCAGTTGGTATAGACTGTCAGGCCAGTGTTCTACTCATTACATAAAAAGGAAGTTAATGAAAATTGGAGGCATCATCTTAAGACATAGCCCTCCTTGGCTCCTAATAGGCTTAAAGTAAAAAATTATTTAAAAAAATCTGTTATAGACTGAAGGCTTGTTTTCTCCTCCCCAAGGTCATACACTGAAGCTCTAACCCTCAAGCTGGAGATAGGGTTGGATGAGGTCATCAGAGTGAGGACTTCATAATGGGATTAGTGCCCTTATCAGAAGAGACACCAGTGAGCTTGCTCTCCATCCCTGTGTGCCCACAAAGAAAAGATTGCATGTGCAAACAGGGAGATGGTGGCTGCCTACAAACCAGAAGAAGAGGCCTCAGAATAAAATCTACCTTGCTGGCACTTGGACTTTCCAGCTTGCAGAAGTGTGAGAAATACATTTCTGTTGCTTTAGTCACTTAGTCTGTGGGATTTTGTTATCACAGCCTGAGCTGACTAAAACACCATCTTATCTGAATCAAACTGACTACAATCTTGTTTTAAGAATTAATATGGGGGAGACAAGGCTGGTGGAGGGGAAGGTCCATTTCCTTCTGTCTCAAGGAAGATACGTTCTGTTTTTGTTTGTTTTTGTTTTTTTAGTGAATTAAGAGGCACTACTATTTGTTCTGTTTTCCAATGCCTCTTCTTCCAACCACCTTCTTAAGTTTATAGTTTATTTTTATGGTGTCCATATGTCCAAAAAAATACTCAGCCAATGACATTGTTGCATATTCTTAAATATTCAAAAAATATTCAATGACATTCCTATACATTTTGTCATATTCTAGATTTGTAACCAAATATCAAACTCATGTGTCAAAATAATTCCTGAGGTTTTTGGTTGAATATTATCTTTTCTCAGATTTTCTCTCTAGTGTTTATCAATCTGAGAAAAGAATAACTTATTTGCAAAAGACATTGACGAAAACTTTAGCAAAAGTCTGAGCTCTCTTCACATTATCAGAGACAAATTGCAAGTAATGATATTAGTCATATGATTTTAACTTTTGAAATAAAGACAGATTTTAACATTCAGGATAATTTGTAGGAATTAAGTGACATTCATTTTTTAATGTAGACAGCTCTTTGTGGTCACAGGAGTTGAAAAAATTATAAGTATTTGAAATGCAGCAAATAGAGCCTATAATTAATCAATATATCCTTAAAATTATTACTTACATTTGATAAGAATTTCCTTTATTTGCAACCTCATAACTATTTCAAGGCAACCTATCACAAAATCAATAAGGTCAATATTATATATTTCTAGAAACAAATTTGAAACAAAATTAGAACAAAAACAGAAGTGCACTGGGAACTAAATTCTCAAATAATAGCATGTTAAATGAAGGAGGGTGGGTACACTTTGATAACAATACTATTCTCATCAGAACAAGCATTAAGCATGTGAAAAGATATGCTACTGAAATGACAGGAAAAGCTTTGCTGAGACAGGAGGTAAAACTCACAACTGTGATATTGCTCAATTGTTTCTTGACTCCCACTTCCACTTCTCTTTCTCCAAGTTATTTAAAGGTTTCAAAGTAAAGGACAGACAATCCACTGATTTTTTTTTTTCTAGTTTAGCTAGCAGCTCATTAGAATAGACAACTGGTAGCACTTTCAATTAAGTGTGCTCAGCTCCTAAATATGCATTGAATTTATAGTTAAAGGATCTCTTACTGCATGGTAATTACATGGAGCAGTGAGATAGCACATTCCGGGTTCCCGGAACACAGTCATATACCATCAGGGGAAACTGGAAAGGCTTACCCAAGTTCCTCCCAATGACACATTCTTCATTCATCATCTAATCAAAATAATCCCTAATAACAAAAGTAGTATGTTCTTACGATAGCAAATATGGAAAGTCAAGAAAAATACAAAGAAAGAGAAAAAGTTACATTCATTTTTGTATGTTAACTTTTGTTAATTGTGAATACTCTTTTTATTAGAAAAGCTACTCTCCTTTTAAAATGATATAATTTCTGTATCTAAACATCTCTACCTCTCAATGGTAAGGTTTTTTTTCCCTTCAAAATAACAATTTTTATAATAGAAAATAGAATGTTCTCTCTTCTCCAAGAGTATGTATTTTATATTTCCTATATTATAATTCTATGAATTGATATCTTATTTTATATGACATCATGTTATGATCTTATTTCATCACATCATATCATGATGTTATATATTTAGGATATTACTAAATGATCCTGTAATATAAAACTTCTGTGGATTATTTTTACCATAAATTCAGGGAGAAGGTATTTGCTTTTTATATGCATTATTCAGTGCATTAATTTGAGTATTGTATTGCCTGGGCTGTAGAGCAAAACAAAAAAATAAACAAATTCCATATTTTACAATTGTTTCAAAATTAACTATTCAGAGATTCTGGAAGAGGTAAGGTCTATTTGTCAAAGTAGAGATAACTTTTCTGAAATGATCCCACAAACTGTAGTCATCTGTCATTATGATTTTTTTTTAAGATCAGAAATATAAATAATTGTAGATAATTACATTGGGATAATATTGAGTTACTCTATAAGGACTATTCCAGCTACTGTTGAAAGCTTCTTAATGAAAGTGACTGATATGCCCCAAGTGAGATGCAGATGCATGGAAGTATGCCCCCTCCCATCCCTTAGGGGAGCTGTGTGGGCCAGGATCTGCTGAAGTCCCTGGGGCCAGATGCCTTGGGCCACTAGCAGCCTTCCTTTTTATCCTAATCTGTCACATGGATTTTTTTTTCTGTGAAAAGTTTTGGGAAACTGTGTTTTTTGTTTAAAAAATTATTTAGTCCATGTTCTTGCATACAGGAAACAGATGGCCAAAAAGTCATCCTGACCAGACCTACATTAGGGGGAGGGAAATAATACACTTATAAGTATTTAGATGACCACATTATGCTGGATTAGCCACAGGATAAAATGCAAATTGAAACAATTACGCCTTGAAAACTTCTAAACTTACTCTTTTATTTACCTAATGTCTTGGACAAACCCGCATACTCCACCACATCGTCTGAAAATTTCACTGAGACATCATCCCCTGCACAGACGTTTTCATCCCGGTTATCTCTCACCCACTTACCTACATCGAGTTCCATTCCACTAGGTCAGTGTCCTGCTGGGTGACTGACTGGTAATTTGGCAAACCATTTGCGCTTAAGTGCTTTGATGTACTAGCTTATTTAGATAACATCTGCACTTTAACAGTGGTTATCAATTCTGCTGGGCAGGAAGGAGTTTATCTGATGCTTATCTGCATAACCACTGGACAGAATTCCTGGTTCATGGTGCTCAGTTTTGTTTGTTTGCTTTTTAATGAATTAATAGATGCACTTCTAGTAGAAAACATACATTGCAACAGAAATTATAAGTTCCTTAGATTCATAATAACTGGTTGTGTAATTGTCCCATCTACAGGGTCATGAGTTTTGGTTTAGGATCAGGAAACTTTCATTCCAGAAGGAAAAAGAATGTACAGATGTTTGAGAAATGAAGATGAGTAGTTCTTAAACTATCATGTCTAGACTGGACAGTATGAGGGAAATAAGTCTTTGATAATTTCTCCCTAAATGATTCATATTCACACCAAAAAATTGTTAATCTTTTTATTAAGAGTATTTTTGAAGGTTTGTACTATGTACATAACCAGTAAAAGACAGGTCAATTGATAATGACATGGGGTATCTTTCCACTTTTGTTTCTTTGCTATTGTGATACATTTTATTTTGAATTTAAGCTTCTCACATTTGGATAGGAACAGAGTATGTTCTTTGAATCCTGGTAAGGAAAACATGCAGAATGGCTTAGGATTAGAGGACATAAGGTATTTCTCTCAGTAGCAAGCCAGTTTTCATGAGGAGGCGGTGTGCTCCCAGCACCCATCTGCATGGGTGTGAACAGACCTTCCACCAGGTGTCCACCCTAAGCACACACAGATGTAGAACAAGGAGAAGGTGTCCCCAGTGGAGAAGAGGGATGGCCCTATGATAAATTACACAGACATGGTGTTCTAGCTGGAACTTTCACCAAATGAATTGGAGAGGGAAAGCAAATAACACCATGACTCATGATACATAAAACATCTCTCAACTAAGGTAGGATTTCAAGTAAAACGGATTTATTAAGATCATAGCTATTAAATAGCATTGTCATTGTCTTTGGCAAGAAGGGGTACATCAAGAAGTATAAGGCATAACTTCCGCCTTTAAGAGTGAGTAATCTAGTTAGGGATAAATATACAGTAATACGAAAAGAGAGGGAACAATGAACTTTAGTAAGCATTTAAGATAAGATTCAATAGGTGGTGCCACATAATTGTATATAAACACTTCTCCTTAGGTAGCAGGAATTACTAAATGCTCTTGTGAAGGGAAGTGAAGCAATAGATGTATAATAGCAGATGGACAACTGAGTGATAGTAGATACTGGAGTATGGTGGTTAAAAACACAGGTCCTGAATTTAGACTTTGTGTACAAGTCCTGACTCTACCACTTACAGAAAGAGAAAACATATGGATTGAGGAATATAAGGAAGGGGAATCAATGCTGGGTCTTGGAGTGATAATAAATGAAGCTAAAAAAGCAGGCAATACTTGGGGCATAGCCTTAGGTTTGAATGCCATTTAAAGATTTTTTTTCCCCCAGCAGGCAGTGGAGAGCCACGAATGAGAGAAGTTGTCTTGTGTCTAATGGAGTACATTAAGGCAAGAACAGGTGATGTCTGGCACCTGGACATGAGGTGCGCCACACTTCAGATAACTTCACATATCAGAAACAAAACAAATAAATGCATTTGACTACAGGTGAGTGTCTCTGACCCCCAGTAGTGGCACAGTAGGACTCATAAACCTGAAGGCGCACTTTGTGACTCACACCATTTTGGTCTCAATGAAATGCTCTTCTACATCTTATGCTTTATGTCCTTGATATAAAAGACAATTGCATCTGAACATCTTAAAGATGTGAAGGGTTTGCTCCTGCTGCTACCAAAGGACAGTGCTTCAGAGAGTAGAGAACACGAGCAGTGAGAGGAATTGGTAAGAGGAAAGACATTAATTCACTTGTCAAATTCTTCCTCTCTGCAATATATTTTTATACGAAATATCATTTCCCAGGAATTTCAAGCATTCATTTCTGTGATTTTCTTCATGTTTTAATTTGAAGTTCTGGAGAGATTTGTGAATTAGCACAATATTTGTGACAGCTACACCATGGCCAAGAAATATTGTTCAAGATTAAAAAGTGTATAGTCAACATGTTTTGTATATAGGTCTAGAGGTAACATGGTACCACTTCTTTACATCCAGGTTAGGTGAATGCAGAGCAGAACTGTAACATTTTTATTTTTGTAAAAGTGTTTTAAAAAATTTAATAAAACTTCAAATTAAAAACTTTCATTTTTTTCAATCATTTAAAAAATAGAACTTTATATTGTTTTCAGTATTGTCTTTATGAATTCATATTTGACAAAGATGGGGTAAATTTTTATTTAACAGCTTTTAGCTTGACTTAAAATTTGGAAAAATGTAGATACACTTTTTGTGGACCTGCATATGCATTCTTGCCTCAGGCTCTGTAACTATAGAGATGGGCTGACAAGAGCAGAAGTATTTAAGAAATATTTCAATTAAGAACATTTTAGGTATTACTACTGCTACTACTACTACTAAGTCATAATAAATAATCCAAAAACTATCTCATCAAGAAAAAACCCCATAAATATATTGGTCCTTTTAACTGAAAAATATAATGTTATCTAGAAACAGTTTCTTCCCTGTTTTTCTTTCCCTATGCTGGCTTTGCTCTTAGTTTCTTAGTGGCACAATGGCTGCTACATTTCTGCCCTTCATCCTCCCAGACTTAAACCCAGTAGGAAAAGGGAATCTTTTTTCTGGTTGTTCCTGTAAGAGTCCAGACAGTCCTCTTATTGGACTTGCTTAGTAGGACTGTGTCAGTTGGCTTAGAACCAAATTACAAGCTTTACACCTTGAAGCCCAGATGGAACACTAGACAGACCACATGGAATAGGGTGGGGCATGGTAAATCCTTAAGTAAAAACAAAAGGCAGCTGTTGGGAAAAGGGGAAAAGGCTACCAGAGAGGCAAGCAATTATTGGCCGCTGATTGTTTTGGTTAGAGACTGCTGAATAATTATTGGAAAGTGAATTAATCTGGCAAGGGGGAGGTAAGGAAAGGGAGTCAAGAAATATTAAGTACTTATAATGTATTAGAATCAATGCAGCTAGATTGTCAGGTTGTGGGAGAAATTCTGCAAAACCTGTTGATTTGTGTTTTCAGTAATAGTGCACTTTCAGATAGAAAATAAAAGAGTAATGAGTTTTAAGGGAAAAGTAATGAGGTCAGTTTTAAATATCTGGAGTATGGGGTTACCTAAGCTTCTGGGAGGAGATGGGACATGGATATATTCCTGAGATCAGTGGAAGATCTTCCACAGGAGATACACAATGCAACGATGAAAATGGATTGTCTCAGGATAGTGCGAAGCAGAGAAAGAGAGAAGACCTGCAGAAAGAGCACTAGTGATTGTCAAGAATTGAGCAAGGGACAAAAGGGGCCATTAAAACTATTTTAGGAGAGAATGGAGACATCAAAGCCAAGAGAAGCTGTGTTTTCATAACAGCAGTAGCTGATGCAATAGAAAAGTCAAAGAAGAGAAAGAAAGGAGTCCTTCGGGCAATGGCTTTGATAATACCAACTGCAGTGGAGTGGTTTGTATGGAAGTCATCCAACGTGGGACTAAGGAAAGAAAAGATAGCAAAAAAAAAAAAAAAGGGGGAAGATATACAAGAAGAAACTGCTGTTACAAAGCTTCACTGTGAATGAAAATAGAGATATGGAGTTGATTGATAATGACATTTTGACATTGAAGAGTTTAGAAGACAGGAGGGTTAATGAGCAGGAGGAGGAAGAGAAAAATGGAGAAGGAACACAAATATACTTACAAACAGGAGACAGCTGTTCCAGAGGGGAAGGAGAAAGGAATTTCAATAATATTCCTGAGACAACAAAGACGATCAGAACTGAGAAGGCAATTCTGAATATTCCCCCAATTTTAATAACAATCTTTAAAACAGATCTACTTACCCTGACTCCTATTGTCTTAAAATCATGTTTGGAAGGGAGAGGACAGAAGAGAAGGTGAGGTAGGGTTTGAGTGGAGCTGGAATAGGAATATATCTGGTGTAGATCACCTGCTGTGTATCTGGCATTTTACTAGCCACTGTACATGTGCTTTCTCTTTTAATCTACACGACAACATGCATTAGTGCTACTGTGATCTGTATTGAAAAGTAAATTAAGTAATTTTAACGTAGTTTATGGTAAAACCAAAATTCAAACTTTGAACCCTGTGTAATTCTCTCTCCATTTCTCTGATGTGGCTTCTCAGAGAACTGCATCACTAACATAATGTTTAATTAGGGGTAATGGTTAAATTTATATTGCTTCTACCAATAAGATTAGGAAAGGCAACAATGGAAGAAAATTTCAGGCTTGTGGCGAAACTCCTTTATTTAAGGTCAATAAATAATGATTGAGTTTGGATACTTACCAAAGTCATTTTAAAGGAAAGAAAGAAAAGAGGGGAAAGAAAGTCGTTTTGACAAATTAAAAGCTGTAAAATAAGCTTTCATGTCTATTCAAAAATTGACAACGAAAGAAAGAAAATACTGTTACTTAATTGCCATAGACTGCATGTTTTTATTCCTGCAAAACTGATATCCTGAAACCTAGTCCCTAATATGATGGGATTTAGAGATGGAGTCTTCAGTAGGTGATTAGGTTATAAGAGTGGAGCCCTCTGGATGGGATTAGTACCCTTATAAAAGAGACCCCAGAGAGCCCCTCCCTCTCTCCTTCCACCCTGCAAGGACACAGCAGGTAGCTGTTTATGAACCAGCAAGACGGTTTTCACCAGATACCACATCCGTCATAGAGTTGATCTTGGGCCTCCCAGCATCCAGAACTGGGAAAAATAAATTTCTGTTGTTTATAAGCCACCCTATGGTACTTTGTTTTAGCAGCTCAAACAGACAAAGTCACTAATCAACATTATTAACCTGGATTTTATTAAATCTTAGAATAACTTAAATTTTTTTTACATCTCTGAAATTGACATTGTTACCATCAATGCTAGGTTGCAGTAATGGTTGTAATTGATGGTTAGATTTAGTAACCTTGGAAAAATTGATGTGGTATGTTAGATTTAATTTTTAATTTAAAATATGTGTAAAGAAAGATCAAAAAAAATTTTAAAAGGAAGTTTGGGCTGGGTCACTGTTATTTAGCCCCACACAAAAGAGAATGTTTTTGGACATATCTTCCAAGGAAAGAGTTCAAAACTCTTGCTCTCCCAGTGCTCCTTCTAGGCTCAAGAATAACTTTCTGATTACTAATTTGGTTTCTTGATTGCTCTGATAAAAAGGGCTGTTCCTGGGAGTAAACATGAGTTTGTAGCCCCAGGAAGAGAATTAGCTCATGTTGTAAACGAATACATTTGGAGTCTAATTTATACACTACTTGGATAAGGTTAGTTAGCCAGCTCAGAGAAGTCAATTACCTCAAGTTTCTAAGCCTACCACACCAAACACAACATCCTCAGATATGCTGACCTCACCTATAAGAACTTGCCCAAAAGGCAGGTGGCTCCTTCTCTGATGGCTCCACAGTGCCTCCCTCAAAGTGCAGCCTCGGCAGGACTAGGCAGGCAGGTCGCTCAGCTCCCTCAGGCAGCAGCACCTCGATGCTAACTTCACGTATGCTCATGGCCTCTTACAATTCAAAAAATTAAAATTATCTTTTGAAACTAAGATTTCTAAATAAAACATCAAAAATAATTTTAGAAAAATCCCACTTAAAAGAGTCTGAAATACTACTGTCCACAATTCAGAAGGGAACAGTTCTCTGAACATGGGAATAAAAGAGCTAATTTGCAGTCTGTGATCCTTGTGAATTACTGAAATTGGTGAAGGCCACATTTTCTTAAGTAAATGGCCTCAGAAAGAAGAGAATAATATCTAACTTGACAATTTATGGCTTAGATGCTGTTTCAGTTTGACAGTTGCTTTCAGATTGTTTTCTACTTAACTTTTATATAAAAATGACCCAGCAACTATAGAATTATGACATTAAATTGTTGATAAATCTCAATAAATGTGATCGAAAATTTGTTTTCAATTAAAGATAAATGCATGTTAAATACAGTTAAATCTTTACTTGCAACAATAATATGCAGCTGAAAATCTTTATTATTATTATTATTATTTTGCCAAGTCAATGCAGAAACATCAAAAAATGGATAAACAGAGAAAATTAGAAACCAATTAGTTAAAGGTAAAACATACTCAGGTACTATACAGAAAAATGAGTTGGGATGAAAATTTTATATATATATATATATATATACACACAAAAAACTGGCTTTTTCTCTAAATATATTGATTATTTATTCAGGTAATTTAGGACAAGTGTTTTTTTTTTTCCTGGAAACATCCATTTTTGGAAAGTCATATTTCAAATTTTCACTTTGGTGGTATAAAAGCTCTTCTGTTAGCAGTTCTTAGCCTTTTGAGATTAAAATTAAATCATATCTAAACTTTAGATTGGAGAAAGGAGCACCATCAGAGATAACAAATTGAGTTACATCAAGACTTAAAAACAAGTTTCCAAATGGTTAAAGTAATTAAATATTCAAAAGAAAGAAGATAAGAACTTGGAGTGGAAGCAGTGGTCGGGCATGAATTACTAAATTTATAATCCAAAATGGACTCAAATTGCTAACAAATAAATTGTAAAGGAATCTGAGTCAACAGAATGTGAACAAAGAAAGGCTCACTACTCTAATGTTATTTCATAGAAATCGATTAAAAATAAGGCAAGGATAGAATTAACCAAAACCTAATAGAATATCAGACCCACAAAGTGAAAGTGAGACTTGAATCGACTGTCCAAATACTTCCGCTTCCCTAAACACCATCGTCTAAAAATCACGAAAACAGACACAGAATTGTTCTAGGTTGAATCCTGAATATTTTCCACATTCTCCATGTTATATTCTGCCTAAATCTATCTTTCCATGAGACACAATATTTTAAATCTGCTTTGATAACCCTAAAACAGTAGTAATAGTAGCGATATTAAATGAATTTCTCCAATATGGGAAACACTGTGCTACACATTATCAATATATCATACCAGGTATTTTCCAGGACCACATTGTAGAAGTAGAGCTAAGAAGAAGGTAAGTGATTTAGTCACCAGTTTGAGAATTTAGTAAGTGGTGGAGCTGCAAACGCAACCATGTCTGGCTGACTCAGAAGAACAGTGACACACTTCACTACCCTGGAAATACGTGAAGAGCTGATCCTGCAAAAGATTTTCAAGGGAAAAGAGTATGTCATCTGCTCATCAGCAACATTTAGAATGTCTAGTGAAAGCAACAAATTGAGTTGAATAGGGCTAAAACTAATACGGAAAATATTGGAGTCCAGCATGGGACATTAAGATGGTTCAGTAATATTTCATGGTTAGCGAAGTTAAAGGCAGCTGAGATATCTAATAAGATGAGTACAAAGACCCTATTTCAGAGTTAATAGGCAGATCATTACGAGCTTTGACCAAAGCAGTCCCCATACTGACCTAATCAAAATCCAGAATGAAAATTATCATAAAGTGCATGATGAACCAATTAGCCTGGAGCTGGGTTGCTTCTATCTGCTCAAGTATCTCAGCTGGGAATGGTAAATTAAAAACTAAAAGGAAATGAGGAAGAAAAAAGCACTAGAAGGCAGGAGCATTAGTTAAAATTCTGGGCCCTCATGCAAAAGTTTCAGAGAGAGATCCCTTTTGTTTTATTTATAGAAAAACAAACACATACACAGATCTCTGGCAAATAGTAGGTACCCCTATGTGGACCTCTACTGATCTCAGAGGGGCACAGGTAATACCTGTACCCCACTTACACAGGGAATAAAGAAGAAGTGCTTTCATTTACTATCTTTTGTTTTTCCTTTGGCAGGGGGAAGGTAATCAAGTTTATTAATTTATTTGTAGAGGAGGTACTGGGGCTTGAACCCAGGACCTCAGGCATGGCAAGGATGGGCTCTACCGCTTGAGCTATCGCCTAGCCCACTTCTTTTGTTCACTATTTTCATGTTAAATGCCTCTAATGAAAAATATTAGAAAATAGAGTGGAGGTAGAGTTTTAGAGCTTCAAGTTGATGAAAATTGTGAACAGGAGCAAGTAGCTCATTTGAATCAAAAATAACAGAAATTTTACTAGAACTCTACCCAGAAATGATAGCTTTATTATTTCCTGGTATTCCTGTGCATTCTGTATTTTGTGTCCTTTTCTATATAAAATCTGGAAGAAAAATTTAAAATTAGAATATGGATGAAAAAGAGAAGAATACCAAAGAAATCACAAGATTGTCATGACACTTTTCTCCAGAGGCCTTCTTAGCTTTGAAGTGTAAGAAGTGAGGTGAGACTGAATCATTTAGTAGAAAGAAGACAAGGAGAAGCTATAGGTTGGGAAACTACATATAACTATGCCATTAACTAACCATCTTGCCATTATCAATTTCCTTTCCGTAAGTTAGAATCATTTAAAAAATTTATTTGCTGATTTTTTAATTGAGTGAAAGGATTTAACTCACAATGTTCTAAATAATCTCTAGTCCAAAAATGTTCTCATTTAAAAATTTTATTTGGACATTGATAGGAAAATAATAATAATAATAATAATAATAATAATAATAATAATAATAATAATAATAATAATAATAATAATAATAATAAAGAGGAATTATCTCAAACATATTTTGACTTCCTTTCAAATGCAATCAAAGAATGTTCATTTGTTCATTTTCTAGTGTTCTGGTAAACCCTGAATTCCCTTCCCTTCCTTTCATTTTGTATTATTACCTTCAAAGTAGTCACTTAGGAAAACTGCAGTGACTCCAAACGTGATGCCATTGCTCTAAACTTTTTGGATTTGACTTCACGAAATTTAGACAGCAGAAAAACGTTACTACTTAGAAGTCACAAGTCATGTTCAAAATTATAACTCAATTTGATTACCACACTGAATTTCAAATTACATTAGGCTACTTTGTTAGAAATATTTAAAAAATAAACTTCAACTTTGAATATGCGCTATTTAAAACTATTTTATAGAAAGTGCCACATCCATAAAAACAACAACAAAAAAAAGAAGTTAAGAGAGAGAGAAAAAAAGAAAGAGAGGTTCTAAATGATTTTCAACAAACAAATAACTATTTTTCCCTAAACATTATTAGGCAGGAGAGAATTGTCCTGCTATGTGATTAGTTTATCTTCTTAGGGACATACTCATATGCGTCCCTGAATCTGAGACTGTTACTCAATATTACCAGTCATGTTTTGTAACTGGGTCCTTTAATTTACCTCCAGATGGCAAATTTGAGTCAAAGTTAGTATAATAAAATGGTATGGGCATTAGAGTCAGACGCACTTAAGCTGAAAACCCAGCTTCACCACTTGCTAATTATGTGATTTCAGGCCAGTTACTGAGCCTCGGTCCGTCAACTTATAATTACAGGAATATTATCTAATCATGGGACTATTTTAAGAATTAAAAAAAAAAAAGTGAAAACTCTTAGTACAATGCCTGGAACAGAGCGGCTGCTTGAGTGAGACAGGGAGCTGCATCTCCATTCCTTATCGCCTCCACATGTGTCATAGAAAACTGGTCAGATGCACCTCGGTGAAAAGACTCCACACACTGGATGGAGGATGGCAATTTTCTGCAAACAGATAAAACTGGAAACTTTCAACAGTGAAATAGAACGACTACTCAGGAAGAAGCTAGATTAAAAATGGGCACCTTTGTGCCTGATAAGACTGGAAAATGGTGACTAGAAAGAGGCCAGAGTTCCTGGTGCCCTGCCTAGAATCCAGATTCTTATAAGAAGATGTGAAAGCTTTCAATTTAATATTTGATTTCAAGAAAAGACACTTTTTTCATGAGAGTGGCAGCTCGTTTGGGACACACCGGCAGGAATTATAGTACATCTGGCCATTATATACTTCGTGGGAGGGGATGGATGAGGACATTTGGGTGCTTAAGCATCTCCACAAACCAGGGGACATTACTTTTTCAGAGACCACACCAAAATTGAAACCAGGGAGGGAATTCCAGTCATGCTGGGATTTAATACAGCTTCCTTTTGAACATCCTTGTGGATCTGGTTACTCTCAAACAATTCATATGCTTACACACACGACTCAAAGATGAAGCCATTCGGGGAGCAAAGTAATTGACAGATAAATATTATTGATTGCATTTAAGCAAATACCTTGAGAACATCAAGAGTGCTGGTTGGACTGAAAGCACTGATGACACGTACGGCTCTGCTATTGACACGCGGTCCTTCCCTCTCTTGCAGAGATTTGCATGAAGTTTTTCTTTCTCTCTCTCCCTCTCTTTTTTTTTTTTTTTTTTTGTCAGAAAAAATTATGAAAGTGTCACTTTCCCTTTGCAGTTAATTCAGGAGAGATCCTCAATTCGAGCAGGGCACATTTTCATGCAAATACAGCAGCACAGTTTCCAGCCCCCTAATAGCTTCTTACAAATGATGTGCCATTACAACGAGGTTTATTTAAACAAATTTAATACATCTTTAATCAAGCTGGAGAGCATTTTCAAAGGTCACGCTCCAAATCAGGATCACTGTACTGAGCTTATCAAAGTATTAGCTTAAGGGGGAGGGAGAATTATTTCTTGGACAAGTAATTTTAGGCAAATCTTTATTTACATTTTTATTCAGTTATTAAATTTTATTCCTTTCCCTCCTCCTTCTAGTCTCCATTTATGAACCTATAAGAAAGTCTGCAAATGGAGCTATAAGCATATCACTGCAGTCAGTCCTTCTAGAGGCGACGCCTTCGAAGACACAGGGTCTAAAAGGCAAGGACAAGAGACCAGGCATTTTCAATGTCAGAGATAATCTTTTAGTGCCTCTAAAGCATCCTTCCCAGAGGTCTCACATTAGACTCTGTATACATTGCTGAAGTTCTAACGCACCATTTCTTCAGTGGATAAATGAAATAGACTTTGAGAGTGGCCCTAACCAAGACCCTCATTCTTTCTCCCTCTCTGTCTCTCCATCTCTGTGTCTCTGTCTGTCTCTCTCTTTCTCTCACTATAGGTATAACGTATATGCAAACAAATATTTATTGCCTTCCATTAATTCTTCCCACAAGCACTAATGTGATTATTGAAGGTTCTTCCTGACTCCTGAGTCTTTTACATGAATATTTACAGAACAAAAAATCAGCTTGATGTACCTAAGAAAAATAAGTTTATCTTTGATACGAAGTCTTTGGACAAATGTCAGTAACAGCAACCACCATATGCAGTCATGATGACAGAGGAAATGTCAGTATTTTCAGAGTATGAGCCTCCATTCTGTAAAATTCAACCCTTTATCCAAGTATAAAAGTAACTAATGAGGCCCCAAGATTAAAGGGGAAGTGAACTCTGCAAGAACACAGAAATAGCTGATGGGAAGAGAAGAGTTACTCCTGAGGATTTTAATGCTCATTAGACTCAGGAGCTTTCAAAATTCTCAACAACATAGAAATGAAACAGAGCATCTGAAAAGACAACCCTGAGATAATGAAAAGATCATGCAGCACTGCTATTGAATCTATTTGGGGGTCTCAGCTCACTACCAGCAATTGCCTCTAGGGTGAAGGAAACTGGGGAACAGAACAAAACAAGAGAATCACAGAGATGATTGTTTTTGCAGGCCAACAGGGGACAAAAGCACTGCCCGGCCACGCAAATGACATGCCGGTAACATCCTCCCAAAATGTGGTGCCTAGCAGGTCAGGGCAAAAGGTAAGTAAATAGAAAATAGAAGAAAGAAAATCAAAATATTTGTGGCTTAGGATACTAGGGAATTCATATATAATCAATAACAGCAGAACAAGGATTCAATAAACAGTGATTTGGGGCTTGGGTTGATTTACAAAGAAATGATTGAATTTCTTATCGTTAAGCAGTTGATGGTGAAACTAGAAACAAATAGAAAAACATAGACAAAAACAAACAAAAAACCCCACTGCACACAGTGAAAAGCAAGCGTATGTTTGGAGCTACACTCTTATTTACAGATCGATTTTCCCCTTTCTTTCTAAATATGATTCTCTCACTATTCTGAACGTCATTTTCAAGGGATGTGTGGCAAAAGCTAAAAAATGAAGGTGAATTTTGAATGATTTTATATCCCTGGCCTATTCACATTATGCACCCTTTCAAAAAGGTGATGGGTTGGAGGAGCGTAAGACGTTTCCTCAGCTTGAATAAATGGCAGCCATTTTTTTCTGTAATTTCTGGGCAAATTTTAATTTGTCTGGATGTGTCTATACCTTCATATCAGCAACTCTACAGTAACCTGGCTTCTTCTCTCTTACAATAGCACTGACTTCCCTGCAAAGGCTGAATGCTTTCCGAGTCTCCCTTCTCTTCTGCAGCATTCTTTCCTCTTCTCCCTGCTCTAGCCCCACTCCCCTTACTCTCCTCTTTCTGAACCAGAGTCTGGAATTCTAAGAACGTTGACACAAAACGTTCAGTGTCTATGGTGCCATCAACCGTGTTTCTGTGGGTGGGGGTATGATGAGGTGTGGATGTGATGTAGCACAAGAAAGAGTCATTCTTGTATATTCAGGGAGCTATATTCACTATCTTGTAACAACCTACAATGAAAAAGAACGTGAAAAAATATGTGTAAATGTGTATGCATAACTGAGTCACTATGTTGTGCACCAGAAACTGACACAATTTTGTAATCAATTATATTTCACTAAAAAATTAAAAATTAGAAAAAAAGAATCGTTCTCAACACTATTCACTTGTGCAGCTTTAGAAATATGTACATCCTGGTGTGTGGCTCAGAGACTCTGATACATTGGATCTGGCCTGAGGCATGGCATCCATATTTTGAAAAAGTTTCCTGGGTGATTTCTGTAGAAAGAATAGTGAAATCCTGAAACAGCCATGTCATCTTCCTTACTAATTCATTTTCTCGCTATGTTATCCACTCACTTATCCTCTCTAAGCCTCAGTTTGAAAGATGGAGAGCCATTTATTTATCCCTTCATTCTTTCAGAAAGTATTTATTACGTGTCTACCATGTGCTTTGCATACATGAATATTTCTCTAGGAAATGTCAGTCTAGGGGAGTAGACTGATTTAAATTTGATAGGTATGTATAAAGACTTAGGAGACTTGGAGTTACCGGTTCTCTCCAGGGATAACAAAGTTGGTAAGACTTCACAGATCAAATGATATCTGCTAGGTTTTAAATTATGAATATCCTTTTACAGGGAGGAAGAGGAGTATTCTAGTGAGAAGGGGGAGCATATTTAAGACACAGAAACATGAAATACATGGCTTATTAAGGCTGCGGTCTGGAAAATAAAGTTTGTGGGTTCAGGAACGAGGTAGTAGTAGGAATTGTGACTGGAAAGGTGGTTTAAGACTGAAATTTGAAGGTTCTGAAAAAAACATGCTGAGGAATGTGGACTTTTTTCTTTTGGGAGATGGGTTACTAGTTTTTTCTTTGTCTGTTTTAAGGATGGAAATCACACATACACATATACATAGAGAGATTTATAATTCCGAGGTAAATTTAGTTATCAGGTAGAAGAAGAGACTGGGACAAGAAAACAGATTAAGGAAGGGAAATAAGAAGAAAACTATTTGAGAGTCACTTATCAGGTAGAATCAACTGACCATGATTCTACTTTGGTTGAAGATGGAACAAAATTAAATGCATAAAATTATTTTGTAAATTGTTAAAAAAAAATTGCAGTGAGGAAAGTCATAATAGAAATCTCTAAATATTGATCCAATTATTAAAGTTAATAGCTTGAAGAAAAGTATCACTGGAATGTAGACAGTGTCCATCTGTTATTTAAAAAAAATTGAAAGAAGGATAACTTGGTTAAGTGAAACATTATGATTTCCTTCACATATTTTTAACTATATGGAATTCTAAAGACTCAGCTTTTCTCCAGTTCTAATTTTCCATTTTAGGCTATATAGGCTTAAAATTTTGTTGTTGTTGTTGCCAGAGCTCCTTCAATAGTAAAGCAGTGGTGAAATTATTTATCAGTTTCCTGTAGACTATGGCCCAATGAATTACTGGATAAAATGTCAATTATCTGACATTATTCTTCATGCCTATGAGTTTAGTTAAAAGAAATAACAAATCCATGATGCGCAACTCTTGAATAAGGGAGTGATGGGGGGGGGGGAGGACAATCACTATACAAAGTAGAACATGATTTCTCTGTAACACCTCCCTGTACTTAGTATGTTTTGGTGTGGATAAGGATGGGAATAGAACTGAAAACCCTGACTACAAACTTGCTTGTTTGTTGTTGTTTACATAGAGTTTATTTTTCAGAACAGTTTTAGGTTCATAGCAAAACTGAGAAGACAGTACAGAGATTTCCCGTATACTTCCTGCCCCGATACCTGCACAGTCTCCCATACTCTCAACATCTTGCACCAGAAGGTAAATTTGATACAAATGGTGACTCTACATTAACACACCATTACCACCCCAAATCTATTTATATTCTATTGGATTTGACACATGTATAATGATGTATATCCAACATTATAGAATCATAAAAATTTCCCTGCCTTAAATCGTCTATGCTCCACCTATTCATCCTCCCTCCCCTATAACCCCTGAAAAGTACTTATCTTTCGACTGTCTCCATAGTGTTGCCTTTTCCAGAACATCATATAGTTGGAATCATACAGTATATAGCCTTTTCAGATTGGCTTCTTTTATTCAAATATTCATTTTTTAAGGGTTTTCCATGTCTTTTCATGGCTCAATAGTTCATTTCTTTTTAGCACTGAATAATATCCCATTGTTTGGATGTACCACAGTTTGTTTATCCATTTACTTACTGAAGGACAACTTGGTTGCTTCCAAGTTTTGGCAATTATAAATAAAGTTGCTATAACATCTTGTGCAAGTTTTTGTGTGGATGTAAGTTTTCAACTTATTTGGGTAAATACCAAGGAGTGCAATTGCTGGGTTGTACGGCAGGATTATGTTGTTTTGTAAGAAACTGCCAAACCCTCTTCTAAAGTGACTGTATCATTTTGTGCTGCCACCAGCAATGAATGTAATTTTTTTGTTGTTCTACATTCTTGTCAGCATTTGGTGTTACCAGTGTTTGGATTTAGGGCAATCTAACAGGTGTGTAATAATATTCCTTGCTTTAATTTGCACTTCTCTAATGACATATCATTTTGGGCATATTTTATATGCTTATTTGCCACCTGTATATCTCCTTCGGTGAGTTGTCTATCCAGGTCTTTGCTCATTTTTAATCAGGTTGTTTTCTTACTGTTGAGTTTTAAAAGTTCTTTGTGTATTTTGGACAATACTCCTTTACCAGACATTTCTTTCTTAAATATTTCTATCTGTCTGTGGCTTGTCTTCTTAATCCCTTGCCAGTGTCTTTTAGTCAGAGCAGAAGTTTTTCATTTTGGTGAAGTCCAGCTTATCAATTATTTCTTTCATGGATAGTACTTTTGGTGTTGTATCTAAAAGTTATCCTCATACCCAAAAGTTCATCTAGATCTTCTTCTATATTATCTTCCAATAGCTTTATAGTTTTGTATTTTATATTTGATCGATACTTTACATTTTATATTTATATGATCCATTTGAGTTAATTTTTCTGAAGGGTATGATGTCTGTGTCTAGATTCATTTTTTTAACACATGGATGTCCAGTTGTTCAAATTTACTTTTGCTCAAGGAAAATAAAATAATTTAATCAGGGATGGACATTGCTGTTTAGGAAAGCATTGTTATGTGGACTCCATGTCTTATGTACCATTGGTTCTTAGGTGTAGAAACCAGAAGATTAGAAAAGGAGAACTAACAACATTCTGGAAAAGAGTATAGAGCCACACCTATGAAAGACAAGTAGTCTTGTCAATCGCTTGCACTTAAGAAATTGTTGAATTCTTACAGAAAATTTACTTTCTTATCTTGGATAAGCATTTTTTTTTTTCCCTTGGGAGATGTGTGTGTTCTGTCTAAAATTCTCCCCATCAGAGTGCAGAAGTTAGCAAATGCAAAGAAGGGCTATATTCTGGACTAAATAAGTCAGCCATTCAGAAACACACTGCTGAGAATTACTGTGTGCTACAGATCACCCTGGTACAGGAAGAGGCCTGATTCCTTTAGTACATCATCCTTGAGAGCAGTGGGTTGTATTTGTCTAACAAAAATGTAAAAAGTGCTCTCAGGAAAGACTGAAAGGAGGTAAGTCTCTAGATTGAAAACAAGGTCAGAAACAGTCTGTTAATAAAGAGACTACTCAATCACGTTCCTGTCTTGCAGCTGAACCAGGTTTAATAAAAATATAATTTTTAAAATAGTGGGTGGGGACTAAGGGAAAAAGAAAAACAAATGAATAAACAGAAACAGATTTTACATTTATCCAAGACAATCAAGAACAAAAAGGTATTACCACCCCATAGGCTGAAGGGGCAAGTGATGAGATTGCTAAGGGTACCCAGTAGAGTGGGCCACTTAACAAGATCTGTATCTTTTGGGAGATGGATGACCTGTAGTGGGAGCCAGTGAAATGTATGTTTTCACCTCATTTTCCTTCCACTTTCCAAACATATCCCTTTAACTCTTGTTGACTAAACTGAACCAAAAGCCAAAGGGAAAAGGATCTCATAGAGTCAGTTCTGAAAACCCAGTTTCTCAGAACACAAAGCAGAAAGGGACGTAGAAAGGGAGAGAATAGACCTGGGAAGACAGAACATATGCAACGTGGCAACTGCCTGTGTGCGAGTGTGTGTGTGAGAGGGAGTGAGCGAGTTAGACAAAGACAGAAGAGAGAGGTGTGTCTTCTTTAGTCCTTGAGTCTAACAGGAAGGTTTTAATATTGCTGTTTGTTCCACTTTCTCCTAATTGTCCAATAAAGTATTTTTCCAGGCTTGTACTATTGGCCAAAATGAAAGGATTCAGTATGAAAAGGGTGGCCTTTCCTGCAGGACGCTTTTGCTGAGGCAAGCACAGCAAGGACTGATAAGAACCAAGGAATATTATGGCTCCTGGAATTCTAAAAGGTGACCAGCTGTGAAATCAACAATGACATAGAACCGAGATACAGGAGGAAGGAGCGACCAAGATTTGAAGGCAGTGCAGTGTAGCTGGACTTGGAAGTGAGTGCGAGACAACCCTCCTTAGAATTTTATTTCCAAAATATACAGAAAAGATGACACTTAGGATACAATTCATGAATATTTTATTATAATGTATTATTTTGAAAATATCAGTAATCACTAATTAGTAAAAAGAGTCCTTTTTTCTTATTTCCAGATTGCTTTGCATGGATCCTTGAGGAAGCGGCTCCAAATTTATTTTGATCTCTTGATTACTTAGAGCTCTTCACCAGGAACATTTTGCAGCTTTCAACCTTTCTACAGAAACATTCATTTGAATGAGGGAGAATATTCTGCAAATTGACTCCCAGGCTGATTTCTTACTATCATTCACAGTGGATTAGGGCCAATTCCTTCAGCCATTAGCAATGTGATACAAATTGATTTTAATAATGCATTCTAAATACAAATAGAAATGACTATTGTGTGAGTATCTGTTTTGAACTATCTGTTCATCATTGTTAAGCCAGATAAGTGAAAATTTATTCCGTTTCTAATTTCTGTTATTTAGTAATTAGATCCCTTTGACTTTTTAGTTCCAGTTAGATAGTGATTAATAAAAAGACTAACCCTTTTTGTTGGAAGAAAAATATAGTGAATGCCTCTTGAGAAAAATATATCTTGTGCAGAAAGTCACAAGTTTGTCAGGAAGAGGTAATTTATTTCATATACAAGGGAAACTAATACAAAAATGAGTGGAAGCATCTTTTTGGAAAGTCATCTGACATCCTGTGAATATTATAGGATATACGTTTATTTCCAAGAGAGTGTTTTCACCTTTTTGTGTGTAAATTCATCGTAGTCCCACTAGCTTGAATAATGGCATTCTAATTTAAAATTTTACTAATAATGGTCAATATTAGCTATATAATCTCTCTACATCAGATACATGTAACATAATTTCTAGCTTGTATGCTCCAATCACAACTCTGTTCATATTAGGGATTTGAGTGGAACCTCTAAAAACATCTCCTAGGAACACATGCACATATTTTATACTTATACTTCAAAAGCTATTGTCTTGACTATTAGATATCCCAGATTCATAGTCTATACCCTCTAATGAGATTTTTTCCTCAGATTTCATGGAATTTTCACTAACACAGCATCTGGATGTTTATAAACGTAATTGCCCTGTACTTTTAAGAAAGCATTATTACTTTTTAATACAACCATTAGGATAGCCCAAGCAGAAAATTGCTAATAAATATTCTTAAACTGCTTTCTGATATTTATTCATCATATATCATTAAAGTTCAAAATTTTATTTGAATTCATTTCTATTAAAACATAGAAAAATCTGTACATGTTAGTCATTATTGTTTTTGTTTGAAAATGAAAATATTTTCAATTAGTCAAATATAATATTTTGTGATTACCCATTATTGCACTTGATATTCATATGCAAAATGTAATCCAAACTTTACTGGGAGAATTCTACTAGGCTAAAACACTTTAATGTAGAACATTTAAATAAACAACATTTGTTATTCAATATTATTTATGCTTTAGGCAACACTCTAAATATTTCTTAGTTTTTGGTTTGGAATATGTAATATATTGTACACACACACACACACACACACACACATATACACACCCCAAAATGATAGTTCTTGATTTTTGCCATTGATTATGGTCAATTTTTATTTTATAAAAATATTCCATTCTCTTTCCATATTTAATGTACCCTCCCTTGAATGAATATTAAAGAAATGTTTTCCATTTTTTTACACATGGATATGAGGAATAAAAATAACTTAGAACACTTTCTCAACCCAAATTTTAAATAGTCAGGACAAACCCAAGATCTTAATGTGAATTGATTTACTTAGTTCAAATCGTTTTCATTAGTGCTCAGAAAGGGTGTATGTGAAGGTACACTGACATATGGGAGCACTGTAGAGATTGTGACAGTTTATGGTCCTGAGGCCCTGGGCAAAATGATCCACTTTTCAAAATATAGGGGAATCAGATCCCTTGCCTTATTTTTCCCTTGAGGTACATATTCCATCCTCCCACTGAAAGACCCTGTGTAAAGAAATATCACAACTCCTTTCAATGTTCTTTTCTTCAATTAAACTGTCTCCAAATCAAGAAGCGAAAAGTTACTATTTTTCTTATTTCTTTATAGCGTATTCAATTTCAAAAATTTTGGAACAGGACCCACCATGGAAAATGTTCAAACTCTATCCTCTTGATAGATACTAGATAGATACTTCAGAATGAGATCAATATGTCCTCACATTTAAATAGAACATCCCATTACATAGAGCCAGGCTGTCAAGATTGGATTGCATGTATAATCTTCTTTAAAAGAATTAATGCTTCCAAATGAATACGATGAAATAGAGTAGAAAATAATATTCTCATTGCCAATCTATCATTTTAAAGTATTACCTAGGCAGTCCATCAGCACCGAGTAGATAGGGACATCTGCTGCACATTTCTGAGACAGCCTCATTTACATATTTGTAAATATTAAATACAAATTTAGAAATTGATATTTTCTTTTTCTTCATAAGCGGTCATAAATCATTGATGGAATCTGAATATGCTCGAGATGAATTGATTCCTTCTCTGGTTCTCGTAGAAGAATAGTTACTTTTGTGGTCCATATTTGTAACAGTCTGCACTATAAGGTATTCATAAAAAATAAAGATGCTGATATTTTTCTTTTATTCCCCACCTTTTAGCTACTAAATATATTCACTGTAATGTTTTATCTAGTTGTCTTTTTTTTTTTTTGTCTAAGTGTATTGGTCACACTGTTTCATTTTCAGGTATCTAATAGATAACTATTTGCTATTTTTTTTTTTACTTTATTTTCCCAGTTTCGGGTTTATGTGAGATGCGGACAATGCAATAGGACATATTCATAAATTTAATTTTCTAAGTCCTAAGCTAGGGCTGACAAATAAATATTTTTTTTTGCCTTTGCTCACTGAGAACATTTGTTAACCAATAATTAATCTATTTGAGAAATCATTTTTACAGTGTATTCTCTTGTTCTTGTTTTCTTATTCCTTAGTGACTCTCTAAACTACAGTTGAATATATATCAATGCTATTTGAAAATGTATTTGTTAAGTAAATGGAAAATAAGACATAATGAGATAAAAAGGTCAATTAATAAATGAGTATATTCCAAATGTTCAGATGTAGATTGGCTTTTTGTAAGAAGTAATGTATTTTTCTATAGAATATATTTGTTAGGTTCCCAGGCTAGCCCATATATAAATCATACTATTTAATCAATGCCAATTATACTAGCCTTGGTTCTTGACAGCAGGGGCTCTGCTACTTCAGGGAAGAGGAGAATGAGGAGGCTAACAAAGATAATAACTCCCCTATCCTTCCTTTTTTTTCTTGGATTCAATGCAGTCTCAATACCTTTTTGGAATATTCAAGTTTTCAAAAATTACACCTTTACACCTTCCTTTCTGCATCTCTCTCCAGTTTAGAATAATCTGCTCTACTACTTCCTAAACATGTAATACACTTTCCATAGCTAACATTTTTTTAAGTTCTTACTATATGTTAAGATGCTTTATGGGTATCGTATTATTTCACGATAAGCACAACTCTGATGTGGGTACTAAAATTACCACCATTTTACAGATGAGGAAATAGAGGAAGAGTGGGATTCAGAGATTTTTCACACAATGAGAAAGTGACGGAGTCAGGTTCCAAGCGCATTCATTCCATCCCAAGTCCCATCCCAGTGCAGCCCCACACCAGCCCTACCCTTCACAGTGCTAGCTTTTTCCCCTCTTGTTACAGCCCTCCCTCTGTCAAACTACCCGTTTGTTCATGCAGCTGATCCAAGCTAGCTCTCAGATAACAAGCAATATTTTCTATTGAATTATTACTGTATCTTCTAAATCTTCTCAGTGAAAGGTAAAAAGATAATGTTTCTGAATTCAGATGAATATCTTATGGGGATAATTTCCATTGAAAAGAAAAGTGAAGGAAAGATAATGCTCTTTTCAGCTGAGAGAGGTGCTATTTGTTCTTAGCCCCTTTGGGTTTCCTCCTCCTTCTCATAGGAGTTTCCCTTACTTCTTCATTTCTTTAAAAAATATCATTCCCCTGATGGAAATATCATCTAGTGTCTAATCACTCTATAATTTTTAGGAAATAAAGAGCATAGAAAGATTTAAAAAAAATAAGCCATCTAATCCCATTCAATGGAGAAATCGAATGTTAAATTTGTCTATACTTTTACTCCATACCTCATCTCCTGTAGTTTGTAAATAGATACCCAGTTGAAAGACTAATAGCAGATTTCTTTCTTTTTCAGAGCTGGTATATAACATTGGTGTTCTCCCCAAGTTTCTACCAGATTTTAAGTGTAATGTAAAATGCAAAATGAATGAGTAATACCTCATTATGAACTCTGAGTGGAAGGCATGGAACACAGGTCTTAGACCTGCTGGACATTTGTAAACAGAAATTCTTAATTCAGGGACTGGCTTGCAAACACCTTTACCTCTTTGTCCTATAAATTTTTGTAATTTATATGTATTGCTTTGTAATGCAATTATATGTATTCAAAAAACACGTAAGTGAGAAATTTTACATCTAAAGATAAACAAAATCTATTCAATTATACAGGTTACTGATCAGCAGTGTGGATTACTGGAATAAATGAAACCCAAGTGGATTGCTTTCATACTTTAAAGGTAAAACTTCGTGCGTTTTCCCCCTAATCTTGAACCCATTTTGAGAAATTAAGAAGTTTCTGAAAGTACAGTACCTTTATTTTTCATATTTGTATCTCTGGCAGGAGACTTTTCAGTCCTCGTTACCTTTTATAAATGCCGGTAGGAAGGCAAGCCAATGGTAGGTTGATTCTATAAGAAAAGGTATGAAAAAAGAGCAACTTACTTTTATCACTCATTAACCAGTCAATCAGTTTTCTTTCTTATTGGATTTAAGTCAACAACAATCAACAATAAAATATTTTAATGATCAATTTTCCACAACAATTCAGACTCTGACAATTAACATCCTTGTCTGCTACCTACATTTTAAAATCCCACCATATGAGGCTTTAATACTGGAATAAAGACTACTCTGTGTGCATTGGGATAGATACTGCACCTTCGGATGTAAGCACACTTTGGTAACTGAGGTCAACTAAATGTTTTGGCACAATGTCTGATTGGTTTACAGTGACCTGTTCCATTACCAGGACTAGTCTTGATCTATATGAGCAATCACAGTATTGAATCCACTGTTCAGATACAGTTTCAGGACTACGATGAAAGAACTTTCTGCTTTGGCTCTATAGAAAATTACTCTCAGCTTTTAAAAGATAATTAAAACTATCAAATCAGCCAACTTTCAGATCTGCACATTTTACCTATATTAGAAATTCTATCACCAAATACAAGAAACAGATTTTTAAAAACCAAATATAATAGAAAAAATGTACAGATAGAAAACTCCAGGTTTTTTAATTTTTAAAATTCATTTCTGAGGAAGTCTATAGCAAAGATGAAGAAGACTCCAAACGCTTTCACTCTCTCTCTGTTTCTTTTATGATATAAAAAAAGTGGACAGTCATTTTTACAAGACCTTAGCTATAATTTGAACTGACATCCTTACAGCCAAGTGCATTAAAATTTAGAAGAAATTCCCAAGAGTAATACTCATAAGGGGTAATATATATGTATATTTCTGTGTATACATATATGTATAAAGGAAAGTGGGTAGGTCAGCAAGTACAGGGAAATATATTCATAATAATTAAATGCTTTCTTCTCTCACTAACCCCTTTTCTTTTAAAGCCAAAGTATTTGCTTAAGAAAGCTGATTCCAAAAGGGCTAAATGAACCTTGTTCTTTTGGTAGCTGAACCAGCTTTTCTTATCTTGGTTAGAACTAGTAAATAATTCTCAGCAGTATGAGGAAAATCCAGCTCAGTTGCCTGCATTCTAAATCAATCTCAGGTTTAAGAGAAGGTGCAGGCTTAAAAGTTATTACAACTCCACTGTTTTCTCTGATAAATTATATGAATAACATTTGAGACAATGCATTGTTAAATATTTATGTCTAGGACTATAGAACCAAGAAAAGCACAAGAACCCCTAGAAGAATAAATATATTTACCTAAATAAATTACTAAGACAAATATACTCCTATGTGCTCTGTACCAATAAACAGTAGGTATTCACTAAATTGTAGAATATAAATGGTTCATTTCCTCTAAATGTACACTGAAAGATCTATAACATGTTACACACTTCCTGTGCTTTGCATATATATTTCAATATTCATCATGAAAAGCCTTGCTTATGTGTCAATATACATTACTTTGCATATATTAAGAGTTTTTTTTTTTTAATTTTAACATTACGGATGCTTTTTATATGGGGGAAAGCTCAGGTCTTATTTCATGATTAACCCTTTCACGGCTCATCCTTTTTTCTCTACATGACATTTGCACAAAATGAATTGCTTGCTTAGACACAGCTAACTAAATAAAAGCAGGCCAGAGCTGATAGTATGAAAAATGGATTTTCATTACTGTTTCATTGATTCTTGTAAATAAGGGCCTGAGGCCTGCTCCGAAAAGGCTGCAAACAGTAATAATTTAATCTGAGGTGACATAGACCAAAATGTATGTGGACAAAAATCATCCTTGAATATTAAACAACAGCCTCAAGACAGAGAAAAGTGTTGCAGGCGAATTTAAATGTATGCAGATCGGTGGGTAACATATTTAAAAACAGAAATTAAAGATTCCTGTCATAAATCACATTTGCTGCCATGGATATGCCTTGTTATGCTGGCGTTTAAGAAAACCTGAAAGGTTAAGGCAGTTGGTGCATTAAATCGTACAAGGATAATTAATACTTTTCTTGTGGCTATTTATAAGAAATGGAAAATATAGTCAGATCAGCTGTGGCACTGTAGTAATTTGAGGGGGAAGCAATGAAAGCATGAGTCAATAGTTTTAACTGGACAAATGTCAAATGCTTAATGATGCAGTATCCCAATTTGGAAGCTGTTTGAAAGTTGTATATTTTTTTAAATGAGATAAAATAGTTCATTCTCATACTACAAATATAATTTGTTTGCCTCTCATCTTTTTCATATTGCCCAAGAAAAAAAAAAACATAACAATTTTTCACATGGAACTTTTTCTTTTTAGTAGTTATTATACCTTGGTCACCTATACTGCAGATGTTATATGAAAATAAATACCACTTCTGGCATCGAGCATCATAAATTCAGCATTTGCCATGTCTCAAAATGTAATAATGACATTATTTTTTAAAAATGACTAACGTACTTGTCTCATCAGGAATTAGATTAGTAACATCAGAGGACCTTCCCATTGCTTCCCCAGAGGAAAATCTACCTTTGTCACTCAATGAATTTAGATTTATGATTATTCTATTTTTAAAAATCCTCCTATCATATCTGGTAGGTTTTCTCTGCTCTGAACTAAAATCAGTGCTTTTGATAAGTATTACGCATTATGAAAATGTTCCCTCCTGAGACAGAAGGCATATAGCACCAAATCCTCAGCATATGAAAGGGCTGTTTACTTTTCAGGGCACTGCTACCTGTATAATATTCCTTTGAGCTAAAAGAAAGGAATGGCTGGCCTTTAGAAAAAAAACTATTTTTACAGATTAAAAAATCTCACAATTATAGGTGCATTATTTGTGCAAAATATAATCTAATTTACAAGTTCTTTTGTTTTTTAAGTTGGCTTTAAAAGAACAGTGGGGTTTGGATATAACACAATTACTGCCCTATCATATTTTAATACAAAATTAGTATGAGATGAATAAGGTTATTTTCTCTAAACAATACTTGTATAGATTGTATGCAGAGACTTTTCTGGCTACAAATCCATTAATATTTTTATGATTGAATTCAGTCTAGATACCTTAAGAGAAGGAGCTCAAATGAACATTTAATACAATGGACTTGTAAATATCTTTCATATAAACAAGTAACATAAAATGAGTTCTGGAGTTTTGCTAGACTGCACCATCACTGAATGTTCCCTGTAGCCTGAGAACCTAAACAATCCATTGGGACTCTCATGGTTTCTTAAATAAGGTGAGTTAGGAAAACTTGTTTACCCACTATTGATAGATAACACCAAATCGAGGTGATAAAACCATTTTCACATTAACACTCCCACTCAGTATTGAGGTCATTGGGTAGAGCAATAGTTATGTACACCATCTTCTAATACATTTACACAACTCAGGACTCACCCGTACCTTTGCCCTTATTGGTATTAAGCCTCATAACAAAATACTCCATGATAATTCTGAATGTGTGAAATTACTCTATTAGAAATTATGAGATTCATTTTAAAATGGTAGATTGTTCAGAAAAAAAAATTCTCATGTGAAAGAAAAAAAAGAGAGGTAATATACTGAATGAAGGAGACCTTCCTTGCTAATATCTGCAGGTTTGTAATTACTTAAATTTTTCACCCCTCCCCTGTGACTCAGTATCCAGAGACATTGCCTCATGGGTAGACGATGAACACCAGTACATCTGGCCTGACAAATATTCTGTGAGTAATGCCCCGGTTGGCCAACAGTCCTTCCAATTTGAGCAAACGTGTGGCTTCTGGGGAATGAAGCTGGTTTCATATCACAACAACCTTCCTGACTAAGCATGTGAATTGAGAGCACGTGATCTGGCGAGGCTGAAGCCCTTTCAGCAAAGCAAAAATGACAAGGTCGTAGGAAGAATGGAACTCCTGTCTTCACACACTAGCCTCAGACACTGTGGATTAAATACAATCTCCACTTAAAGCAAATTGGTCCTGGACCAGAAGCTTCCTGATACAAAGAAGGAAATGCTAGGGATTAAGTTATGATTGAAACAAAAATGATTATCTTTGGTTATCTTTCCTCTATTTCTGTAGACTGGACCTTAAGTCCTTATAATCTTTGTTAATGATTAATGTCATGATCACCAATTTGGTGATCAATTTAAAAAAATATTTGGCAGATTGCTTTAAACTTAAATGTAAGGCTATTTTCAGTTTTCAAAGTTCTTTTTAGCTATTGGTATTAAACATACATAACACATTTCCCTGGAAGCAGATATAACCCAGCTGTTAGGGATAAGATAGGAAAAACAGACTAAACATGAGTTGCAAGCGAGAATTTTTCTTGAAGAGAAAGCCTCTGTAAGTTATGTTGCAAGGTGCTGGAGCTAGGGAATAACATTTTATGCCTTGATATCACTTACTATTGCAAAAAAGCCAAACCCTGTGCAAGATGTGAAATATTTCCTTCATAATAGTAGACTATTGTCTAGACTACTATCAAGGCTGGATTAGCAAGAATGGGGACACAACTTCGAAGTCAAAGAGCAAGTACTAGCAGTTCTAGATATAGGTTTGATTTATAGACCAATAAAGTATTTTCTAAAATCTACAACCTACAGGTATAAGACTAATTTTACCATTAGAATGTACTGAAATGGTTTCAATATGAGTGAAAAATTATTAAAAAAAGAAAAGAAAAAACAGAAAAAGGAGCTCACCAGCTAAATGGAGTAAGAAAGAGATAGGATAAAATGGGAGTGATCAGAGACATTAATCTCTTAAGAGCTGTAATGTCTCCTGTGGGTCTGTTATTGCCTACGTAATAAATAAATCTACTGTGCATAAGCATTAACCTCTGTAAGATATCATGAGGATATGTAGCACATGGACCTGTAAACATTAGTGGCAGCTGCACTGATATATAAGTGTACCATGAAATGACTCCAAAGTAACTATAATGTCCTATCACAGCAAGCTTGGTGAACGCCAATGCATTTACATGATCAAAGAGACAAATGAATTGGCTTTAAATGTATCATTAGTTGTGAGCTTCATGATTCATCATAATTGACACTGCCTTTCAATGCCATGCAGAATAAAGCACACTAAAGCTCTGGAGAAAGCTATGGCCCTAAGGTTTTCACACAGATCTGAGCATTGGGTGGGAAGAAATAGTATCATTTTAGAGAATGACAAACATGCTTTAGATCTATACTCAAAGCAAACTTTAGGGAAAATGTATCATTTGACCAGATAAAATTTCCATAATATCTATCTTAAACAATCATTGATTATAAGGCACACTTAATAAACAGAAAACAACACTACAGCAGAGGGAAATAGTAGAAATGTTCCATTTAGCTTAGGTTCTGGAATGTGATTTCCCAGTGGTAACCCTGATAAATAACCAAGTGATCTTAAACATCCCTTAGGCATACTTTTTAATCAAGTAATTCTACTTCTAAGAACACATGACTCTTACATCATGTATAAAGAAGATTATCTGAGTTATTTGTAATGAAGAAAAATTAGAACCCATATTATATCCAACAACGGAGGAATGGATAAACATTTAAAGTGTTATCAGCTCTAGTACTCTGAATTTTCAAAGAATATTTAATGACTTGTGTGTATACATTAAAAGAGCAAATAAACAAGAACAAGACATAAAATTGTATCACTAATTTTGTAGAAAAAAATTGTATCCCTATTAAAAGAATTGGAAGGAAACACAAAAAAAATTAATAATGACTTCACTTAAATATTTGAGATACTTTTTATATTAACTTTCAATACTTTCCAAATTTTATAAAATGCATTGCTTCAATAATCAGAAAAAATTTAATTGATCACAAATGTTTATAAATAAGAAAAACATTTGAAGAAATCATCCAATAAAGTAGCAATAAAAAGTCCTTTTAAGGAGACTAGGATCTCTTTTCTATCTTCAGATCAATTACATTGATCTTCTTTCTTTTAAAACATGGTTTTATTAAGGATTTCTTTTAGAGCTTCCCATTTCTACACAGTGATGATGAGAGTATAGGAGAGAATTTCCAATATGGAATTATCACTAAAATACATTTTAGAATGCAGGAATTTTCTCCTTTATTAAATCATCCCAATAAATATTCATTCAAATCCCCATTACTCCATGTGGCCTTGTCAGCTAGATAAACATATAAACATTGCATTAGTCACGTTTCTTGACCTTAACTTTATTTCAGGTCACCTCAGGACTATTAAGTAGACCAAGAAGAGATTCCTTTTAGCTGTTTACACTCTTTCTGTTGAATACATGGACAATACATGCAGACTTGACTTCTGACATTAATACTCAAATGCCTTCTCATTATCTCCATTTTGAAATCCAATACAGGCTGCAAACTCAAAATTGACAAAACTTTCTTCAGGAGTCCCACCAAATGCTGCCAGCCATTCAATAGCTTCATTATAAATCTGAATATTATTTGTGACTTTTCCTCTCTCCCTTTACAAATAACAATCTCCCTGTCCTGTAGATTACCTGCCTCTATAGGTTCTTAATCCATTCACTGCTCTAAATCATTTCTACTGTTATCCTAGTCCAGGCTGCCATTATCTGCAAGCTCCAACATCTTCCCAATAGTTCTCCCAATACCCAAGCTAAAAGACTTGTTTCTGCCAATCCGTTCTGACACTGCAGACAGAGTCACATTTCTAAAATCCTTATTTATTTATGTCAACCCCCTCCACGACACCCATAGCCTTTATGATAAACTCAAAGGACTTAGCACATTCTTGGAGCCTTTCCATGATCTGTCCCTGCTCCTCTCTCTTATCTTTTTCCGTAGCCCTCTGTCCCTTCAGGTGCTTACATTACTTCATCTACTGTTAAGATTTTATCATGCTTCCTCTTACCACCCAGCCTTGGCACATGCTTTTCCTTCTGCAGGAATTCTCTTCTCTTCCCTGTCTAGCTCCCAAACCTGCTTCCTCAACCAGGTAAATCCCAGGTAATTCCCACTTAACATTAAGATCTTTTCTTAGAGTCACTGATTCCTCTAGATTTGAATAGGCTCCCTAGTATTTGCTTCATGAAATGAAATCCTTCTGTACCTTGAATTGAGACTTACCTCATTGTGTTGTGACTGTAGAGTAATTACCTATTTTCTCCATTAAAGGACATGTTCTGTGACAGTTGGAAGGATACCTGTCATATTCAATGTCATAAATGTAGTTCTTAGCGATGCTTCATGAAAAGTAGGTATTTAATATTTTAAAGTATGAATAAATAAAAGAAGTATTAGCATTTTTAAATTTAATAGGTCAAACATAAAAAGTAATCCTTAGTGTTTATTTCTAACAATGCAAGACTATTCTCATCAATTAGATATTCTCCATACCGAATCCTCATAATTATGATGATGATAATGACTCAGTTCATGGTATTTACTGTGAATCATGTTTTGTTCTGAGTCCTCAACATACATTACTTAATTTAATCCTTTCAACAATCCCATAAGAAGGTGTTACTATGGCCATTTTACATTTTACACATAAGGATGCTGAGGCCTTGAAAATTTAATTTTTCTCAAGGTCACACAGCTAGTAAATGATTACCCTAGGATTCTGTGTCTACAGTAATATATACCCAACAGTTTGATATATACATCAAAATACAGTAATATTCAATTGCAGTCTCAGTCAATGGTGAGGTGGGGGTAGGGAAACCCTTTTCCACACAGTCATTCATGGAACTAGGCTGATAAGTTCTGCCAAACTTAAGCACATGTTTTTCAAGATCATCTTAAAAGATGACATCCAGACAAGGAGAGGAGATGGCTCTATGGGACAGATCTAGATACTGCACATCACTTCTACTCACATTTATTTGTCAAAAACTCAGGCATATAGCCATCCTAACAACAAGAGATGATAAGAAATGTGCTCAGGGAAAAAGAAATAGACATTTTTGGTGGATGATTTGCAGTCTCTACCATAGGGGCTGAGGCTGGATTTGAAACCAGACAGCATGACTCTGGAGACCAATTTTTAAGACCCTATTAAACCTTTCACAGGAATGTGTCATACCTATTTAATTCATATCATAATTAGATGTATTTAGTATGTCTTAATACTGCATGTTTCCTGCTTTAAAAAAAAAACATAGATTATATGTATTTTTTTAGTGTTTGGACTCAATTTGACAGACTTTTGTTCCTCACATGTTTACATAGTATCTGGCATAACTGGTTCTGCATATCTAATGGAAAAGATTGGTAATGTTATTGCCAAAATTATCTGCACCCTGAGTAACTATATATCTGATTATATAGTAATAATTAACAGTTAACTATAGACAAAGCTTTTTCCACTCCTCTAAGGATATTTGGCTAAAGCCAAGAAGAAAACCAGTTGGCCAAATTTAATAACATCATTATTTAACTCTTACAAATCATGGCTTAAGAGACAAGTCTGTGGAATAATTTTATTAGTTACATAAAAGTTAACCAATTTCAACTGGATATAATCTGAGGGACATTTTCCCTGGGGTACTGCAAATGGCAAAGCTTGTCAGAAAGAAAGAGGGGGCAAAAGCAGCACACTGGTAGATGTCTGACGTATAAGTTGGAACCAAAGGGGCTATCAGAAAAATGAGAATTTACTTAACTAAATCAGTTACAAGCAACATGAAACTTGAAAATGTCAGCCTAAGAAACTCCTCTGAGATGCTTTGCTCTTTGGGATAAATATGGATGACTTGAGAAATTAATTGTTCATGGCATAATTTAAAAAAATTTTGTGTGTGTGGGAGGTAATTAGTTTATTTATTTATTTTTAGAAGAAGTACTAGGGATTGAACCTGCATGGCATAATTTTGGATCAGAGAGTTTGTAGAAGTATGGCTCTTTAATTTGTACTAGTTAATATACCAGTGAAATGAATGACCCCAAAACTTAGTTGTTTAAAATAATGATCTTATTTTTGATCATCATTTTGTACATAAGGGTAGGGAATTTGTGAGGTACTCATGGGGCGACTCTTGCTTGGATTGCTTGTGTAATTGTAGTCAGACGTCTGCTGAGAGTGCAATCATCTGAAGTCTCACCTGGGTTGAACATCAAGATGACTCACTCACAGGGCTGGCAATTGATGCTGGCTCTTGGCTGGGAGCTCAGCTGAGCTGGTACCTGGAACACTTACACATGACCTTTTTAGCACAGAAGTGTTGGAGTAGTCAGATTTCCTATATAGAGGCTGGCTTTCTTCAGATCAAACATCTCCAGATGAAGGAAGCTACATGGGATTTTGGACCTAAAACTGGAAGTCATATTACATCACATCTGTAGTGTTTTATTTGTTACAAGTAAGTCACAAAGGTTGATCCTGATTAAAGGAAAGAGCCATAGAACCTACCTAACCTACCTCTCAATGGGAGGAGGGCCAAATAAATTGTAGATATGGTTTCAAATGATCACAAATTTATTATTATTATTATTATTATTATTATTATTATTATTATTATTATTATTATTATTATTTTAGAGGAATGTGGTAGAAGGTTGAGTAGATCAAGATAGATCTTTTGAAAATAGCTCTATAGTCAGGAATTTTTCCCCTAAATTCTTCTATTTCATGGCAATACTTTCTTTGATCAAAACTTACCACATTTCTTCCTTTATATTATATAAAGTATGAGCAAAGATGACACACTGAACAAATTATTTTAAGTTTTTTTTTCTAACAGTGAGTCCTATTCTTTGCAATACTAACTTAAACCATTTCCTCTGAATAGACCCCTTCTGTATGGATTCAAAGCATAGTTTACACAGTTAATTTTAGATTTCTTACTCTCTTAAATTTTATGCCAATCACTTCTTGGCCTTTTGACTAAAATAAAGTGCAAACTGTGGCTCTGTATTTCTTAACAAGTTGCAGATTTGGGTCTCTCATTTCAATATTTTACATAAGAAGCAAGCAAAGGTCAGATTTTACTACTGAATATTATTCTATAGTGTTTGGATAAAATTGAAACTTGCAGCGTACCATGGAAAACAAAGACAATTTAATGTAAAGATAACTGATAATATCATTTGAATATCAAGAACTTGGAAGTGAGTAGTTTTGAGATAATGATACTGGTAGCCAATATAAAGAAGCAGAGTTTATTATAAATCACAGTAATAACATGCTCACTCCCTCAAAGTATATTTTGTATGACTGACAGATAATTTTCAACAATTATTTGATTGATACAAAATTATTCCATCCAGTTTGTCCATTTTTTAATATTCTTACAAATGTTAGCTATAAATGTAGCTATGGAGATTCTTATAAATGTAGCTAAATCAACTGGAGGTTTGGGTGACAGTCTTTTAGCAGATAGAAGTCTATTAGAAGATGCTGAAATGTTAAGAGGAAATGTTCTTTTAGGGCATTACTGATGGTCCAATCACTTATCGACACCTTCTTGATTAATGTTTAGGTTAAATGTGACCAAGATCTTCTATGAAAGGTATGAAGCAGTCTTTCAATAGAAAAATGAGTCAATTCTTGGAGTAGATTTAAAAATGATTCCTTATGAGAACTCCAATCTTGCTGACAATACAATGAGTATTAATTGACTGAATACTGTAAACCAGAAACTGTTTGAGAATGGAGCTATATCTGTGCATACACGTAAACAGTTAAGTATGTAATAAGTCAGATGGTCTTATGAAGAAAAATAAAACAGCAAAAAGCATAGAGAAGTGTACAGAATGGGTGAAGCATGCTGTTTTAGGTAGAATGATCACTTTTTTAGCAGTGACCCAATACAGTGAAATAGACATGTGGACAACCTTGTAGAAGAGAATTCCAGGCCAAGAGTCTGCTGAGACAGAATTTTTCAGTTTTCCTCAATGCCTGCTAGTTTCCAAGTCCCAACTGTTTGTCCTACTCTCTTCTCCCAAAGTCAGTGCTCTAACCTTCACATGAAAGTTTCTTTGCTTTTCTGCTGTAAGAAAAGATACTTGATCCTGTAATTGGTATGGCCAGAAGGAATCCTCTCAAGACAGCTTCCTTGGCACAAAGGGCCTCTTTTAAGGAATCTAATAATTTTATAAAAGATCTTCATTTTTCAGGCATTTAGTTTTTCTTGGCAGATGTTGCCCCCTCAAAGGCAAATAGGTTTTTGCTACTGTAATCCAACTTCTCACCACTACACAATGTTTTCACATGTGTTCAATAAATTAACTTAGTTCCATGGTTCTCTACCTGATCAGCTTTTAAAATCCTGGTGGCCAGGCCATACACCTAGACCATTTAGATTAGAATCTTAAGATGAGAAACAGGTTATCAGTATTTTAAAAAACAAAGCAAAACAAAAAATTTGCCACATTATTCCAATATTAGTCAAGGTTGAAAATCACTGCCATAATCCATAAACCATCTGCAAATTATAAAGGCAAATAATATTAACACAACTTGACCAGTTGCAATTATTGTTCAGGGGAGAAAACTGAAGCCCAGAGAAGGGAAATGGTTTGGCCAGAGATACAGAGCCAACAACTATAGCAGCTCTGTCAGAGAGAAAAAAAGACCTGAAGAATTCCCGTATCCTCTTCAGAATGGTCAGGTTGGTATAAAAGAATGGTGCAGAACAGGGAGAGAGCATGTGAGGAGGTTTTGAATGGCATTATCCATGTAAGACCAGGGTCCTGGCCTTGGAAACCATACCCTTGAGAGATGGCTAAGTGAACATGAGAGAGCCTTGCCTTTGGAAATCATTATGATCCAGTTCCATGAAAAGAGGTGCTGTCCTTCCTTCTGAGTGGAAATACATTAGGTTTTTTAACTGCCTTGTGTCTGTTCACGCTCCTCTCTTGTACTTTATTAGGAATTTTCTTTTCATAACATTTTCCATGTGAAGATGTGGAAAATGTAAAATTTGAAATGAGCAAATTACCAATAAATCCTTTTCAGTACAAAATGCCTGCCACTTACATTCAACATATGATTTTTCAATGAGAGAATACTGAAATTGTCTTGAAATTCACCATAATTTTTATCTCCTCATTCTTGACTCAAATAATTCTAAGATTTGATGATAAAATCTGTTTTTGATCTAGGTGATAATTGCTAAATTATTATTCACAATATTTAATTAATTCTCTCTAACTTAACTATTGCCTTGTGGTTTGTCATTCTGACTGCTATTATGATTTTTTTAATAATTAAGATTGAAGATTTTAATCAAAATATGTTTTGGTAATGAGAACTTACATTTTTTTGTTCTTGAAATTTGTTGAGATGTATCAATCTCTAATTCTGGATTTTTTGCCATCCCAATAAAGTTTTTTTTTAAATAATTTATTTGGTTATTGTTCCTCATTTGTGCTCTTGTTTGGACTTTTGCCTTATATTTTATTTCCTCTGTCTGTATTGTATCTTTCTTGTTTTTTTCTTTTTCTTTTTTACAGTTTTCATCTGAGTCCTGGTTGAATTCCTTGAATTTTACTTCTATAAATCAGTTTTCTACTGTACCTTATTTGTTATTTTTGAAACCCATCACAGTTTCAATTAAGCAATCATACTTTCTTTTCTCATGCAATGTTTTCTGATTTCTGGTTGTTCCTATTTCACATTTCTTTCCTCTATGTAAATAGACAAAATACTTTCTCAAATTTTAAACAGAACATAAGTGATCAAAAAGCTTTGAATATTGTATTGGTTTCTTTTTTTATTCTGTTGTGTGGTTTTTATATTGTTTTGTTTTTATATTATATCTACTTTATTGAATCAATTCCTCTAAGTATTCAGGAATGTCCCCTTGTTTTGACATAATGCATCTTTTTATAGAATTTGTAGAATTTTTTTCTGATGCTCAGTTAGAAACTTTGTTTGTTCTGGCTGCCAATGAAGGAAGAAACCTTGCCATATTGGGTTTCTAAAATGTTCATTGAGACCACATCCTGTCCCTTTCCCTCACAGAGACTGTGAACAGAGTTCTCTCAGCATTTTATCCACTCAGATCCTGGCCACAAAGCTCCTTGGGGAAACTGTGGTGGTGGGAGAAGGTCAGAAATCTGACCCTGATTCCCTCTTACATAAAAATGGGGAGGAAGATGGGGTGGAGGTACGCTAACTAACACTTGTTGAATGCTTATCATGGACTAGACACAGACTGAGTTGAGCACTTACTCTGTTACTTAAATTTCACGACAACTCTATGTGGTAGATACAAATATGACTTCTTTCCATTTTTTGTATATGAGAAAACCAAGTGATAGGAATTTTTTATATTTTCTCCTAAGACCATGGAGCTATTGAATGCAGAGGCTGAACTGAAGCCATGGTCCTAATCAATTCACTATTTCCCTCTGTTTATTACTTAAGTAAAATCCTTTAAAGTTGAGGGCATGAAACTATCATCCATCTCATTTTTGTCACCAATGAAAATTCCCCTCCATTTTATATTCTGCTAGCCATTCCCACAGAACTTTCAGAAGAGTAAAAGTAGATGAGTTCATAAAAATCATCTTTCCCAGAATATACAACATTTGCTACTCAATTACCAGCTTATCTGACTTCTGCATCACAGATCTCTGCCCTTTTTAACAATGTGGGAAACTCAAATTCTAGACATTTTAAAGGCATGACCTCCAAACTGTATGATAGCCAGGTCCTTTCAAAAATCTTGATGACAAAATAATATTTAAGGAATACTACTTAAAGAGCAACTATATAAAGTCTCAAGCCTTCTTAGCTCTTCATTACAATGGCTTCAAAAACTTGGCAATGAAGCATTCTTCCATAGGCTTACCTGTCATTAGGTGACACTAGGACCATTATCAAGGGATTTTGAGCACTTGCCTATTGACCACCATGTAACTAACATGGCCTCAGTCCATCTCAGGAGAACTGGATCATTGTAAAATTTACAAACTAGCAGATCATAAAAGCATCATTACTTTGCACTCTAACATACAGCGGCTCCAATAAAGTTTTTGAAATAATTAAGAAGCATTAATTGTTAGCAAAGTGAGACATATACAACAGGTAAGAAGCTAGAAATTGCAATTAGACAGAATGTAGAAGGCAAGTGTGCAGCGGCTGGTTTGAGAAAAAAGTGATTCTGGAATATTTGAGTGAGAATACTTGTTTTATATGGCTATCAACACCTACCTGAGTTCTTTGCCCATAGGAAATGCTCAGTAAACACTTCCCCAAGAGGTGATGAAGTAGTACTATAATCAATGTCTGGAGAAAGATAATTAAAACAGAATGCTGCATTGATTTTTCAATTACCATCTGGGGGAGATGCAAGTAAGAATGTCACCAAAATTGTATGCTGGCGTTTGAACTCCCCATGACACGTAGGTTTTTGCTTAAGTAAAACTTAAATAAATTTTTGACATATAATAAAATAATGTCCTTCAAAAAATTAGATTTGAAAAGTGTTCTGGAAATAAAAATGGTAAACAAGTATAACAGACTATTTTTATTCATAAACATAACCAAATTTATGTATTTGAGTGCTAATTTTAAGTGTTTATTTTAAACTCTGCATTTAAAATCTTTTAATTAATTACAACATTTTATTTATACGAAGTGTTTTCATCCCTTTTGTCCTACAAATACGTGCACACCCATCCAAGTCATGTATTTTCAGCAGTCCACGTATTTGAAACACTAACTACCATAAACAGAAATCAGGGCTTTATTGATACCAGCCCAGCAGAGTTATTTCTCATGAAATAAGAAATATTCATTGTCAGAACCTGTTAGCCTTTGGGCAAGGGAGGAGGATTTTGCACATATGGGTGTGTGGGCAAGGCATGTGTATATCAGTGAAATAAACATATTCCCAGGAGACAAATTTTAAGACAAATTTGTTTAGCCATAAAGTACCTTCAAATTTTGTCTTAAACTCAAGAATAAACTCTCTTTTAACTATCTTCATTCTCAGCCTTTTCTCTGAGACCTTGGTGTTATAATCTCTCTACTCAGCAGTCTTTAAATCTCTGGTTTATTCTTACCACACCTACCTGTGGCCTGATCTGTGTCATCAGTCATTTCTTTTCAATTTCCATTGCTGATGATCATGGTAAGGCTCTCATTCCTTTGTGTGTGTGTGTGTGTTTGTGTGTATATGTATTTAATAACATATACATAAATTATATATACACATATATTATTATACATGCATAATATATACATACATATGCATATATTATTAAATATATATAACTTTCTGGGAATTTTGCACCATTAGTCTTTCTTCACCTCATACTAATACTGAAGATGTTTTAGTGATATAGGAATATCAATTTCACCTTTCTGCTTTATTCTGTCTACCAAATAATTTCTGAATTGGTTTTCCAAAATCCACAGACCCTTCAAATACGACCTCCAGCCCTACTCACTTGAGAGAACCATCAGAATGCAAATATAAAGGGATATGGTTTCATTATCTTTGTTTACCCCACCATGTGAAGAACACAATTTTTGCCCTATGCTAGGCCCAAACATAAGAAAAACTCAATACATGTTTGTGGAAATGAACTAGGATTTATTTATTAAACAAGTTAATACCTATGTTATATTATAGTTTCTGGACACTATAGTTTAAAACCCACTTCATACAAACCTATAAGGAGAGCATATAAAAATGAAAATGTTATATAATTTTGAGCATTAAATTGTATATTTTTTACCAAAACTATAATATGTGAAAATGTACAGAAGAAGCAATTTGATAATTATGTTGAGGATGTCCATGAAATGTTCCGTATTCTATATACCTATATATGCTCCATGGATTAAATGATGGAAATAAAATGAGTGAATAATCATTAAGTACCTTTCATTAAACACATATTTCTTGTCACAAAATAATTTCATTGGTACAGTAATTACAAAATTAGGTTTTCCTCTATTGCAAAGGGACCAAATATAATGTAACTGTCCCCTTTCTCCCCCAAAAGCCTCATTTGCCAGTGGAGTGTCACTGATGCATTAGAAAGTTTCAATAAAAACACACTGCTTTTTTTCTTTTACTGTATATAATAACTTCAATGTTAAGTATTAGAGAAAGGGTTTTAGAATCTGATGGCCTGGTTTCAAGTCTCTGGATGCTGTCTAGCAGTGGAATCTTAAGGAAGTCATTCAAGTTCTCTAATTCTGAATTTCCTCTTTTCTAATCTGGAGATCATAATACTACCCACCTCACCCTTCCATTGTAAGAATCAACTGAGATCATGTATAGAAGAGGCAAGCCAGAAAGAGTTACCCAAGTATTGGTGAAGGGGTAGCTTTACCAGTTACTTTCAGAGTTGTCAGAATTTTAACAATCTCTCATCTTATATTTGACATGAAAAAGTACGTAAGTTAAAGTGAATGAGGTGCTAGGCCCCAGATGGCCTCCTGTCCATCTCTTCCTCCTTCTGCACCCCAAAGTTCATCTCAGTTCAACAATATTTGTCTATTGAATGCAACAATATTTGGTTATTGAATGCCAAGCAATGTGGTATAAAAAATAAGCAATGTTTACCTCTTAATATATACAGTCTAGTAGAAGAGGGACACACAAAAAGTTTAACATAAAATAAATGCTAAGATAGTTTTGTGCATAGTATGTTAGACAGGTAGGGCAGGGTAGGGTGGCATTTTCCTTATCTTAGGATTTGAGAAGCTTCCTACAAATGACAATTGTTGTGCTCACTAATAATTAGAGTTATGGTGGATTAATTTTATTTCCATGTTGGGTAGGACGGGTTTTCCAGGCAGCAGTTATAGTAAGAACACAGGCATAGAAGTGTGGCTAAGTATCCAGTGGAAATGAATCTACAAACAGTTCTTGACTATATGGAAACAAATGAGAAACAGAGACTAGTCAAAAATAAGGCTGGAAAGGAAGAGGGCTACTAAGTCAAGTTTTTGAGCTTACCTTTTGCTCTCTGTGAGTGAAAGCAGATCTACTGGGACTGGAGTGATAGCTGGATCTCTGATTAGCTGTTATAAAATACATAAAAATGGACAGAGCTACACAATTATCTTACAACTAGGGAAAAAGAAAATAAATGATCAACTATGATTTTTGTGTTCTCCACTGGATTAAATGGTTGTGTTTGCATTTGGAAGCTTTGACACAACTGTGTTTATTGCAATTAGCCTAACATTGAAAAGGCAGAAAAAATAGAGGTTAAAAAAGAATGTTTAAACTTTATATGATGCACTTAAGGTATGCACTAAATTAATAGGATTAGAGAAAATTTCATGATTACTGGTCAAATACTTTCTCTTTAGTTCTGAAAGACAAAGTAACCCAGACTAGGAACTATCGACCACTGGAAGTCCTGCTGAAGCACTGCTGATGTGAGGAAGAAGCTCCCCTAACGCACCAGCAGGGTATTTCCCTCTGTACATTAATTGTACTTTCAGTTGTGGAGCAGATAATTGCACTTTTAAAAACTACATTTATGTAAATAGTCCCTATGTTACGAGTTCTTTTTACCCTCACTTTTTTTCATAAAACAAATATTGAACAAATTGTCTATGTGTATTCTTCATATAGTGAAGCATGTCATTCATTCCAAAAAATTAATTGCTTGCCATTTTAAAGTACTAGAAAGTATAAAGAGATAACCTGTCCTTCTGGTTGCCTATAAAATTGGATTGGGACAATGTTGTCCATGGCGAACTTTTAAAAGGCAAAAATGTGCCCAATAACCTTTGTGTTTGTCTCTATCATATGTTGGCAATGTTAGGTACTCAGTAAAGATTTGACCAACGAATGATCTGAATTAGCAGGGAAAGTGATAACATAGTGGTAGACGTACGAGGACACGAAAGAGTTCCAAACAGGGAAAAGTTTTTTCTAAAGAAATGGTATATTAGCTGAGACTTAACTGATGAGGAATCCAGCAGGAGAACTGCACAGAGAGAGAACACACCAGACTGGCATAAGCAAACACATTCTAGTGAGATGAAACACATCAGGACTTTCAGGTATTGGTGGTACAAAGGAGACAGGTGGAAGAAAGACATGGAAGAGGAACCTGGTAATGTGGACAGAGATCAATTTATGCTTTGTCTTTGAAAAACAAGATAAAGAGTTTGGCCTTTTATCTGTTGTCAAAAGCCATGTTTTGGAGAGGAGCAGGGCCTGATCTGCTCTGTCCTTTAAGATGACTTCCCTCAGAATAACTTATAGATCCTATATAGAAACCAGGAGCAAAGTGGACAGCTGTGTAACAGAAAGTTCTCTATCACGCAACACACACACACACACACACACACACACACACACACACACTCACACGTACACCCCTAAATTACTAGATAAAATAAAGTGGTTCTGATGTAAATCAACTGAATAGCATAGGGTAGAATTTATAATTTTGAAAACCCAAACCAACATTCGTTAAACAGATTTCCTCTCTATAACATAAAGGCAACGCTCAACTTTTCATCCTTTGTTTTAAAACCACCAAACAATAGGCCATGGATGATGCTGTTCTAGGAAAGATTCTCTTACTGGTGGGTTAGGCAGTTTTCAACGTACTTATTGTAATAATGTTACAACTGTCATTCTTACTCCATAAAATACACTAGAAGGCAAGTAAACCAGAGGAGACTGGTATCAAGACAGCCTTGTACTGTCTCTAGATTTTTATTTATTTTTTATTTTTAATGTAAACAAATGTTTTTATAAGTATTAGCAGAAAAAAATATTCTCTGCGCTTCATAGCTGATTGGGAAACACCATTATCCTTTGTCTGAGAGCCATTGCCTTATAGTACTAAAATTTAAAAAGTAATTATTTTAGGGAAAACCCAACTTCTCTTTTTATTTGATCATGGAAAAAAACCCATTTCCTGAATGCATGAAGCAATATTTTAAGAGTGATCCCTCTGATCAGAATGGAACTGAGTATACCAGGTCACAATAACAATTAAGTTTCGTTTGCAGGGTCCCTGTACAAACTCATGGATTCTTGAATCAAGCAGAGTCATGTTGAACTAGTATTTTTTGTCTAAGTGGGTAGATATCAAAATTAAAAAACCTAGAATAAACATGATATTATCAGTAATTTTGCCTCATGTGTTTTTCTGGTTTTCTGAAAATAGGAAAAGTCATTTTTTTTTCCCAAGGGGGGAGAAGCCAAAAAAAAAAAAATTTGTATTGGAGCCAAAAGCCTTATTTGCTGTGAAAATTGCAAATGTTTGCCTGGAGCAAATATGTGAAAATTTGCAATTTGTTATAGGTGTGGAATTTTGCTATTTTTCACAGTGGAAGAACTGTTCTGTGTAGTTTGCGGTTTTTCCCCCTAAATGTGTGAATTCTTGGAGAAATTCTGAGATCTACACATTTTTATGCCAAAGATGGCGAGGTGAACAACTACTCTCAACAATAACTTAAAATTCTGCTATATAACTCAATGAAATACTTTTTTTTTCAATGTTGAATGGTTGCACTTGTTAGGAGAAAGAACAGTTCCAATTATATACTGAGGTTTCATCTAATTCAAAATTCTGTATAATGGACTATAGTACTTTTTGCAGGGGCATATTGACACGTAAAAGAAAAGAGATGGAGAGCAGTTGGGTTAAAAATCATTTAAGTTTTTATGACATAAATAAGGGAATTAAAATTGAAATGTCAATCTTATGTATACAAAATTAGATTCAGATACCATGTAGAATTGAATCAATTTACTAAACACAAATATTTAACAATTCCCAAATTATGTAATAATAAAAACTTTTAGTTATGTAAATAATTAATGTACATTTCACTTAGAATTGAATTCTTGTAACTAGATAAGATCCTCTAATTGTTCAAGAAAAAGGAAATAAAAGACTACCACATTTCCTTCTAGTCAATGTGATACTATGACTTCCATGTTTCTTCTGTCTATGACTTTTCCTAAGAAAAACTGTGAAACATTTACATCATCTTTGCAGCCACTTTGCAGGTGATGCCTGACCAGATTAGCCACTGAGAAGGAATGCTGACGGCCCCATACCTCTCCTCTTTCACACATGGAATTTTCTACCTCATTTCTCATGCCATTAGGGACACCTTCTTTTTAAATTTTAAAGTTATAATTAGCTTCTTTCATTAAGTAACCTGTATTTTAGCAGATTTCTCAGAGCTCTCCTTTTCTTCTTAGGTGACATGGGCCTTTTAGAATTCTTCCAAAGGAGATGTAGGACATTAGATTTCTCTGGTTTAATGACATGCTATAACATGCAGAAATTAAGACAAGATAGCTTGTTTTAGTTACCTGATTGATCTTCACAAATTATGTTTTAATTAACAATATAGTACGTAGGTAAGATTCTGAAAGATGACCTTACCATTTGAATTAGTTCACAGGTTGCCTTTCACTTTTCAAGTATCAAAATCAGTAAGAACTGTAACACTTTGCAGACTTTTTCTGCATCTCCCCAGTCTTCCTTGGAATGCTGCAAGTGCTTATTTTTGCTTTGTGTTGGTTTGAGTAACAGTCAATGTCTTCAAAGCTTTTCTTAATATCATATTTCTATAGTGTTAACACAGGTACATTATTTCTTTCATAAAGTCTTGTTGTTGTTGTTGTTGTTGTTGTTGTTGTTGTTGTTGTTGTTGTTGTTAATAGAGGTACTGGGGGTTGAATCCAGAGTGCTAAGCATGCACTGTGGAGTAGGTTGAACCCAGAGTGCTAAAAATGCACTGAGCTATACCCCCCACCCTTCTTTCATGAATTCTGAAATCTGGAATGTGTATTTATTTTTCCATGGGAATAAAGAAAAAACCATCATAAAATTATTCTCAATGTATGTTCATAAGGTAAAAATGGTGGAAAGAGAAGAGGAATCGATTTGTCTCTACTCAGAGATATGCTAGTTTTCTTTCCTTTAAAATAGTAGCCTAATTAAACATAACATAAAAATAACTTTAGTCAAAATGAATTTTAAAAGATGATAAAACTAAACATCAATTATAAGTTAATGCTAATAAAAATAAGACATTTTAAAATGAACATACACCAAAAATAGTCTTCCCTCTGAAAAAGAAACAAAAATCAAAATTGCAAGATTTATTGCTATATTTTCCACCATGGAGAGCGCTTCTTGAAGTTTAATTCTTTAGTGAATTTCATTTATAGATCACCCTTCCAGTGAAGTTTTCTACTCGCCAATAAACACCGAGGAATGTCTCTTTTCTATGTCCAGACCAGATTGCTACCCCTTTTTCTTATCTGCCCAATTAGCTTTATAGGCCTTAGCTATCACCAGCCTAACTACCTTCGAGCTCTTAGATGAAAGTTCCTTATCCTAGGCTGTTCTATTCATCAGGAATCTAGCAAAACTTAGGTTTGAATAGTTTCCTATGAAACACCTCCCACTCAACTGATTTGTGGTCCCTAATGAACCATAAGCTGATAGACAATTATTCATTTGGCTGAGGCCCATGGAGCATTTAAAGGGTACTCTGGATCTCACAAGGCTGCATATGTGACTTCCATTTAAGTTTAGATACAAGATTTTTGACATGAGAATGAAATATAACAAGACCTTAACTGGAATCACCGTGAAAAAGCAACTTTGACTCGAAATCTCAACTTCCCTGTGATTGGTGTACAGATAAACCAAAAACTAATAAGGGTAAAAATTTCCTACATTTAGAAAAGCAACACTGTGTTGCATTAAATAGAAACTTCGCAGTTTTAAACCATCACTATAGTGTGTCATAATTAAAAAGGAACTGAATTTTTTAAGACCTTAAGCAACATGATTTTTTTCTTGATTTTTGCAAAGGTCTGGAATCATATTATATTTTATATAGAGTCAAAATATCCAGAAATAAAAGGTGGCAATAGAAATTATTTCTTATAACAAAACAGAAGAGGAATATAGCTTGCTAAAACTTGTGATTAAAAACAAAGGGTATTGAAGCACACTTTCTGGTGGGAACCTTTTAATTACCACTGGCACAACTGATTATCAGGTAACTAAATGATCAGAAATCCTCCTAAAACAGGAGGAAGTATGTTTAGTACTTGAAGACATCACTTGAAAAAAATTACTGTCTAGATTTTCATCTTTTAATTTTACCTGATTCAGCATTCCTGGTTAGAGTATGAAGCATAAAGATGAACACAGAGCAAAAGAAGATAAATAATAATTTATTTAAATAATTTGGTGAACTCTCTCTAAAGAGTTCCTTCCATCCCAGGCAGGTCATGGACATGAAGAGTTTCTGGGCACAGCTATATATTAAGGTCTCAACACAGGTGCTTACTCTTATCCACTGAGAAAAAGGATTGTTTTGTTGTCTTTTGGCTGTAATTGTTTCCTTTTCTGTAGTTTCTGGGGTGAGGACACTACTATTTTCTAAGGCTATGTGGCCAGGTCACTATTTTAAATTTAGGCTTGCTTCCAGTGAAATTTACCTACTAAAATAACCTCTCTTATTGATTGAAAAATTGAAAAATATAAAGCTTATTTCACTAAGATCTCCCTCACCCCCATCATCCACCAAAATAAAATGCCAGTAAGAACCAGAGCCAAGTAATGCATGTCACTGAGAGCATCAACGTTATCAAGGATGAAGGACAGAACAAAAGGAAGAAGAAAGTGGGAAGTGAGACAATAAAATGGGCTTATGAGTATTTTTATTCCTATTCAGATATTTATATTGATATGCTACAGGGCTTAATCTGGAAAATAAAATCTATCTTTACTCAGAGATATTATATAATAAAGATAGTCTGCTTTAAGATGATTCACACAGGGAAGCAGTTTCACTACTTAGGATAAGCTTTAAAAGGGGGAATGAAGAGATCTGGGCTTGTCCCTAAAATCTCAATGACTACCTCTTATCCTACCCCTACTTTTTAAATTTCTATACAATTTTTTAAGGTTGCTTTCCATTTATATTTACTCCAAAATATTAGCTCTATTGACCGAATTGTACAATACATCCTTTAGTGTATCTTACATCCAATAGTTGTACCACCCACTCGCCCACCTCTATATTGCCCCTCCCCCCAACTGATAACCATTAGTTTACTCTCTATATTTGTAAGTCTGCTTCTTTTGTGTTATATTCACTAGTTTGTTGTGCTTTTTAGATTCTGCATATGGAAGATATCATGCAGTATTTATTTTTCTCTGTCTGACTTTGTTTCACTTAGCATAATGCCCTCCAAGTTCATTCATGTTGCTGCAAATAGCAAAATTGTGTTCTTTTTTATGGCTCAGTAGTATTTTATTGCATATACGTATGTATGTATGCATATATATGTGTGTGTGTGCGTGTGTGTGTGTATATATATATATATATACCACATCTTTATCCATTCATTTGTTGATGGGCATTTAAGTTGCTTTCATGTCTTGGCAATTGTAAATGATGCTGCTATGAACATTGGGGTGCATGTATCTTTTCCAACTAGTGTTTTTGTTTTTTTTTTTTGGTTGTACATCCAGGAGTGGAATTGCTGGGTCATATGGTAGTTCTATTTTTAGTTTTTTGAGAAACCTCCACACTGCTTTCCACAGTGGCATTCCCACTGACAGTGTTTAATGGTTCCCTTTTCTCCATATCCTCTCCAGCATTTGTTATTTGTAGACTTTCTGAATTACTCACAGATAGAATGGGCTGCTTTAGCAAACAATTATACACAATTGTAATGCATTTTAACAATATATTGAACTTACTATTGTCTTTTTTACACTGTAATTCACTTTCACTAGGAGACTATGCTAGTCTTCACAAATGCTAAATACTGGTTTTAAGTTCTGAATTTCAGGTCTTGAAAATGTTCTCCTGGAATTATCTCAATATTCTATATCTCAGAACTTTGATAATGATTTACATGATCAAATGATCATACTGATGTTAATGATCAGTAAAACACGTTTTTTTTTTTTGTAGCAGCTTGAGTGAAGTTTATTCAACTCTTCTTTTTCTTATCTATTTCTCAATAAATAGGCAAATCTTAAGGTCCTAAAAGAGCTGTATTGTAAATATTAGCACTATGCACAGTAATCCATGTTCAGAAGACCACATACCAACAAAAATGTTGCCCATGCTATTTCAGTGTGGTAATTGGTTGTAGTAAATTGGAAATTGGAGGAAGTTATTGTAATAAAACTAATCTGAATTAACAGTTTATGAAACAAAACATGGTCTATAGTTTCATTGAATTGAGAAAATTATTTAGACTACAGAGATTATTTACTTATTTATTTAACTGTGCCTGTGCCTTGGGATACTTTTTTTTTTGAGATCTGCTTTTTGTTAGACTTGATAATATTAACTGGACCATGTGCTGTTACATAATTGACTTAATATTTAATGGAACCATAAGAAATTATCTTTTTTTGCAGATAAAAAATGGTTGAATATTGGCAATTTCATATGGATCATCTTACTTCTGGGTGACATTTTCTGTTAAGAGAGAAGGACTGAATACTAAGTAAAATGGAATCTGGATGGTATCTTTCTTGTTGAGTTGTTATAGTACTTTCTAAATATATCGGTGCCCAGGTTTTTTCAAAGGTAATTTTCAACATTGTTCAGTTAAAGATGATTCTTTAATTTTCTTTTAATGCATATATATTGTATAGCTATTGGTAGAAATCCATAAAAAAGGGACATTTAAAAAGTTATAAAAGTCATTCATTTTGGCTATTCTTACAACAAAGTTGTTAATATCAATGCTTGTCTAGATACAATTTAAAACTATTTCTGCCATTAGAAAAGCATAAAGAAATTAATTTTAAAATATTACAGTGATTTAGATCCTTCCATTTTATGTGATAATGCGTTATTTTCCTTTAATAGCACTTTGATGATCTTTTACACTATTACATTAAAAATAGAGATTTTGTACTTGGAAACTGGAAAATGTTTACTATGCAAGTAGAGAAGCATCTTAAAAAATAAGCCAATGAATGTGAATCTTCATAAGCTGGCCACTTAATGTTATGTAAATAATTTAGATTTTATAGGTTGAGTCAAGTAAAAGGGGCCAGGAGATCAACCAAAACAAACAAACAAAAAAGCCACAAGAATCAAAGTTCCTATATTACTTTATACCTATTCAAGGAATAAATTGATCCCTCAGTTAAAAATACACAATTTCTATTTATATATTCAAATATTATTTTGAATTACTCACTTTTGAGAATTTTTTAGTATTAAAATTTTTGCTTTAAGAAATTTTTTTGTATGACCACTCCTTAAACATTTGAAATAGTTCAAGACTCTTTATCAGATTCATAATCTGGAGGTTGAATACCCAAATATCAAGTAAAATCAAGGATGTGGATGTACCTTTGAGCCTGGTATGATCTGCTGTGCAGATCTGCCCTTATTTTAAGTGGCCCTTGCTGCCAATAGCAGATGATCAAACCACTGACTCTGATTTAGAATCTATTATAAAAGATAAGAAAACACCTGGAGCTAAAGTGTTCCTCTAGTCCTGTCCTGATGGAAAAGACCCAGGGGAGAATTACAAATATGAAAAGGGGAAAAGAGAAAGTCCAAGAGGACATTCTTGCTAGCTTTGCCTTGTTCCCCTTTGTGTCAGCCTGCTTCCTCCAAAGGGAAACAACTAGTGTCTAACCATCTCCATGTGCCACCATGAGTGAACTGTCCTGATGCTCAAGAAAGATGAGGGGGGAGGGTATAGTTCAGTGGTAGAGTGCATGCTTAGCATGCAGGAGGTCCTGGGTTCAATCCCCAGTACCTCCATCTAAATAAAATAAATAAATAAAACCTAATTACCTCCCACCAAACTTGAAAAAAAAAGGTAAGGAAAGAAAAAAGGTGAAACAAGTATTTGGCATGTAAATAGCTCTTTGCATTCAGTATGTCTTTTATTAATAATAATAACATTTTGAGGAATGTTAGTATCCCCAATATCAATGAGGACATTGAGCCCAAGGGGGATAATTTCCTTTATCCAAGGTCTTACAGATTTAAGCGGTGAGGCTGAAATTTCAGCTCAAATCCTGTGACTCCAAATTTATTGTTTTTCCCAAGCCATCATAATGTCTCTCTGTGGGATGGGGAGGGTAATAGCTCAGTGGTAGAGTGTATGCTTAGCATGCACGTGGTCCTGGGTTTGATCCCCAGTACCGGTAAAAAATAAAATAAATAAATAAAAAAGCCTAATTGTCTCCCCCCCCACAAAAATAAAAAATAATTTAAAAGAAAAAAAAAGTTTCTTTAATTAATCTATATATACTAAGAAGGGAAATACTAATAAACACTTAAGTACTAATTATTAAAATTACCAGGAACCTCAAAAAAATTCCTCAATTCCAGCTTTAGATGCTATGTTTTAAAAGGTCTAGTGGTTTGTTAGGTGTCTGGTTTTGTTTGTTTCTTTTTGTTTTTAGGTTTTCTCTAAGTTATGCTGCTGCTCAGTCAGATTTCGGAATGTCTTTAAAGTATTGAGACACCTTTAAAGTAGATGCAAGAATATTTACATTTTTCAAAGGGGAAAATAAATATTTTAAGCAAAGCATTTCTAGTCAGGATTTTTGCATTTTGTAAATGTCTTGAGAAAGTATTTTGAGGAGGGGGAACTTCCTGGCACCTCTGAAGTTATGACATGAAGGAAGTACTTACTGTGCTTTCTAAAAAATGTATTCTTGCTTTCACCATTGTATGCCTGGGACCTGACTAAATCTTAGGTCTGAAAAGTAAGTCACTGGGCTGATTATTACGTCTAGTAGAACACAGCCTACAATAAAAACGAAGCTGTTTCAAATGTTAGCTTCATCTCCTGTTAGCTACAGGAACTTGGGGAAAATATTTAGCCTGTCTGAATCTTAGTTTGTTTAGCCACTAAGTGCAGATATTCATAGGTACTTCACAGGATTGTCCCAAGAATTAAACAAGTAGTTGTGAGGGCTTGGCCTAGTTGGTGCACAAAAACCATAATGAGAATTTATTTTAAAAGGATGCAGTGTCTGAGCAGCAACCTTTTGAACCAAAGCACCTTCCCCTTTGTCAGTGATCCCCAGTTTGTGTTACATTATTCTTCAAAATTGCTATGGAAAATAAAGCTCTATGAATAAATCTGCTTGGCAAATACTGAGGAAATCTTTCTCATTTACAGATCATAATCAACAGATAAAAAATCTTAAGAAGTTTGTCATGAAAAAAAGACAAACTTTATTTAAGACATCATTTTCGTAAACATATGTAGCTAGGGAGTCCTTATCCTCATGGGATACATTAATATTCTGGAAATAATATCCAACAAACACCCTTTTGGAAAAGATCCTTCTTTTACTACTAATGTCTTAACAACACATATGATTTTGCTTTTTATGCAAATTGAGAAGGGCAAAATGAAACCTCATGGTTTTGAATTCAATGACATGTACGTATCATTTATACCCACATTGTGATGGAGTGGCAGAATGGAATTCCTCCATAATACAGATTACCCATACAGCTATAGTGCAGCCACTTTTTTTTCCTGTTTGCATGTAGGGGTGTGTGTGTGTTTGTGTAAGTATGTTTTTCTATGTGTATGTGAGTTTGTATGTGTGTGTGCAGACCTACGAATGTCTTTGTGTAACTACTATATCTAGTTGTGAATGATGGATGAGATGAAATCCCTTGTTTAATATAGAAGGTATTATAATTACTGCTATACCTTTTAAATCTTTATCCCATATGCTATATAGACATACTAAGTCTTAGAAAGCCTGTTAATTTAAACATCAGATCTGAGTGTAAATTTAGAATAAAGTTTTTAAAACTCTCTTCTTAAATTCTATTCTATCCCCCCACATTCTCTCCTGCTCCTCAGAGTTCACCTCTGCTGGCTGGTATTTTCCCAAATAACCAGTTTATTTACCAAAAACCAAAGAACTAAAAATCATGTTGCATGCAAAGCAATATTAAGGTTCTTTCAACATTTGAGGCAAAGCAACAAGAGATTTGACTTCCTCTAAGACCAACTTAGGGTCATTGCTTGTTTGTTTTCCTTTACATGGGCACTCCAGCCTTCCTTAACGTCCAATTTGCTTTCAGTCAGTAGGTATTTAAAATACAGGAGGAGTCCAGCCAAAGTAAGCCATCCCTCTGCCAGGTCCAAAGTTTCCTTTCCTCCTACTCTCTCTGGGTTTCCTCTTATAACTTCACCTTTCACTTAGTTTCATGGAATGTGCCTGGGTCCTCTGAGGGACATTTAACTTTAGGGAGTTATTACTCATTTTAAACAAAGTAGCAGAATCACTGTTCCTAGAGAAAGCAGTTGTTGGCAGAAAAGCAAAAAAGTGAACACAAGAAGAACAAGCCTTCTTACTTCTTAAAGGCTTTCTACTGATTCAGAAAACCTGGGTTGCTAGGGAAGGGACAATCCCTTACCCATCTCCCCTTTAATATAAAAATAAATGTGTGTGTCTGTGTGAATGTGTATGTGTGGTTTTTAAAGTATGACTGCATATAATAACAGAGAAGGTCAAATGCATAGTCTGAAAAACCTCATTTGACACGGTAGTTACTGTCTAAAGCTGTGGAAAGTGCATATACCTCTTAAGGAAGCACTGCTCCGTGTTCTTGCCTTTCCTTCCACTTTCTAAGCAATACTTCCAGATTTATCCACACTCAGTGCCTCTCCAAAATTCAAGTCCAGTACTTTCTCTTTTCTGAACACAAACTTTAATTTAAGAAAAGACTGTTATACACATAATCTATTAAATAGCACTGAAGACACTTTTAACTTGGATTTAAGCATCTCAATGAAGGTACCTTGTTCTCCTTTTGGGTTTCTCCCCTCTGGCACCTTTTCATTTACCAGGCACCCAATTTCACCCACAGCAATCGTGAACCACAGCATTTAGGAGTGAGAAACCTTCCCTACAGACACATCCAAAAATGATTTTTTCTCATATCAAGAGCCCTTTAAAATTCTTTTTTAAAATAACACTTTGAAAAAAATAACATCTGTTTAAATCCTTTTATCATGATTTAAACACATTTTCAGTTATCACATTTTTTCTTTTTTTTTTTCTTTTTCTTTTTTTTAAAGTTCTTTTTATACCTGTTACCATGGACACAATGTTGCTTGCCTCAGAGTCTAATTAAAATGGTTACTTGCTCAGCCAGGGAATTAGAGAATAATCACGTGTTGGGGGAGTGGTTTTAGAATCTGAGGAAACTATTGTTTAGGATCTCTTGATAGAAATGCTTCTCCATTATCAAAGTCCTCTTTCCATTTTTACAAGGACTGTCTTGATCAATAAATTCCTAAAAAGACCCAACATATACTGTTTAAAAGCTATAGGACAGATTTTAATCTTACACACCTCTGGTCTTTGGGCAGGTTTCTGTGGGTTATAAAGCAAGGATCTAGAATTTGTAAATGTGAGTAGGGGAGGAAATCTTTCTCTTGCTAAATTTTTGAATACATAATATTTGGCCCAATGTACAATTTAGAAAAATCATTAATGAAGAAGTTTCCTAGGTTTCATTCCACCTTCCAATAAAACCACCCTTCATATCTCTTTATGTAGTTGATTGCCTCACTTAGAACTATATAAACATATTATTTACTGTTAATGTTTTTGTTAAGAGAAAAATCAAATACTTGTAAACGGTCAAAATATTTATTTAAAGTTAATTGTGGTAATGGTTTGCTTAATACATTATCAAGCAAGCATACATTTAAAACTGGATAAGTCAAAAAACTTTTTTTTTCCTTCTTCAATAACAGTGCTTCCAAGAGCACATCTTTGACAATGTTGACTATCCAGGTACTTCAAATGCAGAAATTTACCATGGTCTGCCAGTAAGGATATGTATTTAGTATTTAAGATTTCCAGGCTTGTAGAGATTTACAATTTTTATTTATTTTCCACAGCCCATCACTTTTATAACTTTGATCACATACCACCTTAGTGTGGTTCCTATACTGTCCAGCATCTTACTAGATGGAATTGAAAGGTGTTCAGAAGAATATTTAATATGAGTTCCCATTTCTTGAAATCAATCATGAGCTTTACCTGCTAATATTTTTGACATTATATTGTTATTAAATAAAATGACAGGAAGTCAAAGTCCAAAGGCAACCTCTGGTGCTAATTAACTTTAAGGCACTTTGCTGAACCATCATGTATGCTAAAACTAAAATGGGGAGTTCATTTTCTCTAAGTTTCCTTCCACCTCCAGTGTTCTGTAGCAGAATGATAGTGGTGCCATTCACTGGGATAAGGGCACTGTGAGAAAAACAGGTTTGATGAGGAGGGCCATGGTTTAGTTTTTGATATGATGAAACTGACTTCCCCCCGAAATTCAATTAGGAAATTCAAGTAGGCAGTTAGATATAAGGGTCTATAACTCAGAAGAGGGTTTTAGAGATACACATATGAAAGATATTGGCTTTGAATATTGAATAATGATTGAAATATGTTGCACTGAATGGTATTTCCTGGGAAGAAACAATATAGTGAGAAGAGGGTTGGGTACTGAGCTTCAGGAGACCCTCAAAAGAACAAAATAAGCCCACAAAAATCACCAAGGAAAGTGTGGTACCATATAACTAAGAAGAATGAGCCAGTTTGGGTACAGTTTGCAAATTTTACCCATCTATTCAACAAACATATATGTATATGCATGTGTATACACACACACACACACACACACACACACACACACACACACACACATATATTAAGCACTTTACTATAATATAGTATTACTATAGGGGCTGGAGATTCAAAGAATGGTGAGACATAGTCTATGACAATACAGCTTTAATAAAAACCTAAGCAGTTCTCTTAAGAGAACCAAGATTGAAAACAAGAAAGTTAACATCAACTTAATCAAATAAAAATATTCACTACATGTACTATTCTCAGATTTGTTTTATTTCACAGGATTTCTCTCTTTTTTATGAGAATGTATTATTTGACTGGTAAAGGGAAGACTGTAATTTAAGAAAACATTATACTACTCTGACCTTTTTGATATTCTATATTTTGGTTGGCTGGATTGGAATATCTCATCATGTCCATCCAAGTAAGGGCAAGACTGTAAACACTATGAACTTGACTAGTCAGCCAATCAAATTATAGAGTGTTGTAAAGGTCAAAGCAATACAATATGCTACTATAATTTACGTAACATATGTGCAGCATTACAAGTCCAATATTTCATCCTTCAGACAAGGATTGAACAACAACATAAAAAGGCATAACATGAATGCATTCTAACAGCAAAATCAGAAAAAAAATTCTTGATATTGCTATTTCCAAGATTGGTACTGGAAAGGAAGGAAGGAAGGAAGGAAGGAAGGAAGGATGGAAGAAAGGAAGAAAGAGAAAGAAAGAAAGTAAGTAAGTAAGAAAGAAAGAAAGAAAGAATGAAAGAAAGAAAACAGAAAGAAAGGCATTCATTGAAATGAATTCAAGACAAGAGGTAGGACATAGGAAGTTAATAGAGAAGTTCCAGGAAAGTGCTGGAGAAGCAATAGATAAATCGGTCTGAAAGTCAAGAGACCCAGATTATATACCCTGCTTTACTACTAGCTAGTTACAAGACTTTAAAAGGTTATTGGATTTCTTGACACTCATTTTCTCATTCTTTGAAAGAAGAGATATATTCATAATTATTGCTTTCAATAAGCTTAGTTGACAGTTTTTCTTAAAATACATAGCAGTGAATATAAAGTTATCCTTACTTTCAAAATACAATCTTGTGGAGCACTGACAAGTTAATCAGTAACTACTTCAATTAGTTTAGGTAATGATAAAAGGAACATCATATCACAGACCTGCCTGCATTCTTTGCCCCTGCCCATATGGAGAGATCTACATTTATATGTATGCTGTAGAGGTTGGTACAATTTCCATAAATCTTATGGTGTGGGCACTTACATTCTAGGGCAGAGAAACAGTTCAAGATTCAACAATAAAGTATTAGGAGGCTTTACATATGGATGCTAAAAATGACATGATTCACATTAAAAACCTCTAGACTCATCCTATAAAATCTGCCTAGCATTATAGGAAAACAGTAGCTGCTACTATTCCATTCTTCTTTTGTTTACATTTTCAAGGCAAAGTGTGATCTGTTGTGATTTTTTCCCCTTTAAATGTTACTACTGAAGTTAAAATAAACATTCATTAAAATATTGAGAGGGTAAAGTATGACAGTGGGCCCTGGATGGTTTAAAAAAAAAAAAACCTACACTTTCTAAGTTAATCACAGAAATACTAAGGATTCAAAATTTTTAAAAAAGTTGAAATATAGTAAGTTATGAGAATGCTAAATGAATGTTCAGAGGAATGGTACATTCTCTTTGACAAGTAACTCTGTGAATGTAAAATTTCACAAGCCAAATCAAGAGCAAAAGCATTGAGCAATAAATGAGAGAACCCAATTAGCAATTTTGGTTGATCAAAATTATGGGAAAAGTACATATAAAATTAAATGTATTTCCAATTGCTGAAAATGACTAGCTAGTGGATAATAAATACTTTACATATGTTTAATACACAGAACAGGCTTGCAAGAGTATATTGAGAATTTTTTTTAGTCTTTTCATCTTGTATTAATCACTTTAAATATATACTAAAGTAAATAAGTAAATATGATCCTTTTATTTATTGCTCATCCTATGTCACTTTTGCACTTAGGGAATAACCTTGGTAATCTCTATCTTCATGACTTTAATATTTCTTTCAAAATTTATAGTGAGTATCCAGAATTTCTCAAATATAAAAATTAAAACCATTGAAAGTAATGAAGCTTACCTATAGTGAGATATATATATGTACATATGGAAATTCATTTTTAAAAGGATAGAAAATAATCTGCCTGGAATGAATTTTTAAAAATCGATTCGGATGAAGAATTATTTTTTTGCTTGAGGAAAGGTAGCTCCTTTGGACCCACATGCTTAACTTCCCCAGTTAATAAACAATCTGAGTAAACTAGTGTAAAGATGACTAGTACATTAAATACTTTACAAAATATAAATGACCTTTTAAATTATTCAGTATAGTCATTGTCTTATTTTACAGCTTACATCGAAGTGGGGAGAGTCTGTGTGACTACAAGTCAAAGTCTCCCATCTACTTAGCTGCAGAGCTCAAAATATTCCAAAACCTTCCCATGTCCCTCAGGGTAAAAGCAAGGGCCTTACAATGGCATCCAAATCAGAGTTAGCCAAGGTCCTAGAAGAACACACCAGTGCTTAACTGAAGAGAGTATAGTAATGGGGCCATTTGTAGTGGTATGAATGGGGTTAAGGAAACCAACGATGATGGAAGTAAACATCCAGAGAATAACAATGAGAGCCATCATCAATCCTAGATTTGAAGGGGAAATGGGGACGAAACTTTGTGGCTAGAGTCCAGACAGAGTTTGGGACTGTCTGACAAAAGCTGTAAGGAGAGTGTAGTCACTGACAGAATCAAGGCCAGGCAAGAGTGGAAAGCACTCTATCCTCTCCTTCTCTTCTTCAGTTTCCTGGTAGTGCCTCTATCTGGCAAACTGAAGTCTAAGGCTACAGAGCCTGGAAAATGCAGGCCATGGGAGTCAGCCTCCTATGGACGAGAGCATGGCAGAGAAGGCTGAAAGTGGATCCTGGATGAATAAATGACATAGGGCTCATCAACTGAATAATTCTTATGCCAACAAACTATATGTTATCATTTTATAAGCTAGTTTCATCATTTCAATCCAGTTGATTGAGTATCCAATACTCAGGCATGTGTTCGTTATGACTACATGAGACAAACTCAAAAGTGGGCATGTTGGTGTCTTTATAAAATTATGATCTTCCATCCCATTTGGAGAGTCAGTGCTTTCTAGACCTGGAGTCAACACTCTTTCCCATTTTCCTCAGTGACTGTTTTCATTCTTCCCCACCCTCATCAGATCTCTGACCAAACTACTCCCCATCTCTCCAACAAATGACTTTACCACCATGTTCACAGAGAAACTAAAGTTATCAGATGGGGTGGGCTATTTCTAAATCTTCTACCATCATAATTTTAAAACTTACCCTCATTCTTTCCTTTGCTTCCTCCCCTCCTCCACCAAGTCTAGTCCCATTACTTGTGCTCTAAGTTCTAGTTCTACTGTTTCGCCTTCTTTCTGTCTCCACCTCTCCATCCCTGTCTTGAATGTTACCATGTCAACTTGTTTACTTTCATGAGGAAATCAAACTCACCAATCATTAAAAAATGCTAACTAATAACAATTGTGTTATTCAGAGGAAGTAATGATACCTTCTATTAAAATGACCCCCCAAATCTCACTATATGGGTGCTTTACACTATAAAAGTTTATTTCTAATCATGACAGAGTTCAGTCCAATGAAGTTCCACATAAGGATCTTTCCATCCTATGGTTATTCCATTGTGTAGGGCCAGGAAGAACTCCGCTGGCTCCTCTGTGGCTAGACAGAAGGAAAGAGAAAGACTGGGAAGAATCTCATGAGAATGTTTAGGGGCCTGAGATATTGACATAATTTTCATACACATCCCATTAACTGGATTTTAGTCACATGGAACTACCTAACCACAGGGGAGGTTGTGAGCCAAAAGGAAAAGATGGGTTTGTACCAGTTTTGTATAGCTGCCATGAAAAATTAGCACAAACTTGGTTGCTTAAAACAACATAAATTTACTACCTTATCACTCTGTAAGGGTGGAAGTCCAACATGAGTCTCATTAACCTAGAATCAAGATGTCAGCGAGGCTGTGTTCCCTTCCAGAGGCTTTGGGTAAGAATCTAGTACCTTGCCTGTCCTAGTTTGTAAAGAAGATGTATTCCTTGGCTTGTGGCTCCCTTTCTGCATCTTCAAAGTGAGAAACGTTGCATCTCTTTGACCCTTCTCTCACTGACCACAGCCAGGAAAGGTTGTCTGCTTTCAAGGACTCACATAATTATATTGGGTCCAAATGGTTGATACTGGATAATCTCCAGTTTCAAGATTTATGATCTTAATCACCTTTGCTTAATGGCTTTTGTCACGTAAGGCAACATATTTACAGGTGCTGGGGATTGGGATGTGATTCTCTTTGGAGGGCTGCTATGCTGCCTACCACAGGTTTAGAAAACACGTTTCATTGATTGTCACAATTGCTTCAAATTTGTCTGTAAATATTCCCCATCTCTCTCATTCCCTTTATAGCCAAATTTCCGAAATATTTGCTGTATTCATAATCTTCAATTAATTCTCTCCTATTCATTTCTCAAACCAAAGAAATTCACACTATCATCTCCCCACTTCCCTGTAATAGTTTTAATTCAATGTTACTAAGATTTTCTCCTGGTTGATAAATCAAAGGGGCATCTTTTAGTTCATATATAATAGCCTTGGATATCATTAATCCACTTAGTTTAAAAATGCTCTTTTCTCTTGATTTTCCTGAGTTTTTCTATTATCTTTCTTTCAGCCTCAACTCATTCTCCAGGAAGGATGTTTCTTCCTCTATCTTTAAAATATTTTCATTTTCCTTATTTTCTTTTAGACTCCCATATATGATATGACACATTTCCCAAACCTGGGGTACAAAAAATACACAGTTTAACTTTCTACTTGAGAACCTCTAATTAACTTAGCTGGCTGCTTGATATCACTGTAGAGAGGTCTTTCTACACTCCCACTGCCTGCTTAATCCAGAATTGCCTAGGGACTAATATTCACTGAATACTTCTGTGGTGTATTATTTTTATACAAATCGTCTCCTTTAATATTCCTAACAACCCTATGAAGTAGGTCCTCTTATTATCCTCATTCACAAAGGCAGAAGAAATTGAGATCCAGGAAGATTAACTGACTTGCTTAAGGTCAGATATCTAAGGATTGATTCCGTAAACAGGAAAGAAATACTGTTCCCAAAGAGAGGGGAGATAATTTGTTGTCTGTCTGACATCATTAGAGAGCATGCTTTGGTAGGTTGTTTTGGAGGAGGGGGAGAGAAGAGAAATCAAAATGAGATTATAGATAAAATTTTAACCATTCCCATCTTTTGTCCTTCAATTAACATTGTCTCCAAGAATGTAGTAGATGTGGAGGTGAACACAGTTGCTATTTACAGACCCTGTCTTCAGTTTAATTAGCAATTAAAAAAATATGACTTGGATGGACATTCTATGTAGAACATTGTGACTTTAACCTGCCTTAAGTATGTCTTTAGCATAAGAGGTCCCCAGCCTGAGTTCTAAACAAACATAATTTTTTTCCCCCACTTTGCATGGAGTATGGAGATAGAAGCGGAGAGAATAAGGTCCTGAAACCTTTGAGCGACCATGTGGAGAGGAAGCACCTGCCCTCCGTGGGCAGCAGCCCGGCACAGCAGGTGCCTGCCTATCTCCTAGCCTCTGCACGACTCACTCTCATCTGCTCTGTTTCTCCCTCTCCCTCTCTCTCTCCCTCTCTCTCTCTCTCTATATATATATTTTTTGTTCTCTTGTTTATTTTTCTTCATTTACTCTCTCTTCTCTTTGTACTTTTCTCTTTCTCTCTCCTCTTCCCTCTCCTTTCCTCTTCCTCTCTTTCTGATAAGAGTTTCAGTTTCAGTTAGCATTCAGAGTGAATCTTACCAGCTCAGTTCTGATTGTGAGGCTCATACGGCAGTAATAAAATTCCTTAAAAAGATTGCAGGATAATGAGAGGACCAAGTGACCCTGAAAGCTGTACTGTCAGGGGTTGACGAGCCAACTTGATAACCTAATTTAAATTTAGCATTTAAAAATATGTGCCCTTCAACTGGAAAACATATCAAATATCTAGTAAGGGCTTTTTAATATTATTTGGTTATACATTGGAGGATTTAATGCTTCTTACATATTCTGCCTGGATAGCATGAAAACCCAAACCAAATAAAATGAATTAAAAATCTACAATGAACTGTTGAAATGCATGTCTATGGCTATGCTCTTTCAACAGAATCATTTGAAGAAGCTATTTCCAAACTGCACTTGTTTTTTGACCCTGACCATTAGAAATAAGGAAACCATCCCCCAAAGCAGTACTCTCCCATTTTGGTCATATTTTAAAACTCTTCTTAGCATTTTTCACTCCAGAATACATCTTCTGATGCTTTATTAACTTGTTTAATGTCTACCTCCCTGTCTTCAAAGGAAGCTCTATGAAAGCAGTCCTATTTCCTCCTGTATCCTGGCACCTAGTACAGAACTTGGCCTATGGTGGAGACAAACAAGTTAAGGCCATCCTCCAGTACTCAGTCTGAAAGCTTCTGTCAGAAAACTGAATGGGGTGGATGTTTGATATCACCCTATTGAGCAGTCTTCACAAGTGAATGGAAATGAGTGAATGGCAATGACTTACTGAGAGCTTTAAGAGTTCATCAGGAAAACATTTTTCATTCAACAGAAGGCAAGACTGAAATGCTGATTATATATTTCAAGATTTCAGTACTTAAGAAACTTTACAAATAAACAATGTGTCTTTCCTATTCCTAAAAGTCAGGGGATGTGCAATAGATATAAAAGACAAAAGAAAAAAGTTCTTAATTTGTATATTTTCTGCAAAAAACTCTGCGGTTTTATTTTTTCATTCCTTTATGTGCAAAAACAGTTCTTATTATGCGCAAGGCACCATATTAGACTGAGAGATGACACATAACCTTACCCTTCAAAGGGTGTGATCTTTGGAAACACTAATCTACGCTTACCACCCTTATACACATGAATGGTTGACTTCCTCTGCTTCTAGAGGCCCAAAGAATTAATATCTTCTGAAAGACCTTTCTTAGGCCTCTATCCACCTCTTTCACCTCATCTCACTTTTTCATGTTTCTTAAACTCCAAATGCTTATAATCATCATAGAGCACATGCTAGTCCCCCAGAGAGAATATTCTTTCTTTTAATCTTGGCTAGTTAACTCTGGCTATTTCTTCAGATCCTAAATACTCATAAATTCTTGAGGACAACTTTACTTGTTCTCCTTTGAAGGTGAAATATGTTATGAAATGCTGTCACTTTTTCACATGAATTCTTATTCTAAACACAACAGCTCTCATATTTATTTCTGTGATACTTTGATTAATTAATGTCTATCTTTACCACTAGTCTGAAAGCTCCGTATGGGCATAAAGAGTACTGAAAAAGTATGTGTTAAAAGAACGTGTAAAGGTAAAACCAACAGACTATATCTCCTGACTATAGATCTTTTGAATGCTACTGGGTTTTAAGTTCTAGATTTAGTTCATTTAATAGCAACAATTCAAAGGCAAACAAAACAAAAACTTATAACAAATTGATCTTTTATGATAAACATTTCAAAATATGTCAATATGCACATAGTGTATTGTACTTTTAATTTAGTCATAAATGTTTGGTGTTATATAAATATTGTAATAATCTATCTCTTATGTCTATTATTCAGTTTATCTTTTTTTTTAACTTTTTAAAATAATTTGGTCCATTCTTTCCTTCAGCTCTATGCTAACAGACAAAGATTAAAAATAGTAGATATCAATACTGAGGCATAATTCAGCTCTAATATTCATTTGAAGTCCTGAATTCAATCGTTTATTCATCCACAACACATTCAAAAATCAAATATTTAACACCTAGAATACAAGATACCATATGGCTAACAAGAATGTCTTCATATACCAAATGCATAAAAAGTTCCTTTTCTCCAGCTGGCCTTGATTTAATTTAGAAGTTAAAATAATTGCATAAATAGCTGCAACAAAGGCCAATATGATAAGTCATCCTAGTTGCTTAAAGTATAAGGGAATTTCAGAAGAAGGGATAATGATTTGCAGGGACTGTGGGGACAGGAAAGATGTCAAGAAGGTGGCATTTGCATTGTGCATTAAAGAGCTGAAGGGAATTTGTTTGATAAAAAGAAAAAACTCAGGCAGAGAGATTGGCATTAATGAAAGTGAGGAGGCCAGGGGTCTCCATAGGGAACACAAGGAATCCAGTTTAACTGATGTGACAAGCAATGGAAGGTAAAGCTGAAGAGGAAGAATGAGCTAATTTGTCAAAAGTTTTGAATGAAGGTGACTAGACACTTCATGGTGCCCATGACTGTCCCATATTATACCTTTGTACCAGCATCTTGTCTAGTTTGATATTTGAAAATATTATTTCCTAAATGTCTATAAATAGAACTACTTTATAAGTCTACCAAATATTAGTACCAATTTATTAGTCTATAAATTAATACTTTAAATTTTATATAATATTATAGCTTTGGTACCCTGTTTTGCTCACAAATGTATCTCAGGTTGGAAAATAAATTACATAATAACCCCAATAGCAAAGACGTTTCTGTAGTTGCTTATTAGAAGTGAGACAATGAAAAAAAATAACTTCTCTAAGCCTCAGTTTCCTCATGAGTAATATTCTACAACCTATTCTACAACATTGGAAATTAAAATGTATAGAACATAGATGTACCCAACTTGTTAGTTTTCTGCCTTCTTTTCATAACTGAAGTAACCTAAATTTCTATTTATCAAGTATTTCTTTCAAATTCAGAAATATAATCATTTAATATGCACCATATATTTCTAAATAACTTGTTGTATTTATAAAAATAGAAATCCATGGTCAAATAAATTTGGATAAAAATATATTCTATCATACCCTTTGCCATAGGCTGAATGTTGTGTCCCTCCCAAATTCATATATTGAAGCTCTAACCCCTCAATGCAATGGTATTTGGAGGTGGGGCTTTTAAGGGATAATTGGGTTTAGATGTGATCATAAGGATACGGTCTTCATGATGGAATTTGTGCTCTTATAAGCAGAGGAGGAGAGACATGCACAGAGGAAAGCCCACATGAGCATACAGTGAGAAGGTGGCTGTCTACAGCCTGAAGTCTGCTGTCACCATGGTCTTGGACTTCCAAGCCTTCAGAACTGTAGGAAATAAACATCTGCTGTTTAATACACCCACTATCATCTATGGTATTTTGTTATAGCAGCCAGAGCTCTCTAAGATACCCCTGGATAAAATTTTGAATAAACTTATTAGAATAAATATTACACTATTAAGTAAAGGCTCTGAAGCATTCTGCAGTAAACACATTTAAAAAAATCTTTTGTAACCCTGTTTACTAAATCTATTAGAGCATGAAACCCTCTTTTCCCAAGTAAAATAGGAAGACATCATGTAGGAAAAATATGTATACCAAATTATTGTAGGAACTCTTGTGGGACTTATTCCAATGTTGGATTCTATTGGTGTAAATAACCATTTAATTGGAGACATTAATAAGTAGTCATAAATGCAAGTGATTAGTATTTTATTTGTCTATATTCTAAGTAGTTTGGTGTTTTGGGCAGTGTCGAGTAGAAGAATAATTCACCTCTGGACTTAAGAGATCTCAAAACAAGGAAATTGAAGTGCATTCAAAGTAGACATTATCACATTCTTGGCTGTGAAGGAGTGGATGTCTAGAAGTCACCCAGAACTCATAGCTCTTTTCATTTCTCCCAGTTATTTAAAGAGAGAAAATTTCAAGCTGCCCATTGCAGCCTATTCTGCTAGTACTCCTTTCTGGGCAGCCCTCAAATGAGATGTTTTTGCTAAAGGTCCAACTCAACTCTACTGCTTCTCTTTGAGTGTATTCCTTTGTGTTTGGTCTGTCACAGACACTCAGAACAACTGCTGAGCATCCTTCTCATAAATGTTTCATATACTTGACGACAGTATTTATCCCTTAGTTTCCGCATGTTTGGATTTTATTCAATATCTTTTTGGTTGATGTGGAGGAAGGGAGATGGCATAAGTTTCATACTCCACATTGCTGCCAGCTCTATCTAAAACACAAATTGATAATGTCAGTCCCTGCTTAAAATCCTGCAGTGATTCCCCACTGCCTCCAAAGTTAAACACAACCTCCATAACATAGGCCACAAGACCCTTCATGTTTTGCTTCTGCTTGATATTCTTAATACTAATCTACTTCTCCTCCAATCCCATCAGAATAATTTGTGTAATGTGCCATGCTGTTTACAGTTTTATTCTTTTGTGTAATGCTGTTTTCTCTGTCTGCAATGTCATTTCCTGCCTTCTTGAGGTTAATGACCACTCATGCTGTAAGACTTGGCTTAAATTACAGTTAAACTAGGTGTTTTTTGTGCCTACCCAGCAGGGTTGATCACCCCTCCTGTGCTGTCCCATGTTTGTGCTGACTTCTTTTGTTGGTCTTATCATCTTGAAGTATAATTATGTATTCACCTGCATTTTTTCTCTACTGCACTGTGACAGCTTTGAGGATATGGTATGTTAAGTTGTAAATTCAATAAGTGATAGCTGGTACAGGTAAAGGGTTTATTTTTCTCATGAAATCAGAATTCCAGGGATAAGTAGTCCAGAGAAAGGACTGCAGTTCAGTGACATCAACCAGGAATGCACCTGTTCCTCCAGCCTGCAGACCTCCATCCTCATCCTGATCACCTAGTAGTCACAAGATGGCTTCTTTACCACCAGGTGTCACATCCATGGACTTGGCAAGAAGAAAGGAAGGGAAGAAAAGGAAGGAGCTAGGGTAGGCAGCAAATTTTCCTAAAATACCTAGAAGACTTCCACTTACAGCTCTTGCCATAATTGCATCACATATCTATTCCCTTTTTACAAGAGAATTTGGTATTTGGAACTGGACATATTTCCCCTCTTAAAAAATAAAGGTTTTGGTAGCAAAGAAGAAAGGCAGATGATGTAGACCGCTAGTTGGGTTTGCTACAGAAACTGTCTTCACCACACACTAGGTGCTCAGGAATTCTTAGATAAAAGAATGACGAAATGACCGACATCTACTTTTAAAACTACGTATTTTCTAATTTAATATTCTCTAAAGCATATGTCTGATTTCTACCTAGAGTTCATAGTTTTGAAGTAGTAGATTCTGACTTTCCTTTTTCCTTTTTAAAGAATTTGAGTAAGATAAAAGGTATTTACTTTTTAGCCTTCTCTCCTCTTAACCTTTACAGAGTGAAGATTATTACATATATTGAGTTTCAACTTTTCATTGAAGGAATCCATTTTTATCACTTATTAAAACAGCACTGAAATTGTCATATGCCTGAGAAAAAAAATCACTCAAGAATTTTGGGTAGTAATATTAATTTCTGGGATTCTAAGCCATTTTATATAACACATCTTTTTGTTTGTTTTCTGTTTAACACATTTTTCTTTTTTTTTGTTTAATGTCACTTCCTTTTATTAAAATGATGTACTTTAAAATACACCCATTTAGTTAAAGTTAATACATGGATAGGTCAAAGAACACAGATGAATTTCATTTTAGTCTGTTCCCTATCTCCACATTCTAGCAACTCTCAAAAATCCCACTTATTAGAAAATATTTTTCTAAAAATATTTATTGAGCATCTATTATGTGACCGACACTGTTCTAAGAGCTTGAAATGCATTAGGATATTTATGGATAAAGTCTATAAGGGCAAACTATATTTTAGATAAACTTCATGTAAACAAACTCTTGTCTAGGTCACTTTGACCTTCTATATTACTTAATCCAATGATCAATTCTCTGCTCTCATTTTATTTGAACTGTCAGAAATATCTTAACACATGGATGATCACTACCTTCATCTTAAAACACCCTCTGCATGTAGCTCCCAGGACTTTACTTCCCCTTAAAGTCATCCTCCCTTACTGTTTACATCTTCTCGGTCTCCTTTGCTAGTTCTTTCTCATATCCCCAACCCCTACCCACCAAAAAAGACAAACAGATATCTGAGGCCGACCAGATTCAAGACTAAGAGATTTTTTTTCTTGTGCTTCACTTACTCATTTTTTCAAGTGATTCCATCATCTTTTAGGTGATTAGATTCCTGGAATCTAATTTTATGGCTTTAATAACTACTCTCCATATACTAACAATTCAACAAGTTATATTTACTCTCAGCTCCAGTCTTATACATCAAACTTGCTACCCAACATGTCTACTTGATGAGACATCTCAAATCTAACATATAAAATCAGATTCCTATCCCTATTCATTTATCCCAAATCTGTTTTTTTCCATAGTGGTTCTCATCTGAATAAATGGCAATTCAATTTTTCCAGTTGCTCAAACCTAAATGCATATACTTGTCCTTAATCCTTTCTAAAACTAACTCTCATTCACCAGAAAATCCTACAGGCTTTAACTGTAAATAGTCAAAGTCCAACCATTTTGTATTATTCCTATTACTACCATCCTGGTCTAAGACATCAATATCATCCGCCTGCATATTTGCAAAGGTTTTCCAATTGGTCTCTCTTATGGAAACTTGGCCCATACCTGCCTCATCTCAACATGGTAGTCAGTAATCCTGATAAAAATGAATCAGATGATGCTAAACATTGTTTTAAAACACTTCAATAACTTATCTCTCACTCATAGAATAAGGAAGAGCCCTTATCATGTCCTACATGGCTTAATCATGTTCTAACTTCACCTGCTCTGATGACTTCCATCCTGTTCCAGGGACAGTGTCCCTTTTCTTATTTCCTGGCCCTTGGAATTCCAGGAATCCTTGCTTCAAGGCCCTTTTAATTTTTGGTCCTTCTTTTGGAATATGTAAATATCCACTTGGCTTCCTCCTTCACTTTTTTTTATAGTTCTTTGCTCAAATGTCACCTTCTCAGTGAGGCCCTATCTGATAATACTTATAAAATGATCAATGATCACCCAACTCTGAACCTGGCACTCCCTATTCTTAGTCTGGTTCATTTTTCTTCATTGCATTTATTAAAACCCAGTCAACCAGCCAAACATGTATTTATGGTTGCTGTTGTTTATTATGTCAATCTATCTAAATGTAAATTTCACAATGACAGTGACTGCGTCTATTTTGTTCATTGGTATATCCCCAGCAGCTGGAATCGTGCTTGGCATGTAGTAGAAACTCAGCAAATAATTTTTACTTAATAATTGCCAAATAAACTAAAATAAAATGTATAGATAACATTATAATATTTTCTTAACAACAGGAACAGAACAGTCTTCTAAGGTACAAGCATTTAATTTTTGCCCATAAATAATTAAAATCGGAAGAAATGGAAAAGTCTCTAAATTCAAATGCTTCATAAATCTTACAGATTACCTCTCTCTTTATTAGTTGACTGGGACTCAGGTTCACAACAACCAAACAAAAATAGAATCTGTATCTATTAATACTCAAAAGAGGACAAAGAAACATGTGCTGACTAAATACGTCTTTCCTCCTTATAGTGTCTATCACGGCTTAACTACTACTTTAGTTTCGATGGTCTCATAGGTTATAATTTTCTTTTATCAGAACAAGAATGTTTTAAATGGCTCCTTTTAAATGATGAGAAGGTATTTGCTGATCGTTTAGAACTGCTTACAAAGATAAATATATGTTAAATGATTTTCTATTTAAACTTACATAAAAGTAACCCACAAAGACCAGATAATAATTACTCTTAGTAACAAATTAAACTATTACCTGCTTCTTTTCCATTTTTCTTTTTGTTGTTTAAAAAAATGAAAAACTCAGATAAAGCAGTATCTTCAAAACTGCCGATTTGCATGTTTTGGCAAGAAGATTTCTTTTTTTAACATTTGGGGAAGAAAATTGCATTGAACAAAATGGAGTGAAAGCCATTTATGTTTCTAGTCATTCTATTTAAAATGTAATGACCATGGACAGATACCACAGTCCCATCTTTCATACAGAAAACTTAAACTAAAGTGACAGAAGAATTGTCTATGAGGAACCACAAGATGACGTTTTGTTTTAATCCCTGAATGCGCTCCTCCTCCAACAATTCAACCTACACAGAACTGTGAAAATATAATTCCAAACCTTTCACTTTGTTCATTTTTGTAAATTGTTTGCATTTTGTACATTTCTTTGCTTCCTGCTTCATTTTTAAATCCCCTTCATGTTCTCCTCATTCTGTTTATTAGTCACCTTTGTAACAACTCACAACTAGTGGAACAAATGAGACAAGGGAAAAACAATTGTTAGTGCAACCCCACAACTTTCATGTGTGACTGGAGCACAGTATGCTGGTGCTGTAGGATGACAATATGCTCTCTGAAATTTTCTGAATTACTTTCTCTAATGCAAGTAGCAGTCATACTGATAAACAGATAGACAGATGAAGAGGACATTCCAACAGTTAATTTAGTCTAGACACAAAGTTCATTAATAAATTTTTTTTCAAGTGCTTTTTACTCTTTCTGAAGTATCTGGAGCTCATACATCTATTAGTAAAAAAGGATGACCAACTTCAATGTAATGTGAAATAATCGTAGATCTAACATCTGGCTGAAAGATTATTTTACACAAAAATGCGAAGGATCCCATCATAATCAGTATTCCTTGACAAGGCCCGAGTGGGGTATGTGGGGAAAGCTGTGAAAAGGAGCAGAGAGACTTACTGACATGGTGAGAGAGAAATACATCCAGACCAATAAAGCAAAAGGCTTAGACCACTGAGAGTCCAAAGAGCATGACCAGCTTGCCTTTATGTGATTTCAGAGCTGAATTATCAAAAGATGCCCAGTCTTGCCCAGGTAGAAATGACCTCTCCCCCTCCCAATTTCAGAAATGAATAAAGACCCTCCATCTTTGAGATTTGTCGTACCAAGGAGTCTGGAAGAGATGAGAAAATTTCTAGTTACCCATATTTGAGACATAAGTAAAATAAATAGGATTGGTCAAAATTCCTCATTTTGAATACGCTGCTCATCATTACACTGACCAGCTGTGCGAGGGGCCTTAATGAGTCTCTCAGCTCCTTCTGGAAGGTTTAAAGTAAGCTGTTCTCCTTGCAGTATTGTAAGGCCCTTTCTACTATAATGTTAGTACACTTTTTCCCAGGTTTTCCTACAGCTGTGTCTTCCTCACAGACAATACCTCCTTTTAAAATAAAGTGTGAACTTGGTTTAAAAAAATGTACTCACTGAGGCACCTAAACACCTGGGAAGCCTGACCTTTCCCCAGGTCATAACCAGGCCTGAGAAGCAATTAAACTGTCAGCTTCCTGAGAGATAGGACTATGTTTTCTACTTTATAATCTGCCCACAATTGATACAATGTGCCACACACATTCTTGAAAACTGTGGCTGAGAGCTAATTGATTCCAGGATAGCCACGTAAAATAAACTTCTCCTAGGACACCAAGACCAGCAGGGTCTGACTTAGAACACACTGAAACCTCTGACACACTGGCACAAACAGAATAAAGCAGAATCTTTTTTTTCCCCTCCAGTAAGATCTGTACCTGCAGAGCTGGAATCAAAGTCTGCAAGAAGTTGGGGTAGATGTCAGAAGGTCTTTTTCTTGCTCAGATTTCTTGAATTCGAATTTCCAGGCTGCCTACAAAATTGCTTTTAAACTTGATATGATTTCAAGGAGTCAGAAAGACTTCCCAAATATTCTTTCTCCTCCAGCCCTCCCTTTGACCATTCTCTCACACCTAGAGCTGTTCAGCCATTAGAGATGAGGCTTAAAACTCAAATGCAGGGGAGAGACAAATGACCTACAACCATCTTGCTCTACAAAAGATATATGAAGCACGTCCTAGGAAAACACCCCTGTAGGGGAGAGAGAAAGTCAGTATGTGGATTCTTCATAATGGGCATGGCACGGGGCATATGGCATTTTATAATTTCCCTTTGACCCAACTGTTCCTGCAACCTTGAACCCCCATTGGATCCTCAAAGTCTAGTTGAAATCAGTCTGAACAACCTCCCACCAGAAGAGAGAAAATATTATGGTCAACTCATTTCTTTAAACTCCAATTATCTTTTCAGAATTGAGAATGACTTAACCCAATTCAATTAATCTCAACAAGTATTTATTGAGAACTTCTTGCTATGATACAGCATAGCATTTGAGGATACAGCAAAATCAAAGATGCTCCCTGTCCTTAAGGAAAGTTAACTTTCTGAATAGAAATAAGAATTACTAAAAAGAGCAATTTGGATCACCTAATGAGCATAGCCTCAACCCTACTTAATTCAGTTTTATATATTTACAAATGTGGAAACTGAGGCTTACAAAGTTCAGTGACTTCCACAAGAAGCCAAAGAGTTAAAGATAAACCTAAGTCTAGTACTCAGGTAAACTGGAAAGAAAAATACATGATGATGAATAATGAATTATTTTATTGACTGTCAGGCTTAAAATACATTTACACAGACTGTATAGTTTCCCTTTATAATAGTGTCTTGGTATAGTAGTTATTTGACCACTAAATAATAATTAATATTTTACAAAATATTTTCCACATTCTATGAGCTCTAGAAATATCTGTGCTTAATAAATTAATGGATACATAAAATTAATGAAATTGGGGAAGTAAAATCATTTTTCCAAATAACAAATCAAATAATTATTATTTTATACCTTAAGCTATATAAAATGTATTTTGATGGTTAACAATATTGGCCAACAGGACTTGCATTCTTTTTGTATACAATTTGTTTTGCATATGGAATAAATTTCTGTGGTCTAAATTATGAAGGGAGTGTGAATCTCACCTACTGCACCCTTTCTTATTGTGTGTTTATGGTAAAAAATGGGGAGAGAAAGAGAATATAATGTCCACTGGCAGGCAAATGACAGAATGTTGCAAAATAAAATAAAAAGAGCAGAGTAGTTTTCAGCTTTCTAAAATCCATATATATGTCACCCTAAAATGAATGTAGGCTAATTTGTACTATTTTGTACTTTCTCTTCTTTGGTTTTAAACATCTACCTTGTTGCTCATAAGTTTGTTTTTGGGTGGAAAAAGAAAAGCTTTCTTCCTAATTTTGAGAGGAAAATAGATGGGAAATAACAGAAGGGCATTTTTCTTCAGTGACTAGACATTCAGTGAACGAGCAGGTTGTTTTGACAGATGAGCTAAAGGTCTGTCCATCATAGACGTGGGAGGTCCTCACTCCTCTGACTGCTGAAGGGAAAAAGCTGAAAAACAGCCAGTATGTAGATTGATCAAGAAAAAAACATAGGCAAAACTGCTCAAGAAAGTCAGGTCTAGGCAAGAGGCTGCTGTTGAGAAAATAAATGATATTGTATGTGAATAAACACACGCTTACATAGTTCTGCTATCTATGATCCTTCTTTGGATAATAGTTAACTAAGTTTCAGTCTGCTTGTTCTCACATAAAACCTGGTAATAAACTTCGCCCAAGGTCATGATGATATCCCAAGCCTGTAAGATTGTTCTGACCTTTCCTGGCTCCGTGACTTTGGCTACAGCCACCTCCTACCCACTTCTGCAGCTCTACCCCATCGCATACCCTCTTTGCTCCAGGTTCTGCTCCCTCAATGTACTACTGAATAGAACTCCTTAAATATCTGATTCCAGGCAAATAACTGAACATCTTTTACTTCATTTCCTCCTGTGCAAAATGAACACAGTAAAAACAAACAAGCAAACAAAAACTTCTTTACTGACTTTGAAAGTCTATCATTCCCCAGCTTTATTGAGGTATATTCAACAAATAAAATTGTAAGCTCTTTTAAGTGTACAGCATCATGACTTTATATACATACACATTGTGAAAGGATTCCTCCATCAAGTTAAGTAAAATGTTTACTTTTTGTGTGAGAATATTTCAGTTCTGTTTTCTGAGCAAATTTCAATTATACAATACAATGTTATCAACTATAGCCACCATGTCATACAGTAGGCTGTCAGACTTATTCATCTTGTATCTGGAAGTTTGTATGCTTTTATAAATCTGGCCCTATTATCTGCACCTCACCCCCATCCCTAGCAACCACTTTTCTACTATCTGTCTGTATGAGTTTGACTTTTTTTCTTTTTAGATTCTATATGCAAGTGTTACTATGTAGTGCTGGCTTATGTCACCTTACAGAATGTCCTTCAGATTCATCCCTGTTGTCACAAAAGATAGGATTTCCTTCTCTTTTAAGAAGGCATAAAATTCAATTTTGTGTGTGTGTCTATAAATACATATATACATACTACTTTTTCTTAATCCATTCATCTGTCCACAGGTGCTTAGGTTGTTTCTATATCTTGGCTATTATGAATAATACTGCTACGAGCATGGGAGTACAGCTATCTCTATGAGATAATGACTTCATTTCCTTTGGATGTATACTCAGGAGTGGGATCGCTGGATCATATATTAGTTCTATTCTTAATTTCTTGAGGAACCTCAATACTGTTTTCTATAGTAACTGTACTAGTTTGTATTCCCTTTTCCCTATATTCTTGCCAGCATTTGTTATATCTTGTCTTTTTATTAATAGACATCCTAACAGCTCTGTTTCTATATACCACTGAGATATCAGAAATTAAGAAAGCAATCTCATTTACAATTGCACCCAAAATATTTATGAGTAAATTTAACAAAGGAGATACAAAATCTGTACATGAAATCTGTAATAAATTGATGAAAGAAATTGAAAAAAACATAAATAAATGGCAAGAAGATATCCTATGTTCATGGATTGGGACAATTAATATTTTAAAATGTCCTTATTATTCAAAGAAATCTATAGGTCAATGCAATCTATACCAAAATTCCAATAGAATTTTTTATAGAAAAAAGAACAAATAATCCTAAAATTTATATGGAATCACAAAAGACCCTAAACAGCCAAGCAATCTTGAGAAAGAAGAATGAAGCTAGAGACAACACACTTGGTTGGTTTCAAACTGTACTACAAAGCTGTAGTAATCAAAACAGTATGGTATTGGCATAAAAACAGACAAGTAGATCAATGGAACAGACTAGAGTCCAGAAATAAACACATAGGTATATACTCAGTTAATTTATGACAGAGGAGCAAAGAATATACAATGAGGAAAGGATAGTCTCTTCAATAAATGGTTTTAGGAAACTGGACAGCCACGTGCAAAAGAATGAAACTGGACCACTGTCTTACATTATACACAAAAATGAACTCAAACTGGATTAAAAACTTAAACCTGAAATTGTAAAACTACTGGAAGAAGATATAGGCAGTAATCTCCTTTACATTGGTCTTGGTAATGAGTTATTGGATTTGATAGCAAAAGCAAAGACAACAAAAACAAAAATAAACAAGTAGGACTACATCAAACTAAAAAGCTTCCCCACAACAGAGGAAACTATCAACAAAATGAAAAGACAACTTATGGAACAGGAGAAAATAGTTTCAACTCATATATTCAATAAGGGGTTAATATCTAAGTATACAGGGAATGCACACAACTCAACGGCATAAAACAAATTAAAGCCAAAAAATAAAATAATAATTGGGCAAAGGAACTGAATGGACATTTTTCCAAAGAAAATATCCAAACTGACAACAGGTACATGAAAAGGTGCCCAAGATGGCTAATCACCAAGGAAGCACAAATCAAAACCACAAGGAGGTATCATTTCACACCTGTTAAGCTGTCTATTATCAAAAAGATGAGAGATTATCTTAAATATGAAATATCTTGGGGGGCTGAAGATGCCTATAGAGAGGAAGAAATTGCATTGTAAGAAACATTTACTCATTTACTTCGTTATGTGGTAATAGGGAAATATTATAATGAATCACCAAGGCAGATATTTTCAGGTTTGTTAAGGTGAAGTCTTGTCCTGTGTGAAATGAAGAATCAGAATTGGGAGTGCAGGTAGTGACTGGAGGAGAAGGAAATTTTTAAGGCTGCACTTGGGTTAAGTCTAGAGTTTGTACTTATTGACCAAAAGCTCTAGTCAAATGAGAACACTGACAGTACAATAAAAGCATCATTAACACCTTTATTTTATATATGATGTACCAAGAGCAGAGGGGTTGCTGAAAATTACACAGTTGTTTATGAGAGAACCATTATTGCTAAAGGAATATTCAAAGGAGTGAAGTGACTAGAACCTTCAAAAATGTTTGAGAGCAGGTGAGTGTTAGTCACTTTTTTTTTTTCTTGCCATTGCCCTTATTGGAAACTCAGTTAAAAGTGGCCTAATTTTTTTTCCTTAAGAAATGGGTTGGCGCTTCTAACAGGGTGGTCCTCAAGATGATTTCATTGTCAAGCACAACCAGATCCAGGGCTCAGACTAATATCCTTCAAATACCTGGATTTATTCTTAGGTGGGTTTTACCTAGGTCACTTTTTGTTCGAGGCTTATGTTGTATCACAGGTAACAAAACCTGTAAGAAAGTTTTAAAAGTTTGGCTTTCCCCAGATAGTTTAGGCTGGATTCCAGTAATGATTTCAGCAGGCTGGATTGGGTTATGTGCTCAGTCTTGAGCTAATTATGGTGGCCAGGTCATTGGCATATCCTGATTGGCTGATCAGGATTCAAATGCCTATTTCTGGGGCCAGGTAGTGAAGGCATCCCACAATAAATACATAAACTGAGAAAGGGAGACTGATCCTTCCCAGTAATCGGCTTGTCCCTGGCTAACTGCAAAACTGATGACTCTCCAACCCTAACTACCACCAGCATCCCTAAGTTCAGGGGATACTTCAGTGGAATTTTCATCCTAAAAAGAAGAAAATATTCGACTTGATCTTGGCATGTTTCTGCCTTGCTCAACAATACTTTTTTTATATTCCTAAAGGAGGTCTACTCTAGATAAAATAGTGAATCTAAAAATGCTGTGTAATTGATTGTAGTTCTTTATATATAAGTTCAACTAATTGAAATGTAATAGATGTTAGCTATAATTTCTGAGTTTGTCTTTAGCAACCATCCTAGAGATCTTACACATCCTCATCCTAGGATCTTACACATAGCAGATACTCAATCAATGCACAGTAAATCTAATGGAATTTTTTCTTGAGCCACATATCTGTTGGGGATTGTCAGAGCAATAGTTATGTATCTGTATTTAACTAGAAAAGAATTTAAAAGAAAACTGTTTTTCAAAAAAAAATCCTATTAAGAAATGAAAGCACATTCTAAAGGGTGAGAAAGTTTATATCATCTTAAGCAGTATATTTAAAACCATTGCCATGACTCATTACTAGATTATAATCAGTTTCACTGGTCATAAGAATAGTTTTTAAAATATTAAAAATGTGCAATAGACTATAACAGAATAAAATAGAAAGGAAAGAATAAAGTTGAGCACATCATTCATAGTAGGGGTAAGAACTGTTCCCTGAGATTTTATTTCGTTTATTGTTTGTATGTCTGTGCACATGCTAGGTTGTACTGCAAACTGTATTTCTTCCATTGCAACACAGTAAAAAGAGTTTAAAAAACACTGCCCCCAGAGTGATGGTATGTGTTTGCTTTGTCACTGTTCATGGTTTATGTTGTCAGCTGGTAGCAGAATCAGAGAGTGACATTGACACCTAACATATAACCATATTTGGCAGATGAAGACCTTGGAGAGATGTGCCATGTCTGAATCCAGCTTAGGCAGGCTTTCAATTGGTCCATAATGCGCTCATTGGTTTGGAACTCTGTGGATGTACGTGTCCCTTGGTATGGATGGATTTGTGTGACTTCTTGTCAAATCAGTGTTTATTGACAAAAATCTATTTTGTTGTTTTGTCCCAGAAATCTATATTGGCACCATTCCCTGTGGATATTTGGCTAGTCAGTGGCAACCAGTGATGCCAGCTAGAGTTTTTACTGTTTTTATGGTGCCAGCTGCTTTCTTGGCTTGGGTTTCTTTTGTTCAGATTGTAAATGAGGGCAAGACACCCAAATCCACCCCAGTGTGCTCAGTGGCAAATGACAGGAGCCCAATAGCTTCAGGCTAAGCAGCAGGAGCTTTCATGAATGAGGGGTCAGATATAGTGGTGGCTGTAAATGTGGAACTGTGCTAATGGATGTCATGCATAAAAATACTGGAGAAGTGTGTATATGAATGTGTGTGTGTGTGTGTGTGTGTGTGTTTGGTGTTTATGTTTGTATGTGTTTTTAAAAGATTTCTTTTCGATTGGAATGCCACTATTTTTAAGTAAATGAGATGACTGATTTTGTTTAAATGCATAAGAAAGTAGTCAAAATATAGGAGGGAAAAAAGCCCTCCTCACAGTAGGGATATAGACATGTGATTTTTTAAAAACATTCACAAACAGGTTACTCCACTGGTAGATTTCCAGGATTCTGTTCTTTTTCTTCTATCCCCAGTGTATGCATTTGGGCCATTCTAAGATTCTCTAGGACTTGTGCCAGTGGTACAATGAGGGAAACAGAAAAACATGAAATTTATATCTTTCAAATGATATGATTTGTTTGCATCCTCATATAAAATTGGGGGGATAGGAAATGAAAATTATGCCTACTATCAAGGGTTTGAATTATCTGTGTGCTTAATGATCTGAAATTTTAGACCCTCTGATTATCATAAGTAATTGAGAGATAGATGAACCACACAGGGTGTTTCTTATACTTGCAGTGGTACAGAAAGGTTTTGGGCCAGGCCTAAAGGATGGTGACAGAGAAAGTGGGGGACTGCGGTGTGCCAGAGTGGAGGGCCAAGGAATGCTTACTTCCTCTGGAGGGACCAGCTGCCCTTCGGGGACATTCTACTCACTACAATGCATTGAAAAGGAAGTAGGTTCAAGTTGAGGGTCCATTACAGAAGCCTTTTTAAGGCCAGATCTTGCAATGGGATGGGTTGCAATCATGCTATCTCTTAGGAAGCAAAGAAAAAGAACAGAAAGAGAAAGAGGCTGTAATGGCAGTAGTTAAATATCTCCTTTTGGACTGATAAAGGTATGACTTCCAAATGAAGTTTTTTTGATCCCTGGCATAGAAAATTTTTCATTTCATAACTTTTGATCATGTTGCAATTTTGTTTCAAATACATGTGAATGGCTCTAAATACCTCTAAATGTATTCCTCTACAATAATAAATTGTGGAAATACGAGGAATGATGTGTCATTTCTATAAGATATATTGCTGATTAAGAGGAATGAAAAGTAAAAGGTACTGGCTTCTGTCTTGATTTCTAAGCCACATTTCCTCTGTCAATGACTTGACCCCAACACCAACACTACCACATTGTTTTGTTTTTCAAGCCCTAATAATTTTGGTTCTTGCTTATTCTGGCCACCCAGGTAGTCTGTGCAAGAAACGAGCTGAAAGGTTAAGGGAGTCCCATGGGGGGTCTCACAAAGTCTAAGTTCAAATACACAGTGTTAAGCGAGGCAGCCAGACCCCTCCCACCTCACCATCCCCTCCCTCCAAAACTCTACCATCTAACACTTTCACTGTCATTGTGCAATAGGTCCTCAGAATACAGTGTGTCTCCTGACTCTGACTCTAGAACAGATTAAAAATGAATTTATGCTTGCCCAGAAAAAAGTTCACAGTACGCAAATAATCTGGGTACATTTTTTTTCCTTGTCTATATCTAATAAACAAACTTCCTCTGAAAAAATCAACTCCACCAAAAACCAGAAGAGACAGAAGAGACACACCCTGAGCTCCACCCAACCCTCAAATCAGATGAGAACTTTCCATTATTTTTTTTAAAGAAATACCACAATAATTGCTTTTCTGCTGCCTTGCATGATATCATGGAACACAGAACATTCGCCAAATAGTGCTAAGACTTTCAATGTGATCTGCTACGTTTGAGTAATGAAAAGGGATTCAAGAGAATTCTTTCAGTATTGAGATCACAGATTTAAAGAAAACCAAGAAATCAGCTTGATACCTTTTAAGAAAACATTTCTAAGAAAGTTGATGAAGAGTAACAGCATAAATTCTTCTCACTTAAATATTTAGGGAAATGTATGTTTATGACCACAGAAACTTATGTAAAAGCAGGAGCGATGTAATATTTAGACAGTAACTAGGACAAGGAATCTTGGATTTTTTTTTCCCCTTAGCAAATGTCTTGTTTAGCTCACATATGAATTAAATGAACCATTCAGAAAAATCTCAAAATACACGGTTAGGACAGGAATCTATATACAAAGTTGCAGCAAAGAGAAAGGAAATCCAGCAGTCACATTACTTATCTAGGATGCAGGCCTCAATGTTTTAAAAAAGGATCACTGGCATTGTTTAAGGGTGCATGACCCTTCCTATTTATTGACAGGCCAAAGTTAAAGCAATGCTTGTATATGTATAAGTGTACACTCACTTTCCATCTGAGGGTCTAAGGACATAGAAAGAGTGGACCTAAGTACTGGTTCACAGTTAACCCTTAAACCTTCCCTCAATATCCTCCACATTTAATAAGAAAGAGAGACAGGGCTCATGTCACCATAAGATCCATATATTGCAATCCAGGCTTCTAGGATCTTGGTTAGCGGCCCTGTAACATGTGAGGTACCGATGTATGATCACCAAGAGGACAACACTCTGGCTGTATTGCTTGCTCTATATGGCAAGCAAGCCTGGAGCTGTCCCAGGGGGCCTCCTTGGCTCATGTAAGACAAGAAGTCTGCATAACCTTTCTGGGTCATTCCAATGCGCCAGACGATCATGGGGGCCTCAGCTCTCTGGGGTTTCAGCTCTCTTGCTTGTTTATTTGGAGAATATGCTTCTTTTAGTGAGGGCTAAGGATCTCAGATTTATCCTTGTTCTGGATCATTAATAGAGAGAAAATGCATGACAATATGGAAGGAAACCTTTGTCCTACAAGCATTGAACAAATGGATTATGATGCTGTTTTCCAAAGAAAGCTTGAGAACGCTCTAGCAAACCCTCAAATCAGAGCAGAACTTGTTAGCTATAAAGATGCTGAGGAAAAGGCCTGGGAGATTCGAGTGTATTTCGCCTTTTGTGAGTGTGAATTTAATATTAATGGGGACAGCGGAGTTCAGTTCAGGAAATAGTGCCATTGAGTTTGTCTAAGAAGAAACAGAACCACCAGGGTTACATAAATATACATACATTCCAGTGATACAGCATTTGTAAGAGGGAATTTCCTCCAGCAAGGGGATGTGAGTAATGTAATATAAGAAAATGACTGGACAAGCAATTCTGAACGTGTAAAAAAATACTTCCCTGGAAACTGTTGAAAGCGACCACAATTTTCTGGAAGAAAAAAGTTGAATTCAGAGGTGGTTGGTGTGTTTAAATTGTTTCTAATCATAAAACATTCAGGTCAGGTGCCTGATTTCCTTTTCTTCCTGATAAAAAGAAGGACTAAAAAATGTTTGTTTGTTTTTTTTCTGAGTATTAGAGACATACAAGGATGTCTGCCTGGATTTCAAGCCTAATCAATCTCTAATTTACAGAATAAATTTATAACATAGTCCTCTAGACTTGCATTTGGAGATTACTACTTCATTGTTAAATAGTAACATTTCCCTATTTTTTCTTCTTCCACAAAACTGGCACTGTATTAAATACAAGTGCTTTTGTATTCTACTATCCTCTTTGAGTTGAGCGGGATTGTATAATTAAACCTGGCTTGAAATCAACCATATACAAGTTGAATAAATACCAAGTCCAACTGGGGAGGATTTACCATATGAATGTTACTTTCCTAAGACTAAAACACAGGTTAGATTTCCAAGTTTCAGAATGTTGCTCAATGAAAGAAATATGTTGCCCATGAGAAAAAAAAAATAAATCAAATGGTGGTGTAATCTATAATCAAAGGCACTGACGGTCACAAGCATCCAGAACAAAGGTTTGCTGGGCTAGCAAAGACATGGAAAAAGTTTAAGACATAATCCATTCTAAGCAAAAGGTCTTTATTACCTAAAAGAACAGGAACTCTTGTTGGTGGTTTACAGCGTTTTTGTTGTTAATTTTATTGTTATTTTTGTTTTATTTTTAAATACCTCTAAGACTAGCATGAACTCTTTCTGTAAAGGGAAGGACTTTTCTGAAGATGAACTCTTGAAAGATAGAATAACATCCAATATGCTATTTTTTCATTCTAATTTCACAATCTAAAATATATTTTAAAAGGATTTTAAGTAATCTTTTCTTAATTAACCTTTAGTTAAGACTATTGCAAATTTTTGCCTCCTTGGGTGCTCTCACAAAAAGAAACAGAAGTTCAGCTCTGCTTGTTTGGTACATGGAATTGCTCCTACGGAGAGCATTTGATAGACAGCACCAGGATAGGGAAGGAATGCAGCACAATATATACTTGTCCCGAACTCTGTACGGTAGGAAACAGTGTCTGTGTAAAGAAAGAAAAGAAGGAATGTCTTATTTATCCTTTTATTCACAGGTAGAAGGAGACAAATGACATTTATATGAAAGCAGATACCCTTGTTTTCATTCCATGGCAAAAAACCTTATTCATTACTCAGCCCTAACACATTAAAAAAATTTTTTTTAAAAAGGAGAGAAAAAAGAAGAGTTAAAAAAAAAAGAAAAAGAAAAAGAAGTGTGTATGCACATGTGGCCTGCATACCAGCATTTGAGTGGGTGGTGAACAGTAAATCTGTGGTATTAGCAGACGGAAGAAAATGGCTAGCATGCAGATTTAAGGAGGCATCCAAGAAAAGGAGAGATAAATTACTGATTGTTTTTGACAGTGGTAAGATAATACATGTCATTTATAAAAATTTCATTCTCCAAGCAACAGAAATAATCAAGTTCCTACAGAAGGAAAGTGACAATATTTTAATATTATGAACATTTTTATATTATAACCCAAATGAACCATATCTGACCTTCTAAAGTAGGTACTTCAACAGCAATAATATATTTATTTACTCTGATATGCAATTCATGTTCATGCTCACATGTTCTGCAATGGCAAATAGAGCCTACTATTCTTGAGGGCAAGGTGTACTTTGCTATATTCATCTAAAAGTTTGCCAACTCTCCAAATGTGATTGATCCTAAAATAACGATTAATTGAAATGGTCAGAAACTAAAGGCAGTTTGAATTATTTAACTTTCTGATGTTAATCTTTAAACCCTTTTCCTTGCAATTTTTCTTTAAAATTCCCCTGAGTGTATTTTTCACTTCCCAGTTAAGTAGTGGTCTGTGATTTAGTCTGTGACTGTTTTAGCCAGCATAGTAACGTGAATCAACTAAAATTGCTTCTGTAAAATGAAGGGTGATGATTACCTGAGCTTTAATATTTCCATCAGCTTTTAGAACAATCCATAAGTGTACCTTATTATGGAAAATCTTAAGAAAATGGAACTCTTCTCTTGCAAGTTTGCTCCTGGACCATTGCATGTGCCTTTATCATCATCATCAATTTCCCATGAAACGAACTGGTGTGATGGTAGAGTAGGAGGGATTAAGAGGACTGTGTATCGACTGTGGTGTTTTTTCAAATAGAGATATATCTATAGTAAATGAGAGGACATTTTGATGCTGGAAACACAATTATCCCAAGTAGAACTAATACAAGATATGGAACACCAATCACTATTTCAATAGCCAGTAGTTCTACATATCTAAAGTTAATTCATCAAACGATCATTATAAATTCGTAATAATATTAGCTTGTCCTCTTAGCATCTGCCTTTTTCACCAGGCAGATTGCAATAGGGTAGGAGGATGCTTTGGTTGATGGTTCAAGGGCTCTGTCTGGCCCAGTGATTTCCAGGTATTGGGGATTTAATGTTCTGTGCTATTTTGGGCTCACACTGGATGCTCAACACATGATGTTAAGTCATTCTTGATGGTGAGAAGAAGCAAACTGTGAGTGAAGGATAAAGATATTAGATAGGGAAGGCAGAGACCAGGCCCTATGGTTCTTACAGTGATAAGACTCAAAGCAATAAAACCAGGCATTGGAATGGGGGCAGATAACAGTCATGGTGGCCAGAGTCCAGTGGATGTAAAGCAGGGGGGAACCAGCAGTTGCCTAAAGTCACAGCAAAGAGACTGAGAAAGAGATGTGATGTGTAACTTAGCCTTGACCTGATACTAAGTTGAACTTGTCTCAGATCCAAGACTTCTTTACATTGTCTGTTAACATTTGAGGTTTGAACTAGATGTTCAAGTCTTATGCCAGTAATTTAAATAAGTAGGTGAGGTTGAAGACCGTGTGTGCAGAGAGAAGCAGCAGCTTTTACCAGGATGGTCCTGACAAAGCCAATGAGTTTTACTAGATAGTCTCAGTCTTCTTTTGAGCAAAGCCAGCCTTAAACATAGGCAGAGAAATTGGTAGGTTACACACATACAGGTTGTTGAAAAGACCCACAGAAGCCAATAATTTAATAAAAATACATCAAATTCCTTCATTTAAAGTAATTTCTTTTGGCTATGCAATTATTCTTCAGGGTATAGTCTTTTTGAAAACCATTTCTATACTTGGGATGAGCAGTATACATCATGAACACCTTAGTGTAAGTGATTCAGTTAGAATTGCTCTGGGAGAAAGAATGAGAGCACTTAATATTTGGGGAGAGAATGTGATAAATGGAAAGAAATGGAGCAGATATGAGATGCCAGGAAATATGTTTCTAAAGGCAAAAATAATCTCACTTCACACATTTCCCCCAATCAGGAGTGATACGGACTTTATAAAATGTAAAAATGAACATCTTGAGACTTAAGATTTAATCTGATTCCTTGCTACATACAAAGCCTGCCTGTGTGGACTTAAACTCTAGAGGGCCTAGTAGTTCCTTTTACTAGTCTAGCAGAAAACTCAAACACATCCTTCCCATAGCCTAGTTCCTCTGTGCTGGAGCAGCTCTCTGGGATCCTTGGAAGAAAGGTGCTATGTAAACCATGAGGGTGTGGACTTGGAGCGCTGGGGTGGGGAGCCTGTGCGGTCTTGGACGAGACTTGGTTTCTCCATGTGCATTCAATTTATGATTTTTTTCCTTTCTGGAACCCGCTCAGGGGGCTGATGGTGTATGTTATAAGTCTGGAAGAGCACACACACGAAACAAATAAATAAATAAATAGTTTCCCTCTGCCACAGAAGCGTGCTGCTTCCTCAGGAATGAGTCAGCCCAAGGCAGACTCAGGCACATCGCTGGTGTGCCCCACCTTTCTGGCCTGAATCACCATCTCCCGCTGACCTGCTGGCAGAGGGGCTTGCAGGACAGTGAAAGGACGGGAAGGAAAAGAATATTTCACTCCTCTCTTGCTATGCTGAAAGTTCCTCTTGCTGAAGAGGGGCAAACAGAACCTTCTTCACTTTACCCAAGACTGAATAGTTTGGAGTTGCCCTTTTATTTAGTTAGTATTTTGTTGAAGCAAATAACCTTCACATCCTGGCTGGAGATACTTATCTAGACCTGAACATATTTACTCAATTGTCCTGTGCAACTGCTTGTGTGATTTGGGTAAAAAAGAAAGTGAGTTAGTATGTGTTTTCACTATGCTGGTTTTTAAAGAGCTCACAATCAGTGATGAAAATAGAAAGATCAGAATGCCACCTGAAATTATCAAACAGCCATCAGAAAGAGAGGGAAAACTTTTAAGAATGACATTTCTTTTCTACAATTATATGTTCTACAATCAGATGTATGAAATGATAGACTTACTTAACAGCAGGCTTTCCACTAAAAGATACCTTGAAAAGTTTGAGTCATATTACTAATAAGTGTAGAAAGATAAATAGAAATATAGAGAACTGAGAATAGTAGTATTTTTAAGGCCTATATTTCTTTTTTTAGGTTCGTATTTCTTTAATTTGCAATTTTCACTCTCCACATGAAAGGCCTCAGGTAGAAAGTACACAAAAAGTCCCTGTTCAACCAAATTTAGAGAAATGAGATGCAAAATATAAAGAAAGGAGTTAATAGAGACAGGAGCGATGTATGGTCCACTGAATAGACTTTGGGTCAAATTGTTGGTAATGCTATAAATAAGATGACTAACTTCTCTTACAGAGGAATCTAAACATTAAGAAGTGAACTATCAAAAGTGACTAAATTACAAAGAACTCTTAGATAACTAAACAGAATAAAAAGATACACTGGGCATTCCTCTGACTTCAGGAAGACACCCCCAGTTAGAGTAGCTTCAGATTTCTAGTCTCGTCTGGGTCACCTTGTAATCCAACCGAGTTTTTACATATCTGCACTTTTAGGAAAGCTTGCTGCCTTTTACTTTCTAAGACCAAATCACATGCCTCAGCCTGAAAGTCAGTTTATCTCTAGTCCATGGCAATGGAGAACTCTTACAGAATCCAATTATATTCAATGTTTCTCAAAAGTGTGTCCTTCAAACTACCAGAATCAGAGTCACCTGAGGTGCTTGTGAAAATTCAGATTCCTGGTGCTTAATTCAGAGTTCTTGATTCAGGCCCTCTGGTATTTGCCTCAAGAATCTACAATTTTGTCAAACTCCATAAGGCAATTTTATGCACAACAAAGTCTGAGAGCCTCAGTTAAGCCAGCAATAAGATATTTTCAGAGAATGTCTCCAACTGTGTCTCCTTTCTTAGCCAAGTGACTATAATGATTACATCCAAGGTAGAGAAATCCCTTTGTTACGGCATTTTCCTTGCTGTGAAGCAACCCTGATATGCCTGGCTTTGGGAAATAAGAGGAATCTGAGAGAGGAAATGCCATTGGATTTCCAGACCCATGGAATAAACCCTCCGAGGGAGAGAGGAAAAGTAAATTTTTAGTACTTATCACCAACATGTATATTTGATCCTAGGAGCTTATGCCTAGAACTAGGGGACCAACTGTTTCTGTCAAGGACCAGATAGTAAATATTTTAGGCTTTGTGGACCATTTAATCATGGTCACAATTATTCAGTTTTGCAAAAGCAGCTGTAGACAATATGTGACACCTAGGTGTAGCTGTGTTCTAATAAAACTTTGTTTATTGACACTGGAGTTTGAATTTCATAAAATTTGTACATGTTCTGAAATCATCTTTTGATTTTTAAAAATCATTTAAAAATGTAAAAACTGTTCTTTTCTTCTTGGGCTGTACCAAAATAAATAGTGGGCAGGATTTAGCCTACTGGCTGTAGTTTCCCAATTCCTGCCCTAAAACAGTTCTCAGAATCTAAAATCACCTGGAATGTGGGTCTAAACACGGATTACTGGGCTCATCAGCAGAGTTTCTGATACTAAAGGTGTGGGGTACGGCCTGATAATTTGCATCTCTAAGAAACTCCAAGGTGGAGTCAGTCCATTCCAAGTGGTAGTTGCACACGTCCACCTCATTTTACCAGTAGGAGAGTATTTTATTTTTTAAATTAAGTCTCATATTTGTAAAGAACAAGGATAACCCAAATCAAATAAAGTTGAAAGAGACTACTTTTGCTCAGAGATTGCTGAGAGCCTGGTTTAGACTTATCAGCAGCAGAGGTGGAAATGTGGACGATTTCTTGGCAAAAGAGACGTGGGAAGAGAAGAAAACAGCAGAAAAAACAGGGTGGAGAGTTCTAGTTAGCATTACATTAAGAACAGGTTCGGCTGATTCATCCTGACCTTAGAGTAATCTAATAGAGAGCCTGAAACTGTTCCATATGAATCATTTTTTCTGAATCCCAGGCCATTATTGTTATTTTTATTATTGAGGAAACAAAAATTATTTTGTGGTCAAGTAACTGGTTGACAATTCAAAGCAACTACAAAAAATTAAAAGGCCAGGCCCCTGCTTTCGGCCCATTTGCTTCACTGTGCTGGATGGGATGTGAGGAGCTTTGCTTCAGAGGGATTCAGTCTGTGTCTGGAGGTCAAGAAATGAGGGGGCAAAGCAAAAGATTTTTCTCCATTTCCTTTGTGTCTTCTGTCCAAACCCCATTCCTCGTTTCTACTTTCTTTGGACCCTAGACATCTCAACAGTTCTGTTTCTGTCTCTGTCTCTCTCTCTCTGTCTCTCTTGCTTTCCCAATTTCTCTCTCTTCCTCTCTCCCTGTCTGCAGTATCTTCCATCTTTTCTCTTCAGTGACTCCTGCATTTTTCCTTTCAAACACACAGAGTCCTGAAATTTAATCTTTTACCCAATCATGTCCTTTCCTTGGGTTTACACCCTAATTAATTTATCTCTTTGAATAAAAGCATTTACAAATGTGGAAAGGAATAGCAAAGACCCACCAAATGAGAAAGACACAGGCTGTTTATTCCGAGTTCATTATAGCAAGGGAGTCAGTTACCATCACTTGTGCTTCGACAGACTCAAAGGCAGGCAGAGACGTGGGAAAGCCTGCTAGGCAATGAACAGAGGGCAAGGCTTCAGGTGTGCTGGGAGTGGAGGCTGCTGTCATGGGGAAGCTGTAGGCTGGATGACCAGAAGCAGGGCAGCCTACACTTTTTTTGGCTGGTCCTAAGTTGGAAATGGGGACAAAACTTAGGGAAGCTGTCGGCTACTGGTCACTTTGGACCAATTGCCATAGAAGTTACCGTTTAGCCTCCTGGATTGTCACTAGAGATCACAGTCAGGCTTACTGCAGACCTGACTTCCAGCAGGCTGGCCCCCGAGGTCGCTTATTGTAGGTAAAGGGGTAGTTTCTTGGTTAGGTTGACCATCATCTGTTTGTGCATTTGTTCTCTCACAAGTGGAGACCTCCACTTCTCCACCTCTGCTTCTAGTCCTCCACTTTTAACTTTTCATAATCTGGTTTCTGTATCAAGTATGCCAAGTAAATATTTCCCAAAGTATGTTCTTGCCTCAGAAGACACTAAAAATAAAAATGAATCCAATGGCAAACAAGTTAGAGAAAGACAGAATTCTATATGCACTCTACCCCAGGGACTGTGAACTCCAGAACATATATTGGCATAGTAAAAGCTCTGAGAAAGAGTTGAGAGGAAAGTTTCATTCAGTCTCTCAGAAGTAGTTGGTCAATGTCACACCTTGTTTTATACATTTAAAGCAGCATCGATTATATAGTTATATTTAATACAGATACTAACTAATTTCACTTAATATTTAGCATCCAGCTGTACTTGTCGTTAGTACCTTTTCAGAAATGCTACTGCAGGAAAACATAGTCAAAGCTGCCATCACCTCTGAACTGTCATATCCAAAGGTCCAAAGGTCACTTTCTTAGATCTCTTTCTCCTTCACCTCTGCATCTATGACACTGTGGCATAACCTCTTGAAGCGCCATTCTTTCCTGACTCCTGGTAACCACACTATGTCTCTGCTCAGTCACTGATTCCTTTATTGGCTTATCGCTTATTCACAGCCTCCCAGTTTGGAGAACTGTGGAAGGCTGAGCTGGTTTGGGCTTATTCTCCACATGAGTTGTTTCTAGGCGAACTCAATGACCCTCCTTACTCTCCCTCTCTGTCTATTCCCCAATGAAGGTGGCTGAGGCTAAATTTGAAAGGATTTGTCTCCCTTTTCTAGGGGTAAATTTTTCAAAAGGTCAGAAAAAGTATGCATAAAAGTATCCAATTACTTTTCTCTTCAGTGCATTTGAAATGGCAAGATCTTAGGGCTTGACCTCTACTCCACCTTTTCTTGGATGATCAGGTAAGCTCTGCCTTTGGCATTGTGACTAAACTCTCTCTCATATCCTTTGTCTCTGCCTCCTTGTCCGGTAGTACTAGGACAGATTTCTTTGGTGTTAGAGTCAGATTAGAAGTTCCACCTTGGAAATCTAAGAAATGGACTATTTAGACTTGGATCTAATTAGCTGTGTTAGCTAATGAATGTATGTATTTGGTGCCTGTAGGGGAGCCGGAAGAAACAGATGTAAGACTAAGTAAGGTTTAAACTAGGTATAGTAAAGGTTAGGTAAAGGTTAGTTAAAGTAAAGTTGTCAATTATGTATTCTAATCTTGCTTTTGCTTTAGGGTTTGGTTTGCAAGTTACTGTTAATAAGAAAATGTCATTTTATTTTATTTACCAGCAATCCTCATATATATATATATATATATATATATATATATATATATATATATATATATATATCTTCTTTTACAGGGAAGAGGAGTGGAGTCAGGGTGGGACAGTTACTGAGTCCTGGGCTAATCATACTAGCACCCCATCCCCAACAACATTGCTTATAATATTTCTATTTTCTTCTTGAACCTGAGCACCATCTTCAACTACTAGTAAGTACACTCTTAAAGTTCATTTTGCCAGGAGTTTCTTACACTAAATGTATCATCTTTTTTTCTTAAACTGGCTTCCATTCTTAATATACTTAACCTAAATATCTCTGTCAATCATAGTATATTTCCTGGCCAAAGAGCTTCAGATCTCCATATTAACTTGTTTCCTTTGTACTGTTCCTTTTCCCTTCCCTGCATTCATCATCTACTCGCATTCAGAGAGCTAACAAAGCATGCTGATTCTTCTTTAATCACGTTATTATCATCCATTCTCCACTCTCTATGTGAAATGTTTTCAACCTGCCCCAGATCTCACATTTGAATCTGCATCATTATAAAAACTTCATAGCGGGTTCCTTGCCTCCAGTTGGTGTATATATGGAGATACATAACCCCCATACTGGAATTCCTCCCTCTTGTGCCCATGTATAACATCACAAATTAATCATGACTTTCTTTGCTACACATCCAAAATGCAGCTAAAGAATATTTTTCAACATAATGCTCCAGTTAGACAACTAGGACAAATAGTCCATGAAACTTGAAAAAGTTGAGAGCTCTTCGCAGCAAGTGTGCAGAACCTTGGGGAGGGTCTCATAAAGTTGGTAAAGGAAGACCAAGAAGATCTAGATAGGACAGAGTGTTCACGACAATGGACTAGTTTTACCCAAGTATTAGAGATGAGGTAACTGAGGTTTAGAAAGAGTAAATAATTATTTAAAGGTCAGCCAATAAGTGTTGTTTCTGCCTGAGGGCAAGGACTTGCCTATTTTGTTTGCTGCTCTAATTCCAGCTTCTAACATATTCTAGGTATTCAAAAATATTTGTTGAATGACTGATGCCCCCTCCCCCATCATGAAACTGACTTAGTCTCTATGGATCTATCTCTACTCAATCTGTGATCTTCATCAAAGCTCAAGTCTTGTTAACTCCATTAGGCCTTTCTTGACCACTCCAGACATGTATGATTTCTTATTCTGTTGAATTTGCATTGTGGCAGTCGGTGATACACTATCTTATAATATTGTTTTCAATTTTCATAGGTCTATCTTTTGTCTTACTTGGTTCTGGGATTCTTGAGATAAAATTTTACTTCTTTGGGGTCATACTACAACAAATATATCTTTTAAAAATACATTTATTAACTATCTACTATGTACCAGAGTTTGTGCTAGACTGCTCAGAGTGGCTGATAAAACAGACTGCATTTTCATAGAGCTTACAAACCGGTGAACAAATAAAGATCAATTATATGCTGTGATCAGTGCTCTCAAGGTCAGAGGATGGGATGATGTCAGAGACAGTAACCATTTTTAGATTGGGTTGTTAGAAAACTTTCAAAGGAAGTGACATTTAACTTTAATAAAGATAAAAAAAATCTAGCCAGAGAACCAGCTTCCCAGGCAGAGAAAATATCCTGGGCAAAGGTCCTGAGGTTGGAAAACGCTCAACATGTTTGAGAAAATAAAAGGCGGCCAGAACAGGACACATAGTGGGAGATGTGGAGCGCACTGAATATATTTAAATGACTGATGCTTTATAAGGACAATCACAGATAAACAATACCCCATGGACACTGAGCTTTTTGGCAGTAAAATCTGTGAATGGTATAATTTTCTCTTCTTTATTTTATATTCTCTAACTTTCTGTCTCTTTATAAATCTGTTCAATGATCAGAATTTTGGTTTTTGCTTACATTTCCAAATATTCCTTTAGATGGAAATTGGATTGGAAATCGTAACAACATAAACTTTTAAATAACCTTTTTTCCTGGTTTGAAGGAAGAAATTAAAAAACATGGATGTTCAAAAATATAAAACAATGTCAGCCATTCTATTTATTCATTATATTTGTTTTGGAAAATATAGTTTTTTAAATAAAAACGTATTTATGCTAACTTGTGACGGGTTTACTGTTTTTTAAAATAAATCAATCAATAAGTTTTGAAATAATTAAAATATATAATATTATTATAATACAGTATCATAAATATAAATAATTTAAAAATTAAAAATATGGATAAAGACATTATCAAAGAAGGACAGTCATAATGAAAAATATTGCCAATTTTATGCAATATGTCTCAAATTCTTTTTGCAAGTAGATAGGAATATAATATTTTAAAATTAAATTGTGTTGATCGAAGTCGAAGTTAGATTAGTTATATCATCCAAAGTCTGACATCAGATCTCATTTCTCTGCAGGTTTAGCTTCAAAATTATGATTTGTTTTAGTTGCTTCACTAAGATTGGAATGTGAAATATTATTTCCATATACTTAGGTGATATTAGAATTATGCCATTTTATTATACAAAAAACTGTGTAATTTTAATTAAATTAACTTCAACTCATGATAGAAAATAAAAATGCTATATACTTTTCTGAGCAGTTATTTCCACAATAGTATACTCAAACTATTATGATCGCACAGTATAAAGGGATAATTTACAAAAAAAAAACCCTATAAATAATGAACACTGAAACCTGTTTTGCAACTTTCCTACTCTTTAAAGTTAGTCTATTAACACCATAAAGTACCATGAAAGGAAACAAATGAAATTAAATAAGTCCTAGAAATCATGAAAAAAATTAGAATGAAAGTGCTTATTGACAAATAACAGAAATCTGCTCTATTTCAGAAAAGGAAATGATTTCAAAAAACTTCTTTGAAAAATACTGAAACTTTTGGTTTCCTTTCCTTTAACCCAGAATAGTTTCAAGCCTCATTTTTTAAAATAGTCTATGTCAAATAGCTAGGATTTCTATAATAAGTTTTGCTAAACACATTCCTGAGTGCTTTTGGAAAACTGATAGGCTTACACAAGGCTGGCCTTCAAATTTTTAAATATACAAATATTCATTATTTCCTAAAGTAGACGGTTGGACATAAGTAAAAGATAATACCTTCATCTGAATACAGTCACTAAATTGGGATTAGATGATTGCACTATAAAATTATCATGATCTATAGGATAAGAAACATGTTACATGTTGTAATTGCTAAACCAATGCATCAGTTCTGTGCAGCATAGCCTCACCTCCACATGCAGTAATTAACCCACACAGCTCCACTATTTATAAGTGGGATTTACATACAAACTCCCCTCAGTAGCTAAAGAAGAACATAACTCAACAAGATTATTTCGAACTTTTAGACAGAAATCAAGGATCAGACTACCCTGAGCTACAGAATGTCAATATTTCACTTGTCAAGAGACAATGGATACAGAATGTGTTTGTACCAGGATTTCTTATGTTCAATTCTTAGGGAAAAAAGAAAGAAATGAAGTAACTTTATTGAAAATACTCTCAGAAGGCTCTGCTGACCTTCAGCTCACCTCAGGTAGAGTTTTCCTCTTGGCTCATGTGGGATATGCTCAGCCAAACCTTCAGCCAAGGTCATTGTTGTTATAGTTTCTACTCACACACACTCTTAGTCTTTTTACTAAGGAAAAAGGCAGAAGGGATTTCTTAGAGGGAAACAACTTGAAAATAAGGAGAGATCTATAATCTCAGTTTACACAGCTTACAGTAAAGCTTAAGGTTAAAGCAACAAAACACAGCAAAACCCAACTTGCATCAACAGAGGCAATTGCTTTTAAGGTTTTGTAAATGAAGAAGAAATAATAGAGCTAGGTTTTAAAGTGATCCCAGGACATGCCTGAATCTATTTGTTCATAGACTATAAAAGAGAAAACTAAGTAAAGGAAAGATTAATTAAAACCTTTCATTTTCTCGAAACATTTGTGAGTCCTCTGTGCACCAGGAACATCACAGTTCACCCTGCAATTGGCATCTGTACTGATTCATAAGTGGGCTCCAGTTGGACAGACAGACTCATTAATTCTCTCTTTATCACAAACCCAGAACATCTGGGTATTGCCCTTTAAAACAACATCAGGTTAAGAAAACAAACCATTTCTCAGACCTGACAAAAGGTTTTGAGTTACAGGATGGACAGTCTTAGGGTGAATAAACTAATATGTTTGGGTATCATAGGCAGGCTATTTAGAAGTTGATTTACAACTTTATGAAATTCCTAATCCCACACTCTGCATTTCCCTGTTTCTGTTCTTGTTCCCAGTTTTTGTCTGAAACTGAGAACAATTACTGTTTTTTTCAGGGAATAAATAAATGTGAATAAATTAAACCTGATCTCAGAATATGTGGGATAAGAGTTAATGACCTCAAATACCCCATGCCAACTCATTCTTGGGGCAAAACTACCTCTTATTAGAAGGAAGGCTTAGTTTGTTCTTGCTGACACTGGACATTCTAGGAAATGTTTAAATTATAAACTATTACAATTCAAAGTTTCACCCAGAAGGTTTTTTTGTTCCTTTTCTTTTGAAAAGATACGTCATGACTCCTCGTGGAACATCATGACTGTTACAAAGCCAATGGGATGATTTGGCTGTCATATATGTGAACGAATTTGTTCTGAGCATTGTGTATAGGAATGTTTTTTATTTAATGTTTGTAGTAAAATAAACATCAGAGACAACCAGTAGATGCACAGTCTTAATGGAGATGCCAGACCCACTTTGGATCTCACACAGAAGTGGTATCACTGTCCCTAATAAAAAAAATGGTGTTAACAGATCTGAATTGACCAGACTTTAGGAGTGTGTGTGTGTGTGTGTGTGTGTATGTGTGTGTGTGTGTGTGTGTGTGTGTTGTTCATTCCTCATATGTAAGTCTGAATCAGTCTTCCAAGAGTGTAACACATTTAAAAAATTTATAATAAACAGACCTCCATACATTACTTTGACAGATTACAAATTAAAGCTTCCCTTCAGATTTTTAATGACAACAGAAATCATTTCACTGGGCACTTTTAGGTAAGAATGGTACCTAAATTCAATCCAAATTCAAAGCTCCTTGATTTTCCAAATGTAAATGATGTATAACAGGACTTCCTTAAAGTATCTATGATCTAAAGCTTCAATTTATAAGGACCACATGCAAAAGCAAAATATATATATATATATTTGAATGAACATATATAAATGAAACCCCAGAATTGCTTTATTTTAAATATGCTGTTGTTAGCACTTTCAAATGCAAAGGGGACATTAAAATACACATATATTTCCCCAAGTTTAATGTTTTCATTTCACCTCTTCCTATTTTATTCTTTTAATAGCAATGCTACAAAGAGGAACTTTAGATAAGTCTTAGCAGCAAAGCCCAGTGTCGCAACAGAGTTAACTACCCCCCAGCTTCTATTTAAGGTTACCTGGCATAGTTAGCTCTGCCAGATGTAGTCTTGCTATTGGATAATTTGATTTGCTGACAATGTGCACTGCCTTGAAATAGGAAGTGCCTAGGTGACTGTTGTCCAAATCACACATATTCTTTTGGTTAAAATGAAATGTGAGTCTGAATTTAGCCTTTAATTACATTTCCTTCCCTACCTCCAACAAACAAGTTGTTATAACCTTCTCAATGAAAAAAAAAAAAAAAACAAACTTGTATTTTGAGAATTACTGCTTTGGAAGCAGCCCAGGACCAAACTTTATTTAGGGAATTTTCTATTATTGGTAATAATTGGAGATGTACATCTTCTGTGTTTTCAATGGCTTCATCAAATGGCTAATGCCTGACCTGGAGGCCTGGTTCACCACAGGATTTCAGACTTTGATCTAAAGTACCAAACTGAAATTATTCTTGAAAGATTCTAATGCAGAAAAAAAAAAAAAAAAACAAACCACGACAAAACAAGGCATTGTATAGGCAAAGTAATATAAGAGTACTTCTGCAATATCTCAGGTTCTTGGACAGGCTCAAAAACATACTAGTTTTAGGGTTAAGAATTTACTCAGATCATGTAAAGATTAAACTCACCATGGGTAAGGAAAGGAGCTTCATGTCAGAAGAGAAATAAAATACTACTGCTGAAGAGAAGCATTAGAACTAAGCATTCCTTGAATTATCTCTCCTAATAAGGTGTGTCTGTCGTTTTTCCCTTTTGACTTTAGCCCTATGGAAGATGCACTGTTCCATCAGGACTGTTCTGTCATATGAAAAACCTGTCTACTTTTTACCATGTGCTTAAACAAGCAAGACTAAGTATTAAATCTGACGGCTCTGTACTTTTAAGAAACGTTTTTACAAGTGGAAAGTTATTCAGCTTAGATAGTTCATCCATTTTCCAGAGCCTTTTAAACCTGCATAATATATTGAATGTCAAAAAGCTATAAAATCTCTTTAACTATTGATATCTATTTGTAGATAGCAATATAAATCCTGCCATAAATTTGAATAAGTAAATGACTTTATCTAAACAAAGATTTGGAACATCACTCTACAGTTACAGAGGCCTAGGCTTATTATATTGATACCAGTGAGCTTGAATTTTTTTTTTTTGATTATGGTTTTTAAATGATTTCCATAGTAGGTGAATATCAGATGCCTTTTAAAAATTGGATTAGCCATAATATAAAAAGTATCTGCTATATACTATGTTTATGTACTTTAGGTATAGGTGCCTATAGTTATAGAAATATTACAATAAGAATAAAAGGAGAAACATTGTAATATCATGGTGGACCTTCTTCATGCAAGGTCTTATATTAGTTAATGTGTGGTTAGCTACCTAAACAAACAAACCCAAAAGTATATGTTTAACTGATGTAAAGTAAAAATTAATGTTCCTGATTTAGAGCAGTTCTTTTCCAACTACTGCTTCAAGGACATAGTCCCTGTCCACCCTGTACTCTTGTGTCTCTTCAACAGGTGGCTTCCAATGTCACCAAGATTGTCTGTGTCTGCAGTAGGAGAGAACAAATCTGACTCCATATTAGATCTGTTCCTTTAGCTCTAACCCTGTGCTCTGTTGCCTATGCTTAGTCATGATTGTTCTGCACCTTTGTAAAAGAATGTTGCTTATAGCCTAAAATATATGGGATAGCCCATTCTCAAAGCTCTGACCTTTAAAGATAAAACAATTTTCCATCCACATAGAGACAAGAAGTTGCAGAACAGAGAATATTTGTCTTGTTGGAGGTTTACAGGAACATTGTGACCTGACATATGTGAAAAGCTGCAAGAAAAAAGGATTTTGACACCAAGAAGTTTGCAACAACCAACCACACCCCCTCCCTCTTTTAGGATAAAATGAGCCTGAATTCTGACTTGGGTAAGATGGCTCTCTAGGACATAAGTCCACTGTCTTCTCGGTCTGCTGGCTTTCTGAATAAAGTCATCATTCCTTCCCCCAACACCTCATCTCTCAATTTATTGACCTGTCATGTGGCGAGCAGAACAAGTTTGGACTCAGTAGTATGTTTGCTCTGCGGGAGGAGAAACCACACAGAGGATCACATGGGCCTGGTCTAGAAGGGACTAAAATCACTGTTTGTCATATTCCATTGGCTAAAACTCAGTACGTGATCATCAAAAACTGGAAGGGAAGCTGCCAAGTTTAGTCTAGGTCTCAATGGTCCTATGATGAGGAAGGGAAGAAATACGTTTTATGACCAGATAGAAAGTCTTGGCTACAGTCCTATTTAACATGCCCGTCCAAGTAGCATAACACCCCCACCTCCTTCATAGTTCTTTCTAGGTGATCATTTAATCCATCAAACCCACTCATGAGGATGTCTCCATCCCAAACACCATTGCTTTTGTTCACGCCCTCTTCACAGCAGACTCTTAGCTAGTCAAGCTGCATCTGGTCTTCCACTATTTCTAATTTATGCTCCATGTAAAGGTTAATGCTTTAAAACACAAATATCAGGAAATCTTTCCCAGCCTCAGTGGTTCTCAATTGCCCACAGTGTAAAGCCTTGAATCTTTACCTTGGCATTTGATGCCCATAATGATATGGCTCTTTTACATTTTCCAGATTCATCTTCTTCCAGTCTCTGTATTTCATTTCAATGACACCAACCTACTTGAACTTCTTGAAACATGCTGCATACTCACTTGCCTCCTTATGTATATAAATCCATCGAAAGCCTTTTCCTTCTTGTTTCATAAGAGGAAATTCTGCTCATTCTTTAATACTCAACTTTTCACAAAACTTTTACAGAAAGACTTGGTGTTTTTCTCTTATATAACCTAAACACTCCACTATTCATAGTGCTTACACAAACATGCGACTATTAGTTTATTCTTTATCTCTTCCCCAGAATTGGGAGATTCTCAATCTTACAGATTATGTGATATTCTTCTCAGATGCAAAGCATCAGCATAGAATCTGGCAAATATCAGGCTATAAGATGAATAGAATCCAATCTTTACTTCGAGTTGGCTATTTTTTTTGTAATGAGTGAAAGTAAATGATAGTCAAAAGTACAAGGAGATATTCTTTCATGTGAATGTAAATATATCATGTGGGAATTCAAAAACAAACTTCATAGTTCAGGATTTGAACTATTTGGCCACAAAAGTTCTATCAGCCTAGTCAAGCTCATCTCAAGTTATTTTACAGGTAATCTCTATTATTTTCAGCAGTTATACTGTCACTGACCAGGGCGTTATGCCACAGGCTTTTCTCTAATCAGTTACCATAACGTTATTTCCAACTCAACATTTCTAAGGGATATTCTCTAGACCTGCCCTTACTTTTCTTTTCATCCTCATTTTGATATTTGTTAAAACTATGCTTTAGTTTTCAATCTACATTATCCCCACTCCAATTGAGTCACGTAGACATGGCCATGAATGGGAAAGGACTTTAATCCTCCTCATTATGAATACCATTAGCTTTACCACTCAGGCCGCCACAAATGAATACACAGTCTAATTACAAAGCAAACAAAAAATATTTTTGCTTGCTATATGAGTAACACTATGATAAATTTGATTCCCACTTACCAACAAATCACCATCTAAATAATTCCTATATAGACATCTGGGGGCATCACTGTCAAGTTCAAAGACATTATTAACTATTTGAAAGAATGGGCTTTATTTTGTATCCTCCAAAGAGCTTAGTACAATGCAAAGTAAGCAGAGGGCATCAATAATAATAATAACCTACTAAATGATCTTTTTGAATGACTATAGGATGTACCTGGATACTAGACACTGTCACACTTTATACTGATTATGGTTATAATATCAACTTGTGAATTTGACACATTCAATCAGAGGAAAAATAAGCAGAACAACTTTTGCCAATTAATTGATTGACATCGGGTAACAAAAGGAGAAGGTTTTGCTTTAATGAAAACTCCACATGTTAACCATTCTTGATTTATTAGAGATTCTCAACCTAGGATGACTTTACAACCCCTGGGACAGCTGACAATGTCTACATTTTTGAATGTCACAACTTGAGGGAGATTCTAGTGAGTAGAGGCCAGGGACGCTTCTAAACATCCTACAATGCATGGCAGGTAAGTCTCTCACAGCAAAGAGTTACCTGGTCCAAACATGTTAATGTTATGTTAATAGTGCCAAAGTTGAGAGACTTTGGTAAAACCATGGACTCACACTTAATTTGAAAGACATTACTTTTTTATTTCTTCAGTGTTTCTCTGGGGTTTAATGTTCGCTTTCACCCCCCTCCATTCATGTAAGCAATGAACTTAAAAACTTTAAAGTTTTTTGATGAGCACAGAATGATACCAAAGAACCATGACTGTGATATTTATCATTGTGTTTACATGCTCACATTGGAAACAAATCAATTATACCTTGTCAAGTGGAAATAATGTTGGCCTTCCTCAACGCATCTCTAGCAATTTGAGAAGGGTTTTTTTGCATTATCTATTAGGAGAAAAGAAGCCATTGGTTTGTTTAATTTTTATGAGGTAATATAAAAAAATAGTATTTTTCATGGCCTAAAATATTTATGTTGGTTCACACAATAGTAGGTTTTCATAAGTTGTCCCAGTAGCATTTGCTGTGTCTAACTCAAGTTATCTTTGATATCTATTGCCTCCTCAAACACCAAATCTAACTAGGAGACAACTACTAAGAGATCTAGCCTTTAAAATCTCTACAGTATGCTTCTTCCACGTAATTCCCGCTTGCACTGCCTCTGTTCAAGCTCAGCATGTCTTGCCTGACCAATTTACTCTCTTTTTGCTTTTAAATGAAACCTCATTCCCATCACTGCCCTGTAATCCATCACCCATATTATGGCCATAGTGACTTTTCTATTCTACAAAACTCATTATATAACTCTCTTTGCTGACTGCCATTTGATCTCCAATATAGGTCATCATTGAATAATTTTTATAATTAGGCTTAGAAATCTAAATAAATTTGGACACCCAAGTGCTTATATAAGCTACCCACTTTTATTGAGTTTGGCTCATGGACTAGGTAGATTTGAGTCTGAAAGTTGGAATTTTCACCATGAAAGTTCTCCATGGGGTAAAGTCTAAGCTCTTTAGTCCACAGGTCCTTCATGACCAACTTCCTGTGTAATTCTTTAGCATTCTCTCTCACCTTCCCTAATATGTGCCTTTTGCTGCCACTGCATCAAACAGTGCATGTCCCAAAGAGTAGTATTTTGTGATGCCTTCTTATATCAGTTAACACCCTTTTTGTATCATACAAACACCTATATCAAGAATTCACCTAGAATGTAAAATTATCAAATGATTCAACAATCCCACTTCTATGTATATACACCAAAGAACTGAAAACAGCTGTTGAATAGCCAAACAGCCAAAACATGGAAACCACTCAAAAGTCCATCAATGGATGAATGCATTAAAAAAAATGTGGTATAGCTATAAAATAGAATATTGCTCAGATGTAAAAAGGAATGAAGTACTGATGCATGTTACAACATGGATGAATCTCAAAAATAAGTAAAAAGCCAGACACAAAAGGTCACATATTGTATTATTCTATTTGTATAAAATATCTAGAATAGTTAAATTCATAGAGACAGACAGCAGATTAGTGATGACCTGATGACCAGGTGCTAGGGGTGTTGAAGGGATGGGGAGTGTGTGCTTAATGACTACCACGTTTCTTTGGAAGTGGTGAAATATTTTGAAACTAGGTAGCCGTGACTCTTGTACCACATTGTGAATGTACTAAATGCCACTAAATTATACACTTTACAAGTGTGTTGATCAACTTTACTTAACCACTATTTCCTCAAGTCCTTATTCCATTGTTTTTTTGAAATATAATTGGGATAAAAATAATACTATACCATTGCTTATTGGGAAGATTAAATGAGATGATATATGCATAGGACTTAGAAACTATAGCAATCAATTGTCAACTTCCTTGTTTAGACAGTAAAAGTATTCACTTAAATGATTTAATTTAGTTCACACTGGCTGCCTAGACAGTCTTCTTGGCCTCTGCAAACATTAAAAAAACAGCACTTGAAACAGACTTGGATGAATGCTTCAGTGCAGGAGCAGTTAAATTTCTCCTTTCCTTCCTCATTGATTGATCAATCAAAAAGTACTTTTTCGATGCCTACTATGTGCCAGGCACTCTGATAGGTGCTGGGTATTCAGAATGAGCAACAGAATACACAGTTCCTATTTCTCAATTAATCGTATCTATAATCCAAACAATAGTTATTCACCTTTCAAAGTCAAAATAGATAAATAAGCACACAGCTTTTCTCAAGAATAATGCACTGGCATTTAATTTCTTCATTGGGCATTACATTATCTTAAGGAACTTCCAAACATCTGGGTGAGCACAGATGTCAGGGAACTACTACTGGCATGTAATATTTAGGGGCCAGAGACACTAAACATCCTAATCTTCGGTTCCATGAGCAAGGATTTAGCTAGTAAAACATGAAAATAGCAGTCTCCTTCTCCTTGAGAAATGTTTCTTTTTGAGAAATACTTCTCTTTGAGAAAGTGTGCTATTTGTCAGTGATACTAAATTAACCAAGATGGCTAACAAATTCAAAATTTAAGGTCAATTCTAATTACTGCAGTTATGTAGTCACAATAATTTGTTTCACCTTGTCTATAGTTTTTGAATGTACACGATTGTCTCTGTTTCCTGACTTGCATTATAGTATCCCTGCTGGAAAAGGAATTTTACCTTGAACACAAGCTAACTTGTTAGTGATATTAGCATCTTTGTATCTGTTATCTGTTGCTGTGTTACAAATAATTTCAACTTAAAACAACACCTATTTATTTATGATTCCAACAGTCTATGGTAGAGACTGGGCTTAGCTGCTCAGTTGTTCTGGTCTCTGCTGGCTCCCTCAGTGATGTTTAGCTAGTGGCTTTGTTTCTGGGGTTGGCTGGGTATCTCAGTTTTTCTCCATTTATATATGCCCCCCTTGAGTAGGTTAGCCTAGTTTTGCACACATCACATTAGCAGAGGTCTGTGAGACAGCATGCAAGCTTGCATTCCATCAGCCAAAGCAAGTCACAAGGCCAACCCAGACACAAGGACTGGAACAACAGGGTCTACTGTTGAGTGAGAAGAGCTGCAAAGTCATATCACAAAGGGTGTGGGTACAAGGTAAGGCAAAGAATATTTGTAACTGATCTCCAACAATTTTGTTTAGCTCTTCTGAATCCAATAATCACACACATACACACACACACACACATACACACACATACACACAAACTGTCCTCCTTTCTTTATATTCCTAGTCACTAATACAAACTGGGAAGACTCAATATTCAGTTAAACAATTGGTTGGAGACTTCAGTTGCCATACCTTTCCTTAAGATTGTATTGGCTTGCATACAGGTATTGAGAAAGCTTAGATTTATCCTCCCTTTTAAGACACCTGGGTTGTGTGCCCCATATCAGAGAGGAGTCAAACCACAGGCAAGTTCCCATATCTTGGGTTCTTCTTCATCCATCTTCCTCCCTTTCCCTTTCAACCTCTTGCCTGGAAAGTCTGGTAATTCATTCAAGTTATTACAAGTAAAATTATATCCAAGTCATTAAGAAAATAATAAGAATGATAAAATAAGATTGGTGAAAATATCTTGAAAATTCAAGGTTAATGATACTAAATTGCAGTGGTAAGGATTTCAATTAGACACTTGGAAATACTTCTTGATTATTATAGTTTGAGATATTGGCAAGTGATTTAAAGGAAAGCAATATTCTCTCTAGAGATTTACCAAAAAAATAGTAGATCACTTTATTGGTGGAATTCCGTTAATGAAATACTGCCAAGATATATCAGGTTACATCAGGTGAATGTTTGATGACATGTAGTTCAAAGAAAGAAAAGAAATTTGCCACTTGTACTATTTCTACTTTGAGTAGGAAGACTGTATGTAAAATAAATTATACTATACAACAACAACAAAAAATCTGTCATTATTCCTGCTCCAATGGGAGATATAGAGCATCTTTAAGTTTACATTCTGGACCGACATTTGTTACAAGAGCCTTCTGACACCTCTATGGGAATACCTCAAATAACCACCCTCAGTTTATCCAGGTGGAGAAATTTCAGCTAAAATGTAGATCAAATTTTTTTCTGGCTTAAAATATGTCAGCTGTTCAGTGAGGCTAAAACCTAAATCTCCAAATCTTTTTTTTCTAATCTTAATGTGTTTACTTGGCAACCCAAGTTTCCTTCACTTTCCTTTGTCCCTCATCTCATATCCTTCCCTCCTTCCCTGCTGAGAACTGCAATGAACTCACTTATAAAAATAAATGCAAAACTAAAGGAATGCTGTACCATAATCCGCTGGTCCAAACTGAATGACCAAGAAAAAATGAATTCATTATTTTAAATAACCAGGAGGAGAATTACCTGTGGAATTTCTGTATTTCTTTCCTATGAGAACATAAAGGTTTATGAAGGGTTAAAATAACATGAATTCTGCTTTTATTTTTATTTTTAATGTAAAATTAAACAGATAAAGTAGTAGACACAATGTACCTATCATCCAGGCTTAATAGTTATCAAGACCACTTTCATTCTCCGTAATGGTCTGAAGCAAATCACAGCCATCATATCATTTCTTTTTTTTTATTAGTAATGGCAAATGTTATTTATAACAAGGGGAAAATCAGCATGACTGTGCCAGACCCAATGGACTTCCCTTTGCCAGTTAAAATTCAAGGTTGAATTACTGCATTTTGGTACCTGCAAAGCACTCTGAACATAACATTCTGTCATTCTGTGAAAGAGCAAATGGAAGTCATTTAAACCAGCTGAGCGACAGGATGGGGAATTGGCATACCTACAGCACAGGATACACAGCACCACGCACCTATTTCAAGGGAATGAAGAGTGGGTGGCCGGAAGACAGAAACTCTTTTCCCCATTTAACCTGTAATTTGACAACATCTGTGAAGAATTATCCCCAACGTTGGCATCATAATTGTTGTATCTAACATCAATCACCAGCAAGGGGAAATTACTTGAAATAGATGTTAACAGCATTATAGTTCAACAACATGAAAGTCAAAAATGAGAGGAATGAAATCTGTAAGACAGCGCCCAAATTAATCAAGGGGCTAGAGAGACACTAAATTGTTTAAAGCAAAATTAGGTGCCACATTTGCTTATGTAAGAAGAGCTTAGATTCTACAGATGATGATCTATTCCGTACTCTAGGTATTAAAAAGTTGAGTAGTTTATATTTTTTGCACTATTGCTTCAGTATTAAGAACAATATCAATATGAACACTTTATACATAAACTTTAAAAAGCAATGCAAATGATGATCCTTTTCCAAATGAGTATCATTGATAGAATGATACGGTCACAGTCTTCCAGGAACCTGAACTTTCAACAAGCCCGAGGACACAGCATGCCCTTCTATTAGTTCTGTTTCTTATTCATCTGCACCCCCAGAACTCTTTAATGTAGTAATGCCCCAAATGTATATTTTTCAGTTTAGATCTACTCCCTACTTATGTGTTCAGTTGCTGATGGGTTACCTCCATTTGGAAATCTAAGGGCAATGCCAAACTTAACATGCTAAAACTGGGTTCCTGGTCTTTTCTCAAAACCAAACCTTCCCCTTTTATAGTATTTCCACTCCCAGAAGTGGCATCACCACCTCTCCAATTCAATCCCTCAAATTTGAATTTATCTCTGACTCTATTTCACTCATACTTTACAGAATAGTCTGGCAGCTCTACCTTCAGAATACACCCAAAATCTGACTACTTTTCAAAAATTTCACAGCTATCATCATATTCTTCCCTATTACTTCTTACTTGAATTATTATACCAGCCTCTGAACTGATCTTCCCACTTCTGCCCTGGCCTTCCTGCTTCTACTCTCTGCATGGCAGTAAGTGTGGTCCTTTTAAAACAAAATCAGATCTTGTTACTCCTCTGCTCCAAATGGCTTCTCATTTCACTAAGAGTAAAAGCCAAAGTCCTTACAGTGGCTTAAAACTCTTTCCCACATTCACACCATCACTCCTCCCTCCACTCTTTCCTATTCCTTGAACACACAGGCATGTGCCTTCACCTAATAGCTTTTGTATTTTCTACTCTTTTTTTCTGGGGCACTTCTCCTCCTGATATCTGCAAAGGCTCTTTCACCTCCTCCAGGTCTGTGACAAAATGGTACATTCTTTATTTTTTTATATAGTTCTCTTATTTTAACTGAAGTATAGGTGATTTACAATGCTGTGTTAGTTTCAGGTGTACAGGAAAGTGATTCGGTTATACTTGTTCAGATTCTTTTCCATTATAGGTTATTATAAGATATTGAATACAGTTCCCTGTGTTATACAGTAGGTCCTTGTTGTTTATATATTTTACATATAAGAGTGTGTAACTGTTAATCCCAAACTCCTTATTTATCCCTCCCCCTCTTTCCCCTTTGGTAACCATAAGCTTGTATCCTATGGCTGTGATTCTACTGTAAATAAGTTCATTTGTATCATTCTTTTAGATTCCACATATAAGTGATATTATATTATACTTGTCTTTCTCTGTCTGACTTGCTTCACTTAGTATGATGGACTCTAGGTCCATCAATGTTGCTACAAATGGCATGATTTCATTATTTTTTATGGCTGAGTAATACTCCTGTGTGTGTGTGTGTGTGTGTGTGTTTAAAATAACTTCTTTATCTAGTCATCTGTTGATGGACATTTAGGTTCCTTACATGTCTTGGCTACTGTAAATAGTGCTGCTGTGAACACTGAGGTGCATGTGTTTTTTCAAATTATAATTTTCTCTGGTAATATGCCCATGAGTGGGATTGCTGGATCATACGGTAATTCTATTTTTAGTCTTTTAAGAAACTTTCAGACTGTTTTCCATAGTGGCTCCACCAAATTACATTCCTACCCTTTTCTCCACACCCTCTCCAGCATTTATTATTTGTAGACTTTACACTTTTGATGAAGGCCATTCTGACTGGTATGAAAATGGTACATTCCTTGGGTAACCATCTCTACTATCCATAATTCCACCATGCCAAAAATCCCTATGTCTTTAATCTCCTTAATTTTTTTATTGTAGGACTCATCACAAGCAATCATCACCATGCAATTGTGTTTTATATTCATTTTATTTATTCTGTTTCTCTTCATTTGCCTATAACTTGTCCTTTTTAACTAACTACATGGTTGGCAGAGACAGAGAATTTGGTTAGAAAAGATTCAAGGTGGCTTATCACTGATTTTCCAAGTTAAAGCAGTGGATATGCTTCCATTGTAACTATTTTCAAAAATGATCATGAAAAAGGAGGACTACCAGGCTTTCCGGTATATGCAGCATATAACCTTGCACTTACATGTAGTCTCTTTGATATGGATGAGAGTTGATGGAGATGGATGGGGATAATGACTTCTTTCTATATCATATTTATCTTACTCTACCTATGTGTATGTGCTGTCTAGACTATTGCCTTTGGTGGAACAAGCAACATAAATTATTCTCACAATTCTTCCATCAGTCTCATAGCCAACATTTCTTAAGGTGAGAACAATTATCCAAACCATTTTATAATGGTTTCATGCAATTCAAGAATTAACTTATGTGGGCAATTCTTAGTAGATACAGTATTTTAGGCTAGTAAATTAGGTAGTTCACTACTAATATCTCTCTGCTCACTTCAAGACTCAGCATTCCTTTCATTCACTTCCCAAGCTGCTTGGAGTACTGGCTGATGAGGGCTGAAAGCTGAGTCCCTCCATGGAAACTGCCCTTAGGTGAGGAGGCTGCCCCACCCAAGTGTATGCTTTATCCCCAAGAGCACCTCACACTTTATGACTGTTCAGTAGGGGAGGGACTACAAAGGTTCACAATTTTCCCTTCTTTTTGGGAAACTCTACAGGGATATCTTAGCTCTAAGGGGTCCTTCTAAGATTGGCTAAGGCTTTTTTTTTTTTTTTTTTTTTTTTGGCTAAGGCTTTTATTGCAAGTGGATCACAGTTCAACTTCTCCCTCTGTTCAATGCTCCTTCCTTGACTCATTTACTGTGTTGCTTCTGAAAATACTTGAACACAAATCTCTTACTGAACACAAATTTCAGCCTCAGAGTCTGTTCCTGAGAACATGACTTAATACAGGTGGTGGCAGAGGTGGTCCAAGGCATTAGACTCTAAAAAGGAATTTGAATCTGGCAGTCACCAGACTGGCATTGAGAGATTGGCATTAGACTGGCGTTAGTGGTAGTAGATGCAGGACTGATAGCCTCCGGCTTATGGCATGGTGCAAGTGTCAAAACTTTCAGGAAGGCTACCCTGATAGGAAGTATCACTGGATAGGGATGGATTGGTGGGTTCAGTATTTTAAGTGATTGTGAAGTTCGGAGGATAAGTAATTATAAAGACTACAGACTCAAAGAATCATTGCTGGGGGCTACCAATGCATTGGAGAAAGACAATAAAAAGGTGAGGTAAGTAATCACAAATTTACGAGTAATTGTAGAAACCAGGCCTTTAGTTGCCCGTAAAAGGGCTCTAATCTCCCACAGCAAGAATTAGGAAAATGTTAAAGAATACCTGCAGGACTACAATATTAGAACGGTAGAGCTCTAGAGAAGGTTTGAATCCTCAGTGCTGATAAGCCTGACACATCAAAGTCAGAGCTCTCATTGTGTTGAAAGGGGACCCTGAAACTTGATATCAAGACATCTGAATGGATATTCTCAACAATCTTGAATCCTGAAACTCTTTGAGTAAGCAAAAGTGGGTCCCTCTTCCCTGCCAAAAACTAGTGCTAACGCCTTTACTTGATGATGATGTAGACACTTCCATCTTGCAAGACAATATATGAACACTTAGGATGTATCCCCACTTCTCTTTCTAATAATAGGACCAATAACTAGGGTTAAATCATGAAATAAACCAGCCAGGGATATGCTAGGCTGCTAAGGGATGAATGAGACTTACCTGAAGGAACAGTAGGACCTATTCAGGACACAGGGGTGAGAGCCAGGGGACTGTGCATGAGACTGGATCCTGAGGACACCAAACCAAGGAGAGTAGAACACAGCTGGGTAAGGGAGAGTTTGTCAGTATGGGAGAACTTTCATTATCACAGTACAGAATTTACACCTCGACAAGATTCCCCAGAGAAGGTGCTACACTACTATAGTGAGTCTTAGAAGCTGGAAGACATGACAGCCCACTGTAAGTGAAGAAACATACCTGAACAGCTATAGAATTCAGTGCAAGAAAGGACACAAAAACTCAGAGAAGCAAGCACGATACAGTGGCTATACTGTGTGAGGCTGGGAAAACACACTGTCAAATATATTGCATGGGAGGCACTATACGACACTCCATTTACAAAAGCAATAAAGAATGCACTAGGGAAAGGGGCACCAGCAGCTCCAAGGAGCTCAGCGGTGGATGTCCTTTCTAAGCCAGGGATAATAAAGATGCATTTACAGTACTGGGCTTCCTCATAGCAGTTTGGATGATAGCATCCTGAAATAACAGAGGCAATTGGGTACTAATTGTCAGAAGAAAAGTGTGTTCAATTTCTTTATGAGTAGCAATGTCAGAATGATGGCTAGGGCGTCCCCACATATAAGGAGCTATGAACATTTTAATAGCACACAGAACCCTAGACAAAAGACAGATAAGCAGTCAACATGAATTTTGATTAATGTATGCAATCAACTGTCATCGAGGATGGAAGATGAGATTGAGCGTAACCATCCCAATAAAAAGTCATGATTTTTTATGGCTGAGTAGTATTCCATTGTACAAATGGACTCCAGCCAGCTTTCAGTCATGAAAACCTTTGACACCTTAAGAGATGGGTCCCAAGAAACAAACTTACAATAGCACAATTTCATATGATAGTTGTTCCTTCAGCTTTTCCTGAAAGAAATCTTGATTACTTATTTGGAAACTGTACACTGGTGAAAGAGAACAACCCAAATTTACCAAGAATTGCATGGCAAAGGGTCTGAGTCGGTGTTGAAACCCATAGAACTGCTTAAGTGAGAATGTATGGAAGGCAGGTAATAAATGGAATCCTGGTCTGGGTCCAGCTCACCGAGGGTCTTTTGAGCAAATAGATACACTTGGTGATCTTATCTCTAGACTCTGGAAGTATAACTGAAATGGACACATTTGGTCCTTGGCAGAGTTCTTCCACTGTTTTCTTGACAGGAGCAACGATTTGTCTTGATTAAAATCAGTACTCATTCCTGCCTTTCCTGCTTGTGGGGCCTTAACCAGCACTACTATTGAGAGCTTTCAGATTGAGATCCTGAATAACATTATATCAGACCAAGGAAACCACTTTACTGCAAAGAAGGTATAGCAGTTGGACACATGGTCATGGGATTAGCCAATTCAGTAACATACTGCGTAATTCAGAAACTATCTGCCTGTAAGAATAATGGGACAGCCTTCAGAAAGTACAACTGAAGACCATATTGAGGTAATAATCTGACTGGATCAGGCATCATACTTCAGGATACATCCCAAATCAATTACCATTATACGGTGCTCTATTCCCAATACATAAATGCACGGCTCCAGGAACCAAACAGAAGTAGGCCTGACTTCACTTGTCATCACTCCTAGTAATCTATTGGGAGAATCTGTGCTTTCTGCCCTATAACTCTGGGATTTATGGGTTTAGAGATCTTGTTGCTCAGAAGAGAAATGTTTTCACTTGGGGACATAGCAAGAGTCCATTAAACTTCATCTATGACTGACATCCAGTTACTTTGGGCTTCTTGTCCCAACAGACTAGGAGTTAAGGAAAGAAGTCATCAGTCTGGCAGGGGTAATTAATGGACATCAGGAAAAGACAGAACTTGTGTTGCTCATGGACTCAGGGAAGGATACACTTTGCATTTAGTGATTCACTGGGTGGTTTGTTTGACAATAAATGAACAAGTGTAGGAGTCTTGGTCTAATAAGTGTGTGATGGTCAGAGTCACCCTTCTTAAGGTGAGAGTCTGGGTCATCCCACTAAGTAAGTTTTCTAGACCAGCAGAGGTACTAGCCAGGGTGAGCGACGTCTAGACCAGGCAGGATAATCTTGAATGTCATTGCTGACCTGATACCAGCTGCATTAGTGAGGACTGTATTTTATGCCACTCATCTTTTCTGTAAATATCCATAAAACTGATCAACTAGAATCTTGACAGATCTAGTCCCAGTTGAGATGAACATATTATAAGAAGTGGGTCTGAGTGATACAAAAAGTGAACTGTGGTGGGTACTTTGGGACACAGCCTAGATAAATCCTTGAAAATCAAAGTACTCATCCCCTCAGACCTGGAAGCACTGGCGTCTGGTGCCCACAGCCAAGCTTCTCCCTCAGGATTATGGTAGGTCGAAGGAACTGTTTGCACAAGGTCAACACCCCTCCTTGGGGACAAGGTCACATTCAGTGGCTAATAATGGAATACAAAAGTCCAATTTCTCTGCCTCAATTTGGGATAAGTGTGCGAAGGCATTTAAGACTCCAAGTTTCCTGTGGGATCGGTCGAGACCTCTGATGAGATAGCATCATAATTTAACATCTCCTTCTGCCCAGACCTGCTGCCTTTCTTTCTTATCCAGAGAGGAAACTACAGAGTCTTCATATAAGCAAATTTCTTTCTCAAAGTCTGTTTCCTTGAGAACCTGACCTAAGAGAGGTGGTGATGCTTTGTTACCAATTCTTATTGTAAATATTGATATTAACGTTTAATAGAAAATTTGACTATATAAATGTAGATACATATGTTAAAATACTTATATTTATATTATGACAATAGATATATAACACATTTATGTATAAATATACATTTACTCTAATATACATATGTGTGTTTATATATTCACGTACATATACATATTATGTATATAAACTTGCACATAAACTTTGCTAATGTTGGCACTGATTTTTATAGTGCTGTAGAAAAGGCATGGTGATCATCTTTATTTCCTCAAAAAATTATCCCCATCCAAACCCTCTTGGTACACAATCAGGATGAGCCTTATTTCAAAAAGTATGACATTATTATTACTTTGAATAATATTAGCTAACCTTTACTGATTGATTGGCAGTACATTGATCAATGACAAAGACAGTAAAAAAAGGATAGAACTCAAGTAAATCTCTGTTCATAAGAGAACATTTTAAGAGAAAACATGGTTCTGATCAACAAAATACAGCTACATGCAGCTCAGAAAATGTGCACATACCCTGGGGTCCTTTTGCAATAGAATAGCTTTAGAGTAAACCAAATTCAAATTTGATATTATTGATTTAATATCTGAAGTGTGCTTATGCTTGAAAAATATGGCAAATATAAAATTCAAGTTCTATCTAATACCATTGACTTGTAAGGTAATCAATTACACAAAGAAACATTACATCTTAGAAATATGAAAACTAAAAGCTGAAGTACTAATTGACCAGGTAAAAAGATTTGGGTGAAAATATACAACATTTTCAAGAAGACCAATAGTCTGCTCCACAAATCTAGAGAGGTGAGTGAAGGAAAATACTGGATATTCTCAAAATAAAGATCTTAGGAGCCCTTCTCTGCTAGGACCATGGAAGTGAGAAATGGTTGGGTCGCATAGGTGGTCTCGAGCAAATTTTAATTAAATTGAGTAATAAAAAAGTACTGCCCTTTATGGTGAGAAAGAACTCATAAAATTTTTGTACAAATGCCAGGTAATGCTTGCATTAATGTCCATGAGGGGTTTCTTTTTTGCCGTTTTCAGCTCTATAAAAGTTCCACCTAAAAAAATAATGAAGATCCTAGTCTTCCTTACATGTTTTGTGAATCAAAGCCACGTCACAGATTAGCCCATGGTAACTTTGGTAATCCGAGTCTATCACACACTAATAAAAAAAAAGTGAGGTGACTTTCAAAAACTCATAGTATCTAGTTATTTCTTCCTTGAAATGAGTCACATTAAAATTTAGTTGATAAGGGAAATTCTAATCAATATTCTGTTTCATGAATGATATAGTCTAAGAAATTTGCTTGTTTTACCTGTCCCTTCAAAAATTCTGTCATCTCTCTAGTCAAACATGTCCTTCACTAGACATCCAAATTATTTCTCAGAAACTCAAATTTGATCATGTTACCCTCCCACATAAAAAATATTTCCTGGATCCCCACAACTCCAGGCTGAAGTCCAAACTGCCTTTTTGTCTTTGCCATCTACCTCTCCTAGATGTTGCCGGTCACCCAGAGTTATTGTTCTCCATGTATTCTGTTGTACCCAGCGTCGTTATTTGTTTGCAAATTACTCTCTACAGGAGGGGTGCTCTCCTGTTGTCCATTCTGCTTCCTTCTCTTTGTGCAGTGTGACAGAGAATGAAGGGCACACGTTTTGGATTCAGAAAGATGTGGCTTAAAGTTCCAATTTGCTAGGAATGTGACCTTGAGGAAAACATTTAATCTATCTTAGTGTTACTATTTTCATTGTTAAATGGTGAAAATAATGATTTTATAGGATTGTGGTGACTGACAAAGTATTTATTATGTGAATACTTCTTGTTTCTTAAACATAGTATGTGCTCAATAAATAGCAGCTTTTATTACTTTCATCATAAAAATGATAGGCCCTATGTAATTGCTTCTCTGGTTCGTCCATGCTAAATTAGATACTCCCAATGGCATCGCTGAGTTCCAGAGTAATTTATAGAAACTAGAACTTATTATAATTTTGCATGCTATTCTACCTTTCTTTGGTAGCCAGTTTCTTAAGTTTACCATTTGTAGAAATCTTTAAATAATCTTTTCCCCTGCTTCCACTCTACCTTTGGTATAATTCAATTAATTAAATCGTTACAGAATAATATAATTATCTCTGTATATTTGTCTGCCTCAAATTGTTAAGGACCTTGGGGGGAAAGTTTATAGCTGAAGTTGGTGGCTGATTGCCAAATCCTTTTCCTCTTACTCTTTGACGTAAAGCTAGACTGCATTTCCCAAGCTCATCTACAGTTAAGTGTCGCTACAATATTGCCTTCTAGCTAAACCATTCTGAACTAGATCAGTGCATCTCATACACCCAGGCCCGGTTCAAAAAAATTGCTCATACATTAACCATTTGCTCTTGTCCTTCCAGCGTGTTTAAATAAGCCCAACACCTATAAAACGTCATGTTAAATACGACTTCCAGAGACCAGAAATGGAGGGAGTCTGGGTACCTAAATCGTTACTTTGAGAAGGGACACGTATGGATCAGGGACAACCATATCATAAGAAATGAACTTCTGTTATGTGAGGCCAGGGGTCAGCAATCTTTTCCGGTCAAGGACCAGACAGTAAATATTCTCAGCTTTGTGCACTGTATGGCCTGTGTTGCAACTACTCAGCTTTGCTGTCGTAGAGCAGAAGCAGCTGAAGACAATATAGAAGTGATGGGATGTGGCTGTGTTCCATTAAAGCTTTATTTATGGCACTGAAATTTGAATTTTATGATTTCCACATATTATGAAATAGTATTCTTGTTTTGATTTTTTTTCAGTCACTTAAAAAAGAAATAACCATTCTTAGCTCAAGGAGTTTAAAACCCAAGCCAGGATACTTAGGCTGTAATGAGCCCACTATTGTTAGGTCACTGAAACTTCAGAGTTTACTAGTTACAGAAATAGTTGTTAGCTTACAAATACAAGAGATGTGATTTATTTATTATTGTATTTTCAGGAACAAATAATGCACATAGTAGGCAGTCAATCAATTGTGTAAAGAATGAATAAATAAATGAATGGGTGGATTTAATCTGACTCTACCTTTCTCTTAGGAAATCATTCAGAGCAGAATATATAGCTAAACAAATTGGCATAAATCCCATAGTTCCTTAATTCTGTGCTATATCAAGTACTCTGAATATTTTACAAAAGAATTTGAGGATAATAAAAATGCACTTAAATTTCAACATATTTTTGAAAAACGAGATTCAGAAACATGTAAGGGCCAAAGTACTGCATGAGTCAATGTGAAAACCATAATAATAAAAACTAGACTTTCTCATAATAACTAATGCACTAAGATAACATTACAATAAAAATTCATTGTCAGTGTTGATTTTAGCATTATCTTAAAGTCATAGCTTCAGAGGAAGTAAGATAGATTCAGTTAAGGATTATTTGCTCTCATTCTATCCCAGCTCTTTCTTCGCAGACCTATTTTGATTGTTACTTATTTAATGCATTCTTTCCCAATTAGATGTTAAGCCATATGGTGACAGGACCTTGTCTATTTTCCTCCTATGTTCTCAGCAATTAACCCAGTTCTTGGCACCCATCAGACATTAAATACATATTTGTAAAGTGAATGGATAAACCATACATATGATTCTGTTTAATTAAAAAGGGAGAATAGTTGGAAGACTATTGTAAATCACATGAAAATTTTATAGAAGTCAAGTATCCTTTACTTGGCATAGCACCAAGTAGCTCCAAAAAGGAAATAGCTATCTTCCAAATTTAGAAATAAAATCATTGAATTAAAAAAAAAAAGTGTGTTGTTCTGAGCAGAAATGACCCTTAGATCATTTTAGTAAAGAAGAAACGGGATTCTTTGTAAGAAGCAACTATGTCTTTTTCATTATATATAAGAGGAAGAAAAATGGCTGTTGTTAAACTAGGCTGAAGGAAGCCCAAAGCCTTATAACAAATGTAGTGGTCACAGTTAAGTTTGCTCCGAGGTAAGCATGCCAGGCCAATCGAAGACATCAGAGGAACTTCAAAAGCCTGCATCACCTAAGCAGGCTGGCAAAGAATGCCATTTTTAATCACCCTTGGTCAATTTATGAGCCTGGAACTCTCTCAAACATCTAGCAATTCCTAAACTTAATTCAGGTACATATAGTTCCAAGCTCATAAGGTTTTAGCCTTGGTGTCACAGAATCAGAACAGAAAATGAAAATACTGCCATATAAACAGAGCATAGTGTTTCAGCCACATATCTCCCTTTTAAGAGAGTATATGGGGACACAGAGAGGGAGAACAATTCTCAGATATATAGCCCACCTAGGTAAAGCACTTTCAAATGTACTTCATTTATTTACTTTAGGCCATTTTTGGCTCAAAATCATGCAAAATTACTGTCTCTAGTTTCATTCTGCTCTTTTGAAATAGTCCAGATTTTGCGCTAAGAGTTTAAAGCCACAGCAAAGAGCTAGGCCAAGAGGGAAAGCTTTTGAAGAGTTCTCACAGCTGTGAAAACACAGGCCTCAGGCTGTGTGCAGAGTTACTTCAAACAGCTGCTTCAGGTGACTAAACACCTTGAGTCTCATTCATCAAGTGTTGTTTATACTGGCTGACAGACCAGACTTGGAGAATTAACTCAGAGAAAAAAGATGCACTACACACCAAGTATGGGAAAGGAACCCCTGTTCTTTGAATTTGAAGCAAAGAAGAAAAAAAAATAATAACTTGAGTAAATTTAAAATCAAGCAGAACAGAAATAATTTTATTTTATGTTAATATTTCTTTCAATACCCTTTGCATCTTTACGATCAAAGGGGAAACAAAACTTACAGTTTGCTACTTTTTGATCCTGAGAGTAAAATTGAGATGGACAACTCTTACATGCAGGGAAACACCTTAAATCCATGGTCACAAAACTTCTCATTAATTATCAGTGAGCACAATATTGAAAGAGCAGGTATAAATAATGCATTTTCATTATTTTTAAAAAGGAAAATAAGGCTTTCTTCTTGCCTGGATTCACTGCTTTCTTGCAAACATTGTCTCATCAAGGCTTGGCCATAGGGTTCATCACCCAGTATTAAAAAATTCTTTCATCAAATCTATTCAAAAAGGTGACATGATAATATATTTTAAACCATGTAACTATTTGCATGGATCAAAAGAAGAATGAAATAAAATGACATGAGTCAGTGTCAGGCGAAGTGTTACTAGTTAAGTAAGCTTTAAATATTGAAAGCCAGTTTTAATATTTCCTTTTAATCTAGAAATATGTCACTTGGTAATTTTTTCTTTATAACATCAGGGTGGTTACGAACAACATTTACCATGGCTTCATTCAGCACTAAGCAGGAAAATCTACCCAACCTTCTCCTTTGTCACGGTTGATGTTGTCGGTTGTCACTTTTACTGGCAATTAGTTTATTGTTTATATTATGGCAGGTTTCAAAAGTTAGATGTCTATTCAGCCCCCCATTCACTAGTTTATAAATGATTTTTGAATATTGCCTCTATTTTTCTGATTTTTTTTCCAGTTCGAAAATGGCTTTCAATTTTTTAAATCAGTATGGTTTAAAGCAGTCCTCAAGTTTACTGTGCATAGAAATGAACTGAGGATCTTGTGGAAATGCAGATTCTGACTCACCAGGTCTAGGTAGGCTCTAAGATTCTGTATTTCTAATAAGCTCAAACGTGAAAACTTATTCAGGGACCACATCTTGAACAGCAAGGCACTAAAGAATGCTAGTCTTGAATAACAAAGGGGAAAGACCTTTTTTTCTAAAGTTTGTTTTCTTTCCTAGCTATATGAGAATAGAGACAAACATTCGTTACCCAACCATTAGGCAAAATAATGATGGAAAACAAGGTTATAGAGTCAGAATGTTCTACTATTTAGAGTATAGAACTAAAGAGGTATATTACTGTACATTTGATGCCAAGGCATGCAGAAGAGGTCAGGGGCATTAATCCAAAGAGGACACGGATGTGAAAAATCACTGTTCATCTTTCAATATCATAATCAATGAGATAATGACAGTGAGACGTGTGGGTAAAGGTACCTGGGAGGACAGTGCTGGCCACATCCGGGCAGGAACAATGAGATAAATGGAAAGAAACATAATTTTCATTAGCAAAGAAATGAAAAATGCAAGCAAACAAACAACAAGGTCAGGAATTGGGGAGGGAAAGGAAATTAGGGAAAGTATAAAAAAAGGAATATTTACTGAAAATCTACTGTTCTACAAATTAGAATCCTTTGAGGCAGCCATTGCATATACTTTATAGATGAAGACAGTAAGTCTCTATATTGGGTTATTAATGTGAATGCAGGTAATAGCAGCCAGATTTGAATCCAATCCTGTCTGGCTTGTAAGTCTGTCTGTCTGTCTGTCTACCAATCATTCTGACTCTCAAAAAAAAAAAAAAAAAGACAAAAGGACAACTTAGGTATAAAAAAAATGCCTGACACTATGAGTGCTCTAAGAAAAACTGAGAAATCAAGCAATGTATGAGTTTTGAGAAGGGTCACAGAAAAGTCCACTTGAGAAGTGTAGTAGGAAAGAAAGGTGCGCGGGGAATAAGTGATGAGTAGTGGGAAATGTGCACCGGATGGCAAATGTTCTGCAAAATGGCTAACACCCACTGGTTACAGAATTAATTATACAAGGTTTAGCACTGGCTTTTCAGATCCAGGCCATTAGGTACGTTTCCATTTAATCTCAGCTGCTTTATATAAAATATAAGACCAGTCCATTCAAATCATTGAGTAATTACTATCTACCAGTTACTGTATCGGACTGAGTTAATGAAACTTTATATGGTTCATCAAAATATATTTGTAGGGAAAACTTGTTGGGAAAGAGTCTTGGTAATATTAAAATTGCTTCACAATGAACGCTTAAGGATAGAGTAATTGAATCATTCTCTCAGATCAGTTTAAAGATGAAGGGTGTTTCTGGATCACAAAAATATCAATACTTCTCTTGCCCCTATCTTATGAGACAAAGACATATATTTTATATACAATACAGAAATATGACTTGCAAGATTAAATTGTAAAGAGAAAGCAATGTGAATTTAAGAATGACCAACACCCTACATGAAATGTGTCTTCAGAGACAAATCTCTTTCTGCTTCGTTAAAGATACGAGTAAGGCAATAAAGCACTGCAATAACCAATGACTCAGCTTTGCTGATTCCACCATGCAAAGGTGGGGTAGGGCATGACACCAAAACCAAACCAACAGACAGGCAATCAAATTACTCCTTATTATGGCATTTCAGGAAATGGTAACACTGCTCAATAGAGAATCCTAGTAGAGGGTAGTGTTTGAGGTTGTTATCTTACAGGGTCAGTGGTGCCAACTTTGTGAGACAATCTCTGCATTTTTGTATTTGTAACATTAACGATACCTCGTATATTTTGGTTCCCTTTGCCAGATGGCAGAAAAAGAAAACAAAAACCTGAATTGTACTGTATCTAATTCATTTCTTTAAGGTTTGGGTTGAAATTTTTATCCTCTACAAAAATGAGACTTGTTTTACAAAGAACAAAGTAATTTGGAAAAGGAGGACATTTCCAAAAATCCTTCTGGGGAGAGCCCGTGAGAATCAGAGGGTGCCCATCTGTTACTCACTTTAATATACTCTTGTTTCAGCTTGCAAAGGATTTTCTCTCTGCTCTCCTATCCTTTACCTGTGTGTCACGATGTAAATCTGAAACCAAATATTCTTCTCCTCTCCTATTTAAACTCTTACCAAAAGTTAATTTGCTTGGACAACTAATACTATACCAGACAGCGGGTCTCAAGAAGAGCTGTTACGATCACCTGTCACTGGAATTTTCAGGAATTACAAAATAAATAAAACCGTGGATTGGTATTCCTGAGGGCAGGGGGCGGGGTGTTATTTACGTGATTTCTCCACCTAGAAAACAATTGCTTAAACCTTAAATCTGCATGCCAACTTTTACTTTACGGCATTTCTTTTTCTTGGTTTCCTTCTCTCCCTACTTATTCTTTCTCTGCCTGTGTGCCTAACAATACTCTGAGGGTACCACTGAGTAAATCCTCCAAGACTGCTGTGTGTCTCCCGTAGTCTCTGCCTTGCAAACAGACTGGCAGCCGGTAGCTTACATGTGCTTCTGATTATGTTAATGAATTAGAGGTCAGGCCCTTTGACTCTTCAGTTAAAGCAATCTGAATCCAGTTAAAAGTAAAATTAAACTAAAAAGAGTTTTGGTTACCTCATAATCTCACCAAAAATAGCTCATTTAATATATAGTGAAATCTGGCATAAATGAGAGTCTCTTCTTTGATCTATGTACAACAAAGCTAGAAAACAATTTCCTCAACTCTAAGAATGATAATAAAATATATATTTTACTTACTGAAGCAAATGCAATTACTCAAATTTTCCACCTAATGCATGGTGGTAAATTCCATCACAACTTCACAAGGTGAAAATGGTCAAATATGGACAAACTTGGCTCCAAGTTTCAATCTGCTCCTTTGAAATTTTGGAAAGACAGCTGCCTGGTATCCTAGCCACCTCGTGTTAACAGGGAGCAATAAAGTGTAGGGGAGAGCACTGCTTCCTAGAGTGGGTTTCTGGGACAAACAGGCTCCACTTGCACAACAGGAAGCCAACACTTTGGGGCTATTGGTGGTTCCCAGAGTCAATGGAAATATTTTATTCGTAGATATGTTTGAGCTCAACATACCTGAAAAAAAAAAGAAATAAAGAAATAGAAAACAAAATGTAGTGTTTAAAATCTTTAAGCAGCTGTTGATACAAGCATTGGTCTCTCTAACGTTTCTCAGGGCCAAACCCTCTTGTCCAAATCCATGAGATACGGGAAAAGAAGAGGACCATGCACACCCTAAATTTGGTCATGGACAGGCAGGTTAAAGCAGACAGGCATGGTCAGGCTCTTTAGTAAACTCTGTTCCAGAAAGACTTCTCCCATGGGACAAGAAATTATAAGGTGTATTATGGAAACAGAGATCAATATCCAACATAGCATTTTCCTTTACAGATCAGACTATCTATAAGAAGATAAGGCAGATAATTTTTACTAATCATGAGGACTTTGGTGAAATATTGTACAACTGATTATTCAGTCAAGTAGATCTGTGGTATAATGTTATTAGTCAAGGTTTACTAAGCATGGTCATGGTCTAAGCACTTTATATGTTTGAAATATTTAATGCCCATACCTGATGAAGCAGTTCCTATTATTATTCATATTTCACAGATGAGAAACCTGGAGCAGAGGGGTTGAGTGACTTGTCCCACAGCATATAACTGGTAGGAAGTGGAGCCATGGTTTAAACCTAAGCTAATCCCAGAGTCAGCATTCCTAACCATTGACCACACTCAGCTTTATGAACATGATAGCAACCTGAATATTGTCTTCAAAATTTTGTTCTTTATATTACTACTAAAGTAATAATGCTTTCTTATTATTCAAGGAGGATGGAGTCTTTAAATTAAATTAGATGTTGAAATTAGGTGGGGTCTTGCCCTGACACTGCTAAATTTTGGCAGCATGTAGGTCTCAAACAATGAACCAGGACTGGCCACAAAAACCTCCAGCACAGCAGAGCCTCCAAAGGCAAAGAATGAGAACAGTTACGGAAATGAGACTAAGCACTTTCCAATGTATATTTAGCTATGAGAGACTTATTGAAACCATTGGTAGTGTCTTTGTCTTGTGTCAGCTTAGCTAGAACTACATTTCCCAGAGTTCCTTTTCCTACAGGCTCCTGGGTCAGAGTTGGCCACAAGAGAAATTTACATGAGATTTGCAAGGCAGAAACAAGGAAGCAGGCATTTTTATGGTCTAAGTTTTCATACGGAAGGCCCTTGTTTGCATGCACTTATGTAATTGCTTTCGATCTCATCTTGTTGGTGTCGATAACAGCCAGGTTTATCAGACCTCTTCCCTCAACTCCCCAGAACCCTGGGGAAGGCACATGGGCAGAAGGGGTGCCAGTTTACACTACAGATCACCTGTGTCATTGACCCCTGGAGGCAGTGAGAAACAGGCATGGTCCTGGTGTGCCCAACAGGTTCCTATTATTCCTTGGTCTCTCCTTCTTTATGTCTATCTGCCCTTCCCAGCTGATGTCTTTACTGACATTAGGCCCATTGGCAGATGCAGTTACAGCAGGCTTATGTAGACTGCTCAACAGGAATGATGTAACATTTAATCACTTGGTTAAATTTCTTATTCCATATCACTCATGGTGGATCTGCTTCTCTTATTGAACCGTGAACAGTATACCAGTCATTCCTTGTGGATTGAGTTTAGTAAACTTTTAGAATTTGGGGCTACGGATGCTATCAGGGATAGCCAGTCATGGTAGAAAAGACAAAGGTCAGAAAAATGTAGTACTTCCTTAAAATCAGAGTGGGGAAACAAAAGTTCAGCTGAAACAAAGAGCATGCAATATATGAACAATTAAATAAAATACAGTATTTATCAAGTGGGTTTTACTCCTACCATAAGATATCTATTTCACGTGTCATATGACTTAAGCATGCTACCATGGCAACATGGAATTTCTGAGGCATAAATTGTCTTGCTCATAGAAAAATGGGGATAACTATGAATTATCATGATTCAGTGATTTGAACCTGGCTGTAGATCCAGCCTTCATGCGGGTATACCTACATACTGAATAATGGCAGCAAGAAGTTGAATTTGATGTCATAAAACTAGCTAAATTCCATTTGTGGGGACCCTCAGGAAAAATTAAACTTTCTCTAACACCACCTACCCACAAGAAATGAATAGAGACTGTCTAATGCAGTTGTGTCCATCTGAGCTGCCAGAAATCAAACTATACATGATGACTAACTAGTTATGAAGAAAAAAACCCAAAAAACAAACTTCAAAAAGTTAAGAAACAATGTTTTAAGCACTTCCAACTCTGAAAGGAAATCCACAGCAAATTTCAGCACAGCTGGGTTAACTACATGGCTTGGTTTTCTCTGGACACCCTGGTCTCTGCTTGATTTACCAGAGAAAATATTCACAAACTTCTCTTTCATTCTCAAATACGTTACAGTTTTGACAAAAATTATCTTTTACCCTAGTAATAAGCCAATCACATGGAAAGTGAAGATCAGATGAAATAATAAAAATAGCTAACTTGTATTGAGTACTATTCTATGTTGGCATTGTCCTGTGAAATTTAACATATTACTTTATTTAGTCCTAGCAAACTCATTCCACCATGAAGGGAGTATTGTTAACACTCTCTTTAGTAAGAGGCCTGAGCCATGTAGAAATTGCAGCTCACCAAAGCCCACATGGCTGTAAGTGGCAGAGCAGAGCAATCGAAATGTAGAGGCCTTAACCATTATGACAAACTACAGTATGAGTCTAAGGACAGTGGATGGCAATGCCCTGGCTTTGCACAGAGAGAATCTTTCCAGTTTCTGCCCATCCAAAGTGCTTCAGTTTCCCCACACGTTTGCTAGTGTTCTATTCCAAAACATGTGATGGTTGATTTTATATGTCAACGTGGCCAGGCTGTGGTGACTAGTTGCTGGGTTACCCATGATATGTTACTATGAAGGTATTTCGTAGATGTGATTAACATTTATAATCAGCTGACTTTCAATAAAGAAGATTACCCTCCATAATGTGGGTTTGCCTTAGCCAATCCATTGAAGGCCCTAAGAGCAAAAACTGAGATTTCCTAGATAAGAAGGGCTTCAGTCTCAGGATTGTACCATAGATATCCAGCTTAGTTTCCACTTTCCTGGACTGCTCTGTGGAGTTGGGGTCAAGACCGTGACTTCAATTCTTGCCTGGGTTTCCATCCAGTGCATTTGCCTACAGATTTTGGACTTGATGGCCCCCATAACTGTGTAGGCCAATTTCTTAAAATAAATCTCTCTCTCTCTTCCTTATTTATGTAGGGAGTATATGCTAATCTTTCCCCCATGTTATAAGTGAGAAAAGTGAGATGCTAGAGATACTGACTAACTTACCCAATCAATGTTACACAGCTACACAGTGATAAAACAGAGTATTAACCCAAGCATATCTGACCTCAGAGACTCAGTGCGTTATCACTAACCTACGTTGTAACCCAGTGGCACACAAGCCCAATGTAGGTGACAAAAGTAGGGATGTAGGGTGAAAAAAGTCAGGGACTTAAAGTCAAGACTCCTGGATTTTCAGTCAAGTTTTGAAAGCTACAAACAAAATGCCCTTAAGTTACTCCGTTTCCTCTCTAAACTCCAGATTTTCTGTCTATAAAAAGAGCTTCCAATAATTTTGATATAAAGATAAAATATGCCAACATATGAAAATTTAAGCTTAATTCTATTTTCCAGATGAGAATTTTTATCTTGATCTCATTCTTCCATTGACCACAAACGTCCTGAGATATTGAACATTAAAATAACACCTGCATCAGGAGATCTAAGATACAGCACCCAGTGTCCACAGAGTCCCCTTTTCATTTACTGACATTAATATAAGGAATTCTAGAACATTTTATCAGCATAGAGGCTTTGAGATAGCACCAATACTTTTCTTAACCGTTTAGATTAGTGTGTGTATGTGTGCATGTGCATATCCATTTAAAATGTTAAAAATTTAGGATCTGAAAAATTTATAAAAAGGAAATAAGAAAAAAATAGGGCCAAATGAGTAAAGCAATTAAACTGAAAAAAAAAAAACCCTTGAAAAATCAATAAATATTAAGATTAATAAAATGTCAGTGTTTGGTGAAATAAAAAGCCAATAAAAATACAAAAACAATACTAGTCAGACACTGTGATAGAGCTGAGAAATGAGAAGTCTTACCAAATTAGGGAAAACCCAGGAAACTTTAAGGGAAATTTTGCCAAGTGTTGTTTCAAAAAAACCTTCACAATGCACTTAATGACTTTGTTCAGGATATTTTGGGAGAATGCAAAAGTATATGTTCACGATACCACAATTCCATTATTCTTAGAGTAAAGATGCAATGGTTTCTTTACTTAAATAGCTCAGCTTTACTTTCTTCCTTTAATTGAGCAGCAGCATGGCCTTAAGGTATCTTTACACTCAGCAGGAGGAAAGGTAAGAATCCAGAAGCAAGAAAGAGTATAGAAGAAATGAACAGAAAAATCGAAGGAAAACACAGGGGAAGCCAAAACTAAGAAAGAAGAGAAGGCAATTTATTTTAGCAACATGGTGAACTGAAGAGAAGAAAGGACTGTCTAATACGGCAACTTGCAGGGACAGATCCAAGCGAGCTTATTGAGTCATTTTATGTGAGAGTCAAATCATAACCAATAAATTTCAAGCCCTGAAGTCCATTTGGCACATTGTGTACGGTACATGAAATTGTCCGTTTTGCTTCCATAGGGTCAAGATATTTGGGAGAAGATTAGATAAATGGCCGCATATCCCAAAGGAGTTGTTAATTTTTTTTATTGCTACATTGAGCCAATGTATTTTAACTCTATAGATTCAGACTCTAGACTTCTCCGTGCCCTCACATCGTTGACGTTAATAGGAAAAGGGTATGTAAAAGAGATAGATGTGAGTTAAGCTGGGAAAGAAAATGCAGCTTTCTGTCTTTGTTCTTGGGACAGGATGGAATGATATACTAACCAGTTTCCTCAGCTCATTCTGCAGTAATGTTTTTCAGACCTTAGCTCTTTCCTCCCTTTCCTACTACAAAGGCAGCACATGGCGCCACAGCCTTGCACAAAGAAAAGAAAACATGGTAGTAAATTATCTTAAATACACCTGAACTTATGATATCCAGAGTCAAGCTTTCCCTAGAAGGTTTTTTTTTTTTTTTTTCACATAATTCTAGATTTATTTTGCCATTTAAAAGTTTGTTTTGGCTGGGGTCGAAATTTAATTTGTTCTTCAAAGAAATATAACAATGGAAATACAAAGTGGAAGCTTTTGTTCACTCTCTGGGAGTTCTGAAAAGTAGTAATTATAAAATGATAAGATTCTAAATGAAAATGTCGCTTGGAAAGGTTGAGGTTGACAGCAGCACAGACCCATGTGAAGGGAAAAAAGTCACACTATATTCATGAACATAAATATAACCAGATGATGTAATTTTACATCTTTGGATGATTTATTATATAAATGCTTCATGCGTTTGAAATAAAATCCTTCCTAAAAATAAATGTTCATTAGAAGTCTTAGAAAATAGTATTTCTTTTGAAGAAATAGTACTCATAAGATAGATTATTATTATTAAAAGAATTAATAGTAGGCTGATAAAATAATATAAATGGAGAAAATTGATACACACACACATACACACATTGAATCAGAGAGCAATGCATTAATTATGACAGACATTTTCACCTATTTCCAGTCATGTCATTCAGTCTGTATTGAACAACTGATCTGACCTCAGCCATCTCACTATGGTTCCACTTGTCCCCTTGGAAACACACACACACACATACCTCCCACCCCAAACAAACACATACAACTACCACGATAATGACAGCAAGTTTGGGATTTGAAAAAAATCCAATGTCGGTTTTATAATTATACACACTGATTAGAAGCCAACTTTTGCGAAAGAATATGGCCGGAGGGTCTTTTCTCACTATGAGTTTCTATGACACCTTCTGTGTGGTGAAGCTCAGCAGGGTTCAAGAGAATGGTTCACTTGTGCAGACACTTTTCCGCTTTACCTTTCTAGACTTCTAAAACGTGTCGCTTGATCATATGTTAGAAAAATGGACGGCACTTTCATCTACACATACATATGTATGCACACATTCAAAGGCGTGCACACATAGGTGTGTCTTAGCAACCAAGTGTGTCACTTCCCTGCACATACGAACCTCCACCAAAACTCCACTAAAGGGTTTCTTTAAGTTTCAGAGTGCTAATTTGATGTGGAAGCAGCAGGAGGGCTGGTTCCCTAATCCCGTCAGTCTTTTAGAGTTGTCACTTGATTTCTCTGCATGAAATGACTGACGCAGGGATGTTTCTTCCAGGCTGATTAGCTGATAGATTTCCTTATGACACAGAGAAATTTGTGTCTCTCTGTATCTCTCGTTTCCCACATCTGTACACACAGCCTTTGACAAATCAAGACAAATACATATGTCAACGTGCTCCAGTTTGTCTGTGGCCCTAAGCTGAGTTGTTAACATGAGAATTCTTGTTAACGTTCATTGAAATTAGCTGTAGAGTATGAGAAACATTGAGAGACAATGTTGTGACTGTTGAGGGCAAACTTTACACCCTTCAAGAAAAAAAACCAGTGAACACAATATAACGAGTGCTCTTCTGTAGTTGCACAGAATTACCTGAAATTTAGGGCACTAAACCAAAAAAAATTGATGTCTGCAGGAATTACATGCCATTGTTTTAAGAAGGAACATCATTCTGCAATTTAATCCTGTGGACAATTAACTGAATTTTTCATGTTACATGATTTTAAAATTCAAACAAATGTCTATGATAGTATTAAGAAGCCAGAGAATGCAGAGGAGTATGAGTGGAAAGACTGAATAATTTCTTAACAAATGTTTCATTATCTAAATTTAACAATGACCCTAGGTTTGCCCTCAAATCAATTGTTCAAAAAATAATTTTTACATCAACTTACCAAATAACCAATATCCATATCAGAATCAGTTCAATGTTAGTTAATATTCTACCTTGTCATGTCATATAGATTTGTTTGAGCTAATTTTATTAAGAGTACATTAAATCTACTTTATCTTTTAGATACAGGGAGCTTTATTTTATTTTTTAGTTAGTTCCACACCTTAGAGGTTTAGAACTGAAAAAGGTCTCAGTGGTCATTTCATAGTACTGCCTCTTTTCATTGATGGAGAAGCTGATGACAGAAAATTTAAAGTAATTTCTTTATTCTTACAGGTAATTAATGACAAGACCAAGCCTAGAATCGTGTTTTCTGTTTCCCTACTCAAAAAGTCTTTATGTTACTCCATACTTCCTAAGTTAATTATCTTTTTTTTGAACTTAGTAGAAATTAGAAAACTTGTAGAATGTGAGGAAGTAATAGTTAAATAAAATGGCTTTAAATTTTTTAAAAATCTAGTTTTCAGTTGGCTGTCTATACATGCTAAGTTTGTGATATTAAACTACTCATTTATCTATTTCTGTAGTTTTCATCTCTAGAATGATTATGAAGTCTTCATAGGCTTATTAGAAGAATAAAATCGTATTGTGCATTTAGACCATTTATCTCAAATAGTAAGTGCCCAGTGAATGAAACCATTAGTACAGCCCCAGTGTTGGAAAACTTTTTCTATAAAGGCAAGATTGTAGATATTTTAAATTTTTGAGCCATTATAGGGCAAAAGCAGCCATAGACAATATGTACATGAATGGGCTATGTTTCAATAAAAACCTTATTTACAAAAACAAGCAGTGGGTTAGATTTGGTCCATGGACCATAGTTTATTGATTTCTGGTGTAGTCCATAACTGTCAAATTAGGCTTGCTACAGTTCCTCAAGTGGTAAAATGATAAATACTGTATTATTCTTGATTTGTTTTTTTTTTTTCCTGCAGAAACCTATGTGGAAAAAGATGTATACTTTGACAGGATATACATAAAAGGTCTAAAATCAGTTATGTCATTACTTCTCAAGGATGCATTCAATTGTGTTGTATGCTTGCTGATTCAACCTGTCAAGATCCATAAACAATGAACAGAAGTTCATATATGTAACCAAATACAGATGCAAACATGGACCTCATTGAAAATTCCATGCATGTTGCTGGTCACAGAGTTACCATAGATAAGAGGTAATTAGTGACGCATGTTTTCAGGACTGGATTGTTTTGTCTCTGTTTCTGTTGACAAAAGGGAGTTTCAAACATTCAAACCTCTAGTGTCTGTCATGATATGAAAGAGGGTCAAAAATTCCACCTTGAAATCCCAGGCTACACAGAATAATCAACACTTTCATCTTCATACCAAATCACCTAGATACAGCACATAAGAAATTCTTGAGAAAATGTACCAAACTACATCCATCCATTTTCCTGTTGGTAAAAGACAACATTAAATTTCCTTTGGGAAGCCACCATTGACTTCTAAGTAAGCCACTCTCACCTCTATGATGTGGGTGGAGTTAGGGAGTCAGTGTGTCCACGATTGGCTAAGCCAATGGGTGAGAAGCACTCTCCCAGCCATAGGCACTGGGTCAAAGATATGAAAGTGTCCAGTCAGAGCGATGAAGACACAGTGGGAAGTTTGCTGAGATTCCTGAGAAGGAAGCAAGTGTTTTTCTCCCTGAAAGAATATAGGGGGTGGAACTGCTACCATCCTCTTCCTCTCACATAGCATGGAATGGTGAGGGCAGTTCCTGTCATCCCAGGGCCAGGCTACAGGGTATGAATTGTATAGAGAGACTTTTAAGACAACTCTAAAACCTAATAAAAGAATGCCCTTTGTTATCACAACTCACTGACAATTCTGAACACTGTCAATGATAAAATGATCTTCCCACTGAGGGTAGACCTCTCCACAGTGGCTCCTCTCACCACTACCTTCTTGGTACCCTCTGCCTCCACACAGAGCTTGAGACTTCCAGACAAGGGCTGAGAATAAAAGAAACCTGATCTAGATGATATCACAGAGTTCTGATTCTGGCCATGCCAAAGCCCAGCCTTGCCCCTGAACATTCTTTTGCAAGAAAACCAGAATTTGGGGTAGGAGGGTATAGCTCAGTGGTTGAGCACATGCTTAGCATGCATGAGGTCTTGGGTTCAATCCCCAGTACCTCTATTAACAAAAATTAGATTAAATTAAAAAAGAGAGAAAGATAATTAAAATTTCCTTTCTGCTTAAACCAGTTTGGATCCAGTTTTCAAACACCTGAATCTCAAGGTTTTTTGTTTTTTATTTTAAATCTAAACTTTCAAGTGTTCAATTTATCAACATATTTTATATTTCAATGATTATCAACCACTTATAACTTAGTTTTGGGGTGTTTATGCATAGCAGTTACTGGAAACATGAAATTTCAGAGATAAAACTCACAGTGATGCCTTTCATCAGAAATGCTTGAATCAGCTACTGCCTAGAAGATTGTTTTATATATTGGGGTTTCTTCAGTCTTAAAAAAACTAAATAAATAAAATAGTTATTTTTGATCTTTATCTCACTGAACAGCAAATGTTATACATACATGTGTAATGTGTATACACACATACAAATACATGTGTACACACACACATACATGTGTACACACACACATACCACACACATAGTTGGTCCTGACTTTTTATCAGACTCTATAAACTTGTCTAAGACCACTGTAAACTTTCCTCTAGACTAGACACCATTCAGATATCCTTCCAACATTATTATGTTACGTTCTTGTTTTGCCTAGGCAGCAAATATGAGTGTGCTCCATTTTGACTTTCAGCTTAAATCTGTGTAGATATTTTTGGAAAAAAAGTCCTGGTAATAATTCTGCTCAACCTCTAATGTGTACTCTTAGTGACCTACCCTGTGTAGAGAAGGATGAGTGAGAGATGATCTGCTTTTTTTTGTTTGCTTTTTTTTTCCTTTTTCCCTACATTATAGCAGCAGTCTTCTGATTGTTATCTTCATCCTGAGGAAGCTTGGTTTTAAGTTTCCCTTTGAATCCTGACTGATGCATGACTATCAGCATATGGCCTTTGCCCAATATTTGACTTTCCCCAAAGTATATACATAAGCAATTAATAACCTTCTCAAAGTGCAATGAAATTAGCTTTCTGATTATGTGATTTAATTGCTACAGTGCTCAGACCAGGTCATTTGCACTGCATCTTCACAGGACAATCTGATATAAGGTACTGAAGGACATGGGATAAAAGGGAAAGTGGAGACCTAAACTAGAAAGAGAGAATCTGCATTTTTGCAAAGTCTGAAATGAACATAGTAATTTCACATACACTCTAATATTTCTACCATTGGATTAGTAGTTATTCTTCAGATTGTACAATACAGATGGTGAGTTAGAAACTACATTTTTATTTAAAACTTTAATAACAACAAAGTGTATACAGTACTCCCCTCATGCCAAGAACTATTCTAAGCACTTACTCATAATAACTAAGTAGGTTACTGCAAGGGAGATACTATTATTGTCATTGTTCCCTTTCAAAGTATGAGAAGACAGACAGAAAGATTTCAAATAACCTGTACATAGTCTATAGCTAGTAAGTAGCAGAGTTAGCACCTGAACTAAAGCAGTCTGGGTCGGAAACATGTACATAAAAAATCATTGTGCTGCTTCTCAGTAAGTATTTAAGGATTGTACAATGATCCAATTGCACTAAGGAATAATCTATCTGAGGCTTTGTTCCAGGTAAGGTGGTGTCAGCATGCTGTCTATGACGTACAACAGAACTGTAAAACCTGCACAGAAGATATGGTAACTCTAAAAATTAAAGAGTGTTAGGCAGATTAGTTGGGAGGAGGGTGGGGGTGGTTGAAATATCAATGAACTGAAAGTTAGTTTGCCATTTTACTTTTCCTCTGGTCTTAATGCAACCCAACCTGATCTTAATGAAACCCAAAGCTGGAAGTGGGTACTGGGCTGGAGTCAGAGAAAGCTCAGAGAGAAGGCTTCTGTTGCAGGTTTGGAAGTTAAGGAAGGGGATGCCTAACAAGGGGAACAGTGTAGATACCTTCATGGTTGTTGTGTTCTTTTTTTTTTTTTTTTCCATTAAAAAAAAAAATCCATCATCCTATTGTGCACCAGTCCCTAAACAATCCAGTGTTGGTTATAACAACAGCCAGCAGTAGAGGCCTAGCAGAGGAGGGGAATCTTCCTCTCTGACCAGGGAATCTGCTGTCCCGAAAAGATAGCAAACTTCTGATGCTTTCAATTTCTTGCACGCTCCCTCCCTCTCTCTCTCTTTATCTCTCTCTCCCTCTGGATCTCTGTCCTCCTGCCTCTTGGGTCCAGATGTTGGCACAGCCCCAAATAACACAGTTGAGCAGGGCAAACAAACCCCAGACTACTGGTCAGAGGAACAAAGAGAGGAGCTCCAGAGACCAAGAGAGTACTGGGGAGATCGTGATGAGGGAGGAGCTCAGAAAAGCAGTTCTAGAAAGTTGTTTATGTGCTCCTGGGCTCACCTCCAAGCTGCACATAAATGGATTGGATTCCAGTCAGCCTGACAAAATATATGAAAAGCCTACTAACAGACCAGATCCCAAGCCCCAATCTGACCAATGGGTAACCGATACTTGGGAGAAATCCAAAGAGAATATGAAAATATTTTAAAACTACACTGAAATTGGACCTGTTGCCCACAGAAGGCAGGTTGGAACTTGCAGTCTCAAACTAACCATGTCAATTTTCTTAAAAAAAAAAAAAAAAGAAGAATATTCTACAGGATTCAAACAAGCCTCAGAGAATTATAACATAATATTTTAAGTATCCAGGGTATAATCCAAATTCACTTGGAATGTGGAGAGCCAGGACAATCTCAATTCATTAGGAAAAGACAATCAACAGATGCCAAGGTGGAAATAAAACAAATTTTGGACTTAAGCTATGAAAGTATTAAAAAAGCTACTATAAAAATACTGCAACAAACAATTGTAACTAGCTTGAAGTCAATGGAAATATAGAAAACCTCAGCAAAAAGGAAACAAGCAGAAGATTTCAATATCTGAGTGAATTACAGATGACAGTCAGTGAACTTGATGTTAGATCAATCGATCTATCAAGATCCAGCAGGAATTGAGAGAAATATCATTGGAAAAAAGTTGATCAAAGCCTCCAAAGGTATAACATTTATGTTATAAGAGTCCAAGAAGAGAGGGGGAAAAAAAGATGCAATGCTAAAAAATGATTTAAAGAAAATAAAATGGTTGAAACTTTCCAAAGTTTGATCAAACCCTAAACAGTATAAAAACAAAACAAGTCCAGAAACATCATAATGAAACTATTAAAAACTAAAGACAAAGACAAAATATTGAATGCAGTCATAGAAAAATGACATATTCTCTGTAGAGGAACAAAAACACAAATACTTGTGGGTTTCTCATTAGAAATTATGAAGGCCAGAAAGAAGTGGACCAAGTGCTCAAAACAAAACAAAATAATCAACCCAGGATTCTATAATCTGCAAAAATACCATTTATGAATGAAGATAATATAAGAACATTCTCAGATAAAGAAAAACAGACTTTGTTGCCAACAAGACTGTTCTTAAAAGTATTGGTAAAGGAAGTTCTTTATACAGAAGGAAAATGCTACCAGAAGGAAATTTGGAAGTTTCAAGTAGAAAGAAAGAGCCTGACAAATGATAAGTTCCAGATACTACAGTATAATAATTTCCCTTATTTTTTATAAGGTATTTGATCATTGAGAATAAAAAAGTATAAGATTTTTCTGGTGAAGCTTTCAATTAAATTCTGGAAAATGAATATATATATATATATGCACATATATATATACATATATATATTTATGTAATGAAAGGAGATGGAAAAGGGAACTTGTACTGTGATAAGTTGTCTAAATTCAATTAGAAGTGAATATAAAATTCAACACATACCAAAAAAGGTCCAAATATACAGGCAAAGCTAGTAAAAAATTTTTTAAAGGTAAAATAAATTGGAACATTAGGTAATATTTAGATAACATGCAAGAACACAAGAAAGGGAAAGAAGAGGTTCAGAATATGGAGGAATATAGAGAAAACAAATAAAATGGCAGATCTAGTTTCAAATATATTAATAATAAATGTAAATATTTTAAATAAACCAATTAAAAGACATAGATTGTCAGAATGGATTAAAAGACATGGACAGATTATATGCTATGAAGTTCACTTCAGATATAATGATATAGATTGGGTAAACAAACATGGATAAAGTTATATCATGTAAATATTAATCAAAAGAAAGCTGAAGGTAACTTCTGTAAAAATGATATAAAAAGGACCTCTAAAAATTATCTTACCTGCAAGGCTATTTTTATTTGACCTGCCTCCAAGATCTCCCAGTGTGAGCAGGCTTTTCTCTAAGGGCATTTGTTGAAAGCAATTAAGTGCATCTGATAAAATGCATGCCTCTCTCAGGAAGTGGACAGTAGCTTGGGCAAAGGACAGGTTACCAAAAGAAACTTTAAAGGTAGAGCTGGAGAATGAGATAACCATAGGGGCTTTGAAGCTTTAACATATTACCTGGAATCTAGAAGACCACATGCAAACATTGGAGTATATGCCCAGGTCTATAAGCATCTGCAGAAAAGATCCAAGAGGGCCCACCCTGAGTTAGCCTTGAGATTCTGCTCAAGTAGGAAGTAAAGACAGACCAAACTATTGAAAGACAAAGAGAGAATCTGAAAGAAAAAGAGAGAAGCAACTTAACACTTACACGCAACCAAGGTTAATTCATTAAGAAGATACAACAATTCTAAATATAACAGATCTTCAAACCACCTGACACAATGATGTACAGAACTGAAAGAAGAGATACAAAAATCTACAATGTAGTTAGAGATATTAACATCCTTGTATTATTTTCCTAGGGCTACCATAAAAAAAGTAATACAAACTGGCTGGTTTAAACAACAGAAATTTATTGTCTCACAATTCTGGAGGCTAGAAGTCTGAGATCAAAGAGTCAGCAGGATTGGTTCCTTCTCCTGGCTGTGCCATGCCTCTCTCCTAGCCTCTGGGGCTTTGCTGGCAGCATTTAGTACTCCTTGGCTTCTAAGCTCTTCACATGGCATTCTCCATGTGTGTGTGTGTGTGTGTGTGTGCGCGCCTCTTTATAAGGACAATAGTTACACTAGATTAGGGGCCAACCCTACCCAGTAGAACCTCATCTAAACTATATTTGCATGGCCCTATTTCTGAATAAGGTCACATTTGTGGTACTGGAGTTTAGACTACAACATAGTAGTTTGATGGGATACAACCAAATCCATAACAATTCCTCTCTCAGTAATAGAAATAGTAAATAGAAACTCAGCAAAGGACATAGAAGAACTGAATTGAACCATCAATCAAGTGGATCTAGTATATGTTTATAGAACATTCCAACAACACTGAAATACATTTTTTTATAACTAGGTATGTAGAATTAACTATGATAGATTTTATCTTGGGTAATTAAAAAAACAAAAATTAAAATAATCCACAGGTAGAGAAATCTCTAGGAAAATTAAAATTATTTTAAACTGAAAGAACATGGTAACACATTGTGGAAACATTTTTGTGATGTTGATAAAGCAGTGTTTAGAAAGAAATTTGTTGTAGTGAATATTTTATTTATAAAAAGAACACAGATCTCACATCAATAATCTAAACTTCTATGTAAAGGAACCAGAAAAACAGAAGCAAAGCAAACCTAAACCAAGTGAATAAAAAATAATAATAAATATGAAAGCTGACTCTTCATAAAAAATGACAAATTTGTAGCAATGTTGACCATGTAAATAAAAGAAAGTACAATTTGCCTCAGTCAGAAACTGAAACAGTGATATTGTTACCATTTGCACACACAGTAAAAGGAAATAAGCAACTATTATGAATAATTCCAAGGTTATAAAATTCATCACTTAGCTGACATTTACTAATTCCTCAAAAAACACAATTTACCAAAAACTCAAACACTAAATAGGTGATCTTAGTATTTTGATAACTATTAAAGAAATTGTTTTTATAATTAAAACTTTTCAAAAACAGCTATCACTAGGCCTAAATAATTTTTCTGGTGAACTCTACCAGATTTTTAAAGGAGAAATAACAAAAATTCTATACAATCTCTCCCAGAATATAGAAGGGGGAACATTTTCCAACTTATTTTATGATGTTCCATTACCCTGATCTCCAAATCCCCAGAAGAAAGCATTTTTTAGAAGTGCTAATCAATCCCTCATTAATATCAGGACATAACCAAATGAAGTTTATCTCAGAAATGCAAGGCTGGTAGAAGTTTGAATATTCAGATATTAATCAATCTAGCCCCCTGTATTAACAGTCTAAATTAGAATGCCAGCATGATTATATCAATTGATGTAGAAAACATTTTTTAAAATTCACGACCTTTCTATGTTAAAAATGCTCAGCAAATTAGGAATAGCAGAGAATCCTTGATGTGGTAAAGGACATCTACACAAAACCTACAGGTAACATCATGCTTAGAGGTGGCTGTTTTCTTACAAAGATGTTCTCTAATCTCACTGCTCCTGTTCAGTACCTTACTGGAAGCCCCAGCTAGCACCAAAAGAAATTTGGCCTCATGATTCGAAGGTTTAAAAAAAAAAAAGCAAACCCATTTTTATTCATAGACAACATTATGGTCTACATGTAAAAGTCTAAGGAAACTACTAAAATAAAATCCTGGAACTAGTAAATGGTCTAGCAAGTTTGCAGGATCAAAATCAACATAGAAAAATTGAATCTCTGTATGTGAAGCAATGTACAACTGAAAACTCAAATTAAATGATCAATACTTCAAAATACTAATATTCATTTATCAATATAACAAAATATATATACCTCTGGTCCTGTAAAGATTAGATTTGTAAAACAAGGACAGTTGGGTTTTTTTGTTTGTTTGTTTTTTCCATTAAAGAATTGTGGCCACTTCAGCCGTACCAAAGGTCTGGCATACCCATTCACCTATGTTGGAATGTTTTACTTTCCTTCTTTTAGCTTAGGGGAGAAGACCTCCTACCAAAAATATTTCCTATCATTCAAATATCAGCTATAGTAAGTTTAGTCAGACCTGTGGCCTCCCATTTTGGTAATCCATTTACAAATACTTTTGAGGATCCTCCCTGGGTTTAAGATCTTCTCTAATTATAGCCCTCAGTTTAGCCTTTGATCTGAAGAGGCTTGCTTACAGCCTCATCTGGACCCATTTCCATTTAATAGTATCTTCAGAGTAGAAAGGAAATTCAGACAGAAAATTCCTAGAGTGAGTACTCAAATACAGAAAGATAGAGCAGAGCAGTAGTTAAAATTTTAGGTACCTTTTATATCATTAATCTTTCACTAGTCTTCTACAAATCTTTCAACGAGGCTGTTTTGGAATTTTGAAGACTTTTGGGGCTTCCGCATACTAATCAAAATAGGTACAGTACTATAAGCTGAATATTCTCTAAAATTTTAACCATTTAGATGTTTCTCCAATTCAAAGGATCCATGGAGCTAGCCCCATAAATATTTTTCACTGCTAATCTAATGTTAGAAAAGAGAAAAAAACACTTACCATTGTTGTTTCCAGTAGACCCTTAAGGCACAGATCCAGAAGACTGCAGGCTTTAACTGCATGCTCACAATGGTTTTAGGGTGTCAAAAAAAACCCAATTGGCCACTTCAGGACCTGATTTCCTTTAGTTTCCAATTAAGCACTTGCAAGCATACATAAATTCAGCTGGTATTCCCTTGGGGGGCTATTCGCATGCGAGCCATTTGGCCTTTGAGGCACAACTTCCAGTATTATTTCTGTAGCCGAGTTCAGATATGAGGCATGAGGTATGATCTGAACAATTTTCTGAGGAAAGTGTGGCGGGTCCAATGTGTGCTGCTTCTGAGTCTAGCTCCCCAAGGGGTTACCTTTCAGTCCGTTTGACTTTTACTTGGCTCGGTTTCTTCCTGAGTGAACCTAAAACCGTCAAGGGTGCTCGGAGCGCTAGCTGATCTGCCTCTGTCGCGACCCCTCCTGGACGAGCGGTATTTCCTTAATAGTGGTGGTGGGCTTCCCCTAGCAGACTCCTGATATCGCGAGAACTGAGTCGCGAGAATTGATCCTCAGACACTTCCGTGAGATTCTCCGTGGCTTGAGGACGCCTGAGGATGCTTTGCGCCTCAAGGAGCAAGGTATCTTTTTATTCTTCGGGAGCCGAATAATTCAGTCTCCCATTTCACTAGCAAAAGTTTTGTTCAGACCTTATATCAACTCATTTTTATTTTGATTTAAGCCAAATTTAACAAAAAATCCAGCCACTGGGCCTCTTGCCCAGACCCCCTAGGCCCTGCCTAGGAAATGCACCTGTGCCCCTTAAGACTCCCAAGTCTTAAGTGAAAACCAGCTTCAATAAAATTTTTAGGTTCACAACCCAAACAACGAGATCCGAATAACAGGAGAACTCACCGAAATACCTGAGGTACGGAGAAGCTGGTGAGGCTCACTGGGCCCATGCTGGTACCGAGCGCCAGTTCCGGGTAGACGCCTGGTGACCTCTGGCAGGTGTCTCTGATATCCTGCTGGCTGCTCCAAGCATATGTCGACCAAAACTTAATCAGTCAATCAAAGGAAGAAATGGAAAATTTTATTTGAGCCAAATTTGAGGATTATAACCTAGGAAGAGCGTCTCAGAAAGCTCCATCCATTGGAAGTCAAGGTACGGTTACATAAGTTTTTTAAGACAGAGGGCTGTACATTAAATGACTTATTATTGATAGCTTACACAATCCAGATCTAAGCGTTGTCGCCATCCTTGCAATATCAAGAAGAAATGTTATCTTTTAAGTTGTCCTCTTGTTGATGCTAGGAGAATGTTGCTCTTTATGGTTGAGCAGATGTTTCTGCCCGTGGGAGATTCTGGGTCGAGGCACAATGCAGATACCCAGTGCACAGTGTGGGGAGAGAGGAGGCCAGAGGGCAGAGAAAATTTTTGTTTAAATTTTTCTTGTCTTACATAAAATATGAATTTTCTTTCACAATAATAAATATTGATATATATATAATTAGTATATAATACTATATATAATATATATGCGTATTTAATTATATATAAAAATATATTTTATAATATATAAAATTAGCATTATATACTAATACTATATATATTCATTTCTTTATTGCATTATAAATCTTGTAATAACATTAAAATCATTTTGAAAAGTCCATTTTTTGCTATAGGCTTCTTTAAAATGCCCTACTCCTAAGGATTATAGCAATTACATTTGGATACCAATAATTAGTCAATTCTTGTAGTGGTGTCCATTTGATTACTTCCAGTAGCTTCCTATATGCCACTTTGAGCCATTGAAATTTCAGTACTGGAGAATGCATAAAAAATTGTCTTATCTGTTTTATTCATATGTGAGGAAAATGAGGGTTAGAGATATTAAGAAACTTTTCCCAATTAGGCCATGATTCCAGATCTTTTTGCAAATTTAAGTACCCTGACCCAGAATCAAAATTTGCCTTTCTTTTCTCCTTTCCTCTGTTCCATAACTTATTACAACTTATTTTCTGTTAAAATTCAGTATTATTTTCCCTGAAATTCTCCAGAGACCTGGTTCCTCAGAGTCTAGTGAGCACATTTTTTAAAAAATTTATCTTTATTGAATTAAAAAATCTTTTACGAAATCATTTAATACCAAATATATCTCAATTTTTTTCTCAAGCACATAATTTTTCAGAAGAGATTATAAGCTCCTTGAAGACAGGAATTAAGCTGTATTTGATTTGGTTATCCTTCTATATATATAGCATATGATCAGGTAGATACTGTATAATAAAATCTCTCAATATTGCTTGTCAATTTTAATCTTCTGTGATAGTGAAATTTAGTTTTTGTTATTAAAAAACATACTCTAGAAAAAGGCATTTAAAAAATACATATGCGAAAATAAGCCATGTAGGTAATATATTGTTACATTTGTCTTAAAATAAGCCTTAGGCATTCTCCCACACTTTTCTCACCATTATCTCCATCTGTAATAATAAAACATATTTTCTGATTACAGCTATTTCTGTTATCTCAAGCCTGAATCTAATTTATTTGCTATTCAACCTAACTTTTCCTGTTACAAGATTTGTTTTTCCTGTAATGCAATCCAAGGTTTTGATTTAAAAGGTAGAAACTTTTTTTTTACAACGACTTTGTATTTTAAAGAAAAAAATAAATTTAAAATAGGTTGGGAGTATTTCCCAATAAAAACATCAAACAAATTTTAATTTAAATCCAATAATTTTTATTTAAATGCATTTTAGACTAGATGAGTCCTTTGGGGAAACACAGCAATATATATTCTGCCAACAAGTAGAAATCTCAAAAATGCTTTCCTAACACAACTTTTGAAATACTTATTTACAGACAGCAAAGGATTTCTTAGAAAGCCTGTGATATTTCTAACATTGCATTGTATTTCCAAAGCTATGAAATATGATGTTCCTTCTATGACACTGTCATTAAAATTTTAAAGGCTAATTTAGAAACCACAAAACTATCAGGTAGATTTTTGTAGAGACTTGTTCTCTGGATACTGTCATTTGCTGGTTTACTTATTAGCAGAAACATGAGTTTAATTTGTTATACCCACATACATACTAATACCACATATATGGCAATAAATCATGCCATTTCCTCACTTACATTTTACCCAGAGGGTAATTTCTCAACTTCTACTTTTCCCCCAATAGTAGGAATATTGCTTTTCCTTTTCTACATACAGCACAACCTTGATTGCTGGCTTAAATCCTCTGGTAAAGTAATCATACTTTAGGGCAGATACACTACACTCTGGAATTTGAATACTGATGACTTTTTTAGAAGATGTAGATTAAATTAATCTCTGAAAAGTTAAAGGATGTGTCATTAGGGCATTTAAAAACACAAGTCAATGTCCTAAATCAGAGATTTAGGATTTAAATCCATGTCAGAGGTTTTTTTTTTTTAAATCCTCATGAGAGTGAAAAATTGGATTTTCACCCATACACTGGGCATCCAAGTAGGTGATATACTCATTTTCTCATCTGAGAAAAATTTGAAAATGTCTAATTTCTCTTCTGTATTTTAAGAAGTACATAAATAAAAAACAAAACAGCATTTTAAAAACTTGTAGAAAAGATACATTTTTTATGAACACTTTTACCCGTTGAAAAGTCTTTTAATTTCTTTTTTAATCACAGTCCTTTGACATGTCAAAGGTTCTTTTTGAGAGTGATTTTGAATTGCATTTGTCTATTCTAATAAATTGTTAAACTTGCAAAGGGAATCAAACCTGAAAAGTTAGCAAAAAAAAAGAGATCTTTTCCCCCTGAATTACCAAGCGATCTATCTAAAATGTTTTCCCTGGAGAGAGTTGGGTTGAACTTCTACCTTAAATAACTGTTCTAAAACCTCAGTACACTCACTTAAAATAACTCTGAATTAGGAAAATAGCCAAAGGCACAAGAAAGTACTTTACAGACTTAGAGAATTAATCTCATTTAGCAAAAAGAAAGCAAATTAAACAACAAAAAAAGGGCTAAAATGTACACATCTGAGTTGCACTTTCACCAGAATCCTCCCTTTTCTGTGTTACATAAATTTGGAAAACAACCAATGGCTCATTCTCTCCATTTTCTTTCTTCTCACTTTCCCCATTTCCTTCTGATTTATTTGGGTCAAAATGATGCTCTCTCTTTTTTTTTTTTATCACTGTTCACTTTTCTCCATTTTGAATTTAAGCATTTCCCTATGCTGTTCTTATTCCACACCCTCTGAGGCAAGATAGACCCTTTCTACCCTTAAACTTACCATAAATCCTTTCTCTAGAGATTTTCCTGTTAAAATGGAATTGATATACAACGTCTAGAAAAATCCCTTTAGAATGTAGAAGTCTATTTACTGCCTCCTTGTAAAAATGCATTTTTGTGTCCAGGTAGCTTTATTGGGAATGGGAATTTAATATTCATATATTAAACTCCCCAATCGCAAAGAAACAATTTAAAATCCCGGAATCATATATTTCAACATCATCTTTTCAACGGACAAAACATGAAAGCCTTCTCAGTGAGGTCAACTACCCAGCTACCAACATCCTGTTGGTACTGAGATAGGGACTTTTCTAAGGCAAGATACTGACCGTATAAAATATGAATACTGCTCTTTTTTTAGATTTTAAGTCAGTAGTCACATTTGGAAATTCTAAGAGTTACAGAGTTTGAAAAACTTTGCACAGGTATGATCTTTTATCTTTAAGGAAGCTAACTTTCAATTTAATGCCAACTGTCAATTAACCTAAACTGAAAGAGCTGTAGAAAATAAAACAGTCCATAAAATAAAACCATTTGCAGCAACATGGATGGACCTAGATTATCATACTAAGTGAAGAAGTCAGAAAGAGAAAGACAAATACCAAATTATATCACTTATATGTGGAATCTAAAAAATGATACAAATGAACTTATTTACAAAACAGAAACAGGCTCACAAACACAGAAAACAAATTTATGGTTACCAGAGGGAAGAGGGGGAGGGGAGGGATAAATCAGGAGTTTGGGATTAGCAGATACAAATTACTATATATAAAATAGATAAAAAAGTTCCCTGTGTATAGCCCAGGGAACTATATTCAGTATCTTGTAGTAACCTATAATGAAAAAGAATATGAAAAAGAATATATGCATAAATATATACATGTATAACTGAATTACTGTGATGTACGCCAGACACTAACACAACAGTGTAAATCAATTAAACTTCAATAAAAGAACAAACAAATAAATAAATGAATTAAACATTCTAGGAAAGAGGTTATATGTCAACCAATCCAACTAGGAAATACATGTAAATATCTATGTAAATCTTTATCTTTATCTCTAGCTATAAATACAGCTATCAATAGATAGATAATCCACCAGAGTCTAGTGCAGAGACAAAAATCCCATCAGTTATCTTAATAGAGGTTTTTATATAGAGCGTATTGTTAACTTGCTATAAAATTGTTAACCAGATAGCTGAAAAACCAAAAACAGTAAGTGAGGGTAACACTGTGGTTAACAACTATAGGAAGCAGCTAACACCCTGCCAAAGCTTGAAGGTTTGTATTCTTCTAAAATTCATATATTGAAGCCTAATCCCCAACGTGCTAGTATCCAGAGATGGTCCTCTTGGAAGGTGATTAGGTTCTGAAAAGGGAATCCTCATGAGTGGAATTAATACCCTTATAAAAGAGGTTCCATATAGGAGGTTCTGGAGGTTCCCTTTCCCCTTCAGCCATTTGAGGACACGGGAAAGAGGGCTGTGAACCAGAAAGCAGGACCTTACCAGACATCAAATCTTTCAGCACCTTGGTCTCGGATTTCCTTTGTTTATAAGCCACCAGTCTGTGGTATTTGTTATAGCAGCTAACAAACTAAGATACACCCTTTTGCATGGCAAAGAATCGTGAAGATAAAGAAGTTGAAAGGCTTTTCAAAGGGTAAAAGGTTTCAGGGAAAAAAAATGTATATTTTTCTACAGGCTTTTTAATACTGCTATTTTTCTGATGTATATACCTTTTAAAAAGTAGAAGGAAAATGAGTCAAATTTTTTTCTTTCTGTTTCTGTGAGCCTTACTTCTGCAACACTTCTTCACCCTGATACAGTTGCTTCCCGTAACAGCAGCTGAATCCAATTTTTCCACATTAAGCTTCCTCACTGGATTTCAGTGGGAGGTTACAAGCAATTAAAAGGTAATCACACCAGCAAAAATAATACCAAAGATAAATTCTATGAAGCAAATAAATGATAATAGTATAAAAGTAATCACAGAGGGAATGTTATATACATTGATTCTGAGAGGCCTCCTCAAAGAGGCAACATTTGATGTAAATAAGAAAAAAAGTTAGCTGTACAAAAAGTATTTCAGGCAGATGAATAATCAGCATAAAGGCTGAGACCCTGAAGTAGAAGTTAGAAGGCATGTTTAAAGACCAGAGTTGAGAGGGACAGTGTGGTTATTGTGGACTGAGCAAGAGGGAACACCTGAACACCTGTAAAAGCTGAGGTTAGAAAAGTGGGCAATCATGAATTGGAGTTGGGGGGACTGTTTGTTTTCATTTTGGTGGGAAGGGAGGTTAGGGGTTAGATCCTAGAGGGTTTCAAGCAAGGGAGCAATATAATCAGATTTACATTTTTTTTACTGTGTGTTCCATAACTCATTGTAATTAAAGTTGGACTTTTACAGTATCAAATAATAAATAACCATTATCCAGCTAATTTGATCCAGCACTAATTTTGGATTCTACATTGATTAAGTTAAATGTTTAAAACCAACTAGTCCATCAGTACTTTTTCTGTGCTTTCCATGTTCCCATATGATGTGCATGCTATAGCACTATGGCAGGCACATACTTCTAGGTTTATAATAACCAGGAGTTATTGGGTTGAGATCCAAATTTAATGTTATTAAACCAGAACTGTCATGGTGCTACTCAAATGGAAGATCTATTTTCAAGGCTCACTCCAGTAAGGAAGTGAATCTTGTTTCTAAAGTGTAATCTCTCCCAAGGTACGAAAATTATGAATCTGATGATAATACAAATATTGCTACAGATAATTCTTATTCTGAAAAGTCTGAATAATAGCATCACATGATCAATTTAGATATCATATTAGAATGAAGCAAAGCTTCTCCTGAAAGACAATGGAAAAGTACATTTGGAGCAATTGCTTAAAACAAATCTAATCCTATTAATGAGAGACTCTGAAGCAAAGAGCAGACATCATAGCATAGTATCACAAATAGCAAAAGGACCACAAGAAAAGGATTCAGAAAGCAGCATTCTTTCCCTTATGGCCAAGTCAATTAAAGGTTATCACAACCAATTCTCCAGTGTACCATGTAGAACTGGCAGGTTAATATACAGAATCATCTCTATCAACAACTCAGCAAGGGGAAAAACTGTTTATAATGAGTTTTATTCATTTGTTCCTTTAACATATATTTACAAGACTTCTTTTATTTGCCAGAACAGTTCTGGGTACTGGGAATGTACAGGTAAAAAGATAGTTTAAAAAAAAAAAAAGCCTATATTCATGATACTTACAGTTTTGTATGTGTTAATTACAACAAACTAAATTGAGTTCTCATAACAAACTGTGAGATGTCATTTTCAATAAATTAAAAATCAGGGATGGATTCATGGAGGTATTTGGAGTTAGACCTTGAGGAAAGCAGGCAGCAAGAGAGATGAGACTCAGAAATGGAACTATATCTAGTGTTGATAAGCAAAATGAAGCTTTAAAAATTAATATGAAAAAATTAATGGCTATCCAAAATATGTTGTTATAGAAGAGATAGAAAGATTGTACAGACTCAAACAAAATATGTCATGGCTATGGGCTTGATCATGATGAAAAATAGCATAAATGGGATGAGAAGTCACTAAGTTCTAAAGACTGTTTTCACATCTTGTTAGTTTAAGAAGAAAAGAAGAAAGAAGGGGAAGGAAAAGATGCATGGAAGAATGAAAAAAGGCAAAGATGAAGGAAAGAGAGAGAGATGAAGGTAGAGAGAGGAAGGGAGGAAAAAAGGAAGAAAGGAAGGAAGGGAGGAAAGGAAGGAAGGAAAGGAAGAAAGGAAGAAAGGAAGGAAGAAATGAGGAAAGAGGGAAAGTCATTTCTCATTGACTCTCTATTCTTAGGTGCTAGTCTTGATCCACCTTGATGAGTCCTGTCCTATCCTCCTTTCCCAGTGTTCCCAAATACTTTATTGTTTATCACCTAATTAGATTACAGATTTTATTTTTGTTTATAAAAACTATTAACATGCTTTTGAAAGGGACATGTACTTCAGATATGTAATCATCGCTATTCAGAAACAGGCAGATATTTTAAGAATATATAGCTCACTGCCCTGCCATTCTTTGTAGGCAAAAGAGTAGTAGAGCTATTCATTGTTGTTCTCTTGACTAGAAAATCCCCATGATATGGGTTTGCTGCCTTACGATTGTTTTTATCTTAAATCTAAGTTACAATTTCTTTTCCACTGAAAATCTAGAAAATTATTAGATTAAATATATTCACTTTACAGTGCTTCCATATCAAGTGTAAACCCATATCATACACATTAGTTGAGGATAAAGTGAAGAATAAATTACATGTTGTCAAAATGGTGTTTCACAGCAGATTTTTTCAAGAAGACACAAATTATTATATACAACCATGACAGAAAACTCAGTTTAGAACTGTGGAGTCTACTTTTTGAACCCTTCTCTCCTCTGGAGAACAGAATAGTGCCCTCTTTGATAGAGAAGCAAAAATAAGGTATCATTAAAATCCAATATCGATCTTACTAAGTTTGTGGAAAGGTTCACTTTTACTTTCCTAACTCATATACAAAAGATAAAGTCATAGTGGAAATACTTCTTCTGAATAATGTATTCTGAGTTAAAGTCAAGGATCAAATTCTTAAATCAGTTACCTGAATCCTAGCCAGCATCAAATGTCACTAATGATTTTTTTTTAATTCAAGCAATTAAGGAGCACAAAGTAAGGAGAGGTCTGGGACAGCTTGTGTGTCTCAAAAAAATTTCTTTCTGCATTGGACATGTACTCTCTGTCTCAGAATAATTTATGAGGTCTCTGCATGCACAACGTATAACATACATATTGTATAACTCATGAAGTCTCTGTAAGATGTGCTGGTTATCTCACATAGCAGGGAGCACTAAAGTTATGAAACATCTCCAATTTATCTCTGCCATGTATCTTAGCATTGTACAGCTTATATCACAGTCTCTAGGGAGTCATACCTCATAAATACATAGATTTGTAGGATTGTTGTTGTTGTTGCCATAAGTGATTCTCAGTCAATCAGGGACATCCTGTTCAAAGCATTCCATAGGTAAGGATTCCATTCCTAGGAAATGCCCAGGGTCCAGGTCACCTGCCTTCATTTTTCTTTTCCTCTCAAAGCACCTCCCTTCAATAACTGAGGATAAATGAATCACACACAAGTTAGTTGCTTTAATGTCTTCCTCCACATATTCAAACAATGCTTTATAAAAGAGAGAAGGGAGAACAATCTATGCCTATTGAAAGGAAACATTTATACTCCTGTTAAAAAAAAAAAAGAGAGAGAGAAGAATCAACCATTGGATTCTTAGCAAAAGTTGCCTGCGGACCAAGCAGATTTCCTTGACATCAAGCAAATTTTACCCTCCATAATGGAGACTGTGTTGCTATGGTAGCATGGTTTACATTAATTGGAGAAAACTACTCTTAAAAGGGGAAAAAAAAAAGCTTCTCAAAGAGGTGCATCTATGGCTTTAAGTGTTTTTTCCCAAATGTGGAGAAAACTTGCCACTTTATAGGAGCTTTTAAAACAAGGAGTAGGTATTTTACTTTTAATAAAAAAATAGTTGAAGATAAAATGTATTGTCACCATTTTAATGATGTCAGATACAGCAATCTTACTGAGGACATCCTTTTTGTTAGATTTAACTTGAATTTCTTTTGTCCTAAATCCTGAGGAGAAACCAAGGATTCTTGGGAGATTATTATTTTTTCTATTTTTAATATTTTGATTCACTGGGAATACAATAATTACTATTTGCATATTTGAAGTGAAAAAACTAAGAAAAACAATTTGCACATATACCTATGTTCAAAACAATTATAATATTATTATACCCATTTCACATTGGAATTAAATGTAGCTGAAAGAAACTAGCAGCTATGCCTGCCAACATAAAGCTAGTTGTTAGAGAAAGGGTGGGCAGCAGATTCAGTTTTCTTTTCTAGTGCTGGAAGAAAAAAATAAATTTGCCTAGCACTTTCTGTGAACCAGGGACTGTGCTAAGTACATTTTCCATAACCTTAAGCCTCTCATATTATTATTATTTATTTACAGATTAAGAATCTCTGAACCTCAGAGAAGTTAAATAAAAAGCTCATGATCACATAACTATTAAGTTAAATAGCTTGGATTCAGACTCAGATTAGACACCAAAATGATACTCTTCTCACTGAAGACATAATACTTGTTTTTTTACTCAGTGCATATTACATTGGCCAAACTAAAGCCCAGTCCAATAAAGTTCTAACACAACTCAGTCCAATAGAAGTATGATGAAAAACACAAATAGTAGCTAATATGTAACTTTAAGGTTTCTAGTAGTCATACTTAAAGAGTAAATAGAAACAGTTGAACTTAATTTTTAAATTATGTTTTATTTAAAAATAAAATATTTTATTAATCATTAAAAATACCATTTCACATGTAATGAATATAAAGTTGATAATGAGTATCTTACATTCTTGTTTTTTGTATGTCACCTAAGTCAGGTGTGTGTTTAGCACTTGCAAAATAACTTCAGACTAGCCACATTTCAAGTGTTGCAATAGTTACGGCTAAAATAAATAAATACGTGACTAGTGGCTACTGTTTTGAACAGTGCAGTTTTAATACACATGGGAATGTTTATTTTTGATATAGAACTATGCTTTTTATTTTTAATATTCTGTAGGTCTTTGGCCTCCATGTATATATTTGATAAATCTTACTGGCCAGGGGCCAGAAGATCAGAGTAGGCAGGTGCCGGGCAATTCTGCCAAGGTAGCTAGAGTTTAGTGAGTCACCAACCTTAATCTCATTCCTCATCCTCTCCCAAATAGTCCACCAAAAACATGACATGATTATCACCATATCTGAAAACCAGAGATCCAGTAAAGAGGCTTTGGAAACAGCAGACATTCTATGGTAGATGAAAGAACCAGAATTTAAACTGGAGTTTTCAAAAGTTATTCAGAATTTCTCTCCATGATGTATATAGCTGTAAATTGCCTAAGGCAAATAATGAAGTTTATTTTTATGTGACTTTTCATGTAAATAATATGTGTGCGATACCTATAATCTGCTTTTAAATCTCTTTCTTAGACTTCCCTAGTCAACCTGCTTCCATATGTTTAGTTTCCTGACTAGCTGTGATCATATATTTCCATACCTTGCTTATGAAATAAGCAAGTGCTTGTGTCTTCACATTCAATGAGCTTTGCCAGTGTAAAGTACTTGCTTAGGTCAGTTTCAATAGTTTTTCCTCATGGCTGAGAGGACCTCTGAACAGCACAGCACTGTAAAGCAGAGATCTCTCCATTTCCCAAATGAAAATAAACCCCAATTCTTTCACTAACTTCAGATTTTAAATGTTTTGTTTCTGCATGTACACCATGCTGTTCTACATCTGTATGTTGCAGAGACAATAATGACAAATGTTGACCTCTGAATATTTCTTCTTTAATGAGGAGCATGTGTGACTACCAGTGTGTGTGGCCACACATGACTGTTGGAGAAAAAAGCAAATGGAATTTCTAGCAGTGGTGCAGACTGTACATGAAATTGATTCATAAATCCACTTTTACACATAATGGAATGGTCATCTCTAGAGACTGTATCATGAAAATACAGCTATTGTCCACAAAAGGCAAGAGTCAGGACTTAACCTTGTTTACTCCCTCCCTCAAACTTGTCTACTCTACTCCTTAAACCTGCTACTCAGAGGTGCCCAGGATCCTCATTGCAGCAACCAGACACATAGTTTCCACACCAGCCACTTAATTACTCCATTTTCCACCCACTCTGCATCTAGACTGTATGAAATCCCTTGCCTTGATCTTACAACTCCATCTACAAATTAAATATACCTTCTCTGACCTCATGAGTCAAAGACAAATTAACTCTCATGATTGTGTGAACAGTATCTTCCAGTAATCCGCCATTATGCACAGAATAACAACCAAAGTCCTGACCATGGAATCCAAGCCCTAATACTTTCTAGTTTCTAAGTATGTCCTAATTTTATTTCCTTCCATTTTTTATCTCTGTTATTCTTTTTAGCCATACACTGTCTTCCTGCTTCTTACTCAACCAAGTGTACTCTGTCCCCAACAGCTTTTTCCTTTGTCTGCCATACTCTTCCACCAACCATTAGCATGTTCACCCCTTCACTGCGTTTAGGTCTCTGCTCAAATGTCTTTCTCCCCTCACCATAGCTGAAACAGGATTTCCTATCTCCCTCAACACTTCTGCTTTTTCTTCAGAGGAAAAATCATTCTCAGTTGTAGTATATACTATATATGCACTTGTTTATATTTTACCATCTATCTTTCTCAAAAGTTCACTAGGACAGAGGTAACATGCATAGTACTTGTTTGAATATAAGTGTTTCCTAGTAATGTATGACTCTTATTTTCAATAATGAAGATAGTAACTACTACCATGTATTGAATGCTTATTTGAGCGAGACCCTTTGTATCACATGCTGGAATTAAAAGATATCTATCATTTCAATAATCCTGTGAGCAGATATCAAAATGCCTATTTAGGATGAGGATATTGAAGCCAGATCCAAACCTTATATCTTTATTTCTGTTTGTTAGAAGGCCACACAAAAAATGTTTTGCCTTCATTCATTGTCACAGAGATCCAGGAGGCCTCTCAGAAATGCAGCTCCAATTTTAGTCACCATGATAGACACACAGAGAACATATTTTTAGACTGGAGTGTCTTTAATCACTCAGCAAACAGTGTCATTTAGATGAGTACTTTCTTAGTCTGCCATCTATAGTGGTGCCTCCTGTGAATCGGTCAACCTTTAATTGCACTCTTTTGGTTTCAAGAGGATTGCGTTTTGAATCTATGCCCTTTTATTCTTGCCTCTGAATCTTTATTCTAAGATTAGTTCCCCTTTGTCTTGTAGTTGTTATTCTTACCTCATGGTTTTGAATGACTTCAGTTGTTGGGGCTGATACCTACATTAATCCTGCCACCTCGACTAGTCCTGTTAAAGTATGTTCTTGGCTCACCTATTAGATTATTTGTTCTCACCCTTGAAACACAGCCCCTTGACAGCAGGCCTCATCTACAAGTATATTTAGAAAATGGCTAGGATGTCAAATATTTATTCCTGTTAAAAAATTTAATATGTTCTCCTGGGGCCTGATTACAGAATATTTTAATGCTTACAGATTTGTTCAGTGGCATAGGACTGGTTTGTTTCCTAGGAAACAAATGCACTTATACTGCACTGCACCCATCCTTAATCACTAAATTCTATAATTTCTTCGCAAATGTATATCTTTTAGAAATTGTTTATTTTTATAGGAGTTACCAGCTACAATATCACTGCAGTAACATTTATAAATATGCTATCAGTAAAAGATTATTTCAATTTATCCTAAAATGTGAGAGAGAGGTTTAACAAAGTAACCTTAAGATAACAATGCACATTCTTTTATGGCTTAGTTGCATGAATAACGCTGAAGTGAATTTGAGCGACGTATAGACTTCCCTCTGTTGTCAGCCTCAGTCTCATTCTCTTTTTCATAGAAAAGATAGGTTAGTAATTTCTTCATTCAAGAAAGTGGTTTGAATTTGGATGTCTTTCTCTTCTAACCAAATATTAACTGAAAGCTTTTAGGATCCCACGGAAGGGACAATGCATTTTTAAAGTGATATTTTAGCATTCAAGCCATTCATATTCCTCAATGTGAATATAATTTTTATCTAAATGATTCCAGAGGAAAATAGATTCATTTGACTACAGTGCTTCTAAGTCCAGTGGGAAGCTCACCATCTTAATATTGAATCTGTAAATCCTTTCCACCAGGGGTGATTAACAGCTTTGGCAAGTGTTTATTTTACTTTAAGAAGAATATGTAATTTCCTGGTACAATGCAGACAGATTTCAGTCTATTTCTCCCTCCACATGTCACACTCATACCATGGGCTCCCATGATCTGGCTTACCTCTATTAGATTTCTATTTTGCATGGTAAGGTGATAGTCTAACAAGTTTTTATAGTTTAGTGAGCATACATCAGTCTGTTCTATGATTCATTTATACTTGATAAAAAAAATTCCTCGACAGTTCTGATAAGAAGTAATAATGGTGAATAACTTCCAGATGGCACTTTTGCTGTACTACACGTGTGGTCTGAGCTATCCATGGGATAAAAACTTCTATTAGTGCAGAAGTGGGCTAGTCACATTACTTTTTGTATTCAAAGCCTCGGTGAACTGTACTCAGACAGCTCCTGCCATTAGGCACATGGGAAGTAAGTAGCCATATAAGGACATTGACGGCTTGTACACACATTCCAAACTCAACCAGCAAGCAAAAGCTTAAGTGGAAAACAATTCACTGTACACAGGCTTTTTATGAAGATGTGATTTAGATGCCTTTGTTGGAACATCCAATCATTTACAGATCCGTAATCAGATGGAGTTGGCCAAAAAAGAGTTATTGGAAAATTCTAGTGTTCAATCTTTCTATTTTCATAAGTAACAGTGAAATTAGTGACATCTCTTGCCTTTAAAAGAAAAACTGAGAATCTAGGACATTGCTGTTTTTTACCCATTATATATCCATTTTTGGTCATTTAATCATTTTTAATGAATTAAATATTGATTAAATGAATTTCAAACAATCAGAATCCTTAGATAATAAGATTTTTAAGAGAAAACTTTTTCTATACTTTTTGTGAAGAGGAAGCCGATAGTCAGGGAAAGAAAGATGATTGAGGAGTTTGTTCTGAAAGTTTCTCAATGTCCTCTAGTCACTTTTTATAACAATCTTTTTCATCTAGTTCTGGAAAATTATAATTCATGTTCAGGATGATGACCTTGAGGTACAATAAAAACAGTGAACTATAGAAATAGGATTGAATTAAGTTCAATATATTAAGGTACAAAAACAGACAATTTTAGTTTATGAAGTTTTACAATTAAGATTTAATTTTATTCTCACCCTAATTTAATAAGACTCAATTAACTAGAATATAACCCAAAAGCTAAAAATTCTGTTTATTGAGATTTTTACATGTCTTAAGCCTCTTACTGAAGAAGACAATAAATTTATATTTAAATTAAATTGTTCTCTTTCTGAAAAATGAGAGAAAATAGAAGCCAAAAACAGGCAAAGAGTTTATTTTGCTCATATCAAAATGGTCATGTTCTTTACTATGAAACTTGTAAAATTGTATGCATATGTCCAACATCACAGCTTTTCAAAATCTCAACCTCTTTATAGAAACCTATATGAAAAGATGGCCCTAGTTATGACAATAAAAAGCATTTACTGAATCACAGTTTTCAAAATGGCATTTAATTAGTGGCAAATCATATTGAATTATTTTTCCTTATAAATATATGATACGGACACAAATGTCTTAGTAACCCAAGATCCATGACCGTTCTACTTTTGAAATAGTCTCAAGTATTTTCAGAGAGTAGGATGTTATTTCTTTTTAATTTCCTGGTCAAAGCCTAAAATATAAATTGCAAATTAGAAAATCCTCTGAGGATAGAGTTCAGCAAAGGAACTGTTTCAAGGTAAGTTTTATATTAGGTTCACTCATTTTAATGAGCCTTTGTTAGAAACCAAGCAAGCAAATACTCTAGACTGAAGAGTTACACACAAGCTATCTTTTAGAGAAACCGTTGTAAATCAGAACCTCTAACTATCTGCTTATATTATGAGGTTGACACAACAAAAGCATAAACTGATAGCTAAATGAGATAGCTTTTATTAAGAAAGAAAATGAGACTTCAAATTAGAATATCAACTTAAATATCAGGTTTGAAATAGGCTAGAGACCAACTGACACTACATTTCTATTTAAATTAAAAAATTGACGCTGCTCTTCAATATGTGATGTAGAAAAAGGAATGGATAAAGTTTATTTTTTAAATATGGACGTAAGTTGATGAGAGAGCCCATGAATGCACATGCACACACACACACAGGGCAATGGTGGAAAATATGACGTTAATCAGTGAGAATTAGATGAGTCACTTTAATCCCTAGGAAACTTGAAGGTGAAAAAAAAAAAATCTTGTATTCAAGGGACTCATTTTCCTCAGTACTTGCTAACCTTGGGCTGTCTACTTATAACTACAAATTGTCCTTAGCTTGAAAAGAGCGTTTTAATATTTAAAATTATTGGTCTATAGTATCCATGTAATTTCTTCAGCCATAGGGCTTCATTTCCTTTGATGTGTATCAGGGTTCCAACTGATATTATGACTACTCCTGCTGTCTCTTAGCCTTAAGAAAGGTTTCTGTCTCTCTAAAACTGATACCAATCCCACTTGGAGAGGGAATTTCATCTATTTCTATAATAATAGTGAGGCTCAGATGGATATGGTACTCTCCTGAATAAGAGATTCCACATTTAAATTTGATCATTATTTTATCACTTTTAGTTTTTTGTGTTTTTTCCTCTAGGATTCAAGGTATCTCAGCAACAATGCCTCTATAAATAAAATCACCTTAAGTCCAAAAAGAATCTAGGCAGCTTCAGGATCTCCTATATGGTTATATAGTTCATATGTATGTATATATACACCCAGGAGAAAGTAGCAGAACACATTTTATTCCCTATTTCTCAAATATTACTCAAATACTTACTTTGAATAAGAAAACCTCACACTTAACTATAAAAAGAATAACGTATACAAAAATGTAATAATTTGATAATGTCACAAGAACTTAACCTTCAAACGAGGTTTTAAATGTGGTAATAAAAATCAATTTGATTTTAATAGATTCCAAATTATTCTGATAGATAAGACTAAAGCAGCCACTTTGTTACCTTTTTTTTTGTTAAACATGACATACTTTCAAGTTCTCGCTCCTTGAAGCTACATTAAGCTGAAAACATTCTTTTTCCACCATTGATAGCTAAAATAATCTTTAAAATCATCTGTTCCTGACTGGTGGCTGGAAGTTGTTAAAGTGTAACAAAAACATTTGTTCTACAGAGCACTTTTATATAGACATTTTCCAATACACATGACATTCGACATTCATCTTGATTTTTGAAAGTGAAATATACCAAACACCTACAAAATCAATACACTATGAAGCAAGATTAAAATGATTTTAAAACAGATTTTGGATAAAATATTAAAAGTAGAAACAGATTTGTCAATGGATTTCTGAGGTTAGAGCCAAAAAGAAAAATCACTTTTTTCCTCATGATCATCAGGTGAACTCTGACAACTCTAGTAATACTCTGTCCCAAGAATGAAGAATTGGTGGTAATTACTTTCATCAAATACAAAGAAACAAAGACTTCAATCTCATAATCCAAATAAAACCCTGAAGAACTCAAAGATGCCTTGAAGTCAATCCTTTAGCTGACGAGAAATCAATGGATGGGTAAGATTGCTGTGATAACTCTGGTGTCACTTCAGTTTAAGTTAGAAAAAGACTGGAGCATTTTGCACCATCTAAGGACATGATTGTTAGCAGGGTCAGCAGTCAAGATTTAAATAATCAACATTTAAATAATGTTTTGGGGGCAAAATGAATGTCATTCTGCATAGCAAGTCAAGTAATAATAATATGACTAACATTAAAATTTCTGTACTACCACTTTTCTAATAATATTCTAATATTATTTTTGTTGTTATTGCTCATTTTATTTTTTTCTGCTTCTCTGCTTTAGTCTTGATGTATTTTTATTTCTATTGACATCTTTTAAGTTAATTAACTCTAATAGCCATTCGATATTTGAAATCAGTTTTTTTAGAAATATTCCACTTTCTACTGTATTTCTGTTATATCCTTGTGTTCTAAGTCCAGTATTTGTAGTATCCAATTCTTGAGTTTTCCTTTATCATTTGGTACATTTACCTGCCTTTTCATGTGTCTTTAATGTTATGTAAAGGAACTATCAAGGCTCTAAATCAGTGATTTTATTTTTCCTTTCTTACCCACGTTCTCATGTTATCTATGCCAATGTAGCACTCCAAAAATACCTCATAGGGGAAACTGGCTCTCAGGTTGGAGATGTTCTAGGTCTCAGCATTTTATGCCATCACACGTGGTTATCACAGGCTCTGCTACTTTTTTCTCCTTTGGTAGTCTTTGGTCTAGACACAGGAGCAAATGCCTTCAGGAGGATAAACTGCCAGAGATCTCAGCCTAAGACAGGCTCTTCTATCTTTGGAAATTTAGTTGATTTAGTTCTCTTTATTTAAAAATCCCTATGATGCTTTAAAAACAAGATTTTTTTTCTCGTTTGTGTTGCAGCAGCTATGAGTTTCTGGATCTATTATCTTATACCTATAAGTAGGCAGCCTCAAAAGGAATGATTCTTAAATTTGAATGTATGGCTTTGCATTAAATCTCCTTGTCTTTCTTGAAGTTATATTCAGAATGTGCAGCCATTTGCATTTTCTTCTGAGAAGGGAATTTGTATAGAAGAATGTTTTGAAAAAAATTTTGGTAGAACTAGCAGTGGAATTTAGAATAAGTATTCTCTGACACAGAAAAGAAAAAGAAAAATCTAAACAAACAAACTCAGTTAATATAGCAAAGGATAAAACACAAGGAAACAAGTAGAAAAAATAAAAATCATAAAAAGGTGGTGGCAAACGTAGGATCAATTTTGTTCATTATAACAATATATAGAAATAAAATCACTTTTATTATTAAAAACGTGTTGAATTGACTGCAAAAGCATATTCAAGTGCATACTATTTATAATACAGACAAAGAAACATGTTAAACACAAAATGTTTAAAAGTAAAAGACTAAGCAAAGCTTTATTAGGAAATCTCAAGCAAAAATAAAATAAAACTCATAATATTATCACTAAAATTGTTCACAAAAAGCATGAGACAAGGCTAAAATGATAATTTTATTTTGATGAATTTACAATTCAACATGAAGATAAAATGGTAATTTTATTTTGATGAATTTATGGTTCAACATGAAGATAAACAGAAACAATGCTTTATTAAAGGCACTGACGTTCATTTAGATGAAAATAGGAGATGCAGATTTTCAAAAGCTTGTTTGGCAAAATAAAAGATAATGAAAAGAAGACCCACCATATCAAATACTGTATTATAATATATGCTATTTTATTATAAAGCTGTTATTGTAATCAGGCAGGTAATATGTCACAGAAATACAAAGACAATTAGTAGAATAGAACTCAAATAATTTAGAATATAATTAAATTGTAATTTCAATGCAATGAAAAAAACAGTAATTTTTAATGTATACCACAGGGATTATTTAATAACAGTTTGGGAAAAATAATAAAGATAGGTCACGTGATAAACTTAATTTCATGGGGATTAAGAGTTAAACACAATGGAAGACTTAAAATAATAAGAAATTTTAAATAAAGTAAATATTTATACAAACTTGAACTATGGAAAATTTTGTCATGTAGAATATGAGAGGTAGGAATCATATTGGAATAAAATCATGACTTGAAATTTTTAAAAATGTTATTTCACATATACATTATACATATATATATCCTATCTATGTATCTATCTATGAAAGTTAAATAAACATGAAAGTTGAATAACTGAAGGAGTACATTTTGCAGCACTTATTAGATATAGGATACATATTCTTAGAATATAAGGAACTATCACAACTTCTAAAATTGAAAATGCATTGCAAATAAAAAATTATTTTAGGCCATGAGCACTTAATTCACACATACACACAAACACAGAAACACACAAACTCCAATTAGAAAAGCTAAATACTGCATATTTCTACTTTATCAAAATAATTAAAGGATAATATGTTGAAAATATAATAGTCAACAATGTCAAAAGCATGGTAATCAACAGTATTAAGAACAGGGGACACAAAGATCTTTATATAATGCTCTTGGAGTTGTAAATTTGTAAAACTACAGTATTTTAAAGTGTTTTGAATATAAAAAAATGCTATCTATAACAGTGAATTGGCATAATGAGGGATTGGGTAGTAAGAAGAGAATGGCAAAGAATATAGGAATGACATATATACTGTAAGAGCAGATAACATAGTATAAATATGTAATTGCATTATATATAATAAATGTAACCTAATGTAGTATAATGCAGTATAGCCACAAACCATAGCAATGTAATAGCACCCCTACTCCTAGGGCTGAGATGCAGCCCTCATGAGAAAGGGTTTGGCTGTGACAAAGAATTCACTGTGGTGCTGCACCTGTGGAATTTGCTAACTAGTTAGAAATCCTTCCTTTAGGATGCTGGGCAAAGATGTCCAAATGTTATTGTCTCAGCAGAGGCACTGCTACAAAATCACCTGAGGGAATTTCTGGGGATGCTGCTGGGTGCTGCTGGCTGCTGTACACCACTAGAGCTGATGGTTGGAGAAGCTGTGAATGTTGCAGTGTGTTGCATTGTGCAGTATCGTGATACTGGAGAATCTGTATGCACTGCAGAATCTGGACCTTGGAGTAGTTGCCCAGGCTGAAGAAACAAGTTGTGCTGCGGGAGACTACCAAACAAGCACGCTGGACCGGGGATCCAAACCCTTTCCTTCCTCAGTCTCTTTCCAGTGCCTGCTGCTGATAAAGCTTAACACCTGGTCAGCTGACAAAGAAACCCATTTTAAATGTCTCAGATCCACTTTGACAGAACAAATGAAAATGTTGAATTTGAATTTGGAGCTGAGTGGCAATAAATTGATAACTAGCACACCATTGTTTTAGAATATTTGTAATTATGTTTAAGTAGATAGAACATGCATAATGGTGGAAATGCAGAGGTATTAAAGATACAATTTTTTTACTTTCCAGTTGGCCTGGGATTCTGTTCTTGTTGTGAAGCTGATGTAATCTTGATACCTAATTCTGCCTCTATAGGTCACTGAGGTCATGAAAGTTTTCTTTATTCATTTTTGCATTATTTCATATTTAAGTTTATAACTCTGCCAGTTTTCACAATTCCAGGGAAGGCTTTACACGTATTCTGTGGAGAGGGTGCCCCTTGGAATCATGCAATACTCAATTCACATGGCAACTTATGTTGGCCCTGCCAACTACATAGATGCTTGATGAAGGAACATACCTTCTCTGAACATTAACTTTCTCATAAATAATAACAGTGAGCTAGCCTAAATTATCTCAAAAGCCTTAGGACTCTATGCCATTTCTGATTTATATCAAGCTGTTTTAATGCTGTTGGTAAGTGACTAACCTGCAAAGAATAGTTACATATAGACACAACTTATTACCAGGTATTACAATAGCTTCTGTAAAAAAAAAGCTACCCAAAATAAATGAGATAAAACTGTACATTTTGAATAATAATTTTTCAAGATCTAGTTACATCACCACAGAGGACATGAGGATGCTCTGAAGTTTCCCTGGACACCCTAAGCTGCTTACTATTGGCCAGAATCTGGGCTTATTGATGACATCTAATGGCCCTGTGTGCTCAAGGACTATATAGTATTTCAGTTGGTACTATGATTGTCTGTTACATGGCAGAGGCTATTTCCATAGTTTTCTATCACATGTTCAGGTGAGACTACCATTTTTTACGTGCCTTCTGGATTACGTTGTTTAATACCTTACCTGGAATTCCTTTATGCCAGTTCTGGCTGGTACATATTAATAAATGTTTTCAGGAACCATTAATTACAACATACTAAAAAAAGTTGACTCCTTGTTAAGAAATACTTATCCAGATGTTAGAGCATCTTTCCTTTCCCTATTGAAAAGTTGCAGAAGACATGTATATAACATGAAACTATGTTATTTGATTCACTGTAATTTTATTTGCCTGTATAACCTAGTAGCAGGGATTTATGCAAACTTATGTGCTTAATAAATACCTAATGCATAATTTTAAAAATTAAAATAATGACCCAGCCATTATATTATGGAAAATTCTCTCCTCCTCATAGAGATTACTAGCAGAAGTTGAATTTGAAATAGCAAAATAGTATTGGGCATCTCTTCCATGAATGGTATCCTCTAGTCTTCAAAGTATTTTGTCTCAAATTGTGAAACATATTTTTAAATATTGGAAAAATGATCATTCCAATGAAAAATGGTCTTATTAGACAGACCCAATGTATACCTAGTTTCTAACCTCTTTAATTCTCTCTATTTAAAAGATGCATTTAGTCACTTCTCCATTACTAAGATTTTGCTTACTTTTCGAAATAGATTTTCTGTGTAACAAATACTTCTGACAATTTGAATAGTGTAAAAATATTGATTTCATATTTGCAAGCTTTATCACTGGGAATTTTATACTGAATAAACCATGCATATATATATCAGTAATCCACAGATGAAGATATATGTAACTGATTCATGTTCACACAGCTACCGAGGTCTTTTTGCCTTTATGCAGCCAATCGTGGCACCTTGCGCTGGTGGGTATGCAGTTACACACACGACTCCATGTTGCTGTAAGCAGTCTGGAGGCAACAAAAACAAACTGGTGGAGGCAGAAATAGGAGAATCCCACCCTGTCAGAAGATGAATGAGTTGAACTTGCCTGATGTGAACCCTGTCTGCCACAAGCAAGGTGGAATCAAAGAGTGGGCAACTTTTGACAACCCATGCTTCACAGCCCTGACCATGGTGGATGGCCGTGATTATCTCCAGACAAAATGACTGTGAGTAAAAGGCTTACATACACTTAAATTAAACACAGCAGGGTTTTAGTAATCTCTGTTTGCATTTTACTTTCTGTTAAGAAGGAAATTGCTTGGACTTGGAACATTTCATTTAATGGCATTTTTAGTTACCTTTTGTACTTCTAATGCCATAGTCTAAATTCACTCCAAATTACCCAGTAAGACACAGGAAACTTTTGTCCTTTTTTGTTTATTTTTTTAAAATTGCAGTAGCTTCCTTACCAATTTTACTAAATTAAATGTGTTTTAAAGCATCTCAGTTCTTGAAACTTAATTATCCCAATCTCTGGGTGAAGTACAGCAAACAATACAAATCCCATTTATGTAATTTATTTTGCAAAAGACAATAATGGAATGCAGTTGTGCTAATGATATATGCATTTCTGGTTTTTTTTTTTCCTTTTCAACAAAAATTTATCAAAACCATGTCATTTTGAAACAAAAGCTTTAAGGGCATTTTGGGGTTTTGGTTTGTCCATACACTCCTTTTTGGAGAAGGAGAACTGCATAATATTATGTGCCATTAGAATATTATGAAAGATTGGGGTTTTTTTTCCTTCATTTTATTTTTCCATCGATGGGTATTATTGACAGTCACTCATAATAAACTATGAATAAAGATCATGGCTTGTAATTGTAATGTGTAAATAAGAAGAAAAATATGTAGGCACTTCAGTAGCTGAAGCACCATTTATTATGTACCAGCAGAGAAAAACTTAATTGTTAGACCACATAAGGTCCACAAAACTTTGGTTTAAACTCAAGCATAATAAGAAAATCTGTCATTCTCCTTCTTGTTTAAAATGAAGGTTTTGAAATCCCTGGGCTCATAATTATGTATTGTTTAATATTGATATTCTTAACACAGTCAGTTAATTGTTCTAATTTGTTGAATTTCACCTGCCGCATTACTTAAATTACAGGTTAATTAATTGGTTTATGTTGTACTCTTTGAAAGTGGGTAACTAGACTCTGGTCCCAAGATTGCATAGCTAGATGGGACAGTGCGTGGTTGAAGGATGAGGCCATTTGGAAAGTTGAGGCACTGAATCCTGTTTAGTTAAAGCCAAAACAGAACAAATATAGAAACTAATTTTCCTACAAAACAAATCCCAAAACAAGCAGAAGTAAAAATAAGATAAAGAAATAATAAAACACTTCAAGCAAGCTAGATAAGTATAAATGAATATGCAGACATGTATGCTTATGTATATACATCTTTCAGCCTGTATATAAACACATCTTTGTAAGAACAAATGTTGTACACACAAATATGTGTAAACAGGTAAATAAGTAGGAAGAGAGAATTTCAAGCTATTCAAAGGCAGAGGTCTTACTGGCTTATAGATTATGTGTAAATTGCAGCAGCAGCAATCCAGGTGCTCCCTTCCTTAAAAGCAGTGGAAACACCTGTTAAATTTTTGATTGCCAGGTCCCCATTGGGCAGAGTTGTGGTCCCAGGTTTCAAACTATCTAATGTGAGTGGGAGCCCTGTTCCTCATTCCTCAGGCCCCTTCCTGCCAGCCTCCTCTGTCCTTAGTGACCCAGTCTTACGGATTAACTGAGTGGCTTCCATGCCAGGGGAGCTATGATGATGATCTGATTGTTAACTGTCTGTTGGGCAGCCTCATCCTAGAAGTATGAGATATTTCAAGTTCCTGACTGCTTCCTAACTTGCAGTTCACTAACTTTGACCATCAAAATTGATAGCAGAATTGTTATTTTTTTTATTGAAGTAAAGTTGATTTATAATGTATAATTAGTTTCTGGTGTACAGCATAGTGATTCAGTTATACATATATATATATACACACATATATACACACACACACACACACACATGTTCTTTTTCATTATTATGAGCTATTGAATATAGTTCCCTGTGCTATACAGTAGGACCTTATTGTTTATCTATTCTGTATATAGTAGTTTGTATCTGCTAAACCCCAAATCCTAATTTTTATCCCTCTCCCTCTGCTTTCTCCTTTAATAATCATAAATTTGTTTTTTTATGTCTGTGAATCTGATTCTGCTTTGTAAATAAATTCATTTGTGTCATTTTTTAGATTCCACATGTAAGTGATAACATAATGATATTTGTCTTCCTCTGACGTACTTCACTTCGTATGATAATCTCTAAGTCTATCCATGTTGCTGCAGATTGGCATTATTTCATTCTTTTTTATGGCTAATAAATTAAAAAATAGTAGATTATTTTAATATTGATTTGAATTCACCCTTTCTTCTCTGACCCACCCTCTACTTTTAAAATCCTGATTAGTTGAGAGTTAATTGTATATGTTATCATTTCATTGATATTTTAATTGTTACCAGGGCAATATGGATGCTCCACATACTACACTTAGGAAGCAGATTTTTGATACTTTATTGTTGATTTCACAAGGAGAAATACTTATTTGTGAGAGAGGGCACAGCACCTTCTTTCCTAAGCCTTCTGTTTCCTTAGAGATAGTCTTGTCCACAGTATCATTATGGAAAATAGAAATAATTTGTCTACCTTAAAATTTTACTGTAATATTCTTCTGTGATTATGAACAAGGTGACATCCAGCATATCAGATATGTATTTTTTTCTTATACTGATATTTCCTGGGGTGGTTGAAGAAGGAACTCTGGGTGATAAGAACTGGAGATCTCTCTAGTGTAGCTTGCTGAGCAGTGAACACCAAGGGTCCTGAAGACTATTACCTTAGTGATGTCTTTCTGATAATGGTATCTTATTTGACACACTTACGTATTATGTTAAATTGTGAGATTTCACCTGAAATTTCATTCTTATCCTAGTTTCATAAGTGAAATCACAATTGAATAATGACATTTAAAGTGTAAAATTTTTATGTATTGTCTGAAGAAAGTTCAAATTGTCCATATATGAAGGTTGAAATGTGATTATGCTTATGTACCAATAAGCCTATGGAAAAAGCGATGTATACATATAATTATGGGTATATATATATATGCAATATGTAACACAGTTAAAATTATACATAGAGTACTAAATTAAAATTAGTTTCCCCATTAGCTAGCACATGTTTATTTATGCAGAACTCAGAAGATCTGAATTTCAACTTATCCTCTCAGGTTTACAGACATTTAAGCATATTATTAGGAACTGTGATTATTCGGCACACCAACACTCAGGTATCACCCAACTTCATTACTACCTGATTAATTAACCTGTTTAAAGTGTGAATGTTGGCACCTTGTCATTAGAATCCATGGGAATAACTAATGAGAAACTATGAAATAATTTGTTCCTCAATTAAAAAACCTGAAAGAAGAGGTTTTATCTCATTATTCTTGTTTCCTGTTATCACCTATACAATGCCAAGAAGATTTTGCAAAACTTACTGTCTAAAGAGAACAGGCTATGTAACATCTCTGGGAACATTTTACAGATATTTAATAAAATGTGTTGTTATCCAACAGCAAAAGGTAAGCCAAGAAGTTTCCTGGAATAAAATATTCGTTATAGGGCATCAGTGTGAAAATGAGGTATGCTCATCTCATACCTGGTGTTCAGGTTTAAATGAGGTTTCTAGATAAGAAAAGAGAAGGAAAAAAGTAGTATAGTTCAACTTAGGTCTGTCTAAAGGGACTTTAGAAAAAAATGTCATGAGAGGTAATTAGTATTAGAGAACTGTTAAATTATGACATTTCTGTATATTAAAAAACACCGCTCTAAGCGCAAATTCCCCTTGACGTGACTGATTTTATCCAGTGTCCACACTGCAGCATCACTCAAATTGCAAAAAAGGCAGTAAAGTTCATTACAACTGCTTTCCCTTGTCCACATTCGTGAGATCATGAGTCTAATATAACAATGCTGAAGTATCAAAGGTACTTTCCTAGCTTAGAATTTTTGTAACGTTTATAGATCCATCCTCCTCCCCACAAGTTATTCACAGACTTCACAAATGCCATTGAAATAAATGTCTATTGTCTAACCTTAATGTAAAGAAGTCAAAAGCTTTTCTTGGAGTTAAAGTGAACAATCTTTCTCCTACTGATTATTTTACATACATCTTTCCAGTTAGAGTTTCGTGCTCTGAACCATGGCAGGATACAGACTATAGAATCTATCCAGTGTAAAGCTAGGCATAAATGAATACAGATGTTAATTAATTGGATATCCCTATTGAAATTCGTTGAAATATATTCTGGATCATGTCTCCTGCTTCCTTGTATACATCTTTAAACTGAGGCCATCCGCATTTAGTGGAGGAAATAGTCAAATTTTTAAAACACACATGCGTATTTTTCCAAAATCAAGGTTTTGTGAAGATAACCACAAAATTTGAAAGAACAAAATTTAATTAATCCACTTTAGAAAAAAGATTCATATCTGTTTTATACCCCAAGCTTTATAATTTTATTCAGTTGCAAAATGTCCTGGAAAAAAAAAACAAAACAAAAAGCAAAAAGCAAGGCAGTTGGTTGGTAACACATTTTAAATATCTTTGCTTTATTTCCTGAAAGCATTTCCATTAGCATACAATGAAAAATTTAGAGGCAAGTCCGGCATATATCTAATGATAATAGCTACTATTTTTTGAGCATAAACTGTATGTTAGGTGTTTCACATGCAAACCTTATTTATGCCTTAGGCTTATCAAGAGTTTATGTCCATTTACAGATGAGAAAACTGAAGTCCAATAGTGTTTAATAACTTGTCAGACTTTATATTCTGACACCAAATTTCATGATCTTGCTGGTTATATTATGTTGCTTCTAATCAGCAGAGTACTTTTATATAATAGAACCTATTAATAAATGCCTAACTATACTACAACATGGGGTTATTTATTTGTTTTTAAGGATGTAAAACCAAATTTAGAGGTAAAAATAGTTTGATATAGTCAATTATAAAACAAAAGCAATACAGTTATATTTAAAATTTGTCCATACATTTTGCAGAAGTTATAGCCGTAATGGTTATGATTACTGGCAGATAATGTCATGAATATTAAATTGAGTAATTAAAATTTGCCAAAATCAGAGAACCAAGAAAACAATTTGTTAAACATAGAGGTATTAGGGAAAAACTGCATAATCATTTTAATAAGGTATGTCCTGCTAAGTAAAAACAGAAAAAGAAAGGAGGAAATGAAATAAAGGAGGTCCCTGTCAGGGCAGCTTCTTTATCTTATTTGTATAAGATTAGCTATTTAAACATTTATGCCAGTCTGAAGTGAAGGGAAAGAAAATGACCTAAAACTTTAAAAGCATCAATATCATTTCAAGGTAAACAACAGCTGCATTTAAAATGATTAGGAGATTATTTGTGCTTTCTTTTTGGGGTCAAAATTTAAACTTTGAAAATAAAGTGATACTTAGAAGACAACGTTGTGAGAACAAGTATTTAGAGTAATAGAAGATAAAAAAAGTAGATTTGAAATTACATGATGACTAATAGTGTGTCATGGAAAAAACAAATAACAATAAAACTGAATAGACTCTGAAAAATGAACCACAGATAAAGACACTATCTTAAAGAGAATAGTAACAACTCAGTAATAAAAGTAAGTAGTGTGCCTGGAATAGCAAGGTTTTCCCAACCCCTACATATATTTGACACTAATATTTATATCTTTTATATACTAATGTACAATATAGTTTGTGTACAACCCCTCAAAGTCATATGACCTTTCTCCTGTTGTGTTCAGTGATATATTTAGCATATAGTAGTACTCAGACATATATCATGAATGGCAACATCTAGAAGTCTGCTCCCTTACTAACTAATACAAAACATTACATTTTAAAAGTTTATAGCTTCAAATTACGTGATGTCATTACAGTTTTCACGTGTAAATCAATGTTTTGCTGGCTTTTACTCCACCTACATTACTCCTCCTACCTACAGACTTATTCTATAGTGGTAATACTTATGTCACTGCATTCTGACCCCTTTATTTGCAAGTCTCCAGAGTACCAGGAAGTGGGCGTCTCCACTGGGAGTGTGATTGGGAAGCTCTGAGTTAGTGGCAGTCCTGGTAATGCTTTCAATTTATTTTTATGTCAGTAGTAAGAAGCATTACTATTGTTTAATCTTATCTCCACTCCAGAACTTAAAGGGAGTGTATTGTGTGACTTCCTTCTTTTGTTGTCCCCAATAGCAGGGGTCAGGTTCTACCTTATTCAGCATACATTGGAGAGAAACACAAACAAAAGTAAATCAAGCTAAAAATAGTCATAGCCTCTTCACACTGCTGCTTTGATTCCAATCAGACTTCTCCCATGTCACCTCATTTATGGACTGAGGTCTGAGCACCTCTAGGAAGTTACATCACCATCCTAGAGTCCCTGACATGGTCACTTTCATCAGCTGCAAATGCTCGTGCTTGAAATTCAACTTAGCTCATATCTAAAAATGAACAATGGAATAGCATGGGAAACTTTCCCCAATGTGTCACTCTGTCTCCACGATCCGTTCACATAGGAAACATGGAGTTGTTCAGTTTCTAAGAACAGCGCCGAGACCCCCCTTTAAGATATTATCAGAGAAGCACACTGACTACTACCAAGAACACAACCTGGGAGATTGGATCGGGATTCTAGACTTTCAAATCAACCACACAGAAAGCCTTTATAAATGGGATCTTTTAAAAGAGGATGTGCTCTACTAAATAAGCTATAATCACATTTAAATGAAGCAGGGAATATATTTTACAAGTGTTGCAAAATTTAAAATTTTCAGCAGGTTTTTAATCATGAGAGATGTACATTTATAAAAGCCTTTTTAAATTTAGTTTTATTACAATCAACATTTTAAAAAGCTCTTTGAGGTCCTCAATCATTTTCTAAGAGTGTAAAGGAATCTCAGAACAAGCATTTTGAGAACTGCTGGGCTAAAGTAAAAATCTGATGCACAAATTTCCATGCTTTAATTGTGCTTTTCATTTATTCATTTATAAATTCTTCATTCAATAATTATTTCTTGAGCCCTATTGTGTGCGAAACAGTGCAGATAATGGAAACACAGTGATGAACAAAATAATAGTTCTTACTTGCTGTGAAAGTATAAAACAATAAGTAGTCAACACATAATCCATATGTATTACAAACTTGATACATCTTTTTTACTAGCAATGTTTTTTTAAACATTTTTTCTTTTTTCTTTCTTTTTTACATTCAGTTAGCCGAGGTCAATTTTCACATTTACTTTTAATAAAAATACCATCTATTCACTCACTGAAGGATTATTCTTCTTAAGAAAATAAGGATGATGCTTAAGAGTTGGCATCTTTCTAGACTGTATTAATGATAACAGGCAAGATATGACTAATATCTAAATCACTATGTGTACTTGATTATTTTGCCTGGTTGCAAATGGTGGGAACCGAGTTGGACAATGTTCAAGTGGCTTAATGCATTTTAGATATTTTATACACTTCATTCACTTTTCACAACATTCTTGGGTGGTAGGAAGTATCATTCAGTTATATGAGTGAGAATACAAAGTAGAGGGAAAGTAAGTATCTGATTCAGGAACATAGATTTTAATTGTTGAGCTGGTGTTTGTACTCTTCCAAAGTTGTCAGTTCTGACATCATGTTTGTTTATTTGGTTGGTAGTATTTTGTCTCTAAGCCATGCAGTTTCTTATCACTGATATGTGAATAACAGGTTACCTTAAGAAGAGAAACTCTCAAAAAGGAATAGGGCGTGGAAATGAATGAGTATGACATGAGAGAGTAAATGGGCTTTGTGGCCATCGGCTCTCTTCCAGGTGCAGCTCAGGAACGCAGGGGTCTGGAAATGCAATTAACTACTCCAAAATACTTCTGCCCATTGCTACTCTGACATTTAAGATTTTTGACAACTTGTTACATTTCTCTCTCCCCTCGAAATGCTGTTTACCAAAGGAACATAATCCTCGTATCTAATTCATATTCTATTTATTAAGCAATCATGGACATGCCACTAGGATATTAATTTGAGTTTAGAAAAAATTAGGTTATTTAACGTTAATATATTGATGGTGTCTTCCCTCATGAACAGAGAACTCAGCTTTTAATTATTGATAAGAAATTATTTTGAAGCCTCAAAAATATTTCCACCTTTATGAAAAAATAAATTATAATGTTTAACTTTTCAACAATATTTATATTATGTCTGTATCAAATCATGGAGATGATCATATCATTTTTTAATTCCCGTTTGTACATTTCCTTTGGTGTAATGGCATACCTTTCATTTTAAGTAGTAGATTCTCAAAATAAATTGCAAAACAAATCAATCTCCAATAGACAAATGAAAAATGTGCAATGAAGCTAAAAATATCCTCCACCAAGGTGCTAGATGGCTGTGTTGCTTAGCTACCCATGACCAAACAGGCTGACAGCGCCATGAACTCTCTGGCTGAGCTGGGTGTAATTACCAACCAGGTTTCCATTTCATTACGTTCCACTGACAAATCTTGAGAATTTTGAAATGTGCATATTTAGAAGATTTCAGTATCAGAAATGAGGACAAAATTTACTTCTTAAAAAAAAAAAGATATTCCACAGTGTGCCTATGGCTAACTTAAGTAAAACTTTTAAAGTTTGAAGTAATGACATTTTTGAAGGCAAAATTCTAGTTTTATAGGAAATGACTGTCTGCAAAGATTGAGGGGTAGGGGATATTCTTTTTCTTTTTTATCATAAAAATTGCTTTTTATTTTTGTTTCAAATACAAATAAAATTATGAATGGAAAACTGAGGATTACTTTGTCTTCCTGAAAAGCTACAAAATATTGAATTTTCCTTTCCATCAGAGGTAATCTTTTCATGCTTTAGCCCCCAATTCTAATGTTTAAATGGAGGTTAATTTCTCAAATATCTTAGATGATTTAGGAGAGTCCTGTGCAGGGAACACAGTAATTCAGTTCATCAGACAACAAAGCCCATTAGCAGATATTACCAAGTCACTACTAAAAGGCAAGGATAAAGGAAATGCAAAGATTCATATCCCTTCATAATTAACACACAAAGCTTTGAGTGCAGATTACAGTAGGATTATGGTGAATTAAAGAAGTACATCTGAGCTCATTTTATAGATTTCTTATTGTTTTATCATACTTATCTGAAATATATATGCATTTGTTAAATTCCATAAGCATCTAATTGAAATAAATAGCTAAAATCCATTTATATCATTTGAGAGTAAAAAAAAAAAGATTATGTTTCAAGCACATTTGCATCCATTTACAATCTAATAAACTGGACAACATTTTACTGTTCCATTTCCTCTATTTTCTGTAGAGACATAACTTTTGTCCCTCTGATCTTGGCTGAATTTGTGTTATTTTAAAAATAATTTTAAAATATTTATCAAAATAATACATGAATAAGTGAATACAGCCCATAGTACAAACAAGTTTATGATGAAAATAAACAGTCTCTGGCTTTTTTCCTTATTATCCCAGTCCTACAGTTTTTGGAATTTTTATTTACAAATTATGACATCTATATTGAGATGAAATTCACATAGTATAAGATTAATCAGTTTAAACAATTCAGTGGCATTTAGCACATTCACAGTATTGTGCATCCACCATCTCTGTTTAGTTCCAAAACACTTTTATCACCTAAAATGGAAACCTCATACACATTAAGCGGTTGCTCCCTACTGGCCCTTCCCTCCAACCCTGGCAACAGCCCATCTGTGTTTTGTCTCTTAGATTTATCTATTCTGGATATTTCATATAAATGGAAACATACAATATTTCACAATTTGTGTCTGGCTTCTTTCACTTAACATATATAATAATTTTTATTTTAACTTTTTGGGGAAGTATCCTCAAAAATTGTTGAAAATATAGCTCTATGTCAGACAGTTTCTTTGATTTCTTGATATGAAATAAGAGCATTTAGCCTAGATTCACAGTTCTTCCTGCTCATTCCACTGTTTGAGTTACTTTACTATTTTTAGTTTTTCTGTTGGTAGCTATTGTAATTTAAGTGATATAGTTAAACACACATTATTTCCTTTTCTAATAGTATTTTGCGATTCTACATTTTGCAAATTGATGGCATTCAAACTGCTACATTTTCCTCTTTTCTCTCTTCCTTCTTGTTACACTTCCTCTTCTCTCAGTTATGCTGTGCTTTTTCCATTGTCAAAATGCATGCATTTATTTATTTTTCAAATATTTATTGAGGATACACATTTATTATAGACATACTTAATTTTCATTTGCTTTATATTTGATCATGATTTTCTTATATATTTTCCTTGCATGTTTCTTTTACTAGGCATTTGTAATTTTATTTTTATCTGTCATCTGACTTTAACAGGTCTCCAATTTTTTCTGACATTTCAATCAGAATTTTTTATGCTTCAAGACTTCATTTTTTTTTTTCTAAATTGAAGTACAGTCAGTTACAATGTGTCAGTTTCTGGTGTACAGCACAATGTGTATACATACATATATTCATTTTCATATTCTTTTTCATTAAAGGTTATTACCAGTTATTGAATACAGTTCCCTGTGCTATACAGAAGAAATCTGTTTTTTTTAATCTATTTTTATATATAGTGGCTAACATTTACAAATCTCAAACTCCCAAATTTATCCCTTCCCACCTCCTTTCCCCCAGTAACCATAAGATTGTATAATACCTCTGCAAGTCTGTTTCTGTTTTGTAGATGAGTTCATTAGTGTCCTCTTTTTTCATTTTTTTAGATTCCACGTATGAGTCATATCATATGATATTTTTCTTTCTCTTTCTGGCTTACATCACTTTGAATGATGATCTCTAGGTCCATCCATGTTGCTGCAAATGGCATTGTTTTATTCTTTTTTATGGTTTAGTAGTATTCCATTGTATTAAATTACCCATGACATTTTTTACAGAACTAAAACAAATAATCCTAAATTTATATGAAATCACAAAAGACCCAGAATTGCCTAAGCAATATTGAAGAAAAAGAATGAAGCAGGAGGAATAACCCTCCCATATTTCAGACAGTACTACAGAGCTACACTAATCAAAAGAGCATGGTATTGGCATAAAAACAGACATGTGGATGAATGGAACAGAACAGAGAGCTCAGAAGTAATCCCACAGACCTATGGTCAATTAATCTTCGACAAATGAGGCAAGATTTTACAATGGAGAAAAGAGTCTCTTCAGCAAGTGGTGTTGGGAAAACTGGATAGCAGCATGCAAATCAATGAAATTAGAACACTCCCTCATACTATACTCAAAAATGAACTCAAGATAACTTAAAGACTTAAATATAAGATGACACGATAAACCTCCTAGAAGACTCTGTTTTTTTTAATCAGACTTTTCCTTAAAGGCTTTAATCCTCCTTCCACCTGGAACATTTACTTCTTAAACTTGTTATAGAGCTTCCATTCTGATGCTTCACTTCACAGATAAGCAGAATTGTGGTTATTGTTTCCTGGAACACATAAGTCCATCATTTGGGGTTTATTCCTTTATTTTGCTGTAATTTATCTATGAAAAACTGCATTGGAAATAACTTTTCTGTAGACTTGCATATTTGAAAATCTTTCTGCTTTTATTTTATTTTAATGACAGTTTGTCTGGGTATAAAATTTAGAAAACATCATATCTTTTCCTTCTAACATTCAGTGGCACTGATGAAAATTACAATGCCAGTATGATTTTGTTTTTTATAAATAACATTTTTCTCCTCTACAAGTTTTGAAGATCTTCTGGTTATGTTTAGTGTTCTGAAATTTTACAGTGAAGTCTATAATCATGAATTCTTTTGTTCTCATTGAACAGAGTGTTAAGGAGATCATTGTTGTCTTCACACATCCCCTTTTCTCATTTTCTGTTTGTAGAAGAAATTGGATTGCACATCACCTAGTTTTGTGTACTTATGTTTCATACTGTCCAATTATTTTGCTTTAGAATTATGTTATTTTTTTCTATTTTCTAGTCATGGGATTTTTTTAACAGACTTTTTATATATATAATAGCTTTCTCTTTTTGTTTGATGTCATTTTTCTAATACTATATTTGTGTTTTCTGGTTGTAATATAGCTTCAACTATCTGTTAGTTCATTAAATTCTCACTGAGTCTCTTCTGTTGGTGAAGATTTTACATGAGAACCATGAATTGATTTACTCTCCCACTTTGCTTTACTTTGAGCTATACTTGTGCAGACCTTGGGGCTGCAAATCCATACATGTCAAAATAAAAATGACTTTATTTTAGGTATAGTAGAAAAATGTTGGCAATCCCCAGACTTGTCTGATTCATTTAAAAAATAGGTTTGGATGTTTGCTTGGGTAAGGTTTGGATGTTTGCTTGGGTATTCATTATAGCCTGTGATCTCATCTCTTTCTCTCTTTTTCTCTCTTTGTGGGGTGTGTGTATGTTTGTGTTTGTGTTTGTGTGTGTGTGTGTGTGTGTGTGTGTGTGCATGCACATACTGAGGAGAGAGAGTTTTTGTGAGCCTATTGCCAAGTCCAATTGTACAATTTACCTCCATGTGTCTCTACTGGGGTCCCTGGCAGTCCTGTTAACTTGGAGGACAGAGCTTCTTAGAGTTTTATTCAGAAGAACTTCCCTCAATATTGACATGATTCAGTCACTTACCTCCTTCAACTTATTGCTCAGCTGTTAACTTCTCAATTGTTGTTTGGCATTCAGTTGTGGTTTTGTTGTAGTCGTGATGAGAGGTGAGATCATGGTCCTACCACTCTGCCATCTTGACCGGAAATCTCTCAACTGTTAACTTCTCAATCAAGAATATATCTTAACAACCCATTTAAAATCGCAATCTACATCCTCTCCCAGCACTCCAGATTCCTCTTGTTTTCCTCAATTTTTTCCATTCCACTTACCATATTTTAACATAATATAGTATACTTATATAACTTGCTATATAATTTGCTTATTGCTATATTTTATATTATATATCTTGCTAAATGAATGAGCTCTTGTTTAAATATTTGAATTAGTATAAATTTAAAAAGCTGGTGAAGTAATATCTTAGCTATTCATTTGATTATTAGAAAAAAATTAATGGAATACCATTAGTTTACCAGTCTATGATTTAGTGGAACAAGAAATCATGTTAGGACTTTTGCACAGTAGCACATTCAAACTCGAGGGAAGGTGGTCATCCTGGACTTTAGCTACTAAGAGAAGTGCAGCCCTTGTTCATAATTATAGCACATGCCTTGGTTTCCTGTTGGTTCATGATATTGCCATAACGATTTTTTAATTGAACTTTTCTGGTTAATATTTCCTTGAGAGTCTATTTTTCTTATTTTAAAAATTACTGAAATATACCCCCCCAAAGATATTGGGATTGGATCAATTAGTAACTTTTAAAAAATGTATTAAGAGGAATTGGATAATTGCCTAATGGGATTTTATAGAAAACCCCAAAGTGTTCATATTTTTCAAGCCAGCAATAAGGATATCTTAGTGTGTCAGCTAAAATCACATAGCTGGGAAAATAAGGACAGGTTCTATACATTTCTATACCCCTATGGGAAGAATGAATTAATTACAATCCTTCACTTAAAGTAAAAGAAATTGAATTTCTGTTAAAATATTGGAAAATGTGGACAAAATGTGCAGGCTATCAGTTATTTCCAATGGTTAATTTCTTTTCAAGAATTAGATTCTCTGTTTTGTAAAGCAGAAGAATTCAGCACAAATGGTTACATGTTGATGATTTTTAATCAGCATCAAGTTTCTATGAGTGCATGTCACATGGTATTTAAGTCTATAAAGTTTTGTTATAAGGAATTAGCTGTCTCAGTATCTTGGGGGTGTGTGTGTTTGTATAAATATTTTTAGGAAAGGTCAATAATATTTTAGTTATAAAACAGGTTTTTTAACTTAGGAAAATGTATACCTTCTCCTGTGTATATTTTCCTACTTTATTAAGCAAAATTTCATTCACAAAAGTAGTCAAATGCTTCATTGTTCATTCTTTCAATTCTCAGTATAAACAATTCAAGTGCTGCTCTCCTTTTTTGGCATTAGAAATGAGTAAAAGGTGTTAGTAATAAGAGGGGAAAAAATCCACTATAGTGGTCTTCTGACAGAGAGACGCAAAAACAATCTCCTTTCCTTGCCAGATTGACATAATTAATTGAGCATCCAATATATGCAGAGCATTGTACTTGCTCCTTGAAAGCAACTTAAGGGCTTTTTGCCCACCAGAGACTTAAAATAAATACTTATAAATAAATGGCTTTAGTTATTATTTATTATCTATTTTATTTATTTTTAAGAATAAAACAAAAGAAGGATTATGATATTCTTGGAATGGGTTAAGTTCTGTAATTTTTCCTCAGCTTTTCATTACACTGTTTTCCCTATCTTTCCTCCTCCATTTTCCTGCCCCTGCTCAAGGTAGCAGGAGACTGAGAGAATTTGTGACTTGAATGAATTGGATATGCTTTCCGGAAACAGCAGTGGATGTCCCTGCTACCACTACCACCTGCAAGGTTGCATGCTCCTTAGTGCATCCCCTTCTATAGGACTGCAGAGTAGAAGAGGGGACATAGAATGAGGCTAATTACAGGAAACTCCTGTCATGGATACCTCAAGTTATCAAATCTAAAGTGAAACAAGATTGCCAAACTGAGAAGCTCTTTTCATAATGGAGATGAAGGTGGAGAGCTCATAATAAAACAATAAATCTAGCAGTGAGAGTATAGATAAAAACAGTGAAGAAAAATTTCTCCAACTCCAAGGCAGGTGTCGCTTTTGATAAGAAAAAAAAAATTGATTGCATAGGGCAAGTCTTCAATGAATGAAGTGATTTTAAAATGTAAAGGTGTATCTTTTTTTGAGTTTGAAAAAGTTTTATTTTTGAGATATCTTTGATATTTATGAGCAATACAAGTTGATAGCAAATCTTTAAATGCATTTCTGAAAACACAGCTTTATACAGTAATTTTGTAATTTGTTCTAAAGACTGTTTATCAGCTAACATGTAAATATATGTGATTCATATCATTTCCATATCATGTATTCATTCATCTCTGAACTTTTGTGTAAAAACACTTTGAGTATATAATGTGAGCTTTAAGCAACATAAAGGAATTCAGTAACTATTCCATTAGGTTTTCTTTAAACATATATATGTATGTTGGGGGAAGGGGATGGAGAAGAAAAGAGTTTTGGAGAGGAAGATTGCCACAATAAAATAAAATTATTCTGGGATGCTTTCCCAAATGAGAAATTAAGTGAAGGAATAATAATGATAATAATGGTAATAATTAAAGAAGGATGTGTAAAAATTTACTTTAGTTCAACAAAAACTCTTAGAAAATAATAGGATGAAATTACTTATTTCTCAAGAGAACAATTGTAATGAACATGAGAAAGTGGTAGTGAAGCAATTCTCTTAGACTCTTCATATCTTAAACATGTGATCATCTTATTATGCCAAGATCTGTTCTTCTTAAATCTTGAATAAGCACTTTCTGTGGGAAAATGTAAGCTGTAGTCTTTGGACTGACTTACTTTTCTTCAAACCTAAATCAATGTCAGGGAGTTAAGAAAATAGAAAATAAGTTGATGATAACAATATTCTATATTCTGAAAGAAGTAGTTTACACAGTTGTATGCAATTTGACAGAACTCATTGGCTTACATAGCCATGATTCAGTATTTCATTGTATGTAAATTTTACAAAAAAAGTGTAAACTAATATTGAAATCTAGCTAATGATTTGAGTGCCAAAGTATTCAGGAGGAAGTATAGCAATGTCTGCAACTTACTTTGAACTATAAAAAAATAGCTGGATGATGGACTAGTGGGAAAGGGGTGATTAGACACGTGATAAAGCAAGGACAGTAATAAGTTCACTGGACAATCTGTGTGTTGAATATGTGAATATAATGACATACATGGAAAATTCTTCCCACTTTTCAATATGTTTGGTATTTTTATAATGAAATTAAGAAAAAAGAAAATGGTACTAAACATCTATTTCTAAACAAATTTAAAATATTTCATTTTCACATATTTTCATGTTTGACAAAACTTCTTCACTTTTTAAAGTACTAAATCTTTAGATATGAAAATAAAAATCCCAGTGCAGTAACTTAATTCAATATTTTGAACTGAAAGTGGTGAGTTTAGAATATAAATGTTTTATAAATTATAATTTAAAATCTTCCATAATCAGTTCAATAAACTGACAAATCAGTGTTGGCTGGGTGTGGTATTGAGAGAGGTGGGGTGGAATAGGGGGTTTAAGGGAAGTGGAAAGGACAGAACATGGAGCATTCTCTGGGGTGAAGCCCCTTCACAAGACCTGAACCCCTGAACCACCAGGACAAAGCAGTCATGTGGTGGCATCCTCACAGAGTCATCATTTTACAAAGGAACTGAGTTGATTTCCATTTAAAATAGTTGAAAATAATAATTTAAAAGTAAATGCAATTTTAACCAAATCAAAATTTCCTTCTGAAATATGAGCAACCTTGTAATTTGGAGCTAGTATGTCTCTGTATGTTTGTTTATTCACTTGTTTGTGGGGATTCTGAAGTCAGAATTGGCATTTATATATCACAATAAATCTATCACAGTAAATCTACTACATCCTAAAGTAGATCTCAAATTACACATAACACATAAAGAAATATACTTGCTCATGCTTCTTTAAGAAAGATGTCTAAGATATTATTTACTATAATTTCTTATTTGCCTAAATGTATAAATGCACTAATCTCCCAGGAGTATTTCTTTATGTTACATAAACGTAGGTAATAAACCTGATTCAGATGGGAAAATTTGTGAATTTGATCAATGAACTCAATTATGGCCCCATTCCAAGGATTTCTACCCTTCCTTTACAATGATCCATAGTTGCCTACACACCTGACACTGCTCCCCAAATCTCTTTAATAAATAAGAAGGCTACGTCAGAGCATGTGTGTATATTCGCTCTGCCTTTTTGTCTCTCTCTCTCACTCCTCTCTCTCTCTTTCATTTTACAGCTCTTCTGGGTCCCCAGCTGATTTTCTTCGCAAGGTTAGTTGCTAATACATTCCTAGCACCCATGCATTATTAATGCTCACCGCTCTCCAAGGTGGCAGTGACAAATAGGAAGCAAAATCTACTGACTAGTGGGGAATGTACTTTTTAGTCATGCTTGAATTTTTCAATCCATTCTGCTTGTTGAGGATTTTTCAGTAAAGGCTCTGTGACAGAATATGCTTTATACCTTTCTTCTCATTCACTCTCTCCAAACCTTTTTGTTTTTCAAATCTAAGAGGCATTTAAATCGCCAGAGAAAGATTATGTATCAGGGCTTTGAGGGGGAGTAGAGCAAAAAGTTCTTCTGATAGTTGCCAAAGCAGGAAGGTCATTGTTCCTCTTTCCACGTTGTAAGTGGAAGTTTTGACTCCAAAAAGACTATGCAGGAAGTCAAGTAAGTTATACTATTTTAACTGGATTATACCAGATGTAGTATTCCCAGAAATAATACCAAGTGTGTATCATGAGAAACATTGATTTTTTAATGTGCAGATTTGTTTCTTCAGATATAAAATCCTATTCATTTTGCAATATAAAGAAGCAATCTGTGAAGTATATTCTGAGATGGTTATTGGGTATTATAAATCCCACTAGCAGCTCTATTACATTTGTTGAACTCCAAATTTCTGCATTTAAGGTATTATACCTTTGTGCATGTAATGATGAGATTTTTAGAAAATGTATTTTCAGTGAATAAAAACTTAATTCACAGGTAACACAAGAATTGGAATTCCCCCAGTGACTGGAGTTGGGAGTAAATCCTTTTGTTTTCCAACCGCATTTCCCCAGTTCAAAGATGGAAATAACAGTCTTTAACAGCAAGTAGTTAATTACCACCATATCTATGTTTGTGAATTCTTAATATTTTATTTAAATCACAGTGATCACTAATTTTTGTGTGAGAGAAATTAACACTTTGGATAAATTAAAGGATAGTTAGAACTAGAGAAGCAGTGGTGGTACCTTGGCCCTTTATATGCAATTTTAATTTCTCCCAAGGGATGAGGAAGGTGCACAACGTTTTTTGAGTGAATATTTTCTACCTAATATTTTGCTAGGTGCTTTCAATATATTACCTCATTTAAATATGACAAATACTCCACAAGGTAGAATTACAGTTTCATTACAATATCACTATATTTGATTCATTTAATTGCTTAGTAATAGTTGACGTCACATAAAGCTATGGAGTTGTTTATAGGTAGTTATCACTGACTTAAACCCACTTAGAGGAGTTTTCAAACATGGATAATTGGCTCAAAAGAATGAGTTTTATATTATAGGTCCTATTAGAGCATGTTATGTGTTGGGAACTAACACATGTATTGAGCCATGAAAGAATTAGCTGAAATAATTAGTGTTCTCTTGAAGGTGAATGTTAAATTAATAACTATGTATAATCATAGAATCAGGTATTTTATAAGTGATGTGAGTAATAAAGAAAATCTCCTGGATTTCTAAGCATGTGAAATAGGTAAGTAGGGAATCCTAAAGTGAATTCGAAATAATAAAGGATAGAATAGTTACATGATTCCAAAAGTTACCGTACTGCCGGTCCCCATGACTGATTTAATCCAGGTATCCCAACGTATACCCACAAACCGTCCACTAACCATATGGTTTACAAAGGAGAGCAAATAAAGCCACTCATCACCCACACATGCAGCATAAGCAGAGAACAGAATGCAAAATCTTCTACTTGTATATAAGTGCAAGAATAAACATTGGAAATTAGCAATAATCCCTGACACCCCTGGCAGTGTTGAGTCGGGTTAACATTGCACAGAAAACAGGAGATTACTAGTGTTAGTGGTCACACAACTCAGGTAATTTAACCTCCAGAATTAGTTGGTCCTACCCTTAGTGGGAAGTGCTGAAAGCAGAAACACCTTATGGATTAGGACTCTGACTGCCCCAAAAGGAAGGGGCTTGAAAGTGCAAGGGCCCTGAGGTGATGCTTTTGAGAAGGTAAGCTTCTGGATCAAATGGAAGCAACTTGGAAGAGGATGTCATACATTGGAGATCTGGTGAGAAAAGAAAAGAAGAAAGCAAGTAATAGTGATTTAAAGTCCAATAAAAACAAAAAATAGATCATAGGATCAGAAGCTGCACCAACGCACTCCCAGTAGGTGGAGATTATTAAAAAATTGAATTTTTCCATATGAAAGAGACTTCAGCTAAAGTAAGAAACCTAGTAAACTACTCAAACCCCTCCCGCCCTTTCTGTATTTCACCTATTGCTGGCCCAGGAAACTTTATATGATATTTAAAAATAAACAATAGCAAATGGTAGAAAACACTCATGCAAATTGGTGAAAAAAAGGTGATAATAAGAATTATTCTACTGATCAAAATATTAATGAAAACCTCTACTATGATACAGAATAAAGCCATATAACTCAATACGCCAACATAAACAAACATGATTTGGCAGATATGAAGTACAAGTCAAATTAGAATTAAGCCTAAGAATAGAAATGATTATGAAACTAAAGATATAAGACTGCAGTTGACTAAAATCACAAAAGAAATTTCAAGACAAAGACAAAATGATCTCGTAAATGGAGATTAAATTACTAGGTGCTAATGGAAAAGTAGATTTGACTGAAAATACAGTAAGAGACTTCGGAGAATGAAAGCAACCAACATAATGAAAACAAAATAAATAAATTACAAATTCCTAAAAATAAGTAATAGATATAAGAGGAAAGCAAATAAATTATTTCTGTCTTTCTAGTCTAGGCCCGTCAACTTGCACATTCCAATGGAGATTTTTTTCAAGTCCTACTATCTGGAAAGCAGGAATTCTAGTGTCATCAGATAGACTTTCTTGGATGCCAGGGCCGGGCCAGGCTAAGGTTGGAAATGACATCATTATTAAGATTAACTGAAGTGGGATTTAAGAAGGTAAAGATGGACAATTATTTATCCAAGCCTCAATTGCACTGGACCAAGTGACATAAAATAAATTGTTAAAAAGGCAAGAGTCTACCCTCAACAGTTTCCAGTCTCATCAGGAAGATGAAATGCGGATATCACCAAAACACCATACTGAGGTGGTTCATTGCCTATGGAAGACAGAGATTAAATTCTATTGTAGGTTCAGAGGGGGAAGAAACCATCACCATCTGGTGATAGAAGACATCACCTCATCAAAGATGTTGCAATTGCCTAAAACATTTTTGCAACTCAAATTTAGAAAATGTTTTTACATTAAAAGCAAAATTATCTTAGTCATGTTCTTACCAAAGTACATGTTTCCCTTTCTGTTTTCTCTTTTTTTCTTTTCTTTTCCTTTTCTTCTCTTTTCTTTTTTGCTAGATGAGACTCCAAATTCCTTTATTCTGTTCTTAAAAATCAAATTCACCAATCACAGTGATTAAAAAAGGCTGTCATTCAAGTCACCAGGTGGTACACTACAGGTTCAATCTCTCCCCAAATAATTTTCAAATCTGTTATTTTAAATAGCGACATCGTTGGAGTCATGATACAGTGTCTTGTGGTTGTGATTCAGAACACCACACCTCTTTGAATGTAAAGGTTTCATGTGTATTTTTAAAATCTGTCAGATTATAGTCACACATCATATGTACTAAGTAAACCATCCAAAGTAGATCCTTCCTTCAGGATACCCATGTCTCTCTACCAGCCCTGATTAAAACTCACTGAAGATTTTCAGTGAAGGGTCACAGCTTCAAGATGCTCCCCGAGCCCTTGCCCAAGGCCAGTCATCATCCCCTCCATGGCTCTTAGGTGAGTCCTCTCCAGCCACGCAGCCTTCATCCTGGCTGAGGGCCATCGCCCCAGCTCTCCCCACTGCTCAGAAGGCACTTCCCCCAGATCTTTATGGAGCTGTTGCGTGCTCTTTATAGAGCATAAACTCAAAGCCACCTCCACAGAGAGCCCTTTCCTGGCCACTGTACCTAACATAATATCGACTCTATCCACCTCCACCCTCCTGGTTCACAGAATTCTGGAGCTTTTTACCATATTTTATTGTTTCCGTAACACCTACCAGGAGTACTTTTGATTGACTGTTTACTGTCTGTCTCCACCTCCTCTAAATGGTAAGCTCCATGATCAGCTTGTTCACTGCTCTATCTGCAGTGCCTAGAACATATTTATCAAATAGATGTGTGAATCTGTGAATGAGTGCTTGAAAGAATAAGTAAGTGAATGAATGAAGGTACTGGAATTTGATTCATCTCACTCAGCTTACCTCTTTCCTTATTGTTACAAAGGACCAGTAGCTTCCATGTGGGAAGGGAAACTAGCTTCCATGTTCTTCCCTCCAACTTCTCTTGGTTTTATTAGAATTGAGAGGGTAACTAAAGAAAATCTGTTGAACTATTGAGATGAACCAAGTTGCCTTAATGTTCAGTATTGTATTACCTAACTGACGTATTTTTCAATCTTCTTCCTCCAATTAAACATTCACATAGGGTTAGTTAACTGATGTCAAAAATGAAAGAAGAAAGTGTAAGGACACCATGTATGTAGTTTCATACTCATTGATAAATAAAAATACCTGCTGTTTGCTGCTGGCAAACAGACACAAAAGAAGTGAGGGAACATAGAAGGTGTTTCAGAGTAAAATGACAGATGATGGATATTTCCCTCAGTGGATTTTTTAAAGCAATTTTCAAAGTTATACTATGTTTTTCCTTCTAAGTTACAGACGTTTGAATTTTCTTTGACTCAAAGTAGCATCTGGGGAAAAGTGACAGTTACCAAATACAAGGGAGACATAAGGTTCAAGTGTATAGCATGGCAAATATAAAGACACCGATTTTTATCTTTCCTTGTGTGAGTGGATTTTATCATTTCTTTCAGTGATTCAGACATTAACTAAGAAAGAGAAGTTGTCACTGGCCAGGTATAGATAGAAATGTAAAACTAAAGATTGGGAGTGGAACCAATCTGTACTCTTCAGTCCTCAAATGTTTCCTATATCTAAAATTTCTAAGTATTAGTTATGACTTATTTTTTAAAGCTTTGTGGTAAAAAGTTCCTAATCAAGGTGATCATAAATACCAGGAAATATTTGTATAAAAATAATAATTATTATAATTATACTGTTGTTAGTAGTAGTACTATTACTGAGGATAAAAAGCAGTTTGATATTTTGTTCAGTTCTTATTTTTTCTTTAGCTGTAGGTACAAATGACATCTAGTCCAGAGGCATAAGACCATGAGACCGCTTCATGGTGCCTCTCCTGGGAAAAGCAAGAATAAAGTGAAAGCTTGGAATGAAAATAGCAGAGATGAAGTCTGTACTCAAAAGGATTAGAGAAGCTAAAAAACTGATTATGTGTGTGATAAGCTACCTTACCTGTAAGCTATGCATATCTGACATATTTCAGAATGCCAAAGCCACACATTTAATTGCAGTGAAGATTTTGTAAGAAAGCATGTACTTTGTTGCAGTGCCTCATTTCCTTGTCAGAAGATATTATTCCTCACACAATCTGTACCTGTACCTCAGCCAGGCACTGTCAGTTTGGTTCTTGGATAGATTTACTTAAAATCTGCCAAAGGAAAGGGAGGGAGGGAGGGAGGGAGGGAGAGGAGAGAGAGAGAGAGATTATGACAGGTTGGCCTTGTCGCTCTCTCAGAGCCCTGTGTGTGTGCAGACTTGCATTTTTTGAGAAAGGAGACTATCATGACACATGCATCAGCTAAATATTGTATATTCTGATAGTTTTTCTTTTATTTTAAATAAATTTTACTGATTATCCTATAGCGTATACTGACTTAGGTAAGTAATATTTATGCTATTTAGGGCATCAGCTATCTATGGAAATGTATATTCAAATACAAAATCAAGTGTGGTGGCACTTGTTCTTTTGCCTTTAGTATGCACTGCTGGGACTTGCCATTACGATCACATGCCAGGACTAAGTACCATATTCCCAGAGCCCAACTCCATTAGGAACACATAAACTCTTTGTCACTCTAGGTCAGCTGTGAAAGTGAAGAAGGCACAAGTGCAGAAAGGCCAAAGAGGTCCCTTTCCCTAGGTAAAAGGTTTAATGCCATTTTTATCATGCATTTTAACCCAGTGATTTTGTCATAATCTCTGGGGAAGTTTCCCATTTACTTAATAAATTATTTATTGGTTATGGTATCTGCAACACGAAAGAATTCATTTACAGAAGCTGCTTGCTGGTGACCTTTATGTGAGGTTCTTCATGTACTTGCTAGTCCTTTCTGAGGTCTGTACTGCAACATCCTTGACTAGCAGTAGAAAAGTGGTGTAAGGAGGTAGCGTCTTGTTCCAGTTGAAATGCATGTGATCATAATACAGTAGGGGTTATTTTCAACCTTCAGGTTTCTCTTGGCATCATACTCAAAGCATGGGCTATATTTAGAGTAATCATAGAATTTGTGGTCCAGGTCACAGCAGTTTTAGGAGGAAAAGAGGGCATTAATAATAAGGAAACAAGCAATAAACCAGGTGTGTCCCAGGCAAACTGGATATATGGTCACTTAATTATCTCATGATATCACCAAAAAAAGCTCCATTTTTACTAAAAGCTGGCTTAGTTACTGCAAGTTCAGTTCAGGGGAAAATCTAGGTGGGTCAACATAAGTTCACCAGGTCCTGGGGGAGAAGCTGAGATGGGAAGAAGATGTGTTAACTTTATGATTTTCTCTTTTAAAATTTTATTTTTGCATGAAATGAATGATAAAATCTTATAATTTCTGGAAAAATGTTACATTTTTTTCTTTACTCAAAATAACTATTGGTTCCCTATTGAGAAACGTTTGTTAAACTCTAGGCATTCATTCATGCAGTCCTTCTTGCAATTATTGACTAAGAATTATTAATACTTTAGTCTATCCAGGCATGGTGACAAGTGCAGGGACTAAAAATATAAGTAAGATAAAGTGACTGTCCTGAAGAGGTCAAGTAAGAGCAGGAAAGACAGTTGCAAATAGTGTAACAGGTATATAATGAGGCTGCACAGCATGTCATGGAAGTTTCCAGAAGAAGGCAATCGTTGGATGACACATTTGAGTTCGATGAAGTATCAAAGAGGGTGAGCCACACAGACGTGGTCTTTCTCCATGGAAAAGATAACCAAAATCAAGCTTATATGAGGGGTAGAGAGACAGGACATAAATCACAATGAACTGGGTAGTGAACATACGAAATACTTGAGTAAATTTTTAACTAGCAAAAATGGTTTTTCTCTTAAAAGTGTATAACATAAATTTCAAAAAAATGGATGCAGATTCTTTCCTTTCCAATGTACTTCACAACTCCTTGAATTTGAACTGGCTTTGTAACTTCCTAGACAGATAGAAGATGGGAGAAGCAAGGTGGTTCAAATTTTAAACTTGGGATTGAAGATGGCTTGCATATTTCCTCTGATATTTCAACCATGTGAGCGACACAGAGATAGCCTCTTGGAGGATGAAAGACCACATGGAGAGGAGCTGTGTGCCCTAGCCAACAGCTAGCTAACTCCCACTGACCCAGCACTGACTGCAGAGTGTGAGTGAGCCCAGCAGAGACCAGAAAAACATCCAGCTGAACCCACACAATTTGCCAAAATGCAGTCATGAACTATATAAATGGGTAATGGTTTTAAGCCACTAAGTTTTTGAGTAGTTTATCACTCAGCAAAAGCTAACTTATTTTATGTGTAAATACATATATGATTTATATATTAAAATATATATAGAGAAAGGACACACACTATCATTTATGTATATGTGTATAACATATGCATATACATATATGTATGTCATACGTTTATGTAAATAATATAGTGCAATATGATATGATATAAATAATTATGTGCATATGTGTATATTATAGATTTTATACATGCATGTATATTATATATACATACATTTAAGTGGACAGGTATGTATATATGGATGCATATAGATACATAAATCTATGTATATGTATACACCTATATGTATATAGACATACACACAAACTAGTGTTTTTGTTGAACTCTTACTAAAAATTACGCTTATCAAAATGACAAATTATAAGATTCTTTTGTAATTATTTTATAATTTTATATAATTCTTTTGTAATTATAAGTTATTTAACAAATTATTAATTTGCTGTTTGACCACGTGATTCCCAAGCACTTCCAGGCTCCTTTTTCCATGAATCTGGTTGATTCTGAAAAAATCAACTGATGCTCAAGGAGTATGAGTTTTAACATGATCCCAAAGTCCTACATTCACTGTCTTGCAACTCACTGGGAGGAGCTCCCACCAAACACTTGCATCCTCAAAATAGCTTAGAGAGGCAACAAAAATATTTCTTTTTTTTAAATTGAAGTGTAGTCAATTTACAATGTTGTATTAATTTCTGGTATACAGCATAGTGCTTCATTTATGCATATATATTCCTTTTCATATTACTTTTCATTGTAGGTTATTATAAGATATTGAATACAGTTCCCTGTGCTATCCAGTAAGACCTTGTTGCTTATCTATTTTATATATAGTAGCTAGTATCTGCAAGTCCCAAACTCCCAATTTATCCCTCCCCACCCCGTTTCCCCACTGGTAACCATAAGTTTGTTTTCTATGTCTGTGAGTCTGTCTCTGTTTTGTAAATAAGTTCATTTGTGTCCGTTTTTTTTTTAGATTCCACATGTAAGTGTATCACATAGTATTTTTCATTCTCTTTCTGGCTTACCTGACTTAGTGTGATGATCTCCAGGTCCATCCAATAATGCTGCAAATGGCATTATTTTATCCTTGTTTATGGCTGAGTAGTATTCCAATATATATATATCACAACTTCTTTATCCAGTCATCTGTCAGTGGACATTTAGGTGCTTCCATGTCTTGGTTATTGTAAATAGTGCTGCTGTGAACATTGGGGTGCCTGTATCTTTTCAGATGTATGCCCAGCCTTGGGATTGCTGGATCACATGGTAAGTCTATTTTCAGTTTTTTAAGGGATCTCCTTACTGTTTTCCATAATGGCTGCACCAAACTACATTCCCACCAACAATATAGGAGGATTCCCTTTTATCCACACCCTCTCCAGCATTTATCTTATATGTATGTGTCAGGGTACTTTTTAATGATAGCCATGCTGACCGGTATGAAGTTATACCTCATTGTAGTTTTGATTTGCATTTCTGAGGTAATTAGCGCTATTGAGCACTTTTCTCATGTGCCTATTGGTCATTTGTATGTCTTCATTAGAAGAATGTTTGTTTAGGTCTCCTGCCCATTTTTGGAAGGGGTTGTTTGATTTTTTTTTTTTGTTATTGAGTCAAATGAGCTGTTTATATATTATGGAAATTAAGCCCTTGTTAGTTGCATCATTTGCAAATATCTTCTACCATTCCATAGGTTGTCTTTTTGTTTTATTTATGATTTCCTTTGCTGTGAAAAAGCTTGTAAATTTAATTAGGTCCCATTTGTTTATTTTTGTTTTTATTGCTGTTGCCTTGGTACACTGCCCTAGAGAACATTGCTAAAATTTATATCAGAGAATGTTTTGCCTGTGTTGTCTTATAGGAGGTTTATTGTATCTTGTCTTATGCTTATGTCTTTAAGCCATTTTTAATTTATTTTTGTGTATCATGTGAGGGACTCGTCTAATATAATTGATGTACATGTGGCTGTCCAACTTTCCCAACACCAGTTGTTGAAGAGACTGTCTTTTCACCATTGTATATTCTTGCCTTCTTTATCAAAGATTAATTGACCATAGGTGTGTGGGTTTATTTCTGGACTCTCTATTCTGTTTCATTGATCCATATGTCTGTTTTTGTGCCAATACCATGCTGTTTTGATTACTATAGTCCTATAGTATTGTCTGAAGTCTAGGAAGGTTATTCATTCTTTTTCTTCAGTATTGCTTTGGCAATTTGGAGGGGTTTTTTTTGTGGTTCCATATAAACTTTAGGATTATGTATTCTAGTTCTGTAAAAAATATCCTGAGTAATTTGATAGGGATTACATTAAATCTGCATATTGCTTTGGGTAATATGTCCAGTTTAATAATATTAAGTCTTTCAATTCAAAAGCGTGGGGTATCTTCTCATTTCTTTAAACCATCTTTAATTTCCTTAATCATTGTTTTGTAGTTTTATGCACATAAGTCTGTCACTTCCTTGTCAGGTTTATTCCTAAGTATTTTTATTGATCGATTGATTGATTGATGCACAAAAGTATTTTTTATCTTGGTTATGTGGTCCTGCTGTTAGATGGATGGTACATGGGGAATAACTGCTAAAAGGATGTGCCAAGGTATTGATTTCTACTGCCCAGCTGATGGGAAATAGTGCTACCCTTGTTATTAAAAAACAAAGGAAAGAGAACAATGGGGGAAAAATTTTGGGGTGGTGGCAGGTGGGGCCCTTAAAAGTGCTTAGGTTGATTTTTTTCTCTTCTAGAAATGTAATGGGAAGCATTTGCTTCCATATATTCAAATAACTTGAACTGTATTTAGGTTAACATATATTTCTTGAAAAAAATTGTTTATGTTACATGTCTCTGTAAATTTCTCTGATTAGCATATCTGAACTATGTAATTTGAGGGAATAAGAATTTTGATTGGAAGTTTAAGGAGAAGAGAGGGGAGAAAAATATATAGAATTGCTACATATATATGAGTTTACCCTAGATTAAACACTTCCTGTATGTCCTAACTTGGGAGTAAGTGAATCAGAGTAAATTGAGATCGTAAAATTGGGTATTTCAAATGTATTATTGAAGATGAATTGAGATGGCCTAGGGACAAAAAAGAAAAATTAGAACATAAATCAACAAACAAAATAAGTGAAATATTAGAATCATGAATATCTCAATCCTAAGCCTGTATCCCTTCTTACTCAGTCCTCTCACTCCATGAGTCCACTTTTTTGCTCATAAATTTGTTAATTGTCATGCCAGTGACCCTCAAGTATATATTTTTTAACCACAAATCTCTTCTGATCTCTGTGCTTATATATCGATTTGAATATGTCACTTTTAAATGTCGCAAAGACATTGCAAACTCACTAAGTCATTTGTTGAAATGATCATCTTCACATCCAGATTCGATTTCTTTTTCTAGTTTCTTTTATTAATGAGTGACCCTGGCATTCATCCAGTCCTGTGAGTCAGAAATGTAGGCGTTATTTGTGATACTTGGCTTTTCCTCACTCCAGATCCAATATTTTATAAGGTCCTATCAATTTCACTCCCTAAAACTCCTGAAACACATTCACTACTCTCCATTTCCATTGCCCTTTGCCAGGTCCAGCAGCTATCATATCATGTCTGGATTACTTCCATGGCCTACAGCTTTTCTCTCCCCATCCACTCTTATTCCTCTAACCCCCCTTCTCCACTGCAGTTAGCATGATCTTGTAAAAATACAAGTATGACCACTTTCCTGCTTAAAAATCTTCAATAGTTTTTCATTTTTTTTAATCACCAAGACAAAAATGTTTATTATGGTCTAGAAGGTTTCACAGGAACTGAACCCTGCCTACTTCTCTCATCTATATGTCTTGTCACCTTTTTGAATTCGGATGTTGAGGTGAGGAGGCAAAATGGAAGTGAAATAAGCCTGCAATTTGCTCAGTGATAACTTTGATTCTAGGTATGGGGCACTCCCCTTCCCTCATTGTTTTGCATGCCTTACTCACTTTGCTTCATCCTCCATCCTCCATTTCCCTCCCGCAGTTAACTCCTATGCATTTTACAGATGTTATTCAGCTGTGACTCTTCTTGGGAAACCCTTTCCCAACCATCACATCCCAGGCTAGTAAGGTCCTCCTGTTTAACTTTATTGTTTATATCACTTTTCCTTTAGAACAATTGTTATAATTTGCAATTACATACTTCCTTAATTTGTTAGATTAATGCCTGTCTAGATTAATGCTGACCAATATGCTAGCCACTAGTCACATATGGCTATATAAATGTAATCTAACTAAAATTTAATCATTTCCTCAGTCACACTAGCCATATTTCAAGTGCTCAATAGTGTTAAAGAAAAATCAAAGCTGGACAATCAAGTATAAGAAGATTTTAATCAGGACTGTTGCGATAGTGGAAAAGAAATCTTAATATCAAACAGGGCTCAATTCCTAATACAGCATGGACAAACGGAAATTTATAGCCAAGCAGCAAGGTAGGGCTCAATGGATAGAAAGTTTCTGAGAGGAAACACTGGGGTTAGGAGCTAGCTAAAATGACTGCGTAGGATTCTTGCTGTAGGCAGGCCAGGGAGATCAAATGTGACCCAAGTGATGGCAGAGGATGAGAAACCCAATTAGATATTGATGGTGATCAGATATAGAACATGGGAAATTCTAGCTAAACCAACTTAACAGGATTTTTGCTAAAACTGGACAATGGAGAGATGAACACAGAAGTTGATAATTTGAGGCCTATTTGGAAAGTTTGGGGAGCCTGAGTAGAGTGTGATCAAAAAGAGACCCTTTGTCAATAATCCCAAATGACTCATTGCTACTGAATTGGACAGTGAGGTTAATAAACATTTCCATTGCTGCAGAAATTTCTATTTTGCAGCAGAGGTTTAGACTTTAAGCTCTGTGAGACTATAGTCAACACCTATTTGCTCAATATTTAAATCTCGTTCCTGGTAGATGCCCAACAAACACTGGTTGCCTGTTATTAAAGGGAAAAAATATCTTCCCCAGGCTTCGTTTCTTATTCTATCTTATGAAATGATTTAATTTAAATTCTTCCTACTGATTTTGTTTACTTCCTGAAAGATTCATGGATTTGCTCCTATGTTCATGTCATCACGATTTAGTATAACTCACTGATGGTCCCGTCTTCAATTCAGTATTATCCTACAGTCCACAGCTAAAATTTTCTCAAATCTGACTCTAGGTAATAATGATTTAGTAACATCTCAGGATTAAGAACCTCTGTGTTTTAAGGACAAACAGTTCTCCCCAAGGGTTCCTAAATCACATCTGCCTCACCTTTTAAGTTGTAGTATCACCTTTTTCTTATGTAGATTGATTGTGGGCCAACTGGCTTTCATCCACATCTGTAAATCAACCATGCACTGGTAAAGCTGGCAGGTGGCAGGAGGAATTAGAAACAAGGCCAATGAAGCTATTTTTAAGTCATTCTATTTATAACCTTGAGTCAGGATACCTTTCAGTCTGTGACCTCTTTAGGAAGGACCGGAGGGGTGGTTCTACCTGGAACCCATTTTTTTTTTAACTTCTACTTTCACCACCACATCAGGAAATTTCCACTAAAACCTGAAGACTTGAAAAAAAAACTGAAAAGAAAAACAATTATTTATATGAGTGTGGGATCCAGATTTCTGACCACTTTGAAATAAATTGAACTGTCAAAAAGGCTCTGGAGGGTTTATATCTGATCTACCACCTAAGGCTAAACATAGTCTGTCACCTTCCGTGGATTGATATTAGAGCCACGGTAAACATTCTGAGAAAACCTCAGAAATTTTCTGGGATACCACAGAAATCTAAAGAATAGAGTATTTTAGATGCCAATTAAAAAAGATTAACTTTAGTGAATAAAACTCTACATACCAGTGCCCTCAAAAGGAATAAAGTTTCAAAAAGGAATGTTGAGAACATTCATTACTTCAATATAACATGGGAGCTGTTTGGGGGTCAGATATATGTAAGAGCTGTTTGTTTCCAGCAATTTCTAAATTATCCTCAAATTATCCTTCCAGTATCACCATAGGCAAAGTAATTCGATGAACCAGAGAGACTTAAGGAACATCAGGGCCACTCACATAGGGAGGAAACAGTCATATTGAATTAACAACTCTGCTTTTTTTTTTTCGATTTAACATCTCTTAGTAGCTATTTTTGCATAGTCTATTGGGAGAAGAAATCTTTAATACTTAAGAAAATAAAGAATTTTAGACAATCACAATTCAAGAAATACAGAATTCTTTCCAAATAACACTTGACTATTTTTTAAAAAGTCCTCATAATATAGACAAAATCAGAGTACTCACTAAGTATAGGATGAGCAGAATATAGATCATAGAACTTTTGAATTTAGAGTCTAAAAAATGGCTTTGATTTTGGTTTTTGTTTTGTTGTTGTATTTTTTTTTTGTGATATGCTTAGAAGGATTAAATGTTAATATCAAAAGCTAGCTCTCTGACACTTGTGGATTGTTGTTCATAATTATGCATAGAATAAATGTATATACTTTTTCTATATAGCTGTTATTCTATCATGTTATTTCATTTATTCTCAATTAGCTTTATAAAGTCCAAATTAACCAACACTAACGACAAAGTATATTTTAGACAATTCTTAAATATTAAATATACTAAACATTGTCTAGATCAGGCACAGATCGGGGAAAGAGGAGGGTGAATCAATGAAACGTGTCATCAAAGTCTACTCCCATTCAGCTAATCACCACATGACAATATGGTACTCTAAGAAGTCTATTTCTTTATTTACATTTTACATGGACCTATAAGGCAGTATATATAGCTATGAATATTAACTCTTGAATAAGCCAGTACCAGCTTTAAACTTTCATTCTGCAGCTAACTAGATAAATTACACAACCCTTCTCACTGTTCCTATCAATAAAATAAGGCTACTCATTTTCTAGGGTAATTGTCAAGTCTTAAATAAGGTGATGCACATAAAAGCACCTTTTCATGTTGTTGGTTCATATTGGCACCCACTAAATGAAAATACTATGTCAAAGAAACAATTGATTTCTCATTGGAAAAGTATGAGATAATATGAGCATAGTTTATAATCACATGACTCCTGAAAAAGTTAGTTAACGTAGTTTAAAAAATACTTCAGTATCAGAGGAAATAGAACATATTCTTCAGCCCACTCATATCTAACAAATTTGGTCAATATCTGGATATTTCTAAAGAAATAGATCAAATATGTATTTCTTTACAGTTGATTTTATTCTAGTTATCATCTGAGTATTTAAAACTACAGAGAAACAATTTAGTAGCAAAGATATGATGTATCAAATGTGAATGTGAATTAGTACAATTATAAGGCTAAGGAGTATTTTCCAATTTTAATGAAAATGTTTCTGTATTCAGTTAAATTTTTCAAAGCAGGAAATCATTGTTTCTGGTCAAAACCTATGCATTTGGGAAAGACTAGACATAAAGTGAAAATTTTGTTCAGGGATATCTTCATTATCTTTTTAAAATTACTAAGAGCAGGTGTCATGTTTGTCATTTTTTTGGACTGCCCATTTTTTAATATATACTGAGAGCAAAGATGATGATGAATGTTTAGCAACAGATTGAGAATAGCTTCCAAGCAGATGAATTTTCATATACATGGTTAAATACTTAAAAATATGTATAGTCTAAATGCACTTGGTCTTTTCCGCTGTCTTGGTATATTGAGGAAATCTGTATTTGGGCAGTTTTTTGATAGAGCCAAATTACATTCCCATGAGTTTAGAAACCAACATTCAGACAGTATATAAAAAGTGAATTATAACAGATCTTATCTATGCTGAAATAACCAATGTGTCCTATCATCTAATTTCACAAAAATATACTCTGTGCTAATTTGCTGAGAAAATGATTTTGCATAAAGCACACAAACTAATATTGTTACCAAAAAATGGCTCTTTAAGACCTTCCTCCTTTTTGAGGCCCCGACTCAATAGGACAGGTTTTGGCAGAATAATAATTTGCATTTTCTAAATGAAGCCACTTTGTGCCAATGAAGTTTTCCTTCTTTCTTTTCTACTTTACAAACAAAAGCCAAGTGCATTTTATGGTTTAAAAAGAAACATTGCTACTGGCTTGAGAGCTGGCCCACCAAGTACTGGCATGGAGTTGATTTTGTCAGTCATTTGTATACACAGAAACAGAGGGAATGGTGGGTAGCAGGGATGCCAACAGCCAGCCACTGCAACACAGTTGTATACGCCTTGATTAGTCTGTCTGTCTGTGTGTCTTTCTTTCTTTCTTTTCTTTCTTTCTTTCTTTCTTTCTTTCTTTCTTTCTTTCTTTCTTTCTTTCTTTCTTTCTTTCTTTCTTTCTTTCTTTTTCTTTCTTTCTTTTTCTTTCTTTTCTTTCTTTTCTTTCTTTCTTTCTTTCTTTCCTTCTTTGGTTTATTAGACTTAAAATTATCTAAATCTGCTTAATTCTGGCTGTCAGTCTCCACATATTCACCTTTCCTGCCCAAGCACTGTCATCCTTCTATGACTCTGGGTTTTTTGGTTTCTTGCTTTTGGTCTCTAATTTGTAAAGCCAATTTTCCACTTTTCCAAGGCTCCCACATCTACCACTGTGCCATTTACTGCTGATGTGGAACCCTCAGAAGTGCTTTCAAAATGCAAGAGAAGTGCAGTTTGTTACAGAAATAGTTTTATATTTTTATCAACCAAATAATTACTTTATTATGGCCTCAGCTAGAGCTATAGATTTTAAAGGTGAACAGAGTAAGTTAAGTAAGTGCTCTATTTGAAAGATGAACAGAGTAAATATAAGCCCTAGAGGCTAGATTCCAAAATTAAAAGAATAATAATTGTGTATTTCTATACTTGAGTTGAATACATAGCTAATATCATCAGAAAACATATTTTTATAGGCTATAACATTTGATAAAGTCATGAAATAATAGAACTGGAAAGACTTGACATTTAATCAGATTTCCTATGCAAAGGAAAAATATATTACTTATCTTTTTAATACCACCAGGTAAAGGTTCCCACATGTTGAATGTTCAACAAACTTCAAAAACATAATATGCTGATACTCTCCAGAATGTAGAGTTACTAAATATTTTATCTAAACACAGATTAAGAATTAAAAATTGGCCAGGCAGCATGGTGTGTGCCTGTAGTCCCAGCTACAGGAGGCAGGAGGATGGCTTGAACCCATGAGCTCTGGGCTGCAATACACTGTGCCAACTGGGTGTCCACCCTAAGTCCAGCATCAGTACAGTGACCTCCTGGAATATAAAAATTAAAATAATTTTGAATTGAATCAATTTATTCTTAATAATGATAAAATGTTTGATGTGGCAAGACAAGCTCTTGACAGTACAATAAAGACGATCATTTAGGGGCCTACACAATTAATAAAGAGTATTTAATCTCTTTTTGTTTTCCTTGAAACATTAACTGGACCCAAAGGCCTTGAAAAGTTAGTAAGGTGAACAACACATTTAGACAGAAAAAAACAAATCAGTTCAGATATATTACTGATAAGACATTGAAAAAGCAAAACAAAACAAATTGTGAGCTTGCATTTTAACTTCTGCTTTAACTTGTTATTACCTGAAAAAAAAGTTCCCCAAATTTTGTTCCATAGTGCACCCAAAAGTGTTATACAATTGAGAAAGCTACCACATTTAAGTACATTTGGTAAATGCTGCATGTTATATCCCTGTCTCAGACATGCAGATTAGCATATTAATATGAACATATTTAACTGTTTTGGGAGTGAAATTCCCCTCACATATTTTAGCACAGAATGCTTTTGGTAGAGTTTCTCATAGCATTTTACCAGACTGTCTTCTGAAGAATGCATATTGGAAAGTGTTGGCTAGGCCTAAAGGTCCATCTTTTAGTTTGTAATTTGTCACTCATTTTAATTTCAAGAAAACTTTCTTTTTCATCTCTCATGTGTGCCATATAACAACAGTTATTGAGGATTTTTTTGTTTGTTTGAACAGGTGAAAACAGAGATAGAAATGACAAAGCTTTAAATTATATGTTTTTCCCCCCTAAAAATTTATATAGATTTTTTATTTCCCTATTGCCTTTCCATAGAAATTTTCCATACTAATGTTTTTTATAATTGTTTATAATGTATGAATAGATCACATTACAGAAGACAAAGCAGGAATATTGAGCCTATATAGGTGACTTACTGCTTAAATAAAATAAATCTTACAACAAAACTGATCTGAAATTTAAGTAATGCATAATTTTTATTATTCTACAGGGTTAAGCATAAATTATAAGCTGTCAAAATGAATTACTAAAATTAAAATTACTGTTATGCTATATACTTACAGAAAGTTTGAAGTTTTCTCTTTATTATCTGTAAGCACACGACCAACATACTTTCTTAACCATTATTGAAATGTAACCATTTACATTGGTAAAGTCTCTCATATTTGTGGTAAGGAAGTAAAAATATCTAATCAATAATCAGAGTTTACTAAGCATTAATTTCTTATTTCTCTAGGAACCCCCATACTTAATGAATCCTACAGGTCTACCCTACCCTACATCTCTCTCTCTATGAAAGATTTAATACTGAGGAACAATGTTAATGTTTGGACACCAGTGAGAGTAAAGTTCATTATTAAGCCCTGTAATGGGAAGAGCTAGAGACTACTTTTTACTTTTAATAAGGAGCTATTTCTTTAATAAAGAGATGGTTTATTAGATCTATTATTTAATAAAGATTTGGTTAAGTCCTCTGACACAACTCAATTTAACAACCCATAGAGAGTACCTGTTTTGTGCAGTTGCTCTACTCTAAAACTTTACAACTCCATTCAAAGTGCTCCAAGAAATTTCTTTCCTCTTTATTTCCAGACAATGCCCAGGTTTTATTGATAATCTTGGCTGAGCTATATTTCACTCCAGATTACTTTTCTTTCATGATGATCCCTAAGATCTGTTTCTATGTGTGGGCCTTCTAAATGTCCATGTCCTGTACATGACATGAACCAACTCTGTTTTCTTTAATGGAAGAGGGAGAAATAAAACATCAGAGTACATAGAAATGCATGACTAATGGAAACAGTGAAGAGATCCAGAACCTCCTTTCTCTTCTCTTACAAAGTTATCCCCCATCATGAAGAGAACAAAGGTTGGAAACATTTTTAAAAGGAGATTTCCTGAATCAAGGAAGCCTCTAAAAGCACCAATAGATTCATAAAGTGATGACAAGACAGAGAAAGATCAAGGAGGAATGATTATGCAAAGCCAATGTGTGAAATATTGCTATTATCAATTCAAAAACAGTGAATGAAATGTTATTTCACTTATTTTTATTACTTCTTGGCTAATTTTAAATCTAGTAAATCTCTTATAAACATGATCTAAATTTAACATTTTATTTCTGCTTCATTATTTGAATAAAGATTCCAAGTCTTTAATCTTGCTGGCTTGAAAATGAAATTATTTTGTAGAAGCTTTTTAAGCAGGAGCAGTGAAACTATCTTTCATGAAAAACGTGATGCAGCAAAAAAGATCAAAGATTTATAGGGAAGTTCTTTTTCCTCTTTTTGAAAGCTGATGCCCATGGCTTTCACTAATTGAAAATTTTCTTTACAAAAACAGACCTGTAGGCAGTCTGTTTGCAGCCGCCAGCATTAACTGCACATCGTTGTAACTTCCTGCTTTTAGAAACTTACCAAGAGATCAATGGGACTGGATGCAGACAATTTGAGGCAGGCTTCACCTAATTTGCAATGACATGGGTGTGCAGAAAAACAAGTAATTACCTAGTCATCATCTTTCATAGTTTCAAGTGATAATCAGATAGATATCAGTGATACCACTGATACTATGATTATCCATGAATAAGGGTAAGAAAAAATTCAGTGGTCATTAACACTGAAAACACTTATGGTTTATATTCACTGAAGCTTTTCAATGTAGTAACTTTCACGAACTAGCTATGTGTGTGTGTGTGTGCTTGTGTAAAATCATGGCTACTGATATTCCAATGCTAAACTCTAGAAAGTGTCATCGTTAGATAAATCAAAGACATCATTAGATTAAATGTTAAAATATCACTTCCAAATATTTTATCTGTTACAGTCCTCATGAGTCTGCCTGAGACACCAGCAATAGAATAAAAGGGCTGTGCTATTGTGCTTGTGCTTGGGGAAAGGATTTTGTTTTATTTTTACTTTTATTATCTGTACTAGAGCTTTAGAATTTGTGAATCTCAAGGTAGAGAACAGTTGAATTTGTTATCTGACCAGGTCTATATCATTTTTAAGCCCTTCATTTCTGGTATATTTCAGAAAATTCGAAGTAAAACTATATAGCAACCATTTCTTTGCTGATATAAGCAAATTGATTTTTTGTTGTTTTTAAGTCCAAATTGTCCTTTTTTATTATGTTCAGGTGAATGGACTCTGAATTCCAGATCAAAGACTAGAGCTTGGCCTTTAGGAAAAAAAGAGCATATACAGTAGGATGTTTACTTTCTTCAGTGGTTTAAGTGAATTATAAACCTTGATTAAAAAGTCACATTTTATTAAGCTTAGATTTAATTAAAAGGGAATGTGTTCTTTCATCATCTTTTTCTTTTTTTCTTCAGATCATATTACAAAGCTTATTTTTAAATAAAAACAATTGTTTTGCTTAAAGTAGTAATGAATATCAGTAAATTTATCTCAAAAAGTAATAGCAAAAACAAAACAAAACACCTCTCACCACTCAAAAATAGCCATTTAGAAATGTTTTGGTACAGTTTCTCCCAGTCTGTTGTCTAGGAAGAAGTAGGCATCTCTATTCTGTGACAGCTGGAAAAATTCTTTATACCATATGGAAGCACATGAGTCACCCCTACCACCTTCTAGTTGAAAAACCCCACTGAGGGCATTCATACTTGCAGCAAACTCAACATTCTTTCCTCATCCCACAAGACCCTGCGTGATTCAGCTGCCTACTCACCTTCTGACCCTGGGACTCTTACAGGGAGTTGTGAGGGTATCTACTGATAGTCCCGCAAACTAGCCCATCAGTTCTTTACACCATGACCTCCAGTATCCTCCTTTGGCATCGTTGAGGATGACCAAAATATCTCTGTCTGTCTGGGTTTGACCCCGTTTCAAATCTGACAGCCCCACATTACAGGAACACTCTCAGTTGTTGGAAAACAGGATGTTCCTATAATAAGGGCATTTGTTTCACTCTTAACATCTTGGTCATTTTAGATACGTTAGCCATTGAAGAATAATTGTTCTTAAGTCCACAAAGTTGTGTTTCACAATACAAATTTACTGATATTATTAATTCCCATTAATTTGGAACACCATCTTTACTAACAAAATCAAGATGACAATTGATTTACACAGGTTTTTGGCTATATATTCTCATCCATTAATCTATATGGCTATCTAATCAATAAGACCATACTTCGTATTGGTGTGACTTTGTGATATGTTACAATATATAGAAATAGAAGTGTCCAACTCATTGCCATTTTTGCAATTTTTTTTCATTTATTTTTCAGAAGATTTCAAAATAATTTTTTCAAGTTATAAAAATATCATATTGGAATATAAATTTGAGTTACTTAGAATGTATGACTTAATTTGATAAAAAATGCCTATAGTTGTAATATTGAAATTCTCCATTCATGAACATATACATATCCATGTTATTTTTCAGATTATCTTTATGACTTTTAATAATGTAGTGAGTAATCTTTTGTATAGACTCAGAGCAGTTTTACATTGAATTTAGTTTTAATTGATTTCCCACTAATCATTTTGAGCTGTTTTAGTGAATAATTATGTTAAAGGAGATATTTTATTTTTATTCCCAATACTTAAAATTTTTCTTATCTTATTTCTTTGACTAGAATTCCAGAATCATGCCATTAAACAATGACTATAACGACCATCCTTATAATGTCTTCCTTTCTTACCTTTTGTAATTTAAAATAGACTGACCCACATATTAAGACTAAGGAAGTGAACAGTTTTGATTTTCTACTTAATTACTATGAATTTTTTTCAACTATCTGATTATTTCAAAAGGCATTCCTGTTTTTATGTCCCTGGCTTTCCTACAAATAAAGCACTCCTTTAATCAGAATATTGAGAAAACTTATACAGGTGGGGCCCTTTCCACAGTCAAGATAGTCTCTGCCAATTTAGGTTAAAAGCCCTGCTGATTGATATAGCTGCCCATATCCTAGCCTAGTCACCTTCAAATTCTGTTTATTCTTTCTATGACTTCTTCTATTTGACATGCCAGAGAACAGCGTTGCTCTTTCAGGAAAAAGTCCCTCTTTTATTGCTACTCCTTTCCTCATCTCTTCCACCGAGTATCTGTCTACACCATTGGACCCTGGACCATCTGCCTTTGAATTCCATTTGGCCTTCCTCTAAGGAAAAGAACCTCCTCCAATCCTCCCCAGTAAATGTCTTAAATTGCTAATCCATCTTTCTGTCTATCTCTTAGAGAACCCAAACTGATACAAGTGGTTCTGGCAGTGTTTTGAGTTAAGATGTTATGATGAGGCTATGGGTTGGGCTCACCCACCACCCAGGTGGCAAAGAGGACACAGTTCTGAGTATATATGATACATGGTAATAGTCCAATTGCTGAAGACTTTGCCTGAGGTCACCTGGAAGAATATCCCCATGGAGCAGAAAGCTCTCCTAAGTATTATGATTCAAATATTTGAAAATTATGAGTAAGCAATTCCTACAAATTTAGCATAGTGGGCTGCTTTCTTCTAACATCTACTGATGCCCTGGAGAAGGATAATAAGAAACTGAGGACTGTCAATAAGCAGTTAAAGATTAAGTAGAAGAGTAGACACAGAAACTTATATTTGGAGATACAGAGCCCTGAGGATGTTTAATTATTTTATTTATTTGGGGTAATTAGGTTTTATTGTTTGTTTGTTTGTTTTTAACAGAGTTTCTGGGGATTGAATCCAGGACCTCATGCTTGCTAAGCATGTGCTCTACCGCTGAGCTATATCCTCCCCAGCCTGAGGATGTTTAAATACTCAGCCAAAGCAGATCTGCTATGCTAATGTCAGGCCCATGGTTGAAAACCTAGGAAAAATGGAGTAGGTACAGCTGGATAGATACCTTGATGATACTGCCTTTTGAGACTCCCAGAAGCCTAAAAATTTACAGAAATTGTCCATACTTCCTTAGTCAGGGTTAGCACTAGCCATATGCTGGAAAAAGTTTTGAAGAGCCTCCACCGCAAGACAACTGGTGATTCCCTAAGGAGCTATCTCCATCTCCTCTCCTGGCTGCTAGACAGAAACTTGGGTGAAATCCCTTCCTTTGAAAGTCCTAGGTCTCCCAAAGGAGAGAAGAAATATACACAGAATTTGTTGCAAGAATTGGCTAGCACATTCTGGTAGGAGCCAGAGGAATAACACTGGGATTGGATTTTGGAGTTACTTGATTTAAGGAGTTAGAATAAAAGACTTGATAAGCATAACTTCAATAATATAGGGACAGTATCTCAGGATATGGGATGAAGTACCCTGGCAAGGACCTCAAGGGATGGGGGAAGCTCTATGGCAGGGTGGATATACTGGTCTGGAAAAAGGGAGGGCCAGTGATGAGTAAAGCAGAAATGTCCAAGCTGCTGGGACAGATCATAGAGAAAGGAGGAAAGAGGCTGAATGAAGTGGGCCTGCTGAAATAGATATATTATATGAGGTCAGAAAACCAACCAGAGAATGATGTTCCACAGGAGGACAGATCATTAGCCAAGGCTGACTGGAATGTGCTAGTGAGAGGGCCACCAGAATTTTGTTGGTGACTCTGTTCCACAAGCCAGGGCTGGAGATGGGAAAGGCAGTCACAGAACTGAGCTCATTAGTATTCATAGGTTTGATGAAGCACCTTAGTGAGAGAGGCCAGGTGGCTGTTTAACTTTCAGGAGTCAAGGGACCACAACTACCATAACAGTTGACAAGGTAGGCGGTATGGCCAAGGGCTGCAGGATTAGTGAAGACGGTTAATAGAGCATGGTGTCCCTAGGGTCAAAACTGCCAAAGGAGTAGCCAGCGTGCTTTCTGCCTAACGTCTATAACCAAACATTTGGGAGAGTAGCAGTCTCAGGGCAGTTCCCCGATTAAACAGTCATGATCTTGTTCAGCTTCCAGATTTGAACTGATTTTCAGATGCAGAACTGAATGACTGAAGTGGTATCCCTGTAACACCTACCAGCATGTATGTACAATGATGATTTTCCCAGCTGTTTTCTGAAGGGTCCTAAATCTGTTTATTCTGATGACTGTACACTGGGGAAAGGGGAATACCAGGCATGAGAAGAACTGTTAGACTCAGTGTCTGAGTTGCCACCAATACCCGAAGAAACAAAGGTCATCATGTTAGAGTGGAGGCTTGTGGGGGCCAAATAATAATGGAAATCCTGGCTAAAGTTCAGCTCATAGAAGGTCCCAGTGGTCATTTCCCAAGGAAAATCAGAATTGATACACTTGGAAATTGGAAAAATATCCCGTATTGAATCTTTCCTGTGGGGAAGACCAAGTAGAAACCTCTGTAATTGCCTCCCACTCCCTGCTAAGGTAGTAATTCAAATCAAATATCACATCCCCAGAGCAGAGGAGTGGGGTTGGCAGAGATTAGAACCAAACTAAAGACAGAAGGGATACAGTGGTAGTGGTCCTATCATATTCCCACCTTATTTTCTATTCTGAGTCCTGTAGAAACTAGAGAACAACTATGGACAACCTTGGTTATGGTTTAACCAAGTAGAAGCCCTTCACATCTACTGAGCTGAATGTGGTATCATTTCTAGAGCAGATTAATAAAGCCTCAAGGTGCTGGCATGAGACTTTTTATCTGGTAAATCCAGTCTTTTCAATTCCAATTAAAAAGGAGGATCACAAACAATTGACATTCATATGACAAAAATATTCATTTACAATTTTACCTCAAGGAGATATTAGCTCTCTTCTGTCTCTTATAATATAGTCTGATTTGGACATCCCAATCATCCCTTCAAATATCACCGTGATCCATTACCTTAATGACACCTTGCTGATTGGCCAAAGAAAATAAGAGCTGGCCAGTACACTGGCAGACCTAGTAAGGTACCTTCACTCCGGAGAGTGGGAGATAAACCCTAGGGAGATTCAGAAACGTATGGGTTCAGTGAAGTTTTTAAGGCCCTGATCCTCTGTAGAGTAAGGAACAAATCCCTGCATCTTGCATCCTCTACTGCAAGGAAGGAGGCACTGTGCCTGCTGAGCCCTTTGACATTCGGTAACAGTACATTCCACCCGGCACTTACCACCATATGCAATTACCCTCTTTATTTAATTACTTACTTACTGTCTGAGTCTCCCACTTAACTGTAAGCACCATGTTGGAAGGAAAGTGTGTATCTCCAGTATCTAAAATTGTATCTGGTTCAATGAGTGGTAAGAGCAGCATACCCTGAGTACAGGCAAGCAAGGACACTTAGAATTTAAAAACAAAGATATAACCAATGACACGTTGGTTTGCTTTTCATTATACTCATGCATCAGTAATAGCAAACAATTTAAGTGATAAAATGCACCTCTCTCTCAAAAATATTTTGATGTGAGTTCTGAACAATTGTTGTGGTTACTATTAAGTACTGCACATATGTATAAATTTATTTTTATTTTATTATTTTAAGTAGTTCTCCTTTAATAAATGTAGTATTCTACATGGAGGGCAATTCTGAGATCTCCAGGTTACAGTTGGTCCATGACTGTACAATAAGACAACCAACTACCTGTGTTTCCTTAAGAGAGTAAGCTAGTAGAAATTTGAAATTATTTAAGCTTCCTTATTTTTTGTCTCCACATCCAGTGGTACTACATATTCTTGTGCCTAAACAGTGGTTACAAAAGACAATGAAATAGGATGCATACTACTTTAATTCTCTCATTGTATATGACCACTTCAAAAATTTTTGTGTTTAATATTTAAAATGGTGAAACAGTGTGAACTTTGGGGTGTAATATTTTTGTTTGGGAAGTGAAAATTTTGATTATCCCATATATTACTGATTTTGAATAATATCAATGACATGAAATTTCATCTTATTTTTTTAATAAACTTTAATTTAGAGAAGTTTTAGGTTTACAAAAAAACTGCAAAGGTAGTATAGAGCTCCTAAACACCCTAAACACAGTTTATCTTATTGTCTTACATGGTATAGTAAATCTGTCACAATTAATTAAAATTGATGCCTTGTTATTAACTAAAGATTGCCTTAGTTTTACCTAATGTCCTCACTGGTGCAGCATCACATCTAATATACTACATTTCATGAAGTCATAATGCCTCCTTGCCTGTGAAAATTAGGAAGTGATACTTTAAAAAATTTTCACAGTTGTGCCATTTAGACTAATGATGGTCTGTGACCAAGGGGTATTTCAGACTGTTTCCAAGGGTGTTGGCAAAATCTTTTATCAGCAAATTAAAAAATATATTTTTAATACTGGAAAAGTTAAACATATACAGAAGTAGACCAGAGTGTAATGATCTTCCATGTACTCATCACGTACAAATTCTTTTTAATTCTCTTAAATTTTAAAATAAATATGTAAACTAGAAATTCTGTTGAAAAATCAAACTGTAAGATTTTACAGATCTTAGACAATCAAATTCCCCCACATTTTTTCCCTTCTGCTGTGAGAAAGTTTAGGCCTTTAATTTACTTTTCTTTAAAATTTATTTATTTTGCTATTATTCATATATAGAGGTCTCCTAATATACATGAAATGTGGACATTTTGATTTCAAAAAAAGAGGTAATTATAGCCTATCAACTTGACTGTGTAGTTATCAATAATGATAATTATGGAAAGTATGTAACAGGGAAAAGTGGTTATTGATTCATGTTAAGCAAAGTAAACACAGAATAAAGTTGTACACAGCAATGACAACTGTGTAAACATACACTATATATGCACATATCTGAACCAGAGGGAAACAGAAAGAAGTGAAATCGGTGTTCATGTCACACGATGTATTCGTAGTTAACAAATCGATTGATTTTTTAAATTAAAACAATTTATTTTGAGATAATTATAGATTCACATGCTGTAAAAAATAATACAAAGATATCCTGTGTATCCTTCACCAAGCTCCCCTAAAGATAACATCTTACAAAACTGTACACTATCACAACCAGAAAAAGGACATTGGTCCAGTCAATATATATATATCGTTCTATAAATGCCAAATGTTTTCCTAACTAAAGCTCAATAAAGAAAATGATGAGTTTTACTGATTGCTCTATAGGTATTACTGAAACCAATTTTGTTACAGAGAGAGGCATAGCCATCTGGGTACCAGAATTGCTAAGTATGCAGTGCTCTGGCCTTTTTTGACAGTTATAGAAATCTAGGAAGTAGGACATCATTATACTAGTAAGTAAATCAAAATGCATATTTACCATTTTTCTCTTTTCAAACTGAGTTGACAATTCTTAATTTCTCGTGAAAAATAGTTGCTTGAGGTACTCTGCCTCCTGAGTGCTTTCCCTCTGATGTTTTAACTCAGTGGTGAGTGCCCCACACCTGACCCATAGCTTTCTGTTGGCAATAGACACTGGATTCTTGCTCTGGTTCATCATTCATGTCTCGCTCTACTTCTCTTTCAACTTGAACAAGAAAGAGAAACCAAGCAGTTCTCTAAATAAAACTCAAAGACAACTTGCCCCTCATGTACATTTAAGGAATCATAGGAAGATTTAATTAATTTGATTCTTAACAATCTGAAAACAGATGGGCCCTAAATAAAAACAGGATATTGCTATATTGTCAATCACATCAATGGAACTTGAAGTTGTTGATTTGCTTCCCACTTTTAAAAAAATGAATATAAATTAAAATGCAAATGAAATGACAAATGCAAGCCCATTTGTAAATTAAAATACTACCCATAAAAAAATTAAATAAGACAATGAGACTATCAAGGTGGAAGTAAGATACCAGTTGATTCTTACTTTGGCTCATTTGGTCCTCAAACTAATGATCAAGGTGATAGGGCTTGAGTTTCCTAATTGAGAACTGTAACATATTTTTTTGAATGTTTCTCAGAAGAAATACAGTATAATAACAAGTATCATCATCTTGCACATTGGGTGAGCTACATGCAAATTAGTCAACAATTATGGTTGACTAAGAATTATATTTAACAATTGAATGTCATTTCATACATGAATTATCATAAGGCAATTGAAAAGTAGTATCATAAGGCAATTGAAAAGTAGTACTTAAAGTAGTCATATTTAGAGAGGTCAGTTCTAAAAATGCAAATTTGAAGTCAAAGTGGATTTTCTGCTAAATAGAAAGAATCCTTCCTGTTACTAGGATGGAGGGATTGGAGTCAATGCATCATGGAAAGACTTTGGGGATAGAAAAGAGAAATAAAAAAATAGAACTTTAACAAATTTAACTATGGTTTCTTAAGAACTTTATAAACTTTTAAAAAAAATAAAATTCTAAAGAGTACAATTTGGATATTCAGTAGTATCTTGTCAAGTCTCTTAACCAAGTGACCTGAAGTAATTTTAGATTTGTATTTTTTTAATCTGTGCACTTTTATGTCCACATACGTTATTACTGCTGTCTTACCACCTTTGACTTCCTATATTTCTAATAAAGCCACACTTTTTGAAAGAAGCACCTGCCATTTAGAACATCTATCTGAAGCTTTCTACTTTTCATTAAGTGGAACTTGAAGGTGATATTTTATTTCTGTTCTAGATCTATCTTATAGCTAATGATATTTTAATTTTAAAGCTTCTGTCTTAAAAACAGCTTCTTTCAAACCTCTAACCCTATAGTTAATCCATATTTGAACCAAAGGTTAATCCTGGTTTTTAGAAATGCCAGCCCCTAAAGAGAGCTAATTGTTAACATAGTAGATAATACAGATTTTATATGATCAGGAATTTATTCATACAAAATATGAATAACTAAAAGCAAATTTAACCAAGGTGGTGAAAGACCTGTATATTAAAAACTATAAGACATTAGTGAAAGAAATTGAAGAAAACACAAATAAATGGAAAAATATTCCATGCTCATGAGTTGGCAGAACCAATATTGTTAAAATGTTTGTACTATCCAAAGCAATCCAAAGATTTGATGTAATCCCTATCAAAATTTCAAAGGCATATTTGAAAGAAATAGAATCAATAATACTAAAATTTATATGGAGCCACACACACACACACACACACACAAAAACAACCAAAAAAACCCCTGAATACCCAAAAGAGTCTTGAAAAAGAACAAAGCTGGAGACATTACACTCTCTGATTTCAAATTATATCACAAAGCTATGGTAATTAAAACAATATAGTAATGGCATAAAAACAGACACATAGATCAATGGAAAAGAATAGAGAGTCCAGAAATAAACCCAGACATATATGGGCAATTAATTTACAACAGAAGAGCCAGGAATATTCAGTGTGAAGGGACAGTCTCCAGTAGTGTTGAGAAAATTGAACAGACACATGCACAAGAATGAAACTCAAACACTGTCTCACATTATACACAAAAATTAACTCAAAATGTATTAAAGATTTGAACATAAGACCTGAAATCATCAAACTCCTAGAAGAAAACATAAGTGGTAAGCTCCAAGACATAGGTCTTGGCTATGATTTTCTGAATCTGATACCAAAAACAAAAGCAACAAAAGCAAAAATAAGTAAGTGGTACTATATCATAGTAAAAAGCTTCTGCACAGCAAAAGAAACCATCAAAATTAAAAGGAAACCCACTGAATGGGTTATATATAATATCCAAAATATATAAAGAAGTCATACAACTCAACAGCAAAAAACAATCAAAACAAAACAAGAAATCCAAATAACTCAATTTTAAAATGGACAAAGGACCTAAATAGACATTTTTTTTTCCCAAAGAAGACATCCAGATAACCCACAGGCACATGAAAAAGTGCTCAACATCACTTATCATCAGAAAAATGCAAATTAAAAAATATATAATGATATAATCTCCTCACACCTGTTAGATGGGATGCATGTGGCAGACATGTGATAAACATTTTTAAAATATTAGCTATTATATTTACTGTCATTATTATCATCATCGTAATATCCTGTGAAAGGGCTACAAAACACATTTTGCATATTCATACTCCTTTATCAAACAGTTACCCTCTTTTAGCAAGGCCGGCCTTCTGTACTCAAATACTTCCTTGAAATGTATTAGAGCTCAGCGAGAAATGTTTGTTTATTTTCTTGGTGCTATAAGAAAATTAGGAAGAGGATAGATAACATTTCCTGTGTTTTTGATCAACTAAATTTTATATATGTACATCACATAGAGAATGCTTTGGCACACCATTGAGAAATGAATATTTTTAACATTTTTATATGTACAAACACAGATTTGGAGACAAAATGAACTAATTGGTGGGTTACTTCAAATATGAGAAAGTATGTGACCTTTGTACCCCTTTCTTATTATGTATCACTGTGCTTCAGATATCTTATTCCAGACCTGCTAAATGGGAGGAGAATAAAGAGAAGGAAAGAGAAAAAAGAGAAAATTCAATTTAAATTGCAATAAAGTTGTCAGACTGTACTCATATCTTCAAAATATAATTTGTAAAGCCACTTCAAACATACATCACAATCTAATTGTGATTATCATATTATATTAAATTGTAATTAATAAAATACCCTGGCAATATTCATTAATTCAATTCATTCCTCACTATGCTTCTTAAAACACCTCTGTTTTATTCTCCTTTATTTTTCTATAACCATTGAACTGACCTGTAAACAATTGCAGATAAGGGGTAATTCCCGTTGCTCAGTGATACCTGAGAGTTTGCAGTCACAATACATGAGTGGTAAAAAAGTGACCCACCCTAATGGGAAGCCACCATGAAAATTAGGTAGAAGATAGATGTCTTTACTATCAAGAAGAAACACCAGCGAGGACAAAGGACGGATGTGGAATGGTCCTTCATACGAGAAGAGTTGGAGAATGGCTGTATTCTAAATCTATATTTTCTAGCTATTTAATGGCCCAAATGATCTCTTAGATTTTATCCACATCCCTTATTTTGAATGTCTGCATCCTTAATTTATCAGAGAAGTTTCTTTATATGAAATACAAAAGAGGTCCATTCATTCATTCATTCATTCATTCATTCATTCTTATTGAGCACCCACTATATGTGAGGTGCCAGTAAAGCAAAGGAAAATAAAATACAAGCCCTGTAAAGTCCATAAATTAAAAGTATGGTAAGTTAAATAATAGGTTATGGATAAATCTTCGTGCAGAGCAGAGAGGGAATGTTTAAATTTGCTCCGTAAAAGTCAAGGAAAAATTCACATAGGAAATAAAATTTAAGCTGGGCCTGAGGAACAGATACTGCTCCAGTGGATGGATCTACTGGCTGCACAAGTCAGAAGTTGTTGTCCTTGACCCCATCCTCTTCCTCTTCTGTTGTCTATTTTTTCCTCAATTCTACCATAATTCTGTACACTTTTCTCTATCTCTACTATCCCTGTCCAAGTTCAAACCACTGTCCTCTCTCAATGGACGAGGGAAGTAACCTCCTAACCAGTTGGCCGGCTTCCAGTCTGCCCCTTCTGCACGTTTCTGTCTGCGCCCAAAGTGATCAAGCACAAACCCAGTCACCTCGCCTTCCTGCCTTCCAGACAATGGCTTATTATGGGATTCAGATAAGGCAAAATGTCCTCACCAGAGTCCACAGTACCTGGGATGGTTCTGTGCTCAACTGTTTCTACTCTTTATTTTAATCTTGCACTCTTTTCTTACAGCCATCTCTGTTCTAGATTATAAAATTACCCCTCTTTGTTTTTGTTCTTCTCAAACATGTCAAGCTCTCTCCCACGACAAAGTTTTTGCACCTGCGTTCTCTCTGCGTGGTGTGTTTTCCTTTCCTCTTCCCGTTTTAGCCAAGCACTCTTTTTCTCATTTTCACATCTCAACTTAAGCATCACTTTCTCAGGAGAGATTTATCTCATGGGCCCCTCCTCACTACCACCACCAGAAAAAGCTAGATTGCCTTACCAAGCATTCTCACAGAACTGTGTTCCTTCTTTTCATGACAAAATTTATCTTTGTGTGTTACTTCACTTGCAGGGTTGTTTAATAAATATCTATCTCTATCACTAGACCAAACCTCATGCTGGCAAGAGCTGTCTGTTCCTGCTTATTATTGAATCTCCAGCACCTAGCAGATTACCTGACCCAAAATAAAGGCGAAAACAGTCATTAAATCTGATGAATAAGTAAATTAATAGAGTAGATGGATGAATAGACGGATAGATGGATGGATGGGTAGATGGAAGGTGAAGTTTGCCAAATAGGTAAAGGAAAAGAAGAGACATCCAGGCACCTCATGAACGAAGGCAGAAGAAAAGTTCAGCCTGTGGCCTTGCTTTGGATGAGCATAGATTGCATGGGATGTGAAAAGAAGAGGCTGGGGGTAGCAGGTTGAAGCCAGACTGCAAATTTGTTGTTTGCCAAGTTAAGAAGCTTAGATTTTTCATCCTGTGGGCATTTGACAGTCAGAGGAGGCTATTAAGAGAACTAACAGTATAATTGTATTTGTTTTTTTATTACGATAACCCTGGCGGGAGTTGGGGGAAGCAGTACTAAATATAGGGAGACTATTTACAGGGAAACTAGTTGCAAGGCAGCTCTGATTATGCAGAACCAGCATTCAAGCTGGAGCAATGGAGGGAAGGAAAGGCACCGGAACACACAACATGTGGGCTCCGTTCGGGAGGGAGCTCAGGCTGGCAGACACGTGGGATGCGTGAAGATGCTGAATGGTGGAGGTGCAACCTCAGGCTGGGGTGTGTCTGGGAAGGATTGGGAGTAGCAGGTTGGGACCTTCTGTGAATGTTCCTCATCCCTGCCTAATTTGATTAGTATGTATCAACAGCATGAGAGATTCCAGTGACTAAATTAAGGGTATGGAAAGATTTTTAAAGATGATCAATGAAATAGAACTTGCAAGTTATCAGTTGGTCAAAAAAAGATAAATAACAGAAAGTTTCCATGCCCATAGTTTAATAAGAGAATGAGGTTTAAGAATTAGTTCTGGGGTTATGTTCCAAAACTCTTGGTACTTTCTAAACAAATTTTGGACATAAAATAATAAAGTTTCTAGGAACTTTAAGTTAAACACTAAAGGAAATATGTTGTATAATATATATATACCCAGTTCCTTTAGAAGGAGAAATAAAAATACTCTGTAAACTGGGAAGAACAAACCTATATCAAAAAAATCTCGTTTTATTTTTTTATTTGGCTTGTTGTATATTTTACGTGGACATTGCCTTTTCTTTGCAAGGTGGATCACTTCCTAGGAATGGAACCTGGCAGACGCAGGCTAAGCTGCCATTTGAAAGCTGGCATATTCTTGCAGATAACCAATTGGTTAGTGTGCTTGCTTGTTTGCCACCCCGCCATCTGCCCCCATCCATTATTTTCTGCCCCTCTTGGGATCTGAAATGCTGCTTTAAGATCTGAAATGCTGCCCACTAAAGGCTGCATCACCTCGGCTGCCTTGTCAGCTGACTTCTAGTAGGGTGCAGCCAACGTGGAGCACAGGCTGGAGATCAGAGGGTGGAAGAGTGGAGAGGTCTTGGTACCATGCCTGTGTCCCAGGTGTAGACCTCTCTGGATGTCTCTCCTCTTAGCTCTCACTGTGCTCCAGTAACTATGCTCTTTGATTCCCTTGCAGTCAGTCCCATGGATGCCAAGACCTTACATTCTTGCAAATCTCTGGGTTCCTCCCTATCTTTGTGGTTCCTTTAAACATGGCCATGCATATGGAGGTTGTCCTTTTATTAAAGTCTCTTTCGGAGATGAATTCTGTTTCCTTACAGGGCCAGCATGTTCCAAAGTTGGACAGACTCAGTTCCAATAGTTGTTTTACTCTTGTTACTTGTGAGGATAAAGCAAGACACAAATTTAAGTGTCCTCACCAATAAAATGTACATAATGCTAAGATGTACTTTATAGAGGCCCTATGAAGACTAGAAGAGCAAATGTACACAAAATGTCTTGCACAGAGCTTAGCACTTATTAATCATTACAGTAAATGCTGGGAAGGAAATTAAAATAAAAATAAAGCGTATTTACATGAAATCTGCCAAGGAAAATTTTTACATTCTATTTGAGATGTCTTGAGGAGTAGAGATCCAGTGGACATACTATTCCCATCTCTAAAATCATGTATTTCTTAATTGTGGGGAATGTTAGGCCAGGCTAGTTTAAGAACTCCAGACGGGGCATAGCCACCTCCTTCCATCAGAAGGGCATATAGAATGAATTATTTCCACTAGGAATTCTGTAAATCATGTTTTAAAAATTACGTTATTTAATACTTGTATTGGGTTACTTGCATATTTTAAATTGCTATGTTAAATAATAGCTTAAATTTCTAATGTTTACTGCCATAATAGCATCTTGTATTTGGGAGGAATATTGTACGTTCTTTCTTCTAAAATCACTAGAAATTCACACTGGAAATATCACTAAACCTCAGTGCCTAGATTTTCCGGCAAGTTGTAAAAGAGAACAAGAATAGCCAACACCTAAGTTAATAGACAATTCATCTGAAGTGAAATGGAGCAATACTACAAGAGGACAAAGCTCACAGTGAAAAAAAAAAAAACGGCATAAAAATGGAGTATATTCCAGAGGCGAGAATCAAAGTTTGTAGATGACAAGAAATTCCCCGAGAAAGACGACATTATATAGTGGCCAGGAAAGCAAGAGAGAAAGAAAGCGCTGTAAGGAATGTATCGGTTCCTCTTGAGCCGTCCATCTACATCGGATCAATAGCTCTTCCAACCATGGGACATGCAAGCTTTCAGCTTGAGAAATTGAAGTTCTCAAAATAAGTCAGGGTTGCAACACAAGTCCATCATGGTGTGTCACAAAAATGAAATGAGTTGTCTCCTGCTCGATTGATGACTGACATCAAACCAGGAGGAAAAAAGAGGAAAATAAACGAGACACGGGTTTTGAAAAGTTGTTGCACAGACTTCTGTGGAAAAGTTTACACTAAGGGATCTTTTCTCTGCTTGAAGCACATGCATAACTCCCGTCACAGTGATGAGAGTCCCACAGTGGACCCAAGAAGCCCGGGAGAATCGTTTACTGCCATGATGTTTTAATACAAGGTCTAAATAAGGAACCCAGAACTTCTCAGACTGAGGTGGGGAACAACCATGGAATGCCCAAGGACTGGCCGAAAGTGAGAAAGGCGAGGCTGGGAACAGGTGATTTTTCAACGCAAAGTGATGATGTGGATTTCACATAACGACAGGAGCAACACATGCTGGCGATGGCCTATCCTGTAAAACAAACATGTAAGAAAGAAATCAAAGGCTGCTCGGCATATGTCTATGTTGTACAGCTAAAAAGGCTCCTGTAGAGCCTACAAACAGGCCAGCAAAATCAGTGGTGCGATTTCTAACTGAGCTTCAAGTTGATAAAAGAGGGGAAAAAAACAACAACTTTGTTATCCATGCTACAAGTCCTCCTGTGCCTCTATTATCCAGGCTTTCAAAGTGATTGACCTGAAAATACTTTCCATCAGTGCCTACAGATGCCCTGGCCACGTTAGAGAGCTGTGAACTGACTGCCGTACTTGTATCAGCTCTTCTCTCCTTTGCCATTGCCTGGAGCAAAGAAAATGGAGTGGGAAGCCAGGATCACCCCTGGCACCAAAGGTGAAGGATGTTCTGCTCAGAGGTGAGATGGCTGCATTGCCTCATGTAATCTCAGTCAGTGCCCTCCAGTTAGCAGCCATTGTCCCTAGGAGACTCTGTACCTTTGACACGTAGTGGGAGGCCAGGGTTGAAACTAGTTAAATCAATAGGCCATCATCTATCTTCTCTTCCTCTTCATGCTCTTGATTTGATATTATCTGAATAAATGCTTTTTATTTATCATTGCCTGCAGTCGATTCATCTCTAAAATGGACCTTTCTCCTTCTCCACAAGATGGTCTGAGATTCTGAGTTTCTCCAATCAGTGTGTGAAATGATTGGCAGGGAATTCAAACAACTGACTTACAAATATGAATGTGTACAAATTCCCCTCCTTCGTGTGCCTGCTGTGCAGAAATCGTGTGGCAACACGATGAACACAGTGCAGCTATGCAATGTTTACTGAATCAGCAGTCACTCTGTTATCAAATATATAATTCTGTACAGAATTCCTGAAATATATACAGTATTTATTTCAGTGTAGCAGGAGGAAGCTTGAAGTACAGCTGTAAATTAGTGTTCAGAAAATTACAGTTGGAATATAATGGAACACACTTGGAAACATACACTAGTAACTCTATTCCCCTAATGTGTTCATGGATGGGATTACATACAAGAAAATGTGATTTTTATAAAATAATACAGTATAACAAACTCTTCTGGTATTTTGCTTGGTAATAGAAATTAGCGCCCACCTTTGGTTGACATAAAATGAATGAGTCGCTATCTTTTTGTTACCAATGACATTTCACTCTCTTTCTGCCTGTCTGTCTCTCTTATTCGCTCTCCTCTCTCTTCCTCCTAAGAGAAGAAGCAAATTTTATTATGCACCTCATTTCTCCACAAATCAGTACAATGTTAATGTTACAGAGAGTTTGAAGTAGTATTTCAGTTACTAAATTCTTATCTGTAAATCTATAAATTTGGAAATTCTACTTTAAAAAAGTGATCTTTACTGATATTTAAGCCCTTCCACCTACAGACTTTTTATTGATTTATTTACATAATTTATTTACTTACTTATATACTTATGCAGATGAAAATATTAGCTTATGATATACAAAATGTTTAAGTCACTTAATTGCTTGATTGGCTGAAATATTGAACATGAACTTTTCCTCAAGGAAGCAATTCCAAGCTGTCTTCCAGCTTTTGTTAATTGCAAAGGACATATTCTATCTTTCAGGTCAGAAATGAAATGCAAGGCTGTGTTCCATCCTAAATCGTTCCTTCATTTTTCCCCCATTTGAGCATTGCTGAGCAGTACTTAAGACAGAGTTCTGTAAGAAAACATGAGGGTGTTTTTCAGTTGTTGAGCTGAGAGGGGATGGCCAGTTTCAGGAGGGAGCACACCCCGTGTGAGTGGCGGATCAGATTTGTGCCCTATTGGCCAAGAAACAAGGGTAATTCCTAAAACTGAGACAGGAAACCAGTTTTAAGCAAGTGAGTAAATTCTAGCTATTGTAGTCTATTTCACCAAAGCAGTTACTGTCTTTTAAGTATAGCCTATGAAATATTCTAATATTTCATATTTCTAATAGTTTGTCATCACACTCAGCAAATAACATACCTTTAACTGTCTCTACTGTCTGAAGAAAAAATTCTGCACCTTCCTGGATGTTCTTTGGATTTTCTCAGAATCTGGGTTTGCAAAATTTAGGGGATTCTTTGATATGTTCTCCCAATTCCTTTGGCAGATATAATTATATTTAGGGAAACCTCAATACCTAATGATAACTGGTGCCTGGGAAAATGTCACTTAGAATGAATTCATCTAAAATGAAAAACAATGTTTTGTAAGTAAAATTCACAATTCTACTTTAGAAGGGTTGGAAAAATTGCATTTCTTGGAACGGATCTATTTAAACATTATTGCTAAGACTTTTTTTTTTCCTTACAATGTAAAAACGAAATGAATCTTTCATATTTCTAGTAGTTTTAGAGAAAACTACCTGAGAGTTGTCTAGATCAAGTTTATTTCTTCTTTCAGTCATCTCAATTATCATAGTTTAACGCTAGATCTTAATCTTCCTAACGACAGAGAATCACCTCATTAACTTGTTATTAATTTCATATAACTTCCACCCTGCCAGCATCCAGTAGGGCTTTCAGTTCATTGTACTACTTCTTCAGGGGCTCCCCCAAACACCTTCAGTAACTAGTGCTTCCTTTTGGTCGTATGAGACATACTAAATCTTTTATTACGTCCCTGAATGTGCCCTGTCCTTCAGTCGTGTGTATTACTACCTCTCTGAATGCTCTTCCTCCTTACCCCATCCTCCAGGCTCTCTTCTCCCTTTAACTCTGCCAAGCCCTACTTTTGCTTTTTATAATCTTTTCCAGAAAAAAAAAAAAAAACCTGTCATGATCTTTTACCACCCACCATCTTGGATAAATTGGCAACTCACCTCCTTTCTGAGATCCTTCTTGTATCATCTACCATACTCTGTATTTTTAATCACTCATCTCCCCTAAATATACTGTGAGCTCCTGGAGGAATGGAACTAAGTGTTTGAGGCTGATAAGCCATCATCTGTCAGTGAGCCTCGCTTGGAGTATTTGTTCAATAAATGTTTGCTAACTAAATAAATGGAGGCATTACCCACCCACCCCTACTCTTTCCCCACTGAAATCTAGTCAGTTTTAATAAAGTGAACTAATCAGATTGAAAGAGATCTTTTGAAGACAGCAATTTTCTAAATAAACATGTAAGAGCAGGCAGGCTCATAGTAAAGGCTCAGAAATATTTGCTGAATTAATTCAAAATGGTGCTTGTGCATTAAGCTGATTTTCTGCCCATGTATACGTTTTCCAGATGGGATAATCGCAACAATTACTCAGTAGTGCTTGCTATGCTCTTCAGACCTAGAAATGATAGTTAATGTAGTGATTGTATAGAATCATAACTTAAATGAGGAGGAATTAATTTGTCTTCCAAAATTGCTCATGCTAAAGTTGGAATTTTGAGTTTTGTGTAGGTATTTACTAATTCAGTAGATTTCTTCTAGACTGATGATGATGTGAAATAGAAAGTTACAGGGCAATAGGATGGTTATAGGACAAAGGGTTAAAAAGTCGGTGAGTGTGAATTACTTAATTTTTTGCACTTGTCTTTTTTTTCTGAAAGATCCTTGTCCAGTGGATCAATTTGTCATCAAGAAGGTAATCTATATTTACTTTGCAGCAGGTACTGTAGCTCTTAACTCTGCATTTAGCTGATTCAGCTCCCACCCAGACTACTCTGACCTCAGAAATATTCCCTGCTAACTGTCCTCCTGTTCACTCCAATTTGTACTGCCTAAATGCTCACTGCTGAGTGTCCCTCTGGCCATTTTGAAAGGTGTTTCATCACACTACAATAAACGTGAAATACTGATGCACTCAAAATGGCACACACACACACGAAAGGCAGCTGGATATCGACATGGGACTGGACAGGGGCATTTATTACACTTTACTCTTACACCATTGTCTACCTTTGGCAAAGGAAGATTGTAAGTGTCCCTGGTGGTCTGTGTCGATCAATACTACATGGGAGTTAAATTAGACCTCAAGTCAAGCACACATCTATGTTGGCTGAGATACCTTCAACCTAAAATCCCTGGAAAATTTACATTTTTCCACTAAGTTAACCAGTAATGGAGTGAAATGAGTGAGAAAAAAGCAGCTGTCTAGTTTGTATCTTGCATCCTTCCAAACAAACCTGGTCCAATTTTTAGCCCCTGTAGGTGTATTGGAGTAATTAGCCTAACAGTCTTTCAGCCTCTCAGCTTAGAAACGCTGTTAACTTAATGACAAACCTTCACTAAGGAAGGTAAAACATCATGACATAAAATCCTGAGAATTAGAGAAATCCTCTTATTATCAATGTTTCCTTCATGCACTAGTTCAAAAATGTCTTCTGAATCCTGAAAGTGAGCTGGAATGCAGATGTACTTTCTGAAGGCAGAAATACTATCATGGGAGCTAGTTGTCACCTCTGAGTTGCTGAATCAAAGGTAAATGTAGGTCAAGTAGTCACTTCAGTCCCTTCAAATGAGCATTTCTTTAATCATTTTGGTTATTTGTAGGATTCACACATAATAGGGGAAGTATTTACTCCTGTTTACAGACTGTGTTGTTTATCTTACAATTTGTCCCACTTTTATACTGTGTGATTCTTGATCAGAATATTTTTATGTTTCAGTGAATCCCTTTTACCTCCTTTTAGTATTATAATATTTTTCCCGAAAGGACAGAAGTCCTAAATAGATCAAGCCTCCGCTTAAAATGAACATCACAAGAAGGGTTTCACCCTAACTTTAGATAATCAGAGGCAGATTCTGCTTCTGGTCATCCGACTAGGAATAAAACAGATCACTAAATGGGCCAAATGTCTTAGAGTGGGGAAAGTGTATTGGGATAATCTTGGTAACTGATCTAAAGGGACGATTTATGAAGAATTCTTGAGAATACTAGCACAATTGTTGAGACCAAATTGGTAAGATGAACCTAATTGACTCAGTAGGTTATTTTCAGTGGTGTGCTGGAAAATGTGTAACAACCAGTTCTTGGGGTACAGGGAGGCAGATTTGTGGTGTTCACAATTTCTATGGTATGAGCACACCCACTCACAGCTGATTTCAATCTGCCAAAGTGACGTCACTGAGGAAGAGTCAGGAAGAGATGCCCACAAATGGCTGGCATGAGCTGGTCCACGCCTGTTCTAGCACAGCATGCGTTATCTTGCCAGCGTAACTTCTCAACCCCAGCTTTTTGACTGAGAAAGGGGGGAAGAGCACGACGGAATGCATGGGAAGCGACTAATTAAAAGTACTGTGAAATGCTAACTCTTTCTCTTTTACCCCAGACTGCCTAACAAAACAACAGCAACAACATTTCATTTTATTGTGAACTGTCCAATATTTTCACATTTATCTTAGTTACCTTTCTTTATATTAGAGGTTGGTCACCTTGGCTATTCTCACTGGATCATGATCCAGAAGTATTTGGCTAAATCAAGATTAAGCATAATCTACACAATTGAGTGTTTACTATAAATGAGTATTTGTGTATTATTGTGTATTATGATGTATGTATTATTCCCCAGAAATCCACATGGCTGTCTCCCTCCTCTCACTGACCTCTCTGTTCAAATATCATTTTTTGAAATAGGCTTACCCTAACTACCCCACTTAAAATTGCCACTAACTCCTCTTATACCACTTCTGTTATTTTCCTTAGCACTTTTATCTTCTAATATTACTGAAGATTTTACTTACTTACTTTGCTAATTGCATATTACCTGTTTCTGCAAGTAGGGTATGTTTTGTATGCTTTGTTCACTTACGCCTCTCCAGTTCCCAGAACTGTGCCAATTCCCAGTAGATGCTCAATGAATATTTGTAGAATGAATGAGATGATCCCAATGTCTGATCAGAATCAAAATCTATAATGCTTGGGAAGAATTTTATGGCAGTGTTTGTTATTTAATTGATTAGCAAGAAATTATGGGATCTCACTTAGCAATAGGTTTCAAAAACAGCCTAGATTCTCACTCTTCTGAAATCATTTACATGTGATCCCATTTGAAGACTGAATATTGCCTAGTCTAGTGATTTTTAGGGTTCCTTAGAGACCTCTGAAAGATCTCACAAAGAGGAGATGAGAAGGGACCAAATGGATGGAGTTCAGGACCCTGCTTTTATCAGCTCCGATTGTGTGTAGGGAGGGGAACAAGCAGGTATGTGTGGGAGGTGGGGGTTAGGCTGTGTCATAACATTTTATTTAAATAAAAGATCTCTATGGCTAAAGTTTGGAACACTATTTTAGATTTCTTGCAGCTTAAAATCCCATATTTTTTCTTCTGTGTTTCTCATTATTTAAGTTCTTATAATTAGTCAATAAATAGAAAAAATATCCATCTTCCCTTTAAAATAAATAACAAAATGTCCTTTTATAAAATAGCAATTTAAAGTCAGGGGCCATAATCTTTAAGTAAACTCTTCTCCATTTTTTTCTAAAATATAAAATGTGTCTATAATACACTTGACCATAGCATTTACAAAATTATTTTGAAGAAAATCACATTCAGGATTTAAGAGGACAGATTTGAAAAGACAGTTTAAAAAAAGACTAAATAAATACTACCAAACTAGTATTGAAGAAAATTATTTTGAAATGTGATTCAGGTAGAGCCAGATGCCTCCGCCTTGCAAGCAATTTGAATTCAATTTGTGGCAGAAAGTGCAGGCTCTCCTGGATCAATAGGGTGCATTCAGCACAGCTGACATGCTACACCTGATCCAGAGCCAACCTGGCTGGGGACCTATTAGTCATACCTGAGGGACTTTCCCTAGCTTTTATCTCAAGGTACATCTCCTAGGATTACAGGTACTTAAGGCTAATTAGTCTGCTCTATTACCTGCCTCTGTTCCTACAACATCCCATTTACCTTACAATTTCCATGAGATAATCAGGGTGCCACAGTGCACTGAAGGTAAAATGATAGCCTTGCACACACCCCTGACTGCCTTTATCTGTTAATACCATGTGCTGGCTCGTGGGCACGTGTGAGCTCGTGCGCACACGCACGCGCGTACACGCACGCACGTGTGCAAGAGCTGAAGAGATAATAGCCAGACTGACCTGTCACAATTTTACCTTGTTTGCTTTGTTGCTTTTCCCCAGAAGTCAGTCCCCCTTCCAATGTAATTATGTAATTAGAGCTAAAGACTATAAACAAATAGAGATTGTCTCCTCCTCCCGAGCTCTGCAGTTAAGCCTTTTCAACGCTGAGCCTTTCGCAGGGCAGCCTGTACCTGTCTGACACAGGGAGGCAGACCTGAGTCGTTGAAAGCTTGTCGCTTTCTTGATTCACCTGTCCTTCCTCCTGGACTCGGTGTGCAAAGGGAGCGCAAGTAGATACAGACTCCAGGCTTTTTTGTTGCATTTGTTCAAGATTTAGTAGATAATCAAAGTGTTTTCCCCTTTAAATTAGAATTTATTTCACTGTATGGCATATTCATAGTATCACAGCATATTAAGATCATGGATCAAAATTGACCCTTTGACAATATTAACCCCTTCTTCTATAACTATCCTTCATTGTTTGGACAACTCCTGGTTTATTGTATTTGTTTACGACAGAGGAATTATATTTGCATAGGTGGTAGGATACCTAAGGATACCTAAGAATGCACCTAACGAGTTTATTTTATTATGATGCAGTTCTGTAAAGTCAGATTTCACCCTGAAAGTTATTCTCCCAGCTCACGTGGGAGACAAGAAACAGCAAAGAACATGGGAGCCCACTGTACTTTTAGGGCAGAAATGCACTTGCAATGATAACAGCAGTTAGCACTATTATTGTGTGCTCTGATTTTGCTAACCCTGTGTCATTAGAAAACAGCAAAGACATTTCTCTGTGGAGAAATTTCAAGGTCCCCCTTTTTGTGCTCAATTTTGACCAGTTTTGTGCCTCCTTTGATTCTGTTCTGTTTCCAACTTCAAACCCACAGCATTCCCTTTGAAGAGATCGGTTCTGGGCTGCAGGAGTGGCAGCGACACCCTCAAAACCTTACAAGGACCAGGCAAGAGACATGGGTAGGTAAGAAGGGCATGTAATGAGCTGATTGTGTTACCCTTTACAGACTGTTTCCTTTTTCTACTTCTTTTAAACAAAAATTTTTGAGATATTTGTTGATTCCCATGCAGATGTATGAAATAATCTGTTGGGATCGCATGTGTACATTATTCAGTTTCCCCCAATAATGATATCTTGCAAAACTATAGTGTAATATCACAACCAGGAAATTGACATTGAAATAACCTGTTATTCTGACTCACATTTCCCCAGTTTACATGCATTTCTGCATGCATGCATGTGTACATGTTGGTGTATTTATTTCTATGCAGTTGTATCACTTGTGTAAGTTTGTACATCACCACCACAGTCAGGTCAGGAACCAAAACTGTTCCGTTACCATAGAAACCCTAATGTTGCCTTTTTATAGCCAACCCAAGTCTGTCCTGCACCCACCTTCCCCTTCTCATCCCTAACTCCAGGCAACCACTAATTTGCTTTTTATCTCTATAATTTTGTGAGTTCAGGAATGTTATACAAATGGAATCATGTAGTATGCAACCTTGTGGTCACATGTACCAACTTTTATTTCACTTTGCATGAATCCTTTGAAATCCAAACAAGTTGTTGTTGGTATCAAAATTTCATTCCTTTTCATTGCTGAGCAGTATTCCGTGGTGTGTACATTTTGTTTACCCAGTCATTCATTGAAGGACATCTGGGTTATTTTTAGTTTAGGCTATTACAAATTAAGCTTCTATGAACATTTGTGTACAGCTTTTGGGTGAACCTGAGTTTTCATTTCTCTCTCACTTTTAAGCAGAGACAGACTCAGAGAGACATTTCGCTACTCTAAGAAAAATGACCATGCACAGGCCCTCAAAATTGACAAGTGGCAGTCAGCCTCAGTGTGTTGGGACAAAAGATAGTTGTAGGTACTATGCCTAACTGAAAAGCTTGTGTCCTGGGGAGAAGTCACTTCCCAGATCCAGTAACAGTGCCATGTGGGAATGTGAGACCAATCATGTGGACCTGTTTATTTTGAAGAAAATACTGAAATCTGGAAATTTATATGAAACTTTCTGGCTTATATATTTTGTATATGGGCCTTCATGTTTGGAAATAGTGTGACAACCACATGAAAGACTGCAAGCTAGATTTTTTAACCACAGACCACATTTTTTTTTAACTCACAAAAGCAAAGAACTCTGATGTTAACCTTAGAAAGCCATGACTTCACTGAATTTACCTGTGTACTGCTATTTTTTACCATTGTGCTTGTCTTATTTTTGAATTCCTGTTACTCATAAGATTAGGAGAAATGGAAGGCATTTAATTGGCTCCTGAAACCATTCATTCATTCAGTAATGGGATAGGCCTCCCATGGGTCAGTCGATCTGCACTGTGGATACACAGTGAACTGGAGGTAAAGCCCCATGCTCTCTGCTCTCATGGAGTGTGGAGCCTTGTGGGATGTTTCCAGGCTGATAGCTGAGAGTGAGTCTGGCCCTGATGGTGTAATTTTTCTGACCACAAACTCTATTAATAATTATTAATTAACCTACATTTATATATAAGGTGATATCTGATTTTAAAAAAATAGACTTCTGGATTTTGTGGAAAAACTGGGAAGTCAGATATGACTGAGCTCACTTTCCAGCACAGGCAGGTCCCTTGGAGATGAAGAATAGCCACCCCATTGGGCAGGACAGGCACCCTCTGATCACCCAGCCAATCTCTCTCATTTATGTGACTGGCCTCTAGGAACAAGTGAGTTTCCTACCTCTGGTTTAGTGAGAGAGAAAACATTAAGCAAACAATAAATGGGTAAATCCTGGCTTCTCCTAATAGCCACTTGCTCCTTCCAGAGAAATCAACATTGAACTTGGTTGTAATAACAACCATCATGGACAGATGCATAGAGACCAAGGCTGTTAAACATATTTTGTGTGATTGGGTCATTGCATTTACCTACTCTGATACTTCACTCCTCATTCCTCAGTAAAACGTCAGTCTTAAGATCCACAATGAATGAAATCTGAACATAGAGAAAGCTGACAGAAATGCATAATTTTTACTTTTATCTATTCATCTTAGAATGTCAGTGAAAAGTTCCAGACTATGCTAGATTAGAAGTTTGAGATGGCTTCTTGGACAAAGCTCTTATGTCAAAGTTCTGCATTCCAGATATCAGCAAGATCAGGAGACTGTGTAACAGCTATCTCTTTATGTTTATCAGGGGTGCACCCATTGCTATAGGTTAGTAGTTGGAGCAAGAGGACAAACTATTATACCAACGTGGCTGTGACTATAAAAAAGAATCATGTGTCTTCTTCCAAAGTTATTATATTCCAAAGAAATATTAAGACATCATCAGCTCTATAAAGTGATGCTTTTGAAGAGATGTCATAATGCCAATATGAGCACACACTGCCTTCTCAGACCATCATAAAAGAGCAACAAATGATCAAGTCCCAGGGTATCATCAGTGAACTTTGCTCCAGATTCTGTGGCTGAATTTCTCATGTTTCATAACATTCTGAAGTTTATAAACCTCAAGAGAGTATATTAAGGGTCTTGATTTTTCTTTAATATAAAATACCTAGAAACAAAAAAAGGGGTTTTTATTTTTTTCAAGAAAAAAGCTACTTGAAATGCACTGCTTGATTCACACATGAACTAATCTTGGAAGGGATATTTGTTCTTTTTTGTTCATAACCTGGCCTTATGACAAGGGTAAGGAAGAAGAAAAAGTTGCCTAAGGCATTTACAAGCCCTACAAAGACTTTATTAAAAAGAAAAATACCCACAAATTTACTACCAATCCATCTAGATCTTTCACCGTGTTGTGTCAGCTCCCATGAGGGACCTATAACTTGAGAGATTTAACAGCAAAAAGGCACAAAAGCAAACTTTAGAATGCAAGGAGTAAACCATTTAAAGGTGTAATTTTTTTCCTCATACATACTTGAGAGAACAAGCAGAAGCTTCCGAAAAATTGAATGTGCCTTTACCAAGGTCAGTGTGTGCTCAGTCCAGCTAGTCCTTTAAATATTTACTAAAATCACAACTTATGCTATATATATATATTATTATTATGAACTATTTTTATGACATCAGCAAGGCTTCCAAACAAAGGAAATAATTTGTCAATCTTGCTGTGAGTCATTTTTAATGACATTAGGTAGTCAGAGTTGATAATGTGTCTAAAGATTATTAAGCCCACTGGATGGTGGGTCCTCTCCTTCATTTAAAATGCTGCACTAAGTATGTAAAACCCACCAAAGTGGCTTAAGGACCTGAGACATTTATTGCTTCTGATTTTTTCCCCAAATCTACAGTTCTAAAGTGATTTCACCTTTGACTTCTGGATGTCAAGCTGATCTGCTGTGCCCCAAACACACCATGTAAAACCACGTCACACCACATTGTTGCCATTACCATGGTAGGTACGACTCCAAGGTGGTTCAGAGATTTCTACCTCCTTGTGTATCCACCCTGTGTAAATATTGCTCCATTGAATGTGGGTAGCATTTCTGAATACGATTGGATTTCACTTCTGGTACTGATCAGCTGAATTTGAGCTAATGAAAAGGGAGGTTAATCTGGATGGTCCTGGTTTAATTGGGTGAGCCTTGAGAAGATACTGGGCCTTTCCTGAAGAGGAAACTTTGAAACAGCACAATTTTCCTCGCTACATTCTCCTACTGGCCTTGAAGAAGGAAGCTACCATGTTGTGAGAAGGCCTTGGTGGGGGCAGGGGGTGCACGTGGCAAGGACCTAAGTGAGGCCTCTAGGAGATGAGAGTGGCCCTTTGACAACAGCTGGCAAGAAAATGGGAACCTCAATGGCATAGCTGCAAGGCACAGCATTTTGCCAGCACCCACAGGAGTTTGGAAGAGGACTCTGAGCTGCAAGTATCAATGCCGCTTGAATAATACCTTGTTTGCAGCCTTGGGGGACATGGAGCAGAGATCTCAGTCAAGCCTTGCTTGGCCTATAGAACTGGGAGATAATAAGTTCAGTTTTAAGTGGCTAAGTTTGTGTCAATCTGTTACGCAGCAATAGTAAACAAAAACCAGTTGCTGCACCCAAGTGCCCTTGACTGTCATTTTTTTTTTAACTTACTTAATTTCTACCCATGTTTTCAGTCCCACCTTCTTTGTGAAGCTTTAAATGTAACCAATCTCTTTGCATAGTAATCTCTCTTGCTTTATCATCTTTAGCAAATATGTCTATGCCAGGAATAGAGCATTGGATATAAACAAGTTTTTTTTTTTCCCCTAATCTTTTTCTTATAGCCTATATACTCAGTTAAGAAAATAAATACTTCAGTACAGGGACCATCTCCTACACATCTTTGTATCCTCCCCCCAGATCCTAACACAGTCTATAAGAGATACTTAATAAATATTTGAAAAATTACTAATGGCTTCACGTTTGTAATATGCTATTGCCACTACACCACTACTGAGATCATCCCTTATGGATTCTGAATTAAATGATAAGGGGAAAATGAAGACTTTAAAGCCACAGAGTCGATGGGTAGGATGACATTTTGGATTTCAAAATATTGCATTGGCAAACCCCAATCTATGTCAATTCAGCAGAAAAAAATAGCCAAATTCTGAACCCAAATCCCATAGAATCTCATGTAAAATTTTCTGGGCATTACATTTGCCAATGGAGAAGATTTATAGAGTACAACTTTCATGTGTGCAGATTTAGAAGACAGGGCAGAAAAGCCCTAGGGACGAGCAAACGTGTGCCGTTGAGGGGCAGGCACATGCCACACCATCCACTGCCCAGGTGGCCGTGTCTCCTCTAAAGCTGTAACGGTGAGTCATGTAACCTGCTTTAAAACCCCACAACCCTAACCACAGCCACCTGGCTTATAATTATAGACTGTATTACAAATAGATATAAGCTCTGAGTGATTAGTTATTGTGTACAAAGTACTCAACCGTGGACCACCTGATTTTCACTTACTGTTGTACCTTCTCCTTCCTTTGATACATCCAAGCTATTAATAGAAAAACACCTGTTTCCTGATAGTCTTCCAAGCTGTAGAGACATCCATTTATATAGAAACAGCTGGGAGAAAGGTCCTTGTGAAGGACAACCAAATCCAGTTCTTACCATCACGGAACTTTCTCCTGTAGCTACTGATGGAAGCAGTTAAGCCTGCCTTGCATCACTCCTGCACAAGCTACAACAAAGTGAAGCTAGAGATAGTCTTTAACTACTATGGGAGGATTAAGAAAATCCTGCAGCAGTAAGGCTAGGATTTCCATTTGATCCTAGAAACAAACAAACAAAAAAAAATGTTTCTAAAACCACAGGCGAATGACATAAACTGAAATCCAGGAGCTAGGTTGCAAGCATTTATTGTCTCCTTCTCAAGCCTTTTACCAGTACCTGCACACACCTACAGTCTTCCCTTCCTGATACACAGATGCATGGGGCATCCAACTCCAGCGATAAACTGGGAGCAGCTAAAGATGAATGATGACAGGAAATGAAAGTGACAGTGACAGTTTGTGGTTGTTTGATTACTTAAATGCAATGAATGGTGGCCACAGAGTTTCCTGTCAACAAGTGTCTGAATAGAAAAATAAGAAAGCAATCAAAACAGTAACTGACATTTCGGGGCTTTTCAGAGAAACCCAGGATTTCATGCTCAACAAAACCATCTGTTTAGCATTCTTGATAGGAACTACCACTCACCCTGAAAGGAATGATCAGGATAAAGGTGAGGTAGGTGGTTGCAATGCGAGAACAAGATTTTAACCTCCAAGGGGAGGTGGACCAGATGATGGAAAACTAGACCAAGTGACCTCTATGGTCACATCTAGTGTAACAATTCTAAAAATGATACAGGATGTGGAGTTAGGACATTGGCCCTAATGCAAATTCCGTTAGTAATTTAATTAAGTGACCTTAAATCAGTTCATTTACTTTTCTGTGCCTTCATTCCTCCTCATGTAAAAATGCTTCTTTTCTTTTTGCCCTTAAACCAGAACTCTGCTAGACTTATGAGGTACAGCAAAATGATCCCCAATGTGAGAGGCATTGGGAGTCAACCTACCATCCTTTACAAGTATGTGTCTGGACAGAGAAGAGAGCCCTGAGTGCGATATTGAGCAGACTTCCTTAGCAGAATGAACGTATTCACATTTCATCATAGTTTCTTCTCATCTTTCTTTCCTCCTGAGAATTCCCTCACTTTCAAGCAAGAGTTCTTGACATATTCTGCTCTGAATCTGGATTTAGCCCTGCCTCTTGACTTGTCCCATTCTGCATGTCTGATTCCACTTTCAGTTACTCCAGCTGAACACCCAGCTCCCTCCTCTCCAGTAGGCAGCCCTGCCAGTGCCTTCATCCCAGTAAGTCCCTCTCCACTCAGAGAAATGTCAACCTTTTCTGTTTAGCCTTTCTCCTTGAAATGCTTCACTTCTTTTTTTCTCCTTAAGAAAGAAAATGCTTTAGAGAAATATGACTGTAATTAACAACTGACAAAAAGATCTTGGCTTGAGCTGAAGTGGGAAATCACAGAGGTTAGTTACTTATTTTCTCATGCATTTTGCCATTTGTTCTCTTTTCTCGGGGAAGTTGAAAGACCTGAGGTTCAGACATAATAAGGCCCCATACTGTTTCTAAGAGTATTTACAACATGCAAAGTATGACTCAGTGCATTGCTTATATTTAAATTTGTTTTCACTCATCTGAGCTATTACACAGTATGCCATCCCAAACCTTTTATAATAAGGAACACACGTTTCTCAGCCACGAAAGGGAATGAAATGTTCAGTAATTTGAGCTCTCTGGTACTGTGGAGGTGACAAAACATATATATGTATCCAATCCATTCTACTGATCTGGCGCCAGCATTAGGAGGGACTGCCCGGGGCAGAGACCTTCTGCTATATACACGTTCCTGGGAATTAGCAGGTGAACCAAATGGCCATAGTGATGACAGCAACATCTTTCACAAGACTCAGCCTTACTAAATGGATTCCCCCAATACATTTTCTCTTTCTGAAAATAACAACAGTTTTTTCTTTCTAAGTTTAATTGATAGTACAAATGTTTGTTGCCATTTTAAAAAGAAAATTCCCAAGAACCCAAGAATTAAGCTGTAAACAAATCATTTTCACTTATATAAGAATGGATGCACAATTCACTTTCTCCTAGGTATAGTCATATTTTTCACTGATCTCTTAAAATCCTTAGCCCATGGAAAATTACTCTAGAAGAGTAATATCATGTTGGGGTACTCATGGCCTAGAACTTAGTAAGATTTTTCCTTAAAGATTCTAAGTAAGTAAAAAAATTATTCACTATCTGGGTCATTTTCACTCCTTGAATTTAGAGTAGAGGGATCTCTGGGTTTTAGTCTTAATCTCATAAATAAACTGTTGTGATATTTAGAGTAAGTCACTTAATTTTTCCAGGCTTAATTTTCCTCATTTATTCCAAGAAGAGACTGTAAGATAATACTTAAGGTCTTCTCACAAATTTTATGATTCCATAATTTTAAAATAATTTCAGTGTATACATTGAAAAATACATGTCTAGAATTTAAAAGAAAGGGCTTTACTTTTAAATTATGCTTGGAATACTCTTTGTATTTCTTGTATGCTTATAATACTATAACCACCATTATCAAATAAGAATATCTTATTTACTATTAATATAAATAGAAATAATACTTCACATTCAAATAATATATTTTGATTGCTTGAAAGTATTCTGAATCTATTATTGCACAGAATAGATTTATATGGTCAATGGGTCAGGAATAATTATTCTTATTTTAAGGGTCATTTGTGTCCAAGGACATAATGAGATGTTAGTGGCAAAACCAAGTACCAGAATTTTTTTTAACTTTGGGACCTACATTGTCAATATAATTTGTGTAGAAATGTACCTTTCAGATAGCAGCTCTAGCAAAGGGAAGTTAAGAAGCCATCAGCTTGAATAGTCCATTTACTTCCTGTCGTGGTCTAGAGCTGGCCATGAGGTCTCTTGGTGCCATTCCCTGCCCATTGCATTCCTCCTGAGTCATAAGTGTGTTTTTCCAAGTTTCTAAGGTGAACATAAGTGTATGTAGCCATTGGAAAATTTCAAATACTTCTTTTGACACAGATACGCCTTTTACTTTCTATAGATTTAGAAACTAAGAAATACGTGCTGAATTTTTAAATTTTAGTGTAAATAAGAGTGCCAAAAACCCCACAAAAAGCAGTATTAAGAAGTATCTTCCATGTTAGCATTGCTCAGTCACCACCCTGCTCTTCCCTGTTGCCACCCACAGTGCAGTGTTGTGATCTCCAGCACTAAGCAGCTGGATTAAAAACTATATTAGAATCAAGGTATTTTCCCTTTCTGACCATATTATACTCCTTAAGAAGGTGCTGGCACTGTTCTACGGTCCCTTTGGGTAGATATGCATATCCCCGGATGGGGGATCATCTTATAGGCAGTTCAGAAGATATGGTGGTGTAGTAGAATGCATACTATTTCTCCCTCACTGAGCATCTCTAGAATCTTGGAGCTGGCCTGACATTATTCATCTTTGGTCTTAGGGACCCCATAAGATTGACACAGATATGGAATTGGCCAAAGTGTTGGGTTTGCTCTAAGAAGAGCTGAGAAACTGACTCACCCATTCTTTTATTCATTTCATGTATATTTGCTGAGTCCTTAATATGTTTAAGATACCATTTTAGGTGATGGCAATACACTGCAAACAAGACAGACATATTACTTCTTCCTGTGGAGTTCACATTATGGTTGAATGAAAAATCCCCAAGGAAGCATAAATAAACAAGACAATTTCAGGGTGGAAAGATGCTGTAAAATGTGATAACATGGTAAAGATTTTGTTGGGTTGGAGAGAGTGCCACATTACTTAGGAGGGTAAGATAGTACTCTATATGGATACTTACCCATTCTGAGAAAATGAAAAAGAAATAAAAATTCAAGATGTGTAGATAACCTAATCAAAAAAGAGAAACGGTATTGAGAGTGGACTCAGGAATCTTCCCTGCTCCCACAGAAGTATATCCACAATCTAGCAAATACCTGACAATCCAATATTAGAAGGTTGTCAATCTATCAAAAGTTAAATGCTGTTGAGGGGAGAACCATATTAATACTGTCGTCTTAATTTTAATCTAAATTGACTTAGTAGATATTTTTCTACCAACAGCCATTTTTATTTTTGGCAATCAAATATTTTTTCCTCATTGAGGTATAATTTGCATGTATTAAAAGTTACAAATCTTTGGTGTATAATTGGCTGAGTTTTAACAAATGTACACCCATGTTACTACTACCCATACCAAGACATAGAACATTTGCATCACCTCAGAACATTCCCCCCATGTTTCTTCCTATGTCTTCTCCCCACATCTTCAGAGACAATCAGTATTCTGACTTAGATCATCTTGGGTTAGTTTTGCCTGCTGTTGAACTATAGATATAAACTGAATCTTATAGTACATACATTTCTGTGTCTGTCTCCTTTAGCTCAGCATAACATTTTTGAAATGTGTTAATGTTGCATGTGAAGATACTTAAATTTTTTAATGTTAAACATGTAGCATTTGCTGTGGGAAGAGAAAACTCAGAGACTGTGGAGGAGAAATTTGAAAACAGTAAGGCACAGTGGTTCTGAAAATGGGCTCTTTGGACCAGTAGGATCAGCATCAGCATCAATGGAAATTTGGTAGAAATATAAATTCTTTGGTCCCACCCTAGACCTATTGAATTAGAAACTCTGGGGGTTAGTTCCAGCAATTTTTTTTTTTAAACAATTGCTCCAGGGAATTCTGAAGCATATTAAAGCTTAAGAAGCAATGTGTGGGAGAAGGCATAGACAAGGAGTAAAATTCACTTAACAGGACTTGGGAACCATGGAAAACAAAATGTGCTTGCTTTGCTTTCTTTTACTTTGATTTTCTGAGTTTCCAAGAAGCAGGAATCAGGGTTCATGAAAATAAACTTTGTAAATCATCTTTAGTATTAATTCGTACCTTTATTTCAAGTAGCTCAGTGACCAGTTCTGATTTAGACTCGGAATTACCTTAGTTAACAATAGCATGCAATAAAGGGCGCTAATCTGGTTCTCACACAGGAAGGAAAACTCCAAACTGTGAAAATGAACAAACCAGCTCATCTGGACTTTGAAAATATTTTCTATTTCTTACAAATTAATACAAATTAAAAAGAAACTCTGTAAGGTAATACTTTCAAAAAATGATTTAGTAATTTAGGAGGGTCATTGGCTTGAAGTTAGAGCAGAATATCAGCAACATTCATGAGGGTTGGAAGGAAAATATTACTCAATTCAAATCAGAATCAAAACCAAGTGCAAGGACGTTCCAGAAGGACTTAGATATCTGGGACAAAGACTTCTCTATTCTACCGAGACCTTTTTACTAAAGTTATCTGACACCTCAGTTGTTATTTAATTTAATTTAATTATATTGGGGTTAGTTTTATCTCTCGATAGTCCCAAGAATAAAGACATTGAGGTAGTGACAGTATAGTGTTTTAATCAGGAAAGACAAAAAGAAATATATATATATATATATATATATATATAGAAATATATATATACAGATTTCTACAAAGTCCATTTTCTAAATAAGGGGCATAGCTGTCTAAAACACAGCTGTTATGCCCTTGAGGGCACCCAAAGGAGAAAGTCTAGGCGAAAAGGAGAACTGGAAGAGAATATGAGTGTGATAAATGACTTACAAAACACATATGTAATGCTCATCATCAACACTGAGCTATCAGTTCATGTACTGATTATAACAGTCATTTTACCTTTAATTGAAAAATATAATGAACTGATCTGTTGACTAGTTTTACACTGCATGCCGCTGAAGAACATGTCACACAAACCTTTTCCTGGAGGGTGCTTCCCGAGTCCGTTAAAAGTCCATTCATCCAGCTAGCAGAGGGCGTGAAAAGTAGATGATCAATTTGAGAATGCTTGAAATCAACATTGGCAGTTTGCTACAGGAAGCTTTGTGAAGGAGTGTGAGTCCCAGGCATCTCTAACAATTGGAGATGGTGATGGTTGTCAAACCAAAGGATAGCTCGATATTCACGTGGCCCAAAATGCTTTTTTCCTTTCTGTTCCTTCTGAAAATGTCAATTGCAAGTAATAATAATAACAATAGCAAAGAGTGGGGAAAAATGTGGTTACCCTTATGTAAAGCACTAAATCTTCAAAAGGCCTATTTTTCCAAAAAGACCTGAGATACACATGTGAAGTGCTCCCACTTGTGGGTCCTCTGAGTGGGCCATACTTTTACTGCTCTTTTTTTACTACTATACTTTTACTGTGGTCCATAGACAATCAGCATCACCTGGGAGCTTTCTTGAAAGGCAGATTATCAGGCCCTACCCTAGAACTAATGAGTCAAAATCTGCGTTTTAACAAGATGCGCATTGATTTTCATGGACATTAAAGCTTGAGACACAGTAGGCCGTAGGGCTATACACCATTGGTTTCTCGCCAGCTAGTATTTTCTCAGGTTTACCTGGTCATTATATTCACCTGGGAACATGTCAGAACTATCCGGCCCGACTGAATGACTGAATCAGAACCTCCACGTTTTTTTAGTGTCCCAGTTTCTTATGACCCAAGTAAATTTGGGGAAATGGTTGCTTTAGGCAGTCATGAAAGGGCTGATTCCACATTTGCACTTTATAAAAATTCAGTTGACATACAATTTAGTCTTTTTTTGTTTTCATTTATGTAAATTTTTAGTATATTTGGTGGTAACAAAATAAATAAATGCCAAATATAAGGGAATAGGAAGAAATAAGGAAATGACAACACTGGTAAGATGGACAGCGAGAAGCATGACACGGACTGTGTGTGTTCTTGGGTGCATCCTTACCAGTTTGCCTACACAAAAACACCCGTTCATATCAGTGAACTAAATCCAACTCTGCGTGGCTGGGTACCTTCAAAGGTGTTTCAGGCATAAAAGTTAAGGTAGATTTCTTACTTAAAACCAATTGTATTTCCCATATAAACATACAACCTAAGATTTTTGGTTTTGTTTGTTTGTGTTTTAGTCTGAATGTTGTACTAGGTTGGGCTCTCTAGGAAACAGATTTTGAGTCTGAGATTTGTGTGCACATTGGGAATTGGGAATACACTCACCTAGGTGAACCGGACATATGTGAATGACATAGGATTGGGGGCACAGGGAAGAGGTGAATGGGCTGCAGTCACAATCAAAGCCATTCCAGAAAAGGGACACAGCTTAGAGCTATCAGCCACCAATGCTTTGCACGTGGAGGAATAAACACCTCAGTCCTAAAGGGGAATCCAGGCAGCACCTCACAGCATCTGTTACAATGGAAGGTACTACCATGGTAACTACATTTTCCATATTTAAATCTTCAAGAGGCTGTAAGAAATGCCTTGTGTCCATCAGAATCTTACTTAAAGAACAGTCAGTGCAATTTTGTTTGTATTCACTAGTTTCTTCCACTGCTTGACAGCTTTTAAATAAATCCTTTCACATATTGACTGAGGAACTGCAAAGTACAGAACTTCTTTAACAAAAAACTACTTTATTAACAGATGAAGGTTTTGTTTTATATAGTCTGAAAAAATCCTCAAAGGTGTCAGAAATTAACTAGGCTATTAACCAAAGTCCACATCATTTTCCTTAACTTAATTTTTATAAGATTATATGATTCATGTCATAATTTTCTGAAGGTGCTCACATTCCTGATTGGATTATTAATTTGTGTTTATTATAGAGACTATGGTATAATGTTTTATCTTAATTAGTATTTTTATGCTTATGACTTTAAATATGTATATAGCCAGTTTTTATGCTGTTTTCCTTTCTAACATAACTAAGGTTAAGTGTTTTCTTTCAACAAAGGAAATTTATATTCAAATTAAAAGTAATTACAGATGCTTTATCAAAAATAAAGCAATTGGCAGTTGTGTGAATAGACATCTTCTCCACAGTAATAAAATGCAGACTGGGCAACCTCTGAGTTTATGATTCTGATGATGTTTCTTCTAAAGGGAAAAAAACAAGTTTTATGCATAGAATATATTTGCAAACAGGGAAACATCTATATTTAATTCCTAATGGTATATTTCTTCTTTTTTTTTTCAAGAGAGAAAGTTGACTGGCCTTCATACTCATAGTATACCCAAAAAGCAAATCTGAATTGTATAAGCAGATTGTAAAATGATGGGTATACTTTTTTTTTTTTCACTCACTGTTTTCACGATGAATTGAGCAGTTTTTAAACTGCACACACAACTAACATGTATTCACTACCCTCTTTTTGCTTGATACTATGACAAGTGCCAGAGCTGCAAAAATAAGTAAGACAGAATCCTGGTCCACCAGGGGTTCAAATTCTAGTGGACAAATTGTGTTGAGGTTCAACGATTAGGAAAATCAACAGAATTGAACAAACGTTCCATTTTCCATTTATTTCAGTTGTCAAGAAGCAGCTACTGCAGCAGCTATAACCTCAGAGATGTTTGTTTCAAAGAACAGATGAACAGTTCATTTAGACATCAAAATATTCACTGCAAAGGTAAACGTTTAAATCCACATTTAATTGTTTGAATGACAAAGAAGACTACTTATTTAATGATTTTTTAAAAAATAAATGAGAACATTCTTTTTCTTCTGGCCCTAATTTTATATACAAAGTGTTAGGGCTCTGAGGGACAGAGTAAGGAATGGCCCTGATCCCATGCTCTCCTCGGTATTGAGTGATGCCTGGATCCTGGTGGATGTGAGTAAGGGAGAGACCTGGTGGAAACTTTTCCAGAGTCCATTGAGCCTGGAAGGAGTCAGTTGAGTCTGGAAAGATTGTCTAGATTTTAGGGATTGTCTGTTGATATCCAAAGTTCATGTTCAATGGCACTAGTTTGTATGTGTGTATATACTTGCACTCCTGTGCAAGGGCTGACTGTGAGGCTCAGTGTGGTGGTGGCTTCTGCTCTCTGAGGAACTGGCAACATCCTGTGCAGTGCAGGTCCTGCTGAGCACAGTTGTCACTAACCATGAAGAGCTCTGTGCCCTGGGCAGAGGTAACTGGAAAGTGTGTGATCCAGGGATGTAGGCTCACAAAAAGACGAACTGCAAGATTCTAACATCCATTTCAGCTCCAAAGGAGAGTGAATGAGTTCATCTCTTATTAAAAACTGAACTAGGAGAATTTTAGATTCCCATCTGCAACTCACAATAGAATACTTGTTTTTTCTACACTCCACGTAAATCCTGTGCCCTCCCCAGGGTTCTGAAGTGTCCCAAACAAGAGTCCCACATGCCCCTGACTACTTCCTTTGTCTCCTCCTCCTGTTACAAGATGGTTGAGGACTTCTAGGGAGGGAGCTCGTCCCTAACCCAGCAGTTCAAGAAGAGGTAAGAGTACCCTTTAGGTTATGAGATGATAACATAATACATAATATTATAGATAGTACATAATCCTGTGTATTTTAGGGGATCCGTTTCTAGATATTCAAATTCCATATAAAATTTCCTCAAGAAAATTGATTTGCCTGACAATGACCCTTCAAAATAGTCCATTTAGCATTTTTCAGAAGAAATACTTATCTCTCAGTCATCCTAAATCTTAAGATGGTGCATTGCCCTGAAGTGTAAGAATCTTCTAGTGCTAGTCAAAGAGAAAATCAGAATACTGGCTTTGAGGTGGCTTCCTTTACAGATTAATCAAAGCTTCCCTTCTTTCACAGTCACGCATATTTCCATTAAAAGTAAAGAGTGGTTAGCATTAAAAGCAAGTCATTTGGCCTGTATTGGAATGACCCAAATTCAAAGTAATATAAGTTATTGACTATTATTTTAAATATAACTAGGATGTTTTCCAAAGCAATTAAAATTTTCCAGATAGCACTGAACAAAGCCAAAGATATAAACATTTTTTGTGATTTCTTTCAGATTTAGTGTACTTTATTTAGTCAGGTAGTTAAAATCTGTTTTGTCAAGATATAGTTTTTATTCCAGTTATTATCAAACCTCATCACATTTTATTTTCTCAAGTCTACAATCTTTTAACTTTCTATTATTAAAAAATAATTTTATTTAAAGCTATGACTAAACCTTTACATGTCAACTTATGACTATGTGAAGAGGAGCACATAAATTTAAAATTTGTCCTATGAGCTATCTAAGTACAAAAGTTTGAAGATAGAAGATTTTATTTGTCACAACTTTATTTCCTGGAGGAGGCTTAGATCCAGGAGCTCCTGAGAGAATCCCAATGGTTCCTTTTTGTCTGCTTTCCATCTAAGTATCTGTGTTCTGTTGAATACAGGCAGTGCAGATGGTTGCCTTGTTATGTTCTGGGTTTGTCCTTGGTGTGTTTCTATCAGCAGTGGTAATTCATTTTCCACTATTATTTGGTGTGGTGGTATCTAGAAGGCATTGTTTTGCAGGGTCCTATTCTAAGCACTTTAAATTTACCCTAGGGAAGGAATTCCCTATGGGAGCAGAAAGTATCATCCTCTAGCCCCTTTTGTTTCCACTGGAAATAAAGAGAGGATGGGTGGAGGCCAGCAGACCCCATCCTGGTTCAATCTGACCTTTTTTTTTAATTGAAGTACAGTTGATTTACAATGTTGTATTAGTTTCTGGTGTCACAGCACAGTGATTCAGTTATGCACACCAAGTATACGTGTGTGTGTGTTTTCATTGTAAGTTATTATAGCTATTGAACCTAGTTCCCTATTCTATATAATAGGACCTTATTGTTTATCTATTTTGTATATAGTAGTTTATGTCTGCTAATCCCAGACTCCTAATTTAATCTCTCCCCTCACTTTCCCCTTTGGTAACTATAAGTTTGTTTTCTGTCTGTGAGTGTGTTTCCGTTTTGTAAATAAGTTCATTTGTGTCGTTTTTCTTTAGGTTCCACATATAAGTGATATCATCCGATACTTGTCTTTCTCTATCTGACTGACTTAGTATGATAATCTCTAGCTCTGTCCATATTGCTGCAAATGACATTATTTCATCCTTTTTTATTTCTGAGTAGTATTCCATTGTATATATATATACTACATCTTTATCCATTCATTTGTGGGCAGGCATTTGGTTACTTCCTTGTCTTGGCTATTGTAAATAGTGCTGCTGTGAACATGGGGTTACATATATCCTTTCCAATTAGAGTTTTCTCCAGATATATACCCAGGAGTCTTAACTTCTCTAAATGCCCACGTACTGAAAGAGAGAGGCAATTAACCACTAGACCCTCAATTTCCTAATATGTTGGCACTCCAAGAGATGGAGTTCTTGTACTATACAGTCAGAAGACTTTGAGTCACTAAGTCTTTGTCACAAATAGGAAAAATTCATTTGCACTAGCTCTTCTCAAGATAATCTAGGAGGAATTTCTAAATAATAATTTTTGTACAGTAAGACCCCACTGAATTTGGATTTGCATAATGCAAATTAATTATAAGTAGACATGAAAACTTAACTTTTTAGAAGCTGGTGTAAGACTGGGCACAGTATATGAGATTGCATTAGAACCCTTTTAAGAACATTCCTAGTACAGATATTTATGAGCATACAGTGGTAATAAGAAACAGTTTCTTTCTATTTGTTTTTTAAAGAACCTGGAGAACCTCCCTTTGTAAGCATTTAGATTTTATCATATGCACTGAATGTAACTCACAGACAGTTGTCTGTGGCCTTGTGGCCCTAGTTCCTAACAACAACAAAAAATGAACAAACAAAATATTTGTAAATATTCTGAAGTTAAGAATTTTTCTAACTTCTTCCTACTTACATATAAAATAAAATTGACATAATGAGTGAGGACACTTGCAACCAATGATATTTAATAGCTTGCCTATTGCTTTTATGAGATGCAAAATCACATAATGATTCAAAGCAAGGGCTTTGAAAATCAGACCACTTAGGTGCAAATCCTGATCCTACTACTTACCAGCTGAAAATATATAGAGATAGCAGTAAATTTTGGATATATGCCGCAAAATACTACTTTTAAAAATGTACTCAGAAGGTCTTTCTTTCCTTTGAGCACAAAGGTGTCCAGCGTGGCTCAGTTTGTACTGTTCTAGTAATAGCTGCATTTACTGGGAAAAATTTTTCTCCATTCCTCAGGCCCTGTTGCTTCCCTTCCCCAGTTTAAGAATAGGTTTTTCTCCTAGTGATGAGACCATTTCATATATTCAGCTTGGTTCCCATAATTTCATCAGAGATGCAGATTTATGTCTGAGCCTCAAAAATTAAAAATGTTTTCATTGTTTTCCCAGGAGATTTCTCAACTCCCCCTTTAAACCAGCCAATGTCAATACCTTGAGGAAGAGGACGATCTGAGGGGCTGGGGGCTTCTCAGAAGGAACAGTTTCTGAACTCACAACCATAATCCTAGTCTAATACACAGAAAAGGAACCGAACAAATAGTCTAAAGAAAAGTCGTTGTTTCTGTATTATGCAATTAGAGATGATACATTTTCATATTTCCCAAGCTTTCAAAAATGGCTATATATTTTATGGTAATTTATTTTTTCTTAACAAGTTATTAAATGATTAGTATTTCCATTCTATCCTCTAACTTATGGCTGCCTTCTGGGTCCCTTTTCTTCTTTTTACTCCTCTTGATTATTTCTGACAAGAAGTGGGCAGATCAAAGCTGTATCTGAGATGACAAAACATATAGTGTTTATGTAATTATATGTTATATGTGTATATATAGTATATAATATATCTGATTAGGCTATCAAAAGGCTATAAATTTAGAGCCTGGTAAAACTTAATTTTGGCAAAAATGTATTTTTTAACCAAGAAATGGATAAAACTTAATTTTTTTCTAAGACCACAAATTTGATATTTTAAGAGAAAAAAATAATTTATATTTAATTGGCCATAAACTGAGTGATGTGATGAGAAGAATGAGTTAATAAGAACAAAACCCCAAAGATAATATTACACAGGCTTTCCACAGTTATCAGACAAATGGCGAACAAGAGGAAAAGAGGACAAGCATGGAGAAAAATGTTCCCTTTCCCAAAAGCTCTTTTTGAAAATTACTTGGAGACTTAGAGACTCTGTTGACTTTAATTAAGTACTCATTAGATTGACAAACTTTTTTAAAAAGTGATCCTGCTTGCCATGTGGGTTTTCACATGCTCTCCTGGCTTTCCCTCTAAATTACTTTAGAACCCTTTCTGAATAACTTGTTTATGCAAGGGAAATTACTCATAACCCTTTAAAGAATTCAGATAGATTTTTATGTCCTGTGGTTACTGCTTTATTATTTTTACACAGTTTTATAATTTTCACTGAAATCTCTTAACTCCTCCATGCAAAGTCAAAGTCTTCCTAAATAGGACTTAATTCCTCTGGTACCAGTGGGGAAATAACTTATAAGCTTTGAAATCTCCAAAGTCAGATGTCAGCACAGACATAATTGAATAGGTAAAGTCCTAGAGGCTTGGCGATACCCAAATAAACAAGTGAGCAATCCTTCCAACCATTCATTTTAACAGGAATGAAAAAAGAGTTAAACCGGGTTTTTTTGTTACTATGTGAACATGTTAATACTACCTTCTGATTGAATACTTTTGAAATAATTGTAATAGATTTGTGTCAGTCTCAGTTTACCAAGGTACCAGAAAGCCTAACATTAAAGAAACTGTTGATGGATGAATCAGCACTGGGACATAATTCCTGGTCTGTCACAAAAAAAATGACTACTTGGAGACAGTATTTCCTTACAAATATTAATATTGACTACCATGGTTATTGTCTGTTTTCTGGATCTTCTTTTCTTGTTTTATGCTTCTCTGCATTCCTTATAGTATTAAACAAAAATAGAGTATAACTTAAAAGCATAGGATTTAGAAACCAGAGGTATATTGACAATGACCTATTTTATACTCATTGCTTTTAGATCTTATTACTAATATCAGTATGAACATGGTATTGAATGAAGTGTTTCAACAGACTGAAAGTTATACCTAATTTCATAGTGCTTTATCATATCACTAGTGACATAAAGGTTTTGCCTGGATATATGGTTGTAATTGTTTTTATTCTTGATAATGTATATTAAATTCAGGATTTTGAGACGCCTAGTTAAGATAGGAAAAACTAAGTAGAAATTAAAAAAAATAATTAGGGGAGTAAATATTCTAAAAATTCTTAAAATATGCCTAAAGTGCTCTCTTCTATATCTGCTTCTTGTATTAATCTGATTAAAATTCCTCTAGCACATGTGAAGCTATCTTTAACACTTCAGCAAAATGATACTAATAAAACTAAAATGAGATACCATTTTACACCAGCTAGAATGACTAAACACAAAACACTGACAACACCAAAGGTTGGCAAGGATATGGAGCAAATGAAGTCTTCATATGTTACTGATGGGAGTGTGAAATGGTACAACCAGTTTGGAAAAGTGTATGTAATTTCTCATCCATATGTCTGCTCTATGAACCAGCAGCCCCATCTCTAAGTGTTTACTAAGAGAAACGAAAGCATAGGTTCTCAAATAGAATTGTACAAGAGTGGTTTATAGCAGCTTTATTCATAATAGGTCCTAACTGGAAACAGCGACAATTTCCATCAAGAGGGGAACAGATAAACATAGTGGAGTAAATTTATGCAATTGAACACTACTTGGCAATTAAAAAAAATAGATGCCTGATATGAACAGTAACATGAATGGATTTCAAGGATGTTATGTCAAGTGAAAAGAGCCAAAGACAGTATTACACTCTATATGATTCCATTTCTATGATGTTTGAGAACAAACAGCTATGGTGCTAGAAATCAGAATTGTTGTTGCATAGCAGACTGAGGATTGACTGGAAGGGGCATGAGGAAACAGCCTGGGGTGTTGGAAATGTTCTCTATGTTGACTGGGGTAGTGCTATGAGGGTTTACACATTTATCCACTAATACACTGAACTGAATAGACTTATGATCGGTAAAATTATTAAAATATACATTTCTTCTCAATTTTAAAAATATTAAAAAATAAAGTAATTACTATATCCAATTTGGCTTTTCATTTATTAGAAAAAAAAATTCTCCACATTCAATCTACTGAGCTATGCTTTTTAAAAGCAATATCAGATACTCTTATTTTTTACTAATAAATTAAAAATATGTGTAAATTAGTAGTTTTAAAGAAGAAATATGTAAGAACATATCTAAACATCAGTTCATGGAATTTATTTTTAATGATGCTATAATGCAGAATTAAATTTCAGTCTACACTGTACTACTCAATCCTAACATCAAACAAAACATTTTAATCCTAACATCAAACAAAACATTTTAATATGGTTTTCAAAAATCATGCATCTTTATATGATTAATTTAAAATTAATTTGTGAAATTTAAAATGCCTTTATATATTATAAATATAAAATTGGTCTTTAAATTATATTTTAAACACTTCTTAAAACATACTGACATAAAATAAAAATGTATAATTTCAAAATTAGTCATTATACCCTACCCCAAATTGAGCACATGATTTAAAAAGTTTGTTTTGGATATATGTTCCTATGAAACTAAGCAATTTGGATAACTGTGGTTTAGTAGATACAATTAATTTATTTTTTGATTTTGCTCATTTTCTCTGCTCAGTCCCCAAATCTTGGATTTCCATTTCCTGAAAGGACCTTGATGATTTAGTGAGCGATGATTGTGATACTCCAAAACTGTGGTCAGAAAACTCAGCACTAGTTGCCTGACTTTTCAGACTCACAATTCCTCCTTAAAATATTGAAACTTGATTTCCCTGAACTCATGACTCTGAGGCAAAACTTCCAACATAGGTCAGATTAGATATTCGTGGTAAAGCATGGCTGTTGTGTGTTACCCCTCCCAATACTATTTTCACCTTACAGAGGCCACAGTTGGCTTGGCTCCAGGCATGAAAATTGTCGAAAAATTTTTGGAGGTATTTTCCTTAGTAGAAATGTTTAAAATATAGGACATATATAAGCAATCTTCTACTTACTTCATAATATAAAAAATACCACCTAAATATTACTTTAAACATACATCAGTCATCAGATCTTTCTTTGATTCTCCAATGTCCCTGGTAGTTGGCATCACCAAGATAATCTTTCCAAAGCCCAGCAGTCACCCACCCATGTTCCTGCTTGCTTAGTTTATTGTTGCCAAGTCAAGTAAGGGCATCTCAGCTTCTCCACTGACCTAGTCCCTACTGTGTAAGTCCTGAAGCTTAAACTAAGCCTGCACGTGTGCATTTGGATATTCTCATGCAAAACTATAAGAATGTCAGAAACTGAAAAAAAATGAAATATCCAAACAAAATGTGAAACCATCAAATGATATGCTTTTCTACAATGAACTCACATTAGTTGAAGGCAGCATATTCATATTTAATTCATATTCAGTTTTTGCTCAAATTTTGCAACCAAATAATTGATTTGGCTTTTTGTTTATCTGAATTACAGTGTAGTTATTGTGAGTTTCCAGGTTTGACTGTTCAACACCTCTGGTCATCTACTGTGATGGCCAGAATAGCCAGACCAACCACTGTGTGGCCCCGTACGTTCAACACATAGCCAGGGTCTGAGGGAAATGCCAGATTCGTGTGTGTATGTGTGTGTGTGTGTCTGTCCTTGCCTTAGGTACAAACTTAGGAAAGTTTGGATGAGGTTTCCCTACTGACAGCTGCTGCTGAAGCTGTCGGGAATGGGAGAGAAGGTGGGTAATAGCTTATACTAACATGCCTGGTAGACAAAAAAGGGCCAGTTTTCCATAATTCACTCCAACTCCAAACAGCAACTTAATTTTCTTTCAGTTTTCAGTTTGAGATGCACGGCAGGGATCTCCTTCCCAAGCAAAAGGCAATCTGAGGTGAGAAGAAGAGCATGCTGCCAGCACAGGTATAGGCCTGCATAGCGGAGCCGTGGCGCCAGAAAGAGGCTTTTCATTTTAACAACTGTGAGAGTGAGGACGGAGGCATAATGAAGATGGCATAATTGAAGTGGGAGAGGGAAACATTAGCCATGCATCCAAAGGAGGACCAGGTGGTTTATTCAGTTTGGACTTCCTTGTTTGATCAAGCTTTAAAACTGGCCCAGAGGTCAAGAAACTCCAAGAGGTTAGCACCTAAACATTCACTAACCCCCAGATTCTGGGAAGTTGGTCTGCTATTTTTGTTTTTTTGATTACATGAAGCCAAGTTCTTCTCATTTTCATATGCATTTTGACTCTGAGATACAGATCCCCCGGACTAGGGTTTAAATTATACATGGGTCTGATGATGCCCAAACTTATCTTTTTCCTGGTGCATGTATCTCTTTGCCACCAAAGAATTCCATATCCTGCATAGAGAAACTATCAGCTTGAAACATTTGAAAATATAAAACAGAACACAAGGAAACTGAGGACGTGAGAGAGGATGAAAGTAAAAAGAAAATATTCCAAGATCCAAAGAAAGCAAGAGAAGCAGATGATAGGTACATGGTTCCAAAGGAGGTTAAATTCAAAAAGATTATAAAATATTTCTAACAGATTTACAAATGATACACAAAGTGAAAAAATCACGGAAATTCATATTTAATTGCTGAGGCCAAATAATTTCTCATTCAGACAAAAGTCATGTGATCATAAATATTCCTATGGCTGCAACTTTACTTATAAAACAAAATTACACTTTAAAAATGTGTTAAATTCTTAGAAAGAAGAAATGCACATAAAATGTCTGTTTTTCTATCAAAAAATAATTATAGCTAGTTATTCAGATTTTTAACCAATAGTATTTATGAACCTGCCAAACCTCCAACAATTCATAAAAAACAAAACATTCGAATGCACTATGGACTTTATTATGTTAGATAACTCCTGAGGCATGTTTAATAGGAATAGACAAAATAACTCTAAAGGAAAATCATATTTGTGTTCTTACCTACAGGAAGCTCATGAAGAACCCACTGAGGATAAGAAAGTCACTGTTTATTTTAGTTAGATTCTTATGTCTTTGACTCTACTGATCAATATCACCCCTGAAAAGGTTACTGTGGGATTGAAGCTTTGCTTGATTCAATAAACCCCAAGTTTCTTAACCCTCCCATTTTTTTTTAAAGAAAGGTGAGCAAACTACTTTAAAAAGAAGGCTTTATCTTTTTTTTTAAATGCCTTGAGAGATTCTCCAACCATCACTTTAAAGGTATGTGGACACTTTTGAAATGCATCTTATTCTGGTCTAGCCATAGGCTAGAAAGAACTTAAAATCATTTGTTTGCCCTAAAAATCAATGTAGAAAAAAATATGGCACTCATGTAGGTAACAATAAACAAATACTATTTTATACTGCAATACATATTTGGAAACTAATATTTTAAATTAAAAAAAACAGCACATGCGTAATAACTGAAATCCTGCCCTCCTACAAATTTGCTGGCATCCCCATCTGCATGCATTCATTTATTTATTAACTCATTCAGTCATCTTTTGAGCATGTATTACATCAGTCCCTGTGCTAAGTACCTGGAATACATGTTTTTCATATTAGGTCGAGTCCTAATATTCTTGATATTTTATGATTTTCATAACTTTAATGAAAGGTCTCATGAGATATAATACCTGATGATTGAGGATGAGATGATTTTACTTAAATTTAAATTAATGAACATGTAATTTTTATTTTAAATTATATAAATTAATTAATCAAACTGTTAATTACAGTGTTAAGCATTTTATTGTATTCTAATCGTGGGAATTTGGTCAGCCATATCAGTTATATAGAAGAGCAGGAATATTAAGTCAGAGCATTATTTTCCAAATTATTATGGATTAAAACTGACTAACATAATTGCTACCATTTGTTGAATACTTACTCTATGCATCAAATAATGTAACATACTTAAATACCTTTGTACAATATTTCATATTAGTTTTTTCAAGCCGGTAGAGAAATTGTGCTTAATATTCTGAGCATTCATAGTTGGGTTTTGCTTGTTGTTGTTGTTGCTATAGTCTGTTTATCACATAGACATCATTCATTGACCGTGGAGAACACCTATCTATAAAGCAAGGTAGTTCTCAGCTATGCAGTGTGATAGAAATGGCACTACATCACAGCTGGACATTGTACTTATCATATAAGTTTGCTTTGAGTTCTTAACTAATGTTCAGAATTGGTTCGTATATATGGAAGCCCTGATCAGAGCCACTCTCCCAACACAAACACACTAATTCATCAGTACAAACTGTCTCAGTTGATGTCTAACAGGTGGTACTTCCTGTCCAAGCTCTCAGTAATTAAAAGTAATTGAGAGGTTTCATGTATTTCTATTGCAAGCAATCACATTCTGCAGTGAGTATCTGACACCAAAAGTTGGTATAATCAAGGTAATTAGTTTTCTGCAAATAAGTCACATGATGAAAATGACTCAAATCTTATACTTTTGATGAGAAAAGTATAAAGTTACCTTAGTAAGTACTTAAATCACAGGACTTATTTCTGGACCCGATATGAACCATTGTAAGTGTTTCTGTCCCCAAGTCTTGTAGTGCTTTCCCAAGAGCTCTTCAGCTTCCCTCTCAAAGCACTTCTCATTTTTGGTGTGTTTGGTTTGTTTGTTTCATTAGGGAGACCATAATCCCTCCAAGTCATTTTCAGTTTTTTGTTCTTTTTTGTCCTCCTGCCTTGCTGCCAAGTTTTTATTCTTGTTAGACATACTGCAGCCCTCAGATCCCACTCCTGTCCACGTCCAATCCCATGCTATTAGCCCATGCTATTAGCATCACATTACCTCTGCCTGAAATATGTCCGCCATTCCTAATATCTCTTGCCCTATATGCAATTTATTGTACGCACTGCTATTTGAACAGTCCTTCTGAAGCGATTTCTATGCATTTAACTTCCCTGCAAGTTTAAAAGCCTTACATAGGCAATGAAGACCCTCTATGCTTTATCCTTTTCTACTCTTCTAATCTAAAATTTTATACAAACTATTCATGTACTATGAAATGTGTGTGGAAGAGAGCTGCGTCACTTCCAGGAAAAAGCTTTAAGAGTCATCTTGTAGTTTACCATTTTTTTTTAATTTACCTCAGCCAAAACAACCAGCAGTGCTCCTTATAGACCTTACTCATTATCCTGAGTCTCAGGGAGAAGATTACATACAGCTGAGCCACAGCATATCCGTATGGACTTGTGGCATGTTGTTGTAAGAAACTGAGGAATTTAGAGTCTCTAGTTGCCACAGCAGGGGTGGTCTAATCTATCTGAAACCTCTAGTGATAGGTGCTACCCAGTAAATTAAAACAGGGAAAAGGAATAAGGGGGGTATGGAGTTGGGATGGGGCCAGAGCGGCTGTCAAACAGGGTTGTCAGGGATGACTTGACAAGGAGAAATTTGGGTAAAGCCATAAACTAGATAATAGAGCAAGCCATGGAGATGCCTAGAGGAAGTGTCCTAAGCAGAGAGAGCTGCAATGGAAAGGTCCAGCAGCCACAGCCTGGTTGACATAAGAGGACAGTGTGGCTAGAATTCCAAGAGAAGTGGAGATCTGATAAAGATGAACTGGAGCAAGAAGAGACTCCAGATCACCCAGAGCCTTATTCATCATTAAGAAATCTTTAGCTTTTTTTTTTTTTTCTGAGTGAGAAGAGGAGACTTTGGGGTTGGATGCAGTAGAGAGACTGAGAAAAAGTTGGATTCTGGGTGTATTTTGAAGTTAGAATGGACACATTTGCTGACAGGTTGGATGTGGGTTATATAGAAAGAAAGCCAAAATGACTCCTTTTTTTCAACCTGAGCAACTGGAAGGCAAGACTGGCCATTTCCTAAGAGACCAACACTGCTGAAGAGAATTTTACAAACCCAGTGCACCTGTCACATTTCTTTGCTTGTTTTGCCAGTATTTCCCACATATTTTCTGAACTTCATCACTTCCGTATTTTCACTCTTACCATTTGCCAATTTTCATTGTGTCTAAATTCTGCCTGCTCTTCCAGGTTCAACTCAGATACTGCTTCCTCCATGAAATTTTCTATGAATGTCTCCATTTGAAGTAAGCTGTCTTTTTCTATCCCTGTAACCCTTTATTTATGCCTCTTTAACCACATTAATAACTTTCCCTTTTGTTTTCTATTATTTTCTAATTTTGAGGGTTCAGTCTACTAAAGATGAAATTGTCATCTACATTACTATTTAAAGCTGATTTTTGAGAACTATTCTGGTGAGAATATTATTTCATCTGTGTATTAAATTCACTCTATCACATTCACAGAGCACCCCCTCTTCTCTCTCTCTCTCTCTTTCTCTCTCTCTCTCTCTCACACACACACACACACACACAGTCTCATAATAGGTGCTTTTCTCAACGAAATCCCTGAATTCCAAAGTAAGTATAGAGACAAATGGATCTAAGGTATGTTTGTAGCTTCTTCCCAATGTCCAACTCATGATTTAGATAAAGCAGCCTTCCTTACAATGAGAGGAATCTTAGTCTGTTTAGGCTGCTACAGCAAAATGCCATAGACTGGCTAGCTTAAATCATAAACATTTATTTCTCACAGTTCTGAAGGCTGGGAAGTTCAGGGTCAAGATGGTAGCGGATTCAATGTCTGGTGAAAGCCCACTTCCTGACTTACAGACAGCTGTCTTTTCTCCGTGTCCTCCCATACAGAAGGGGCAAGGGGTCTCCCTGGGGTCTCCTTTATAAAGACACTAATCTCATTTAGGAGGGCTCCACCCTGTTAACCTAGTTCCTTCCTAAAGGCCCCACCTCCAGATGCCATCACGCTGGGAATTAGGTTTCAACACGTGAATTTTGTTGGGACACATTCAGTCTAAGTCAGGAGGAGTGAGTGAGGACATGAGTTAAGAGGCCAAATCTTTATTCTATTAAAAAATACATATCTGCTCTACACATACAACATTTGCCTTGTCTGGCCCACTCTGGTCTTGAATAGAATACACACACACACACACACACACACACATATATGTTTAAGTTGCATATGTTCATTGCTGCCAATATAATACTTTGTGCACATGAGGTATGAATGCATCTTTTGACATCTTCAAAAATAAATGGAATAAAAGTAATGATGGTGATGGGACCATGAAATACCATGAAATCCAAATTTTATAACTTTGAATATAAACAAATTCAGCTCCTTTTTTACTATTAGATAGTTAATTCTACCATGAGACCTTAAATACCATTTACCTATTTATCGTACACATGACCTTGTGCTAATTGAAAGTTCCTACTGAACAAAAATCACCATACACATTTTATTAGTTTTTAAAGTCACAAGATGTTTATATAAGATGTTATTTTGAAATAGTTATTGCATTTCCAACCGTCTTTATCAGACATTTGCCTTTGAACTGAAGAAATAAACTATGCCTTTGACATTTTCAGATGTGAATGAAGAGATATTATTGGTCATATATCTTCTATTTGTAAATTGGTCACTACACTATCATTTGAATTTAGTCAGTCTGCTTTGTGAACATACATATGGACAAGAGACAGAAAGCGGGGGAGAAATGGTAATATGAATGGGAAGAAATGGTAATATGAATGAGAAGAAGAATGGGCAAGAGAAAGACTTTCAGAATTAACTAAAATAATTCATAACTTAGAACCCATTGGTAGTTCTAGGAACCTGATTTTTAGTCTAAATACACAACTTTTATGATTCATTTTAAAAGAAAGCTCTTTTACCCCTATTTTCAAATCCTGCCTAATACAAACTTTCAAGTTAATCAGCTTCACAAACCCAGAAATTCCATCACTGTCTAAAAATTAATAACAAAAATTGACAAAAGGAAGTGGTTCCTTACAAAAAGAACACTTAGCTAAAGTTATCTATTATGTTGATTGGTCAAGATCAGCAGTTAAAGGCCAACTTTAATTTTTAGCTTGTTAACATGCAGTGAATAGGAAGAACACTTGGCCAGGACTCCAGAGTCTTTCCTTTCTCTGCTACTGTCCTGTGAATTTGGAGAAATTCCCTAGTCTTCCTGAGTCTCGATGTCCCCGAATAAGCAAGAGTTGCATTGAATGATCTACTTGGGTTTTTCAGTGGTCACTAAGTCAGATTTCCTGATTTCATTTCTACAAAGAGTCTAGTATGTTACATTTTATCACTAGAAGTGTAATGTTTATCAATGTGTTTATCGCTGATATATTTCAATGAAATTTTTATGAAATTATTTGAGATTAAAAGGATGTGCCCCCTGCCAATTAAAGATTATGTTTAATACACAGCATATCCAATACTATCGTGCTAAATCTGCTTGGTGCCCTTAACAGTTTTTTCCTCATGTAAGGACAATACAGGTATGACCAACTGTGGCTGCAAATCTTGTTCTTCTCTTGTTTTTGAATCCCCTTATTCTAGCTTGCCTGACATAGGAACAAGCATGATTTTTTTTTTAATTCAATTATTTCTTCCCATTTGTACATTTTAGACTGGAAGATTTAGAGTCCCTTTGTTTCCTGAGTCTACTTCAGATGTATGCCATTTAAAATGAACTGACGTCACCTCTGGTGTGTGCTTTTACTTCCGTCCCCTTTCTCCACATGCCACAGCTATTCCCGCAGTTAGTCAGTCCATTTCACTGTCTCTAGGTGCTGTCTTCATAGAGAATTTGCTATCATTCAACTTATTATTTTATGCCAGATTGTTTATTAGAAAATACAAAAGTCTGTTTTGATAAAAACTACTTTGTGTATTGCATACAACACTAAATTTTATGCCGTTTTTTTCTTCCATAAAATAGAATACTTCATAAAGGTGTAAAACAAACTATGAGGTTGTGGCTTGAGATTTCTTAAATCAAAGAAGCAAAAGTCTTGGTTGGATTGGCTAGATCAGAAAAAAATTCAACAGATTTATTGGAAAATATCTCTAATCCTAGATTTCAAAATGTAGCCAGATTGGAATCTGAGAATCTTTGGAATCTGTGATGACTCATGCAGGGCACTTGTGTATGATTCAGTCTTGACGTGGAGCCAAAACAACTGGTCATATCAATCAAGAAAAAATTAGTTGAGCAATTCTCCCATGCCATGTAGACAATGGCCCAATTGGTTGTATTTTTCATTCTTCTACTAAACACTTTGGCAGCATGTTCACATGATGGCAATTTGGCTGTGTTTGTGATGAATGTGATGCTGTGTGTGTGATATGTGTGACCTAAGGCTCAATTCTTTGATGAAGCCTTTCCCCAGAAGCTCTGAGGACTCCCAGGTATTCAAACTTTATGCCCCTTGGAGCTCTAAGATTTTTGTATATTCCCTTAGAAAGCTGTGGTTCAAAAATCATGAGATCGTATAGCACAAAGAGGCCCTTGAGAGAGACTTCGGTCTAGCAGGTGATTGTGTGTATTTATTTCTTAGAGTCACTTGTGTTTATATCCATATATTTATGTTGGTGCTGTCTTCCCATTATATCAGAAGGTTTTTAAGGACTTGCCCTGTCTCTCTCTCTCTCTCTCTCTCTCTTTCTTTCTTTTTTTTTTCTGAACTCCCCACAGCCCAATAGAATACTCTAAAATAGTGTTGGACTACTTTCTCAGAGCAGTCTGTGAAAAATTCCTATCATGCCAGATAACTAGGAAGAATTTACACAAGTAACAAAAATCCTGGTCCTCTTCTCTCCAATAAATATATATCCAAAGTACAGGTCTCTTCACAAGCCACTAGATATGGTTTTAAATGTCTCAAGATGTTCTAATTTTGCTTTCAACACAGGTTTCACAATTATTATTAGCCAATTCACATATTTACAAAAATTGTGCTTATCCAAATACTAATAGGTAGAGGCATGGGTGGGAGCTCATGGCTTGACTACTTTAAGACAACAATTAGAGCTAAACCTTAAGTGGCAGAAGGGCTGGGGCCAGATCTGTCTTGCTGAATACCATAACCCTGATACCTGACACATGGAGAGTATTCAGGTAATATTGATTAAATAATTACAAAGTGAAAGAGAAAGTGAAAGTAAATTTACTATTATGTCTTCCACTAGAATTACTCATTTTATTTAAAAAAAAATAGGAAAATTGGCCTACTTAAAAAATAGAATATTGATTTTTTTTTCACTTTTAGATGTGCTTTATAATTGACTCTCAAGAGTTCTTTAAATTCTCATTTTATTTTAAAAATAATCTTAAATAATTATTATTACTCCTAAGAAATGGTTTATTACACAGTAAGACACCGGGTTACTGACTATTCTTTGCCTCATTGAATATTGTATACTTTTCAAGGATTCAAAAAATCTATATTAATAGGGTTGCTCTAATTTCACAATGATATAAATAATATTGTATATGTGTTTTAAAACATTCTTTTTAATTTGAGCTATTTAAGGTTTGCTAAAATGTCAAAAATCAACCAAAAAAAGAAAAAGAAAACAATGCCAATCAAAGCTGTTCAAGACATCAGCCAAATTAAATACTTAATTTAAAACTAATATATTCTCTTTTAATGTAATATGCTCCTCCTGGTTAAATCAAACCAATGTTCAAATCAGCAGTTCAGATAAATATGCTTGATAAAGACTAAAGATACTATGTCTCTTAATATTTGTCAGTAACACTTTTTCCTCTGGTCAGTGCCTTCTTACGGATAAAGAAAAACTCTACCTCATAAAAGGATTTTTTATGATTATCTGGAAATGACCAGCTTGTTGAACTCACCTTTACTGGACAGATGGCAGGTGGCAAACTGGTGTTAGCCAATATAATCTGTGAAAACAATCTGCCATGAGCAGGTGTCAGATAATCATCTAAATGAACTGATATGTAAAGTAATAAACAAACTAGGAACAGTTACTGAACTGGGTGCTTCAGCACCTAAACTTCCAATCTAATCTTAAATTATATATATGATACAAAAATTAGCTGGTGCTGGGGACAAAGTACAGCTATGGACAGCCATTTCTATTTTCTTTACCTAATTTTTGCTTTGTGAAAACAAGTTTTAAGATTCTCATTCGTGCAAAACCCTGGATACATCATTGTGATATGTTAATAAAATAGAAAGTTTTTTGTTTGCCAAGGATTTTTAATGCTTCACTTTTTGAAAGTAAGGTAAATTTCTTTAGACTGAGTAATCTCTGAGGGTTCGTGGACTTTTTGAGAGAAGAGAGGCACTAAAATGTAATGGGTGCCCTGCCAGTTTATGAAAGTGGACACCTGAGAAATTGATTTAAACTCATTTCAATATTAAAAAGAGATGAGTCCTTAATCATTCATCAAGCTGGTGAAGCAGGTTATACTGGGACAATAGATTTATATTTATATTGTATTTATATTTCTTTTATATAAGTATATTATAAATACATTTAATACAATAAGTATAATTTATATTTAATATTTATTTAAGTTATTCACATTTATTTATTTGAAGTTAAAATTTATTTATTTTTTATTCAATACTCATTTTATATGTATATATTAGGTATAACATATATTAATATAAATCCATTTATATTAATACATAATTTATATTATATATTTATATATAATTTACTATGTATTTTATTTTACTATAAAAATATTAAAATAATAAATCTGCATTTATAAAATAAATATTTATAAATAAATTTAAAATATATATTCCCTGAAAACAGCAGAAAACGAAAGACAGAAATCATATATAATTTTATTGTTTCAGTAGCTAGTCTCTAATTATGATCCCAAATAATTCCACCTCTCCCTAGCTGTGTGCCACTCCTCTCATAATGAAAGAGGTGTCCCTTTTCATTGAACCAGAACTGGGCCAGTGACTTGGCAAAAGTGATGCTACAAGATTGCTGAATCTAAGTCTTAAGCCTTCACCTTGTACCTTGGCCTCTTGGAATATTCACTGTGGAGGGAGGCAGGTACATACCCTAAGATCGCCATGCTGCCATGTAGCCCAGTCTAGTCATACAGAGAGGCACATGGAGAGAGCTGCCTGGCCAGTCTAGAGCTGTTCTGGCCATTCAGTCCCAGCCATGCCATGAAGACAACAACTGAAGAACTAAGCAAGCAACCAAAATGGAGGCCTTATACATAGAGTTTTAGTCAGGTTTTCACAACTCTCTTCAACTTTTCAAATCACCCAAGCTGAGGCCTCCCATATGGAGCAGACAAGCTTTTCTCTCAGTGCCTACCTGAAATCCTAATCCACAGAATCATGAACATAATGAGAACAGTTGCTCTGTGCAACTAAATTCTTGAGTGATTTGGTACAAATCAATAGATACCCAAAACAATTATGTTTCAGTGAGTACATATCATATACTTTACAAAAGTCATAACATTTAGTTTATTCAAAACTACTATAATGTAATATGATTATCCTCACTTTAGTTTGTGGAAACTGAGAATCAGAAGTTACCTCCAATTTTGGGTTAAATTACCTGTAATGTATTCGAAGTCACATAGCTAGAAAGCGGTGATTGGAACCTAGATCTCTCTGGGACTGATGAGCCTGTGTTTTTTGTTTTTTGGTTTTTTTCACTTAACTCCCTCTCTACTCAGTTTCAAACACTGAAGTTTAGTACAAAACAGGGATAATGTTCCATCTGTGAAAAATTGAGACGAAAGAAACCTTTCATAGTTGTGCACCTCCCACCCATAAATCTTACACCCATCTTAAAATTATAAATGTCTTTGACATTGCAAAAGTACAAGCCAGTCATTTAAGTAATGAGTATAATTTAATTTTCATTTTAAAGCTTTTTAAACAATATTTGTTTACAAGAATGGAGAAGAGTTTAGCAACAGTTATCCTGAGTATTGACTGAACTGACATCACTTGCATGTTAGGTGTGGATAGAAGGATGATGAGGAAAAAGTGTTAACGTGTCTACATGTTCTAATGATGAGCTTACTTGTTTTTCTTCTACCCTAAATATCTTTCCTTAAGAGATGCTATGAAAGAATGTTTGACTCTAGTAAGATAAGTAATTTCTTTCAAAAAGGAAAGTTAAAACAAAAAAAGTTTCTTAACTTTACATTGCCAATAACCGTGTTTTTCATTATGCATCATAGAACATTCTAGAAAATAGCTCTTTATGTACTTCATGAAGGAAAATTGCTGCATTTATTTGAAACTGTTCTTTGAATAATATTGATTTTGCTTAATATACTCCTTTTGACTCAGAGAGCTATTTGTTCACCAAAAAATTTTTTTTCTTTCCTTCATAGTGATAGAAACATAACCCCTAGCTGCCCAGCTAGGAATTGCATTTTCCCACCTCCTTTGCAGCTGTATTCAACCATCCAGTCTGGATGGTACTTTCCACTCTATCATATTGAATTTCAATAACGAAAAGGATTTACATTTAACAAGTTTCCCAAGGTGTTTTCTATGCTAAGACTTTACATTTCCATTAATGTGCTCACATTTTCTGGCCCTCCTCCCACCACAGAGTTTTAGCACACTTTACTGAAAATCAGACTTCTAGAACTCTTGCATTCCTCTCTTTGGCCATGATGTCTATCATGTTCCCTCCTGCTTCCATTTGTTTAATAACTGCTTTTCTATCATAGAGTCCTAAAATCTCTTGATTCTGCCATTTTATTGGTGGATCTTTTCTCTCTTCTACTCACTTCTTACCTAGAATCCATGGTGCCAAACTGGAAAGACCCTCTCACCAGCTGTCAAAATCCTAGCTATTTATTCTTCTATAGATTCCACAGTACAAATCCCAGCACAGATTGGTTCTAAAATTAGCATTTTCCTCTTCTCATTCTTAGATGATAAATTCCCTAGAGGAAACCCCCAAACACTATAAATTAATCCCAAATACATTCAATTGATCTTGGTCTTCACTAATCTCTCAGCAGTTTCAAGACTGTGTACTTGTTCTTGGTCAAATTCTATTTTCCTGAGCAGGTATTCCAAATCTTCGTCTTTCCTCGGTCCATTCGTCAACACTTTCTATGCAACTCTGACCCATCTGACAAATTTGAGGCTATCATATGTGAACTACCCCAACTGTATGCACCCCATTTACAAACATGTTCATATTTCTGTATTGTGGGAAGCCACCCCTGAAATGGTTCCTAATGATGCCTGCCTCGTGGTATTTAAGTACTTGTATAACTCTCTCCGCTAGTGTGTGGGATGGACTTTAATGAGTTGCCTCTAAGGAACAGAATACAGCAAAAGTGATGAAACATCACTTCTTAGATTATAGAAAATGAGAATTCTCTCCCTCTCTCTTTGTCTCTTTCTTTCTTTGGCTTGCTTACTGTGATGAAGAAAATTACCATGTTTAAGCTGTCATATAGAGAGACCCATGGGGCAAGGACCTAAGGGGAAATCTCTGTCTAACTGACAAGAAATTGAAGTCCTTAGTCCAGGAGCTCACAAGGAACTAAATCCTGCCAATAACCATGTGAGTGAGCCTGAAAGCTCTCCCTTCCCAGGATTTGCCTACATACTTTTGTCATCTGCTAGAATTTAAGGTCCTCTAAGTAGAAGTCTATCTTGTTTACTCTGTGTATCCCAGGTCTAGTATAAGGCATGAGAACTAAGATAATAATGTTGGTGCCCAATATTACTTGAGAGGTTATTATATGCCAAATACTGTATCTTTTGTTTGTTTGTTTAATTCTTCAAACAAAGCTTTTAGATAGGTACTATTATTATATCCATTTAAAAATAAGTTAAAGTAACAGAGAAGTCAAATAACTTGCCTAAGTTACATGGCAAATAAATAACAGATTAGGATTTAAAAATCATATTTCTAGTTCCAGAATTCCCCTTAAACCACCACACTATACTGATTCCCCTAGGATTATACCTGCTGTTCTCCTACTCTGGTCATGATGTAAGTTACTTCACTATTAATAAAATTGATTAAATTTTATTTAAAAATTAATATATGTTATATTACATTAATGTATCAAATAAATCTATCCTTATATATTGATATATAACATGTTATTAATATAAGTAAAATATATCCACTCTAATATTTTTAGAAGTACAAAAGATGCAGAACTAAAATGTTTTTAGAAAGCAATGTAAAAGATACTCAAATCAATGTATTCAGTATTCTCTTGGTCTAAGTTTGTGGAACTGAGGTGAAAGGGTTTAAGAATTCAGACAAATTAGTGACTGTTCAGTGAAAACAGCAGGAGGATTTGCAGATTTAGATAGAGTTCAGGTTTTGCTACTAGAAGTAGACAACGTAAGTGCTCTAAGAGCACCCTAGGCCATTAGAATATGTTCTTGCTGAAGTTGGGGTGTGTTAGGAAGGGGTGCAGAAGCAAGACAGCTGCGTCATTCAAGGATGGGAATAAGGGGCATACAAATGTTCCTGCTGTGTCCTGAAGGAAATGACCGAACCCACTCCGTCTCAGGTCTCAGGAAGGCCTGTGTTGGATCCATTTCAACTTTTGCAATACCACTTTTCAAGCATGACATTTTACCACATTAAAATAAATAATAAATGCTGATTCTTTTATTAAGTGGCGTTCAAGAAATCAGTTCCCTATTGTTCGGTAAAAAGCGTTTGGAGACTGGAGTAAGAAAAAGTTCACGTTATTTGAGCTACTGCTACACACCTGTTTCCTTATAATCTGAAGCAGAAGTGCTGGCCCATTAAAGACACATTTTCCATGACCTCTTTACCCTCTTTTTAAATAATTAGGACAACCTATTAGGATTTGTTTCCTCCCTTACAATTTGCTCCCATTTGTTTACTAGTTGTCTAAAGTGTGTGTGGAGTTTAATACGTGGGTGATGCTCCCGGAACACATTGGGAACATTCATGGCCAAAGACAGACTTGAAATAACTCAGTTAATGCCTGCTGCCTACTCATGGTCCAGATGGAGGATGTTTAGGCTTAGAAATCTGGACAGACTGTCCCTGGAAGCTGTAGAGACCAAGCACCTGGTTGCAAAACCATAATGAGCAATGTTATAGGATGGTTTGTCATTTTTTTCTTGCTTCTCCTTGTTCATTACATGAAAACCCTGAAGAAAGGTAATATAACATAAAAAGGAAAGAATATCGGCTATAGCCCTAGACAGGTTAAGCTCTTCTATGATTTTGAACATCTCAATTGCTGAATCTCTTAAATTAGGGACAATAATACCTATTTTACAGTAGATTTAAGAATATTATATATAATGTATGCACAAGTGGTGTTACATGTTGTGTCTCCTTTAAATGAAATCTATATAATTCTTTGAGAAAACTATTTTTAGATAAAGTAGGAAAATCTCCAAGTGGAAATGTGTCTTTAACTGTAGAAGAGAAGAACTTTTATTATCTAAATATGTATAGTTTGTCACACTGACTGATTAAGATATTCTTCTAGAGATATAGTAATACAGGGCTAGAGATATCATAGATGCTTAATAATGGTTTATGGCTGATGAATAAACATTGAGGAAGAATCTGGACTCTGCCTTTCGCCTTGGAGTCCCTTTTGCATTATTTAGGGGTCAGAAGAGAGGCTACCAGGACACAGGATGCTCTGGGCCTTCTCTGTTCTGGGATTTGTCAGGACTAAAATTGTTGTGGCATGAAAAACACTTTTTTCTTGATTCACAGTCCTTTTTTATTGAAAAAAATAGCATTGTCTTTTTGATGATTATAAAAATAATACATTTGTTGCAGAAAATTTAGATGTATAGAAGGTATGAAGAATAAAATAAACGTCACTTGTGATCTCAACCAACCAGAGAAAAAATTTATTAAAATCTTTTTTTAATGCTTTCTTCCTTCATGTGGATATGTGTATGTTTGAATCTGTCTATCACTTATCTGTGCATCCGCATATATGCATAATTACAGTATGTATACATATTATATGCATATGTGTGTGTATATATATATATACATTTAAAAGAATTTGATAATTTTACACTTAAAAATAAAGTATGAGAATTCCCTATATATAATATTAAATACATCTGTAAACTCTCACTCAATGTTTTTATAGTATTTCAGAGTCTAGATTTTCTAACTCATTCCTGATTGTTTAATTTGGATATTTTCTACTTTCTGACACTATGATTTATGCTGTGATTATATACCTTTATGAAAACATCTCTTGCATAGCTCTAAAATAAGTATAATTACTGGGCCAGAAGATAGCTTTTAAGAATCACTTTTTTGTTGGGGATGTTCTGATTTGCAAATATAGTTACAGGTTATTATTTACCTTTTAAATTATTTTAATATAAACATTTTTACATGTATGTTGTCAAATATATTAATTTTTCCCTATAATGTTCTGTTTCTGTTTTCTATTTAAAATGATCTTCCCTATTCTGAGTTTATACTTATTTTATAGTATTGAATTCTACACAGAATTTCTCAGTACACCAGGCAGTGACTTTGGTATCGGTGGGAGACACTAATACAGTTTTTTTTTGCATCAAGACCTAATCAATTTCCCTAACACCAGTGATGGGCTAGACTCTTCTTTCCTCATTAATTTAAGCATTTGCCTTTTCATTTACTAGATTTTTATTATTTTAGGACCTCCTTCTTCTCATCGCATTCTGTTGTATGGAGCTATCTTTTCAATTACAAAGTTTGTGTTCACTTGTGCACACCTTGCTACACAGAGTGATCTGATGACCAGCAGCACCACCATCATGAGAGCTTGCTCAAAGTGCAGAATCACAGACCTACTTGATCAGAATCTCTACGTTAGTCATATGCATATTAAAGTTTGAAGGAGACTGGTCCACAATAGTTTCTCTTAGCCATTGAGAGGATTCTTGTTTCGCTGGCTGAATGAGAGGAGAATGTGCTGACGTCAGGAGGATCTGCTTAGCTACATTTTTTCATTGGTTCACTGCATCTTGAAAAAGACACTTACCAAAAAAAGACGTCTTTGCCCATCCCTGCTGTCATTCCAGCAAATTCTCTTGTACTGTCAGAACACTTTTTATAATAAAACAACTTTGGCCTCTATGAGGCTTTTGTTATGTTGTCTTAAAGTCATCTCAAACAGAAAAGAATAAGACAAAATCATAATTCAGGAAATCAGAATTGTTCCAACCCAGGTACTTAGATATATAAAATGTCAGCTTTTATAAAATAAGATAAAATAAAATGAAATAAAATGGAAATTTCAACCCAGTTCTATGAAATCAAAGTTGCTTAGGACCCTGCAGAATTGAATAGTTTCTTAGTGAACCAATTTGTCTGCTCCTATTGAAATGTAAGCATTAAAGCAATGTAAAACTAACTAAACCCTTACAAAAAAAAGGAAGAAAAGAAAGGCTCCCTTCTTGTCTTACCAACACTGCTATTATCACATAGTGTGTTTCACATGATAAGCCATTCATTAAAGCATCACCTACTGTTTTTTTCCTCCTCAGAACCAGCTAGAACATGATCTGTCTCTGCATGAAGACGTTGGACCTCTGACCTTTTCTGCAGCTATTCCAGGCAAGTATAATAAACAGAGTTCACTAGGTTTCTGTAAATCTCTGATTATGTTTACTGTGGAATCCAAGTGTTCATCTCGGGCAGAAAAATTAAGGTTGATTTTCAAATATTATGTACAAACTCTAGCTACTAAGCATTCCATAATGAGCACTTTGGCAATTTAAAGCAAATTAGGGTCCCCACTAGGCAAAGATGACATGCTCTGCAGTCAAAGGAAGATGGTATGTGGTTAATGGAGATTATTCACCGAGAATTCAAGATAAATCCAGAGAGTTCCACTCACTGTAGTTTGGGGGGAAAAAATCTTACTGAACATCATATCTGGGACTTTGTGTCCATCTTGAACTTGGCTTTTCTGGTTTTCAAATCTTACCTTATTGAAGAAGGCTAATGAATCACAGCCCAGTATCCATAGGTGGTTGTTTAGGGACATGTCAATTGTGGGAACACCGTTACCTTCCACAGGATCGTCACTGACAGAACAGTTCAACATACCCGACCATTGCCAGAGATTAATGCGAGATTTGATTAAAATAAAGAATGATCTTTCATTTTCACCCAAGCACAAAATTGAATCAGAATTGCACTGATCACATATGTCAAAGAAGCAAGATGTTAGTTACTAACCCATGATAAGAAAATTATTCACATTATTTGTTTAATTATGGAGCAATATACCTCTTACAGAAAAGTTCAGAGGTGTAGATGCACATAAAGAATATATAAAAATCATTATTCGTATCACACAGAGATAATTAACTCAATTAACTATGGTTGATATCACTTGAGAATATGTACATACATATATACAGATAAATATATATGACATGAAAATATATGGCAAATACGACTATATGCAATTAGAGTATGTAGGTGTATACATATGCATATACATTAATTTGTCTTTGTTAAGTTTAAACATGTCTTATGTGTAGATGTATGTATGTGTGCATGTAAGTACATGTATGTGTATGTTTGTGTGTATATATGCTCTGTATTACTGTGTGTATAGATATAATTTTTGTAAATTGTTTTTAAAGTAATATACTCTACACACACACACACACACGCATATATTTCCATGTCAAAGATCCATATCACTTCAAGGGACATTCCATTCTATGAATTTTACTGTCATCTGTTTCACTATTGTTGGACAGTTAGGTTGTTTCTAAGTTTTTTATTATCATAAACAACATTGTAATGAAAATTTTTTATATAACTGTCTGATTATTTCCTTAAAAATAATGGAATTACTTGGTCAATGAATATGTTTTTTTTCTGCTTTATGAAACACATTACTATGTTATCCTTCTGAAAGTCTGTATTAATTTACTTTGCTCCTGGCAATGTATTAGAGTAAATGTTTTTATCCTAAACCAAAATAGATGTTATCATTAAATTGTTAATTTAATAAAACAAAACCCAGTATATTCTTTACTAAGAAAGTTGAACTTTTTAAATACACTTTCCACTACTTTTCTATTATTATATTTATTTTGTCATTATTTGGTTATAAGACTTCTTTATACATTAAAAGGATTACTGAAGATACATTTCATGCATGTAATAAATATTTCTCCATTTTGTCATTTGCCTTTCACCTTGTGGTGGGATTATTGTGTGTGTGTGTTGTGTTTTTCCAATCAGAAAAAACAATTAAATTTTCTCTGGTCAAATATATCAATCTATTAATCTGTGCATTCGTTTTTATTCTGGAACTATTTCCTATGATAACTATTGTTTTCCTTTAGTATATCCCAATTGTTTGTAGTAAGATTTCGCCACTCGTTATCTTTCATTTTCAGAATTCCATCACTTTTATTACTTGATGATTTTTCACATAATATTCAGAACATTTTCCCAAATGGACACAACTTACTTCTAATTTGAACTGAATTACATTAAACTAGGAAGATTTGATATCATGGTCTTCCTATACAAGACCATAGATTTCTTTTTCATTTATTTAGTTTTCAGTCTCTGAATAAAAGTGCATAATTTTCTTCATATGGATCCTGCATCCTTGATTAATTTTATCCCTATGTATATTATATATTTATGTTAACTAATATTAATTGATTTCTGGTTTTTTACTTGATATACAGGAAGAATATTTTTGGAAATAAATTTTATAATAAGTCTTATATGAAACTCATTTTTAGGTATTATTGTTACACACTTGATTTACTCAGATTTTCTAGTGACACTGTAAGTGTAATTTTCAACAGATTTCTAATTAAGCATGTCAAGAATATAACTTTTAAGATCTCATGCAAACTGATGAAAGATCGTCTAACCTACTTGTTTCTGATAAATTCAATGCTTTCTCTTCCTTTAGGTTTAAACTCACCTAACTCATGTTTTTCCCCTTCCTCCCATGTACTGTTGAAGGAGTCCCAGATGGCATCATGTAGAGGGGCAGCCCTATCTCTGAGGTACCTGTTCTCCTCTGACAACTTTTTGAAACTCCCGTTCCCCATTCACTGGCACTCTGGTTTTTGCTTAAATGTCCCATGTTCCCTTTGTCCTTTATCACAGGGTGCATCCTGCACATCTGTGTGTGTGTTTCATTGTGATAAACTTGGGATGCCTTTGGGCTCTTTCTCTCTCTCTTCTTCTTTCCCTCCCACCCCACTTAACCTCACTCCACCCTCCCCTCAGGGACGGACATGGAAGAACTTGCCGTATTTTCTGTGGCTCTCCTTCATCAGACACTTTTACCTCCAGCACCCTACCCAGCCGTCCACACTCTGCTGCCCTGATACTTTGGTTGCATGGACAAATCTGCGAGGCCACCGCCATCATGTACAACTCAGCAAGTTTTATTTCTTAACTAACGTCTATAAATTTGTATTTAGGGAGTATTAACTTAATTGCATTAAGTGATTTATGATCATAACAATGAGTAAAATAATTGTTCAGATAAAATGTGATTTTTTAAAATAGTGTCTTATTATGGAGAACTAGCTTTTAAAGGACTGTGTTCTGAAAGACTAGTAGTTATTTTTTGTTCAAATACCCAAAAATGTGCTTGCCAGTATTTTATTTAGACTCCATAACATCATATAAACACTTATTTTACTTTTTGTCAGTAAAGACAAGGTCTTACAGATAAGAAGGGCATTAATATCCTCCCACTTATTTTGTAAAAGGGAATGATCTTTTCAACTGTCAATTACCATGCTAGGTGCTAATCAATTACTATGGTTACTAATAATCATAAGAACACTGTTAATAAACTGTAATAGTAAAAATAGCAGTCCACCTATTCTTGAGCACTTAGATCCATTGAGAGTATTACATGCTTTCTATATGTTTACTTAATATTTATTACAAACCTATAGATTTCTTTGTATTATATGCAGACAACAAATTCTGACAGAAAAGTTAAGGATTTTGCCAACGGCACACACTTTGAGAGGGGCAGAATGTGGATTTATCATCGCAGTAAGTTGTTATCCCTGCCCTGAGATTTTTCATCTAATTGTTACAGACTCTGGAACCAGATTGGTTAGGTTCCAGTCCCCACCCTGCCACCTCCTAACTGTGTGATCTCAAAGAAGTTACTTAACCTCTGTCTCAGTTTTCCCTTCTTTAAAATGCAAGTCAGTTTCAAACTCTCAGACTTGATTGAGGATTAAATTAGTTAATACATATGAAGTACTTACTGGTGCATAGTTAGCACTCAATGAATGTTAGCTATTAGAAATCCAATTATATAACTGAAAGTATAACTGTACAATAATTACACAAATTACTATTATAAGCACATAATTATATTTATTGATATTGCCGCTAATTCAACAATTTCATCATAATATGGGTTCAATCATTTCCCCTATGTGATGAAAAATTGACTGATCCTTTCTCTTGCAATTCATTTTAATTCTGTAAGATAGACATTAATCATGGCACACACAGAAGTCACAACAGGGTCCAGCTGTATGCTAGGAACATGAAGAATTTTCAAATAGAGCTTTACAGTTTACAAGGCGCTTTCACATCATTGCAGCCATTTACCTATATATTCCCACAAGAAACTGTTGCAGTAAAATGCTTCATGAATGTGTTCATTTAAAGTGAAAATATGCTTGAGACGTTGGGGCTTGAGAATTGCCTTTTATTTATTAGTCCAATAAAAAATATCATATTATCTACTTCATCTACTTTTTCCACAAGGTGCAATATTGTTATGAATACATTCTGCATGCATTTGTGGATTTTGTCTTTATGAAATTCAACTTAAATAGCAATTTAAGCCAAGAAATCAGGTTCAAATGGGAAAAAAAGTGGTCATTTTATATTTCTAAAAATCTGCTTTATTTTATTTAGAAGTGGTATTGTGGCAGTTTTTAAATCTAGGCTATTTCTTTGAGACCATTCTGTCTAGATTTTGACATAGGTGCTTTTAAAAATTTATTTTACTAAGATATTTTCTTTGTTTGCACCTCACCATTTCGAATAGCTTCTCATTTCTTATGTCTGAATGACTTTTTCTTACTGTCAAGCGCTGATCCAGTTTCAATTCTGATTTTATTTTAGTCGATTCAAATAGTCTTCCATTAAATAATCTGGATTAAGCTCTTCATTTCTGCTTAAGGAATAACTCTTAATATGGTTAAAATACTAAGTCACTCATTTGGCTGGGTGCCAAATATGGCTGATACATAAAATTTTGTTCTTATCTCTGCAGCTGCACCAAGCCCTCATTAGATGCTAGGAGTTTTAATGTGACAATCTGAGATTTAAAGTCAAATTTTGCCTAAGGCGGTCAGGACTTCATTAAGGGTGGTGTTTCAGACTCAGATGCCAACAGGTGTCAGTCAGCAAACTTAAATCTGAGTGAAGTCAGCATGTTACAAGACTAATGGCGGGTGAGGAGGGTCTCCGGGATCAGGAGAATGAATACCTCATGGAAAGGACAGCTGCTCTGACACCCACTTACTTGCTGCCCAGGAACAATGTGTGTTCACTGCTGCCAGCTCTTAAGATTTTTTTTTCCTGAAATTAAGATTTTTTAAGAAATGTGAAATCTCCCCATTTTTAAATGTTTATAATCAATTCAATATTTTCTCAGACACCGTGGTTAACAAATGTGCCTTTGCTATGCCCATATCTGGCACACAGGCATCCAGTTAGTAAATTTTTTTGGAGGCAATCTCATTTACAAGCTAGAGTTACAGCACAGGGCTGAGCAAAAGTTCCATGTGTTTGTAATTGAAAACCTTCTCTGCTTATAGGTTCTCCTCCCCTTACATCAAATAACACCAGATTCTCTGAAGATTTCATACAGGAAAATAAATGTATTTTAAAAATTGTGTGTGTCTGTGATTTCAAACCTAAATATTTTCTTTTATGACTCCCTCAAAAACACAATTTCCTAATGAGAACCAACCCCCTTAAAGATTTTGCTGGCTATATGTGTCTCGTCTTAACCATATTAAACATTTTATTTAGTTCAGAAAATAAAGCATTGATCCTTTTTTTCTGGCTTTACCTCTTACTATTTTCAGATGTATCCCTATATCAAAGACAAATTAAAAGACTTAAATTGAAAAGGCAAAATGCCAGACACATAATCAAGGACTTCACTTAAACATGTGTTAGCCACAGTAAGAAGTCCCCAAACGACTGGACTGTTGGTTCAGAACTAGAGTGGGTCAGAGTTCTCCCTACTAGCATAGCAAAGTTTAACCTGTGATCACCACATGTAACACCCTAAGGATGAGCCCAGTGACAGAGCCACCTGGCAGCCCGGGCACCTTTCAGGTTACTGTGTGTTCTTTAGACCTTAAGGTCTAGGGTCCTGAATGAATGTGCTCGGGTAATTTAGCTCACTTGTCTCTCTCTCTCTTCCTACCCATTTTCTAGCTTTTGAAAAGATACTTTTATCTTTTCTGCACATCCCTTCCCTGCTTTCTTTCTGGTCTGGGTTTTGCTTAAGTTTTGTAGTAACCTAATTTCTCTCGAAGCCTAAACTCTCCCTTGTTTGAGAAAATCTTTCAGTGTGTTGTTAGCTCACAGTTTCGTAGACCATTTAAAAAAAAAAAAAAGACTGATATTGTGGGAACATTCCAATCATTAGTGCTGTTACCAGATTTTCCATAGTTATTCAATATCTTAAGCATAAAGTTATTCATTTTCCCTTGGGGTACATTTTTGGGACTGAAGTAAAAGATTTTACATAAATATTTACTTTGCCCATTAAATTATCAATCATTTATAAAGAAAATAAAGCCAATGCATGCCTAACTTTCCATTTCTTACAATGCAACTGATAGTTCAGATTTTCTTTCTCGTTTTAGGCAATTAATAATGCCTTGTATTTATCTAGCACTTTCAAAGATATTCATATCCATGACCTTACTTGTATTCCCTAACTATTGTAGGTAGAACAAGAAATATCACTACCATTTCTCTGAGAGGAGACTGAGGAACAGTGGATGGGAGGCACTGTAGTAAAAGAAACTGTGAATGTTACCAGATGGACAGATCATCAGCCACCCACGTGGCCAAGGACAAGGTATCTGGATGCTAAAATAACCTGGGAAAAATTCACAAATCCCATTGAATGGGGTGACAACAGCAGCTTTCGATGGTAACAGTTTCAAGGATGCTGGATTTGCTTTTAGCTATCTAGGCCAGAGAGATGCTTCTCTAACCTCTCAGGTCTGATTCAGTTTCCTTTAGACTTAACATTCTCCCCCTTTTCCCTCTTAGGTACTATGACACACTCTTCCCAAAAGAGAACTGCCATATTTTTAGCTTATATTTCTTATTTTGTTTTTTGGATTAAGATCTATATCTGCCATATTCAGTCCAAACTCCTCCATTTTCTACCAAATATGTAAGGACATTTGGCACCACCATATGTTTCCATTTCAGTTTGTTTGGTTGCTCTAATTCATTAAAATTCCTGCAGATAATTATAAACCAGGAATGAGTTGAGTCACAGGAACAAAAAATATGAATGATACCCATTCCATTGCTTTAAAAGTTTCTACTTCTAGGGATTCAGATACATTAATAGTTGACTACAATACAAGGTTAGTCAACAGTTGACTATGATACAAAGTTAGCATCCTAAAAAATAGTAATCGGGTGCAATGGAAATAAAGGAAGGAGAATTTTCTATGCCTTGAAAAATATGACAATAATTTTACAAAATCATGAATTGCCTTTGGGTTTCTCAGTATGAATAGGGGCTACCAGTATGAGAGAAAGACCTTTCCAGCAAGGAGAACAACATGGCAAAAGAACACATTTGAAGTAAGTTTAGGAAATGATGAGAATGGATTAGGGCATCGGGAAGCATTGTGCAAACCAAAGCTGGAGTTTAATGTCAGGCTAAGACACTGACACTTTCTCCTAAGGACAACAGGTAGCCTTTGAAGGCTATTTAGGAAAAGAGAGGAATGAGAAGTTCTGTGCTATGTAGTACTGGTAACTTGTGGCAGGAGAGAACATAGAAGGAGAGAGAAAAGGAGAAAGCAACCAAGGACACTGCTTAGGAAGATGTTGTAAGAGGTCACGCCAGTCCTTACCAGCTTGAATTCCAAGGTCAATCAGGGTACTCACTCCTTTGCTTACAATCCCAACTCCTTCGCCTCTCATGCTGCTTTATTTCACTCTTTGGCAAACCACAGTAGTGGGTCTGTACAACTCTCTCCCTGCTGTATGCCTGTCCATGGCTGGAGAAAAACACACAACCTGCAACTTGTTCATAGGCAAGAACCTTAATGTCATACAAACACACTAAGCTTTTCTCTCCAACTCTCCTAGATCAATGCATCCTTCTCTTTACCCCAAACTCTTAACACCTTCCCCACAGTCCTACGTCCAGTGGATTACCGGGCTGCCTACTCCACTGAGAAAGCTGAAGCAGTGAAAAGTGAATTTTCACAAATTTCACATACCACATCTACCCACCTCAGCAACTGAAACCATATAGCTCTTTTACTAGTGATATAAGTGTGGGATAGACATTCATTTGTAGAAAGATAGAGCGATCTGTGTTTCGACGGACACAGACATAACCGATCGTTACAGATATAACTGGTGCTCCTAACATCGACTCCTCCGTTAGTACACCAGACCCAGTCCTTTCTCACTCCAGTATGCCATACCATCCATTTTCTCTTACAAACATCAGTTTTTCCCGCTCTATATACTTCCATTATCACATAAACATGCTGTTATTTTTCCATCTTAATCTCTCTCTAAATCCTACTTCCTTTTTTAGTTACTAAGCCAGCACTCTGCTTGCTCCCCTTTACAGGAAATTTCCTTCTAACTGTTTAAACTTGTTCAAACTCGCTCTCACCGATTTCTTTACACCCATTCTCTGTGAAGTCCATTAGGAATGCCATAAACACTGCTTTGCCAAGGTCGTCTATTATCTCCACAATGTCATTTCCAGTGCCCAGTCCTCAGTTTCTATCATGCTTGATCTCCACTCAGCTTCCAGATGCCACATCCCTTGATTTTCCTCCCATCTCAGTTTCCTTCTTCCCAGACTCTCCTGCTACTTTCTCTTTCTCTCCCCACCCTCACAATGCTGGATGCCTAAGGACTTGCTCATAGAATATCTTCTCTTTTTGGCCTGTATTCACTCCCTTGAAGGTTTCATTCAGGCTGTAACCATCACCTGTAAGTTGATGACTCTCCAACATTTCTTCTAAAAGTGAGATTCTACATTTCAAAGGTTTAATTCCAGCCTTCTGCACTTACAGATAGTTATATAAATAAAAGTTTGGGGCAGTTTGACCTGCCAGACAAATTGGAGAGAGTTTATGAATATAAACTCAAATGCCTACTGCATAGTCTAAATACATACTAAACAATTCTTACTAAATCAAATTTTCACATCAAAGCTGTCTTCCTATTTTTTTTTTTTTTTCTCTCCTCTGGATTCGAGTCATGAAGGAGAGAGGATGTAGGGAAAATAAAGGGTTAACCTTCCATGAAGAGAAGACAATTCTTTTCATATGATCCACTCTTTTCTCCCTTACCAAAAGGCTTCTACAGGAAATGGAGTTCTATAGAAACCAACTTATAAAAAAAGAACCATTCTCACATGATACTCATCTGCTGACAATCAGGAAAAAAATAAATAGAATTAATTGATTGGTTGCGAATCCTTTGGTGAAACATTTATAAAGCATGAGAAATTTGCATAGTTGCTATTTAAATGGGCTAGATAATAACACTTTCTAAGAAAATAAATGAGGAAGAAAAAGCCTTTTTAACCGTGCGGCTGCGTATACTTACATAATCTCCAAACTGCAAATCAACTATGAATTACTCATTATTTCAGTATCTATATATTCCAACAGATATTTGCTATTGCCAAAATGTCTTTTTCATACAGTTGAAGTTCAACTGTATTTGTATTTCATACAGTTTTGCTGTCCACATTGATACCCATTGAAACCCATTGAAAAGTGATGACTGTTTAGAAATTTTAAAGATTTTTTTTCTAATTTGGCTGACCAAGTTAACAGATGTCTCATTTAAGACTTTTTAATGCTAATTCTTCCTGATGTTAGCAACATTTCAAGATAAAGACAAAATTACCCTCTGCCACCCTTCAGCTTGCTAGAACTGCTAATTCCTTTTTACTCAGTTTCTACATTTGAGGATTTTTACATTTTCATAACCCCTTCTCTGTTTCCTTATTGGGACAAGTCTGATGTATTGTCAATTTTAAGTAACTAATTCATCCATTATTGACTTGATCCACACTTTAACAGAGAAGAGTCAAACAGTTTGGAACATAAGCTGCTGATCTTGCTATTAAGTGTGATTTCTAATAAATTAACTCTGGGCATGTGTATAAAGAGAGGCTTCTTGATGATTTCCCAGTTTGTTGACAATAAGACCTAATAAAGGCTTCTTGTCCCCCCTTTTATTCCCATTTTCTGCTCACTTTTTATTAATTTAACTGATAAAACTAATTGAAAAAAATGTATATAACAAAGTGACCATTTCCTTGAGGGCGTTTCCTAGCAGCTGACATCAAAGCCTCACAACAGGAAACAGGTAAAGATTGTTTGCTAAAATGAAATATTAAGGCTATAAAACATTTTAATTATACACACTTAATTCCTACTCAGAATTATCTGAAGGCTTCTTTCTGCCTCTCTTGACTTTATATCTGCTCTGCTTTCATAGAATTCCTTCATTCCCTTACAGCCACATTTCAACAATAACAAACTAAGAAATAAGCTGTTAAGTACTTGATCAACTGAGTTTTAATTTGGGCACAGCGCCAAGTTACCAATTTCTCACCTTTCTCCCCACTTAAATGACTGGCAGAGCCTAAATGGATTGGAGAATCCAATCTCAATTAAATATGATTTAGGGTACGAAAGACACAGTATTGCCCATGTTTTCAATAAAGCAAGCCAATAATGTAGGAAATTAGTCTGGCCCAATCCTGTTTTTAGCTTTCAACCATGGAACTCAAAGAGCACCCAGTCCTTTGTATTTGGAGAAATAGATAATTAGCTTCTTGGGAGGTTGTCTATGACATTTTAGAAGTTTTGAACAAAGACAAACAAGGCAAAACAAAAAACAAACACTAGATGATTAGGAAATAAAAACAAACCCAGAAAGCAGTGTCCCCAGGGTTAGGAAGGAAAGAGCAAGCGGATCCTAGAGGAGGTGTTCCAGGGGATCTGGCCACGTCAGACCCTCTGTTAAGATGTTCTCAGTACGGGTTCCTGACCAGTGTGGGACTTAGCCCAGAATCAAGCTTTGACCTCAGCTCTGTTGACAGAAACCTCTTTATGGAGTGGGAAATTAAAATTACTAAGATCATGAAAGATTAGGAAGCTGACCGCAGATGGAAGGGAGTGGAACATAGTTATCAGCAGGGCTTCTGAAGATGGACTGCTGGGTTCAGATCTTGGGTTCTCATTTGCTAGCTCTGTGACCTTGGGCAATTTCCACATATACAAAATTGGAATGATAAGAGTAAAAAATATATCCAATTTTTTCTGAAGACTAAATGAGATCTAGTCTATAAAGCATACTTCACAGTGCCTGGCTTATACTACACCATCAATAAATATTATGAATATCATTATTATTGAGCCAAGACTAAATGTATATTTGAGCTTTAATTCTATGACAATCAACTCTATCCTTTAATCATGGGTATAGAATGTTAAATAAGACAGGTTTTGGCCTCAGAAAAAGACAAGAAGACATGTGAACACATTTTTTTTAATGCAACAAGTTAATTGCTATGCTACAGGTTAGAATCTTCTGGGAGCAGAAGGGTGTAGGGGAATTTTTCCTGGATAAAGTGAAAACTATACCCCCAATATAGTATTAGATTTTGTGAATAGACACCAAGAATATGACTCTGCCCCTTAAGGACATGGTGGAGTTTAGGCCAACTCAAGTCTCAACTCAGGCGTTGTGGTTTCAAGGTCACTAGTGTTTGCATAAAATGTGCCTAAATCAAACTTATCCCCTTTCATTCTTTTAGTCTGTCTCTCATCATCAATTCCCTTCTTTCTCTCTAAATCCTGGTAGCCTTAAAACACTATCCTATGGATTAAAAAAAATTTTTTAATCAGTAATTTAAATAAAAGTAGTTATGTGAACTTCACAATTTTCAGTAAGATCTCCTTCATGTACACAAGCCATAGCTAAAATGTGGACCCAGTACCATCTGGAAGGAAATTCCAGTGTGGCAAATAATTTACTCTCTGGCTCTAAAATTATTTTCTCTATATTTCTGATGTCATTAATATATTAACCATAATTAAATTCTTATGAATGTGGAGTAGGTAAAAATACTTTGGTGTCTCTCAAAGCTGCATTTGATGAATAATGTGAAAAATATATCCCCCAACACCTGCTGAGTTCCAACCATAAAATAAAACCAGTAGTAGCAATTTTAGATTAGCATTCAACAATTACCTTACATTTATTAGTTCTTTTAAATGTTTTATTAGAGTTGAAACAACCAATATTTGCTCATGTTTCATTAAATCTCATTTTCAATGTTTGGCTCAAACCTAGTGATAAAGGAGGGTCCTTTGAGCTTAGTAGTAATATCATCTAAGCCTGAAAATAACAGAAAAGACTTCAGAGTCAACATCTCTTTGGTCTAAGGTAACAAGAATACCTGAATAATTACTCAAAATTATAATACTAATAAAACATGAATAAAGAACCACTTACAGTTCATCCGGTATGAATTATTTTAAGCATGTCTAATAAAAGAAAGCTTTAAAAGAGCATTAGCAGAATTTATTTAATTGCAATGTGTGCAGGGCAGTGTTATATTATGTACCTGTGGCTTTTCAGAATCACACACAGTCTTGTGCTTAATGTGTATAATCAAACAAGAAAATAATAAAACTGGAAACTATTCTTCAATGGTAAATTTTTGCCCACTGAGCTGTCAATTGTGGATGGATTCATGATTGATCAGAATAATACACAATGGCACGGTGTAATTCTTTAGTATGATGTTGTAAAATGGAGTATTGCTTCTGTTATTTTATCCAGTTTCCTTTTATATGACAGGGTTTATTGTGCGTTATGTTGTAGCTCATTCCTCTGTTCACAATGCCTACTGATGTGTAATTATGACTTGTCTGAACTGTGAGAAGGAGCAGTAAGTGAAAGGAAATCTGCAAGCACGCTTGATTTATGAGTCCTGATACTATATTACAGTCCTAATCTGCCTGCTTAACTTAGCTTCGGGCTAACTTACTGTATAACATGCTTATGATTAGCGCTGTAGCAAGTTGTGGAAGATTTACTCTGAAGGAGCTACTAGACTCTTTTTTTTTTAAATGATTTAGCCATTATTTCAGTTACAGGTAAGGCAATAAATTATTACTTTTATAAAGACCTCATGTCAAGGAATGACCATTATGAAGGCATTCTTATGTGTTAACAAAGAACAGTGTGTGAAATGTTTTTTTCCATGTTAAATATTATAAAGTTACTGGTTATGCTTTATGATAAAACCAGTCATATTCCTTTTCTTCTTTTTTTTTTTTCATATACAGTAACTTTTGCCTGGTGGTGCTATAATTGCGCTATGAGAATATCTGTTTTGATCCAGGGCATCTGATTTTTTTTTTTTGCAAGAGTAGCCAAAGATAGAAATTACTATGGATGAGCAAATGAAAGCAAACCCATAAAGCAATGACCTCAGTGTCAGCAAGGAAAGATGTAAGCAAATTTGCCTTTTTTAATCACCATTCGCAAAGACAGATACAGCTGGAATGTGGCATCACAGTTTCGTTATTGAATCCTAGCATATTCAATTCGCATGCTTTTAGTAAATTAAAGTTATAAATTACCCTTTGTTTCCTCAGATCCAATCTAAATCACCAATAAGAAAAATACTCTTCTCCAGAGCTTATTTGTGACCAGGTTTCGTTAAATGTCCAGGAGAATAAAAAACAACTTGAAAAATCATCTGTAGCTCGTACTTTGGTATGAAATAAACATCTTTGACTGTGTACAAGGACATGCAGGCATCTCTGAGTCATTACAGAAATATCTTTAAACAATATCAATGAGATGGATATTCCAGAATTTTTAAAAGTACTATCATCTATATCATAGTATTTTTTAAAATTGTCTTTTGTTCAGCTTGGATTCTATTTCCCTGTCTTCTGTTTGTCCTGAATATTACTTCTATAATCAACAAAACATGGGTTTTAGGATCCAATGAACTGAAATATAAATTATTAACTGATTACTTCATGATAAAAAACAAAGTTCCAAAAGGGTAGCAAAGAATTAAACTCATGGTGTACAACAGAAGGGCTGTGATTGTGAGCACAAGTAGCGTCGAGCTTATACAACTTGGGAAAAGTTGGTCAGAACAGTGATCTTTTATAGTGAACAATACACCCTATTAAATTCTGGATTTGGAAGAAATGCTTTTGCAATGTTTTTGGTCATTCCATGCTGAATAATTAGTTCATTTTCTATTTCTCGGCACAAAATGTCAGCCTTATTTTGGACGTCTTGAGGTGAATTCATACTGAGAACCCTTCAATGGCCATAATATCATTTAGTAAATGTGTGACTGACGAGGGGGTTTTTTCTCATTTGGGCATCGTTGCAGATAGCATCTGCCAGAACGTGCAGATGATATTTACTGAACTAAAGGTCTGAGTAGTGGGAGATAGCCCTAAATATGCACTTCCTCTACCAATTATCAAATTAAACTTGATTCTTAGCCATTTGAATAAATCGTAGTTGGAAACCAAAACGGTTTATATGCACTGTGGAGTCAAGTCAACTTCTTGTAATTTGGTACTTGTGAACTGTTTCTTTAATGGTTTAACTATCAGTGGAAAATGAGAGATGGAGCCACATACCATTAGAATGAGCCCATAAACCATGTACTGTTCTTGTACACCAAATATTTCAAGACTGGAATAGCTCACCCTCTGAATAGACAACAAATCTCCTCTGTGCAACCATCCTAATCAGCATGAACATCATTCTCTTGAATGGATGGGTCCAAAAGAGTAGTTATCAGTTTTCTGATGATAAAATCATGAACAAAAAATAAAAGTAAAATTGCCCTGGGTAGGAACTGTAGGTTAGCATATTTTCAACGACAATCTCTTCTCTTACATCCAATGAAGCTACATACAGACAGTCTCAAATGACCATATATTTAACTACAACTCAAGGCACACCTTATTAATTCACTTGAAATGGTGATATATTTATTTAAAACTCTGAAACCATCTATATTTTCCTACTTTTCAGGAGCTGAAGTTTCCAATCAATTATAGTCTCTAGCCTCAGAAGCTTGGGTCTGATTCTCCAGTCTTCACTCAGGTAAACCTCCCATTGCCACTAATGCTTGACACAATTAGGTTGTCATTGCACTGTTTAGGAGGCTTTCTTTGGTGAAAACTCATACACTGTGCACATTTGCAACAGCTCTTATACCAACAGGCAAAAACAACTTCATGATGTGAAAAATTTGATAATTGCCCCCAGTTTTTTTTCTGGAGAATAATTAAAATAGGCCTGGTTTTCTTCTAGTCAGATTTCTAAGTAGATAAATTTGAATTATCAAGAAGATAGTAAGACATCTTTGGCTGATAATCACATTATACAGTAATAAATGAATCACCAACCTTAGAAAAGTCATCTTACCCAGCTGCTTCATTAGCAAGCTTTGCTATTTTCTCTCCAGAAGAGCCTTGGACCAGATATCAGAAAATCTGGATTCAGTTCCCTTCTCCATTGCATATTTCTGAATCTTTGACATAAGTCATTTTATATTAATTGATCTTTTAATATGTCTTACTAATTGCCTTAAACATGGCATTTTATAAAAATTAAAAGCAAAAAAAGTGGAAAAATTTTATGGAGTGAGATCCATATATATACATACATACATACATATAAATCAGATATATGTGTATATTATCACTGTCATCACCATCATCATTTTATCGTCATCTCATTGGGCTTTCCATGTCAAATTGCTCCTCTTAAATAATGTTGCCACTGCAGAGGCTTCTCAGTGTCCCAGACCCTAACCTAATCATCTCTGGTCACAGCACAGTTACAGTATTCTTCCTTACAGGCTTCAGGGTCTCCCACTAAACTCCTGAAGTGCATTTCCTCTCCAACACACCTAATTTTCTTTTTTTCCTCTATGAAAACAAACAACATACCTGGAAGAGTCTCTTCTCCAACATTCTGACTCAACTGCTTTAGAGGGAAATTTAAAATCTACCTCCTTTCGGAAATCTCTCCCAATTAACAGAGATTTGTTATGCCATTTGCATCATCCCATGCCACCTAATCAGGTCTAAGCCCTGTGTATAAACTGCGATAGCAGTGCAGCTGAAGAATCCAATGTTATTTATGCTCCTTCCTACTCAGTTTGTTATTTGATGTGCATTATAGCCATGCTTGCATTTTTGTGCAGTCTCAGAGACAACAGACAGATCTAAGACCAACCATGCTCGTGGAGCATGTCATGTCACCGTGCAGCCGTGCACTTCCTGTAGACACTGGTTTTCCTTTTCCTGATAATGACTCAATGGAAAGAGACATTTATTAGGAATATTTAGATAGTGTGTATTGGCCATTTACTTGGGTTGACTTCTGCAAGTTTAAAACAATTGGCAAGTTCTTGACATCAGAAACCTATAATTTAAGCAATAACTTGACCAGATGAAAATCTTTATAAAACTGTATGCGGTAGGCTTTGGAATTTTATTTGTCAGCAACAATGGAAAGTAACACATTACAAACTGAAGGCTTAGCAACGCAAAGTAAAAGTCAGGCTATTTCAGGAAGATGAAAATAAAATAAAATGAATCTAGTCATACAACACAAACACTACCATAATGGAATACATATATCACCGTTTCAAACAGAAGTAAAAGAATCATGACCCTAAACTCAGGAAACGTAAAACATGTATAGTGAAGCATGTATTTGTCATGTGGTCTTTATTAAGGCTGGTGAACATTATCATCAGTGTCTATCTGAAAGTAATACTGTGCTAAGTATTTACCTTAGTGGCTTGCAACAAAATAGACATTCATATACCTGCCATTCTAATTCTCAGTACCAGCCCCCAGGATGGCATCTCTACTTTCTGTGTCTATTTCTTTGCACCCAAGCATCTTACTTGTCTCCTGCCCTCCCCTTACTGTTAAACAAATGTGATTATAATCCTAAAAAGAAAGAAAAAATATTTTTTCAGTGTTGTTGTTTTGTTTTTAACTTTTTATTCCCAAATAATTGCGTCCTCATTCTGGTTACCATATTATGCTCGAACTGGGAGAAAAATCTTTGCTAGATGGTGTGTGTGTGTATGTGTGTGTGTAATAAAAATTCCTTGAAAGATAGGAATTGAGTCTTAGTTATAAACCAACAAGGCCAAACACAAAGGCAGTGCACTTAGAACATTTTTATTAAATACATAAAGTAATTAATCTTAAATTTTCTTTCTATTTTATGTTATGTTGACTCTGTTCCACACTAGCAGAGTGAGAAATCAGTGGCGGATAGAACTTTAGATCAGTTCCATACTAGTGTTGCTAAATGCTTCCTGTACACAGGACATACTTCAAAGGTGAAAATTGCAGCTGAATGTGTTCCATTTGCCCATTTTTATTTCTTTACAGAAATTTATGAATCAAAAACTTCAGAAAAGATTTAGAGTAAACTAAAAATCCATATACTCTACAAAATAATATGCCTACCCACCTATATTTATGGATAGCAGTGCAATGACTATGTGAAAACCCTAATTTAATTACACATCTTTTATCATATGTCTCAGCATTATCTTTAACCAAGAAGGGCATGTTTCTCAGTAGCATCTCTTTGGTTGATTGGTTTCAATAATAAGCATGCTGAAAGAATCTTTCTATGTTATTCCATCCAAAGTCTTCCAAAAGCCTCCCTTGATCAAAATATAATGGTGCTTAAATATGTTAGGCAACATGGACTCTACCTATTTGCATTATAGCAAATGAACTGGATCATTCCAATATGGTGTCACATGTGCATGGAAGCCTGCAGCATTTTATAACAGGTGTTGAGGAAATGTACTTGACAGAGATATTGACAGTAAGGTCATCTGTAAGCACAAACACTGAAAATATCAAGAGAAGTATATAGTCATTAGGGGCACAAGAGAGGGGAAAAAAGCAATGTATAGGAGGAATCAGCCGTGGTCTCCCACAAAACAAAAACAACAAAATGCACAACCATGTATATATTTTAAAGACAGTTATTTTGCCTCACAATACTTGTTCTCTCTCTCTTGTTCATTCTCAACATGGAGAAATAGTGTGAAACAGAGGGAGGTCATCACATGGCAAAAAATAAAACAAAGACAGAGGATTATATATGAAGCAACAGAAAATAATTGTTCTCTTAATGCTGTCGGCATGCATTTACCTCCATCAGAATATTTGAACATTCTGATAGGTATTTTAATTATTGATATATATGTCTCCCTTGCTAGATAATACACTCCCTCTAACTTATTTCTATATTATTTATAACACCTAAAATTATGCTATTAAACATATACGTTCAATAAATATGTTTTCCACCTGAATCTTAAAAATGTAATACCTAGTTTAATTAGTCTACCAAGAAAATGCTGATTGCCTAATGGTTTATTGATGGATCAGTAAGGAAAAGTTCAGAAGAAAGATCTTAAATGTGACATAATTTTGTGACAGCCTAGAATATCAATAGGACAATTGTATTAGTAAAGAACTAGTGGAAGTAAAACTAGTAATAAATTCCAGCATGTATGTTGTAAAACTTTTGTCTTTTTGTCATACTTTAAATATGTAGTTATAAAATGCAAATGAAAAGTTTGAAATTAAAAAAAAATCTTAGATCTACTGAGTGCAAATACATTTTAAAATATAGTTACAAAGTGCAACAACACAATGTCATAAAATCATTATTTCTGTGTATACATCAAAGGCTTTTCAAGTTGTTATAAACAAACTTCAGGAATGTTTTCCAATTCTCAGTGAGGCAAGCATTCCAATTTTCTGCAATATTAGCAGGGGTAACTAATGATGCCTAATTTTTGCCTGTAGTATTTCCTTCAATCTGCCTGTGCACTTTCGGTTTCTCTGGCAGCAGCAGCATTTGTAAATTTTCTGGTCACTAAGCACTCAAGTACAATTGTAAGTGATCAGTTTGCAATTGGCCAACAAGGAGAAAAATATAGAAAAAAGAATGCTTGCATATATTTATAAATAAATGTCCATAAAAATCTTGAAAGCTCTGTGTTCATGGTATGTTTTTGTCTACTAAATTATTTTACTTTGAAAAGCTAGATGTTTATTGGAGAGAATGTGTTTCTTTAGTTTAGGAAAATAAAACCACATTTTTTTATTTATTGAGTTATAGTCATTTTACAATATTGTATAAATTTCCAGTGTAGAGCACAATTTTTCAGTTATACGTGAACATACATATATTCATTGTCACTTTTTTTTGCTGTGAGCTACCACAAGATCTTGTATATATTTCCCTGTGCTATACAGTATAATCTTATTTATCTATTCTACATATGCCTGTCAATATCTACAAATTTCGAACCCCTGGTCTGTCCCTTCCCACCCCTCACCCCCTTGGCAACCACAAGTTTGTATTCTATGTCTATGAGTCTTAAAACCACATATTTTGAAGGAGCTTTATTATATTCTGTGTTTGAGTAACATCTTACACTTAATGATTGCCCCTTTTCCATTTATGTTTATTTATTTTTAATAAAAAGTGCTATTTGAATTACAGTAAAGTACAAAATGGCATCTTTGTAACTAAGCAGGACCTGAGACAGTCCCCTCCCCCATACCCTCTCCAGTAGCTCCTCTCTGAAGTACCCCAATAATAGTATCTCATGCATATTTCCTAAGTTTTTCAGTTATTAAAAACCACCACCAAATGGAAGAAATGAACTACTTGATGATCATGAGCACGTAGCCCCAGACCTTCTGATGGATTGATCACCATCAACCAAAGAATTGTGCACAGCTGATCTCATACCCTGGGCCGCTCCTACCTCAGGGAGCCTTTAAAAATGCTCAGCTGAAACCCCTTAGGAAGTTTGGCGTGTTTTTAGGCATGAGTTACTCATTCCCCTTGCCCAGCCCAGCAGTAAACCTTTCTCTGCTCTGAACTCTCACGTTTCAGTGCTTTTTGACCCCACTGTGCAGGAAGCACATGAACTTGTGTTTGGTAACAACTTTAGCTAAGTCAATCTAGGAATCTGCGCCCGTGGCAGGTCTACCCGGGCCAGGGGAAGCCCTTCCCTGGGTCCCCAGCAGCTGCCGGAGCTCACTTCAGCCTCCCTGAGAGGGGCCAGCCACACCAGTGTAAGGCTGTTTGGAGCCGAGAAATGTCCGGAGTTACGGTCCATGTTTGTGTCGCTCGAGGGTGAGTCACTCCAGCATACTCAGGCTGGGAATTCTCTACACTCTATCTGGGTTCATTCCCTTGCAGGAAGTGAGCCACTCTGGGTCTCTTTTCTTTTGAGAGCTGGGTCAGTCTGTTTGGAGGCCTCCGTCTGGGACGGGAAGTGGAATTTTTAGACTACACCTCCTCTGATTTTCTGTCTGTAATTGTAGTTTATTTGTAGTTTGTGTTTTCATGTGTATGGTTTTGGGGTGAACCACTCCAGCTTGCACAAGTTGGGAAAATTCTACCTGCTCCACCTGGGCTCATTCCCTTCCAGGAAGTGAACCATCCTGGGCTCACTGGGAGCTGCTCTGGGTCCATTCTCTTTCAGGAGCCAGGCCACTCTGTAAGCCTCTGGGAGTGGAAGTGCAATTTTGAGGCTGTATCTTGTCTGATTTTTTTGTTTATGGGACCATGTTTGTTGTTTATATGTGTGTCAGTACTTGGATTGGCCGATTGAGACGTCTTTGGTGAGTAACAGGGAATCACATGTGTGACGACACCAGAGTATCCTTCCCTATTATGTTGGCCTTGCCTGGGGCACAGCGTTGGTTGGGATTTGCACTTTCTAGACTTGGTCTTTCCTTCATCTCTGATGGGGCATTGGTTGGGATTCTCCCCTTTTGGGGCTAGGGAACTGTGACCCTGAAAGATCATTTTGAATTTTTGTTTGCTTGATATTTGATAACATGAGCTGTGGATAATTAAGAATGATCAGAGCTCTGTTTCATCTTATAGTCCCCCTAGGTTATATTTTGCAAAACTGAGAGATCTTCAGCTATGCTCCCATAAACAAAAGAAAATATTTTTTATTGTAACACTGTCTGCTCAGTACTCCCTGAGATCTGGAGAACAATGGCCCCTAATGTCTCTGTTATTTCAAAGTAGGCCTTTTGCAGTTGATTTGGCTTTTATCTTAGGGGGTGTGTGTGTGTGTCTGTCTGTCTGTCTGTCTGTCTGTCTTGGTACCTGAGTCCAAATCCTGTTGTCTCTGTGTGTGTATGTCTTGGTACCTGAGTCCAAATCCTGTTGTCTGTTCCTAGCTGAAAGTAAGGCATGTGAATGTGAGTGAATGATACAGATACATATTATTGTCTATTATTGTTATTTCTTTAAATTGAAGTAGATATTTGGGAACTGGAAAAACAAATCCCTGAAAACAGCCAAGATGGCTGGATTTTGTAAAAGCAATTAGAGTAGGAGAAATTTGCATTTCTCTTCTTGTGCTTTTGAGATGTAGATGTTCTACCTGGGCTTTCAAGGGAAAAAAGAGATTTTTTTTAAACTCAAGTGGAAAAACCATGAGATCTCTGGTTATGTCTGTCCTTATGTAAAAAATTAACATGTAAATGAGCTCTACTTAATTGACTTAAAAGTAAGTGCTTACAAATTAAATACTCCTAAGTACAAAAGAAGAAGCTAGACAGAACAAATTTCAGGTTCACATGATCTGGAAAATACTCAGTATTGAATTGATATCTGATACAAAGCTAGCTTAAGCTTGTTGGTATAATCAATACAGACATGCCTTTCATTGTACCTGAGTTTCCCGAAGGTCAATAAGTTCATGTTTCTGTTGCAGAGTTTGTCAGCAGAAAGAAAAAAGTTAACTTGGTGTGGTGAAATTCTTATAGGTGAATTAAGTGCAAATGAGATAAGAGCTTTTGGGTTAACTCTTTAGAAGTAATTATGTTTTAAGTATGTCTACTTTTAAGAATGTCTACTTAGAAATGATCACTCCAGATATTTGGTAACTTGAAATTTTAGAGTTGTGATAAATTAAATTAAATAATGAAAGTTTTGAATAGCTGAATAGCTAGGTCATTTCCAAACATGATACTGAAACATTCAGTAGAAATTAAGACTTGTAAGGATTGAGGATTCTAACTTAAATGTGTAATTGATGCTATTAAAAATGGAGGAAACATTTCAGTATATAATAGGAAAGTAGGATATATGTTTTGAGTAAAAAAAAATATATATATATATATATAAGGAATGGAATTTAATTTTGTAAAGGGAAAAGACAATGACAGTCCTAGAGCTGGTTGTTTCTAGATGTGGGAAAAAAAATTAAGGGGAAACTAATATGGATATAGAAAGTAGTGGAAAAATTTATAGAACAGGAGCCCTAAAAAAAGGGATTCTGTGCGTGGTAAGGCTGAAATTAGATTAAATTTCATTAGGTAAGTGGATTTTGTTGTTAAAAGTAGGCTGGTACTAGATTTGCTTCCTCCCTGTTGAGGGAACAAGTTTACTTATAATGCTTCTGATAACTGTGTGAAACTTTTTGTTTTGTTTTTTGTTTTTTGTGTGAAACTTTTTGATGTTGACAAACTTCCTATCAAATTCTAATTAAAGTTCTTTTGACTTCATCTACTTTGGGAAGCTTCAAAGGGTCCCTGAGGCATCTATGGGAAAAATATTAAAGTAACTAGGATTGGTTGGCATGTTGAATTGCACAGGAAACATTGGCAAATGAGTTACAAGCCTCCTTGGATTAATGGTATGAATGAATATTGTTGATGTGGACATTCTAAAAATTGTATAAATTTTCTGAAATTTAGAGGTGTCCTGGTATAATGCTATCAGTTATGATTCTGGTTGTAATCTTGGAATGCATGTCACAGCAACTTGATTAAGCTTCTTTGCTAAGAACATTGTAGTCAGATCTTCCTCGTTGGGTCTTGTCATTCATAGACAGTTAAGTTCTGCGGAATTCCTTCAGGGAGATCTGTGGGAAGGACTTTTTGATAAGTACAAGTTTCTTTCAGATCATGCTGCTGAGCTGGGTAGGAGGTCTAGTGAAAACTCTGATTTTGTGAAACTTTTGGTAAGGGAGATTGATTGTATGGGATTCAGTGAACTCATAAATATGGTTATAATTTTGTGACTGAAGCATTGCTGGTTTTTAATCTGTTTTCTTTTTATTTTTTTTAAATTATATATATATATATAAGTATAGTCAGTTTGCAATGTTGTGTCAATTTCTGGTGTACAAGATAATGCTTCAGTCATACATGAACATACATATATTTGTTTTCATATTCCTTTTCACCATAAGTTACTACAAGATTTATTGAATATAGTTCCCTATGCTATACAGTATAAACTTATTTATCTGTTTTATATATGTATATATATAAATATATGTATATATATATAAATATATGTATATGTATATGTTAGTAGCTGCAAATCTTGAACTCCCAATTTATTCCTTCTCTCCCCATTTGCCTCCTGATAACCATAGGTTTGTTTTCTGTGTCTTTGTGAGTCTGTTTCTGTTTTGTAAGTTCATTTGTATTTTTTATTTTTTTTTTAGATTCCACATATAAGTGATATCTTATGGTATTTTTCTTTCTCTTTCTGGCTAACTTCACTTAGAATGATGATCTCCAGGTCCATCCATGTTGCTGCAAAAGGCATTATTTTATTCATTTTTATGACTGAGTAGTATTTCATTGTGTAAATATACCACAACTTCTTTATCCAGTCATCTGTCAGTGGACATTTAGGTTGTTTTCATGTCTTGGCTATTGTAAATAGTGCTGCTATGAACATTGGGGTGTGTGTATCTTTTTGAATTAAGGTTCCCTCTAGATATATGCCCTGGAATGGGATTGCTGGATCATATAGTAAGTCTATTTTTAGTCTTTTGAGGAATCTCCATACTGTTTTCCATACGGCTGCACCAAACTACATTCCCACCAACAGTGTAGGTGGGTTCCCTTTTCTCCACAGCCTCTCCAGCATTTATCATTTGTGGACTTTTGAATGATGGCCATTCTGACTAGTGTGAGGTGATACCTGAAATTGAACTATTTACCAAATGTTTATCTCCCTATCAATATTACCTCCAATGTTTAGCATAGAAAGAGAATTCTCAAAAGGAGTCATCACAGAGTATAACTACTTGTGATGTATAATAGTGCTTGCTTTAAGTCTATTGCTAAAAGCACATGTACCATGCTTATGTAACAATTGGGTATAAATGATAAAAAATATAGCCTATAAAGTGTTTCTCCATTAACATACCTCTGAGCCTGGTTCATCTGTTCACAATAACTGATTAGTTTTCCCTCAATATGGATAACTAGGCAAATATAGAAGAGACCTAGCACCAAGAGACATAATCTGAACCCGGGGCAAGAGTGACCATCTCAGCATTGATGGAGATATTTTGATCATCAATGCTTTCTATTGAAAGATTTGTAATCAAAAGGAGAAATAATGGAAAAATCTGTACATATTGAAATATGGGGAAGTCATTCTGGTTTATGCATGGTTTGACTTAAACTTTACTAACCAGAGCAGCCTGCTTTATGGCCTTTGGGGCATGCATTGTACATCTGCTTTGTTTGTGGGGAGGGGAATGCATTTGAAAGACTACATGGAGTAGCTGTGGTTCGGACATCCAAAGTAAAACCAGGTGGTCAATTGTGGACATGATTTCAGACGTATTCCTGTATTTTTGAGAACTCCAGTTCTCTGAGCTGTGTCACACATGGGATGCCACCACCAGCCAGTCTCAAAGCACTGTCTGCTGGCAGATAGCAGCTGTAAACTTATGACCTCAAGGTCTCCTCTTGTAACTATTAAAATTTAGGCAATAGCGTTGCGTTAGATCAGATGTTAGCAGGAAAAAGGAGATATGCATAGAGGCCAGAAGTTTTTGCTGTATATATGTTAATACCACATTAAAGTTAAAACCTACTCAGACAGAAGGAGATGACTGGCTACCTGGCTCCTTGTCTCTCCCAAAGTGCCAGGTCCAGACTGCTTTTCAGGCTTAGTCTCCTGAATTCCTTGGGGAATGAGATCTTACCCATACAAGACTCAGATCCAGGACTTGAAACTCAGGAAATATTTCCAACTCAGTGTCCATTCCCCAATCAATGTAGGACTACATCCCATTTTAGCAGGAAGTAGCCAGAGGGGTCATCACCCTATTCCTTGAAAGATTTGGAGAAGGATGGATTATGATTAGAGATTGAAACCGAGTTCCTCAGCTGAGTTTATGATTAACCTCTCTATCTAAAATATTATTCCCCTCCTGTTCAATACTTGTTCTCCTCAGGATCAAGGGGGTATCAAAGAAAAAGTGGGGGGAGTGTAATGGAACAGGACCCTATGGGGCCTTCCCAGGACAGACCCCTCCCCCATGTCCTCTGCTGTACTTGTCTCTGAAGTACCCAGATGATAGTATCTCATCCATATTGCCTGAGGTTTTCAGTTACTAAAAACCACCACCAAATGGAAGAAATCAACTACTTGATGACCAAGAGTACGTAGCCCCCAGACCTGGTGCCTAAGCGTTGAGCTCCATCAACCGGAGAATTGTGCACAGCTGATCACCGGGGCCGCCCCTCTCTCAGCTAGCTTTTAAGAATGCTCAGCTGAAACCCCTCAGGATGTTTGGTGGCTTTTAGGCATGAGCCGCTCATTCTAGTTGCTCAGCCCAGCAATAAACCTTTCTCTGCTTCAGACTCCCACATTTTGATATTTTTGGCCTCACTGTGCATGGGGCACACAGTCTTGCATTCAGTAACATCTTCTCTTTCCCTCTTTTACAAGTCAAATATTTCAAACGATGCACATCGAGATGAAAATGATGTTTCCAAATTTTGATATTTTTATCATCATCAACACAGCAGAGGGGATACAACGGTGCAGTTTTAGTAAGAATACGTCCAACATTTGGAAATTCAAGAAATTAAATGTTCATACAGAGAACATTTAGTAGAAGTGAAACTGTGCCGTATTTAAAAGTTCAGGAAAGCTGATAGGGGAGCCATTGTAATCATCACACAGTTGTACCAAATTAAATCATTGCCCAGAACCTGCTCGGGACCTTTGGGTTAGCCCACACTGGGGAAGATTCAGCTCCACTGAGAGAGCCAGGTCAGGGGGGCACCTTTGGAGGCATCTTTAATGGAAATAAGCCCCAACTTCCCAGAGAATGGCTGTCGTCATTTCCTGCACTATAGACCCAGTGCAGAAAAAAACTGCTAAAGCATGCAGGCTCATGAACCCCAAAACAAAGGATCCCCTAAGATTGTCAAAGAGACCACGCTGTATATGAGTGAATGAGTCAGTGAGAGATGTTCAGTTTCCAGATAATTCACAGATTAGCTTTTATCCAAACACTTAAAACTTCTTAGAGATGACAGTCCTGTGCATGCTCAGCTTGTATGTGTGTTTGTCACTTGCATTTGAATTTTGCTCAACTGATAAATCATGAGGGTGCATTATTTGACAGAGAGGATCTCTAAACACGTAGGGCTTTGGTGAAACTGAGGTGCCAAATTAGCTTTAAAAATATCTTACATTATGGCTTAATTTCATGTTTTCATTGAAGCCCAATCGTGTTGGCTGCCATTCAATAGGCTACAGAAATCTGATAGATGATGAATTCAGGGATATTACAAATGAAGGAAAACTTGCCAACTAAAAGGAAACACGATGGTTATTTTTACCTGTACAGATGTAAGCAGAGTACAGATGTCCTCCTTAGCTTCCGATTACTAAAAATCACACACCCTGATCCAAAAACTCTTCTTTCATATTTTCAGGATATTTTAAACCATAAGATGAAAGAGACAAGACAGAGCCTCAGAGAGCATAGAATATCCTTGGTGTTAGTTAGGAGGGTCTTCTTTGGGCAGCAGATAGAGCCCGCTGGGAGCACAGTTTGGCTGGCAGAGGTGCCTTTAAAAGAAAATAATGTGCCATTTCCTTGAGTCAGGGGCTGCCCTGCTCCAAGGTCTGGCAGGTGAAGCATGGCCTAGTATGGATTTCAAACCTCATTTGTTTCCTCTGCCTAGAGAATTTTCTGCCAAACACAAACAGCATAACTTTAAAAGGTGGCCCTGGACCAAAGTAATAACATCTTTGCAATTGCTTGCCAATTTTTGCCTTCTAAGTAATCATCTTTCTGCTGCCCAGTGCTGATCCCTGAAAGAAAACTGGAAGGGTTAAATTGATTAACATTAGAAAGAGCATCAAGGGAAATCCAGGAAAAAAGAAAAGGGAAAAAATTTCTCTTGATGGAAGAAAAGGGCCCAAAGGTTGAAAAAAGGGTATGAAGGAAGAGAAAGGGAAGTAAGTTGGAAAAACCACTGAGTCTCATCCAGTAGCAGATGACATCGTCAAAGTGGGGTAATTTGCCAAAGACTCTGCACAGGCGTGTGCTTGGAGTGTGGAGGAAACACAGGGGATAGACAGTACAAGAGCACAGTGCTAACAGCCTCGGAGATGCTATTCACCCCTGGACCCAAGGGGAAGAGAAAGAGACCAGAGTTCAGGACCTCAAGCCGCTTTAAGAAATGTGGACCCTTCTGTCAATGGGTCCAGCCACAGCCTGTCAGAGGTGCCCTTAGAGGGTGGGAGGTGTGTGATTCTTCCCTTAGTCGACTATCTACTGCTGCCTAAATGCAGCAGCTCAAAACAGTAGATGTTTATTTTTCCTTTCATTTTTTAATTGAAGAATAGTTGCTATATAATATAAGTTACAGCTGTACAATATAGGGATTCACAATTTTTAGAGGGTATACTCCATTTATAATTATTATAAAATATTGGCTATATTCCTTGTGTTGTACAGTATATCCTTGTAGCTTATATTATACCTAATAGTTTGTACCTTTTAATCCCCTACCACTATACTGACCCTCCCCCTTCCCCTTTCCCATTGGTTGGTAACCACTAAGTTTGTTCTCAATATCTGTGAGTGTGCTTCTTCTTTTATTATATTCACTAGTTTGTATTTTTTTAGATTCTACATGTAAGTGATATCATGCAGTATTTGTCTTTCTTTCTCTGACTTATTTCACTTAGCATGATTCCCTCCAAGTCCATCCATGTTGCTAAAAATGCCAATTTCATTCTTTATGACTGAGTAGTATTCCATTGTGTGTGTGTGTGTGTGTGTGTGTGTGTGTGTGTGTGTATCCATTTATTTGTGGATTTGTGTATCCATTGATACCCATTCTTTATCCATTTATCTGCAGATGGACACTTAGGTTGCTTCCAATCTTGCTCTTATAAATAGTGCAACAGCAGATGTTTACTATCTCAGTTTCCATGGTCAGGGATCCTACTTGGCCTCTCCAGGTGCCTCTGCTCAGGGTCTCTCACAAGGGTGCACTGAGGCATGAGCATGGGCTGCAGTCACCCCAAGACTTGATGGGAGGAGCATCTGCTGTCAAGCTCACTCACATGGCCGTGGGCAGGCCTCTGAAGATCCACTTCTAAGGTGACTCACATAGCCGTTCATGGGATTCAGGCTCTTACTGGCTGTTGGCTGGGGATGTCAATTTTTGATGTCTGGGACTTCACATAGGGCTACTCACAACACTGCAGCAGCTGGTGTCCCCCAGACAGCATAAGACAAAGAGATCAGGTCTTTTTGCAAGCTAATTTCATATGTGATATCCCATTAGTCTTTTATGGGAATTTTTATTGAGATAATTGTAGCTTCATAAGCAGTTGTAAGAAATTATACAGAGAGATCCCATGTGCCCTTTGTCCAGTTTCCTCCAGTGGTAATATCTTGCAAAACTAGTAAAATATCACATCATGGAATCAGACATTGATATTGTCCGTCAATCTTACTCAGATTTCTCCAGTTTCCCTTGTACTTTGTTGTGTATGTATTTCATTCCACACAGTTTTATCACACATGTGTGTGTAACCACAACCATAGCAAGATACTGAACAGCTTCATCAACACAATAATCTCTCACTTTACTCTTTTGTAATCATACCCACTTCTTTCTTCCCATTCTACTCTGCCCCTAACCCCTGGCATCTACTATCTGTTCTCCATTTCTGTAATTGTGTCATTCCAAAATTATTATATGAATAGCATCATTCAGTATGCAGCCTTTCAGGGTTGACTTTTTCCACTCAGCACAATAGAGATTTGTCAAGTTATGGATATCAATAGTTTTGTTCTTGTTTATTGCTGACTTGTATTCTGCAGTAGGTATGTGACTATTTAATCAGCAGCCTGTTAAAGGACTTTTGGGCTGATGTCAGTTTTTTTACCATTATGAATAAAGCTGCTACAGACATTTCTGTACAGGTTTTTGTGTGATCATTTAAGCTCTTATTTCTCTGGGATAAATGCCTAATGGTGCAACTGCTGGCCAGTTGCATTTTAGTCTTATTAGAAACATCCCAACATTTCTGCAATATTCTTTTTGTTAGAAGTGAGTTGCTAGATCTACCCACATTCAGAGGGAGTTTATTACAAAAGTGCAGGCGCAGCAGGAGGCGGGGATCAGTGGGGGTCATTTTAGAGGCTGCCTAATACCTCTCCTTGATACCCCCTTCAACGTGTTTGAAGTTGTGTCTCTGTTTTTCTCAGATATGAAACCTTTTTATAAAATAGCCTTAAGGTGAAACCAAGCAGACCCAGATCGATTCAGGTTTGTGAAAATACTTTGGTGAACTCTCCAATATTTCTAAATTACGCTTCGGCCTTTTGATTAGAAAAAGACTTAAGTTGGGTCTATTCAAATATGAGGTAGGTCTGTGCCTGGCTAAAAAGATCACACATATTAAATTACCATGACATCTTCAAGATGAGAGCTGGGCTCTGGGCAGAGACAAACTTACTTTCCTCTTTAATATGACTCCTCTTATAACCTACACCAACTCTTTCTGTTCAGGTTAACAGTTTGAATCACACCATTGCTCTGTAGCTCCCTTCTGCCCCAGGCAGCATCCTGTCTCCCACCCTGGGTCCTCCTGGACAGGATTTGAAACAGTGATTCCACACTTGCCTCCTATGCCAATTTCTGATGATTTGGAGAACTCAACTGCACAAGCATGAAGTGACCGTCTTATTTGCACCTGATTCTGAACAAGGAAGACTAGCAAAAATTGAGTCAAATTATTGTCACCCATAATGTGTACAAGGTAAATATGTCTCTAAATAATACAGTCAAAAATATCTAAACAATATTATGTAGTTGAGCCCAACATCTTAATAATAATCTTAATTTTTTTAAAGGCACATGTCGAATAATCTTAGAAACAAATATTAGACTTAAATGTGAACATTCTATTCCAAAAGATGGTGTGACCCAAAATAGTTATTTCTGTCTGTTAATTTCTCCGATTGCTTCAGTTGGACAGTGCTTAACATCACTGTTGATAAGTCCTCTTCGTTCCCCACTCCTTCCTCACAGTGAGGGTCCACTGCTAAATCTTCCATAGTGTATCTGACAGCACACCTAATTCATTGATCTAATCCATCTTACTCATATCACACTCTGCTTTGGACTCCTGTTTCTCTGCTGGTTACCCTCAAAGTTACTTTATATTCAGATGATGGCCTCAGACACCAATGTAATAGAAAACAGTGGTGTGGACATAACTCGAAATAAGGCAGGATAGGTAATCATGGCAAGTCCTGGGAAATAAGGAAATAATCTGACAGGTACAATCCCATTTACAGTCCACACATCGTGATTTTGTTTTTTTATTGAAGTACTGTTGATTTAAAATGTTGTGCTAGTTTCTGGTATACAGCATAGAGATTCAGTTATAAATTTATATATACATATTCTTTTTCATTATAGGTTATTACAGGATATTGAGTGCAGTTCCTTGTGCTGTACAGTAGGACCTTGTTGTTTACTTTATATATATATAGTTTGTATCAGCAAATCCCGAACTCTTGATTTATCTCTCCCCAACCTTTTTCGTTTTGGTAACCATAAATTTGTTTTCTATGTCTGTAAGTGTTTCTGTTTTGTAAATAAGTTCATTTGTATCACTTTCTTAGACTCCACATATAAGTGATATCATATGGTATTTGTCTTTCTTTTTCTGGCTTACTTCACTTAGTATGATAATGTCTCGCACCATCCATGTTTCTACAAATGGCATTATTTCATTCTTGTTTATGGCTGAGGAGTATTCCATTGTAGTGTCCAAGTACTGTCCAGCTGAAGCAATCAGAGAAATTAACAGAGAGTAATACCCACTAAGTAGTATTCCACCATAACTTCTTTATCTAATCATCTGTCAATTGCTTCCATGTCTTGGCTATTGTATATAGTGCTGCTGTGAACATTGAGGTGCCTGTGTCTTTTAAATTAGAGTTTTCTTGGAGTATATGCCCAAGAATGGGATTGAAGGATCATATAGTAACTCTATTTTTACTTTTTAAGGAATCTCCGAACTGTTTTCCATAGTGGCTGCACCAAACTACATTCCCATCAGTGTAGGAGGCAGACATTGTGATTTTTATTTTCTCTAATCTACCATTCTTTCATACTGCTAGGTCTTCATATGTCTATTTCCTTTTGCTTAAGTATTTTTCTGCCCATGTTCACTTTGCTAATTCTTATTTCTGGTCACTGTTTGAATATCCTTTCATGAGAAGTCATTCCTGGATCACCCAGACCAGGTTAGATGTCGGGACATACACTTCCATTGCTCTTTTCCCCAGCCCTTTGCAACATCCATCCCCATTCTGAGCACATGTTTAATGCCAGCCTCCCCATGAGCTTATAAGCCCCAAGAAGATAGACACACTATTATTTTATTTACTACTGTATCTCTACATTCAGCACAGTTGCTGGAACCTACTGAGTATTTAATATGTAAATTTTAGGTGATTGATTGTGTCTGAGTTATTCAATGATAAAAGCCAATGAATTTCTCATAAAATAGGCAAAGTTCTAAGCAGGGATCTTGTCAGGATCTGTAGATCCAAGAATGAATTGCAGGAATCTGGTCACAAGGACTAAGATTCAGAAATATGTCTCTAAACATGAAAAGAATTGCACCAAGGAGAGAAAGATCCCTGTCACAGAGGGACTATGGCACTGGGTGCTCCTGTGTGACATGTCAAATTCATAAAAAATAGAATATAAGACATGAACTTAATTTCAAGAAGTCTTATACAACTAGTTATGGGAACTGCGTATTTCAAACAAAATTTATTTGATGCTACCACACTATAGTTTTTTTTTTTCCTTTTAGGAGCCAAATTTGTTCCAGGGACCAAGCCAGTTTTGTGACTCAAGTTGGGGGGTTGGTGAGACAACCCGGGGTTTGAAAGAATGTGTGCAAAGGCATTTAAGCTCACCTCGATCTTTTCTATTAATCAGTAATTCTTCAAGTCCCTCTTCTTGCAAGAAGAGATAACTAAGGGATAACATCTTAGAGAAATCTCAAAACTCACCCTCCCTTGGGATTCAACTTCTACAGTTCACTTTTCACTGTCTCCAAAATTTGTCAGTTATGTATGCAGCATTCATAACTTTTAATTAATGCTTTTTAAAATTTAGAACATGAATGTTCATCAAAAGTTACTAATTTTTAGCTTATCAACCTCTCAAATACGTTTGTACAACCATTCTTGTGTGAGACAGTGGTGCTACATGAATTATGCAATTGTGTACAGAAGAATAGCTTGTTGGAGATGCTAAAGATAATATGAAACAAATGCAGTTCCCCGATCTTTGGGAGAAGGGTGCCCTCATGTAACTGGCATGAAACATCTAAGCACTCCATGGACGCCTCATTGACGGTCCCCAGTGAATCTACTTTAACTTCAAAGTTTTCTTGTTGTTAGAATCAGTGACAGCATCATCTTGATAACTTTAATTTCCTTTTCCAAAACATCTTAAGTTAAAAGAACAAAATGGGGGAAGTAATTTTCCATCTACATGACTAGACCAATAGAGACTAGACGGGAGTTCAATAAAACCATTATAGTTTGTGTAATAAGATTAAATCAGCTCTTGATTGAAGTACACAAGGCACTTTTTGCCAAATTATATTAGGCCCTTGGCGATTGCCACCATTTTAAGGGAAGGGTTATTATTGAAGGCTATTTTCCCATATCACAAATGCTACACTTTGATGAATCCTAAGTGCTACAAAATATCTCAACAGACATCTTCAAGAAGTGAATCACTTTTCTGGTGGTAGGATAGTTGGTTATCAATTTTCACTGTAAGTTTTATACAGAGTTGTTAATTTTTAAAACTGTAACAGCAATAAACTAACCTGTGCTAATTCCAATAATTTCCTAAATATGAGACAGGCCCCTCTCCCTCAGAGCCCTCTGTTACTCAGGCATTATTCTTTTTTTCAAGCATTATATCTATAGTCTATGGAATCTAGATTTTCCCCCCAAACAAGAAAAACTTAATATTTGTTACTATTTTTTAAATAACATAAGTCTACTTATATATGGAGCATATATGTTTTAGCTACTAGTGTTTATTCTTATTTCTATAAACGGAATTGGTGTCTTTTAAAAAAATGTTAATCATTACATTCACAGCATCTGATATATGATACATAAATAAAATCCGGGTTTACTGAAAGCTATTGATGTCAATAGCATGATGACTTTGGGTAGTACTATATTTAAAAAACTCACTTTTATTTCTGGGGGAAAATAATACCAAGTTATTATTTGTATTGAATAGTTACTTTTCACTACCCATTAGTTAAAATTTGTGTATAGAATCAAATGTGTCAATGACAAAACTGTCATCTAATTTTAAAAGAAAAGATTTTGAAAAATGGGCTATCGTGAAATTTTTTTTCAGATATTTTAATGTTCTTTGTTAGAAATTTAGAGCGCCAATTTGTGAGGATAATCTCCATTTGTGAGAGAGAATGCTGAACACACAATCGTGGAGCTGAGAACAGCTTGTTGACATACACTTAGAGTCTCGAGCTTTCTTGCGGATCTCACGCTGCTCTGTAACCTGGTATTTCTTTCTCTATGTGAAGAGTCCCATCTTGGTGCCTGGGCTTAGGCAACTTCTTGAATTCAGCTTCAATGCAATGTTTGGGGATTTTCACATCACTTTCGGTGGAGGTGGCAATGACAAATTTATTTTGTGTTCAACACAGAGAAAATAATTGAGGACCAGAGATCCAATTACAAGTAGCAAGCTGCTTCAGGAAAGACATATTTCTGCCTCAGTGGTGAGCAGTGGAGATGGTCTGAAAGCAACTGTCTTTTAAGTTTTCTCACATGGTGACAAAAGGGTTTTTTTCCAGTGACTCAACGGCTTTGAGTCACATCTTCAGTAGGATAATAACTAGGCATATTGTCAAGTTTGAACACTTGAGTGCCACCATTCTTGTCACACCCAAATGGCTTGTGACAGTAGCAAGAACTATCTCCTCCTTCTTTTCAATCCTGGATTTAATATCCTCTTTCACATGGCTTTCCTTGGATGGGGAATACTGGCAGATTCCTCTGACCAACACCAAGTTTCAGCTGTAGTATGTTTCCTTTTGTTGGGCATTTTGGCCCTATAGTTACCCTTCTTAACTTTACCACTGGCATCAGCTTTTCTTTGCTTCAGCTTTCTCCTTAGTGTCTGGTTTTCTGCTTTGTTTTACCACCATCTTGTAAGATAGGATACAATACAATTTTTGACAGTCTTTTCTCTTTCTTTTGACAATTCTTAATAATTAGAATTTTAAATAGTAATATTGATAAAATGGTTTTCACCTAGTTTTCTTTTTCTTAGTAAAAATGTAAGAATATTTCATTTAGTTAAATCTTGACTCTTAGATACATTCAGTTTATTTTATGTTGCTGCCACTCAATCAATCTCAAATTTCCCATATGGCTATTAATATCCATGTGACAAAACCCAATGGAAGAAAAGGAAATAGTGGGGGTGGGGGGAAAGGGGAGGGAGTCGGGGAGTCTGCAAACTAGAACCAGAGATTTTTTTACCATCAGTACTAGTTAATGCTATTGCATTTCTTACCATTCAAATCATTAAAATTCTTCACGATCTTTTTGGAACCAACAGTTGTGAGCATACTGTCAGCATTGCAAGCAAACATTCAATGTGAATTTCTATTTTAATAGAAATCTCAGTATGCTCTTTATCATATACATGCCACATAAAATATATGGGCTTTTCTAGGGTTCCTTTTTTCTCTCTGTTTATAAGAAACAGGAGTACCAATGAATGATGGAATTGAATGCACTGCTATTTATTTCACATGGGAGTTTGCAGAAACATAGAAAGGGCATCAAAAATAACTAGTGTTTATAGTACTTGGAAAGTTTGTGATGAAATTACAGATTGTAAATTAGTTAATTGACAAAGTGGTTATAACACTGAGTTTGCATCTTATATATTTTAAGTACAAACTCAAAAATGAAACTACATCTATGATATAGTCATGTGATTGATATTTGTACCTGCTATTTAATATACCTGAATGTGTCTTTTTTTCCTCCATGTGTTCTTTACTGGTGTATATCCAGAAGGCTTTAGGAACAGAACTATATAATTAGTATTTTTGTTAACTAAGAAACATTACAGAGGTACTTTATTAATCATTATAAGCAAACTGAGGAGAGATCTGTCATTCTTTACTATACATACTCTATCCCTTCACACACATTTGTGAGTCGATAACTGGTTTTCATAGAATTAAACTAAATATGTAAAATACTTAACACTGAAAATGTAAAGAATAAAGGTTGGTTATTTTACAATTCAGCTTTAGGCAAATACATGCAATCTGAATTGAGTCTTTGATATCACAGGAAAGGCATTTCAAAAAATCCCTGTTATCAACTTGTTTATATGGTATTTGCTTCTTTCTTGAGAATCTAGAATTCAAAAATGATTCCTGTTTTTTGTTTTTTGTTTGTTTGTTTGTTTGTTTATTTATTTATTTATTTATTTATTTATTTATTTATTTAGCTAGCAGCCATGATCCAAAGGGCAGGCAGTCACTTTTATTTTGAATTCCCAGTTCTATAAACTTTGCCTCCAACACAAGCCAAAAAAAATCCTCAAAGTTGTCTTCTGGTTCATTTATTGATAAGGCTTTTAAAGTGCAGAGAACTACAACCTGTAGAGCCCAAAGACAGTGTGGCTCAATGGAAAGGGCTGGCCCTTTAAGCACAGGTACACATCTCTACCCCGGCACTGATCGGGCCTGTGAATTTGTGCAGGTCAGTCAACCACAAGGTTGCAAGGTCAGCCTCGTCCCTGACCTGCTTTGTTCTAGATGTTTACATAGAATGATAGAATGTGTGCAGAGCCTGTCTCCACTTAGGGCTAATTTCATTGTTGTCAAGCCCAAGGCTTAGTCATGTTTCCATAAGCCGCATTTCTTACTCAAGGGATGTGTGGATATTAGAGAAAAAAGGAAGTGGAATTCACCAATTGTAAAAGGGATCAATGGAGACAAATGACAGTCGAGAAAGGTCAGTAAGCAATGCCTAGGCTACGTCACAAAGAGCAAACAACCCAGAGGTATGGGCTTCTTGTGCTGGCTTTATAGACTCTCTGAGCCAAGTGAATCACACCCTCATGAGATAGCTTTCCCCCGGGGAAATATTTTCTGTGACACATTGTGCTCCACCTTAAATTTATTCTGTTTAAAAAAAAAATTCTACATCTAACACACCTCATTTAAGGTTTAAGCTCTGTGGCAAATATTTTAAACAGAAAGAGCCAAAGCCCTTATGCAGTTTTCATCATTAAAAAGGGACATCTTCAGGAAAATTACAATAATGGTACCAGTAGCCTTATCTGTTCACTGCCAGGTAAACACCCATAATATTCTAAAAAGCAATCTCCTAAAGATAGTTCCAATCCATGCTGGCTTCCATGGTAAATATTTCTTTGAATGGAATTACAGTTTTGGGAATAGAGGCAGAACTAAGAAAACTGCACTCTAATATAAAGTCATGTAGCCCCGACATCTCAGAAGGAGTGGCTGACTGCGGCACGAGTTTGACCTGAGAGTATTGCTGTGTGCATTCTTTTTTCCAAATGCTTCAAACAAGGCAAACAGCTTTTATCAGTAGAATACAGCAGAGACCAAAAGTGTATATTAAGTTCTTCATTCCATTGGTTGGGAAGTTGAAGGAGTAGTCAAATATGATGACTTATGAAAAACATTCTAGGATTTGTTCATCTTCTTATATGTGAGCTTAGTCCAGAAGTTAAGTGTAATCACAATTAAATTGGCATAGACTTTCTATCTTGAAAATAATCTAGCAAGGTGAGAGCAATAAAAATGCACCTTGGATTTGCAGTTGAATTCTGCCCATGATGAAGTTATAAGACAGAGTTATATATTGAAGCCATTAATAACATGGATTATCAATAAGAAAATCACTGTATTAAACTCAAAGCATTGTCACATTTGGCAGAAATGTGTTTTCTTAAATCTGAGGTGCATTATTTTTCAGGTTGTTTGGTCCCTTTTAGAAAACTACAATTCGTTACCACCATGTTTAACAATCAAGTGAATCATCACATTTCTAAATAATGTACACAATTTAGGCATATTTGATAAAGTCATTTTACTGGGGGAAAGAGTTACTATTTTTAATTCATCACAGCTTCTGAGGGTCATTTCAGTTTCTTTTCATTGTACTTAAGTGTTTCTGCCCCTTTCCCCTTGGTGTTTGTTAGTTGTTTTTAATGTGATTTCAGAATTGTAAACGGCTCAGCATATTAGTAAGTGAATTTCTGAGTTTTTCCCCATCTAGATCAGTGAAGTGAACAGGGCAAAAGTGGAGAGTGGCATTTCTTCCTAACAGATTTGCATTAAAGGGGGTACTGAGTTAATGCAAATTTTTCCTGAGAGGGTAATTTACAAAACATGCATTTCATCGATACTATTACTTATTTGTGCTTTAACTAATACTTTCTTAAGCTCCACATAGCGTTTTCAGCATAAGGCTTTTACTATTATTTGCACTGCTATTAGGAAACAGGGAACGCTAGCTAAAGACTTTCTTTACCGTTTTATGGGTGGCCAACTCAAATGTTAACAGGGACTAGGCAGGGATGTAATGAGTGAAAATGGCTCATTGTAAAAGAATGAGAAATATTAAGGACTGAGAGAGGAAGTCTCATCCAGAGGGATCAGCTGTCACTCAGTCTTGACTGGTAATAGTCACCTATCAGGTTGAACAAAATATGTCTCTGGGCCAACTTCAGCCTGCAGGCTGCCAATCTCCAGCTGCTGTTTTGGGGATCAGTTTGTTGAGGGTTGGTTAAGTACCATAAACCGAAGAAGGCTGGTGTTGGTGAGGCAGAAGCGCAGGAAGATAAACTGTCCCACTGGGGGATGCACAGCCTGAGTAGGTTCAAGAGGCCCAGAGTTAGAAGGGGCTGCACTGGGTTTGACAGTCTGCTGTTGTGGTCTTGAAATTCTTAATTATTTTTGAACAAGGGGCACCACAGATTCACTTAAGATGGGGTGCAGTAAATTACACGGCTGGTCCTGGTCCCCTTTAGGGTAACACTGGAAACAGTTTTCTCCTGAAGAAGTTAGTAGGCGTCTCTGCAAACTTCATTAACTGCTGGGGGGAGGTAAGAAGTGGAGGGGTTAGTGTGTCGTCAGTTCACTCACCTTCGTTTCTTGTGTGGATTTGAATGCGCTGGTTTCCTTCTCCCCCTTCATTCTGTATTACCTATCTGCAAAACGCAAGTAAGTGGCCTAACTCATTGCAGAAAGAAACTAAGGTAGAAAGTCAGTAGTTCTAGCTTCAGAATTACTTGCCTGATTTGTTAAAAGATTTGAGGAGTTCCCAAAGGTGGACCAGCAACTTCTTTTCTTTCTTGGAATTAAACACAAAAATTAAAAAGGTTAAAAAACAGTTGAACGCTCAATGATCTTGACAAACATGGTTGCCCCCACTTTTGGTTGTTTCTTATTTGTGTACATGGAATATATTATCACTTAAATCTGTCATTTGAATGGCCATAACCAGTGATTTATACCTAATATCTGGTTTCACAGTCATCTCTCTGAAACGCTGGAGTAAAGTACAGCACAGCTCCGGTGTTTACTAAAAAGCCATCTAACCTTTTTGTAGATCCCTAGACACCTGTAATCCACCAATTTCCAGTAGGGGGGAAAAAAAACGTGAACATTTAACTTTGAATCTTGGGAGCAGAAGTCTTAGCTGGATTAATTTATTTTTCTTACCCATCAGTGTTTTAGATTTATATCCACTTTTCCGTTCCATCTGACGCCGACCCACATTCCTCTGCTGTTGTGCAGGTATGACTAAGTACTGCCTCGTTTCATTGACTCAGGCTCCACTTGTCTTGGGTTCTATAGGCTGGCTGCGTACACGACAGCGCGCGGTGACAGTAATTTGCACTGATCTGCCCCCACTGCTAGTCCTGCTGCTACAAATAGCAATTGATTATTATGCTGTAGTGTTATTGACTGTCACTATGAACACAAGCTGTATTTCATTTTTAAAGGAACATGCTGCAGATTTGTTTAGTATAAAAGCAAAACAGGGAAATATTCATTTCTAAGAATTACTTGCAGTCACAAACGTAACTTTAAATTTCAGTCCTAAAACATTTACTTTACTTTAAATCATAGTAAACAAAAACTTTATTGTGGTATTTATTTTAGTGTAATGCAAATAAATAATTTCCAAAAGCCATAAGAAAATCAGTATAAAACTGAAATATTCTTCCTATTCCCAGTTTCAGAAGAGATACGCATAGAAGATGACTAAATACCTTTTCATCTTTTTCCTCTTTCATCTGTAAATGTTTCTCTGTTCAAAAAAAAAATTTGGAGTCCTATTTCATACACATTCATTTTTTGACTTATCTGGTGTTCTGAAAGTCTTGATTCTTCCAGGATCCTAGAGTATCTCTCCCTTTTTACTTTCCACCCCCACAAACTGACCAGAAAGAATTCTTGTGTTTAGAACTGCAATTAATGCAGATTTGTAGAGTTAATATGTACTAATAGTATATTGATGACAGATATGTCTTAATTTAGATATGTGTTCCTTCCTAAACTGCAAATGTAACTTGCTCTGTTCTTTAAAGCACATTACTAGGTGGCAAAACTGATCTGTTTTATTATGCTACGCTGTCATGAGTCGGGGCATCTTGACTACACCAGCAAGTGGTGTATTCCTCTCTGAAACTAAAAATGTGAGCTATATGTCACACAAAGTTTAGAAGATAAAAATAAAAGCAAAACTACATGCAACCATGAAGACCTATCTGCCTAGTGCTCTAAACAGCTCTCTGTGGGACACTAGGCAAGCAGAGTTCATGATGCAAGAGGCTGTGACCTCCTTAACAACACTCCCGGGTGGCACCAGCAGTGGGTGGGCTCGTGTGGCCAGGGACAATAGAAGTCTTAGAGATCCCATTTTGCCATTTAGTTTGAATTCCTTTGCTATTTTTTTCCCCAAATATTTTATTTAAAAAATAGGAATCTTTAATCTAAGCAGAGATTAACTGGAAAGAGATATTTATATTCAGTATCTTTTTGGAAGATACTCTCTTGATACTCTCTTCCCTGGTCTGAACTGCACGGTTGAGGGGACGGCTCACCTGTCGTGGGTAGAAAGCGATTTCGCCTCCTGCTCTGAGGTGACCCAGCATCCAAGAATCTGCCACACACAATTTAAAAAGCATACATGTGCTCAGATTGCTGCGCCTTCTAAATAATTCAGCTTCTCTCTGTACTAACTAAGGAAGGGTGTACAGGAGGGACAGGACAGAAACAGGAAAAGTCAGTCCTATGCTTGGTTTTAGATTTGGTTTAGATCTTAACATTTGTCCAAGTGGGATGATGTTCAAAACCTGTTTAAAAGTAGGTGGGTGTGAGCCATAAATCAGTAATACAGGTAGTATTTTGGGTAAACTAGGGGCTGTCATTAGTATAGGGAATCTACAGCAATATTTTAATAATTAGAACTATCAGTGGTTGAAAGAAAGTGGGCAGCTTTTCCAAGACAGCCACTGAGGCAGCAAAAGTCCAGAATAGTTATATTTCAAAAGTTTTATATATATATATATATATATTATATATATATATAATATATATATAAATAATATGTATACATATAGTATACATATATATAATATGTATATATGAGACTCACTTGTGAAAAGAAAATGGCAGGTATTGTTCATTTCCCAGCCATGACATAGTTCAAATTCATGCTAAACAGCTATGTATTTATCAATTAGCATTATTTTCCCACCTCCTCTGACTCCCTGTATTGTTGTAATTCCATCAAATAGTCATTTGCTTTTTTTTATGGTAATAATCCCTTCACATTCCTCCTTTTCATCTGTATCCCTGTGTGCTATTTGTCATTCTGCTAAATCCCTATTATCGGGGCCTATGAGTTCCAAGAGCTTGATGAATAATTGGAAATGTTTTATCCCTGAGCTTCAAAAAAAGTGCTAGAAATAATTATGAGCAAACATCTTATGTCGCGTCCCATATCAATCCAATCCCTGCTTTATGATGTTTGTACTTTAGATAGAGAAGGAAACAGCGAGATCTTGGTTACCAGCTCTTGCAACATAAAGGGGACAGATGTTTCAGTTTCTATCGCTTTTTCTTTTGTCTTCTCTGTTCTTTCTGGCTACTTGGGCTGTTCGCTACAGTACGTTCCACAGTTAGTCAAGCCTGTAATTTCACAAGGTACAGTTAATTATTGATCAATCAAAATGAACTTCGTAATCCTTTTGGCAACTTGTGCTGTACTTGAACTTCTCTCTTGCCCATAAAATAGCTTAATGGTCTACAGTGTAATGAACATGAAGGATATGAACTAACGTTCAAAGAAGCAGGCAAATCCTACCTTTCCTGCTCATGCCAATTCAGGATTATTCTTCACAACATACTGCAGACTGCTAAGTTTTCTCCAGCAAATTGGCTAAAGAGTCAAGCCTTCCCCTCTCCCCATCCTGACCCCAGATGGAGAGCTTTCATACTTTCTCCAAGAATTTGATTCCATTTAAGATATTTATTTAATATTTGCATCTATATTGTCTAGTCTTTAGTTTCTTCAACATAAGTCAATTTACTCAGATAACAAGGTAGTTCTCATGAGCCATAGAGTTGTGTTTTCAATGCAACAATGTACTTTTTTTTTTTCTGAACAGTTTACCTACATAAAAAAATGCGCTGCTTCTTGCACCAAAGAATAGTGACTCTCTTCCTTCTCTAAGTGAAAATACAGACTAAAGGGGAAAAGAATCCCCAAACCCTAGTAGCTTACATATAAGTGTACGTGGAAGGATATGACAGCTGGTTTCTAGCCACCTATTTCATTTAACACTTGAGAGCCTACAGTGTGCCAAGGGTCTTGCTCTGAGGGACGCACAGAGAGTGAGATGGGGATTGGAGTATGAGAGTCTGGGAACTCAGTCTTGTCATAGTAACTAATGACAGAGTCTTCAATGGAAGGATTTTGGCTCTGGAGAGTAGAGGAGTTGAGGAGAAAAGTATAATTTTTTAATACATGAGTAGTCAAGCTCATTCTTTTGCTATCAAAATGGTATCCTCTAAAAAATATATTCAAGCTACAATCAGGCAACCTTCAATCCATCTCTGCATCAGGAGGCTGACCATGGTGTTTGCAGGACTAGTTTGCTACCTGCCAAGGTGAATGAGTCATTTTTCTTGTTTGTAGGTTTTTTACAATGTTAGGCTGGGTCAGTGAATGAAAATGACTGCTGTACTCACAGGTGAAAGGTTCCTTTAACTTTCCAACCTTGTTCCCATCTGGGGAGCTCAGTTCTAGGGCTGTCCCTTGTTTCCCATGAGATTTCAGTGTGTGGTTTTGCCTTGATACAAATACTATTAAGCAAACAGAAACCTGAAAGATTTCAGGCAAACTGAGTGATATTCTAATCCTCAGAGAGAAAAGAGGCTGGTCCAGATAAGGACGAAAGTAATCATACTTCTAGGTGAAAGTGTGTAGAGCCATAAAGAGAGGTAAAGACATAATGCTTAGAAAGAAAGACCATTTTGTGATTGGGGGGATCAAGGAAGCTTTTCAGATTCATGACCAGTTCAGCTGGACCTCAGAGGACAGGTTGTTTTCATCGAATGCAGATTGACTAGGGGAGAGCAGATGGTAGACAAGATGGAAGGAACCCAAGAACAAAGGCTCAGTGACACGAAACGTAGCAATGTTATTTAATGTTCATTTGCTTTGACTGTATGTCTGCCAGGCAACACCAACCTTAAGGTTGTTGATGCATTTGTTAAGTACACAAGGTAGGGTGAGTTTGAGAACCAATGTGTCCAAGTGGACATTTTCAAAATATTTCCCAGTTACTGCCTGCAAGGTGCCATTTTTCTCTCCACTCAGAACTAGAACCCTCCTGTCCTGTTCCTGCCTCTGCTGCCCATGGACCAGTGAGAGTGTCACTGTGCCAGAGACCCCCACTAAGACCTGGGGGCTGCACAGCGACATCTCTCTTCACTTTGCAACCTGAGTGCAGGGCAGGCTCTCCTCTGGATTCTTCACGGAAGAGCCATGATTAATCTGCCAGTCTTCCCAATGTTTTTCCAGGTTTGAGGATAATGAAAGGGAAGAGCAGCAGGGTGTCACTGCTTTCTTTGTGGCCACTTTCACAGCTGTAGCTTAGATTCACACACAAGGGGTCTTTACATGGTATGAGTCGGCTTGGATTCCAGTCTTTTTCCCGGTGACAAAATTCAGCCCAGCTCCTCAACCAGGAGAGTTCTAGTGTGTCTGAACCTTGACATCTGGACCAGCTTCCAAAGATCCAAGAGAGAATACAATTTGCCTCTCTCAAGCATTCTAGGACACTTCCATTTGACCTCTTCCTTTTGTCAGGATGTCTGATAGTCAGGCTCCTGGGGATACTCTATCTCCTGACTGGGGCATTTGCTTCCAGCAGAAAATCAGGTTGTAATGTCAATGTCCAACCTGAAACAGATTTACTGTGAAGCTAAGGAAACCTAAGATTTCAAGCCCTCTTCCAAAACTCCATCCTTGATTTTGTGCTTGTAGATTTTTGTCTTTTTTTTCTTGAAGAAGGCCACCCTCTAAATTGTATGAGTTTCAGGGACCACCAAACCTAGATTTGACTGTCCTTCCAATACTAGGATGTTTCAAGACGTTTTCATTTAAAATTACATCACCCATGAGACCTCCCCAGTCCTAGGCTAGGGTGAGCTGCCAGCTCCCACCCAACCCTTTTCTATGCCCCACCTCTATCCTGTGGTGAGGTTCTTTCTCATATCCCTTCTACTGTAGGGCTGGCCCTCCATATCTACACATGCAGGACATGCAGGCACAGAGGTCCAACTGAACCACATCATTCTATAGAAGGGACTTGAGCATCTGTGGATTTGGGAATCCATTGAGGGTCCTAGAACCAGTCCCCTGCAAATACCAACAGATGACGGTACCCAGTTTTCAGATTCTCATCACCTGTGGGACCTGATCAACAAGAACATAGACACAGACACACAGACACAACATGCACACATCTCCAGGATAACTCTGATGTGTAGCAAACTGTTAACATGCACAGAGAAAATGCTCTCCAGAAAACAGAAACAAAAACAAACAAACAAAACCTGCAAAGAGAATTAATTCTGCCTAGCCGCCTTTCTCATTATCATGCAGGTATTTGTGAAGAGTGAGATTACTTTGCATCAGCCTCAAGAACTGACCCATTCAGATTTCTAAACACATGAACAAACGTGACCCAGACCACTGGTAGCTTTTAGTCTTTAGGTGGCAACTTCTACCATCACACAAATGTTGTATAAGGTGTAGCCAAGGAGATGCTTGCCTGAGGGCACTAGGCATCTTAACTTGATTATTGTTTTGGGAAGGTTGCTGAGCAGGGAAGTGACCTGATCAGAACAAAGTTTTAGCAAAATTAACCACAGCAGACCTGATGTCAAAGGGGCAGATCAAGAATGTATGCCCCATTTTTTTTTTCAGTCCAGATCCCTCTAGGCACTTAAGAACAAGCTTTATGACTTCGAATAATTGAAACCCTTTCCATGATAGAGGAGCAGCATCTCCACTGATGACTTCAGTCCTGGGCCATGGAAGGGTGAGCACTCTGTATCTGTGTTCAGATTCTGGAAAATAAAAGCTGAACATGGGGAACTTCTCCACTCTCATGAATCGCAAGGGGCACGTTTCCCCCAAGGGCCCACACCCTGATGGACTGAGGCTAACAAAACATGTTCCTCACGTGTAATGATAGATTTTCAGCGGAATCATCAAGGCTCCTAGGGCTGCTCTGAAAGTGTACGGGTCTCTCTGTCCCTAAATTCCTAGTGAAATTGGTCTCCAAGGCACATTTAAAGTCTGCATGCCATGGAGATCTGCCTTCAGTTAGAAGCACCTGGTGTTGTAGAAAGACCTTGAGTTACAAACTCAATGCAACTGCCCACAACTAAACCCTTGGCCTCCATCATCTCTGCTGCAGCCCTCCTCACAGAGTTGTCGGGGAGATGAACTGAAATGTTATACCTACAACCCTTGATGTGGGTATAACAGAAGTAGAAGTAACCACCATTCACTGAGTATTTATTAAGTTCTAAAACACTTTGGCAAAGGTCATGCCTGAGAATCTTTGCTTTAGTTTAGCTGAGTTATAATTTTCTTGCTTGTAGTTCCCTGATTTGAAATGTGGAAAAGTTTCAATGAGTATGTCAAATAGCTGGGTTACAAACCGATTTTTACATGCTATCATATAATTTTTTGCTAACGTAGAAAAAGTCTATATGCTGTATAATATATTGACCAGGATCTGGGAAAAACAATCTCTGGGAATGATTAATTTTAAAATATGTGTTGAACAAATGTATTTGTGCACATGATTATAAGAATCAAAATTCTTATAGATGTATATAAATATATACTTTCTCTCTTCAGAGGCAACCATACACTTTAAGCATTTCAGTAGGGTGGGGAAGTCATTATGGAACACACAATATAAAATGTACAGAACTATGTTTTCAACTGCTTAATATTTCCTGGCATTGAGAACATTATACAAAAATGTAAGTAGAAATGACAGTCTAATAGTTATAACTTTAGAAATGGGATACAGAAAATGCAGTTACTATCAGAGAACAGGATGATCTTTTGGGGAGGAACTGAATTTCCCTCCAACTTGTGCCACATAAAACTGGTCTTTTCACAATGAATACTTTTTGCTCTGACTTAGGGGTCTACATACTTCTTCTGCAAAGATCCAGATAGCAAATGTTTTAGGCTTTGCTGGCCAGAGAGTCTCTGTTGCAACTCTTCCTCTCTGCCAGTGTAATGGGAAAGCAGCCATGAATGAGATGTAGACAAATGGGTGTGCCTGTGTTTCAATAAAACTTTATTTACACAACAAGCTGCCTGACTTGGCTCAAGGTGTTTAGTTTGCCAAGCACTGTTCTAAAGTCATATATGACAAAAAGAAGAACACAAGACAAGGGTTAAAGAACCTGCAGGAGGAGATGATAAAGTTGCTGGCAGAGAGGTATTGCCAAGAAAGAGGACAGCAGTAGTACAGGACAGAGTTCACGTTCTTTATCCAGTCGTCCCTCTCACTCGATGCAGAAAATTTCCATCTCAGTATATAATGCTGGGCGTCTTGATGCCAGGTAATTTGCTTTATTGGCAATTTGCATTTTACATGATAGAATATATTATTCCCAAATCCCAGAATTTTGATACTTAAAATAGTCTGAAATGATTCAAATTGCCTCATTTACTCCCAGGAGTTTTAGTTCAATCCTGACCACCAAGATCCCAGCAACTGACCTCTGGGAAAATTCCATGTTTCAGAGGAGAGATAAGTAAGCATTTTATCCCAGCCTCTTTCCAGTCAGCATTATGACACCACCACAAACTCCATGAACCTCGTATAAAGAGACACATTTGCTGCTTAATGCTACTTAGTTTGTGTTATTTAAATCTGGAGCTTGAGCTCTGTGAATTCGTGATGGAACAACTTTGGCAAATAGAAAAATAAACTTTGCTTCAGTGGAAGATTAGTCCAGGAGGCCCAGTGGACATTTCACAGCAGTAAAATCCATGCAAAATGAATTTGGGCAAGAATAGTCTGTCTAAGATATCAATTTGCCCAAATAATATATTTATAGACTATTATTACATCTAGGAAAAAAAAAAAGCCCTAGATTGAAACTGTAAAATTTTGCTGATAAAAATGATCCATTCTCAAATGTCAGCCAACATTAAAAGGGAGAATTTGACACTTTTAAATAAAAAATGATGCGTAAATTACACAAGAAATCTATGGAGACCTCTTCAGTTCTTATTTTCTCCTCTGTCCTGCTCTAAAACATGCAATAAACCTTTTTCAATTGGCAAGGTTTAATCTGTGTGTATAAGGAGCCTTAGAGGCAGTGCCTTCCCTTCCTGCAGCCTGTGTGCAGGGCTTTTTTACAGATATTGATTGTGAAAGTGATATCACACCAGAAGGTACGTTGATGCGGTGCTGGGTAAAAGGAAACGGCCAAGAATCCTTACAGTCTAATCAAAGCTCTGTCCAAGCCCAATCAATAGAGACGATTAAATGACACACATGGAGTCACCAACATTAAATACTCTCCATTTCCTGTACAAGAGTTTGATGACACAAAGTGGACAAGATGGAACCCAACTCTGTAGGTTTATTTACAGGATCTGTGCTATATATAAATGTGAGTATGAGAGTTTGACTCAGTCGCTGTTTGCCCCACAAATTAAGGTGTCAGCTATGCATCTATGAACTGCCCCCTGTTGAACAGACCGTGAAGGGGAGCAAATCGCAGAGGGTTATGATTTAACAATCGTGACTTGCAGGAGGCCAGTGTTTACTTTAACATCTGGTATTTGGTTTTATGATGGAAGGACCCACAAGAGACAAGGCATAATAAGAGTACCAAAGAAAAAACCAGGTATCATTTATTAAAAATTTGCTATGAGCCAGTCAGTGTGCTAATTGCTTTACAATTATTATCTCATCTACAAATATCATTTCACTTTATGTTCAGGCTTGAGGAGACTAAGATGTGTTCAGTGATATGGAATTGGGAGAACTGGAAATTGAACTCAGCCTTCCTGGCTCCAAAAGGCACGCTCTCCACCAGTATGACCCAAATCCATTGCTAATTGACTATGATCTTGGGAAACTTTCTATGCTTGTTTCACTGTAATCTTCTTCTGTAAAGTAAGTGGCTTGAACCAAGTGAAAGTGTCTCTCTTGATCTAAATGCCTAAGAATCAGTGGTAGCACCATGCCTGATTGCTAGGTATTTATAAAGTGTGAATAATATCACCTCATTAAAATTGTGCATTTATTGCTAAGAAAGGGTATGTTTTTAAGGGTTGGAAATTTTTTGCTCCTTATTTTAATGGGGATGACACAATGATACACTAAGAAAATAAGCAAAGGTATTTGGGGAAAAGGCGTAGTTCACTGGACTGAGTATCTTTGGACTTTCTGCTGGGTGAAACCTTCAGTGGCTCAGTGCAGTGCCGGTTACAGGAGAAGCCGGCTAGTTTTAACTACCAACGACTTCTCTTTTATACTCAGGCAGTGGGCCTCCGCATTTTTTTCATCACATTTTCTCATGGATTTCAAACAAAATCCTCATGCTCTTCGTTTAATCAAGATCTGAAAAGTAAATTAAATATACACACTTCATCTTTTTAAAATATTTTACACATTTTAAGGCTCACCATATGCCAGGTACCATTTAAAATGCTTTATAAATATTAATGTATTTCATGCTCACAGCAACCCATGGGGTAGGTACCATTCCATTATCCCCATTTCGTCAATGCAGAAACTAAGACAGAAGTCAGTAGTCCATCTGAAGTCTCCCCACGAACGCGTGGACAGAGCCAGGACAGAGCCAGGCTTCTATTCTAGAGAACTTGCCCACAACCATTAGACACAGCTGGCTTTCCCTCTATAACCTACTGTGTTTAGGAGAAAGTTTTATAAAGTAGGTAGATGTTTTAAAAGATACTTACAGGAAATAAAATAAAAAGCCTTTTATGCTATCAAAAGGTATGGGAGGAAGGCAATAAACATATAGAAAATATTTCCCTTGAAGAAAGTTAGACCAAATTCACTCCTGGAGAAAGGACAGAAAAAGGTACGGCCACAAATTCAGTTCACACAAAGCCCCAAACAGTTGGCAGGCAATTATGAGTTCTGAGTACTTTTTACCACTACTGACATTTCAGGCACCTAAGCAAGGATCAGGAAATGTTTCACTAGCATTCAGAGTATCAGGCAAAACTTCTGGACAGTGGTTTCTTTAAGAAAAAATCTCATCTGCTGATCATCCTCAGAGTCATATATTTTTATGCCTTTCAGAGCAAGAATAAGAATGAAAAATATCTGCTTGCTTAACTTAGTAACCTAATCCTATCAACAGTTAATTAAAGCCCTTTCCTGTCCTTTGCCTCAGAGGCATCACAGCCACCAGCCTCACCTATGTCAGTTACTTTTGTCTGCCTCCCGCCAGCCCTGCCTTTTTTTTTTTTTTTTGGTCTCTTTTCCTCCCGGTAGGTAATCTCACTGATTTCCTTTGTCTAGTTATGCAAAATAACAAATGTCAAAGCTTGGAAACTGGTAATTTGGCAATTTCAGACAATCGCCTCATAACCACATTTTAGTACACTTTTGAAGCAGGAAAAGTTCAAAGGCTTTGAAAAGAGGACTATTGCTTTGCCTGTTACTATGAGTCATTTGAAGTAATTGGTCTTGTCTGATGTATGTTTTGAACTGAGGAAGTAGAGCTTTATTACCACAATCAGATACAGGTTTTTAGCCAAGGAAGTGGAGTTTTCCTCGCAGATGTAGATACATGCTTGATAAGGCAGAAAACAGACAGATGTGCCTCTATGCACGAGGGAAGAGGTGTGGAGAAGGAACAAATAAAACAGTTGAGAAAATTCCATGAAGCTACAGTAAAGTGCTTTTGGAAGCCGGCCCAGTTAGGAAATTTCTCACAAGCAAGCAACTCATAATTTAGATGCAGACTTTAGACTTTAATTTTGATACCAACCCAAACCTACCTATTATCCTCATCATGTTAAAAGTGGGTCAGGGATTTCCCCACAAGTAAACTGGGTAAAGGAAAATCATCTTCTTAAAAGAGTATTAACTAGTCTTTCTACTTTTCTTTTACAAATATTGTTGCTGAAGTAAAGCCAGTTTTGACCTCATTAACTTCTTTTGCTGAGGATCACTGTTTCATAAGCCATCTCATGAAAAATAAAAGGCAAAAATGTTCAACTCCAGAGAATACACCCATGTACGTTACTTCTTCCGGCACCTTCCCACAATAACGTTTGTTAATGGTTTTCCATGTATGTATATGTGTGTAAATAAAGGAATAAGATTAAAAATAAGGCAAATCAAAGCAAATATACATACACACAAACATGTCAAGCAAATAGAAAAGTTTAGTTATCTTTTAAAACATTTCTCATAAAACAGTCGGTCAACAAATATTTATTAAATGCTTACAGTAGGTCAAACACCGGGCCAGAAATTAGAATCCATAGGTGAGTATCATCCCTTTTTCAAGGAGCTTACAGTCTAGCAGCCCAAAAGACAAAGTGGCATGTGGACTAATGAGCACATGTCATCAAAGGGAGGCACACACAGGTGAGAACAGAGGCTTTCCACTGGAAGTTAGTTACCTACTTGGGTCTTGACAAACTGAGTGTTTAGGTGTGGACTTTCCAGAAAAAGAAAATCATCTATGCTAAGTTACAGAAATATGAAAGGGTATAATCTATTTCCAAACCACCCATGCTTAGTCTAGCTGGAGGTTGGGAGAGAATCAATGAGAAGATTAAGAGTGAAAGGGGAAGGAAAATTGACAAGAAAGGAGATGGATCCAATTGGAATCACAGAGGTGAGTCAGGGGCCATCTTGAGACAAGTGAGGGACAGCAGGACTTGAGCAAGACAAATAGGAGTGTTCACGGAATTGAGAGACACGCTAGAGTGATTTTTTTTTTAAACATTCCGTGGCAGGATAGAAAGTAAAACATACAGAAGAGAGGAGGAAGAGGAAAGAGTCTTAGAAGACTTTTCCCCTTTCAGAAACATTTGTCATTTTGTTTATGTACATTTGTTAAGTCCTTCTTGGGTGAAGGGCTGCCCACTTCTCCCCAGATTGAAAGCTCTTTCTTTTATCTCCAGGTCCATCAAACTCTGACAACTTAGTAGTAGTCAAGCAACTGGTGAAAACAAAAGATAAAATTCTAAATTGATTGCTTTGATCGTGCAAATTATTTTAAGCAACTTCATTGACAATGAGTTCCAGTATTTCACTTATAAAAAAATAAATATTTGGTAGAAAGTCGACAGTTTAACATACCGTTTGTCATTCACACTTCAATAGGAACAAGTATAGGTATGAGAGTGGTTAAGATGGAGAAAGAGGAGAATTGAAAAGAGGTATCAAAAAAGAAGAGCAGAGATTGCCCTGCAAGGAAGATAGACAGAAAAAAAGAGAGAAGGGAAAATGTTGTGAAGGGCCAGTTAGAGTTGAGAAGAGGACAGAAGAGGACAGTAAGGAACTATGAAAGGGTATGGTATTCGAGGAATCCCCAAAAAAGTCAGCACTACTGAAACAGGTGACGCATCTTCCTGTTAATGTGGTTCTTATTAGCCAAACTTTAGTAAAATTTGTTTTAAATTAAGGAAAATTTATATACAATGAAATGCGAACATCTTAAGTGTAAAATTCAATGATTTTTAACTAATACATACAACCACGTACCCAATGCACAGAACATTTCCATCATGCCAGGAAGTTCCTTTATGCTGCCCTATAGTCATTCTCCAGCCCTCATAGGCAGCTACTGCTCTAATTTTAATCAATATAGACTTGCCTGTATTTGAAATGTTTATAAATTGTGTCATATGGTATGCACTCTTTTGTGTCTGGATTCTTTCGTTCATCCAAATGTTTTGTTGTTGGAGTTGTTGTGGCTTTATTCTTCAGTGTTGTTCATTATACAGTGGCTTATTCTATTATAAATGCTGAGTCATATTCCAGTATATGAATATATTGGAATTTACCTTTTTCTCTCTTAGGGATATTTGGGCTTTTATAGTTTGGCACTGCTACAGGTAAGTTGCTATAAACATCTTGGTACACTGCTCTTGGTGGCCATATATGATTCAGTTCTCTTGTAGGTAACTACGGGTGAAATTTCTGGGCAATGGATTGATGGAGTATGTTTAACTTTGTAAGAAACAGCCAAATAGTCTTCCAAAGGAGTGTGCTAATTTATAACTCTACCAGTAATGTATGAAAGTTCTAGTTCCTCCATATCATCACATTTAGTGTTGTCAGTCTTTAATTTAGTTTTTCAAATAAGCATAAAGTGGTCTTTATTTGCCCCCAAGTGGAGAATGGTTCAGAGGGCTTATGGCTTGCCGTATCTTTTCATAAGCTCAGTTATTTTGTCTGTTTGTACTGGGTAGTTAACATTTCATTAATGATTTGTATAAACTATTTATGTATTCTGGATGCAAATCATCTGTCAGATATATGTATTGTGAGTATTTTCTCCAGCCTGTGACTTGTCTTTTTATTTTCATAATGGGATCGTCTGATTGACACTTAAAAAATAATCACTTTGGTGAAGTTCATTTTAAAATTTGATTTTCTTTATGCCCATTGCTCTGTTTCTTTTCCAAGAAATATTTGCGTAACCCAAGGTCGTAGGTGTTCTCAACTTTTTTTCCTGAAGTTTATTGCTTTAGATTTTACTTTCAGGTCTACGATCCATTTCTAATATTTGTATACATTGTGAGGTGAATATTTACAGTTAATTTCATTCCATGTGCTTATGCAGTTGCTGTAGACCATTTGTTGAAACAGAATTTCCTTTCTGAAATCAAATTAGTGATTGCCTGATGGTGGGGATAGGAGCAGGGATTGACAGCAGACTTTCAAGGATGATAGAAATATGTTAAATGATGGTCATGATGGTTGCCCAACCATTAAAAAAAAAAGAAGAAGAATTTCCTTTCCCCATCAAATTGCCTTTACACCTTTGTTTTAAATCAGTTGACATTTTTGTGTAGATTTCTGGACTCTATTTTGTTCAATGGATTTATGGGTCTATTCTTGGGCAAATTCCACCTAATCTTGAGTAGGTTGGTTTTAAAACAATTCTCAAAATCTTATATGAAATTTTCAATTTTGTTAAACTTTTTCAAGGTTGTTTCAACTAATCTAGATACATAATTTATAAAAATTTACAAAATAGTTCATGATTTTGATTGCGATTGCAGTGAGTTTACAAATTATTTGATGAAAAGTGACATCTTAACAACTGAGTTTTTTAGGCCAGTTATGTGATTTATTTCTCAATTTTTTAGATCCTTTTAAATTTATCTTTACAACATTTTGGGGATTTTAGTGTAGAGATTTCAAATGTATTTGATTGATTTTATTTTGAAGTTTTAAACAATTATTAATACAAATTATATTTTATTTTTCAATTATTTGCTACAGTTTTTTAATTATATAAAAATTGATTTGAACGTGAACTTGTGTCCTTGAACTTCTAAAATCACTTATTATTTTTAGTAGAATTTCAGACTCCTTAGGATTTTCTACAGTGCACTCATATCTGCAAAGACAGTTTTACTCTTCCCTTGCAATCATTACACTTTTTTTTCCATTCTTACTACAGTTGTTAGGACCTTTAATAAGACATTGGTAGAAATAGTTAAAGTAAGGTTGTTACTTTATCCCTAGTCTTAGTAGAAAAGCATTTAATATTTTACCAATAAAAATTATGTTGATTTTTATATAGATGCTCTTTGTCAGATTGAAGATATTTCTTTTTATTCCTAGTTTCCTGTCTTTTTCCTTCATGAATGAATATTTAATTAGATCAAATGCTTTTTCTTCATCTGTTGAGAGGATCGTATGTTTTTCCTGTTAATATGGTGAAATGTTTGATTTTTGGCTATTAAGCCAATTTTGCATTTCCACTTGCTCTTGATGGATGGATGGATAGATAGATGGATAGACAGATATAATCATTGGTGGTGGGAATGTAAAATATTGCAGTCCCTGTAGAAAACAGTACAGCAGTTCCTCAAAAAATTAAACAGAATTACCAAATGACCCAGCAATTCCACACCTAGGTATATATCAAAAATAATTGAAAGCAGGAGCTAGAACATATTTATGTATGCTAATACTCATAACATCATTATTCACAATAACTAAAATGTGGAAACAACCTGTATGTCCATGACAGATGTGATACACAAACAAAATATGATACGTACATACAATTGAATATTATTCAGCCTGAAAAAGAATGAAATTCTCATCCATGGTACAACATGGGTGTGCCTTGATAATATTATGCTAAGTTAAATAACCCAGACACACAAAGAAAAAATATTTTATGATCCATTTACATGAGTTACCTAAAATAGCCAAATTGATAAATTCAGAGATCAGAACAGTGGTTACCAGGGGCTATGAGAAGAGGGTAATGGGGAGTTATTATTTAATGGTACAGAGTTTCAGTTTGGATGATCAAAAATTTCTGGAAATGGATAGTAGTAATTGTTGCACAATAATGTAAATGTACTCAATACCACTGAGTTGTACACTTGAAAATGGTTACATTTTATTTTGCATAATTTTTCAGCAAGAAACAAAAAGTAAAGAAACACTGAAACCAAGAAACTATTTTGAAGTAATATAATATAAAAGAAATTTTTAAGATGCTAGTATTTCTGATAGAATGAATTCTGGAATGAGTGTAGTGGCAGGTCCCTTAGTCCCTCCACCTTTCTTTCTCACCTGCACCAGTTCCTGTAGAGGGGCAACTACAGGGCAAACTAGCTGGCAAAACCTGCTGGAGAAAATCACACATTAATTCTTTGACAAGTGTATTCATATCAGCTGGTCCCTAAGTCCTTCTTAATCACCTTCCCCCTGCCCCATTCTTTGCCATTTTCCAGACCTATGTTCAAAGTCTATCACTCTCTAAAAATTTCAGACCCCATGCCTGTCTTCCTCATGGTCAGAAGTTTCCTTCTTGTTTATTGAGAGAGTAGAGGGTTTCAGTTAAGAAATTGCTCAAATTTCCTCCTCTGTCCTTTACGATTAGGTTACTCCTTTGCTGACTTACCGCTCAGGCTCAAAGAAAATGTTATCTCCCTTCCTTTACAAAAACAGCTATTACTTCTATTGCACTTACATATGCTTGGGCACATATAGGCACAATACATTACCACAGCCAGCTGAGGAAGGTCCTACCAGTATCCCAATTTTACAGATGTGGAAACTGAGGGATAGAGAGCTTTAGCAATATGCCCATGGCTACAGTTAGTAAATATTAGAAATAAGATGAAAACCCAGTCAGGATGCTCTGAACTACCTCTCCTGTAATCAGAGTGTGTTGCATCTTCTTTTAGGAAACCCATTCAACTCAACATGTCTTGAATTTTAAATGTATACATTCTCTTTTCCATTACATTATATTCCCACATTACAGACTGGTTCTCATTCTCCCAATATATTTTGAGTGTACACATACACACACACACACACCCCCGTACCACACAAATAATTCTAGCCTCCTTTCAAAACTATCAATTCCCTTCTCTCCTTCTTTTTCCCTATTAGAAGAGTCATTTGTGATTTTTCGTATTTCAGTTTTAACCTCTGGATACAAACCAATTTCTTGTTCCAAGTCTACCCTAAGACCAAATGAACAAAGGTCAATATTGTCCTAATGGTACAATCAATGAGGATTTATTTTTCCCTTTTCACCCTGTTGATCTCTTTACCACTGTTGGCCTGTTATCCCTTGTTACTCTAACCCTACTTTCACCAATTCTTCTACTTTTTAGAATATTTTTTCTAATGATCTGTTTTTATTACTCCTTCTTTTCTTAAATATTGATGTTCTCAAGAGTCCTATTTTTTTACTGTCTTTCTTTCAAGTAGCACTCCCAATGTCTGCAAGCTCATTCATCTAAAAGACTTCAGTAATATACAAATATTGGAAAAGGAGTGTTTACCTTCTTGCCCACTTGCCAAGGGATGGCTAAAACAAATTTGGGCAGACTACCTCTAAGAATACACTTAATCCTTGCTTTAATTTGACAATTTTAGGTACCATTAGTCCTTCTTAGTTCACTGCTATGTTCCAGGCACTGTTCCAAGTGCTATGAAAGTTTTAGTTCATTTACTCCTCATGATAATCACATGAGGTAGAAACTATTATTATCCCCACATAAGAGGTGAGAAATCTGAGACACAGAGATGTTAAGTAAGTCACCCAAGGATTCCCAGCTAGTAAGTAGTAGAGCCAGGATTCAAAATAAAACAATGTGGGTCTAGAACTATTTTATTACCAACTGTGCCTCATGATGTTTTAATCAGTAAATAATGTTATTGGCAGGATTGAGACACTAAACAACTGCAGGGGTGCTTTCCCACGGGACCTGCAGCTTCCCTGACCAACTGAAAGGTGATCACGCTGGTTTATCCAACTCTCACACAGATAAGAGAAAGGCAACGGCACTCTGAACTCAATCTTGTAATCACAAATGTCATAAGACTACTTCTTATCCACTGTTGGGTAGATAAGAGAAAAGCCACAGCATTCAAATTAAGTAATGGATTTGGAATAAGAAAAGAAAGTAAAACTTGTAATCTGCCTCCATCCTCTCAGATGTCATTATGTGCAGCTGGAAAATACATTGTCACCTCCTAGAGAACTAACTGGAGAGACACAGTTAACAACCAGATAGATGATTTGTTACTGTTCATCGTACCCTATCACTCCTCCTATATCTTACCCTTCACTGGCTTTCCACTGCACTTGGAATAGATGTTAAACGTATTAAAGTGCACATACATTTCAGCATCATCAGACTCCTGCCAATTTCTCATTCTCTTTGTGTTCACCCCTCTCCCTTGTTCACTGTGGTTCTTCCACCCTGACCTTCTGTTCTCTCTGCCTGGGACACTCATCTACCAATTCTTGGCCAAGGGATGGATCAATTTGACAAGGAAAAGGTAATATTTACCTCATGGAGTCAATATGATCATTCAGCACAACAATGCCCATGAAAATGACCAGGCTCTCCTCCTGGCATTTAGCCAATAGGTAAGAAGTGTTTGTTCTCTTCATTCCCTTCACACCCACAGTGACACTCCCTTCCAAGCCCATGGGTCACACCAAACATGGGAGAAAATAAAAGTTAACCGAAGCAATCTTTTCCAAGTTTCAAATATCTAAGCTACATTCAGCTGTGCCTTCTAAATCCCAGAAAATTTAATGAAGAGGAGAAGAAGGATTTGACAGAGGAAGAAGGGCAGAAACGGGAAACATAAGAGGAAACAGGGAAGAAGACAGAAAAAGGAAAAAAAAATTGCTTCCTGAGATGATACTGACAGACCAATCTAGTTCTGGCTTGGTATCCACTGAAGACACACACAGAATATCGAGATAGCCCTGCAAACTGGAAAGCCTTTCACGGAAAAGTTCTTGTTGACTCTTTGAGACTGTTGATACCTGCTGCCAGGCCCTCTGTGCCTTGACATTATTCAAAAACGAGCAACTCTGTTCTAAGAGTTTTGGCCAACGTGACCATTTCACAGATGCTGTCTGTTGAGGGAACATCTAGTCCCTTATTTTCTTCTTTTTTTCCCTTTGAGTTGAGAGTAAACATGGATAGTTAGAGGCCAAATAACCTGATATTTAGAATTTTATAATTTGGTTATATTGCAGCATTTGTTTACATACTAAAACAATTTATTGGAATTTTGGGAGGAAGATTGTCCCTATAGAAAAAGGCTCTAAGGTATTTCTGGAGGCATATTTCAGATTCCCAAGGAGGGCTTAGTAGGAAATATTTTTTGCTACAATGTTTGACAGGAGTCCAGACTATTCCTGGAACTCTCTTTATATAGAGACAACATACACAGATATCTTTAGAGGTTACCAGTAGGTTTGAAATGAATCTTAAATGTTCCCATTTCAGAGGGCAGGACTTCTAGTCTTAGAGGGCTCACACCAGGCATATTATTTCTCTTCTTAGAGTGTCCCTACTCTAATGTTTGTTTGAGTAGCATGGTATGTTTGTAACAGGAGCCTTGTGTGTCCTAAAAGATGATACCCTTGGGTGATAATTGCCAGGCCGCGGGGTGGATCCAGAATAGATGGCATTGCAGGTAAAAATAAGGATTCAGGATGCAAGATGAGATCGCATAATATCTTGCCTTTAAATCAGCTTTAGCTCACCTACTTACATAATGGTTTGAAAAATTAGTAAAAACTGTTACCAAGTTGATCAGCAATGCTGCCTTTAAATAGCTCTAAGAGAGACAGTTTTGCAGTGGAAGAGTTTTTAACAATCATCCTATGAGTTCAGGTTCAGTGAGGAACAAGGTAGAAAAGGCTGGAATCTTCAGAAATGTGCATCCGTTCTTAGGTTTAGGAATCAGGGACCTGGAGTGCAACTAAATGGGATCGAGTGAGCAGCAACTTGCAGAATCTGAGTCTGTCCCTTCAACATCGGGTTTCGTGAGTGGGAACTCCCCTTCCCTGGCAGGGAGGGCTTTTAGCCCTGGTTCTTCTTGCTGTCCCTCTGGCGGGCACCCTATGTGACCTACCAGCACAGTCTCCTGGCAGCTTCACTTCATCTGGAATTTTATCTCTACCTGTGAGGTGGCCTCTAATGTCATCTTGCTTCTCCTCAGCCTCGCTATGGCTTTAAGGGGACTGGCTGTAATACATTTTCAAAACTGGTTCCAAAGCTCAAGTCATTGAAAGATAGGGTGATTTTCTCCATTGTATTAAAAAACATAGACTATTTATTATTATTATTATTTTTTTTTTTTTTTGCCGTGGGAAAGTTGGTAACAAAAATGTCACATGCTAGTGCATTAATAGGGACCCTGATGGATGTGGGTCTGGCACATTCACAGGTTTGCGATAACTCTCTTAACCGAGGGCTCTGGAATCCTGTGGCTTGGCTCTCAAGATGTGGAAGAACGAAGAAAGCCCTCGGAGGAATGCCAGAATCCTAGTCGCACATGAATCTGGTGAGGAATTCATGGCCTGTTTCACTTCTACCCAGCCGTGGTACTCACAAACCTCGCTCCTGCCTGACCGAAGCAGGGCAATTTATAAGGCCATCCCTTTTAACTTGAACCCCTACTGGTTTTTTTACTTTATTTATTTATTTATTTTTGTGGAGGGAAGTCTTCATTTTTTTTTTGTTTCCCCACACGTTCAGTTGGACTCAACCTTGAATCCAAACAAGACTACTCTGAGCACTACTCCACTGCTCTGTTCCTCAGCTGACTGGGTCCCCGTGTGATGGTGTTCCCAGGGACCCACTGGCTGGGATCCATGGCATTCCACTGGCAGGGCTGCTGACAAAGTTTTATTTATTTATTTTTTTAATGCATTTGAATCTGATGCTTAAGGAAGAGAGGGAGTTTTATTCATAAGAACCTCAGCTTATGGTGGACTTACGTAAGAGTCCCAGGGCATTCTGAAAGCATGGGATTTAATGCTCTCCACTCTCTGAAGGTAAAACAAAACAAAAGACTGATTTCCCGTTTGTGTCTTCCCTTCCAGCTCCCCCCGCTCCCTTTGGGAAAACATCACTCTTTCCAAATTGAAGCCTCTCTTCAGAAAAGGAGAAATCAAGTGACTAACATTCTTTCTTTTACAAGAGAAATAAAAATAACACACAAAGAAAGAACATTAAGGGATTTCCTTTCCAGTGATCTTTGACATGTTTTCATGAATCTACCTCCTGACTTCCCTTCTCCCAAGATACAGCTTCTCACATCAGAGTCACATTAAGAATAATAAAATCAATTAATTAGTGAATAAAAATAAGCCAGAAATTGTACATTGTTAAGTTTTCTTTGAAATATGGAACCTTTTACATCCCTCCAAAAATGAATGGCTTTCAGTTTTCTCTAGCAGGAGATGGCATTTATAATGGGACCGAGTGTGAGACAACACAGATAAAAATGGGACTTAACCAACTGGTGTTCCCATTAAGAATATTAATATAATTTTCTTACTATTATTACTAAAAACAATAACAAGTGACCTTTATTGAGCCTTTTCCGTATGCCTGGCATCCTGCCAAATTGTTTACACACATAATCTCATTTAATCGTTGACATAACTCTGTGATGTAATTTAAGGGATGGAAAACTTATAGATAAATAAGTAAAGGGCCAGATAGTGAATGTTTTAGGCTTTGCAGTCACATGGGGTCTCCATAGTCTTCATTGCTTTTGTTGTTTTGTTTTGTTCTTATAACTCATCACAAATATAAACACCCTCTTTTAGCTCCTGGTCTGCTCCAAAATAGGCTGCAAATCAGATCTGGCCTCTGGGCTATAGTTTTCTGACCCCTGATTTTATCACAGTAAAACTTGTATCAGTTCCATTTACAGAGGAGGAAATTGAGACTTAGAGAAATTAAGTAAATCTGCCAAAATTATATGCCTAGTAAGTGACAGAGGACTTCAGTTAACCCTGTACACACTAGTGAAAGTAAACTAACTGTGGTTAAATCTGAGACTCCATGTAAACAACAGATAAATATAGAGCATTTCTAATAAACCCTTAATAGTTAGCTATAATTAGAAATGTGACTAGTGTCAGCTAGTTTATAAATGCCTTATTGGGTAGACTCAAAGATATATCTATTTCCACCTATACTACTGGCACATATAATATCAAATGAAGACTATTTCATGGTCGTGAAAGATCTTACTTTATTCTCTTTTTAGGATACTATCTATGGTATCTTCCTTAGCCTTAGCTAACCTAGTTCTATTTTAATTTTTCCTATTCCTCACTGTCTCCCTTCCTTAAGTTAGAGGCAACCAAAGTAAATAGATATTCAAAATTTCAAAAGTATAATTTAGCTTTGCTGAGAAGGGAAAAAAACAGAGTATGCCTAAGGTTATTTCTTTATTGTATTCCTGAATCCAAAACTTAAATGTCAATTATTCTGAATTTTAATGACTGTCCAAAATTGTAAAAACAAACAAAACAAAACAAAGCAAGGAAAATATAATGAAACATCTATTAAATGTAAGATTTTTTTCAGTAAAATTTGATAGATCAAATTTGTGGTTTGAATATATAGTAATTTTTAATTAAAGCTATAGAAATCAATATATTTGAGATTAAAAATTATGAATAGGTATTTGTAGTGCTTCTTGGCACTGAGGCAACTTTTCCTTTCAAAATTAAAATTACATTGACTATTAAAGAATTGACCCCAAATCTCTACATCAACTTTTAAATGCTCATTGCTCATTATTGAGTATTTTATTGCAGTTTTTTCCCCTAGATTACAATGTTGACTCCAAACATAATAGCAAGGATTAGCTGAGAAATCTAAGGAGTTTGTAAATGAGAGGCATGTCTAAAATTAGGGGGGGGAAAGAATATATCCAACAGATAAAGATCCTTCTTATCTATATTCTTTTTAATATATTTTTAAAACATCCAAACTCAGACTCCACTGACCAATAAACCGATGGAGTAATATATTTTGAAAAATTTCCTAAATACATAATTTCCCCACTAGGAATAAAACAATTCCTTTTATTCTTTCGGGTTTAAAATATATGATTTTACAAACATCCTGCCTATGTGTTATCTAATATCCAGAGTGCATCAACAAATAATATTCAGTATATACTTAGAATTTTTTGTTTTTAATTTTTCTTTGGAATAAAACTAGGCAAAAGGAAACTTACAAGCATGTATACACAAACTGGCCGTATTCAAAAAAACACAGGAAACTGGACACACAGGAGAAGGAGAAAGAATTTCAGATTTCTACCACGGCTCAGTTTTCCGTGTGTGACACTGCTGTGTGTTGTCAATCACAGGAGGGCCAGGGGTGCTTAGGAGAGCAGATGGCAGCTGGGGTAGGCCAGACAGGAGAGAAAAAAAGGTGTGGCCACCCAGGAAGTGCTGGTTAATTCTGCAGCTTGTTCATCTCACCTTCAAATGAAAAAAAAAAATAGTAATTATACTATTATTACAGGAAGGTTTGTGCCAATGGTCAACAGTGCAGCCCACTCAGGCACTTCCCGCCCAAGGCAGGATGCAAAGTATAGAAGCCAGGAGAGCCGTTGGGTGGTCTCATGGGACCTGAGGAGGTGGCAGTGCAGCGGGGCCGCAACCACCCTGGGACGGGCAGTGTCCTTGAAATCAAAACAAAACCCAGTTAAGTCTGCAGACCAGACGCAGTTTCTCCTTCAAGGACCTGGTACTATTTGAAAGATAGGTGAGATGCAGGACTCTTGATCGGTATGAACAGACGCTGCCATGGAGAGCAGCTGTTCTTGCTTCTGATCGTGGAGTGATAAAATAAAAAGGCTTCCAGAGAAGCGGGAGGAACAGAGCTGAGACTCATGAATGCGGACTCCTGAAACTCTGGGAAATGGTAACAAGGGGATTATGCATTATGGAATCACCTAAAGGATTATCTTCGAAAGCCTCAAGTCATTATGGCAGCATTATCAAAACCTGGCTATCTTATTTGTGGAAAAAATTTGAGGAAATGGCAGATCAAAGAATAATATATCAAGAATACCTTCACTCTTTGCACCAAAGAGCAAAATAATTTCGATTTCCTGTACCCGTTGCTTTTGTCATTTCTATTTTGTGTGTGAGCATGCTCAGCTTGTATCTGTTCAGTTTTCCTAAGTGTGTTGCCAAACGTTTGAAGAGCATTTTAAAAATACTCCCACAGTGCCATGAGTCAGTGTTCTGCACACAGTAAAGAGGCATCCACACACAATGGGAAGGTCATGAAGTTTGAATTCATAGTTCCTACATCCACAGACTTGACACCTCTTACACGGCTCTACCTGTCTGTCCCCACTTGCATTTGTGCAGTAAAGTAATGTGGAGGGAAGTGGGCAAAGCAGAAACAAAAATGTGGCAGGTAGTACAAGCGTTATCCCAAAGGGGGAAGGGAAAAACCCTAGTTCTTGTTAAACCTAAAAGACAAGAATTCAGATGGGAGACAAAGCATTGTGTAGCAAAAGATTTTAAAGGACTTACTAGCAAAGAGAAAGTGCACCTCTATGAATAGGGGGCAGGCTGATCTAAGAGAGGAAAAGCAGTGGTCTTTGCTTGGTCCCCTGTCTTATACCTTCACTTGGAGGTGGTCTCTGATTGATGGCTCTTGCCTGCAGAGGGCTTAGTCATGTTCGGCCCCTTTTGCGCATGACCTTACCCATAATGCACACAGAAAAACCCATGGGGGTGTCTAAACTGCAATGCTAATTATATCACAATGAGCACTAGGTCATGTCCAGTTAGGTCCTTGTTGCTATTGTGCAGTTATGGGCATTGGGTTATAACCAGTTTCTTGATGACACTCATTTAGAGGAGGTAAAGACCCTTTATGCTGAAGGTGGGCATACCACCATCCTCCAGACCATCCTCCCTCTCCTCCACCTTATCTGTCCGGTGCCCCCACTTATCTAACTACCTAACACAAGGAGTGACTTAGGAAAAAGCTCAAAGGTGAGGAGGAGAGAGAGAGGATAATGGGAAGAGTTTCAAGAAGTGAAAATAATTTGCCAATGGCTGGAGGGAGTGGGGAGTGAGGAGGGCCAGAGGTGGTAGAAAATGGTGAGGCTGCCTGAACCTGTCCTGGAGGCCCTTCTGAACCAGGTGAGGGCTTGGGTTTGGGCTTTCCCACGAGGGCAGAGGGCAGCCATCAAACGGTTTTAGGTAGGAAAACCCGAGATCCGAAATGAATTCAGAAATGTTCCATTTGGGTGCAGTGGGAGCAGAGGTTGGAGAGAAGATGGTCTTGAGGCCCAGAGGTCAGTATGGAGGCTTTTGCAGAATCTAGAAAAGGAATGATGGTAAATTGAACAAGATAGTAGAAGAATGGAGTAAACTGAACTGGGACTAGGACACTGGAGTGGGTGTGGGGAAAAGAGAAAGAGTGACGTCCACCTTTGTGGTTTCAAATTGAGAGCACAGCAGTTAGCGCCAGTTTGAGGGAAGGAAGAATTGTGTATTTTCTGAACTGTAGCTTATGCTTTGGATTTGTCTGAAGTTACAGCTTCCAGGATCATCCACCTCCCCTCAACCCTTTCCTTAATTATTAGAGGATTCTGCATAGAGATTGGTTATTTGTATTGAAATTAAAGTGTGCAAAATACGAAATTCTCTAAATTATCATAATCAGTAAATCTAATCGGTACCAATTAAGACCTCGAATTCTGCCTTCCTTAAAATTAATCTTTTTCTTTTAGGAAATAACTCTGAAGCAATATGCAAACCAGTACCGTCTTACTAGCTTGTAAAATATAGAAGTGTTTACGAAAGCATTTTCTTTTCTCAATTTTACCTTCTACTAAGTCAATCTTTTCTTTATCTGATATTTTGTGTTAATAATGTCAATAATATTTGTGTCAAATAATATATACATGTGCACATATAATATGCATGCATAGCTATAGGTAAAATTCATAGCATTCCAAAATTGCAATTTCAGTGTTTTTGCACCAGTTCCAAACTTTCTATTCACTTTAGAAGCCTTCCTGCAAGACACAAAATCCATTGTGCAATATTTTTTTTTAAGCCAGACTGCAGGAGTGCAAAAGTATACACTGTTTCCTTCAAAAATGGAATCATCATTCACAGATGTAGATGTGTACTTGTTATGCCAAGATGAGACAGATGTGGTTCTATTCACTCAGGGACAGGTGCTGCGGAAAAAGAGATAAAACATTTGTAGAAAGTGTAAGCAACGCATCGCTGTTGCTAAATAAATAAACTCTCTGCCAAAAAAGTTTATTTGCTTATCTCTTCTTATTTCTTCTGAATGTTTATTTTAAGATCTGGTAGAGCTAAACTCTATTTCGTTTTCTTTCCCTGTATTAGTCAAAAATGTACAGTCTGTACATATGTGTTTGAATATGTTCCAAAAGAATAAGTGGCACCGACAGCCCCACATGCCGTTTGATACTGATAGTAATTAATATAAAGCCAGCTGACCCCCTGACACACCCCCACAATTTGACACATTTAACTTCTGTCAAGATCATGTTCAAAGTCCTTATAACAGAAATCGGGTTAAAATGAGGCACATGAAAACACTAGCAGTTTTGGAAGGAAAGACCAACTTCATGTTATTTTTCCGAGAAGCATTTTGGTGAGCTACAGACGGAGAACAGTACATGGAGTCGAAATCTGCAGCTGCTGGGCTAGGGCAAGGATTTTAAATATTCGTATTAATTCTGACTCCAAAAGAAAGATCGGGTGGGAATCAACAGCTGGAGAGGAAAGGCAAGTGGAAAAGATGATTTTGATTTTAAATGTTTTAATCATAATGCAAAGTGGAGAACCAAGGAGAGCGATCTGCAGCTGGGCGAAGGGAGGCGGAGGGCTAAGTTGGAATATTGTCCTCCTTTTAAACATGCAGCTTTGGGTTTCCTAGGACTCAGGGGGACCAGGAGACTTGTGAATACATAGAAAGACTCTATGAAGCTTGAAGGGGTTGTAGATAGAAAACTCAACCCGTCCATGTTGATATATACGTATTTTTAATGACAATAAGGATAGTTAGTAAGTATAATGAGAATCATTCCAAGATTGAAAAAAAGCAGAAAACACAGAAAAGTGTTGGCTGGCCTTAGGGTGCTCTAATATAAACAAACCTCCTGATTATCCGATAGTCTCCTCGTGTATAAAAGACTTGTATTTTTATTCTTTAAGAACTACACTGACCATTGAAATCATAGTGAATGAGATGCATGTTTTGGGTTGATGATTTGAAGGTAATTTAGGTGATCTCAGAACTCGGAGAGTCACGTCAGGAGTACAGTCAGGGCTTAGTCAATGTTTGAGAAATGAAAATAAAAATTAGTAAACAATCATTAACCCATATTTGAGATACAGAAGGACTAAGCATGTACTGAGCCTGCAGTAATCTCCAAAAGTTGTTTTGTTTATTGGCCTATTATTTACATATTTGTCTTACAAAACTGTCAAGGAAACCCAACTGAAATTAAAAAAAATTTTTTTTTTTTTGTATTCTGAGTAATGTGAGTCCAAAGTGTGAATCTTCCACAGCATATTGATGATATTTAAGATACGATTTAAGAAACCCCAAATATATATGTGGGTGTATGTTGATAATGCCCATAATAGGGTAAAACGTTTGAGGGATTAACCTCAGCTAAGTAATCATTTTATTTTAATACGAAAATGTAAGTATAAAATAAATTTCATACTGCCAAATTGAAGAAGTCTTCGTTTGGCTGAGGACTTTTCACTATTTTAAGTTTTGTGTTTTTTGTGGGGTTTTTTTGTTTTTGTTTTGCTTTTTAATGAGAAGTGATTTATTTTTAGTCTCAGCCTTCTTTCTGTAATGATAATCCCCTAGATACAATACATAGCTTGTCAATAACTGGTTGTGTCTTATGTCTTGCCAAATGAAAAACTGAATTCAGGACCATGTTAAACAGTGGTTTAAGCATCCACAGAGTGATCAATGTTCAGAAATGGGGGGCGGCGGCGGCTGGGGGCAGAGTGGGAGGGGCGCTGCACAGGGATCTCCCTTTCATTTTTCTTAAGTCAATTTCACTCATCAGGTGGGGGCTTTATCCATGCTTTTCAAAGCTGGGCCAATGAATCCAGCTTAATACAAATATTTCCCTTTGTAGGCAGAATAGTCAAAGCCTTAACTGGTTTAAATCCAAGTAAGAGATTTTACTCGGTCTGAATGCCAGAAAGCGTACAAAAAACAATTATCAAGGGCATAAAATTCGTCTTTATCTCCATCACGAGGCACTGAGTAGCAATGGGTATCCATTGTTCACTGTCATTCTGTATATTCTTAGCAGCTCTCTAATTCTAAGTATGCTATTTTGTCTTATTTTTGACAATTTCTGTCAATATAAGCCCTGAAAGTAGGTTGTATTTTTCCCTTTCAGTGAAGCCGGAAGAAGCAAGTATATAAAAAATACTGATACTTCCTTACATTTATATTTTGTACAACCCAGCATTGATTTGCTCCTTATTTAAGCAACATTTTCTTGATAAATTAAAAAAGCAGCAATAGCCATTACTGCAGGCTATATACAGCCTCTAATATCACTTAAGCATATTACAGAATATAATATCTGGTACTTAACGACTAACTTGCATATGAAAGCTCACATAATGTCTCATAAAACCCTTAAAATGGCTTCAGTTTAAGAGTCTCTTTAAAAAAAAACACCTTCAGGGAATATTGTAAATGAAGTAGCACTCCAGCCTTGGAAAAAAAATTCACACACTTGCAGAAATTTTTAATATAAATTGAACACATTAAAAATTAATTTTGCATGACCATTTCGCATTGCGGTGCCAATGCATAGTTAAGATAAGGCCTTAACTCTTCTTTGTTTAAAGTAACATGGACGCTCTTTGCTTTCTCTCTTTGCTTTCATCTGTACATAATTATTATTTTCATTAATCAGAAAATGGACCCCCATTTTCCTATTCTGACAGCCTCCGCTGGAGTCGACGGAAACCCTACCTAAGTCACCAGGGTAACTTAACCATAAACTTCTAGGAAACTCATTAAAGCAAGGTGTGAGCTGACAATTAACCAAGGCAGTTTCCATCATCCTTCTGTTTTTTAAACTGAGGGGCTTTGGAGAAAAAGCTTACTCATCAGTAAAGTAGCTTTGCCCTGGGAAGTAAACCTGAACTGGCTTTGCCATCCCTCTTCTCCCCGCAGACCCCTGATCTGCCGCTTCTCACTCGGTTTCAGCTGGGCCAGTTGTCTGCTGGAAGATGTGTGTGCTTCTTAGCACTAGTATTAGAGGAGTAACGCAATGTACATTCTCTGTTAAGATATTTATTCTCTGATGGAAATAAAAAGGGGGAAAAATAACAGCCCACTGCCCCTTTTTGTATATGCGCAGGTTTTTTTTTTTTTTAATTAGTCTCATGACCACAATTTTGCAACAAAAATCTCCCAAGGAGGGCATCAGTTGCAATAAGACATTGACAAATGTCTCCCTCTGCGGAGAGCTGGCGTTGCATAGACCTGACATGCTGTAGTTTTCTCTGGTTCTGACATGAGCGGCCAGAGCATGCCAGTGCGAGTTTAGAGGGAGTCATGGGGGTGATTCACAGATTACATCTCAAGTGATCAATTTTAAAAAAGGTGGGGAAGGAGCCGACCTAAGAAAGTGCCCTAGACTTTGGGTCAAAGGTGCTATATAAATCTAGCCAACAAAACAAAGAAAGAAACCCAGGGCCCATTTTCTTTAAAGACACTTGCATTCTATTCTTGCATTGTTTGAATCAGATATTTTGTTATGCAAATCTTAAAAGCTGAAAATAAAACAGGAAACCTCAGGCTTAGTTCAGAATCTGTGGTTTAATTTACTGAGACAGGGATAGAAAGTTTTGGGTCAGGAGGACAAGTTTTACAAGAGCATTTTCTCAGCTTGCTCAGGCTTCCAGAGGTATTGTGAATACTACAAAATATATTCCCTAGTTCTCTCCTAATTCTTACACTCTGTGTTAATACAACTTATATAAGCTACAACAATAAGACAGACTCCAAAGCTATCGAGAAGACATACCTCGCTGACTGTCAAAAAAAAGTATTGGACTGTGGTGATGTCCTATCTTGAAAAAAATCGTCCAAACTGTAAAAATGTAGTGAAGCCAATCTGTCTGGAAGAATTGGCAAGAAATGTCCAACTGCTTGCCGACACGTACACACCTTCTAACGTCCTCACCTAACGCAGGCATCATGTTACCCACCAAGCATCAGGTACTGCAGGCTTGTTTCCAGAAACCTGCAGCCTTATTTTGCATTGAAATGTTTCCAGTTAGACAGATTTCAACCATCGGTTTACAGCAAAGCAAGAAACAATCCCCTAAACTCTAACTACGTTCATGTGATTACAGTATGTTTCTTTTTTTTTTTTCTTTTTCTTTTCCTTTTTATGGGAAGGTTATGACCAGGGTAAAGACTGTTTATAGTTCTGGGTGCCCAGAGTAGTGCAAAATCTCCAAATGCACCAAACTCAAATATGTGCAAAGGCCAGGAAAAGAATCTATAGAGAAACATCTGTGGCTTTAGTAATTCTCAGTAAACAGCCATGTGAAGTAAATTTTTCTCTCATTCTCTTTCTTCGTCTGTTTCTCTCTTCTCTCATACACACACACACACGCACGCAGTCAATGGCAATCTGTGAAGTCCAAACTAGAAAAAAGGCATGTAAAATGATTTCTACATTTCTGGAGGGTATCTTAATAATCAGCTGGTATTAAAATGCTCAGCTACTACTGGAAGCAATGGAGATACAAGTGTCTACCTGGTTAAAATAAAAGTAAATTTTAATTGAACTATTACTTATTTAAAACCGTAGAACCCACAAGGAAGTCAATGAAATCAAATATTTAAAACCTGTTTGGATGCCAACACCCAGAATAACCTAGTTTTCACATAAAGTTGAGAAAAACAAAGAGAAATCTTTTAGGATTGTTCTGATGTCTCCAAAAGTAGTTCCAAATGGCTATGAAACGACTAAGGCGGAAGTGTGACCCTGAGTTCTTAAGTCTCCTTCCAACTCTGCTGCTTCTAGGATCAGGAGAATTAGGCAAAAATAAGCGCATGACAAGCATGATATGTGTGAACTACTACCACATTTCTGGAAGCTTATATATGGAACTGTGGACATACATTTTTATTATGTAAATGATAATAAAAATTCTGTCCAATGGAAATTTTGTGATTAAGATGTAAGTTATAAGATTAAAAGTGACACATCTATACAGACATTACAATATGTCCCAAGCTGCACTCTTCTCTCTTCAAACAAAATATAACCTCTGGTCACCCTGATTCCTAATGGAGTATATGCTTATGTTTCTCCTTAGAATTGTGAAGAAATTTAGGTGCTGCTGAGACCCAGTTGGGTATAGATAAGATTGGAAGAGGTGATAAAGAACATACACACAGAGATCATTTTGTAAATCTCTCCCTCCACCCTCTTTCTGTGATTCACAATTGGTGGAAAAGTGTTGTGGACTGAATTGTCCTCCCCTAAAACTCCTATACTGAAGTCCCAGTCCCTTGGTATCTCAGTATGTGAGAAATAGGGTCATTGTAGGTGTCATTAGTTATAATTAGGTCACACTGGAGTAGGGTGGGCCCCTAACCCTGTATGAGGGATGTCTTTATGTTAGACAGTTAGGTAAGTGGGGGCACAGGCAGATAAGATGGAGAGGGAGGATGGTCCGGAAGATGGTGGTATGCCTGCCTTCAGCATAAAGGGGTTTTGCTTCCTCTAAATGGGTGCCAGCAAGAGACCAGTTGGAAGTAGATAACCAACTTGACTGCATGTTAGTGACAGGGTCCTGACTCAGTATAACCCAGTGATCATTGTAATATTAATTAGCAGTGCAGTTTAGGGCCCATCATGGGATTTCCTGTGTGCATCATGGGTGAGGGCGTGTGCAAAAGGGGGCAAACAAGACTAAGCACTCCAGGGGCGAGAGCCGTCAATCAATTGAGAGATCACCTCTAAATGAGGGTGTAAGAGAAGGGGCAAACAAACACCACTGCTGTCCTTCCTTGGATCAGCCACCTTCCATTTTTGGAGGTGTACTTTCACCTTGCTAATGAAATCTTTAAAATCTTTCACTACACAATGCTTTCATCTCTCGTCTGAATTCATCTCTTTCAGGCGAGACAAGAACCGAGGCTTTTTCTCTTCCCCTTTTGGGGTAGGACTTATAAATAGAGGAGATTTGGACACGTGCATACACACACACACACACTCCACCAGAATATCACGTGACCATGAAGGCAGAGATGGGGTGATGTGTCTACAAGCCAAAGAATGTCCAAGATTGCCACCAAACCACCAGAAGCTAGAGGAGAGCATAGAACAGATTCTCCCTCACAGCTCTCAAAAGGAACCAACCCTGACAACACCTTAATCTCAGGCTTCTAGGCTCCAGGACTGTGACACAATAAATTTCTGTTGTTTAAGCCACTTGGTTTGTGGTCCTTTGTCACAGCAGCTTTAGGAAACTAGTACAGGAGGTTTCCATCATTTTGGGTTTCTGGGTCCACTTTCCAGACAGGGGTAAATACAATAACAGAACATAAGGGCAAACTAAGGCTTTATAAAGGACATGATGCCCCATGAGTGTCTGAGCAGTGAGTGCTAACAGTGTGGCAGACGTCCACAGGAGCAATTTAAGAAAGTTAACTTGGCCTCAGGGAAGACAACAACCATATAATAATAGTATAAAAATCAGCAAATGAGATGTTGGGACTATTGTTTATTTGTTTGTCTGTTTGCCTACTTTTTCCAGGGCTTTTACTGATGTAAGGAGCAAGAGGAACTATACACATCAGAAGCAGGCAAGTCCAGAGGACAGAGTTCCTGCTTGAGTATTTAATAAGTATTTGTGAAATGAATGAATGAAAGAACAAACAATATCCAGCAAAGCTTCAGAGAGGAGGTAACACTTTAAGTACTATTTGTCATGAGTGGGCAACAAATCATTTTACACAAAGCCAAATTAAAGTAAAAATAATTTTTCCCCAAACATGGTAATTGTGGTAAATTTCTAACTAGGGGGAAAAAAAGACTTAGAAGAGTTTCACAACCTTTGGCGCCAGGTGGTTTACACAAAGGGTAAAACGTGTTATCAATACTCACTGTATACTGTGGCCTAGTTATATATGGTTTATTATTTTTAAATTTTCATAAAATATAATCATAATAAATTAGCACATAGAATACTATTGAATCTTGGAAAGATTCTCAATAGTAGAATAACAGGAGGCAGGTAGGACTTTGGCATTTACGTGTTCTCTGGAAGGAAGAATGTGGATCAAACCAGATAGAATAGTGAGCTCTGATTTCCCTTCGAAGTCTTTCTCTAAAGGCAAATTATTTCTATGTGACACACTCAATACCCATATGCATACAAAGGTATCCATCCATAAGGACACAGGCAATATGTCAGAACAATCTGGCACTTGCTGAGAACAAAAGGATGCCTTTGAGGACCAATTTGGAGTGCTTCCCCCACCCCAGGGGGCCTGCTAAAGGAAGAAGAAAATTGAGTTCTCTCTCCCTTCTTACTCCCATAAAACCGTGGTAAAAGACTACATATATATAGTTATTAACAGGATCAACATTCTGTTTCCCTTCTCCCCTTCCCCTTTTAAGGTCATTATAGATAAAGAAAAGCAAAATAAATCAACTCTCTTCTTTAATAATTTAATGGGATATAAGAAGTTCCTTGAAGAGAAAAATTATAATAAGTGGGCTGGGGTGGGTAGAATCCATGACTTAGATAACTGTTTCTACTCATTGGAGTGTGTCCCATTCTGTACGCTACAATACCATGCAGGAAATTTAATCATAGAGATAAACCAGGAAGCAGCTATAGTACCTCCACACAACATAAAACATTCATATATTATAAATAAATGATATATGGTATAAATACGATTGCTTAGTGACTAATGGCTTACACTCAGGCTGAATCTATGACCTGTGTAAAAGATTTCTGGCATGTAAAGGGAAATACACACAAGAGTATTCCCTTGTTTGAAAACTTAAAACGTGTATGCTCATTAAGCAGAAACATCAAAACAAAGTTCAGACAAAAGCCAAAAAGAATTTCATTCTACTTCAGATTTTACTTGGATTAAAACAGTGCACTTGTACCAATAAACATAGACATTCAACCTATCCAAAACAGACGAAGAATAGGGAGAAAAGAGAGTGCTTACAGGAAAGACAAATATACCTTGGATAAATATATATGTGTATATATAATTAATTCACCCCCTTCAATGCTTCATTGATTTTCTAACTTTGAAGTTCTGTCATCTAACTGCCGGGGACAAACCACTGGCAAAATTTGCTCCCAAAAAGGGGAAGAAAGAATGATACTAATTTGATAAAAGATTAATAGAATATCACTTAACTTTAACCTTAAATATATTATTCACTTCGGAAATAGTGTCAGCAATATCACTACAGCATAAATATTAAATCTTTGTCATTCTCTCACTTACATCTACTTATGAGTTTATTTATCCAGCCCTCGAGAATTACAGAAGATATACTTTTATGTAAACAACTTTTCACATTTTTGTTCCATAGTAGCATTTGAACCACAAACTTAATTCAGTTGCTCTTAACAACCTCAAATGGAATATCTATTTTTTCTTACTCAGAGCCTTTAAGAATTTCTATGTTCCAAACAGCAGACATAGAACCAGGAACCTCGAAACTGAAAGGAAGCATTAACACATTCATCCTACACGAGACCATCCAAGATGAGGGCTCATCGAGGTCCCGTTTCACTTGAAGACCTGTCTTCAGTGGTTGCTCACATATAGTTAAAATAGAAGCGTCTTCCATAAGTGAATTATGAATCCTTCCGAATTACACCATCCATTTGTGTTTCAAAGCTGGCAATCTGAAAAAAAACAAAAAAACCAAAAAACCGATGATTACTCGACTGGTCTCTCACCTTGGCTGTCTTTGTTCTTCTTTTCTTTGAAAATGAATTTAATGAATTTGACAGGTTACATTTGAGAATAAATTCTGAAATTTTAGATATTTTCTTCAAAACATACTTTGACATCTGTGAAAATCAGGATGCCCCCACACACGTAATATGTAGGGTAAAAGGATTTGGATAAACTCTACCAATCCTTATTAAAAGGACAGAGACTGCTCCGTTTTAGACTGGGAGGCTACAGAGGATGTGCCGTCATTTCTTCTTACTGCAAACGGCAAGCACCCACTGACAGAAACATTTCAGGCTACGTTGCTTGGTAGAAAAAAAAATCAGAGCTAGTATCTGCCTTTCTCTATGTCCTTATGAGATTTAGGGGTTGGGAGAAGGGTAAAAACAATAATAGCAGAAGTAGATCCAAAGTACTTATAATTCCCAATAAAACCTCCATGAGAGTGTCATTTCCAACAATTGTTTTATTCCCTCTCCTCTCTCCTTTTGCTAAGTGCAGTACATTCCTCTGCTTCAACTAGTGGCTCTCAACTGTGGCTATACATTCCACTTACCTGTAGAACTTTTAAAATAAAAGAGGGATGAGTACGCTGGGGCTTAGGTCCGGGTAGCTTTAAAAGGGCATCAGGTGATCCAACGTTCAGCCAGGGAGGAGGACAGCTGTATTAGACCAATGGTTTCCAGAACTTACTGATAACCAGAAACACCTGGGAGCTTTGTCAAAGTATTGCTCCCTGTGCTACTCCACCCCCACCCTCCTTCCTACCTATGAAATTGGATTGGAATTCCCAAAGTATTTCAGTTTGTGTTCATTAGCAGTTCCTCTATTACACTGGAGAGTCACCACCTTTAGGAATCATTGACTATACATTGTAATTCAACCAAAAGGAAAATAGTAGTTCTGATCAAATCCATCTATTGATATTGCATCAGAACGACAGATCATTTTATCTAAACTTCACGGTGAAATCATGTATGCTCTTACGGATCCATTCAATAAATACAGTGTTTCTACCATGTGCTGAACCCCTACATGGGCTTCAAGAGACCTCTTTTGAGAACCTCTCTGTAGCCGCTCCACACTGAGTTGCTTGCTCTCTTCTGTCTGTCCTATCTGCTAACTCTGCTATGGAACATATCCCCATGGATTATCTTCATGTCCAATTGTATAAATTCCTGAAGAGAGGTCCTCGGCCTGTTGTGTGATAACAGCTTACTGGGTGCCGGGCCCTAGAATGAGTGCTTTACATGCATTAACTCAATGATTTTTTTCAGAGCCTTAATTTCCTCATATGTAAAATGGGCAGTGGGGTATCTCTTTCAATTTAAACAAGCTAGTTCCAAACTGATGGGAGACTTTTCTGCTAATGCTCAATAGACTGAGGCCCTGAAACTCCAAAGTTGGGGGTGTGAGAAGAAGAACCTGGTGGGTTAAATCACTCAAGGGGCTCCTGTCCTCTGCACCCTTGGCAAAAGTCCTACCGCTGCACGTCAGACAAAAAAAGCAAGGGAAGAATTTTACTGACTTAAGGCAGAAGGGTTCCCACATTTTCTCAAACCCAATTAGAACTCGTGCTACGGTTACATGCCTTGGAATTTATGACCAACCTTGAGTTGTTCATAAGTGAACTATTCAAGGTATCCAAGGGGCCTGCTCATTCAAGAGAAGAGAGTTCATGGAGAGAATTTGTTTTCTCGTGGATGTATCTATTTATAGTTTTATTACTCATGCATACTTAACATCACCTTTCCTATAAAATGTCCATTTAGAACTACTGCTTTGATCTCAGGCTCACAAATCATGAAACAACTGTATTCAGATTCCCTGTATGATTCTTTTGTTGTGGGTGATTAGGTTCTCGTCTCATCACACAAAGAATTCAGAGAGGAGATACGAAGTCAAAAAAGTAAATAGAGGATTTATTAAGGGATGGACAGTACACTCTCAAGGGGAGAGCAGGCAGGCTCAGGTGAGCAGCTGCCCTGAGTTTCTTAGCAATTTGGTTACACAGAGTGTAAAAATGAATGAGCAGAATATTCATTGGAGAGGGAGGGGTTTGGGGTCTGGGTCATAGTCCCTGATTTTCATCCCAGCTCCACCTATGCAAGAGGAGGAGGAATTTTTGCCCTTATTTAATCTGGATTGGAAGTGTCATGACCTTGGTGCATGATGGGTACTTCTAATATACAAGGTTAATTTTCCTGTAATGAGGGCATAATGAGCACAAGATTACACTGGGACACTGGAGATTCCTGCCTCTTCTCACCTTCCTCTGCCTGCCTCCAGGACACTTGTCACCCCCAAATGTGTGATCTCATATCAGTTTCGAGGTTCCTGCTTCTCTCTGCCCAAGGACCCTGTTGTTCACATGATGTATGGTTTCCTGCCACTTGGCTCTTGCTGCCCTTTCTCTTTCTGCCTGCTCTGACACTTTGACTACAGTATCTTCTTTACAACTAGAATCACTTTTCAGAAAGGCTTAGTTTTACAAAGCACCCCGTCTCCACTGCCATCTAAGTTACTTAAGATGCAGCACTTTTGATCTGTGTACAGTACTGTTGCTGTACACAAGGACCCACTGGAAAAACATTCAGCCATTTGGGCACTTTTATTTCCTAGGTGTGAAGTCTTATAAGAATACGAAGACCTAGGCCTTTTTCTCTGAAATTCTGCTTATGCCTTTTCTTTCTGTTGAGGATGGGATACATGTTGGCTGGAGACCAGATAGGAGAGTGGAGTTGGGTCAACAGGGAAATAATTACTGGGGAAAAGGTCACAAGCCAGAGTTCTCTAAAAATAAGATTTCCAGTGCCCTAAAACTTTAAGAAAAAGTGAGGAAAATTATCTATATGAGCCTAATTTGATTAAAAAGATTCTAAGAAAATACTGATTGTAGACATTTACAATTAATTCATTAATTATATGGAAATATCTGGGCACAAGCATTTCTGACTCATCTAATTCTAAAAGAATCCACAAAGTTTATATCTGCCGCAACAGGGCACTGTGGAAGCTAGTGATTCTCAAAGTGGGTTGCCTGGAGCTGCAGATTCCATAGCACCGGTGTATCTGTTAGAAATGAAAATGCCCAAGCCCAGCCCAGACCTACTGAACAAGAATCTCTGTGCATGGCGCCCGGCTATTTGTTTTTAAACAGGCTCTCCAGATCATGCTCATTCCTGAATTTTGAGAAACAAACCACTCCAGCCAGATAGTGTCTTTTCCAGCTTAATAGAATTGGAGCAGAAGAAAAAGGCATAACCTCCTTCCTAGGGTGAATACATTTTCGCACCCAACTCAGTGCTTTTCTTTTTCCTTAATCAGAGAGGCTCAGAGAGGAGCATGCGGTGAGAAGGCACCGTTAGGCTGCTACAGCAAGCCCAGCACAACTCCACAGCTACCTGCGGCTCCACTCTTGCTACAGGTGCGTTCAATATGCACGAAACATCAGACTCCTTATGCCTAATCTAGATCGTCTTTCTGCAAGTTAAACTTTCCCTTTGTTTGCAGTGGAAAAGAATAGCTGGTGAGTAAAATTAGTATGAAAAATGTTCTTAATGTCCATGATTTAAGTCATTCCTGAGCTTTTTTTCTTCAAACTAAAACACACTTTTTTCTTTCTGTCTTTTGAACTATTGTCCTACTACTTAAGTTAGGAACATCTAAATTAATTATCTATTTTTTAAATCTGGAATTTATTTTGAAAAAATAAAACCCTTAGGTCTTGCTAGACGTAGAAATTGCTGCATGCTCGGGAGATAAACACAAACTCTCCAAGGGAACCCCGATGACTTCCAAAATGTGCCTACTTTTCACCAGTTCCCACTGTATCATCGCCATTATATTGTTTACTACTTACACTTTTATTTTTATTTGTCTGTATTTTGCTCATGTTTTGGGAAAAAAAAATCCACATTTTTGGACTATCCTGCTGGCATCCGCCCTGCTGGTAAAGCACCCTAATTTCTGTGCTAGTAACACTTCACAATTTTCATTCTTGTGCCTTTAAGTGGTAATGGCCGCAGCCCTCTCCCAGGTGTGGATTGTAATTCAGACGGGCCAATCAGATTGCTGCCTCCGCCCACCCACTCTATTTGGATCAGGGATAAGCACTTGACTTAAATCAGGCCTAACGGAGACATGGAGGCTCAGATTCTCTGTTTAAAACTTTTGAGGAAGGGGTACATTTTTCCAGCTGGAATTGCCAAAAGCAGGACCGAAAGTCGAGAGCTGTTGGAAGCCAGCTAGCCACCCTGTCTGGAGAACCCAGCAGCAGTAGAAGCAACGCAGAGAAAAGCAGAGCCGAGAGGCGGAAAGACTCCTGAGAAGGCCCGAGGACAGCCGCGGAGCCAACTGGGACCAAACTCAGGTAAACGAGCTACTTTTTAAAATTATTCTTTCTTAAGCAAATTTATATTGCATTTCTAGTCACTTTAACCTTATGTGCAGGACATTGTAGCTAATTAGTGTACAAAAAAAGGAAAGAAGAAAAAAAATCAACGAGTCTCGATTTTTGAAATGGGCAGCGGCGTGGAAGGGGTTTTTTCTTTTTCCCTGAGACTTTGACAAAACTAAACAGGACAGATTTGGTGAATGTTGTGTAGGGCTAGGTGGAATGGGAAAAAGTATGTTTGGTTTTGAACATTTTTATTTAACTATGTCTATGGAATATTTGAAAGAAAATATCTTATAGGTCATTGATTGCACACGTCTCTAGCCCTTGCAAGATGTCGAGGCTAGATGTAGGTGTTCGGGAGTCATTGGGAAGTAGATGGTAGCTGATGTAAGAAAACCAGAGTATGAAGGGTGCCCAACGTTTCTTAGGCCATTATTCTACCTCAAATGGCTCCAGTAAAGTAGGATAATGACAGAAAACATTTGGCTTGAAAACTAGGACTCACCGACAAAGCAAAGCAGCTGTGTGTAATGAAGTGCTAGATAAAGAAGCAAAGGTGTAGATCTTTCTTTCAAGGGTTCTTGGTTGCAACGACAAGACTTAGCACTCTTTACCTAAATGTGTTTGGACCACGATGAAACGGGAGCATAGTCTGACTCGTCACTCTGAGTATGAGTTCAAGGGTCCGATTACCATTTTTACTTTTGCTGCCAAAATTGTCTGTTGCCATTTTAATTTTACGTTACTTATTAGAACATGGGAGTAGTGTCCAAGCAGATGGTTGTCAGTAAACTGATGACTACAGTTATGGATCAGTGTCCAAATACAATACTCAGAACTTGGTACACTGCATAGTTTCCTGAATGTGACTGCCAAAATAAATCTGGCCTGGAAAATCATTTTGAGGACTTCCTCACTTAAGTTTTCTTCTGTATTTTAAACTAAAGGTATTCTTTAAAAGCTGAGGCTTTGCACATATAGACAGACCTCAATATTCATTTAATGCATTTGGAAACTTTCTCGATAAGCTTATTTAGGAGAAAATACTGTAATACAAGGTTCATATAAACTGAAACCACTGTAACTTAAACTACTTCCTGTATCTATGTTGGACAAGTCCTACAGTGAATTCTCACTTACACTAATTTTACCTTATTTGACAGTGTTTATACTCAATGACCATAACAGGCACGAGAGAATTTCCCATCTGTCCCTTCTTCCCTAATCATAGCTGCTCCTTTGGTTCACCTACTAGCAGAAGACAAGTTGTCTTTTACTAAGGAAAAACCATCACGGGATCCTCAGTTCCTACACAAACCTACCTCTAATCCTGCTGCCTGGAAAAACAAGTGGGATCACAGTAAATTGACTGTGCCCTGAGTATTTTCTAGCAAATACAATCTCTAATTCACGGCCGTCTTAAATCTATCCAAAGCTTGATATTTATGAAGGCTTACCTGGAAGATAAGCAGTCCCTCCAAATCCTCTAAATTTTACCCAGGATTAGGTTAAACCAGCTGAGAGTTATATCCTTAATAGTCCTCCACCCATGCCTCTACTGAGTGGTATTTTCCTGGTATGGTGGCACTGGACGGTACTGAGGGGCACTATCGGAAACAGCCTGATGTAGCTGAGGGCTGGCTGTGCCTGAGATAAAGGTGTCAGTGAAGATGATTTTCATTCTGTTACACAGTGTTCTTTTTATAAGGACTCTAGGGAGCAGATTTTTTTTTTTTTCTGGCTTTAACACCAGCAAAAGGCATTCTCCTAAGCATTTGGCTTGTTCTTATCTTACAGACCGTCTCATTTTGGCTTTAAGCAGAACTAATATGTTGTTTAAGATACCTGGCGGCAAAGAGGTCAGAAGGAGGTCAGGCTGTCTTCTCTGTAGTGAATTAGCGACATTCATTCATTATCTCCCAAGTCCTCATTAAAACAGCTTTAATGTGGTGACCATTTGATGGTACATATGCGCTTTAATCTTGTGAATATCAAACCCACCTGGGTTACATTTCCTGTTACGGAGAGTTAGTAGAAGCAGGTTAACACAATATGTTAGCTCCTTAATCTGCAGCTTGTGTAGGAACCAGGCTCACTAGTCACCTGAATTCGAGCTCCAGTGGTCTATATAGAGTCCCAATTCATCAGGTTCTGTCTTCAAACCTCAGATTGCTTAAGACACTTCTTTTTTTTTTTTTTTTCTGGAAAGGGTAGGAAGTTCTTAGGTTTATTTATTTTTTTAAATGGAGGTCCTCGGAACTGAACCCAGGACCTCGTGCATGCTAGGCACACACTCTACCACTGAGCTATATACCCTCCCCCAAGACACTTTTAATCATCTGTTTAATTTCACACCTTATCTGTTTTTGTTCTGATAGATGATTTTTCAGGTTACTCTTTAGGCCTGAATATGCCCTATTTTTCTTCCTCATCTGACCTAGATTCAAATTTACACACTGTGAAATAGCTAATAAATTCCCATTAAGGTTCTAAAAGGTGAAGGTTCAACCAGTGTATAAGTCATCAAATTCTCATGTAAAACTGAATGATCCTTGATATGCATAGCTTTGCAAAAGTATGCTACAGGTCCTTAGGATTTTTATGAAAAAAAATTTTAAGTCATTTGGCTGAAGGGAGCCTACCAACTCTAGAATGACTTAAGTATTTCTATAATTTCCACATCACCTAGGGCAAATCTCCCCTCTCCCAATTAATCTTAAATATAATCTTTTCCCTGGAAGCCTGCCCACAGTTCTAACTTTACCTGTACTCTCTGTACACCGTTTCCTCTCTGTGCCTTTGTCTTCGAGGTTGGACGTTAAAAGGGAAAGTTTGCGTTTGCATTTGGGCTGGTGGAGTCTAGGGAAAGTGGGACAAGAGATCCCACTGGGAGCTTTTTTTTCCCCTTTCCACAAGCAATAGAGAGTATTACAATGATTTACAGAGACACGTTGAAAGTAAATTATGTTGTAAACGCCTGTCCCTTGGGCCAGCTAAGAATCACAGGAAAAAAATGCAAAAAGTTTGAAATTCCCAACAGCAAAGGTTGACAGGAAAATATGGTTTTGTTTTTCTATGAGTAAAAGTAACTTTTATGTTGTATTTTCCCATGAGAAATTATAAACTTTCAAAGGAATTTTAGCCTCTTGCATGCACGTATAAGAGCAATTTATCTGGTCCTGCCCTAGTGAAAACACTCTTAAGACTTTAAAGCTGTTAGTAGTGGGGCTGAATTTCTTCAAGACCGCTACTTCTTGCTTGTCCTTGTTGCCTCCTCTTGTCTAAACATTTACTCAGACTTTGAAGAGTTGCAAGTTGGCAACATGTTAATAATAGGAAAATGCATCTGTGCGGCCCGTGTGGCTGCAATTTTTGAGTACAATCATCACTTATTTAATGAATAATGGAGCCTTGATAGCTATGGCGACAAGAATGGGAAGCAGCAAATTAAATGAGAACTTGTCCATAGCAAGATACTGCAAGCGTTGCCAAGGTAGCTTGCCTTTTTGGGAGCCTGAGTCTCAAGTAGGGTACTCAGTCAGACCCCTGCCCTCTCCCTCACCTTTTGAGCAACAGCTCCAGAAATCCTACAGCTAGGTGGGTAGCTTAAATCCCTTAGGTCCATTTTGTGGATGTGAACGTCTTTTATCCCTGAGAAACTTAAAGCAGATCTTTAGATCATTTTTCTTTGGCTGTCTCAAATAGAAATCACTCAGAATGATTTTTATTAGAAATTCAATTTCTTTTTTTATGGCATGATAAGAAAATAAGTAAAAGATGCCCCAAACCGCTCCTTAGCCTTCTCTGCAACTAAAACTCACATCATTAGATTTTTCAGCAATGTTGTTCAGTATTGGCTTCTTTTCCTCCAGACATTCTTGGTTTGACTCTTGTCCCTGCCCTCTCTCATAATCTCTTCTTTGCCGAAGGTCCAAGTTTTCTCTAGTGTTTATAAACGCTTCCTTGTCAAAATACCAGATAGTCTGTTTCTCCCTGGCAGGGAGATTTACCCAAAGGATGTCATTTCAGGGACTATGAGCAGACACAGTAATTCTCCTTTCTCTACCTGTCATTTCAGCATTTGCATCAAAACTCAGATGCACATAAGCAGGATGCATGCCTTTAGTTTTCATTCCATTCAACAGAGTGCTCCAATTTTCAGGGACTTCATTCCATTTAGACTTCAGAATTGTTCTAAAGTTTCTATAAATGTTGCCACAAGATCTAAGGAACACTGTAAACCTTAAAAAGTTCATGTGCATTATATGAGTGAAAGAAAGTACAATATCCATTTTTTCTCTTTGCAACATCAGTGATGAGCAGAATGAAAGCTAAGCCAGCCTCACCCTCATTTTCTCATGCACTGCTAGGCGCACACAGAAACCCTGCGGCTACGCATTCTTTCTTTCCCCACCCCTTCATTTTCTCTGCCTGTGATAGACATATCCTTATTTATGGATTAACAAGTACGAAGATCATGTCACTTCCTGAACATAAATGATAATATACCTTTACCCCTAGGGATATATTTCAACCAAAATAAATAAATAAATCCCCATGAAAAGCATCAGATTGAGTTGTACCTAAACAGAGCTACTTAATTAAAATATCGTAGTAAAATGCTTTTTTTTTTTTTGGTGGGGGGGTGGTGAAGAGAAAGCTTAAAACCAGTGCTTCATTTGTAAAAGAGTAGGGGAAGAAATTGCAAACTCATTCCAAGTCCTGTGACTGTTACTCCCCCAAAAAGAAAAGACCCCAGTTGTTGTCATATCTGAAAGATAAGTTTACAGTTGGGAGATGGTGTGTCATGTAGCGATAGATTTTAAAAGATTTATTTAGAAAGGAAATAGTACACCTTCAAGAATGGGAGGTGGGCTGATCCAAGAGGAAAAACGGCATTTTTTGGTCTCCCTTATTTCTTATACCCTCGCTTAGAAGTGGTCTTTTGATTGAATGACGGCTCTTGTCCCTGGAATGCTGAGTCATGTTTGACACCTTTGCGCTTGTCCTCACCCATGGTGTATACAGAAACACCCCCGGGGGCAGGTGCCTAAACCGCAATGTTAATTATAATGAGCATTGGGTTGTGTTCCGTTAAGTCCTTTCTGCTACCAAGCAGTTGTGGTTGTCTGGTACTAACAGGTTTCTTGCTGGCACTCATTTAGAAGAAGTAAAATTCCTTTATGCTAGAGGTGGGCATAACTTCATCTTCCAGATCATCCTCCCTTTCTTCCACTTTATCTGCCCTGTGCCCCCACTTATCTAACTACCTAACATGACCGGTTGGTCCTTAACTTAGCATAACCACTTCTAAGGGTCACAAGGCATGGAGAGTCATCAGAATCACCCTGGGCATGTGTAAATCAATGAAATCTATCCCTTAGTTTCCTCATTAATCATCAACAAAAGGGCAATTTTTTTAAGCCTGAATTTTCCTGTGTTTGACCATAACTAATCTAAACCTCCTAAATATTATTCTCAGAGTTTAAATGTGGTTGTGTAAATAGGATCTGCCATTTTTATGGTAGACTACATTAAGTTGCTTAAATTACAGACAAGTGGATGGACAGACTGATGGATCGATAAACAATATATAAAATATATCTGATCTTTGACCCTGGTTCCTGGCACAAATCTTCAAACATCTTTGGAATTTTCTGAGGGGGCTCTTAAGATAGTTTCAGGATGGGAGCAATGTACCAAAAGCCAACCACGTGATTAGAGGGTTGGGACCTGAGACCATATGGAGTGGGTTAGGAGACTGAAGACTTGAGTTCAGTCAGATGGCTGGTGATTGAATCAGTCATATCTAGGTAATGAATCCCCGATAAAGTCTGGACCATGAGCTCAGTGGAGCTTCCTGGTTGGCAAATACATTGATATGTTGGGTGAGTGACATGGCTGGATTGCACAAGGAGAGGGCACAGGAACTGTGCATGAAGAGCTCCCCCACCTAGACCTTTCCCTGTGCATCTCGGCGTTTGGTTGTTCCTGATCTGTATCCTTTATAATAAAGCTGTAAATGTAAGTATAGTGCTTTAAATCAGTTCTGTGAGTTGTTACAGCAAATTATCAAACTTGAGATTGTAGGAACCCAAAAATTACAGCTGATGAGCCAGAAGTACAGGTGACCCCAGAGACTTAGGGCTGGCATCTGAGCCAGGGTAGTCTTGTGGAGAACTGTGTCTTTGGAATTGAGCGTAAGTAGTTGTTGGCAGAACTGAATTAAATTGCAGAAAACCTAGTTGATGTCAGAGAATTGCTGTCAGAACAGGATAGAACTTTTTTTCTATTATTAGTTTCTTGTTTTTATTTATCTAATGGTTCAATCTTTGAAGTTAATCAAAATTGAGAAAATTAGCAAAACTGAGTAATGGCTAAGAAGGTATTCAATTATTTCAAGTAATAAAATAGAAAAAAAACACTTTATTATGGTGCTGAAATATAGATTTAAAAAATTTTATGACATGTATAAAATATGGTTGAGAAATAAGTTATCTATATTCTATATTATAAAATATATTACCTATTATGCATTTATATTAATACCATTATTCATATTTATGCTAACTAAGGTAAATGAACTTCTTCAACTTCAGTTGAAATTTGAGACCTAAGAAGTATAGGGTGTAATAAAAGAACATCAGAAAACAAACATCTCTAGGATCTTATGTGATGTTAGGATTTCTCTAGCATAATTGCATACTTTCACAAGTGCATCCTCAAGTTCTTTGTATGGCAAATGAACTGTTTTCTAGCTTATTACTCTGGGCATTGGAATGATCACTTTTTACTTTCCTCATCTATGAAATGGGGATAATGCTAGTTCCTATTGTTTAAGATCATTGTAAGGATAAAAGAAAATACTAATTTTCAGATGCTTAGAACTTTCTGTGTGGGGCTGGGCACTGCCCTTAGTTGCCTCACCTGAGAGACAGATCTATCTCCTGACTCCATCTCACTACTTAGTGACCTCCTGTGAACTCTTGCTTGCCAATATCCCTCTTCAGTGTCCTACCAGTGATTGAACTCAAAGCACGCATTGTGTTCTGACCAATTCAGGAGGACAGAGTTGTCACTCTCATTCCTCAGAACAGTATATTCCTCCTAACTCTGCCTTGCTGTCATGAACAATTCCTGACCGATTCTATTACACTGTTGATCCATGGCAAGCTTGTAACCAGGAAATTCCCTCAATTCAGGACAGTTCTGCAGAAATCTAAATACAGCCTTTACATTTGTTTGCATTGCATTGCAGTTCCTTTGTTTCTGGCTTGAATTCAACACTTTATTAAGATAATCCTAAATTTATCAAAATTTTTAGTATTTATTACATGTGCATTTGGTAACCATGTGCTACCTCAAAAGAGATAATGTAGTTAGAAAACTGCATTTGCAGTTAAAAACAAACAAAACACTTGTGTTTAGGTCTAGATCTACTAGTTATGCCATTTCAAGATAGTTTTATAATTAAAATCTTAAGTTTTTAATCCATAAAATTGAGATTATAACATTGCCCTCACTGAGATTACAACATCTCCCTCACTATGAAATAGAGCTTCTGTAGGGATCAAATCAAATAAGGAAACATTTTTAAATACTCTGTAAACTATAAAACAATATTCAAATGTAATGGGGAAATACTCTGTAAACTACAAAACAATATTCAAATATAATGGAAAAACTAATCATTTTTAATGAATCAATTGAGATGAAAGAGTTCTTTGGCTCCTCACTAGACACCTGTCTCCAAAGTTATTACCCTGTTTTCTTTGACTTGCTTGTTCTCTGTACAGCCCTCATCTACACCTCCCCTACTCCACAAGAGTAATGTGTGACTATTGGATTGATTATGTCTAAGACTTCATTCTAATGTAGTAAAAATTTTATTTGATCCACTTCCTATCAGATACCCTTCGCTGAGTTCTCAAGCTTCAGCTTTTGGAAGCTGGGAGGTAGAATGTTAAGAACTCAACTTGAGAAGCTGAATAATCTTGGGTTGGAATCCTTGGTCATTTCCTGGCTCAGTGTCCTTGAAAAAGTCATTCTATAACTTTAAGTCTAGGATTCATCTGTTAAAATATCCTTTCCTTGTAAGGAAAGTTACTTTCTTTATAAAACTGGTGCAAAGTTTGCATAGATAATATATACAAAGTATTTAGACCAGTGCCAGGTACATATTAACTTAAAAAAATTTTGAGGTGAAAGCAGGAAAGGGATAGACAAATGACTGAACTTTAGTCCCTACTTCATTTACTCCAAACTTTGTCCATCTATGTGTTAAGTTAATTTCCAATCTGTGAGACGGTGTGCAATGTCAGATTGAACTCAGGGAAAGCTGTGTGGCATTTTCCTAACAATATCTAAAAATGCACCCGAGGTGAATGCATCATAAAGCTTTGTTAGTGAATTCACAAGACTGAATCCACTCTTTCCACCGTCTTAAGAGACCTCACCTGAGACAGCAGTCACTACATAAAAAGCTGAAAGAAGTATTTCAGTTCTGACTGTACAAATTCTTACTCATGAGCTGAAATCACATGATCTGGCAGCTGTGGAATCTGTGCCATTTTACTTCTAGTCTTCATTTCCTTGGATGTGTTTACATTTGAGAAACCAGCTCAACCTTGCTTACCTTGGTACTGACATGGAAATCCCATACAATGCTCTGTTTCGCCTTCAGACCTTGGATCCAAATGCCCAACTGTGATGGTTAATTTTATGTGTCAACTTGACTGGGCCTAGGGATGCCTCGCTTGTTGGTAAAATATTTCTGTGTCTGTAAGAGTGTTTCTGAAAGAGATTAGCATTTGAACTGGTGGACTGAGTAAAGGAGAGGGTCCTTCCCAGTGCAGATGGGCATCATCCAATCTGGTAACGGCCTGAATAGAACAAAAAGTAGAGGAAGGTGGAATTACCCCGTCTAACATCGATCGGGGGGGGGGGGGATGAGCTGGGACATCGATCTTCTCCTTCTCTTGGTGCTGCTAGTCTCAAGTCTTCAGACTTGGACTGGAATCTATACCATCAGTTCTCTGGCTCACAAGCCTTTGAACTATACCGCCTATTCCTGGGTCTCCAGTTTGGGGTGGGCAGATCTTGGGACTTCTCAACTTCCATAATCCTGTGAGCCAGTATTGGATAGTAAATCTTCTGAGAGAGGTATATATGATATCCATATGTCCTATTGATTCTGTTTCTCTGGAGAACTGTGACTAATACACCAACACTGGCCTTGAGAAACTGCTGGCTCCATGTCCTTCCCACCTTCTAGCTGCCTGTTCAGCAAAGAACAGACAGTTTCATATCAGTGATCTCTATTACTTTCCTAATGGCTTATAAACCATATATTTAATGTTGCTGAAAATTGACTTAAAGATTATAATTTTATAATTTCCAGAATCAGTCCCCTTCTCCTTCTCCCAACCAGTAAGACATTTCATGCATTCTGTAGTCATAGTTAGAATCTCCATTTGTTCCCTCAGAAGGAAACTACAGCACACCTAGAGATTTTTAATAAATTTAAACAATCAGACATTGGATTTTTCTCTCCTCACTTGCCCTGAAAATCCTCCTCATCTCTGTGATGTTGACTCTACTCTCTCCTAATTAAATTCTCACTGGTCCCTCTGATGACATCAGGAGAAGGGAGACAAATTAACGGTTATGTGTGGTGATTAGTTTTGTGTTAACAAAGGATGCCCAGATAGCTGGTAAAACAGTATTTGTGGGTGTGTCTGTGTGAGTGTTTCTGGAAGAAATGAGTACTTGATTCAGTAAACCGAGGAAAGAGATCTGCCCCCACCAATGTGGGCACCTGTCTTCGATCGCCTTGGGGCCTGAAAGGAAAAAGAAGATGAAGAGCAAATCCTGTCTTCATCTGGGGCATCCATCTTGTTCTGACCTCAAACGTCAGAACTTCAGGTTCTCAGGCTTTTGGACTTGGACTGAATTATACCAAAAGCACCATTGTGCTGAGATTTTTAAATAAACAAAACTGTATCCTTTATTGAAAAAATGAACTATGAATCTAAAACAAAGAATTTCATTAAGAATATTTTATAGCACCTTGTAATTCACCAACCACATTCACATGTATTATGCCCTTATATACACAGAGTTTTGGAGATTCTAGAGTGGTTAAGTAAATTGTTCAAAGTCACCAGCTGGTTGGTGATAGGCAGGAATGTTTTGATTTTTATCATATTCCCTTAAATAGAAAATCAGACCAAGATATGACCTCAAAGTTCATTTCCACAAGCCTCTCATTTTACAAGTGGGAAAATAAAGACATGCTAGCAATCATGACAGAAATTCTAGTTCATTAGCCTTTCCTACCATATCACTTTGCATTTAGGTTTAATGATATCGAATGTAGGTATTTTTAAGCAATATGACAAATACATGTGCTATACAAAAACCATGCCTTCTATAAAAGTGGCTTTAGACATGAGAATATAGGTATTCTACAGATGATTACCTAATCAACAACCATGAGCTTTTTGAAGTTCCTTGAGAAACTCGTGGGCTAATATTTCCATCAGGATGCCAATTACTAGCACTTGACCTGTTTCAACTCTTCATAACAGTGCAGATTCTCTGAACCTTTCATTTAGGTGCATAAAAGTAGTCAGATTATCACAACTGGATTGCCATCACTCTTGAAATCTTCCAAGATTCCCATATGACACAAAAAAATAGATGGTTCCATGACACTGTTATATTTATAACTCTTGGATATTGTGATTACTTCTTTTCATGAATGGAGAACATTTTCTTCCTTTCACAGTGCCACTTATTGCCAGAAAGCGCATTTGCTTTAACAGTTATTATGTCTAAATGATGCATTCTTAGATGTGTGCGCTCCATGTGATGAACTCGTAACACTCTCTAGAACAATCTTTTGGTGCAACCTCATGCCTCAGATGGAATCTAGTCATGATGCTCATGTGATTTACAATCTGTGCTCTGTGGGTTCCACAAAGATAAAAGAAATGCCAAGCCAGAATGACACCAATGGAGAAAAAGCCCACTGCCCGCCTTCAGCATGATTTGTGATACTTACTGACTAACCAAACACTAGCATGGGATCGGACCCAAATAGTCTTTCAAGACTGGAGTGGTGACAACTGGCAGTGGTTAGAGTGGTACCAAAGCATGTACAATATTTGCAATGTCATAGAACAGGGCTGTTTTCAAAGGGGAAGAGCAGCATTACTGCACAAAGGAGACTGGGAGATGATGTGGGCACAATCCGTCCTCCTGGGTATAGGAGGGAACCCAAAAATGTCATAAAATCCCTCTTTGATCTGTTGTCTCTACTGTTGGTTGTATGGGAAATTAACATATTTAATTAACTGTCTGACCAAAGCAGCTGTTACCTTATATAAAACCTTGAACATTGGTGCCTGGCTTATCCCACTAGGTGCTTGAATGTGCCAGTGGCACAAGACTGATGATATTTTCATACTGCATGGCACAGCATGACTCCTCGTGCGATAGGCTCAAGTCAAGATCTTTAAATTCTTCATGGAGAATAACAATGCTCCAGCCCAAATCACTTAATAGCATCCCATGTTAGGCCAGCCAACAGGAAGCTCCACTCACAACAAAACGAACTCTGGCCAATCCAATCATTCCCAACTTCCAAAAAACCCCTTGCTGCACAGGGCCTGGCAGAGTCGGGCAGGCATCTTTCCTCTTCCTCATCAGGATGCTGTTTTAATCACAATTCACTTCACTTACTTAAGACATTCTTATTTGCCTTCTATTTTAAAAAAAAAAAAATGTCTTGGCTGCAATATTTCCAAAAGGAAAGAAATGCTTCCGAGTCAGAAGTTACTTTCATTAGTCTGCTAAGTTGTTGGTCCAAAGCTATTAGGGAGAGAATGATTGGTGTGAAGGATTTCTGAGAGGAGGATGTGAGGGACTGTAGAAGGTGGCTTTTCTGACCATTGAAAAACGCTTCCTTTACTTGGTTTGTTATTTCACCCATTTGTGAGAGAGTAAGAATCAAGCATTTTCTATTTTGGATGGCTTGAGCTGTGAAGTGATGAGTTTATCTCTAGCAAAGATGGAGGCCAGGATTTTTCAATACCTTTTCTCGGTAATGTGGTAACACTGGTTATCTTGATTGCCTGTGCTGCTCTTTTTCTGAACAAATTTGCTCTGCCATTGAATGTGTCTTCCTCATCATACCTTTACCACTGGATATACTTAATATTTCCTTTTGTGCGATTTCTGAAATTCTTGGAAATTCTTGCAAAGTCTGCAGTTTCGGCTAGTACCATATGTAACTTACAAACAGTTTGCTAGTTCAGCAATTCAAGGGCTCAAAATCCTGATTAGAGAACGAGGCCTTCATAGAAACTATGGGGGGAAAAGTTAGCCAGCAAGGACTTCTTGTCACTGTTATATTTTAAACTTCTAATAATAAAATGTGCAACAATTAGAATATATCAACTTGGTGTATGTGTCTTACAAAAAGATGACTAATCTTTCCATGAATATAAAACTGAAGAAATGTTGACTAAATATAAGAATAGACTGTACCTCGTTTGGAATGAGCGTATCCTGCATGGCACATGCATTTGCTCACACAAGGACACATTTTAGTTATTTGTTGCATGTATCATAAGAAAAAACTCCCAGGGTTTAATAAAAGCAAAATGGCGATTGGTTGATTAGTTTATTGTTTTACTGACCCATTATAAGTTAAATATGAATATATAAAAGTATGTATATAAACATATACATACAATCATATTTTTATCTATAATTACAAGATACGTTCTTTAAAACACATGGAGCAACGTTGCATCTGAGGCCAGGAGAGCAGCTTCAAGCCTGCAGAATGCTAACTGTCAGAGAGCTGAGAGGCCTATCTCATTGCTAAATGCAATTAGAAATATGTTGCTCAGGTAGCTAGGTTAATACTCTCCTTGCTGCTTTATAACTGAAATATAACTGAATTTATAACTGAATATAGCAATTCAGTTGTTATCCACCCAGATCATTTCTGTGGATGCAACAAATATGTGTCACAGAGCTGGCTTGGGCACCATGGAGAAAGTGAGGAATGAGAAGTGAGGTATTGTGTAAGTTTCATGTCTCTTCTAGAATAGATACTCAGCAATGACCATAACTGGAGAGTTTCTCTAATAGAGACTTTATGAATGGATAGAAAAAAAAGATGAATAGACAATTACTACATAGCTAATATAAACATAATGAGAATTAACAAATAGAGAGTGAGGTTCCAATAATTTCTAACCTATTTCTACCTTTCATTGAGCAAAGTATATTGTTGAGGGATTTGTGCACATTCTCTCATGCATTGCTCATAATACACATGGGAGGTAGCTACTAATATTATCATTGAACTGATCAGAACATGAGGAGATAACTTAATTTCTAAGGTAAATGGTCACCCGTAACTGACAAAAGTTTGTCAGCCTAGGTTTCCCCACCTACCAATGTCATGCACTTACCTGTCACAGAATTCTCCCTGCAAAGAACTGGTAAAATCGCCGGCAGTCTATTTGGGTCTGCTTCAGATAGTGCTTCTCTCCTGCGCAAGTTCTGATCCAGAACTGACTTTGGCCCATGCTATTTTGCTTTACTTGTAGGAGGGTTTTGTTTTACTGTTTGCAGACAGTGCTTAAATTTTTGGTTTGCAATGGCTCACTCTTCTGTTTTTAACTGCATGTAAAGGCACTTGTTGACTCCAATCCTCTTTACTCCAAGCCTGCTGACAGGTGTTCACTACCCCAGCAGTGCTCCCTCCTTCTGTGTTTATGGCCCTGTGACTTCCCCTCTGCTCTCAGCCTCTGTGCTGGCTCGAGGTGTGACATAGTTTCGTGGATTTGGGCAGAACCGGAGACTTAGAGGATAAGAACCCATACGAGTATACGAATCACCTTGTTATGTATACCTTTCCCCCACTGTACCACTTCCCAAGGAGGATGGCTGTCTGTTTTTTCATCAGTGATTCTTCCTGTCATGGATAGAATACATAATCAATAAATATTTGTTGAATGTTCAGTGAATTGGGATAAATATGTTTGCTTAAGTGAAAATATGTTTAGTTGGCTGTTCATTCCTTTTTTCATAATATCCCAAACTTCTCTGGGGGACTTTATCTCTCTACAATGTGCATGGAGACTTCAAACTGAAGTAATCTGTGTTCTCCCTGGCAAATGGTACATACCTGATTCAAGGTGGGAAAATGAGTATCTGTCCCTCTGTTTCTGTGTCCCTCTGTCCCTCTCTGTGTGTGTCTCAGGATTTGAGTCTGGAGAAGAGGGACAAAGATGGAGTAGGAATGGTTGGAACTCATCCATTCCAGTGGAGATTTCCAAGTATGTCTGTGTCAAGTAAGTGTGCTGCTTCCTGTTATTTCTTGAGCCTGGCTAGTTCTATATTTTTAAACAGCATTATTGAGACATAATTGTACAATAAAGTGCACAAATATATATAATCTAATTTTTCAAGTTTGGACATATGTATATACTCCCATGAAACCATCACAATCAAGATAATGAACATATTACGTTACCCACAACATTTTTATTTTAGCCCTCCCTAGTCCCTCCCTCTTGTTCCTCAGTCCTCTTGTCCCCCACCAAATCTTGCAAATATTGGTCTGCTTCTAGTATGAATCATAATATTGCATTTCCTAAATGTTTTTATACATGGTATCATAAATTAGGTGCTTTTTTTAATGGTCTGGATTCTGTCACTCACCATAATTATTTTGAGATTGACCCATGTTGTAGCATATTTCAATAGTTAATTTTTTGTCCCTAAATAATTTTCTATTGCTTACCCACTTACCTGTTGATGGATTTTTTGGGTTGTTTTGGGGTTTTGGTCATTAGAGATAAAGCACATATGAACATTCCTATAAAACGTTTTGTGTGAACACATGTTTTCTTTATCTTGGGTAAATACTTGGTGTGGAATGGCTAGATCGTATGGTAGCTGTGTGCTTAACTGTTTAAGAAACTGTCAAACTATTTTCCAAAATGATTGTATAATTTCAATTTTATATTAAAATCTCTGCTTCATTTTGAGTTAATTTTTTACATACAGTATACCGAAAGTTATGTATTGCAGATGCTTTTTTAGCATATGGATACCCAAATTTTTGGTATCATTTTTTATAAAATATTTTCTCTACTATATTACCTTTGTCCTTCATCAAAAATCAGTTTCCCATGTATGTGTTTGTCTATTTCTGAGCTCTCTATTCTGTTCCATAGATCTGTTCTAATTTATGCCAATACCACAACTCTCTTAATTAGGGCAATTTTATAATGTCTTGAAATCTAGTAATCTTCATCCTCCAACTTTGTTCTACCTTTCAAAAGTTAATTTGGCTATTCCAGACCCTTTGTATTTCCATATCCATTTTAGAATCAACTTGTCAAGTTTTGACAAAAAAGACTGCTAGAATGTTTTCAATTGCGCTGTATCTGCACATCAATTTTAGGAGAATTGGCATCTTAATATTGGGACCTTTGATGCATATTCACGATGTGTCTCTAGTTACTGAGCGGTATTTTATAGAATTCAATATGCAGGTCTTTAACATTATTTGTCAGTTTATCCCTAAGCATTTCATATCCTTATGCTATTATAAAGGTTTTTTTCAACTTTACTTTCTAATTGTTCAATACTAGTATATAATTGATTTTGTTAATTAGCTTATATCCTACAGTTTTGCCAAATTTACTCATTAGTTTTAGGAGTTCTTGTAGATTCCACTGGATAATGTTCATAAAGAATGATGTCATCTGTGGATAAATTAGTTTTATTTTTTCCTTTCTAATCTGGATATCTTTTTCCCCCTTACTGTGTTAGAATCCTCAGTAAACTGTAGAGTAGAAATAGTGAAAATGGATATCCTTGTCTTTTTTCTTGATCTTATGGTGAAAAGCATTCATTTAAGAACTTTCTTTTTTCTAGTGCTATAAATTTTCCCACTATTGCTTTTGCAGCATCTCACAAATTTGAGTATGTTGCATATTAACTTCCATTTAGATAAAATACATTGTAATTTCTCTTTTGATTTTATCTATGACCCATGGGATATTTAATCAATCATGTGTTTTGGGGGGACTTTTGAGACATCTTTCTGTTACTGACTTCTTACTTAACTTCATTGAGATGAACGAGCATATTTCATAGGACATAAATTATTTTAAAAGTTATTGAAACTTGTTTTATGGTGCAAAAAATGGTCTACATTTGTAAATGTTATATATGTGCTTAAAAAAACCCTTCAGTGCTCCCTGCTTCTGTGTCTTGCTGTTGTTGAGTGGAGTGTTCTCTAAATGGCAATTAGGTCAAGTTGGTTTATAGTGTTGCTCAAATCTTCTCTATTCATACTTATTTTCTGTCTACATGCTCTATTGATTATTAAGTGAGGGCTATTAAAATATCTGACTATAATTATGGATTTATGTATTTTCCTTACAGTTTTATCGGTTTCTGTTCCATGTATTTTGAGTTTTTTTGTTTGTTGTATCTTCTAATGAATTGACTAATTTATTATGAAATAATCTCTATCTCATGTTTTAAATTTACTTTGTCCAATATTTAACAGTACTCCAGTTGGCTTATTAATGTTGGCATAGATCATCTTTTATCATTTTACTTTTATCTAATATTCTCTGAATGTGAAATGTATAACTTGTAGGCAACATCTTGTTTTATTTTTTCACTAATTAGACCGTTTTTATCTCTTTATTGGGATATTGGACCATTTGCATTTAATGTGATTATTGATATAAACATGTTGGTATATGGTTTCTATCTTTCTTACCTGATTGTGGAGGAAAAAATCCTTAACGTTTAAGAATGGCTGAAAGAATGCCATTCAATGCAGATCTTGAGCCAAGATTCCTGACCTGGGCTCTTCATTCTTTTTCCTTGTATTGCCCTCTTTCTTTTTTTTTTTCCTCTTTCTTAGATTATGTTTTTTCTCATTGATTTCTATAAGAGACTCTGTATCTCAGGCTGTGGTGTCATTTTTGTTTCTGTTTTACTGAATTAAGTCTCCAGTTGAGCCCTTGAGATAGATATGTTAAATTAAATGTTTAACAAATGTCTTATTTTTAGTAAGTTAAATATTTTTATGATTCCATTTTTATTTCCACAATTGGATTATTAGCTATAACAGTTATCTTAATGGTTGTTTTAGGGTTCATAATACGTATATCTTCTACAAGTTACCATCCTTGGCTCTCTCTAATCCTTTTTGTAGATGCAGATTTTATCTTGCTGTACATGTTTTCTTTCTATCAAATGAATGTGCTTTAACTTTTTTTTAGTTTGAGTCTGTGATTTTTGTTTTACATCTTGGAATATGTATGCCTTTGTTTTTGAAAGATATTTTTGCTGGATATAGAATTCTAGGTTGACCGTTTTTTCTTTAAATACTATAAAAATGTTGCTTCACTGTCTTCTCACTTCCCTTGTTTCTAACAAGAAAATTGCTCTCATTCTTTGTTTATACTTTTTTGTTCTATTTTTAAAGTTTTTTTGTTTATATTTCAGCAGTCTTGTGATGTTCCAGTTGTAGTTTTTTTTTTTTTTCTTTTCTCTCTCAGTGTGTGTGTATGTGTGTATCTGTTGGTGTTCATTGAGCTTCTTAGAGCTACAGGTTACTGTCATTACATTTGGAAAATATTTGGCCAATTTTTGTTCAAATATATTTTCTCCCATATTCTCTTTCAGAGACTTTAAGTAAGTATTAGCCATCTTGAAATGCCACAGATGCCTGATAATCTGTGCATGTTTAAAATTACTCTCTTTCCCTGTGTTTTATTTGGGTTGTTTCTATAGTTATATCTCCAAGTTTACTACTTCTAGAATTTTTTTTCCAATTTCTAACATACCATGAATCCCATCCATTGTATTTTTACATCTCACACATTCCAGTTTTATGTAGAACTCCAGTTTGGGTCTTCTGTACATTTTTTAATTATTTCATGTCTCAATTGAACTTTTTAAGCATTTGGAGTACAGTTCTAATAATAGTTCTATTGTCCCTGTCTGTTAATTTACCATCTGTTAGTTTTGGGTCAGTTTCGGTGGATTGGTGTATCACCATATAAGTTGTATATTCTGTTTCTTTGCATACCTGGTCACTTTTTATCATATGTGATGCATTGTGAATCTTAACTTGATGGGTGCTTGGTATTTTTTGTAGTCTCATAAATATTCTCAAGCTATGTTCTGGCACAGTTAAGTTTCCTAAAGACATTTTTTACACTTTCAGTTCTTATTTTTAAGGTTTATTAAGCAGAACCAAAGCAGTACCCAGTCTAGAACTAATTATTCCCCACTGCTGAGGAAAGAATGTTCTCAGAAATCTACCAGTGCCTTGTGAAAGTATAACATCTCTTTGAATAAAACAAAAAATTCCACAGTGTATTGGTTACAAAGATTAAAACAGCCAGAGGAGTCACAGATGACTAAGTTTTCAAGTCTGGCAGAATACAAATGTACCAGTGATCAAACAGAAAAATCACAAGTTGGAGTAATGAAAAAGTGTGCAAAAAAAGCTTAAAGCCTTAAAATGAATACATTCTGTGTGTATGTCTTTTTACATCTCACAAATGAAAGCTGCAAATATATAGTATCTTCATCTGTCAAATTTAGAAGTCTTTTTCTTTCTTTTCTCTTTTTTTTAAACCTTAAAGGCCTTTGTCAAACATTCATTTTGCATGCATTCTTCTGCCAAATACTGTTCCCATGGCCATGTTAATGTGTGTATACCCTTTCAATTTTAGTAATTTACACTTTTAACTATGGCTGAAATGAGAGACTTAAATTTCCCTAAATTGAGAAGCAAATGCTCAAAATGTGAAAAATATACTGCATCCTGAAATTAATGAAAAAAGGCAGGACAAATTTATAGGAATCTTCTCATTATAACTTGAACACTTAAAAGCATGAATACCTAAAATCTATCTAGCATAAGAATTTTTGAAGAAAAGCACCTCACAAAATGTTTTTGCATAATTGCCATAAAATATGGAACCCTATGCATGGTTATAAGTTATATTTCTAACATAAGCCAATGGACCTTTCTTAATTTCCTTGATTAAGTCCTAGTAATTTAGTGACATTAGAACATAATCACATGGATGGGAAAAGAGCATTCCCATCATCCACCACTGCTATGCAATAAAGTTTGGACTTTTTTCTAGAAGAAAAAACATATCATCAAACATAAAAACCTTGGATGATACCCACAAAATCAGAGTTACTGCCTTAATGAAATATTAAAATTACATCAGGAGTACTGTTCTGTCATTAAAAATAAACAACATTTTTTTCTAGTTACAGTTCACTTCAATTCTTTAAAAATTAATAATTACCCCTTTAAATATTTGATTAAATTAGGCTTTCATGGGCTATCATTACCCACAAAACACATTACATATAAATTCTCATATCTCAATTTCTGATACATTTTGTCATGTTATTTAATTCCTGTGATAACTTCTTTGATTTTTGTGTTTGTAGTTTTAGAAAACAGATATAATTAAAGCTTTCTCATTTTGATTATCAATATAATATATTAGAATATTTATAAAAAGTGAAAAGTGTAACAATAATATTTAGTAGTTCCCAATTATATATTGTTTAAGTTTGTCACAAAGTCAATTGCACTTATGAATCATACCCGTTAAATTCCACATAATTGTAAGGCAGGAGCCATACAGCCCAGCCGTCCATGGTATATATAGTTTGACTGCTAAGTCAAACATTTCTGGCACCTATCTATAGATTAGCAATAAAATTGGAAAAAAAAAACCATTCTCAATGAAAATAAGCATGTTTTATACTATGATTCAATTTTCCTACTTTCAGAGTGAATTTTTGACCCATTAATACAAGTTTAGAGATGGGTGCATAGATGTAATCTTGCCGTTGGTATACGTACTGAGTTTCTCAAACTATCATTTTGCATTTCAGAGAATTGTCTTAACATGACTCATATCGTGCCTGAATTTGCACTATATCTGTTATTCAATTTTCAAATGTCAATGAGCTTTGTCAATTATGCCTAAGAATACAGCAAGAGGAAAATGTTAATCTGGTTTATCTACATAAATCTTGGGGAAAAGGAAAGGAGTTGGTATGCTAGATTAAGAAATCAAGATATGAGGGGACTTTTACTTAGACAAAGCTTTATTAGAGTCAGTTTCTCACATAACAAATGTTATGACCCGATGATAAATAACTCACTTTTCTCCAAACTAAACCTACAATATCTCTCTTACAATGCAATAATAACCTATTATCAACTCTCCTCTCCAATATAGTTCTTACTTTTAACTTCATAGTTCTACTGTCAGCACTATAATTTTCCTAACTCCTCAGCCTGGAAATATTAGACTTGCCACGTTACCCCTTCCCAACTCTCTAGCATCACATAGACATTCTGTTGCCAAGTATAGAATAACAGATTCCTGGGTGTTAGTTGCACAAACCACACTCTATTTTTGAGACTAACTTCACAGTCCATCCTGGAAGAATGAGAAATCTGCAGCCATGTTGCTGATTTCATTCCCCTGGCCATAGCTTATTGGTTTAGGTATAGATACCCTACTTATGATGATATAGCTTAATTTCTTCTCAAGAGTGTAAAATAACAGATACGGAAGTTTTGATCAATCACTGTGGTTCATTGGAATAAGATACTATATTTTTCCAAGTGTTTAAAAGGGACTTGAAGCAGAGAAAGCCAGTCTTGTTAGAAATGAGAATGAAACAAAAGCATAGAGAGAAATATGGAAGTCCTCCCTAAAAATTGAGGGGTTCAAGGCTCACATCAGGGCACCCCAGCCTTGGGGACCTGCACCAGGAGGGCAAGCCACCATAATGTTTAGCTTCAGAAAACCATGGGGCTTACATCCAGGAGGACCAGAGGGCTATAGGAAACTATAACTCCACACTTAAAGAGCTCACACACAGACTCACTTGCTCTGAGTCACAGCACAGGAGGCATCAGTTTGAAGAGCTCACCAGCTATCCTACACCAACCACCATCCACAGTCTAGGGGATACTCCACAACAAGGCCCCATCTTTAAGACCAAGAGAGGTAACTATTTAGCCTAGTTCATAAAAATAATCACAGAAAGTCAAAATGAGACTGAAGGACATGTTCCAAATAAGAGAACAAGATAAAACCCCAGGGGGAAAAAAAAAACCTGATTAATAGAGTTAAGTAATTTACTTGATAGAGTTCAAAATAATGGTCATAAGATACTCATCAAACTTGACAGAAGAATAGAGGAACACAGAACTTCAACAAAGAGTTTAAAAATATAAGAAAGAACCAATCAGAGCTGAAGAATACAATACTTCAAATGAAAAATACACTAGATTGAAGGAAGAGCAGATTAGATACTACAGAAGAGTACATAAGCAATATAAAAGACAGAATAGTGAAAATCACCCAATCAGAATAGCAAAAAGAACTAAAAAATGAGCATAGTTTAAGGGACCTCTGGGATAACATCAAGCATACTAACATTTGCATTATATGGGTCCCAAAAGGAGAAGAGAGAAAGGAGCAGAAATGTATTCAAATAATATAATGGCTGAAAATTTCCCTAACTTAGGAAAGAAAAAATACCCACATCCAGGAAGCTCAGAGAATCCCAAACAATATAAATCCAAAAAGATCAACAGCAAGACATTGTAATTAAAATGGCAAAAGTTAAAGGCAAAGAAAATTTTAAAGGCAGCAAGAGAAAAACAATTAGTTATATACAAGAGAATCCCCATAAGGATATCAGCTGATTTTTTTTTCGGTAGAAATTTTGTAGACCAGAAGGGAGTGGCAAAATATATTCAAAGTGCTGAAGGAAAAAACTTATAGCCAAGAATTCTCTATATGGCGAGGTTATCATTCAGAATGTAAGGAGCAATAAAGAAATCCCCAGAAAAGCAAAAACTATGAGTTTATCAACATGAAACTGATCATCAAAGAAATGTTAGTCGTCTTTTAGCAGAAAAGAAAAGGCCATAACTAGAAATAAGAAACTATATGAAAGAAAAAAATGTCACTAGTAAAAGTAAATATACAGAAAATGCAGTGGATTAGTCAAATTAAAAACTAGTATAAATGTTAAAAGACAAAAGTTGTAAAATCAACTGTAACTGCAGTAAGTAGGGATACACAAAATAAAACGATACACAATATGGTGTCAAAAACAAAAACTTGGCAGGTGATTAAAAAAATGTAGTGCTTTTAGAATGCTTTCAAACTTAAGCAACTGTCAACTTAAAATAAACATGTATATCGACATTATATGTAATATTGATATATATGAATCTCATGGTAATCACAAACCAAAAACTTATAATAGATACACAAAAAATAAAGATCAAGGAACTCAAACATAACACTAAAGAAAATCACCAAACAAGGGAAGAGACAAAAAGAAGGAACTGAGAACTACAGAAACAACCAGAAAACAATTAACAAAATGGCAATAAGTATATACTTGTGAATAATCACTTTAAATGTAAGTGTACTAAATGCTCCAGTCAAAAGACATAGGGTGGTGAATGAATTCAAAAAAAGACCCATCTATATTCTGCCTAAAAAACACTCACTTCAGAACTAAAGATATACATAGACCAAAAGTGATAGGATATAGAAAGATATCCCATGCAAATGGAAACAAAAAGAAATCCAGGGTAACAATACTCTTATCAGACAAAATAGACTTTAAAACAAAAACTGTGACAAAAGACAAAGAAGGGCATTATATAATGGTAAAGGGATCAATCTGAGAATAGGATATAACATTCACAAATATTTATGGACCTAACATAGGTATAACTAATTGTATAAAGCAAATTTTAATAGGCATAAAGGGAGAAATTGACAGTAATACAATAAAAGAAGGATACTTTAATACCCTACTTACATCAGTGGATAGATCCCTCAGTCAGAAAATCAATAAGGAAATACTGGCCTTAAATGACATATTAGATCAGATTGATTTAAAAGATACAGAGCTTTCCATCCAAAAACTGCAGAGTATACATTCTCTTCAAATGAACATGGAACATTTTCCAGAGCAAATAACCTGTTAGGCCACAAAATAATTCTCAATAAATTTAAGATGAATGAACTCATACCAATCTTTCCTGACTAAGTCTTTTCTGAGTACAATGATATAAAACTAGAAACCAATTACTCAAAGAAAACAGAAAAAATAATCAAACACATAGAGAATAAACATGTACTAAACAATCAATGGGTCAACAAAGGCATCAAAGAAAAGAAAAAAAACCTTGAGAAAAATGAAAGGGGATACACAGCTTTCCAAAATCTGTGAGATACTGCAAAAGCAATTCTAATAGGGAAGTTTACAGCCATACAGGCCTATCTCAAGAAACAAGAAAGAAAAATCTTAAATAACCTAACATTACACCTAAAGGAACTAGAAAAAGAACAAACAACACAAAGTTAGTAGAAGGAAGAAAATAATAAATATCTGAGTGAAAATAGAGATAAAACAAAAACATAGAAAAGATCAGTGAAAATGAGAGCTGATTCTTGAAAAGATAAACAGAACTGACAAATATATAACCAAACTCATAAAGAAAAGAGAGAAAGGGCCCAAGTAAATAAAATCATAAATGAAAGAGAAGTTATAACTAATGCTGCAGAAATACACTCATAAAAGACATAGGAACAATTATATACCAACAAATTGGACAACCTAAAGGAAATGGATAAATTCCTAGAAAAATACAATTTTCCAATCAGGAAGAAATTGGACAATTGAACAGACCAATTTCTATAATAAAATTGAATCAGTAACCAAAAAACTCACAACAAACAAAAATCCATGACCAGATGGATTCAATGGGGAATTCTATCAAGCATTCAAAGAGTTAATACCTATCCTTCACAAAGTATACCAAAAAATTCAAAAGGAATAAATGCTTCCAAAGTCATTTTATTTATTTATATTTAATACATTTTTATTGAAGTACAGTTAGTTTATAATGTTATGTCAATTTCTGATGTACAGCACAATACTTTAGTCACATAGGAACATACATACATTTGTTCTCATATTCTTCACCATAGGTTACAGGCTACTGAATATGGTTCCCTGTGCTATACAGTATAGACTTGTTGTTTATCTATTTTATATATAGTAATTAGTATCTGCAAATCTCAAACTCCCAATTTATCCCTCCCCATGCCCTTCCCACCTCATAACCATAAGTTTGTTTTCTATGTCTGTGAGTCTGTTTCTGTTTTGTAAATAAGTTTGCCTTTTTTTGTCTTGTTTTGTTTAGATTCCATGTATGAGTGATATCATGTGGTAGTTTTCTTTCTTTTTCTGGCTTACTTCACTTAGAATGACATTCTCAAGGCCCATCCATGTTGCTGCAAATGACATTATTCTATTATTTTTTATGGCTGAGTAGTATTCCATTGTATAAATATACCGCAACTTCTTTATCCAGTCATCTGTCGATGGACATTTAGGTTGTTTCCATGTCTTGGCTATTGTAACTAGTGCTGCTATGAACATTGGGGTGCATGTGTCTTTTTGAATTGAGGTTCCCTCTGGATATCTGCCCAGGAGTGGGATTACTAGGTCATATGACAAGTCTATTTTTAGTCTTTTGAGGAATCTCCATACTTTTTTCCATAACGGCTGCACCAAACTACATTCACATGAACAGTTCAGGAGGGTTCCCTTTTCTCCACACCCTCTCTAGCATTTATTATTTCATGGACTTTTAAATGATGGCCATTCTGACTGGTGTGAGGTGATACCTCATTGTAGTTTTGATTTAGATTTCTCTGATAATTAGCAATATTGAGCATTTTTTCATGTGCCTATTGGCCATTTGTATGTCTTCACTGGAGAATTGTTTGTTTAGGTCTTCTGCCCATTTTTGGATTGAGTTGTTTGGTTTTTTGTTATTAAGTTGTATGGGCTATTTATATATGCTGGAGATGAAACCCTTGTTAGTTTCATCTTTTGCAAATATTTTTTCCCATTCTGTAGGCTATCTTTTTGCTTTGCTTATGGTTTCCTTTGCTGTGCAAGAGATTATAAGTTTAATTAGGTCCAATTTGTTTCTTTTTGCTTTTATTTCTGTTGTTGGGTAGAATGCCCTAGGAGAACAGTGCTGAGATTTATGCCAGATAATGTTTTGCCTATGTTTTCTTCTAAGAGGTTTATAGTGTCTTATGTTTAAGTCTTAAAGGCATTTTGAGTTTATTTTTGTGTATGGTGTGAGGGAGTATTCTAAATCCATTGATTTACATGCAGCTGTCCAGTTCTCCCAACACCATTTGCTGAAGAGGCTTTCTTTACTCCATTGTTTGTTCTTGCCTCCATTGTCAAAGATTAATTGACCAAAATTTTGTGGGTTTATTTCTGGGCTTTCTATTCTTTTCCATTGATCCATATGCCTGCTTTTGTTCCAATACCATGCTGTTTTGATGAATGTAGCTCTGTAGTATTGTGTGAAGTCTGGGAGGGTTATTTCTCTAGCTTCATTCTTTTTCTTCAGACTGTCCTTTAGAGTAGAAAGAGAGGTAAAGAATTTCATAGAGAAGCAAGAATAAAAGAATTCAGCAATACTAAACTTATGCTAAAATAAATTTTGAAAAGTCTACTCTAAATAGAAAAGAAACAGGAAGCTATAGAAATGAGAAAACCATATTGGAAATGCAATAACTACAGTGAATTGCAAGAGAATAAACATGAAGATGTAAAAATAAATAAATAAAAATATAGAACATCAAAATTGTAACAGGTGGGAGACGGGAGTGAGAAAACATAGATTTTTTTCTCTCTCTCAAAGTCATTTTATGAGGCCAGAAACCAAAACTAGACCCTGATACAAAAATGAGTCCAAAGATGCAACAACAACAAAAAATTAATGGCCAGTATTCATGATGGCACATATACAAAAAATCATAACAGCATATTAATAAACCAAATTCAATAATCATTTAAAAGGATTATATACAGTAGGAAGCAGGATACATGCCAGGGATGCAAGGATGGTTCAGTATTCTCACATCAGTCAACATGATACACCACCTTAACGAAACAAAGGATAAAAATGACATGATCATCTCAATAGATGCAGACAAAGCATTTGACAAAATTCAATATATATGATGAATACTCTCAATAAAGTAGGTGTAGATGAAATATACTTAACATAATAAAGGTCATATATGACAAACCAATAGCTACCATTATACTGAACGGTTAAAAGCTGAAAGCTTTTTCTCTAAGTCAGGAACAAGACAAGGATGCCCAATCTTGCCCCTTTTATTCACCATAGAATTAGAAGCCCTAGCCATTGCCAACAGACAAGGGAAAGAAATAAAAGGCATTCAAATCGGAAGGGAAGAAGTAAAATTGTCACTATTTGCAGATGACATGAAACTATATATGTATGTATGTATATATATGTGTGTGTGTGTGTGTGTGTATATATATATAAAACTCTAAAGACTTCTTTAAAAAAAAACTGTTAGAACTAATAATTGTGTATCCTTCAAATTAACTGAATTAATTTAATATATAGAAACCTGTTGCATTTTATATACTAATAATAAACTATCAGAAAGAGAAATTAAGAAAATAATCCCATTTACTATCTCATCAAGAATAATAAAATATCTAGAAATAAATTTAACCAAGCAGATAAACAACCTGCACACTGAAAACTATAAGGCCTTAGTGAAAGAAATTGAAGATGACCCAAATAAGTGGAAATATGTACTACGCTCATGGCCTAGAAGAATTAATATTGTTAAAATGTCCACACTGCCCAAAGAAGTTTACAGATGCGATCCCTATCAAGATATCCATGGCATTTTTCATGGAACTAGAATAAATAATCCTAAAAATTTGTGTGGAACCACAGAAAATTCCAAATAGTCAAAGCAATCTTGAGAAAGATGAACAAAGCTGGAGGTATCATGTTCCTGATTTCAAACTATACTACAAAGCTACAGTAATCAAAACAGTATAGTACTGTCATGAAACAGACACACAGATCAATGGAACAGAATAAAGAACCTGGGAATAAACCCATTCTTATATGGTCAGTTAGTCTACAACCAAGGAGACAAGAGTATACAATGGAAAAAGATCTCAATAAATGATGTTAGGAAAATTGGATGAATATACATAAAAGAATGAAACTAGACCATTTTCTAATATCATACACAAAAATAAACTCAAAATGGGGTAAAGACCTAACTGTGAGACTTGAAACCATAAAGAAGAAAACATAAGAAGTACACTCTGTCATTGATCTTAGCAATGTTCTTTTGCATCTGTCTCTTCTGGGAAGGGCAACAAAAGCAAAAACAAACAAATGAGAACACACCGAACTAGAAAGCTCTTGCACAGTGAAGAAAACCGTTAACAAAACGGAAAGGCAACCTGCTGTATGGAAGAAAGTATTTGTAAATGACATGTCCTATAAAGGATAATATCCAAAATATATAAAGAACTCATACAACTCAATATCAAAAAAAATAAAATAAACAATCTCATCAAAAAATGGACAAAGAACCTGAATAGATATTTTTTTCCAAGGAAGACACACAGATGGACAACAGGCACATGAAAGATGCTCCGCATCACTTATCAGGGAAATGCAAATTAAACCCACAGTAACATATCACCTCACACCTGTCAGAATGGCTTTTATCAAAAAGGCAACAAATAACTAGTGCTGGCGAGGGTGTGGAGAAAGGGACCCCTCCAGTACCGTTGGTGGGAATGTAAATTTGTATAGCCACTATGGAAAACAATAGGGAGGAAATTATAATAAGCTAGAAATGGAGAAAAAGAAGTATGAAATTATTCTGCTCCAGAAAAATAAAGAAGTCAATCTCAATTCCTAAATTTATACTCCCTGGTTTCAGTCCTCCCTGAAGCTCAGATGTCTCCTGGTTTGGATTCTAAGGGAGGCTGTTGTACCCTTGTGTTGAATTTTCACCAACCTTGTTGACTGAGCTGGTGTGGTTTGTGAAGTACTATTCCTCACAGCTTAAGGCTTTGATGAAGGGCACTGTGAGGAAATCTCTGCTCACATTTCTCTTGTCTCCACTGTCTGTTTCATGTTTATTGCTGTCTTTGTGTTCAGTAAGCATCTCTATTCACTAGGCATTCATTTAACAGTATTTAGCTGAGTCTCCACCACAGGCCAACTGCTCATCTAAACATAGAGTAATAATGTTGAGCAAAAGCACAGTCCCTTATCTCCTGAACTGGAGATTTGGTGAGGAGAGTATATCCATTCATTCTACTCAATTATTGTGCAATAATGAATGGGGATAAGGGCAACAGGATAAAAGATTCTTTCTGCCAGTGTTTATACAAAGAAAATTTGTGAAGGCGCAGAATCGGGAGAGGCTTCTGTGAGCTGATATCCGAACAGTAGGATGGATGTGGAGAGAAGGGGAGGAGCTTGGAAATATTTTGAGAAAACGGAGGAGAAGCTCAGGCACAATTTCCCAAGTCACAGAGAAACCCAAACGATATGGGAACTCAGGTCAGACAAATAAGGCTGGAGCGAGAGTAAGCAGGAGATGAGCAGGCTGTTATGAGAAGGATATCCAGGACTAGACAACACAGTTAAGGGCATTGAAGATTTTGGGTTTTACCTAAGAAAAAATGGAATGCAATAGAAGGAATTATAAGCAAAGACTTGGCATCATATAATCACTTTAGTGTTGTGAAAATATTATTCTGACTGTAGTTTGAGACATAATTGATGAGGAATCAGATCGGATGTGGTGGACTAATTAATTGACAATTTTAGTATCCCCAGTCAAGCAGTGGCATTCGTTTTGACTGGGGCCTTGAATTTAGGTAATGGAAATGGGGAAATGTTTAGAAGCCAAATTAAAGTGATTTGGTCATGATTTGTATATAATAATACAAAAATGGTTGGTATTGTTAATGACCAGGAGGTTTATGGCTAATATAGCTAAATTGCGAGAGGTAACTCTTACTGAGATGTTCTGAAGTTGACCTGGTATGGAAGAAATGTGTGGTAGAGGGGTAGGTGGAGAAATATCCAGAGTTCACAATTAAATATGTTGAATTTTAAATACTTTTATGATTTGAGTCGGGAGCTAGTTAGACCTCCCGTAGACGTTTGGTAGAGATAGAGACGGAGGATTGTCAGTACACAGAGATGGTCATTGAAACCACGGGCAGGGATGAGATTACTAAGAATGAGCCTGAAAAGCATAGCATCCTGAGAATCTCTCAGAGAGCAGTTAGGTCATGAAGTCAAAGCAACAGGGTTCTCCAGGAAGAAGCTTGCCTAAAACACGTGCACTGCATTGTATGATACTGATCTTGCTGTTGGCCTTACTGAGAGCTCTTTCATGTAGCAACAAGGGCAGAGACTAACTTAGAAGGGGTGACAGAGACCAAGAGGTGCAAATAGGAGGTGGTAAATGTTGAATTTTCTTTTTGTTTTTTAAGTTTGCCTGTGAAGTGAAGGGGGTATTGTATTGCGGTGATAGAAGAAAGTGAACCTCTCTCTCCTCCAGTTGACTATACAATTTGATGTCAACTTTCTGAATACTCTGAGTACATGGCATTATAGTAGTCATTTTGATTAAACTTACTGAATGTAGTTACCACGTTAGAATATTTCCAAAAGATCTTTGCAAGTAATGCACCCAACAGGAAGTCAACCCCATGGTTCGTCTTACCCCATCCTTGAAACTGAGCCTGTCCCTGGGTCTCACTCCACTTCCAAGTCTGTCCCCTCCCTTACTGAGTTTTCAGGGCATTGCTCACACCATTTCACCTTAACTCATGATGGCACTCTGGAACAAAGTGACAGTATTCTCATAAATGCTTAACATAATGCCATCGTAAGCACTCAAAACAAACTTACTAACTTTAGTTACCTAATTTCACAGGCAAAAAGCAAATGCATTATTAGATTGTACACATCACCTAGAAAGTATTCACAGATATATAATAGGTGTGGTAGGTGTTAGGAATTAATAACATTGCTGAGGGTCTGATGTTAATGAATAGGCTGGTTTTCTAAAAAGTTTCCATCTCCCTTCTTTATATGTGTGTATAATAGATACAGGTTACTGATGATTGATTATAAAGACCAAGGATGCATTTAAATAAAGAACAAGGATACATTTAAATTATGTCAAATAACATAATGTAGTCCAAGGATACACATGTGTGGGGTCTCAGGAGAAATTAAAAAAACAGATATTCAGACAAGAAATAGGAGTGTGGGTATGGATTAAAGTCAGTGTTAGAAGCTTCAGCCATTGGAGTTCCTGGATCTTCTTTCTAGGCTTCCAATTCTTTAGTTACTATTTGTGCTTGTGTGTCTGCTCCCCAACTCACTTTTATTTTAGTTATCTTATTACCCAGTGTTCAGTGTGTATGTGTATTTTCTACTTCCTAGTTCTTTAAACGTAATTGTAGATTTCTGCTTTCTCATAAATTCTGACTTCATGTGACCCAAACAGAACCCTTCCAGGGTCTCTATTATGACCTTTTAACTTTTAGTGCAAATGGATATCTCCATCTTTCTTTTCACATTTGATAATTCAGATGCCAGAATGAGAGAATCTAATTGGTCCAGTTTATCATTTGGGGTGGTTTTTTTTGCCCCCTTTTCAACTGAAGTACAATCAGTTACAATGTGTCAATTTCTGATGTACAGCACAATGTGTCAGTCATGTATACACATACATTATTCATTTTCATATTCTTTTTCATTAGAGGATATTACAACATATTGAATATAGTTCCCTGTACTATACAGAAGAAATTGTTTTTTTACTCTGTTTTTATATATAGTGGCTAACATTTACAAATCTAGAACTCCCAAATTTATCCCTTCTCACCTCTTTTACCCCAGTAACCATAAGATTGTTTACTATGTGAGTTTGTTTCTGTTTTATAGATGAGTTCATTAGTGTCCTCTTTCTCTCTCTCTTTTTTTTTTAAGATTCCACATGAGTGATATCATATGGTATTTTTCTTACTCTTTCTGACTTACTTCACTTAGAATGACAATCTCCAGGACCATCCATGTTGCTGCAAATGGCATTATTTTATTCTTTTTTATGGCTGAGTAGTATTCCATTGTATAAATATACTATAGCTTCTTTATCCAGTCATCTGTTGATGGACATCTAGGTTGCTTCCATGTCTTGGCTACTATAAATAGTGCTGCTATGAACATTGGGTTGCAGGTGTCTTTTCGAATTAGCGTTCCCTCCGGATATCTGCCCAGGAGTGGGATTGCTGGATCATATGGTAAGTGTATTTTTAGTTTTTTGAGGAATCTCCATACTGTTTTCCATAATGGCTGTACCAAACTACACCAGCAGTGTAGGGGGGTTGGTTCCCTTTTCTCCACACCTTCTCCAGCATTTATCATTGGTGGACTTTTGAATGATGGCCATTCTAACTGGTGTGAGGTGATACCTCACTGTAGTCTTCATTTGCATTTCTCTGGTACTTAGTGACATTTTCATATGCCTATTGGCCATTTGTATGTCTTCATTGAAGAATTGCTTGTTTAGGTCTTCTACCCATTTTTGGATTGTGTTGTTTGTTTTTCTGTTACTAAGTTGTATCAGCTGTTTAAATGTTCTGGAAATTAAACCTTTGTCAGTAGCATCATTTGCAAATATTTTCTCCCATTCTGTAGGTTGTCATTTTGTTTTACTTATGGTTTCCTTTGCTTTGTAAAAGCTTATTGGTTTAATTAGATCCCATTTATTTATTTTTGCTTTTATTTCTATTGCCTGGGTAGACTGCTGTAGGAGAACATTGCTAAGGTTTATGTCTGAGAATGTTTTGCCTATGTTTTCTTCTAGGAGGTTTATAGTGCCTTGTCTTATATTTAAGTCTTTAAGCCATTTGGAGTTTATTTTTGTGTATGGTGTGAGGGAGTGTTCTAACTTCATTGATTTACATGCTGCTGTCTAGTTTTCCCAACACCACTAGCTGAAGAGACAGTCTTTTCTCCATTGTATATTCTTGCCTTCTCTGTCAAAGATTAATTGACTGTAGGTCTGTGAGGTTTTCTTCTGGGCTGTCTATTCTATTCCATTTATCCCTATGTCTGTTTTTGTTCCATTACCGTGCTGTTTTGATGACTATAGCCCTATAATATTGTCTGACGTCTGGGAAGGTTATTCCTCCAGCTTCATTCTTTGTCTTCAGTATTGCTTTGGCAATTCTGGGTCTTTTATGATTCTGTATAAATTTGGGGATTATTTGTTCTAGTTTGGTGAATAATGCCCTGGATAATTTGATAGGGATTGCATTAAATCTGTAGATTGTCTTGGGCAGTATGGCCATTTTAAAAATAATTATTCTTCTAATCCAAGAACACAGGATATCTTTCCATTTCTGCCTCATCTTTAATTTCCTTAATTAATGTTTTGTAGTTCTCTGTGTGCTAGATCTGTCCTCCTTGCTCATTTGTCTTAGAGGTGCAGATCCACAAAGACACCCATGGAGCAGAATGGTCCCCTCTGCCTGGGGCTGTAAACAGATCTCAGTCCAGGCTATGAAGTTTTAGAGCCCCCAGGTTCAGATTCAGGTTTCAACCCCACCTCCACCTAGGAGTTGTGCACCAGCCAATATGGTGGCTATGGTCAAGCCTGCCTCTCTTCTCATGAGAATGCTCCAGCAACGGTGCTGTAGGCCTGTGTATATGGTGGGTACGGCCCATCTGCATTGCGCCTCTCCTCATAACGTGAACCAGTGGGGTTGCTTTTATTATGGGACACCCAGGCTATTCTGTTCTGTACATATTCCCAGCCATGGAGCACAATACACTCCAGCCCCCTGAAGCTGCCTCTGTGCAGTTGGCCACAGCCCTCCACCAGGTTCAGGCAGCCAGTCCTGGCCCACACCATATGGCTTGTGTCTAGGGCTGGGGATCACAGGACTTTGTGCTGGTTTCTCTCAGTTCTGTCGGCCAAGTGGCTGCTGTGAACTCCTCTGAGCCTTGGAGGTTCCCCCTCCAACCTTGCTGACCTCTCCACTGGAGAGGGCGCATCCCAGCATAAGAGTGCTGTTCCTCCTGTGCCACTCACTCCCTGTGGGACAGGTCCCAGACTAATCTCCTTTTTCTTTTTTCTTTTTCTCCTACCAGATTTTGTGAGAAATTTTCTCTTTTGAAGTAGTGATGTTCTGTCAAAGTTGAGCAGATGATCTGAGTGAACGGGTGGGTCTGTGGATGTCTCTCTTGGTGTTTTCATGGGAGAGGATGAGCTAAGAGCATCCTTCTCCTCCATCATCTTTCCAGTTTATTATTTTGAGCCAAATCACAGTGTAGGATCTCTGCCATTCTATTGTTCAATTGCCATGAGACATATGGCAAACCCATTCTTTAGCAGCGCCATTGGCTGAGGAAACTTCATGTAGAAAAGTCTGTATACCAAGCAGATATTGTAGTTAATATTCATCATGCACAGTGCTCAAATACTTGTTGATACATTAGGTACTATAAACATATGGCCCATACTCAATTCCTCATTGTATATCAGAATCACTTGAAAACATTTTAGGGGCACTATTTTGAAGTCCTCAGCCTCAATGTTCTAAATTCAAAGTCTTTATAGGTTCAGTTTTGTAGAGTATAATTAAAAAGCCTCCCACATCATTCTGATTCTGCCTTTCAGTCATGTAGGGTAATTTCTTCTTGTTATAAGCAGTACCTGAGCTTTATCAATCATCACTCACTTTCCAGTTTTTTTTTGTTTTACAGAGAGTTTACCCTGTTTGTTAAAAATCGACTTGTGTCCATTACTGATTGCCTAGTTACAGACCTTTCAAGAAAGTATGTCTGTTTCTTCAGTGGTTCTAAACTAGGACATGCAAATTAATAAGCCTATAAAGGTCAAACTCGTAACTGAAGGAGTCCTCCTAGAAAATAATGGTGAGGGCTTTGGAAAACCAGAGAAGGCATTCTCCTAACAAGGCTGGTCACTGTATAGCTGTTCTCACACAAATATGGAGGACTGGTGTTGCCAGGGCTTAATTTTTTTTTAATTGAAGTATGGTTTATTTACAATGTTGTGTTAGTTTCTGGTGTACAGCCCAGTGATATATATGTATATATGTATTCATATAGATACATTCTTTTTCAGATTCTTTTTCATTATAGGTTATCACAAGATATTAAATACAGTTCCTTGTGCTATACAGTAAGCCCTTGTTGTTTACCTATTTTATATATAGTAGTTTGTATCTGCTAATCCCAAACTCCTAATTGATCTCCCCCCACCCTTTCCCCTTTGGTAACCTTAAGTTTTTTTCTATATCTGTCAATCTGTTTCTATTTTGTAAACAAGTTCATTTGTATCATTTTTTAGATTCCACATATAAGTGGTATCATATGATACTTATCTTTCTCTATTTGACTTACTTCATTTAGTATGATAATCTCTGGGTCTATGAAAGCTTCAGTTTTTGAAAGGAAGCTGAAAATACAGCTTTTTATAAAAACCTCTATAATTAACATATTGACAACTTTTCAAACAATTTACACACACGCACACGCACACGCACATATTATTGCTGGCCAACTCTATAACCGTATGAAAAGACATCATTGTATCATAGTTGTTCTTGGAGGGAGAATTCACTTTGAAGGAAAATACAAGATATTTTGGGTACAGATGGTGAGACCTGGAAGTCATAGTTTGTGAGAAGAAAGAAATAGATATATTGCTTTGCATTAAAAAGGGGAATTTGGGGTAAAGGAGAGTAGGAGAAAATGGGAACAAGAAGATGGCAACAATGTCATAATCTATCTAAAGCCTACAAAGAAATAGAGCTTCTGGTGGTGGGGTGAGGTCAAAGACTATCTTATTTAAATTTTGTTGTCATTTAATTCTCTCTCCCTCATCTTTCCAAACCTTTAATAAAGACCCCACCACACACAAATAATTTCCAAAACATTGTACAAAGGAAAATCAAGCAAAAGGAGCTGAGTCCCATGTCTAGATTTCAGCATCTAGTGGAGAGTGGGAATAAGCCAAGGGAACTGACATGTGTGGAGACAAGAATTTAGTTTCAACAACTGGAATCAATCCAAAGGGGATCATGAGAACCAAAGGCCCTGGGAGTTTGCTGAACTTGGGGACGATGCCATTGAACTCCTCAGAATTTGGCATAGATACCAAGAAACTACTCAGCCTGCAATGCTAAGTCATCCTAGGTGTGCTACTGGCTGTAATAATGCATTTCACATGACATTGTTCTTGGCTCTTTAAACAGCTTATAAAACTTATGCAAGACACAGTTTGGATATCCTTATCCTCTCCTCTTTAAAATCCAATACCAGGAACTAAATATGTACAATATTGACTCAAAGTTGAAGGATGCGGTGTAGACAGTGAAGGCCTTCCCCTTACCATGTAATGTTCTACGATGGTGAAAACAGCAGAGGAGGACAGAGAATCACAGCAGACTCTTTTATTGTGACAACTCAAACCAGGTCTTTAATGGTATGATCTTAAGCTAATAATCACATACTGGGAAGAGCAGTGAGAGATAGTGATTTTTATTACGAGGTGGTATTTTAAGAAAGATGCAGCAATTTTTAATTTGTGCTTTGTAGTGGAAGATTTTTAATAGAGACTGAATAAGAAAAAAGAATGTCTCTGATGTCCAAGTACTTATAATAGCAAATGCTGTGAGACACAGAAATGGGATGTGAAAGACAGGAGCAACCATCAGACTTGATACTGAAGTTCAAGGATGTGAATATTTGACTCTGCTACTTGCAGTCTGTCAACTGTAGGGAAATTGATTATTGACAGTCTTCTCTACAAAATCGTAAGATTTGTTCCTATTCTCTATGACATTTATGAAAATAACATGAAATAATTTCATTAAAGTTAATTTTGACAACTGTCAGTTACCACCAGTTGAATGAATTAATAAGGATCATTTTTGAGGACTCTAACTTAAAGAGTGTGTAAAGAAATGTTGCAACTTGCTTAATGATCATTCATCATGAAAGGAATTATTCCAACTCCTGATACTACCTCTTTAGAGCTGCAGCCTCTTTTCCTTTATAAAGTATAGGCCAAAGATATGCATTCCTTTATTACTCCTCCTTTTATTAAGTTCAGCAGTTAAGATCCACCTTATTCTCATGATATACTTGGAATCATCACATAGTTCATTTTTATAAGAATATTTACACTATTGTGTTTACATGATGCAGTGGGAGAAATTCTCATTTGGGGAACTGTTTTACCTCTTAATCTGTCTTCTCCATGAGGCATCCCAGAAGAATCAAAGAATATGTTCCCATATCCCTATCTTTGGCGGTGGTCTCATCAGAACATCACAACCACTTGCTAATGATCCATACCATCTTCTGGACTATTCATTACCTGCTTCTGGGATATTATTGTTCAAAAATACACATACAAGTGGAATATAAGTGTGCTGTTTGGAATTCTGACTTACCCAAATCCTTTGCCTCTGACGTGGCAGATCTCCTGCAATTAGGTTGTCTACTGTTTCGGGTCACTAAATTGAGATATGGTAAGAATTTCAACTGTAGACTTTTCCTAGTCATGGAACTTGGCTTCAGAAGTATTTTAAAGGGATTCTCACTTCTGTTACTGATTTCAGAGGATGATTGGGAAAGCTTTTCTCAAGCAGGCTACCTCCCCTTGCTTTGGACTTCCCAGGTATTATACTTTAAGCTAAACTTAAAATGAAATCCATGAACAACGTCAACTGAGGATCTGTGAAATAGTTAACATGTTTCAAAGATTGATATTTTTACAATACCTCTTGATAAATGACACCAATTAATGAAAGTAACTGTAAGTTGGTTATTTCTTATGATTATTACAAATTTTTCATGCACTACCATGCTCAAGCTCAATCTGACATCTGATGCAGCATCAGGTCACCTCAGTGATTTTTCTCCATGAATAAAAGCATAAATCAAGGCAATTTTAAAGTACAAATCACAGCAAATCATACGGAATTTGCCAGTTTAGTAGGATAAAAATGGTTGCCTCGGTAATCTCATATGCTTCAACCTAACATACCCAAACGTCTCAAAATGCTTTTTCTTTGTTCTTTTGCCTCCTAAGATCATCAACAGGCATCTCAATTTCATTCTCTTTTTCTAGAAGCTCTATCTAATTAAATTGACAAAGCACCTCATGAAGCTAGAATGATTTCTAAAAATTAGACAGAATATCTGTATTAAGTAATGAAAAATACCAAACATTTTCCCATTCTGGCTTCTTCTTTATTGTAAAGCTTTACTTTTTTATTAGAGCACAAATCTAGTTGAATACCTTATATAACATTTGAAAATCAATAAATTATCATCTCTTTCATGTGTATTTCACTTTCTCAGAGGAGCTCATCTCATAGATGTTGTCTTATTAATGTTCAAAGTTCTCCCAAAAAGTAGGTAGAGATTACTATGTTGAACAGCAGTAGAACTGTAGAGAGGAAAGGTGTGCTCCAGCTGACTGCTTCTCCGTTTGATCTTGACTTGAAAGAGACAGTACAAAGAAAAGCTAATAGCTGAAATTAAGGCTGATAGGATAGTTTAATAGATTTCTTTCTGATATTAATATAACATCCATGGGCCAGGGATCATGTCCATATCCCTAGTTTTTAAGAAGAATGCCTTATATGTAGAAATGGTAGGCTATTCATTGTCATGCTTCAATGTCATACATACTTCTTGTCATATTTGGATTATTTTACCGCAGCCTTAGGAAAATAGATGTAGCTAAACAATTGTAGAGCATTTATTCCTGAACTTACAATTTTGCATATTTTAAAAAATATGAATGTTGTTATTATTAAACATGAGTCCCTAACTCTTTTTTTAACAGATGAATAAACTGAAGTTTGGGAAGAAATAATTTGTCCGAAACAACATATAGCAATTGGCAAAGACAGGATTCGATTCTCTGTATGGCTTCTAAGTCCTATTTCTTTTCTCTGTAGGATACAGCATTCTCATTTTTTTAACTTTTAATATATTTTATTGAAATTAGTCAATTTACAATGTTGTGTCAACTTCTGGTGTACAGCACAATACTTCAGTCATATAGGAACATACATATATTTGTTTTCATTCTTTTTCACCATAAGTTACAACAAGATATTGAATATGGTTCCCTGTGCTATACAGTATAAACTTGTTATCTATTTTATATATATATATTAGTTAGTACATGCAAATCTTGAACTCCCAATTTATCCCTTCCCATGCCCTTTCCCCACCATTACCATAAATTTGTTTTCTATGTTTGTGAGTCTGTTTCTGTTTTGTTAAAAAGTTCATTTGTCTTTTTTTTTTTTTTTTCTAGATTCCACAATAAGTGGTATCATGTGGTATTCTTCTTTCTCTTTCTGGGTTACTTCACTTAGAATGATGTTCTCCAGGTTCATCCATGTTGCTGCAAATGGCATTATTTTATTATTTTTTATGGCTGAATAGTATTCCATTATAAATATACCCCAACTTCTTTATCCAGTCATCTGTCGATGGACATTTAGGTTGCTTCCATGTCTTGGCTATTGTAAGTAGTGCTGCTATGAACATTGGGGTGCATGTCTTTTTGAATTAAGGTTCCCTCTGGATATCTGGATATCTGGAGTGGGAAGACTGGGTCATATGACAAGTATATATTCCTAGTCTTTTGAGGACTCTCCATACTGTTTTCCACAGTGGCTGCACCAAACTGCATTTCCACCAGCAGTATAGGTGGTTTCCCTTTTCTCCACAGCCTCTCCAGCATTTGTCATTTGTGGACTTTTGAATGAAGGCCATTCTGCCTGGTGTGAGGTGATACCTCATTGTAGTTTTGATTTGCATTTCTCTAATAATTAGTGATATTGAGCATTTTTTCATGTGCCTATTGTTCATTTGTATGTCTTCCTTGGAGAATTGCTTGTTTAGGTCTTCTGCCCATTTTTGGATTGGGTTGTTCCTTGTTTTCTTATTAAGTTGTATGAGCTATTTACATATTCTGGAGATTAAGCCCTTGTCAGTCTCATCTTTTGCAAATATTTTTTCCCATTCTGTAGGCTGTCTTTTTGTTTTGCTTATGGTTTCCTTTGCTATGAAAAATCTTGTAAGTTTAATTAGGTTTCATTTGTTTATTTTTGTTTTTATTTCTATTACTTGGGTAGATTGCCATAGGACAACATTGCTGAGATTTATGTTGGGTAATATTTTGCCTATGTTTTCTTCTAAGAGGTTTATAGTGTCTTATGTTTAAGTCTTTAAGGCATTTTGAGTTTATTTTTGTGTAAAGTGTGAGAGAGTATTCTAAATTCATTGATTTACATGCAACTGTCCAGTTCTCCCAACACCATTTGTTGAAGAGACTATCTTTACTCCATTGTAAGTTCTTGCCTCCTTTGTCAAAGATTAACTGACTAAAATTTTATGGGTTTATTTCTGGGCTCTCTGTTCTGGTCCATTAATCCATATGTCTATTTTTTGTACCAATACCATGCTGTTTTGATGACTGTAGCTCTGTAGTATTGTCTTGAAGTCTGGGATGCTTATTCCCCCAGCTTCATTCTTTTTCTTCAGTAATGCTTTGGCAATTCTGGGTCTTTTGTGAATCCATACAAATTTTAGGATTATTTGTTCTAATTCTGTGAAATATGTCCTGGGTAATTTGATAGGGATTGCATTAACTCTGTAGATTGCTCTGGAAATTTTACCAATATTAATTCTTCCAATCCAAGAACATGAGATACCTTTCCATTTCTTTAAGTCATCTTTAATTTCCTCAAGCAGTGTTTTGTAGTTCTCTGCTTATAAGTCTTTCACTTCTTTGGTCAGATTTATTCCTAAGTATTTTGGTTTTTGGGATGCAATTTTAAAAGGATTGTTTCTTGCCTTTTCTTTTCTGATATTTAATTGTTACTGTAAAAAATGCCACTGATTTCTATATGTTAATCTTCTATCCTGCTACCTTGCTGAATTCTTTTATTAGCTCTAGCAGTTTTTGTGTGGAGACTTTAGGGTTTTTTATATATAGTATATCATCTACATACAATGATATTTTTACCTCTTGTCTTCCAGTTTGGATCCCTTTTATTTCTTTTTCTTGTCTTATTGCTATGACTAGGACTTCCCATACTATGTTGAATAGAAGTGGTGAGATTGGGGATCCTTGTCTTATTCCAGATTTTAGTGGAAAGGCTTTCATCTTTTCATCGTTGAGTATTATACTCGCTGTAGGTTTGTCACAAATAGTTTTATTATGTTGAGGTCTGCATTCTCATTTTTATTGTGATTTTTTTAACCTTCTTTTAAAATGTATTTTTTAATACAGATCCATTTTGTTGAATGTTTTTCATTCAATTGAGTTTTTATCAGATAGTCATCTTTTCTGCACTTCTTATATTACAGCTCTTACTAATAACTGATGTAGAGAAGAACACTTAAAACATTTAGAAAACACTCATTGGTCAAGAAAATTCTCTGGAACTTGGCAGAAATTTGCATAAAGTCCCAAAAAATGGAAAGATGATGCCTGTAATTTCTATAATTACAATCATCCTTCAATCCCATTATATACAGAGAACAAACATGACCAAATGAAACCAAAAATGGCATGAAGGAATGAGACAAGGGTCCTGAATGGAAGCAGGCTTGAGACTTTCTCTAGTTGGATGAAATCATAAGCAAATGACATGGAAGGGTGAGGAAGTGCCTCTTTATTCTGCATAGCACTACTGGAAGGGCCCCTCAAATGATGGTAAATATTTCCATTGGTCATGATGTTTGCAAATCAGTTACAACGTGGAACATTCAGGAAACCCAAGGGTAGGAAGGCCTGAGAGCTTGAAGCAGAGTCATGGTGCCTATATCTCTCACTGACACATAGTTTGGTTAAATTTACACAGAAATCTTGTAAGAATCTGCTGTGTTTTGTTGGCTACACACCCCGTGATCTGTTTACAAAGTAGCAAAGAGCTGTGAACAAAGTGTATGGGTTCATCCCTGGATTCCTTGAATTTGAACAGAAATTAGCACTAGAAAAGTAAAAGGGTTCTAGTTAACCAGCAAACACCAAAAGTGGATTCGATGTTTCTCTTTTCCATGTTCTAATACAGTCATACCTTGTGTTATTGTGCTTCATTTTCTTGTGCGTCTCAGATTTTTTTGTTTTTCGTTTTTTACAAATTGAAGTTTGTGGCAACCCTACCTTAAGCAAGTATATTGGCAACAGTTTTCAAACAGCATTTGCTTATTTCATGTTTCTGTGTGACATTTTAGTCATCTAGCACTATTTTACACTTTTTCTTTATTATTTGTTATGGTAATCTGTGATCTTTGATGTTACTACTGCAATTATTCTCGGGTACCATTGACTGTACCCATATAAGATGATGAACTTAACTGATAAATGTTAGATGTGTTCTGACTGCTCCGCCCACCAGTGTTTCCCCCATTTTTCTCCTTTCTTCCTCTCCTTCAGCTGCCCTATTCCCTGAGACACAATTGAAATTAGGCCAGTTAACAACCCTACAATGGCCTCTAAGTCTTCAATGAATCAAAGAGTTGCACATGTCTCACTTTAATTCAAAAGCTAGAAATGATTAACCTTAGTGGGGAAGACATACTGATGGCCAAGATAGGCTGAAAGCTAAACCTCTTTACTCTAGTTAGCCAGATTGTGAATGAAATGAAAAGCTCTTAAAGGAAATTAAAAATGTTACTCCAGTGAACATACGAATGATAAAAAAAAGAAAAAGTCTGATACAAAGAAAGGTTTAGTAGTCTTGATAGAAGATTGAACCACACACACTACCTTAAGCCAAAGCCTAATCCAGATCAAGGCCCTAACTCTTTTCAGTTTTATGAATCCTGAGAGGTGAGGAAACTGCATACGTTTGAAGCTAGCAGAGGTTGGTTCATGAAGGTTAAGGAAAGAAGATGTCTCTATAACATCAAAGTACCAGGTGAAGCTTCAAGGACTGATGTAGAAACTGTAGCAAGTTATCCTGAAGACCTACCTAAGATGAATAATGAAGGTGGCTAAACTAAATAACAGATCTCCATGTAGACAGAACAGCCCTCTACTGGAAGAAAATACCATCTAGGACTTTCATAGCCATAGAGGAAAAGTCAAGGCCTGGCTTCAAAGCTTCAAAGAAGAGGCTGCCTCACTTCTTAGGGGCTGATGGAGCTGGTGACTTGAGGTTGTAGCCAGTGCTCATTTGCCATTTCAAAAATCCTAGGGCCCTAAAAATTATGCTAAATCTACTCTGCCTGTGCTTTATGCGTGAAACAACAAAGCCTGGATGAGAGCACATATATTTACAACATGGTATACTGAATATTTTAGGCCCACTGTTGAGACCTCAAAAAAAAAAAAAAAAGATTCTGTTTGAAATATTACTGTTACTGACAATGCATTTGGTCACCCAAGAGCCCTGATGAAGATGTATAATGATAGTAATGTTGTTTTCATGCCAACAAACACAACATCCATTCTGTAGCCTATGGATCAAGGAGTAACATAGATTTTCAAGGTTTATTATGTAAAAAATACATTTGGGCTACAGCTGCTATAACTCATGATGCCTCTGAAGGATCTAGGCATAGTAAATTGAAAACACTCTGGAAAAGATTTACCATGCTAGATGCCATAAAGAATATTTGTGATTCATGAGAAGAGGTCAGAATATTGACATTAACAAGCATTTGGAAGAAGTTGATTCCAACTCTCAGGGATGAATTTGTCAGCTTCAAGACTTCAGTGGAGGAAGTAACTGCAGATGTGGTAGAAATAGCAAGAGAAGTAGAATTAGAAGTGGAGCCTGAAGATGTGACCGAATTGTTGGAATCTCATGATTAAAAACTTAATATATGAGGGGTTGCTTTTTAAGGATGAGCAAAGGAAGTGGTTTCTTGAGATGGAATCTACTCCTGATGAAGATTCTGTGAAGATTGTTTAAATGACAGCAGAGTAGATTTAGACTTTGACATAAACTTGGCTGATAAAGCAGAGGTAGGGTTTGAGAGGGTTGACTCCAATTTTGAAAGAAGTTCTAGTGCGGGTAAAATGCTATCAAACAGCATTGCATGCTACATACAGAAAGGTCATTTGTGAAAGGAAAAGTCAATCTATGCCACAAACTTCATTGTTGCCTTATTTTAAGAAATTGCCACAGCCACCTCAACCTTCAGCAACCACCACCCTGAGCAGTCAGCAGCCCTCAACATCGAGGCAAGACCTTCCACCAACAAAAAAAGACTATGACTTGCTGAAGGATCAGATGATGGCTAACATTTTTTAGCAATAAAGTATTTTAATAAGATATATAAATTTTTCAGATATAATGCTCTTGCACACTTTAATAGAGTACAGTATAGTGCAAACATAACTTTTATATGAACGGGGAAGCCAGAAATTCCTGTGACTAGTCTTACTACAATATTCACTTTATTGTGGTGGTCTGAAGTTGAACCCGTGATATCTCTGAGGTATGCCTGTAACCACAATTTTTATGCAGCAGTTAAAGTACTTTTTCTCCTATAAATTGACAACTATTCTCAGTAATTCATTTGTAATCTCCATCATAGTTTGAAGAAAGGAAAATGTCACAGGAGCAGACTGGTGAATCTTAGTATTTATTTGCTCATTTTTATGACTGTGTCTAATATTTAAACATTAAGAAGTATTCTTTGCAGAACTATGGCAAAAGTATATGTAAATAGAAATAAATAAACATGAACATAACTGGATTAAAAGGTAAAACATGAGAACAAAGTCTTTCAAAATCAAGTCAATGAAAATATCGGTATCTGAAGTGGTTCCACATGCATGAGTCAGACATTTGATGGATGTGGCAACCACTGTGTATTGTTACGTTGGGTAGGAAGTAAATAGTCTATCTAGGCACCCTCAGTCCTAAAAATGCCTGCGTCTCTATTACCTAATGTGCTGGTGCATAAGTAGGGACATGTTTGGGAGAGTCTGAACAAGTGAATTGCAAAGTTGATAATGATGCAGTCTCTGGTTTTGTGGGCTGAGTAGCCTGTGGCATTTTATTTGATCACTAGATCTGTACCTCTGTGATCTCTCCTCAGATATAGCTGAGCAGACATTACACAGTAATAATCTCTCATACATATTGAATCATTGTGATTATCCGAAAATACCAGTGCCTGCATCCACCATCCTGAGACTCTGATTCAGTTGGTCTTGGATGAGACATGGGTATCAGTACTTTTAAAAAAAATCTCTCGAAGTTATGCAACTGTGCAGCCAGGGTTAGGAACCACTGGTGTTTAGACCAAGTTGCCTCTGCTAACCAATTTAAAGTTCATGAGCATCACCTATAAGCAGGAGGTAGTCATCACTGAGGACTTATTTCCAGCAGTAATCCAAGTAGACCCAGTCTTTTAGTCATGCTGATTTTACAATAGTGGCCATATTTATTAGGATAGACTTAATATAATAAGACTTGCCATCTGAGCCTACTTATTTAACAAACATATACTGAGTGCTTACTTTGTGTAGGCAGTGTCCTGGAAGTGGGAACAAGGTCAAGAGCAAGGTAGACAAGGTTCCTACTGTAATGGAAGAGACTCTCCCTCTCCATACCAAAGCACTAAAATTAAGTAAATACACAAAAACCAGTGCACAGTGGGAATATATAATGTAGATCAGAGACTCAGGACAAGCTTCGCAGAGGGAAGACTTTGGAGGGACAGGGGTAGAGAGAGAACTCTAGGGAGAGTGAATGTAAATGAAAAGGACCAAGAGTGGCAAAGAGCTTTTGAGGTTGGGGAACTGAAAGGTCACTGTGGTTGGAATATAATGAGTGGAGGAGTGGACTGGTTTTAGCTGAAACTGATGTATATATGTTCAGATCATGGAGGATGGGGATCTATTATTTTTAAAAGAGTCAACCTCCTGAACAGTGTCAGTTTTGTCCAATTTTTCCATTATCTCCATTCAGTTCTCTCTATATCCCTTGCCATTAGCCTAGTCAAAGCCACTACCTCTCTCTCTTTGTTACACCTGCTTACTCCCTTACTGAAAAGAGCATAATACTTTAAAGGTAAATAAAACTTTAATTGTGTCACACTACTGCTACTGCTTAAAACCTTACCATAATTTTCCAATGACCAGGAAAATGTCCCCAGCACACTGTTAACACACTCTCCACTCTCATATCATGTTGTGGCTTGTCACTATCCCACCTTGCCCTAGCCATACTGCATTTATTTCAGTTGTTCCAATTTGCCAGACTCTCACACAGGTTTTCTCCTTTGCCTGCATATCATGTGTGATTTACCCTGGTCATCTGAGAACTCAGATATATAATTGTTTATTTTTCCCCCAGTGGACTCTAAACCCACATGTATCCTAAGCTCCCAGCATACAAACTGGTCCATATGTATTGAATTAACCTATAAGAGAAAGAGTAATTGCACTGATATCCTCTACTAAAAAGTCATGCACTTGTCAAAAGAATGATTTTTTCTTTAAATAATTTCCATCAGAAACCTGTAGTCTTTAATAGCACCAAATGGTCAATTTTATTCCTCATGTAAAAAATACTTTGATTCAATAAATAACCTGTCATATTATTGTGTCAAAAACTGAGGGATTTTTCTAGACTTTGAAAGAGATCAGATAAGCGACAGGTAATGAGCAGAGTATGCTGTGAGCACAGCCCTCTGAGCACAGAGCTAGTCATTTCCCACTCACAACACTTAGACACTTCCACAACTCTGACACATCTTACCACAAAACCACATGCTCCTCCAATTGCTTGACAGAAGTTCAACTTGAAAAGGTTTCTTTCAGTGTATATTTTCTTTAGGTTTCCAGTTAGTGATAGAAGTAAAGGCTGTCACAGCCGGTGTGGGCTTGGCACTCAAGGTACTTAGGGATCCAAACAAAGGAACAGGGGAGTCCATCCATGGAAGATGGGCATAAAATAGGAACCATCCATGAAGAGTCAGAAAAAAGGACAACTTGTATGGCTGTTCCCTGTGATGCAGATTCAGCTGTCCTTGGAGCACCTAGATGACCCCCTGTCTGGTCTCTTTTCCAAAGGGAATGACCTGGTAGGCGAGGCCAGACAATGATATTTGCTAAGTAGTAGAAATGCTCAAAGCTTTAAGTGTGAGGTGAACTATGTTTTGAGGGAGTTCGTTTGGAGGAAGATTGGATTCTAGTAGCAGCTAAGCTGTGGGAGAATGTGAGATAGACTCTTTGGAAGGCATCTGGACCACTTAGGTTATAAAGTGTTCAAAGCAATGCTTTATTTCCACAGATTGCTGGGGTATAGTTGGAAATCAGGCAAATGAAATAATGAAAATTGGGTGATGGTAGTGGGGGAGAGTGATGTCAGGTGAAGAGCCAGCCCAGCTGGCAGACAGGCACATTGGAGTCCCACAGACAGGGCTCATATGCTTAAGGCTGAAAGTTCAAGGCTACCCTCATCGGTAATAGAGACAAAGCTGCAATCAGCTGCCATGCTGGCTAAAGATTGTGGCACAGGACCTGAGAGGACCAAAGCCTGTTGCCTGAGAGGATTTTCAATAGTTGTTAAGGACAACCAGGAAAGTAATTATGGGATAGGGGAAGTTGCCTTACCAGTTCTTTTCATTTGATTTTGCTGCCTTGATGCACCATTCTGACAGCCCAGGTTAACTTCTCCCAAGTAAGTTCTCCAGTGCAGCATTTCACATTTCTCATGCATCCTTCTCTCTGCTGAAATATTTGCATTCAACAGATGCCTCTGTGCTGTGTTTTTAACGGAATGACACTAAAAAATGCAGTCCCTGTGGCAAGGAACAGAGGAGAAAAATTGGGGGAAAAGAGGTTGCCTGATGTTAAGAACAGACCTTCTAGAACACGATTGCCTGAATGTGTATCCTTACTAACTGCAGGATCATGTTAACCTCTCTGTAGCCTCAATTTCCTTATCTGTATGATGGGAACAGTAACAGTAGCACCTACCTTGTTAGGTTGTCAAGACTGAATGTGAGAAAAGAGACAACATACCGGGAATAGTGCTCAGTACAAAACAGCAAGAAATCTCAGCAATGATTGATTTTGACACTCCTCAAATCATGGCATTACAGTAGCTCTCTAGTCATCAGTGTGAGATGAGAGATCAGACCTAAAATATGTAAACACATCTGGAACACCCAAACCTATATAACTCTGTCTTTGAACTCCACATCATGGGAAGAGCAGTTAAAATGTCTGAAATATTGTTGCTCAACTACCTATAAATGTGTCTTACAAGGAGGCACTTCCACTCTTTAGGTGGAGCGAAGCCTCCAATAATGACCTGACAATAATAGCATTTATTGCTAAACCCTTATCTTGTGTCTCATCTTCCCTTTCAAGTACAATAGTACTTGAAAAAAATTGTTCTGTTTTAAAAAATAAAACATAGTATAACTTGTTTTTCTTAATTTGGCCCGCATTTTTCCTTCTTGTTTTTAAACTGAAGTATAGTCAGTTATAATATGTCAGTTTCTGTGTACAGCATAATGTCCCAGTCATGCACATATATACATATATTCATTTCATTTTCTTTTTTATTAAAGTTATTACAAAATATTGTGAGGCTTTCTTTACATGTGTGACAAATGTACACTAGAGTTAGTGCACTTTGACCTGATCAGTAGAAGGTAAATTGTTTTCATAATTAGACTTAAATAAAACAGAATAATCAATGAGTGAATGGCTAAAAAATTCTAGCCTTTTAGTTGTTTGGTTTTTACCAAGTTGTATGCACAATGAGATCTGAGATTATAATTCTTGAATAAATCACATTTTTAAACCCATACCTTTAATTTGTCCCACCTTCTCCTTCACTTTTGGTAATCATGTTTGTTTTCCATGTGAGTCTGTTTGTTTCTTATGTCCATCATTTATATTATTTTTTAGATTCTATATATGAGTGATACATGTTATTTGTCTGTCTGATTTATTATACTAAGCATAACATTCTCTAGATCTTTCCAGGTTGCTGCAAATGTCAATATTTCATTCCTTTTTATGGCTAAGTAATATTCCATTGTTTATATATGCCACATCTTAAGTCAATCATCTATTGATGGGTACTTGGATTGCCTCCATTGCCATAAATAGTGCTGCTACGAATATTGGGATGCATTTATCTTTTCAAATTAGTCTTTTTGCTTTTTCAAGGTCAATACTCAGGAGTGGAATTGCTGGGGTCATGTAGTAGTTCTATTTTTAGATTTTTAAGGAACCTCTATATCATGTTCCATGGTGACTACACCAATTTGCACTCCCTCTAACAGTGTGGGAGGGTTCCTTTTTGCCACACCTTCTCCAGCATCTGCTATTTGTAGACTTTTTGCTAATGGCCATTCTGGCAGGTGTGAGGTGGTACCTCATTGTGGTTTTGATTTGCATTTCCCTAATAATTATTGATATTGAGCTTTTTTTCATGTGCCTGTTAGCCATCTGTATGTTATCTTTGGAAGAATGTCTATTCAGGTTTTCTGCCCCCTTTTTAATTGAGTTGTTTGTTTTTTGATACTGAGTTGTAAGCACTGTTTGTATATTTGGTTTTTTTTAACATTTTTTACTGATTTATAATCATTTTACAATGTTGAGTCAAATTCCAGTGTACAGCACAATTTTTCAGTTATACATGAACATATATTTATTCATTGTCACATTTTTTTCCTCTGTGAGCTACCATAAGATTTTGTGTATATTTCCCTGTGCTATACAGTATAATCTTGTTTATCTATTCTACAATTTTGAAATCCCATCTATCCCTTCCCACCCTCTGCCCCCTTGGCAACCACAAGTTTGTATTCTATGTCTATGAGTCTATTTCTGTTTTGTATTTACACTTTGTTTTTTTTTGTTGTTGTTGTTGTTGTTTTTGGTTTTATTTTTTAGATTCCACATATGAGCGATCTCATATGGTATTTTTCTTTCTCTTTCTGGCTAACTTCACTTAGAGTGACATTCTCCAGGAGCATCCATGTTGCTGCAAATGGAGTTATGTTGTCAGTTTTTATGGCTGAGTAGTATTCCATTGTATAAATATACCACCTCTTCTTTATCCAGTCACCTGTTGATGGACATTTAGGCTGTTTCCATGTTTTGGCTATTGTAAATAGTGCTGCTGTGAACATTGGGGTGCAGGTGTCATCCTGAAGAAAGGGTTCCTTCTGGATATAAGCCCAGGAGTGGGATTCCTGGGTCATACGGTAAGTCTATTCCTAGTCTTTTGAGGAATCTCCACACTGTTTTCCAAAGTGGCAGCACCAAACTGCATTCCCACCAGCAGTGTAGGAGGGTTCCCCTTTCTCCACAGCCTCTCCAGCATTTGTCATTTGTGGATTTTTGAATGACGGCCATTCTGACTGGTGTGAGGTGATACCTCATTGTAGTTTTGATTTGCATTTCTCTGATAATTAGTGATATTGAGCATTGTTTGTATATTTGGATATTAACCCTTGTTGCATCATTTGCATTATTCCCATTTTTGTATGTTGTCTTTTCATTGTTTTGATGGTTCCCTTTGTTGTGCAAAAGCTTTTAAGTTTGATTATTTGTTAATTTTTGCTTTTATTTATTTTGCCTTGGGAGATCTAACAAATACTGCTACAATTTATGTCAAAGAGTGTTTTTTCTATGTTCTCTTCTAGGAGTTTTATGGTGTCATGTCTTACATTTAGGTCTTTAAACCATTTTGAGTTTACTTACATATATGGTGTGAGGAAATATTCTAATTTCATTATTTCACGTGTAGCTGTCCACCTTTCCCAGCGCCACTTGAAGAGACTGTCTTTTCTTTGCTGTATATTTTTTATCCCTATGTCTTAGATTAATTGAATGTATGTGTATGGCTTTAATTCTGGGCTCTCTATTCTTTTCCATTGACTTATGGATATGTTTTTGTGCCAATACCGTGTTGTTTTGATTATTGTAGCTCTGCAGTATATACAGTCTAATATCTGGGAATGTGATTCCTCTAGAATGTGATTGTTCTTTTTTCTCAGATTGCTTTGACAATTTGGGGCCTTTTTTTGGTTCCATATAAGTCTTAGGATTATTTGTTCTATTTTTGTGAAAAAGGTACTGGGTATTTTGATAAAAATCACATTGAATCTGTAGATTGCTTTGGGTAGTATAGCCATTTTAATAATATTGATTCTTCTAACCCAAGAGCACAGGATATCTTTCCATTTCCTTGAATCATCTTCAGTTTCCTGCATCAAAGTTTTATAGTTTCCAACGTATTGGTCTTTCACCTCCTTGGTTAAATTTATTCCTAGATGTTTTATTTTTTGATGCAATTTAAAATGGGATTATGTTTTTACTCTCTTATATTTCATTGTTACTGTATAGAAATTCAGCAGATTGCTGTATATTAGTCTTGTATCTTGCAAGCTTGCTGAATTCATTTATTAGTTCTAATAGATTTCCGATGGAGACTTTAGGGTTCTCTATAGAGAGTCTCATATCATCTGCAAATAGCGACAGTTTTATATCTTCCCTTTTAATTTGGATAAATTTTATTTTTTTCTTCTCTGATTACTGTGGCTAGGACTGCCAATACTATATTAAGTAGAAGCAGTAAGAGTGGGCATCCTTGTCTTGTTTCTGAATTCAGCAGGAAGGCTTTCAGCTTTGCACCATTTGGTATTATGCTGGCTCTCGATTTGTTGTAAATGGCCTTCATTATTGTGAGATATGTTCCTTCTGTACCCACTTTGATGAGAGTTTTTATTACAAGTGGATGTTGAATTTTGTCGAATGCTTTTTTCTATGTCTACTGAGATGATCAGATGGTTTTTGTCCTTCCTTTTGTTAACGTGGTATATCACATTGATTGATTTGCATCTGTTTAGCTCACCTTGTGACCTTTGAATAAAAATCCAGCTTGATCATGGTGTATAATCCTTTTTATGTATGGTTGGAATTGGTTTGCTAATATTTTGTTGAGGATTTTTGCATCCATATTCATCAAAGATGTTGGCCAGTAATTTTCTTTTTCTTGTAATGTTTTTGTCTGGTTTGGTATCAGGGTACTGGTGGCCTTGAATGAATGAATTTGGGAGTGTTCCCTTCTCTTTAGTGTTTTGGAATAGTTTGAGAAAGATAGGAATAAGTTTTGATTTTTATGTGTGGAAGAATTTCCCAGTGAAGATGCCGAGTCCTGGAATTTTGTTTGTAGGGAGGTTTTTTGTGTTTTGTTTTGTTTTGTTTTTTACTGATTTTATTTCACTTTTAGTGATCACTCTTTTAAAATTGGTGTTTTGGGGGGTTTGTTTTAACTCAGTTTTGGCAGGCTATAAATTTCCAGATATAAATTGGCCTTTTTTTCCTAGGTTGTCCAATTTGTTGGTATATAACTCTTCATAATATTCTCTTATTTTGTGTCACTGTGGTATTGGTTTTATTTCTCCTCTTTTATTTCTTATTTTGTTTATTTGGGTCCTCCCTCCTTTCTTCTTGATAAGCTTGGCTAAAGGTTTGTCAATTTTGCTTATCTTTTCAAAAAAAACAGCTCTTGGTTTCATCTTTTATATTGTTAATCTCTATTTTATTTAATTCTTCTCTGATCTTAATTATTTCCTTTCTTCTGCTAACTGTGGGCTTTGTTCTTCTTTTTCTAATTCCTTTAGATGGTAGGTTAGGTTGTTTATTTGAGATTTTTCTTGTTTCTTGAGGAAGGCCTGTATTGCCATGAACTTCCTTCTCAGAACTGCTTTTGCTGCATCCCATAGAGTTTGTAAAGTTGCGTTGTCATTATCATTTGTTGCAAGGTTAAGTTCTAATTTCTTCTTAGACTCTATTATTGAATCATTAGTTTTTTACTAGCGTGTTATCTAGTCTTCATGTGTTTTTCCCCCCATTTTTATTTCTGTAGTTGATTTTTAGTTTCATACTGTTCTGGTTAGAAAAGATGCTTGATATAATTTTTATCCTCTTAAATTGTTAAGGCTTGTTTTGTGACCTAGTATGTGGCCTCTATGGAGAATGTTTCATGCATGCTTGAAAAGAATTTGTATTCTGCTCCTTTTGAATATATTGCCCTGTAGGTGTCAAATTAAGTTCAACTGGTGTATTGTGTCATTTAGAACCTCTGTTGCCTTATTAATTTTCTGTTTGTATGATCTGTCATTGATGTCAGTGGAGTGTTAAACTTTTCTACTACTATTGTGTTATTGTTCATTTTTCCTTTTATGTCTATTAGTATTTGCTTTATATATCTAGATGCTCTTGTTTTTGGTATGTATCTGTTAACCAGTGTTATACTCCCTTCTTGTATTTATTCCTTTATCAATATATAATACCCTTGTTTGTCTTCATGGACTTTGTTTTAAAGTCTATTTTATCTGATATGAGTATTGCTACCTCACTTTTTTGTCACTTCCATTTGCCTGAAATAATCTTTTTCTAGCCCTTCATTTTCAGTCAGTGTGTGGATTTCACCCTGATGTGAATCTTTTGTAGGCGGCATTTTGCAGGTTCTTGGGTTTTGTCTTTATTTAAAAATTTTTTTTTATTATCCAGTCAGCCACTCTGTCTTTTGATGAGCATTTAGTCCATAGACATTTATAGTAATTATTAATATATGTGTACTTCTTGTCATTTTATTCCTTTTTTTCCAGTTGTTTTTGTAGTTCTTCGTTCAGTTCTTGTTTTTCTTAGTGTAGTGTGATGATTTTCTTTTGTAGTTTGCTTAAGTTCTTTTCTTTCTGTTTTTTGTGAATCTATTGTTGGTTTTTAATTTGTGATTACCATGGGGTTCATATTTTACTATAACTATATGCTTGCTTTAAACTGATAATTTAAGTTCAAACACATTTTAAAAGATCTACATTTTTTACTTTTCTTCCCCACATTTTGTGATTCTGATGTCGTTTTCCATCTTCATGCTTATCCTTTTACTGTTTATTGTCACTTTTACATTTTATTTTGTTTTTTAATCTACATACTGGTTTATTCAAGTGATCTTAAATTCTTACTGTATACTTGCCTTTCTTATTGGGATTTTCCCATTCCTATAGTTTCTTGCTTCTTTTCCATATAGAGAAACACTTCAATATTTCTTTTAAAATAGGTTTAATATTACTTAATTTTTTTAAGTTTTTGCTTTTCCAAGAAAAGTTTTCTCTCTTTCTATTCTAAATGATAATCTTACTTGTAGAGCATCCTGGGTTGCATATTTTCCTGCATATTTTCCCTTTCAGTACTTGTCTGTAGAGAAATCAGTTGCCGGCTTTATAGGGTTCCCTTATAAATGACTGTTTTCCTCTTGCTGCCTTTGAAATTCTCTCTTTAAATCTGCCATCTTAATTATGATGTGTCTTGGTGTGGCTCTGGTTAGGTTCATCTTATTTGGGACTCTCTGAGCTTCCTGTACCTGAATCTGTTTTCTTCTTTAGATTTGGGAAGTTTTAAGCCATAATTTTTTCAAATACATCTGTGAATCCCATCTCTCTTTCTTCTCCTTCTGGACCCTATTATGCATAACTTGGCACATTTTATCCCATAGATCACATATGTTGCTTTTATCTTTTTTTCCTTTGTTTATCTGTCTGCTGTTCTGATTGGATGATTTCCATTATTCTATCTTCCAGATCACTTATTTTTTCTTTATGAATTAGTTGGCTCTTCATTGCTTCTAGATTGCATTTTATCTTGGAAATTGAATTATCTATTTTTTTATTGGGTCAATTTTACAATTTCTATTTTCTTGTTACAATGATTTGCATTTATATTACTAATCTTAGCATTTTTATTAACTCTTTTTTGAACTCGGTGACTGGCAAACTGATCTGTTTCATTATTTAGTCTTTCAGGGTTTTTCTCTTGCTCTTTTAATTAGGAATAATTCCTCTGCCTTTCTATTTTACCTAACTTTCTCTGTCTGTATGAATTTAGGAGAAACAGTTATCCTTGGGGGTCTTGAAGGGGTAATTTTATGTGGGAGCATCCCTAATGTAGACTGTGTGTGTCCAGTGTCTTTGGTGCAGGGGCTAGTTTTTTTTTTTTTTTTTTTCAATTGAGTTATAGTCAGTTTACAATGCTGTGTCAAATTCCAGTGTAGAGCACAATTTCAGTTATACATGAACATACATATTTTCATTTTCACATTCTTTTTCACTGTGAGCTACTAGAAGATCTTATATATACTTCCCTGTGCTATACAGTATAAACTTGTTTATCTATTCTATATATACCTGTCAGTATCTACAAATTTCAAACTCCCAGTGTGTCCTTTCCCATCCCCTACCCCCCAGCAAGCACAAGTTTGTATTATATGTCTATGAGTCTGTTTCTGTTTTATATTTAAGTTCGTTTGTCGTCGTTGTTGTCTTCTTTTTTTTTTTTTAAGATTCTACATATGAGCAATTTTGTATGGTATTTTTCTTTCTCTTTCTGGCTTACTTCACTTAGAATGACATTCTCCAGGGACATCTATGTTGCTGCAAATAGCATTATGTTGTCTTTTTTTGGCTGAATAGTATTCCATTGTATAAATATATCACATCTTCTTTGTCCAGTCACATGTTGATGGACATTTAAGCTGTTTCCATGTCTTGGTGATTGTAAATAGAGCTGCTATGAATATTGGGGTGCAGGTGTCATCCTGAAGTAGGGTTCCTTCTGGATATATGCCCAGGAGTGGGATTACTGCATCATATGGTATAGTCTATTCCTAGTCTTTGGAGGAATCTCCATACTGTTTTCCACAATGGCTGTACCAAACTGTATTCCCACCAGCAGTGTAGGAGGGTTCCCCTTTCTCCACAGCCTCTCCAGCATTTGTCATTTGTGGATTTTTGAATGAAGGCCATTCTGACTGGTGTGAGTGATACCTCATTGTAGTTTTGATTTGCATTTCTCTGATAATTAGTGATACTGAGCATTTTTTCATGTGCCTTTTGATCATTCGTATGTCTTCCTTGGAGAATTGCTTGTTTAGGTCTTCTGCCCATTTTTGGATTGGGTTGTTTATTTTTTTCTTATTGAGTCATATGAGCTGCTTATATATTCTGAAGACCAAGCCTTTGTCGGTTTCATTTGCAAAAATTTTCTCCCATTCCATAGGTTGTCTTTTTGTTTTACTTATGGTTTCCTTTGCTGTGCAGAAGCTTGTAAGTTTCATTAGGTCCCATTTGTTTATTCTTGCTTTTACTTCTTCTAGGAGAAAATTTTTGAGATGTATGTCAGATAATGTTTTGCCTATGTTTTCCTCTAGGAGGTTTATTGTATCTTGTCTTATGTTTAAATCTTTGATCCATTTAGAATTGATTTTTATATATGGTGTAAGGGAGTGTTCTAGCTTCATTGTTTTACATGCTGCCGTCCAGTTTTCCGAACACCATTTGCTGAAGAGACTGTCTTTATTCCATTGTATATTTTTGCCTCCTTTGTCGAATTTTAGTTGACCAAAAGTTTGTGGGTTCATTTCTGGGCTCTCTATTCTGTTCCATTGGTCTATATGTCTGTTTTTGTACCAATACCATGCTGTCTTGATGACTGTAGCTCTATAGGATTGTCTGAAGCCTGGGAGAGTTATTCCTCCAGCCTCTTTCTTTCTCTTCAGTAATGCTTTGGCAATTCTAGGTCTTTGATGGTTCCAAATAAATTTTATTATGATTTGTTCTAGTTCTGTGAAATATGTCCTGGGTAATTTGATAGGGATTGCATTAAATCTGTAGATTGCCTTGGGCAGTGTGACCATTTAACAATATTGATTCTTCCAATCCAAGAGCATGGGATATCTTTCCATTTTTTAAAGTCTTCTTTAATTTCCTTCATCAATGGTTTATAGTTTTCTGTGTATAATTCACCTCCTTGGTTAGATTTATTCCCAGATATTTTATTTGGGCGCTATTTTAAAGGGGATTGTTTCTTTACTTTCTTTTTCTGTTGATTCATCGTTAGTGTAAAGAAATGCAACTGATTTTTGAATGTTAATCTTGTAACCTGCTACCTTGCTGAATTCTTTAATCAGCTCTAGTAGTTTTTGTGTGGACCTTTTAGGGTTTTCTATATATAGTAACATGTCAGCATATAGTGACACTTTTACCTCTTTTTTTTTCAATTTGGATCCCTTTTATTTCTTTCTCTTGCCTGATTGCTGTCGCTTGGACTTCCAAGACTGTTGAATAGGAGTGGTGAGAGTGGACAGCCTTGTCTTCTCCCAGATTTTATGGTGCAAGGGCTAGTTTTGATATGGACTCCAGCCACATCTTTCCTCAGAACATACTGGTTGCTATCACCTTGGTAGGCTGTGTGGTTGGTGCTGGAGGCTGTAAATCCTGCACAGGTGTGAGGCGGGATTTCACCTATGTTTAGTGGCTGTCACTGCCCTGTCAGGAGCAAGGTGTGTTCTCCTGTTGCTTGAGCAGAAACCCTGAGAGTTGGGCTCAAGCTGACTCTGGTCCCTTACAGTGCGTATTTTGCCCCAAAGGAGGGGAGTACTGAAGTGAGACTGTGCACTCACAGAGGTCAAACTCATTGCCTGTGTAAGTATCCGTGGTTCTGCTCAGATGCAGCCCAAGTTTGGGTCCCTTCCCTTGTTATGGTTGTCCCAGATCTCGAGCCAGTTTGCGGTGTGAAGTGCTTGGGGCAGGAGCATTCCCTAGGCTGGGGCTGGGGGTCAGAGTGTTGTGGCTGGAGGGGCTGAAGTGGCTGTGCTGCTGTAAGGGATCTGGGCTACATATGTGGCATTGGTTGAGCTAGTGCCAACACTGGCTGTCACCATTCTGTCCAGACCACACCCCAGAACCCTCTGCATCCCTAGAATGAATCTTCTCCCAAAATGTGTCTGTGCCAGATCCAGTGCCAAACTGTGGCCTGGAGGAGGTGGGGCCAGAGCCTTCACCCCACTGGGAGCAGGGGACAATGGTGTGATGGTCACCGTGGTTCCTGCGGTACTGCTTGAGTAAGCACTGACAATGGCTACTACCACCCAACCTGGACCACTCCCAAGGCCCCCTGGCTGTCTTTGCAAAGCTTGACCAAGTCTTTTCCCAGGACTCAGCTGGCCCAGTTCCCATGCCCAGCTGTGGTATGGAATGAACGGGGCCAGGGTGTTTGTCCCACTCAGATTGGGGAGTGCCAGGAGGTGACAGCCAGCTGCCAGCACAGAGCACTCTCTGCCCTGTTTTTGGCAAGCCAGCACGCACATGCTCTGGCGAGTGGAGCCTAGGCTTCTGCATTCATTCTCTTTCTCAGCAGCTCTCCTAGCAGCCAAGGAGAGAACCCTGTCTCCTCTACTTAGGACCTCAGGACTGCGATGCAAGTTGTGGCTCGACCCACTCACTCCCCTGGGTGAGGGTGAGGGTCCACCCAGGTGGACTTTCTCTTCCTTACAGATCCCTCCCAGGGGTGCAGGTCCCAACCCTGTGCCTTTTGTTGTTGTTGTTGTTCTGTCTGGTTACACGGAACTCTTTCTTGCAGCTTTGGTTGTATAGGAGTTTTTCTGCCAGTTGCCAGTTAGTTTTCTGTGAGAATTGTTCCACATGTAGATGTCTTTGATGTCTTTGTAGGGGGAGGTGATGTCCTCCTACTCTATCATCTTGATTTGACACTGTTTTTTGAACATGTTATTCTGGAATCAAATCTCACTTCCACCATTTACTGTGTCATGTTGGGCAAATCACTTAAGCTCTCTGTGCTGTAGCTAAACCATGAGTCACGTGAAGATAATAAAATTACTTCCCGTATAGAGTTATTTTTAAAATAATGTGACTTAATATTAATAAAATGCTTAGAACAGTGGCTTGCATATAGCAAGAGCTATATACATTTTGCTGTTTTAAAATATAGTTATCATATAGCAAGAGTAAATTCCAATAAGGTATGCTTTATACAGTATAAAAATACAAACTGATAGAATTGTGTATTTATCTTCTGAGTTCTTGCAGACTCAAAAGAGAGAGCCAGAAGATGATTGTGTGTGTGTGTGTGTGTCCGTGCGCGCCTGCGCATGCGTGCATGTGTATGTTTGTCTATTTTGGCTCCTTTAATATAGCAACTCTAGTTCACACTCCATTTAGCTAAATGAAAGATGTTTACACTTCCTTTAAGGCTGTTGCTCTTCCAGTTCCTCTGGCAGCAGATGTAAGAGAGTAACATCCTGCTTTGCATGGCCAAAGATACCTCGGCTGCAAAAATGTTGTACTGAATGCATTTGAGGAAATAAATGATAGACTGCTCTCACAAAGACTGCATCATATTGAGAGAAGTTTAGTCTTTACCTTCCAATTTTCCATGCAGTTAGCTATTATCCTGAAACATTCCTAATCTCCCGGAGTGTAGCCAGCAGCTTCAGGAACTGATAACCTTTATAAAGCTCCAACTAAGTGGTTTCACTCTGTTGATCCCCAGTTCCAAAGGATACATGTCGGTTTTGGTCACAACTGGAAACATTTGAGTTTGTATTTTAAGTGGAAACCTCAATGGCCATTTTAATGTATGTGAAGATTGCAACAATTTTGTAGAAGGAATATCTAAGAGGGTTTTATAGAAGTTAAAGAATCAATAGGTGGTTTATTCCAACTTTTTCCCATTCCTCAATGAGTTAGCACAAAGGACAGTAAAACTTCTAGTATTTTCATTAGGGATATAAAAGTAGACCTTCTTCCCTGTCCTGGTCCCAGTTCTTTTCATTTGGGAGAGAAGGGAAAAGGACAATAGGTTCTCTATTGGTTTGTTCTTTTCGCAATGATTATATATTAAAACTGTCTCAAAACTCAGTATCTATTTCTCAGTCACAATCTGCAGGTCTCTAAAGTTCGGCTGATCACAGCCTGGACTCAGTTGGACTTGGCTCCTATTTGTTGGTTGGGTTCAGATCTGTTCTACATCTCTCTCATCTTTGGACTTTAATGCATACTTAAGGCATTTTCTCTTCATACTGAAAATACAGGAGTGTGGGAACACAAGCCTGACTGTGTAAACCTATTTCAAGGATCACACCATACTGCTCCCTAATATCCAATGTAAGTCAAGGAGCAGAAAAGTACACTCTGCCCACCATGAAACTAAAGAATTAAATTGGGGATGGGTATAAGGACAGAGTGAATATTTGCTGAAAAATAATTTTTAAAACTACACAAACAAACCTGGATAACCAACTCAGTTTTTAAAGTAAGATGTACCAGGATGATTGTTTCTAGGGCTTGATACTCGTTCAATTTGTCTTTAAGAAGCACAGACATATGCACTTAGGGTTCTTTTGTGAGTGCAGATGGAAAATTAAAATATTCTCTCTCTTTAAGGATCTTGGCCCATACCCTCCTTGCCTCACTATAAACACTTGGTGCCAGAAAATCATCCCTGATTCATGCTTTGGGCCATAAAAACCAAGGAAACAGCTTCTATTCTTCTCTGAAAATTTACTCTTCAATCATCTGGCTTCTTCCTACCACTTCTCATACCATGAAACCACAATCCATAATTATCAGAAATCTCTAAATTGCCAAATCCAAAGCAATAATAGTACTTTTATTCTTGAGGTTAATTTTGCCTTTATTTGCCAGTGTAACTTAGCTACAGCGGCTTCCAAACTTTTTTGACCTAAAAAGTATATTTTTCATCACAATCCAACAAAGACACACACACACACGTAACTGAAACCAAAGTTTTGCCAAAAATGTCCACCCTGAGTTTGTTTTTAAGACTTTTTTATTTTTAGGTTTACAACAAAATTGACAGGAAGGTACAGAAATTTCTCATATGCTCTCTCTCCACACATATGCATACTCATTATTTTTATTTACCAGAGTGGTACTTTTTGTTTTTCTTAACTAAGGCTGAACATACTTTGAAACATCATAATCACCGAAGTCCACAGTTCACCGTAGTTTGGACAAAAAAGTATGACATAGGTATCCATCGTTATAATGTCATACAAAGTATTTTCATTGCTCTAAAAAGCTTCTGTACTCCCAAATGGCATATGGCATTTCTCTTTTTTCCCCTGAAAAGAGGTTCAAAGCCTTCATGTCTATAAGACCACTCATGGCCCACTCAAGCACAGACCAGACAGGTTCTAGGTGGCAAATTCCCCCACTAAATACTGTGGCTTTTCTTCCAATATTCAGCCCTGTCCCACTGGTCCTGCCCAGCAGCCATGTGGAGATGCAGGGGGACAGGTGTAGGGTATTTTTTCATAGGAAGGCTCCAAGTTTTGTGACCCTTGTCACAATGAACCCAGCCAGATTCCTGTTGGGTGATTGTAAATAAAATAATGTTACTTTAAATCTGTGAGCTCAAGAAAGTTTAATGAGTTATTACTTCATGAACTGTAAAGTGTAATAGATATAGAGATGCAAGATTGAACAGTACTGTTATGATCTCTGCTTTCATGGAAAGTAAATATAGTTGGGAATACAAACAGATAGACCATCATGTAATATCATATGAGAACTTCTGTGGTAACAGATGAGCAGAACATGAAACGTAAGGAAGAGAGGCATCAACATAAGACAACTGGGGTTCGGCTTTAGGAAGTGATGTCTAAATTTATCCCTGAAAGGTGGGTGTGACACAAACGAAGGAATGGAATATATATATATATATCTGTGAGTGGGTTAAGGTTCTCTAGGCCAGAGAACTCCACGTATATTGAATTCAATAAATGTTGAATGCTTGAAGAAATGAAAAATGTAATGAATCAGTTGCACCAATTAATTATTTTACTTAGCAAATATTTACTGGGTTCCTACAGTGTTCTAGACACATCTTCAGGTGCTAAGATTCAGACAAAACACAAAACAAATAAACTATTAAGTGCATGAGACAATAGCAACTCTTCTGTAGAGAATTCAAACAGGAAGGGCAGTATACAATGTCTGAGTGAAGGTCAGATCCCATTTTATTTTATTTTAAATGTGTGTGTTTATATATATATATTTTTATTGAAGTATAGTCAGTTTACAATTTTGTGTGAATTTCTGGTGCACAGCACAATACTTCAGTCATATAGGAACATATATTCATTTTCATATTCTTTTTAACCATAAGTTACTACAAGATACTGAATATGGTTCCCATTCTATACAGTATAAACTTGTTTATCTGTTTTATATATATTAGTTACTATCTGCAAATCTCAAGCTCCCTATTTGTCCCTTTCCACCCTCTTCCCCTCCCTTGGTAACCATAAGGTTGTTTTCTATGTCTATGAGTCTGTTTCTGTTTTGTTAATAAGTTCATTTGTCTTTTTTTTTTTTTTTTTTTTTTTTTGATTCCACATATAAGTGATATCCTATGGTATTTTTTTCTCTTTCTGGCTTACTTCACTTAGTGTGATGATCTCCAGGCACATCCATGTTGCTGCAAATGACATTTTATTATTTTTATGGCTGAGTAGTATTCCATTATAAATATACCCCAACTCCTTTATCCAGTCATCTGTCGATGGACATTTAGGTTGTTTCTATGTCTTGGCTATTGTAAATAGTACTGCTATGAACATTGGGGTGCATGTATCTTTTTGAATTAAGGTTCCCTCTGGACATATGCCCAGGAGCGGGATTCCTGGGTCACATGGTAAGTCTATTTCTAGTCTTTTGAGGAATCTCCATACTGTTTTCCACAGTGGCTGCACCAAACTGCATTCCCACCAGCAGTGCAGAAGGGTTCCCTTTTGTCCACAGCCTCTCCAGCATTTATCATTTGTGGACTTTTGAATGAAGGCCATTCTGCCTGGTATGAGGTGATATCTTGTAGTTTTGATTTGCATTTCTCTGATAATTAGTGATACTGAGCATTTTTTCATGTGCCTATTGGTGTTTTATGTCTTTGTAGGTCTTCTGCCCATTTTTGGATTGGGTTGTTTTCTTATTAAGTTGTATGAGCTGTTTATATATTCTGGAAATTAAGCCCTTGTCAGTCTCATCTTTTGCAAATATTTTCTCCCATTCTGTAGGTTGTCTTTTGTTTTGCTTAGGGTTTCCTTTGCTGTGCAAAAAGCTTATAAGTGTAATTAGGTCCCATTTGTTTACTTTTGCTTTTATTTCTATTCGTTGGGTAGATTGGCTTAGGAGAACGATGCTGAGATTTATGTTGGATAATATTTTGCCTATATTTTATTCTAAGAGGTTTAGTGTCTTGTTTTATGTTTAACTCTTTAAGGCATTTTGAGTTTATTTTTCTGTATGGTGTAAGGGAATATTCTAGCTTCACTGGTTTACATGCAGCTGTCCAGTTCTGCCAACACCATTTGCTGAAGAGACTGTCTTTGCTCCATTGTATTTTCAATTTGGATTAATTGACCAAATTTTGTGGATTTATTTCTGGGCTCTCTGTTCTGTTCCATTGATCCATATGGCTGTTTTTGTACCAGTACCATGCTGTTTTGATTACTGTAGCTCTGTAGTATTGTCTGAAGTCTGGCAAGGTTACTCGTTCAGCTTCATTCTTTTTCTTCAGTAATGCTTTGGCAATTCTGGGTCTTTTGTGAATCCATGTAAATTTTAGGATTATTTGTTCTAATTCTGTCAAAAATGTCCTGGGTGATTTGATAGGGATTGCAGTAAATCTGTAGATTGCTTTGGGTAGTATGGCCATTTTAACAATATTAATTCTTCCAATTCAAGAGCATGGGATATCTTTCCATTTCTTTAAGTCATCTTTAATTTCCTTAGTCAGTGTTTTGTAGTTCTCTGCATGTAAGTCTTTCACTTCCTTGGTCAGATTTATTCCTAAATATCTTTTTTTCCAATTCAATTTTAAAAGAGATTGCTTCTTTACTTTCCTTTTTTGATATTTCATTGTTAGTGTAAAGAAATGCCACTGATTTCTGTACGTTAAAAGAATTCAGCCAGGTAGCAGGATACAAGATTAACATTCAGATTCCATTTTAAATAAGTAAGTCAAGGAAAGCCTCACTAAGAGATTACCCCTTAGTCTTTGAATGCCTGCCCCTTCATCTCTTGACAGAGAACACCAGGCATAGGGAAGAGCAAGTGAAAGGCCCAAAGTAAAATAGTGGCTGGTGCATTCCAGAAATAGCTAACAGGCCTGTGTGAATAAATAAGGTAAGTGAGCAAAAGAATGATGTAATTTGACCTATATTTTAAAAGGTTGATTCTGACAGCTTGGTGGGAAATAGGATGTAGAAAAATGTGTAAGTTAGATAGTATAAATGTTATAACAACCCCCAAATCTCAGGAGCTTAATACAGTATATATTTATTGTTCATAATAATGTTGATGTTTTTGGATACGTAGCTCTGTTGATCACTGTCTCCAATTAGTGACCCATGGTTCCATTTATCTTGTGATGCAATGGCCTTCTGCAGAAATTATCCGTGGTTTCTGGAGAGGGAGTAGGGAGCATAAGAAGTGAGTACTGCATAATTAACAACCTCAGCCCAGAATGTGGCCCAACTAGTTGCCTTCCAGTGGCTGAAATTATCTGCATGGCTCCACCTATATGCTAGGGGTCTGGGAAATTTAGTCCTTGGTTGGGCATTCACCTTCAAGTAACACATACACATAATGCTAGCCATTGTTACCATAGGAAACAAGAGCAAAGGAAGGGAAATCAGTTTGGAGGCTCCTGCAGTAATGTATGTGGAGACAGACATGGATTAGACTGGAAGCCTAAGAATGGAAGTGGCTGTAATCTGGATACATTTTGAATAGAGCACTAATACGATTTGCTTATTGATTAGATGTGGAGTGAGAAGAAAATGGGAGAAATCAAGACTGACTTTAAGGTATTTGGCCCAGGCAATAGGAAGAACTAAATGTCCATAAAAGAGATGAAAAAGGTAGAAGGTTTCTGGGAGACAATGAGGAATTGTACTGAAATGTGAAATTTGATTTACCTTTAGATATTTAAGGACAGTAACCACTATACAGTTGGTTTTATGAGTATGCAATACTTGGGACAGGTCTTAGATAGACAAACATTTGGTCACATATAGCCTCGAGTGAGAAAGTCACTGGAGAAGGTAGATAGATGGAGACAATTAGAGTTTCAAAAAGAAGTCTTGGAGAAGATGAAGGATCAACAGAGTAAACAGAAAAAAAGCAACTATTGAGGTAGGAGAAATACTAGATGTGATGCTCTGGATATCAAATGAAGAAAGTGCCTTGAGGAAACTATCATGACCTATCATGTTTCTTGCCAATGATAGGGTCAATAAAATCAAGTCTAAAAATTAGCTGTCAGACTTAGGCCTGAAGGTCACTGACATCCAGTCCTGGTAGAATGATGGGTGTAAAGGCCTCACTGAAGTAGGTTGAACGGTGGATAGAGACATCTCTTTTGTTATTCTGGAAAGGAAAACAGAATGGGACTAGGATTTTTGAGGGCAAAATAAAAAGCTTTTATTTGTTTTTAGGTAAAATTTTGGGACAATTGAAGTTCATGTTTGTATATTGTTAGAAAAGATCCAGAATGGAGAGGAAAAGTTCATGATTTAAAAAACGGAGAATTGCTGGAGTGAGATCCTTTACACAAGAGGGTATGAGAGCTAATGCATAAGCAGAGGGTTTGGCCTTGGCCCGGAGCAGAGAAAGACAATGAAAGGGTGAGTGGATGACGGTGGGTGAGTGAATAAATACGGCAGTGAGAGTCCCAGGAAGTTCTCTTCTGATTGCTCCATTTTCACACTAAACTAGGAAGCCAGGGTGTTATATGGGAGTGATGATTAGGGGAAGAGTTGGTGGAGATGGAGCAAAAAGGAGGAGGTCACAACTAGTAATTTTGGAATTTGAGAGAATGAAAGCACTAGGGAAAGTAGTGTGCCTGCCTGTCAACATTAAGGGCCCCCTTGAGTTTAAATCAGTCAAGGTTGAGGCTTTGCCAATTAAGTGCCATGAGGAGAGAAAAGGGCAAGAGGAATGAGGGTATGTGTATGGGAATGATTATGATAATGGGCCATGGAAGTAAGGTGGATAAGGTAAGTCTGGGTTTAGTGGAGTGAGGAAAATGGAAATGTGGGAGGCTCAAATGCATGTGAAGAACTGTTGGACTTGACAAACCAACTAAGCCTAGGCTGTGGTGCTGCAAGACTGAGAGGCTTTGAACTGATATGGGAAGAGCTGAGTTACTGGTAATGGCAAGGTCTAGCATGTGGTGTCAGGAGTAGGGGACTGGAAAAAGGCAGAGGCCAAGATTATTGAAGGGAGAAGGGTAAGGAATGCAGAGGCCAGGGTATCACAAGGACCATCCAGGACTAGCTATGTGACTATTGAAATCCTCAAATTACATCAGGAGTATTTTTGACAAAAACAAAACAAACTTACAAATTAAACCTTTAAGTAATGAGAGAGAGGCACCCAGGGCATCTGTAAAAACCTGCAACATGGAGGGGTACTGGGCGGGACAGTCAGATGATCTGAGACTCAGAGCTGGTGCTCTCTGGGCGAAGGGGGAACCCAGCACATTCTCGACGGGAGTGGACTCTGTTCTCATTTCTGTTTAAGGAACCAACCGAAATCTCTTCTCCCTGATGAATCCAGGAGTCACAGGGCCTCTTAGTCTCTTTTGCCTGTAATTTTCAATATAAGTTTAGTATGTTGTTATCCATGCCTGTATCACACGAGCACAATGCCCCACCACAGCTGAGAAAGTCAGATTTGCTGAGTTCAAAGTCCAGCCCTATCAGTGACCAGTAATTTACTTAACCTCTCATGTTTCAGCCCCCTTTCAAATAAAAGTATATTTTTTTATTGGCATATAGTCAGTTTACAATGTTGTGTCAGTTTCTGGTGTACAACATAATGCTTCAGTAATACATGAACATATCATTTTCATATTCTTTTCACCATAAGTTACTACAAGATATTGAATATAGTTCCCTGTGCTACACAGTATGAACTTGTTATTTATCTACTTTATGCTAATTCTAATTTCATATAGAAAGGACTATTGGTAAGTCTGTCACTTAATATATAGATTAGTAGATATTATGTTTGTATTAGTACAAACATTTTAATTAGTAGATACTATAATTTATTAACATCATCTAGCATCTTACACAGAACCTTCAGTGGGGGTATATATGGCATTGGTGAAGTACAAAAAACAGTGATTAAACATTGTTTTGAATATTATCACAAAAGCATTTCTGGCCAAAGTCATTTTTGTCCATATTAGATGAGCTATAAGTTGTCTTTGGAAAAGCTGAATATAAATGATTTCCTCTCTGGTTCAGGCTGATGTACTAGATAGAATTTGCTGTAGTGAGTGATGGGTGCAATAGACTTTGAATAAACATATTTTCTATGGAGGGTCCAACTTCAGTGAAAAGGGAAAAATAATCTGTGAAACTCTTTTCTTGCCTAAATAGTAAATGACATAATTTACATTTATTAAAATAACAATTTGTTATTATCTTTTTTAACATTTTTCATTGAGTAATAGTCATTTTACAATGTTGTGTCAAATTCCAGTGTAGAGCACAATTTCAGTTATACATGAACATACATATATTCATTGTCACATTTTTTTTTTGCTGTGAGCTACAAGATCTTGTATATATATTTCCCTGTGCTATGCAGTATAATCTTGTTTATCTATTCTGCGTATGTCTGTCAGTATTTACAAATTTTGAACTCCCAGTCTGTCCCTTCCCACCCGCCTCGGCAACCACAAGTTTGTATTCTATGTCTATGAGTCTGTTTCTGTTTTGTATTTTTTTGTTTTTTAGATTTCACATATGAGCAATCTCATATGGTAGTTTTCTCTTTCTGGCTTACTTCACTTAGAATGACGTTCTCCAGGGACATCTATGTTGCTGCAAATGGCGTTACGTTGTCGTTTTTCATGGCTGAATAGGATTCCATTGTATAATTATACCACATCTTCTTTATCCAGTCATTTGTTGATGGACATTTAGGCTGTTGTAAATAGTGCTGCTATGAACATTGGGGTGCATGTGTCTTTTTGAAGTAGGGTTCCTTCTGGATAGATGCCCAGGAGCGGGATTCCTGGGTCATGTGGTAAGTCTATTCCTACCTAGTCTTTTGAGGAATCTCCATACTGTTTTCCATAGTGGCTGCACCAAACTGCATTCCCACCAGCAGTGTAGAAGGGTTCCCTTTTCTCCACAGCCTCTCCAGCATTTGTCATTTTATCATTTGTGGACTTTTGAATGATGGCCATTCTGGCTGGTGTGAGGTGATACCTCAATGTAGTTTTGATTTGCATTTCTCTGATAATTAGTGATATAGAGCATTTTTTAATGTGCCTATTGATCATTTGTATGTCTTCCTTGGAGAATTGCTTATTTAGGTCTTCTGCCCACTTTTGGATTGGGTTGTTTGAACAAAGTCGTATGAGCTGCTTATATATTCTGGAGATCAAGCCCTTTCTTTTATCTGGATTAAATCCTTATGAAGTCTGGGATGAACAACTATTTTCTTTTTTCTGATGGGGAATTATGTCTGAAAAACATCCGTCAGCCTACAGCCCCCTCTCCCTCTTTGCGCTCTGAGCAGTGGTTCTGTGACACGCTGTTGGAGTGCTTAAGATACCAACACCAAGGAGGCTTTCTTATTCAGGATCAAGTGTTAAGGCTTTGAAGGCTCAAGAGCTCAGGGCATGTTTATGTGACAGGACACAGCACTGAGCCCTAGTGGAATAGAGCTGTTTAGAAACTTCACCAACTGTATACATTTGAGGAAGAATGGGACCTCTCTGAGTTTTACTGTAGTCATAGGAATAATTGTCATGACAAAAATCTAATGGCTAAAAAAATAACTGGAAGCTATGCTGAATTACCTGTTTTCATCTCTCAATAAAATAATCCTGAAGGGATTAGAGGTGAATTCTTTAAGACCACAGATGTTTCTCACTCTTATTATCACCTTGTAATTTAACTATCTTATTAGAACTACACAAAGATGACTTGCAGTGTGGAGAATGTATATCTTTAGCATTCAATAATCACATTTATTAGACAATACATGTTATTTATGCTTTATATTTTAAAGTGACATAGAGAATACTGAGTAAAAGAATCCATCAGAAGTGTTGGCAAGATTTTGAATTCCTTCTCTTTCTTTTGGTATTTTTAAATAGACTATGTAAGCACTGTAACCCATATGTAAAACACATCTCAGTTTATGTTTATTTTGCTTTTTATTGCACATTTGACAATTAATAATTCAATGTTCTTATATTAGCTGTCATCTTAGCTGTGATAAAATTAATAATTCATCAAAATGATATCAAACAAATGGTGCCTTTTTTGTTCTAGTTGAGAAAAAGTCCTTTCCGCTTTGAGAAACTACAACTGGTAAATTTATTTCTTTTATTTTAGGTCAAATAATTAAACATTTAAGCTATAATGTTTTCATTTCAAGTATAGGAATCTGCATATATCACAATTGATACTAAAAAAACACAACCTTCCTCTTGTTATAGTTGGTTGTTCCTGCCCTTGCTCTTTTCTTGGCAGATGAGCATTGTTTAGGAAAAAAACACAGTAAGTCATATTTGGAAAAATTGAATATAAATGTTTTCTTCTTTGGTTTGGGTCAATGCTGTGCTAGAATTCACTGTAATGAATGATGGGTGCAATAGGCAGAGACTTTGCTCTAAGAATAAATAGATTTTCCTCGAATCTATTTGAAGGTATTTTCAGTTAAAACTTGTGATTTTTAGGACACCTACTTTCAAGACTCTTTGTATTTTTCCTTATTTTTTTTAAGGACAGATGTTTTGTCTCTTCCTAATGTCTAGTCAGTGTTTGGGGGCTCCTAGGATTGTGATAGTAACACAGGTATTTATATCCTACCTGTTTCATTGTCATATTTTTTTTTGCAGGGATGGGTGAGGCAGCAGGAGGCATCTGGGGTGCTGAGCAGAAGCCTCACAGTTTGTAGGGAGGCTAGAGTTCCCATCTTGTCTCTGGCTGATTTTAGGGTCATATTTGTAAAATAGGGATTTGCAAACACCAGTGTGTATGCAAGGCTCCACCAAAAAATCTTACTGAATCATAAGTCAAACATATTTAGGTATGGTGAGGAATATCACAGTCCTGGGAGAGAAGAGTTTTACAACCTACCCCTCATGCTGAGTTCACTCTATTTTGACCAATTCCTTCAACTCCAACTCCCCTAACATAGATGTCCATCGGTACCATCTGGAGTGCTTCTTAAATGTGGAATCCAGCTTTAGAGATTCTATCTGATGCAGTGAGATTAGACTAGAGCCCAGAACCCATATTTTAAAATAAGAACCCTAATCCCTAATTTGAAAAGATATAGGCACCCCAATGTTCGTAGCAGCACTATTTACAATAACCAAGGCATGGAAACAACCTAAATGTCTGGATGACAGATGACTAAGAAGCGGTGGTATGTTTATACAATGGAATACTACTCAGCCATAAAAAAGAATTAATAATACCCTTTGCAGCAACATGAGTGGACCTGGAGATAGTCATTCTAAGTGAAGTAAGCCAGAAAGAGAAAGAAAAATACCCATATGATATCATTCCTATGTGGAATCTAAAGAAAAAAAGACATAAATGACCTCATTTACAAAACGGAAAGAGACTCACAGTCATAGAAAACAAACTTATGGTTACTGTTGGGGGTAGGGGGTGGGAAAGGATAAATTGGGGGTTGGAGATTTGCAGATACTAATATATATAAAATAGGTAAAAACTAGTTTATATTGTATAGCACAGGGAACTATAATCTACATATTATAGTAACCTATAATGAAAAATATGAAAATGAATATATGTATATGTATGACTAAAAGATTATGCTGTACACCAGAAATTGATGCAACATTATAAGGACTCTAGATAATTCCAATATACAAGGATCCACTCAGGGTAATGATCTACCCCAGCTTGACTACATCATCTCAGAATATTCTTAATTCTAGTAGTAAACATATTATTGAAAGTGCCCCCATTAACTCTTGAAAGTTTGTTTACATTTGGATGATGATATGGTCATGCTACCCATAGATCACACTTTGATAAACACATAATCCTCGCTCCCAAGTTTGAAAAACATTTTGATGTGGTAGACTAGAACTGGCTGTCAAGTTAATAAATTTCTCTACCTTGAAATAGTTGTCTTCTTCCTGGTCCTCCCTCCCAACCTGGTGACACTTACCAGTGTCTAGTTTGCTATGTTTCTTCTTTTTAAAAATACATTTAAACCCCATTAGTTTATGTTTAGATTATTCAAATAAGCATGTACTTCCAAGTTACTAGCATTCACAATAAAACTGAGCCTGTAAGAATTTGTTTACGTTCTTGAAAGTAAATCAGCTCTGTGCAAAAGACCCTGATAAATCTGCCAATCGGAACAAATTAAGAGGACACATTAAAAACAGAGGAATTTACAGTCTTCTATCTTTTTCTCCTACTTTTCACAAATTAAGTAGGTGTCTTTACAGCAAAGAGAAGCAGTCCTAAAAGTTTTCCCTCCTCATTTTAACTCATTTATCTCAAGTTTCTATTTAAGGTTTCTATTTCAACAAAGACTGAGTTCCGAATATATAAGACCTAATACATTTCCCTCTTTAGATGCCAAGTAGAGGAAATATAGCCCATTCTCTTGAGAAAAGCATAATTTCATATAGCAAGTAGACAGATAAAGGCCATGGGAACACACAAGATGTTTAACTCATTTAATTTTTACTCTAAGAAATGCAACACTATCTTTTTTCATAGACATCTAGGTAATGGAACATTTTATCAGGGAATACATTAACAACCAATTTGAGTTGAGGACAGTAGTGATATATTATAAAAATGAAATTTTTCACTGAAGTTTTATTTGACTGACAACACTTGTTGAATAGGACCTACTGTGTGCAAACTCTTTTCCTTGGCACTGAAGGTGACAGAATGATTACAGAAATCATACGCTCTGCCCTCAAAAAGCTGTCCTGAAAAAAACTTAAGGTATGTGTAAAAAGAAAACCTTAGTTATCAGGAATGTAGTATTTGAGATGAAGACAAATTCCCTACTGGCTGGAAAAAAATGTAACAATCTGTAATACTGAAGGTCGTCATATTCTAGTTTACACTTTAGAAAATTATCTTAGAAATATTTGCAGACAGATCTACAGAATCTTTATAATCAAAATGCTCATTTCATAAAATGTTTTCAAAGATAATGAACGACTTGTTCACCTCTGTACTCCTGGGTTTCGTTTGCTCATTTGAAACAGACTGGAATATGGGTCTACTCCCCAACTCAGTAATTCATTTTATTTAGGACCCCAAAAGTCTCCCAGATGTCAACACACTTCACATCGCTGGGCCTCATGCACATATTTTGCAATTTAACAATTCCTAATTAACTACACAATGCTTTTTAAATACTGTTCAGCGTCTGGTATGCTCTGCCATTCCACATTTGATGAAGTAGAAACCTGGAGGGCAGAGATCATATGTTCTGTGAATTTTTCAAATTGTACTTCCCTACACCAGAATTGATTCCCTATACATGGCCTTCAATAAATTTTGGACCAACTTTGTATTATCTTGAACTGATATGAGGGATTGAGAAATCCCAATCTGAAGCCCGGAATTATGGATGAATAATAAATCTGCTATAAGATTAGTGAATATACTATAAAACTCTTAGAGATAAACATAGGCAGAACACACTTTGACATAAACTGTAGCGATATTTTTTGGGATCTATCTCCTAAAGGAAATAATAACAAAAATAAACAAATGGTGCCTAATTAAACTTAAATGCTTTTGCATAGCAAAGGAAACTGACAAAATGAAAGGAAACTGACAAAATGAAAAGACAGCCTACCAAATGGGAGAAAATAATTGCAGATGATATGACCAACAAGGTGTTAATATTCAAAACATATAAGCAGCTCATATAATTCAGTATCAAAAAACCTAATTTAAAAATAGGCAGAACTGAATAGATATTTTTCCAAAAAGGAAATGCAGATGTCAACAAGCACATGAAAAGATGCTCAACATCACTAATCATCAAGGAAATGCAAATCAAAACTACAATGAGACATCACCTCACACCCGTCAGAAGGACTATCAACAAAAAGATCACAAATAACAAATGCTGGCAAAGATGTTTAGAAAAGGGAACCCTTATATGCTATTGGTGGGAATGTAAATTGGTGCAGCCAGTATGGAAAACAGTATGGAAATTTCTCAAAAAACTAAAATTAGACCCACCACATGACCCAGGAATTCTACCCTGTGTATATAGCTGAGAAAACCAAAACAAAACACTAAGACTAATTAGAAAAGATACATAAACCCCAATGTTTATAGGAGCATTATTTACAGTTGCCAAGATATGGAAACAACTTAAGTGTCCATCAACATGTGAATGCATAAAGAAGAGGTGGTGTATATATATACAATGGAATGCTACTCAGCCATAAAAAATGAATGAAGTTTTGCCATCTGCAGCAATATGGATGGATTTGGAGGACCTCATACTAAATAAAATAAATCAGAAAGAGAAAGACAAGTGCTGTATGATATCAGTTATATGTGGAATCTAAAAAATACAACAAACTAGTGAATATAACAAAAGAAACTGATGCACAGGTATAGAGAACAAAACAGTAGTTACTGGTGAGGCTGCAGTATAAGGGTGGGGAAGTGGGAGGTACAAACTACTGGGTGTAAGATAGGCTCAAGAATGTACTGTACAACGTGGGGAATATTTTATAATTGTAAATTGAAAATAACCTTCAAAATTGTATAAAACATAAATAGAAGATTTTGTGTTATAGTCTGCCAGTGCTACAGTCTGAATGTTCATGTTCCCCCAAAATTCATATGCTAAAATCCTAGCACAATGTGATATTAGTCAATAGAGAACTTTGGGGTGATGAGGTCATGAGGGCAGAGTCCTTGTCAGTGAGACTGATGTCCTTAAGAAAGAGACTGCAGAGAGCACTCTTGCCCACGTCCATCCCATGAGGACACAGTGAGAAGCCTGCAGCCTAGAAGGGGGCCCTCACTCGACCATCCTGGCACCCTGATCTCAGACTTCTACCCTCCAGAACCGTGAGAAATATTTCTGTTCTTTATAAGCTACCCAATCTATGACAGTTTGTTATAGCAGCTGAATGAACTGAGACAGACTGGTACCTTGGAGCACACAAGTTATAAAGATGAACAAGATACAAGTAAACCAAGCAATTATAGTTCATGTGTAGGAACCATATTTCAAGTGATACTGGGTTGAACAAAATTCCACTTCAGCATCAAACATTCTCTCATTTGTTTCTTTTCCTTCTGAGGCAGATAAATAAAAGCTTAAATGAGGTAAAACTTTAATAATAAATGATTGAAAAACATGTGTCTGATGGAGACAGGAACACTGCCAATTTCTATGACATAGCCTAGGCTCTCAGGACTCAGAATTTTCTTCTGTATACCCTTACAGCACATAATATCCCATAGTAATTAAAACTGGCAACTCACATTTACTTAGGAAGAGAAAAGAATTTGATCAAAAATGTGTAATTTTGAAGTTTCCTATCAACCACATACATTTATTGGGCTTTATTTTTTGTTAGTATCAAAATCTATTGATTCACAAGATAAATATTGACCTGACCTTGCCTTCACCTCAGTTTATATTTACTTCTTAAGTCAATAAATCTAGAAACTGATCTGACAGCAGTCAATATTAGTTTAAAATTCTTAAAATAGCAGCTTTGCTGTAAGGTAAGAATTCAGTATTCTACAGATTCTGCCTAAAAGAAATAAAAAGCACTGTAACTTACCAGTTTGCTATGTAAAATTATTTCTGCGTCATCTGGTTTCAAATACAAGGATCTCGCTCTTGCCAAAGAACATCTTTACTTTAATATATCTTCTACTCTCTGACCCAAAGTATTTGAAATACTTCAATTGCTAGTGGCAATTGAACACCAGTGTCTTGCTTTGATTCTAATTATAATTAAGCTATATAATCATTCTCTAAATGACTGATGCTTCTGTTGGGCCTAGTTCCCTCTGGACTGAATTTTACCTAGAGGTATAATAAATACAGTCAACAGTCATCCTGGACTTTGGAACTTAAAGCAATAATACATTTGTTACCTCATTAATCAGCTTGTTTTTACCTTTTCAAAGTGTACGAGATATAAAACCACAGGTCAAGATTTGCATATATTTATACTAGAGATGAAGGAGGTAAGCTTAGGGGCCTGGTCATAACCAAAGCAACGTATTCTACAATTTATTACTTTTTTAAGGCCATAGCCCTCATCTTTTACTTACACTATGTCCCACTGCTTTGGGGGATGGATGACATACTCGTACTTCAGAATCCCAGGATGAAATCGTCTAAAATCTATTTTAAAAACCTGAACTTTAATTTTCCACCTGAGTAACGCAAACAAGGAAATTTTGTTTTGGAAATAACCTCTACCCAATTATGTTCTAAAGAAATAGGTTGTGATATTAAATATTTTTAAGCAGACAACCATTTAGGAATTGAGTCTAAATATCATAGGGATAGATGATGAGGTTAAAAAAAAAGTTATGCAGTTTTTATTTCACCAGTTAAATGCATCCTACTGTAGGACCTTTCAAAGCATAATGTGGGATAGAAGTTATAAATAATCTTATTAAAAAGTTTAGTCTATTCTTAGTGAATGACCATCTAACTAGAGAGCAGTCGTGCTAATTGGTCAAATTCTGCAAGGGAGAGAACAATTGCTTTAGAAAGTACTGACACCCCACTTAAAATCATGTTAGAGAGCCTAGCGAATGCAAAGTTAATAATCCTTCCAATAAATTTGAAAGTTTTTGAGGATATGTCTTGTTTATACTCACAGCATTCAACATTACGACTCTCAGTAAATCCATGTGCTTATACCAGTAACAAATTTATGCAGATGATTTTTTTTCTACCTTACTCAACCATCATCGGTGGTTTTTAGTCAAATGCTAAATCTAGATGTGGAAGAGACTTAGTAAATACAGCAGCTAACTCTATCATGAAAAGAAGCCTTGTTGGTAAACATCAGAGTTGTAAGGTTAGTAGTATTCTTTCATTCAGTAACTTTTAATCCCACTGTTCTTAGAAGCTGCTAGTTCTTTTTATCATGAACTGTTTCTTATAATCTATTCCAGCTCTATGATTGTGTGTTCATACTGAATTCAGCATTATGAGAAATATTCATTATAGTACCTCATTGAAAAGATCATGTAGATGAGGTTATTTTGAAATGATCAGAATGTAATTTGTAAAAACTATATAATGGATAAGTTTTGATAGGATTATTTTATATTTTCTTTACTTTTTGTATAACTAACTCATGTTCAAAAGGATAAAAAAAAGTTCAAGGGAAGTCCTCATCTAATTATTCAGTTCTCTCTCTTCTCACAGATCTAAAAAACTGAAAATGGTTAGAGAGAGACAGTTTTCCAGAGAACTGGCATTTGAAATTTGACAAAATGAATTCTCCTCTTACCTAGAATTCTTTATATTTTTGTACTTGGTTCTAGTTAACAGAGTGCTGCTTACAGTATCTCTCATTTGTGTAAGTGAAAAATAACTATGTTTTTATTACTTAAAATATTACAAAAAGGGACAATATGCTAAAAATATGCAGTGAACAAATATCATCTGTACAGACTGGAAGAGAACCTTCATAAATTAACCTTATTAGTGCATTACTGTAAGCGAATGCCAAAAAAGCTCCTAATTTGCATTAAGATAGATTTTTCAGGTTGGCTGCATGATTTAATTAAAGAAAAGATTAAGAATCATTAAACAAGCTGCTCTACCTTGCAATAACAGAATTCATATCTGATTCAGGTTAACGAAAACACAGATGGTGATTCAGTAACTGTTGAGTTGCTGTAACAGAATGAAAATGATCCCATTAGTTCTCTGGAAATGTGAGGGAATTTGGAAATTAGTATGCAGATACATTGTATGGTGCTAGACAGCTTGGTCTGCTCGGATCATCGCTGATTATACTTTGTTTGGGTTGGCAACACTGAACTTAATAAATGAAAAAATGTTCCAGTATACCACAGTTGGAAACTGTTCAAGGTTGAAATAGGTGTGCAGGCTTTCAAAAGGAGAGAGTTAAGTAAACAAATGTCAATCAACTCAGAGCTGGCAACTTTTTTTTTCCCCTCTAAAGAATATGTCTGTTCTTGAGAAGCAAGTGTCATAAAAATGGAAACCCTTTACTGGATACATATGTCCGTGTGGTATTTATTATCACAAAAGTATTTTAAATGCATAGTATCAGTTTGAGGGAGATATGCAAGCGTTTTAATAGCTTTTTTTTTTTTCCCCTGGCAGAAACAGAAAAATTCAGTCACTATGAGGATGATTATATTTTTCACAAAAAGAAATCAATATAATTCTGATGGAAAATGTTATGACAGGATAAAAAAAAGTGTAAGTATAACGGCTATTGAAAGCTTCAAGGTGTCAATAAGAACCACAAAGTAATCCTCAAGGAGCCTTCTGGGAAAGAACAACTTAAACAAGTAGCACAGTCAATCACGGCAGCTGACAGAAACAGCCACTGCATTCAAGATCTCAACTACACACGCTGCCTCCATTTCTAGCACCTGGTTCATACCATCAGTCTGAGTGCTCAGCGTCTGACCCTCTGGAATGACTCTCAGTGACTTTGTAAAAGACCCATCTGGACAGAGGTCCTCAAAGGCAGGCAGCAAATGACCATGTTCCGTTAACACGTTACAATAAAGCAGATACAACAGCAGCACAGTTTAAGTTGATTTGGGGCTTGTGATTTCCTAGTGACCAACTTAAAGGCCAGAACATTGATCATGTGGACTGCTCAGGGGGTTATCATGAAAATGGAGGTGAGATATTCTCAATTACAATGGTCCCTGTTTATTGTGTGCTACAGTCTTTCCAGATATTGTACTACACCAAGGACTTTATCCTCTACAGAGGCACACCACCTTAAAACATTAAAAAAAATAGACACTATACACTCTTGGACAACCCATTCTTTCAATGTGATAATACTAATCTCATGGAAAACATAACCTCATTTTTGTAATTAGCACAATAATGCTTTAAAGCAGATTGACTTTCCTCTGGCCAGTCATTTCATTAAACTTTGAAAATAGAGATACTATTCATTTCATAAAACTTTTAAAAAAGATGTATCACCATGTTTTTACAAAACTTACTAAAAATTGCAGTCTATAATGCATAATAGCTTCAACACCTGGCAACTTTTAAAAGTATATATGTTATTATAAACATGAGTGTCTTAGTTACAAGTGACACCCCCATAGTTCCTCTATTATAAGCTCCTTTTTAGGGCCTTCAAACTAGATTTCTAAGAAAACAATTGAGAAGAAATGCTACAGCATACTTTCCAAGCAGGACAGGATACAAATTCAGTATATAATTCTAAAAGCCTTAGTATACCTCTATTCCTTTTAGCCCCAACTTTATCTGCTTTCTCTTCTTTAAGGAAAAAAATCCATGCCAGTTTCCTCAAACACTGTACTATTAAGAATACTGGACTTCATGGAGGAATTCTACCAAATATATAAAAAGAATTTATACCTATCCTTCTCAAACTATTTCCAAATACTGAAGAAAAGGAAAACTCCCAAATTTATTCTCCAAGGCCAATATTACCCAGATACCAAAACCAGACAAAGATATTACAAAAAAATAAAATTACTGGCCAGTATCTTTGATGAATGTAGGTGCAAAAATCCTCAAAAATATAGCAAACTGAATCCCACAGTACATAAAAGGGATCATATATCACAATTAAGCTGGATTTCTTTCAGGTTCATGAGGATGGTACAACATACAAATCAATCAGTGTGATATACCATATTAAGAAAAGCAAAGACAGAGACCTTATGAGCGTCTCAATTGACACAGAAAAAACATCTGACAAAAGTTAACATCCATTCATGATAAAAACTCTTAAAGTGGGTATAGAGGGAACATATCTCAATATAATAAAGGCCATTTACAACAAACTCACAGCCAACATAATGCTCAATTACTCAACAGTGAAAAGCTGAACACCTTCCTGCTAAATTCAGGAAAAAGACAAGGGTGACCACTCTCACTGCTTCTATTTAACCTAGTATTGGAAGTCCTACTCACAGCAATCAGACAAGAAAGATAAATAAGAGATCCAAATTGGAAGGAAAGAGGTAAAATTGTTACTGTTTGCAGATGACAGGATGCTTTATATAGAGAAACTAAAAAGTCTCCACCCAAAAACTATTAGAATAAATGAATTCAGCAAGTTTGCAAGATACAAGATTAATACACAGAAATATGTTGCATTTCTATACAGTAATAATGAAGTATCAGAAAGGTGAAAACACAATCCTGTTTAAAATCACATCAGAAAATACCTAGGAATAAATTTAACCAAGGAGGTAAAAGACATATACACTGAGAACTATAAAATACTGATGAAGGAAATTGATGATTTAATGAAACAGAAAGATAGTTCTTGGATTGGAAGAAGCAATATTATTAAAATGGACATATTACCCAAAGCAATCTGTAGATTTAATGCAATCCTTATCAAAACACCCAGGACATTTTTCACAGAACTAGAAAAGATAATTCTAAAATTTATATGGAACCACAAAAATAAAAACTCCAAATTGCCAAGGTAATCCTGAGAAAAGAACAACACTGGAGATATAACCCTCCCAGACTTCAGACTATATACTACAAAACTACAGTAATCAAAACAGCATGGTATTGGCATAAAGACAGACACATAGATCAATAGAACAGAGTATCAAGCTGAGAAATAAGCTTAAACACCTATATGGTCAATTAATTTCCAACAAAGAAGGCAAGAATATACAATGGAGAAAAAAAGTCTCTCCAACATGTGGTGCTGGGAAAGCTGGAAAGCCATGTAAAACAATGAAATTAGAACATTTCCTCATACCATATATAAAAACAAACTCAAAATCATCTAAAAACCTAAACGTAAGACATGACACCATAAAACTCCTAGAAGAGAATGTTGGTGAAACACTCTGATGTAAATTGTAGCAATATTTTCTTAGATCTTTTTTCTAAAGCAAAATAAATAAAAGCAAAAATAAACAAATGAGACCTAATTAAACTTAAAAGCTCTTGCACAGGAAGGGAAACTAGGAACAAAATGAAAAGATAATCTAAAGAATAGGAAAAAATATTTGCAAATGATGTGACCAAGAAAGGGTTAATATCTAAAATATAAGCAGTTCATTCAACTCAGTATCAAAATAACAAATCAATCAAAAAATGGGCAGAAAACTTGAATACACATTTTTCCAAAGAAGACATACAGCAGGACAATAGGCACATGAAAAGAGATTCAACATCATTAATTAGAGGAAGGCAAATCAAAATCATGATGAGCTATCACCTCATACTTATCAGAATGGCCATTATCAAAAATTCTACAAATAGCAAACATTGGAGAGGATGTGAAGAAAAGTGAAACCTTGTATACTGTTGTTGGGAATGGAAATTGGTGTAGCCACTATGGAAACCAATATGGGGGTTCCTTAAAAAATGAAAAATAGAACTATCATATGATCCAGAAATTCCACTCCTGGGTATAAATTCAGACAAAAGCAAAAACAGTATTTCAAAAAGATACATGCACCCCAACGTTCATAGCAGCACAATGTACAATAGCCAAGACATGGAAGCAGCCTAAATGTCCATGGACAGATGACTGGATAAAGAAGATGCGGCATACATACACAACAGAATACTACTGAGCCATGAAAAAGAATGAAATAATGCCCTTCACAGCAACATGGATGGACCGAGCGATCATCATACTAAGTGAAATAAATCAGGGAGAGAAAGACAAACACTATATATCACTCATATGTGGAATCTAAAAAATAGTACAAATGAATGTATACACAGAACAGAAATAGTCTCACAGACATAGAAAACAAAGTCATGTTTATCACAGGAGAGAGGGTTGGGGGGAGGGACAAACTAAAGGTATGGGATTAACAGATACAACTGCTACACATAAAATAGATAAGCAACAAGGATTTACTGTATAGTACAGGGATTTATACCCAATATCTTGCAATAACGTAGAACAGAATACAATATTCAAAAAATCACTATGCTGTATACCTGAAACTAACACAGTATTGTAAATCAACTACACTTCAATTTAAAAAAGAAAAGAAAGACACTGGGTATACGAATTGCATGCAACATACGGTACTGTTTTAAGTTGAGATGTTTAAGAAAAGAAACTAGATCACGTCATTTACCACTACAGTATGGCACTGTCCCTGTGACAGATCTAATGGGTGCAACCTTCACACTGAATGCACAATAATCATTAGCTACATTTAAACATGATTATCTGAAGATCTGCAGTCACTCCCCTACCCCAATGTTCAATAATGATTTTAACTAGACTTTTTTTTTCTTGTACAATGTCAGCTTTATTTATTATCTCTATGTATAAATATTCCATGGAAAAATGTTCAGCCAGTGGAACAGAGATTTTGGAAAGTTATGTATGATACATGGCAATTTTTTAATGCTATTTAAAATTACTTAACCCCATTTCCTTTAAAACAAGAGACTACTCTGTGGCAAATCAGGAGTTACTTTATTATCATGAAGCTGTTAATAGGTGTTGCAATATTAGCTATGCAATGACTTAGAAAAAAGTTGATCCATTAAAGTAAAAACATACATACATAAGGAATAAATAAACAGTGGCCTTCTTTTTTTATAAAAAGCTTCATGATAGGAGTCTATATTATAAGAAGTTAATTCCTGATGGCTATAACTTACTTTACCTAAAATGTAGGCAAATATTTGCTTCATTCTGTAATGTCCTACATGACATCAAGTTGGGTAGATATAGTATGAATCAAATTTCACAATGCTATATTGCTTAAAAGGCCATCAAAATTAAACTTTAAATATGTATCAAATATGTATAAAAGAATGAAGATTTGGTATTGCCCTCAGTTGATCTGCATTTATCATTCCTTAGGTCAATATTTTAAAATTATCTTTTATATTGCACATGCACATTAGCAAATATCACAAGATTCAAATTACTTTATTCATCAGTACTACCCTGTTACTACTTTTATTTAACAGATTATCAAATTGAAAAATTTTAATTTACCCAAATTTTCATAGCTAAACAAGATTGGAACATGGCGCTTCTGATGCCAAATTAATTTACCTTCCCTTCAACAGATCTTAATTGTAATGAATGCAATTATTGCAACCCTTACGAGACTTCTGATTCCAAAAAAAACCATTCCATGGTAAATAATGCAGGTAAGGGGCAGTTCTGTATTCAGTTTGTACTGTGCCAGACTGATTTTGACTTGTTGACATGTTGCTTTCCAGAGTGTTCCATAATTTGTTTCTCACATGTGTGGTCCACTTTTGAAGCAATGTAGATTTAAGTCCTGATCTCAGTCACCACTGGGCCCAGGATGGAGAAAGGATGCCTCTGCCACAGCATCAAAATCCACACAAAAGAGGAATCAAGTCTCCATCGGAGGCGGCCTTTGTTTACTTATCCATAGCCAATAGATTAAGGACTACATTTGTTTAGCATTCACTGTTCTGAACAAGTTGCTTCCATGAACTGGTGGGAAAGAGTTCCCTACCCCAAGTTCCTGGAGGAAAGTCAGGTCTCTGTTCCAAGAAAAGAGGGCCCTGAGTTATTAATTATTCAGCAACCAAGTTAATCTGCCTACCTGCCCTGAAGAAATTTTGTTCCAGTTCTTGTCCAGAGCAGAGCCGCTCTTCTCTCCATGCTTTGCTTAAGGAGCACCTGCTCTTAATAGGAGGAATTCTATCTACTGGAAAGGCAAAACTAAAAAACAAGTAGATGGGGGAGAGAATGTATTCAAAGAACAAAGTCTACTCTCCATATTAGATAAGTGGGAGCAGGGGAAGGAGTTTAATAGAAAAGGGGGAGGAGGAGGACAAGAAAGAAAAAGGGGAGGGAAGACTGAAGGGGAGGGAGGGAGAAGGAGGCGGAAGCAGGAAGGAGTAGGGGAAGGAGGAAGAAGCCAAGGAGAGAAAAGAAGAGGGGAGGAGAAGAGGGCGGAAGACGGGAGAAGAGGGAGAAGGAAGAGAAGACAAGAGGAATCATGACGACAACCAAAAGTAAATAAATAAAATAAAATAAACCTGAAGTACAGAACAGGGCACAGGTGGTGAGATGACAGATGGGGTAGCTCAGGATGATCCACGTGCCAAAACAAAATTGCCATGAATACAGAGTTGTCGTTTCTTCCTCTTTTTCCCCAACTAAATCCCACCACCTTCCCCTATCTTCTCGTGGAAATAAGTGGACTCAGCTATGAACACTCCTTCCCTGACAGGGTTCTCATTTTCTCTCCCAGCCCACAGACCAGCCTGGTATACAAAGCGGAACATCATGGTCATTAGGTCAGTGCCATTCCCAACAGGTAACACAAAGGGCAAAGAAAAGCCTGGGGCTGATCCTTATAAGCAGGCCAAATTAGAGGGCTGTCAAGGAGGTCCCTGTGAAATCAGCGAACTTCTCAACTACCAACAGAAGTAACAACCATCTCGGAACTTTGTTATTTAGGTCACTTCATCCTTTGTAACCGTAATTCCCTCCGGGGTCAAAAAGGACATGAATATGTAAACAGAAGGCAACTCTAGGAAATGTGAATTTTTTTGTGTGTGTGAATTCTTTTCTTTATGCATATATTTTAAGTTTCTTTGGTGTACAGCATCCCATGGGACCAACCAAAGTTTCCATTGTTCTATTCCCTGCTGCATTTTATGTCTTTCGACACACTTATTGATGAATAGCTCCTGGTTGCCACAAATCCCTTCAAAAGAGAGAGCCCCACGGGGTCCACAGAAGCAATTTGTCAGTGAAAATAAGATGGGTTGCAGTCCCACAGCCTAATGCTGTGCTGGCTGCTTAGCCATACACACAGGTTAAACTGTGTAAAAGCGGCATCAACATGAAATAAAAAAACAACAAATGAAGATGAAAGAGTGTGGAATGAGTAAAATTCAACATAATATCTGCCTTAAATGGTGCTGTAAGGACTAAATACACATAAAATATTAAGCTTTCAATACCTATCATCATTAACAGCTTTTACTATTTCTGAAATGGTGTAGATAACCTCATAAAAGGATTCCACGTGGATGAGGATGTTAAAGTTAAAACTTTAGCCATGAAAAAATTCCCTTCTTTTTCTGTCCCAAAGGTAGCCCATTTTCTCTTATCGTCTCCCAAAAGTACATCTGAGTGGCAAATCAAGAATTTTCAAAATTTTATCAAATGAGAAAATGGTCATAGTCGCGTTAGCCTACTTTGCATCTGGAGAAAACAGAGGTGAATGTGACTGGTATACAACGGTTTTGAAAGATACCTGTCAGTCCCACTCCTGGGATGGGACTGGCGGTGGGACTCGTTTTCAACGACACTGAGTAATTCCATTCCAAACAATAGTTTCATTATCTGGTTCTCCTTCCATGGATCACGGCAACGTGTTGGATGGCGCATTAAAATAAAATTCAGATAACTGGAAAAATACTTCATAGGGATACTGTTTGAATTGGGGAATAACTATTATAAATTCACAGGTAACTGTTATAAATCTAAGACACAGCTGAAAGAATCAGCAACTTCCAGTGACAGCCCTAGTTAATAAAGAACACAACTCTTTGTATGTCCTAAAGATTTACAGAGCCTTTTGGCAAGATGATCATTGTACTTTCATGTGCAATGTCTCTTACCATCACAAGGTGCTTTAAGGGCAGGTTAATTTGTCCTAATACCCACTGGAAAATATTGCAGAGATCGATAGATTTTTTTTTTTAATGGAGAAACAGATTGAAAGAAACAGTAAATTGAGCAATAAAACGACATTCACAATGCTCTAACAGCACAGTTCTTGGTCCATAGTAAGTACTCAGTAAATATTTATCCATTGATTAAACTATTGCTCATGTTTTAAAATTCCTAAATGGGCCTAATAGTAAGAAAATATGATTCTTCTAATTAATAATCAAATAAATGAATGAAAACTAAGAAATACAAAGTCAGATTTTTTTCATACAGGCTTGTTCTGGGAATTATATAGAGAGACTCAGAATTTTGAATCTTATATAAACAAATATCTGGTGAAACTCAATCATTTTATAGGTGATTGATTATACAGAGGTCTAGACAGGATTTAGTGGACTTTGAAAATCATGGGGAATTAGTACATTAGTAATAGTATAAGAATAATTACACTATTTCAGAATTTGTACAAAAAATTACATTATTCTTAGGGAGTTATAGTTTGGATTATGGTCTGCATTTTAGTTTAATAATTAGGATGCAAATAAAAACTTATATAGCAAGATCAGAAGATCAAAATAACAGTCTGATGTAGGAACCTAGATTTACCAATATCAAGTACCAAGTTGAAGGTGAGACAGGCCACTCGGAAAAAAACTTTAAAGTGATTATCCAGGACCCAGTTACCTGATACTCACAGACTCACCTCCTCTTTGGGATTCAAAACAGATTCGAGAGTTCAAAATTAAAGACTTCTTCAGGGATCTGGGTTGGATGCACTGCCCCAAGCCTAGTGAGAAATTCCTCAAGTGGAGAGCTGCCTTGGGGAGACCCAGAACCCGGGTGCATGTGCCTGTGTAGCAATCACATTCACCTCCAGCAGTAAAGCCTGGTGACTGGGTGGGGGCTGGGCCTGCACTCTCAGACTCCTGGGGCAGAAGAGGGGAGTGTTCCCATGCACCAGATGTGGGCCACACAAAGAAGAGGGCTCCCTGTGGCCTTTTGGGTTCCTGCTGAAGAAGACCTAGGAGGACAATGGACTCCCAATGAGGGGAGTTTGGGAGGAGTGGACTTTGGAAGCCTGGGCAGTGAGGAGGAGGGGGAGTCAGCGGAATAAAGGATGCCACATCACAGGCCACAAAATAGTGTCAGAAGGACCATGCAGGGCAGGCAGAACTCATAAACGTGCCGATGAGATGAAAGTCGGCATTAAACATCTGCCCACCAGAGGGTCTCCATGCCACTGTCCAGTGGCACATGCCACACGGGGTTATTTATACCATTTCCCCACTACCTCTCACCCCCTCAGCTGACCTTTAAGAGGTCAGGAGGAACAGAATGCTGGAGGAGGAGAAATGGATGGCAGGGGAGAACCAAAAAGAAGCCCAGACTGCCCTGCCCTCTCCTACTGCCCCAAGCAGGTTCTGACCTGGGAGAGACGAGAGGGTTTAGTGCCAGATCCAGTTAGGAATCAGGATTATTCCAGAAGATCAGTGTTCTATTTTCTAAATTGAGACTGGGTTTGGATCATAAAGCAACCAGAGGACTTTTATTACCAGCGAATGCCCAGAGGGGAAACAGACCTGGGAGAACTTCTCTAGTGACTGGGAAAGACTTTCCCTAATGAAATAAATTTTAAAGGGATAGTGGCAGCCAAAAATAAAGTTATATTTTGTTTATGTTCCAAAAATCCTGCATGATTCACTAGGCTGTTCACTAATGCAAATACTAAGTAGATAGGAAAATACCCATTACATTTATTGATATTATAGTATTAATGAACCACAGAATACTTCCAAAATAATTTAATAAATTCTGCTACGAGACTAGCCCCCTGTTTTCAAGTTCTTCTGTCCCTTTAGCTAGTAGGAATTCGGTTAGAGCAGTGATTATCAATCAGGGTGATTTTGTCCTCAGCGGGTATTTAGCAGTGAATGTCTGGAGACATTTTTGGTTGTCACAACTGGGGGTTGCTGCTGGCACCTAGTTGGTAGAGACCAGGGAGGCTGCTAAACATCCTACACTGCACAGGACAGCCTTCACAAAAAAGAACTGTCCAGCTCAAAATGTCAGTCATTTCCTGATTGAGTTAGCGGCATAATTAAATAACTATTGTAAATTAGCCAGCAAGACTGAGAAAAGACACAATGCAAAGCTTGCAGACTTAACAAATGCAATCTGGATGGCCTGGAGACTATCTTCCCATATTCTCAATGGTCACTTCTTGTCAGTTCCATCTCCTCGAACTTCCTTCTCTGATTGAGCTATTCTTGGAGTGCCCCAGGGCTAAATGCCACCTTTCCTACTTGTGTCCCTAGTTAATGTCATCTCTTAACCAATTTGTAAAATAAGCTGGCCAGAACAGATGATCGTTTGGGTTGCTTCTCCTTCTAACGTTGAAAGATTCATGTATTTACCAATTTTCTTTGACAAAAAAATTCACAAAGAGGAGAAAGAAATAATGAAAAGTAAACTCAAAATGGCTTAAAGACTTAAATATAAGACACAATAAACCTCCTAGAAGAAAACATAAGCAAAACATTCTCTGATGTAAATCTTAGCAATATTCTCCTAGGGCAGTCTACCCAGGCAATAGAAATAAAAGCAAAAATTAACAAATGGGACCTAATTAGACACATACACCCCAATGTTCATAGCAGCACTGTTTATGATAGCCAAGACATGGAAACAACCCAAATGTCCATCAACAGATGACTGGATATAGATGATGTGGTACATATATACAATGGAACACTACTTAGCCATAAAAAAAGAATAAAATAATGCCATTTGCAGCAATATGGGTGGACCTGAAAATTGTCATTCTAAGTGAAGTGGGTCAGAAAGAGAAATAAAAATGCCATATGACATCATTTATATGAGGAATCTAAAAAATAATAATGACACAAATGAACTAATTATTATTGTGATTTCTTGAATATGTGTAAGCACATTTGACTGTCCTTTATGATTGGATTACTGCATTCTGTTGATTCTTATTTTGTAGTTGGTTTTATTCCTTTGATAACTATATAAGTTTAAAAAGCTAAAGATCTAATCTGTTCTTAGAACCAATAATTAGCACATGTATGTAAACTAAATGCAGTATACTATATATATGTATTTACATGCAATATAATGTGTATGTGCAGTCAAACTATAATAATTCTACCTAATAAAACTGAAAAAGGAGAAAAAACTCTTAGAAAAAAAACAAAAACAAAAACAAATGGGGCCTAATTAAACTTAAAAGCTTTTACACAGCAAAGGAAACCATAAGCAAAACAAAACAACACCTACAGAATGGGAGAAAATATTTGCAAATGATGCGACTGACAAAGGTTTAATTTCCAGTATATATAAACAGCTCATACAACTTAGTAACAAAACAAAACAAAAAAACCCAATCCAAAAATGGGCAGAAGACCTAAACAAGCAATTCTCCAATGAAGACATACAAATGACCAACAGGCACTTGAAAAATGCTCAATATAGTTAATTATCAGAGAAATGCAAATCAAAACTACAATGAAGCGTATCACTTCACACCAGTCAGTATGGCCATCATACAAAAGTCCACAAACAATAAATGCTGGAGAGGCTGTGGAGAAAAGGGAACCCTCCTACACTGTTGGGGGGAATGTACTTTGGTGCAGCAATTATGGAAAACAGTATGGAGATTCCTCAAAAAACTAAAAATAGACTTACTATATGATCCAGCAATCCCACTCCTGGGCATACATCCAAAGGGAACTCTAATTTGAAAAGATATATGCACCCCAATGTTCATAGCAGCATTGTACACAATAGCTAAGACATGGAAGCAAACTAAATGTCCATCAACAGATGACTGGATAGAGAAGCTGGGGTATATTTATGCAATAGAATACTACTCAGCCATAAAAAAGAATAAAATAATGCCATCTGCAGCAACATGGATGGACCTGGAGAATGTCATTCTGAATGAAGTAAGCCAGAAAGAGAAAGAAAAATACCATATGATACCACACATATGTGGAATAGAAAAAGAAAAAAAGACTAATGAACTCATCTACAAAACAGAAACAGACTTGCAGACATAGTAAACAGTCTTATGGTTACCAGGAGAAAGGGATAAATGGGGAATTTGAGATTTGCAAATGTTAGCCACTATATATAAAAATAGATTTAAAGAAACAAATGTCTTCTGTAAAGCACAGGGAACTACATTCAATATCTTGTAATAACCTTAAATGAAAAATAATATGAAAATGAATATATGTATGTATATGCATGACTGGGACATTGTGCTATACACCAGAAATAGGCACGTTGTAACTGACTATACTTCAATTTAAAAAAAAAGGTAAATAGAAAATAAAGATAAGAAGTATACATGAATAATTTGAACAAAACAATTGATGAAAGTACATTAGTATGGGATTTTGGTCCCAATATATTTTACAATTAGAAAGATTAAATGATATGGAAGCTATGATAGCTTTGTCTTTTATTCTATTATTCTGATTTAATCATGATGCCTGGGGTTAGCTTATTGGTTCCTGATACAGTGGCTAGAAGCCAAAAGGTGTTCAGTAAATGTAGCATAAAGAATAAAATATTTCCCCTTGTTATTAGAGAACCACTTTTTGTGATTCTTTCTAGATGATGCAAGTACATTTTTACTGGGAGATGTGGAAAGTTCCTTCCCTTCACTCTGGACATATTCCTAAACTAGTAGAATTATTTGCCTATAAGCTCAGCCCTGAAATATTAGAAATAAGGGCAGATCAGTCAGTGAAATCAATAGCTACTCTCATTTAATAATCCTGGAGCAACCTATCTGCTTGATAACTGTAACTTGGTTAAATTAAGTAGATGATCATAAATAGATAGGTCCTCTTCCATTTGGGGAAGTACAGAATTTGGAAGATGAGCAGAGAAGGAAAATCAAGCTTAATTCTAAACATACTTTCTGACTTTATATAAAATCTACTAAAAACCTCTTCTGTTTACTCCCACCCTTGGCCTGCTTTATTAGATATAGGGAAATTTATGGTTCTTCCATTTGGAACATACAATTTTATTAAGACTTTTACCATATGAAAAGAGATCCAAAGTATTTAATGCCTAAAGATACATTCCAACAAAACGGAGAAATACTTTTAATCTGAAATATTCTTGAGAAGGAACAATGTTACCAATGTCCCTCTAAATTCTAAAATAAAAATGCAATGTTTGATAAATTAAGCTTAATCCAGAGAAGTTAACAGTGTAAGAAAAATCTATCATTTCAGAATGTGCATTTTACATAAGTTTATTTATACTCTCAAATAGACTATAATCATTCAATCAAATAAGCTTTGAAAAGGCTAGTCTTCCTTATTTTCCCCTGGCCCCTCCTCTTTCCCCCTTTCCCTTTCGTTCATGTCCTGTTTCCTGCCATCACTTCTTCCACTGTATTTTGAAATGCATTGTCTTTCCAACCAGTTTACTGAAAGGATGAATCCATTAGCTATTTGGTGTTATCCTAGATTGCTACAAATTCTGTGTATATGCTACATCTACAGTGTACAGCGGTGGGTCCTTCTTTTCTATAAATAACATTTCTCATTTGTCCTTTTGTGTTTTTATTCTGCGGTAGAGGTACAGTGGCACATCACTGACTCGCACCATTCCAGTCAGATCACACATAATACAGCACGATTCAGCAGGAGTGATCATAAAAACAGAATTATCTCTCACCCTGGGAGGTTTGCCCTTCCTGGTAAAGGTTGAAAGAAACGAATGGAAGCTCACACCGCTCACAGCTTACTTCATTCTGAATACAACACAACTTTAGTAAGGGCAGCTCCATGCACATTTTTGAGCAGGTTCAGAGGAGTGTAGCAGGGAGATATCAGCTTAAAGTACCTGCCGGCAAAACCCACAGTGACAGAGTGCCATCGGTACATGAGCCTTAAAAATTCCAGTTATCCACTACAATGCTAAAGCATTGTAAGATAAAACACTTAGATTTAAAACTCAGAGTACATCTCTGTTTCTTTTATTTCCATGTTCCTTGGGAAGAAGACAAAATGTACAAACATTCATTTGTCTTAATAAGATTGAGCTTCCATAAAAAACCTCATTAATTCTAAAATAAGTTTAGATGGGCCCTAAGGGTAAAGGAAACAGAGTATAACTAAAACAGTATCTCTTTCCCATAATATCACCTCATTCCTCTCGGGGGAAAAAAAAGAGAAACTGAACCACCAGCATGACTGACTCAACAGTAACATAAAAAGCAAAAATTCAATATGGCAGCCAAGGAGAGAAAATGGAAGATTCTAATGTGGCTTGTATTTTTGAGGGGCTGCTATGCCTTCCCTCTCATTACCTAAATATAGTGCTCAAGAGACAATGTGAATGAGCAGAAGTTAAATAAAACTATCCAATTTAGAAAGAAACAGATTAACTACCCGGGGCAGGGGGTGGGAGGGATTACAGGAAACCTACTGGGAGAAGTTTTTACCTACAGTGGCAGGATCTCAGGGGACAACACGGAAAGAACCACCTGGACTCCCCTCCCATCATTTAGACTCGTAGTTTAGGGGGAAGTGAAACCAGAGAGGCAGAGGCCAATAATCAAAATCAAATGAAGCTAAATATCTCAGATTCTAAAATGGGACTTATTAGAATTGAATATAAAGATAAAATAAATAAGACAGTATCTTTAGAAACAGAAAAAGTAGGACACAAAAAGCCCCAGGTGCTGTGTGACCTCCCCTCCCCCAGCTGTCAGCTTTGGCGCCACAGGAATCACAATACGTTCCCTGGTTAATGGGGATTTTAATTCAGGAAATCTGGAGTGAGGCCTGAGATTCTGCTTGTCTAACAGGCTCCCTTGGGATGTCTGTGCTGCTGGTCCACAAATACTTCAAGAAGCAAGGAAACAGAAGAGATGAACAAGGAGACCTGGCTCCATGATGGAAGCATAGGTCTTAGGTTTACTCAGGAAGAGAAGGAGAGGGTAGCAGGGAGACAGAGAGGAGGAGAAGGGGCAAGTAAGGGGAAGAGAGGGGGGAAAAGAGGAAATTTTTTTATTTGATTGAGTCCTAGATCATTGCTCCCATGTTCCCAACTATTGACATGTCAAAATTTTTGAAAAGGGAGGAGAATCCACAACCTCCAACAAAATACATACTCCACCTGCGCTCTGCCTTCTCCCCCTTACTCCCCTACTCCACACACACACACCCTCCTTCTCAACACCTCAGACTATAGAGAAAGCACATTGTTGTTCTGAGGTGAAGATAACCTATTCCTTAAATAATAGAAGAAAAGCTAAGGAAAATTTGTCCCTCATACATTATAACAAAATAAAAGCTTGGATAAAGACTGTTAAGTTAAAGTGCAAAGGCAAGTGTGAAAACTAAAGAAAAGTAAAACATAAAGGAATCTAGCCTGCACAAAAGCAGATGAAAGCCAGTCTAGAAAAAACTATAACACAACGATCAAACTAATATTTCCTATGAGGGACTCCTACTACAGAGGAATTTAAACTGGAGCAACATAAGGGCTCAAAGATGAGTGACTTAGAAAAAGAAGAGTATTAGCTGAAAATGGATTTGGTCTACCTAAGAGAACATCACTACAAATAAATGTGGAAAAATAAATAAAAGAACGTGCACAAGAACCATCTCACTAACAGGGAGGCTTTGTAAAACCTTTGTGATTGCAGGGAAGAGGGATACAGATTTTGAAGAAACAGCAGTAGTAGTAAAATCAGGAGCTTACAGACAATACAAAAATATTTGGGGTTACCAAATTAGAGATCTGAACATATGGAGAAGAAATGCTCAGTGAATTAAAAGAAACTTCCAGTTAATGTTTAATTATACATAGATTTATTTTACATTTTATCAAGTCAATAAAAAGATAAAGTGAGACAAATGGATACAATGGATAGAGTTCGATTACAGCACCGGTGCTGTATCCATGAAACAAGAACAGTATGCAATTTAAAAACAAGTATTAAAGAAAAAAACAATAAGGAAAACCCAGAGCTTTTGGAAATGAAGTATATAATAGCAGAAAGGAAAATTCAGTAGAATAGGAAAATAAATGTGATGTATCCCCCAGACATTCAAGCTCTTAAATTACTGAACTACAGTACAACCTTCTCAGAAAGTTACCAGAAAACAGGCAAACAAGAGGGTCACCCAAGATGGACACAGACATATAATCTAAGAAAACAGGTGCTAGCAAGGGCTAGACTTGAGGGATAGCTGTTTAGCAGGCACTAAGAGCAAGTATCTAGTCCGGATTAGATCAGGTGAGCAGGCTCGGGGAGGGATGTCCTAAACATTAGACAACTGATAGACTGCTGGTGTGTGTAGACATACTGAAATGAGGTATACACTAGGTAAGGTTTGGGGAAGAGTAAGTAATTAATACAAGGAAAACTAAAGCAAACAAAAAGCAAGATAATTAGTAACTCCAGGGAAAATCATAAATCATTCAAGATGAGAGTGCAGATCTTTTGTAAATAGGATTTACATGGTAAAAATAACCTGAAATCTGAGCTAGAGTTATATTGGGAAGCTGTGTCAGATCAAATAATGGTTATGTCCATGGAATATTTTATTTGTATTAACTCACGCAAATATCCATGTTAGATACCATTATTATCCCCACTTTTTAGGGAGGAATTTGCCTAAATGTGATAGTTTTAACAGCAAAAAAATATTTTGTTGATATATAGAAAGGCCCGTTTGTGTTGCAGTAATACAAGTATAAGGAAAGTCAATGTCAGAAAAAAAATCCCGGTAAAGCTATTAAAATTTAAGAATTATAAAAGAATTTTTCAGGTACCTGAACAGAAATAAATTCCCGGCTAGTATCAGGATTGTTTACAAAATATTCCTTCCTTCATTCCACGAATGATTTTGGAGCACTCCCTACCTCTAAGACTGGTTCAGGCCACAAGAAGACAAAACAGACGAAACTATCTTTTCCTCGTAGAGTTTATCTTCTCACTAAGTCAATGCTAGAAGACAGTGGAACAATGTGTAAAGGTCTGAAAGTATTAAATGCAGACCCAGTACTGTTTAAATATAATACGAAAGAAGAAAAATTCTCAGACATGAAAATGGTCAGGAAGTTCAGCACCCATGAACTTTTCTGGTTCAAGTCAACCAAAAGGCAATTCCAAATAAGTAAGTCAGAAATGGAGAGACAGTGGTAACTGATCCAGAAGCAAGCATCTGATAATGGAAATGGAAGTCTACTTCAAAATAACTGAGAATTTTATTATGAAATGTAATGAAATTATTGTAATATTACTATACATTTATAATTTAAAAATATTAAGACTGAGAGTAGAAAGGTGGAAAAAGCACATCTTCATTTTTCTTTTTATAGTGTAGCTAAAAATTATTGACCTTAGCCACTTAATTTTTGTGATAATTTTTCCTTGAGAGAGTTTTTTTTAGTAACTAGTGTGTCTAGGCATGATTTTAAATGTAACTGGACCTCAGCAATTTCTTCACATTATTCAGGGTTTTAAAAATTCTTGTTTTAAATTTAAGTGAAATTATAAGTTTACACATAGGTACTTACATACATATATTTAACTTTATGTTTGTGGTTTTGAGTATATTTTTATTTTCTTATTCAATTTTTTCTTGAATTTATTAGTTTTTAAAAATGAGACATTTTATGTATAAACTTTTTGTAGGCTTTTTTGTTTGTTTTGCCTTTATTCATTTTTCTAAATACTTTAAGCAATCATCTAAATGTGATGCAAATGTATGTTAAATTTCATCTTTAAACTCCCATCAGGAAATAGTTCTGTCACAAAAAGGATGAAGATATAACTAACCCTTCCAGGTACTGCAGTAAAAACAGAGTGGTAGGAATGATGTGGTAATCAGAGATTCTGGACAGAGGCTGTAGTTCTAGAGAAACAAAGTTGTCATTTCCAGGACAATAAGGGATTCATAAAAATCATGTTGCAGAACATCAAAGAGAACAAAATGTGTTGGAATTTCAGGATGGTTCTAAAAATAAACTTTGAGCAATTACAAAAACCTGGAAAATCTGCAAACATTGGGGAATGACCCCTTCCTGAGCCAGAGAAAGAGAGAAATGAGCAGTTTCTCAAAAACATACCAAGTGGAAGAACTCAGAGGGGTCCAAACTAGATACTGTTCTCTTAATCACACTTGACACAAGTCACCCAGTTATAGTTGTTTATAGTTACATTTAATTTACACCTAGGATGATCTAGCCATATCCATTGTGTACACTGAATTTGTCTCAGTTCATCTTTTTATTGATTTAATGCAATTCTGAATTCAAGAACCCCATCAGGTATTTTATTTTTTCCCAATGTACTCTTATTTATTTATTTATTTAAAGTACAATCAGTTACAATGTGTCCATTTCTGGTGTACAGCACAATGTCCCAGTCATGCATATACATACATATATTTGTTTTCATATTCTTTTTCATTAAAGGTTATTATAAGATATTGAATACAGTTCCTTGTGCTATACTGAAGAAATTTTTGTCACCTATTTTTATATATAGTGGTTATATACTCTTTTAGACATTCAATATTGAAAGTTAAGAAAATGAATCAGATGGTTTTGTTATTATTAAGATAGTAATTAGAAAAGCAGTAAATGCCTAAGGAAATCCTACAATGAACCACACTTAAGGTGAAAGACTGAAAGACGCCTCACAGATTCTATTCCAACCTTCTCTGCCTATGTGATGAATGAAGATGCTACCCTGCTCAACATCACCAGCAAAATTATCAGAGAAATGAAGATCAAAACTACAGTGAGGTATCACCTCACACCAGTCAGAATGGCCATCATAAGTCCACAAATGATAAATGCTGGAGAGGGTGTGGGGAAAAGAGAACCCTTCTAAACTGTTGGGGAGAATGTAGTTTGGTACAGCCATTATGGAAGACAGTATGGAGATTACTCAAAAAACTAAAAATAGACTTACTATATGATCCAGCAACCCTACTACTGGGCATATATCCAAAGGGAACTCTAATGTGAAAAAATACCTGCACCCCAATGTTCACAGCAGCACTATTTACAATAGCCAAGACATGGAAGCAACCTAAATGTCCATCAACAGATGACTGAATAAAGAAGTTGGGGTATATTTATACAGTGGAACACTACTCAGCCATAAAAAAGAATCAAATAATGCCATTTGCAGCAACACAGATGGACCTAGAGATCATTATTTTAAGTAAAGTAAGCCAAAAAAAGAAAGAAAAATACCACATGATATCACTCATATTTGGAATAAAGGGGAAAAAAAAGAAGACACTAATGAACTCATCTATGAAATAGAAATAGACTCACAGACGTAGTAAGCAATCTTATGGTTACTGGGGAAAGGGGGTGGGAAGGGATACATTTGGGAGTTTGAGATTTGCAAATGTTAGCCACTATATGTAAAAATAGATTAAAAAAATTTCTTCTATATAGCACAGGGAACTATATTCAATATCTTGTAATAACCTTTAATGAAAAAGAATATGAAAACAAATATATGTAGGAATATGCATGACTGGGACATTGTGCTGTACACCAGAAACTGACACATCATAACTGACTATACTTCAATTAAAAATAAAAAAATCACCAGCAAGTTGGAGGGGCCACTTGGACTAGAAACTACTTCGTTGCATCCCAATCAAAACAAGATGTTTTAGTATTAAATGTTAAACAAAATGTTCTGAAAATATTTTACTATAAAAATACTTAATAATAATAATAAAATCAATTATAAACAGTATCATTGAAGAAGTATTTACAGTACTCAGCCACTGTGCTAAAGCAGCATGTATAAAGTCATCCAACCACTACTGATGGAGCTAGAAGACAAGCCCAGGCTCTGAATCCATGCCCTTAACCCTCATTGTCCTCATCTGGCCTGAATATGAGAGGAAATCTAATACACTATCTAACATTCTCATCCTTGTGAGAAACTGGGTGGAAACTACTCTAGACTCCTAGAATTGTACAGATAGAAGAGTCTTCAGAGTAAGGGATGATTCTTGAGTACACTACATATTAAACGTTCAAATTTAGATTGCCAACATTTGAGTCTGCAAAAATGTTTATGCCAATGCACGTGATTAACCTATGCTTGAAATCACTAACTGTGTAAAAATCAAATTGTCACGTAAAACAACGCTGAATGAGAATTTCACATCTTGCTGATGAGTTGTGGCAATTTTTTGTCAATTATACATTCAGAATTTGTTGCTGTTTCCCCGCTGCTGCATAGTACATTCATCAACAATTAGTTGTTAGTTCTATGCTATATTTTAATGTCCATTTACCCATCTTTCTCTTACACTTGCCCCAAGGTCAAGAACCACATCCTTTTCAAATGTATTCTTCTACAACCCCTCAAAAAGGACTTAATACAAGGTAGACTCCCAATAAATGTTTAAATTATCACGTAAAATGTTTTATAGAGTCTCATTCAACTCCAATTTTAAGTAAATGTGTATTGTTTTAATAATTGTTAGCTGTTATGGTTAATTTCTTAAATTAGCATAATAAACAATAATTTTCTTGTATAGAACAGTACATATACAAGATCAGGAACAAGCCTGAGTTCAGATCCCAGTGCTGCCACTCACCAGCTCTGTGACCTGGGGAACTTCGTTCAGCCTGCTTTTCCTCAGTTTTCTAATGTGGACACTGAGGATAATAATTACACTTCCTTCACAGAGTTGCCTAAAAGATTAAGTGAGTTCATTTATATATGGACTGGCACACATTTCCTGGCATGTAACTCCATAATATGCTTCCACCAACACCTCCAGCAGCAGCATCATCACAGGGACATCTTCATTACCATCATCATCATCTTGCCAGTACCCAGCATAATACCTGGTATACAGCAGGCTCTCAAATGTCAAATTGACTTGAGTTCCTAAAAACATGTAATTGTTTCTTTAAACCAAAGTGTGCACAGACATCTTAGTTATTCATTTACATACTTGTACATCTCTCTCTCTGTTTCTAACACCTCTATTGTGGTGTGGTTCATGTATAGTAAACTACGCATAAAGTTAGCTGTCTTTATTTTGGTGGTGGTTTCGTGGGTGTACACATCTATCAAAATTCATCAAATTGTACATCTGAGATACATGTAGTTTACTATACAGGAACCCATTAGGTATTTTAATAGATCAGTTCAGCTAACATATCTAGTGAGCACTGAGTATGTGGTAGGTCTTCTGCTAGCTGCTAGGTGTTGAAGAAAAACAGTTCTTACGTTAGGGACTTTAGAATCTGGAGAAGAGAGTCAAATGAACAGGCCAGTGTAACGCATGGAACTCCCTCTAACTCTCACAATCAAAGCATTGGCACACTCATTAGTAAAACCAGAAAAGGATACCATATCGCTTCCAAAATGCTGGCTCAATCCATTTACAGGCAGGTATTTTCAGGTGTTACTTACACACCTTGGGTCCTTTTCCAACAAAGCAGATGCCTCTAATCGCACCCATTCACCTGGTCTCACCCAGGTCCCTTTGTGACTGTAACACATTTTCTACAGATGACCGATGAAGACAAAGGTTTAGCATGTACTTTGAAGTCCTAAATTACAGTTCCAAATTTAGCTTTAGTCACATTAACAACCACCTTTAACCAACCAGGGAAAGTGCAGAGAAAATAGCCCTGTATCATAATGTGACATCAATCCATCTTGTTAGCCCTTTATCGTGTATTTCACAAATGTTTCTTGAATCCTGCTAGGTGGCAGGCACTGTCAATCTGCCTTAAACCTACGTAAACCCTTCAACCAAACTTAATCTCTCAGTTTTCCCGACTCTTTCAATCTCCTCTAGGCTGAAATTTTACTCACGTCTCCTTTCCACCTGGAACGTTCTTCCTTTTGCTTCTGAAATACCCCATTCCTACTCGCTCTTCACAGCCCCATTTATGTTCCAGATTTTTAAAGCATCCTCTGATTGCTACGAGCCATAATGATCTCCATTTTACTTCCAAATGTTTTACAGAGCTAATTTCCTCAAGAATTAAGTTGAAACTTTGTATGTCATGTTCAGTATTTCCAGTTAGCTTTCACTGTGCTGGGATTCCCCAAACAGATTGAAATTCTGAAAGTTGGGGCTTTGGCTTACAGTGGCTATATTTTTCATTTTCTACTCCAGAACCCTACTCCTGGTAAATATTTAATAAAGCACAGTGAACCTTCTCCTTGATCGTCATTTTCCCATTCACTGTGTTTTCTTCATTAGCAGTGCTCCATTCTGTAATGGCAGAGTGCTGGGACGTCCCAGAACTCTGCCTTCAGTTATATAAAAGCTGAATAAAGCTGATTGTGTGTTCTGGGTACACATTTCTGCCTCCACAGGTAGGCCCTACTGTGGTAGGTTGAAAAAACTAAATCAAATGACAGGAATCACCACCATGCATTGGCACACGGCATCACTGATTACAGCTCAGGAGATAACACACTAGCAAAACAAGAGAGGAGAACTTGAATGGGACATTTAGACCAGGAAAAAAAAAAAATGGAGCTCCAGCTCAAGATTTTCTCCATTTTAGGTTTGATACTTCCTAAAGATATATACTAAGTTCTGCCTGCATTTCCAAACAGAACACAGCCTCCACTGGCACTCCATTTCTTAAAGTTGTTTCTTTAGAACATTTAGCAGGTCTCAATTAGAAATACAAGTGTGCATGAAAATGTAAGTCGTCGTGCAAAGAGAATGTAAAAGGTAGAATGAATGTAGGAAGGGGAGACGAGATGGTGTAAACTGCCACCACACAGACACGAGCTTTCCTGTCATGGTGTCACAAAGCAGGAGAGAGTTCCTTTTCCACTCTTTAGGGGTACACAGCCATCTGAGAACACCCAAGATCAAATCATGGCTATCAAAGACCCATGCTGCATCATCACATTGCTGGTGGCCAGGAGCCAGAGCTGTCATCACTTGGTTTTGTGCTGCTTAGGGCAGAAAATCTGATTGTTCAGCAACATGTAATCAGCTTAAAACAAATCTGGAAGATGTTACCCAAAGACTAGATGATATCCAGGCCCTGGAATTCTGTGCAGACAAAGAAAATGAAGGATTTGCTTTAAGATAAAAACTATCTGTGGCAAGAAACTGGAGACACTGGGACAAGATTCAAGTCAATAAGTTTAATAGTAAAGCTTTAAGAAACAGGGATTACAACCCAAACAAGCCAGGCAGGTCTGCAGAGCAGTGAGAGAAGCCAGGGTGCAGTTTTTAGAACCAAAATCTTTTCTGTCTTCAATGCCCAGATATTACTTATAATGCATGCTTCAGAGAAGGCATCCTCCCATGAGAAGCAGAACTGCATTTACTAAACACCAAGATGACAGATGTCTTAGAGACTGCAGAAGTATTAAAAGCTAAACTGAGTCATGATTTAACTGCTGGCCATGTGACCTGTAAACCTGAACATGTCTTTACCTCCATTAACCTTTTTCTTTATTTGAAAAAGACAGACTTTTTCTACTAAATACTACTTCTACTAATTTGGCACAAAACTTTTCTTTTCCTCCCTTCCTTCTTCCCACTTCCCTACCACTCCTCCTGGTGGGCTGATGTAGTGGAAATGGAGTTTATTAGGTAGGGCTGGAGAAGGAAACAGACTCTTAACAGAAAAAGATGTAGCAAATATAGTCCCAAGAGGCCACTCTACAAAATGTGAAAGACGGCACTTCTCTGAGAAAAGGCACCCTCAGCCCTTCCCAGTCAGTGTCTCTGACCCCTTCTTTCTCTACCCTCAGGAGCTGAGGTCTGGCCTCTGACCTGAATGATTACTGGGGACAGAAGAATGGGAGTAATATGGGGGTGAGCATGAGGAACTGTGAGACCTAAGAAAACAGGTACTGAGTCCCAGCCAGAGCTACTCACAAAGTCTATTAGGAAGCAGTGGTATTGAGTGAGTCTTGAAAGGTGAGTGGAAATAGCCAATTCTTACTGAGTGTGTATTATTCACTAGATAACCATTTTAAGGACTTTATTCATCTTATTTCATTTAATCCCCCTGAAAAACCCTTGAGGAAGGCACTCTTATAATTCCCATTTTGAAGATGAAGAAACCAGGGCATAGAGAGGGTAAGGAATCTGTCCAGCACCTCACCTAAAGTGGTACAGCTGACGCTAGGAGGCCTGACCCAGAGGCCACACTCCCCACGGCGATGCTCTATCGTGTAAGTGCAGAACTGCCCGGGCACAGAGTGATGAGGAGTCTGGACACAAGGAGCCACATGAGTAAAAGGTGCAAAGGCATGAAAAAGGATTTGGGTTCAGAGATCTAACAATTTAATCTAAGATATACAGGAGAAATTGAAATTATTAAAAAGTCACCTATAGCCAGGTTCAGAAATGTTATGATTTGCTGATTACAAACAGCTGGATAAACTTTTTAATATTAACTGCTGTACTTCCCCCAGCACCTCTCCATCAGTAACTGTTCATCCAGTCCCCCTCTCCCTTGTCTGTTAGGTGGCAAGTCATGAGTTGTCCCAAGAGACAGTTAATAAATCAGAGGCAGAAGATATCTTCAGTTTGGAAAGGGCTTTGGAAAGCCAGAGAACTCATATTATTGTGTTTCTAAACACAAAAGTACTTATGGTATAAATCTTTGACTAGAAATGACTTGGACTAATTCCTAGTAAGTAAGAGAAGGTCTCAGAAAATAGAAAAGATTCTACAGGTTGAGGGAAGGGGTATGGAGGAACGCAGGGATTATATAAACCTTGGATAGGGTTCGGGGTCTGAGAAAAAGGTGAATGTGCCCCCAAACCAGATCAAGTCTAGGGAGCCAGCAAGATCCAGAGTTCCCACCTATCCAACACTGTAAAGGGGTGGTGCATAGACATTGCTTCATGAAACATCTAGATAGAAAGAGCTTGGCTGAGCATGTTTCCAGGAATCCCAGAGAGGAAGCCAGTAAGGTTGTGTCTGTGAGGCAGAGAAGAGCATGATACCTTTTGCGAGAGAGCTGGCCTGGACACGCCTTGAGTTTCCACAAGGAGGATACAGCATGTGCTCGGCAGCAGAGGTCACATGGGCGATCTAAGTCTCAGTAGATGTCAGAGTGGAAGGATGCTGACAACCTGGACCAAATTCCTCTTGCCCCACCCATCTCTTATCCACAGGGTCTTAATACTAGGTACTCCTTTCTCAAGGATTAAGTTTAGGGATGGGAGACTATTAGATGAGGATGTCATTTTCAATGCATAGTAAAATGAAGCTTAAACAGAAAATAAGTTCGGTTATAGAAAAATTAAATTTCTTATACACCTCAATTTGTAAGTTGGCATGCATGCCTGCTACAACACCATAGTTTTATTGTATTTTGTGTGTGTGTGTATGTATCTGCAATATATAAACAAGTTGAAAGAGTGCACTCAGATGGAATTAAAAAAGAGCAGTCAATTAGGCGAGAATAGGTGAAGCTAGAATGGGGGAGGCCGTTAGTAAGACTGGGATGGGGAGAACCAACTTCTACCTGGTGAGGTTTTCCTCATATAGGGACTATAGTGATTTTACAGATGTCTACACACATTTGTTTACTCAATTACTCTCCAAACAAATGTGCTTATTTTTGTCACCTTTTCTGTGTATGACAACTGAAGGACACTTTTCTTCTCATTTGGGGCCCCCTCACTCCATGGGTAAATTTGCCCCAGACAACAATTCTAGCCCTTCCTTGGACCAGCCCTGTCTACACTGTACTGGGGGTGACTTAAATATTCTGGTCTTCATTCCTCAACTGACCCCTAGCAATTCAGGAGCAGGCATTTTGCTTTTTAATTGCCTCTAAAAACTCTTTGCACAAGTGCCTCACCCAGTACTATAAAACCCTGTTATGATAATTCAGTTTATAACACGCTTCTCTTAAGTTTTCAGTTGTGTTCACTTAAGTTTTTCCAAATTTAGGACTGTTAAGCAGATAGTTCGATTTGGTTCTGAATTGCAAAAGCAGTACCATGTTTGCCAATAATGAGGATCAAGGTTAATATGAATCATTATTTTAAATAACCATAACTTTGTGCAACTCAATTCTGTCTTACCTTTTCACTTGTTAATATATACTGAAGCATGATAGCACTTTCCAATGACCTTAAACACTTTTACATAATCTTTAACCCTCACCTCAACCTTCATTTTTATTATATCCATAGACTTATCAGTATTTGAATAATTATCAATTTCCTTTTTCTGTGGTATGTGTTCTAAATCTTGTCCTGTGATGACCCAGCAATGAAGGGTATCTAAGCTGTTTAACTTGTCTAGACTCAATTTCTTCGTCTCTGAAGTATAAATATTAGGACTACTTATTTATTTGCTAATACTTACAGGACACTTGCCGTGTCCCGGGTTCTAAGCACTTTGCAAATATTAATTTGGTTCACCCTCATAAGGGCTCAGTGAGTAGCTACTCCTAGGATCCCCACAAGATAAGGAAAGGAAGGCACAAAGAGATGAAGTAACTTGCTCAAGAACAGAACAGCTAGTAAGTCACCAACCAGGAGTTTGACTCATATTCTTGACCATTACATGACCCTACCTCTCCAGTTAAAGATGCTTCAGCTCTACCTGCACGTATGGGTTAAACAGACACGGTTTCTACCCTTCAGGTGCTGACAATTTAAGTCGGTACTTAAAAGTACCAGCAATTAAAGTTACTGACAATTTAGTACAGATGCTTATAATCAAATGATCAATAATACTCACCTGCTTCAGTCCACCACTGATGATTGTTTTTCAAAGCACTGGCCATACATTTAGCAGAAACTGAGCCTTATCATGTGTGGGCTTATTACCACTACACACTAAAGACACTCTAAAGTGGCTAACCATTTGTTAGTCCACAAGGAACTTACCACTGGCAGCCCACGAGCACATACCAGGGGTCTCAAAAGGGGTCTGAGCCTGGATAAAACTAAAAGATACCAGTCTGTCTTTGCCAACCTCCATCCTTCAACCCCCGCCCCCTCGCCCCCTCCTCCCGCCTGCCAGTATCTACCCTTTTGGACAACTCAGATAAGCACACAGTACTGTGTTAAGCCCACTGTGTTCTGAGTGAAATTTGCCATTTAAAAAATAATTTAAATCTGCACATTTCCTGACTTCTCTCCAGTCTGGGCTTCATGACTTCCAAGGTAAAGGTCTGCTAATGGAAACCTACAATTACCACGTTGAAAAGCCACAGGTAATAAGCTAGGATGCCTTCAAGAAGCTTGCGTCTCTACATAAAGTTTCTTGGACATGCTAAGCTTAGAATTCCCCCACATATGCTATTTCTTTGTAGAGCCCTGAACAGTCATGTACAATAACTCACAATTTTTGAGGAATATGTGTATGTGTATATATATATAAATCAGGCACTGTTCTGAAAATGTCACATTTTCATTCTCAGAACCACCCTCGGAGGCAGACGGTACCAGTACTCCATTTTTGAGATGTGAAAATTGAGGCTGATAGGTTCACTCGTTTTCTTAAGTTCACACACCGGTTTAGCGACTGAATTTGTGTTATTTCTTAAAGCAAGTTCTGGTTATCTATTGCCTCATAACCAACTTCCACAAAACTTAAAACCATCTTGTTGTTTTACTCACAAGTTGGTGGCTCGGGAACGCGGGAGGGCCCGGCTGGCCTCACCCGGAGCAGCGTGGGCTGGAGATCGCACCTCCAGGATGGCTCCTCCACTCGCCCGCCTGCTGCCTCAGAGCTCCCCGCCTCTCGCCGGCCTCGCACCTTTGCAACCCTGCGTCCAGAGACTCTCGATGCGGCTCGCGTTTCTCACAGCAGCGGGCTGAAAAGGCTCACTTCCTAACGGAGGCTGGCTTCTAAGAGTTAGCGTTCCCGGAGAGAAGGAGAAACCGGCGGAACTCCGCTCCTCTCGGATTCTAACGATCAAAGCTGTCCACGGTCGCAGAGGCCCCACCCATCAGTGGGAGGAGCGTCAAAGTGTTTGCCGCCCTGCTTAGTCAATTAAGCACATGCAGTCGGGTGGTAGCTGGCGCTGGAGACATTTGAAGGCTCATCTGGGCTGGACAGCCCAGGCGAATCCGTAATGCCCTTGTGAACTGATGTCAGCAATTGGCTGAAAGCAAAGGTGAGGCTTTTAAACAGTGTGACCCTAAGCATAATCTCAGGGTGTTAGAGCTAGAGTCCTGACAGCTCTCATTCCAAGATACACAGGCAGAGCTGCAACCTTCTACTCAATAGACCAGTTCATTAAGAACAGCTGGCTCATGGGGAGAAAAGTGTGAGCTGGAGCGTTTCCCAACTTCTACCATGGTTGCAAAGCCTTCTCTTAAAATCATTGTTGAATATGTATCACACATCAGGTCTCTGCATTTCCTCCTATCAGAGAACATTGCTCCTTTTACTAGTTGTGCATTTTGTGCAGTGAAAGGTGGGGTTGATTGTATTTAAGAATAAGTGATGCCTCCAACTGAGGGACTCTTACTAGAGATAGACTGAGTCATATGAAATGTTCAATATTCAACCAAACTTGACCAACAAACATTGCTATTTCAGATGATTCAACTAAATAGTTTAGGTGTCCATCAGCATTGAGATGTGTAGTAAAAACAGTTTTATATAAATAGCATATTCAAAAAGAAAGCTTTGCTATCTTAACTTTTAGAGAAAGAGGTCATTTTATGCTAGGTCAGGATTGCCAGACCAAGATTTTTATCTTCTGGTTACTTATATCCTTTAGTTTAGATTCCTGAAGCCCTTCTTGGCATTGATCCTCTGAGTTTATGAGGCCAACACTCATATTTGGTGAATACTTGTAAAGGCTTGCTCGCCAACCTTATCCCCGTGGGAGGGAATAAGGTCAATTCACTGTGTCAATAGCAATGAAAGTGTTCTCCTTCATACCAATCTTCTATTTTTCTTTGTGACTTTCCCAGTGTTGCTCCCCACATGAAGGACCAGTCTTACAATTTACTTCTAACTGAAAAGCTTTTCAATAATAGATTCCCCTGTGAAGCTCCCCACAGCTCTTAAAATGAGGGAAGAGAGCCAAACCTCAAAGCTCAAAGCTGACTACTTGCTGAGGTGGTATGTTTTAGGAAGAGATTATTATGTGTCAATAACTCTCTTATACTATGGTTTATATGGTATGAAACACTCAACAAATGTAAATCAGTAATAGCGAGGTGGTGATGACTATAACTTTTGCTTTGTCTTTCCATTACTTAAATAGTATTAATTGAAGCAAACATGTTTTTCTGTCTCTCACACCTCAGAAGTGTTAAATATTTAAGACTATGTGGCGTCTTTGGTGTCCAAGAAACCAGCTCTCTAAGAGAACAAGTCTCCTGTCTCCTGGGTGAGGTTCTAAGTCTTAACATTGGGAGTGTGGGGATTTTACTTGCTATTTGAAACACAATATACTAACACTTCTTTCTGACTCTAGCAAACCAGGGTAGACAAAACTTGAAGTGGGAGTTGGAGTGAAAGAGAGTGTCTTTCTCAGTGGTGTCCTAGAGTGGTTTAAGATAGGCTGTGAACTCGTGATATCCACGCAGGAGAGCAGGGCTGCTGACTGACATCAGTTCTGTCTTTAAGGAAGTCTGGGCTCTGCTTGGTGTTTGGGCTGAGATACAAAACAATTTCTCTATTTTCCCAAATAGTTCACCCCTCCCTAATTACAGCTCTCAGACAAATGTTTTGTTACCATCAGAAAGCAGGCAAAGCAGGAAGGAAATAATCAGGCATTTTCACTTAGAACATTGAATTTTAATACCGTTTTTCCTCTTGCTAACAGACCTTTCAGTTTTACTTCTTACATGTTGTAAGTATGATCAATTTTACCTTTCAAGATATTATTCCTCATCCATAAAATTATACCAAAATTGCCATAAACAAGCTGACTGAAAAGGAACAATTGTTGTACATTAAAGAAAAAATAACCTTCATGTTTATAGAAATAATAAAGCCCATGCAGTACTTCTTTTAAAGATCTTGCTCTAAACAAACTGAATTATTCATGCATAGAATTGTGCAGCATTAGAACACCTGTTTTCAATCATGCATAATGTAAAATCACTCATTACCTCACAAGAGCCTCTACATCTCTAGCAATCAAATGGCATTGAAACAGCAAAACAGGTGCCTGGCAGGTGGATACAAGCAGATGTTTTGGGTTTGCATGCCTTTTCTTGTACAGGTGTGATGATCTTGTTTTCAACCGCATAATTGCTATTTAAATAGGTAATATTTAATTCTTATGTACTTTAATATTTATTTTTGCTTCTTCGATTCCTCTCCCACTTTGCCACTGCCTGGGCTTGAGGTGGATTTGAAACCTATGGGGATCCTCTAAGGTGGAGAGATGCCAGTTGAAGGTGCAGTTCCACTGTCCTAGACTTTCATGGTGAAGGGACCCTCCGTTAAAAGTAGTGTCTGGGTGAGCGTGTGGAGTTTCAGCAGCGTAGCTAACTACTGAGCAGGAAAGAAAAAGTTACTTTCCCTTGTTAGGTATCATCCAAAAGTCGTATTTAACCATTTCTACTGTGCATACCATGAATTTTAAATTAAGTCAATGCAAATCTATGAGTGCGAATCAGAAAGAGAACATCTTTCTTCAGCTGCCGATATACAATTTATTGAACTTCTGTGGAGAGAGCTCTGTGTGTATCTTCCTTGTGAGGCATCAAAATGCATTTGCTTAAGCATGTTTTAGTAAAACATCTTTAAGTCTCAGCTGGAAATAGGGTTTTCACTTCGTACTAGATTTATCCAATATAAATTCATCCAAGCGGAGTAAGTAATGCAGCTTTCAACACGGGGTGTCGCAGGCACCTTATTTCCCTGTCTGTGTCGTTCTTTCTTCTTCTTTTTAAATAATCAACAAACTTAGCATCAGTGGAAAGTGCTATACTGAAAACTGCAAAGACAGGAAACTTTATTTTTGAGAACAGGTGCAGCATGAATTTCTATGACATCCCATCAGTGCTGTCATTCTTTGCAAATCTTTGTGCCTGTTTTAGCCATGGGTTTACAGTGAGTAGGGCTGACAGAATGGAATTACCAGGCCATTCTACTGGCATGGTTGGAGTTTGGGCACCCAAAAAATCTGCACTAACGTCGTTCTAGTGCCAGGCAAGTGAACACATGGATCATACCAAGAACAAAGTATATCTTTGACATGTTACATTATGTCATCAGTGTTGAGGATAACCTATGCAAAAATATCCAAATATTTCTATGTGAAGAGAACAATGTGTTCAGTCATCCAAATGAGGTATCAATCCCATTCAGGTAGGCATGTTTCTCAGTATCCAGGGATGTAGGATCATTCATGTAGACCAAAGACCTAGAGATGGCTGCCTTTTCTGCCCCCTTTCCCAAGATGGTTTGTCTCTGTGTAGTCATGACCATGGTTATCAGTTACCTGTATAATGCTCTTTCAAATGAAAATACCCTAAAATAAATGAAAAAGTAATCCTACTGTCGCTATTTTACCACTTAAAGTGTTAGAATTATTTAAACTGAGTTAATGGATTTTTGAAATCAAGATCAGAACATTAACCCACAGGTCTTATCTTTTCACCTAAGTATTACTGATAAGTTGCTATATTAATGGTCATAACTTTCTATTGAGGTTGATCTCTATCATAAGAAAATTAGAATAAAATATCTGTTGCAGTATATATTAATTAAATAGATCCCAATCTTTTATATCCATTATATTTATTCTACTTGTACATTAGTTACTGATTTTTATTACTATAAATTATTTTAACTATTAGTTTCTCATGAATTAATGTCTGACTCCATGAGATAATAATTACAATAAATTACAATCATTATTACCACTACTTATTGAACACTTATGATGAGCTAAACATAATATTAAGTACTTTATATGCATTGTTTAAATACTATACTACACTATATCATACATAATACATTATTTATGTTATCTTTACCATTTTTATGATTTGAGTGTGTTAAAAAATGCATACCTACTGAGGGCAGAGAATTATGAAATCTATTGTAAATCTTGGCTTCAAGTTCTCTCTCAATACAATCCATTTTGGCTTGTCATGTAAAGTTCTGACTCTTTAGGACCTGAGAAGCTGGTTATAAATTTGCTATGATAACTCCATCATATCCAGTATGTGACACTGATTGAATAAAGACTAGTTAGTTTCTAAAGAAGATATTTTTTAAAACATTTCCAAAAGACTTCTCAAATGCAAATGTCATCCTAGATATGGAAACGCTATTCCTAAGTGTGTGTGTGTTTGTGTGTGTATCTCACATCCTTACCATTAATAATCTGTTTTTGTTCTTCGAAATGGAAATGCTTACCAAGTGTTTGACTAGCTCAGTGCAAGAATGCAAGGGTGTGTTTTCTCTGGACTAACTTGTACTTTGTAATATAAATACAAATAATATTCTATACCGTTTATAATTAGGTAACAGGAATTACAGAGAACACCAAATTAAGGCATTAATTACAATATCATTGAATAAAATATCTACAATAATAAAGTAGAAGGCAAGAATATTTTTAACTTGAAAAATACCAAGATTATTTAGAAGCAGATTAGAATAGGTAGAAAAGATTAAACGTCTCAAGAAAGTTCATGGGAATATGAAGCTTCAGTAAAATGAAAATTTAAGACAGCTAAAGACTAAAGTCATCAAAACACAGATATACTGTGATTTTACCAATAGCTTATTTCTGATTTTTTTTGAAAATTTTGGATTGTCACTTAATTTGCATGTTTCCTGAATTTGTCCTGAATTTTTCTACTATACAACAATTTTATCATTCTATCATTTACATTCTTCTATGTATGTTAGAAGCAGCTTACACCAGATGCCTCCCAGGAAGGGAGGGTGGAGGAGGGTGACTGAGTTCTTACAGAATTCTGCCAAATAAAAGGAAATGAAATGACACTGAAAGCAAAGCGAAAAAAAAAAAAAATAGTTCAGGGACGAAATATTTTAAATGGGATATTGCATTGTATTGACTAGAAACAGATTAACAGACAAACACATAAAACATTTAATGAAATACTATTGAATTGTTTCATTTCTAAATTGTTCCCTGTAATCTATTTGGAGATAGTAAGGATTGTGGTCAGAGTAGCTCCCACAAAATACCTAGTCTTCGAGAGTTAGAAGATAACTTCCATTCTCCACTAATCACTCTTTTCACCAGAGCTTGAAAAACAACTGCCTGCTTGCTGTAACTCCCATCCTACCGGCCTGCTTTAGGGAATCTCAAGGACTCCACTGAGGTGGAGAATGACAGGAGAAAGACGTACCCAAGTGTGTGTTAAGAAGGCGTGGAAAATTGACATCAGTCTCACTTACTTAAAAGGCAACCAGTGTCAAAGCAAGTCTTAGCTTACAAAACTAGACAAATTTCTCTTTCTAGAAAATACTTTACCCTAAGCATTGAGGAGAATGTGATAAGCCAGCACAGAAATAGTCAAGGAGAATAATTTCATTCTCTTTAACTCAATCCCACACTCCATAGACAAAATAGCTCAGCATGTTACATAAAAACATTTCCTGAGATCCATCCACCAAGAGGTCCATTCCCAAAGAAGACCTTTGTTAACAGCAAAATCTTAATTGTAATAGAACTCTACTACTGAGTTAAATTTCCTTACAAATCTACAATAAATTCCTGAAACAAAGACTAAAATTACTAAGTATAGCTGTTGTTTAAAAATGATATTAAAAAGTAGTATTTTATAGTTGAGTACATTTTGGGGAAGTAGAAGTTGATGGTAACCACTGGATTGATATGATTGTGATCTGGTTACCCTCCCTCAAGCATCACAAGCCATAGAGAATCTCTAACTTGTGACAACTGCAATACTGGCTTGATTTCCCACATCTTCCCTTGTAACTCCCTGTAGGGTCCAAAGTTGAGACTCCCCTGTGCAAGGCTTTGGGGATAAACTTCCACAGAGTCTCTTGCTTCATTCTTTCCCCTCCACCTTTTTCACTTCCCACTGTCTATCTCATGACTCAAGTTTCCCCAGACTTATGCTAGCTTTAGGTGTTCTATCTCTCTTGGCATATAATGATCACCTATGAAATTGTATTGCTGGAACTGAATCATTTCTTGTACATACACAGTGCTGCAGGTTTTGATTATCACTTAGAGATACAGGGTCATGGTCTTTTCCACATCATCCATATAAAAAATATCTAGAACCACTAAACAAGATCAACATTTTTTTCTGCCATTTTTCTTTTATTTATTTCCATAAGCATTATTTCTTAACATCTGTTTTCTTAAAACCTGCTTTAAGAATCTTTAAGTACAGAATGAGTCAGCTTTCCAACTTTTGGGGGCAACTCTTTGCTTTCTTTAGAGGTAGGGGACCTGCAGCAACTTGTCTATAAACTGAAATAAATTTCAGGTGACATTTTTTAGCATCAACTAGAAGATCAATGATCTAGGGCAGCATATTACGTCAACTCAAATTATAACTAGTGTCTGAAGTTAAATGTACACTAACTACAGTATTTAGCCATTTGGACCCATTTCTTCAAGATTCGAATCCCTGTCCAGTTTACTAAATGGGTAACTCCCTTCCTTCTCCATCCCCTATTTTTATCCTGTGTGGGTAGAATGTTTCAGTTAATTGTTTGCAGGTAATTTGATCATTCATGGTGGCCTACTGGAATGGCAGCAAGAATAGACTATTACCAACCCCCAAATAAGTGGCAAATGCTTGATAAGATCAGTATAATATGAATATCTCCTCTATTTTACTTACATTAGTGGTGATTCTGTCTAAAACATTTGTATTTATTCTGAAGTAGATGGCTAACTTTCAAATGAGGAGAATGAAATACAATTCACTAAAATACTAAAGATACAGTGTAATGAGATGACTTAAATGGACTTAAAGGATTTAAATATTTCTTAGAGATACCATTTTGAATATAAAATCTCATTCTATTATACGTGGGCAGAAAGGAGGTTAAAATGCTTCTTCAATTGTTGGAATGCCATAGCTATCATTTTCTGCTTTTAACATTTTAGCAAATAATTTAATTAACATAATTTGTGTTTTCTGTCCTCAGACTTTTTATTAAAAAAAATTGTTCAAGTTCTTACATAAAACATGTTTCTTTATGCTTTGATCAGTCTTTTTAACTATAGGTACATGTGAATTTTCTGCTCATTTTGGACCATATATGGCAGTATTCAATGAAAATTGGTCAATTGAATTAAATTTATAGAAAGAAGCTAAGATTTTTACTTAAAATCTTACTTCATGTTACATTGAATTAATTTTAAAAAATCAATTAGGTTAAAATTAAACTGAAATTTTAAGACTTTATATAAGTAATGAAGGAAATATTATTTTGGAAGAGAAAAAAATATTCTTTTTCTCAAAGTACCTTATAAAGTTTTATTTAAAATCAATCTTACATTATTTGCCATTACTTATCATTTTTTAACATGAGTATCTATAATACTATTCAAAAATATATATGGATAATTTGTTTTTAATGTTATTCCTTATAAAGAGATACTTCTATTATTTAAATTGTTTAGACAATCTTATTTCCAACATAAGAGACATTAAAGTAACTATTACAAGCTTTTTCACTTCAAAGGAAGAGACAAAAATCATATGATCATCTCAGTAGCTGCATAAAAAGCATTTAATAACATTTAATATACATTCATGATAAAAAAAACCAAACCTCTTACTAAAGTGGGTATAGAGGGAACATATCTCAAGATAATAAAACCTATTTATTACAAACCCACAGCCAACATAATACTCAACAGGGAAAAGTTGAAGATCTCCCCACTAAAATCTAGAACAAGGCAAGGATGCCACTCTCACCACTTCTGTCTGACATAGTATTAGAAGTCCTAACCACAGCAATCAGACAAGAAAAATAAATAAAAGAAATCCAAACTGGAATGGAAGAGGTAAAATTGTTACTCCGTGTAGATGGTATGATACTATAGATAGAAAATTCTAAAGATTCCACGCAAAAACTACTAGAACTGATAAATGAATTCAGCAAGGTAGCAGGATACAAGATTAACATACAGAAATCTGTTGCATGTCTTTATACTAACAATGAAAAACCAGAAAAGGGAAGTAAAAAGTCCCCTTTAAAATTGTATCAAAAAATGCTTTGGAATAAACCTGACCAAGGAGATGAAAGACTTATACACTGAAAACTATAAGACATTGACAAAGGAAACTGAAGGTAATTTAAAGAAATAGAAATATATCCTATGCTGTTGAATTGGAAGAATTAATATTATTAAAATGGCCATGCTATTCAAAGCAAGCTAAAGATTTAATGTGATCCCTATCAAATACCCATGACATTTTTCACAGAGCTAGACAAAGTAATCCTAAAATATTTATGGAATCACAAAAGACACAGAATTCCCAAAGCAATACTGAGAGAAGAGAACAATGCTGGAGGTATAACACTCCCAGCCTTCACACTATACTACAAAGTTATAGTAATCAAAACAGCATGGTTTATTGGCATAAATACAGACACACAGATTTATGGAACAGAATAGAAAGTCCAGAAATAAACCCATACACCTATGGTCAATTAATTTTGGACAAAGGAGGCAAGAATATACAATGGAGAAAGTCTCTTCAGCAAGTGGTATTGCAAAAGCTGGACAGCTGCATGAAAATCAGTGAAGTTACAATACTCCCTCACACCATACACAAAAATAAACTCAAAATGGCTTAAAGACTTAAACATGAGACAGGAACCACAAATCTCCCAGGAGAGAACACAGGCAAAACATTCTTTAACATAACTCATAGCAATGTTTTCCTAGGTCAGTCTCCCAAGGCAATAGAAATAAAAGCAAAAATAAACAAATGGGACCTAATCAAACTTATAAGCTTTTTCACTGCAAAGGAAACCATCAGCAAAATGAAAAGACAACCTACAGACTGGGAGAAAATATTTGCAAAAGATGCAACTGACAAGGGCCTAATTTCCAGAATATACAAACAGCTCATACAACTCAATAACAGAAAAACAAACAACCAATCGAAAAATAGTCAGAAGACCTAAATAGACATTTCCTCAAAGAAGACATTCAGATGGTCAACAGGCACACGAAAAGATGCTCAACATTGCTAATTATTAAACAAATGCAAATCAAAACTACAATGAGGTAGCAACTCACACCAGTCAGAAAGGCCATCATTAAAATCGTCCACAAACAATAAACTCTGGAGAAGTTGTGGACAAAAAGAACGCTCCTACACTGATGGTACGCTGACTATAATTTGATGTAGCCACTATGGAAAACAGTATGATTCCTTAAAAAACTAAAAATCGACTTACCATATGATCCAGCAGTGCTACTTCTGGGCATAAATCTGGAGAAAACTTTAATTCAAAAAGATAAATGCACCCTGATGTTCATAGCAGCAGTATTTACAATTGCCAGCACATTTCCATGGACGGATGAATGAATAAAGAAGATGTGGTATATAAATATATGTATGTGTATGTATATATACATACACACACACACACACATATATACAATGGGATACTACTCAGCCATAAAAAAGATTGAAATAATGCCATTTGCAGAAACATGGATGGACCTAGAGATTATCATACTAAGTGAAGTAAGACAGAGAAAGACAAATATCATATATTATCATTTATATGTGGAATCTAAAAAAAATGATGCAAATGAACTTATTTATAAAACAGGAACACTCACCGACATAGAAAACAAATTTATGGTTACCAATGGGGAAAGGGGGGAGGGATAAATTAGGAGTTTGGGATTAGCAGATACAAACTACTATATATAAAACAGATAAACAAAAGTGTCCTACTGTATAGCACAGGGAACTCTATTCAATGTCTTGTAATAATCTATAATGAAAAAGAATATGAAAAATAATATATCTATGTATAACTGAATCCCTATGCTGTACACCAGAAACTAACAATATTGTAAATCAACTATATTTCAATTTTTAAAAAATTGAAAAAAATACTTTGCTTAGTAAGAGGCACTATAATATCACATTCAAAAGTCAACAGTTACTTACTGAGTATGCGTGCTTTTGAGGCAATATTCCAGGCACTTGAGGTGTACCACTGAACAAGGAAGACAGACATCTCTGCTCGCGTGGGGCTTCTAGTCTAGTAAGGAGAGAGAGAATAAAAAAAAAAAAACAAAACATGATAAGTAAGAAATTACATGGCCTGTTAGAAGTTTGTAAGCACTAAAAAAGAAGAAACAGAGCAAGTTAGGTGGGGGGAGGGGAACGAGACTCTAAGGTGTAAGGTGTATATTTCAGTAATAAGTAAAGTGCTCAGTGGGGGATCGCCTCATGAGGCAGGTGACATCTGAAAGAGATAAAGAAAATTAGCCAAATGGTGATTTAGGGGAAGGGTATTCTTGGAAGAAGAAACAGCTAGTGCAAAGGTCCTAAGGCACAAACAGGAATGCCAGTGCAGCAAAAACATCGTGCCTGGAGGGGTAGTATATGTGGTCATGGAAATAACTGGGGCCAGATTTTTTAGGTCAGCCAACATTTCTGTAAAGAGTCCAGCAGAAAGCATTTTAGGCTTTGCAACTTACGATCCTTGTCACCAACAACTCATCCCTGTCTGTGTAACACCAAAGCAGCCTTAGGCAATATATAAGTAAATGTAAGTGGCTTTGTTCCAACTAACTTTATTTATGAACATTAAAAGTTAAATTTCATATAGTTTTCACATATACTGTAAAGTATGTATTTTAACTATTTAAAAATGTAATACCATCCTTAGCTCATGGGTTATTAAAATATAGCGGTGGGCAGATTTGGTGTGCTGACCATAGTTGCCAACCCTTTATGTGCAAGGATATTGGTTCTTAGGCTCAGTGAAATGGGGTTTCAGTGTAGGGTTTTCAACAGAACAACAGCATGATAGGTTTTACACTTTCCAAAGATCACTTGGGTGACTATGTTCAGAAGTGAAGGTGCAAGACACAGAATGAGGGAGACCTATTAAGAGGTCAACAGAGAATTCCAGGCAAGAGATGACGGAGGCTGAGTCCGAGGTGGTATTGGTGGAGGGAGAGACAAGTGGTCAGATTCTGGATCTGTTTTAAAGAGGGAGCCAGTAGCCTTCCTGACTATGTAGACTGAGTGTGAAGTTACAAAGAGGCCTGAAAGTTGCCTTCTAAGCAACTTGCAGAAAAATATAAAGATGCTAGAATAAGATTAACATTGATTCAAACCCCATCTCACCATCAGTGTGACATCAAATGAATAACTCTTTCATGGCTTAGTTTCCTACGAGTGAAATGGGGATGCTAATATTTACTTTACACAGCAAGTCAACACTGAAGGGCAAATATCAGGCTTTCAATGGCAGCACTGCACTAGGTGACAAGTGTTTCATACACTTGTCACAATTAATTCTTCTACTATCCACCAAGGCAGAGTGTGTCATGTCCTCAGTGGGGAGAACCTAAGCACATACTGCAGACCTCCCAGGATCGTGTGGGCTGTTCGTTGCTGGGCTGAGTTTAAAATTCCCTCCACCTGACTCCAGAATCCATGCTGTTAACCATTATGCTATGCTGCCTCCCTGGAAAAATTATGATTATTTTTTCATAAAACCAGAAACCAACCCACAAATAACTTATTTAACTGTCAGAGCCTATCTTAAAGCTGGATACAACATATGAGGGGTTAGAAAAAGGAGTCAAAAAAAAAAAAAAACTCACAATAAGTACAGGTTGATATTAAGAAAGGAGCTAAATAAGAAGTAAAAGGGTTGTAACAAGTGTGGACAGGAAAGAAATTTAGGAGAGGGACGTTTTAAGGTAAATAAAACTTCATCTCACATTGGATCTTGATTATCCATGAAAACAATTTCTCTTTTGTCAGAAAATAGGAAGATACAAATTGATCCATTCATTGGATAAATATTCTGGGGTGCCAAGAACCATTGCTGAAACTTAGAAATACAAGCAAATAAGCTAGATATGGCATCTGCCCTCTTGTAGAAAGCCTCCTTTGTGATTAATGCGGACTATTTTCAGTGGGCTTAAGAGACCCTCCATACTCTTGCAAAAAAAGAAAAAAGAAAAATCAGAATCACAGAAATATAATTCAATCCCCAAAGAGGAAGAGTGCATTTACTGAAGCTGCAAAAGGAATTTTGTGTTTGCTAATTTCTTAAAGGGAGGACTCTGGACAGGGAAGAAGGGAACACTAAATACTAAATTGACTGGATTCTTTCTAGTCACTCCTCAACAAAAATGGCCACCTGTACAGGGCGCTGCTGTCTCTTAGCCTGTGAGAGCCACAAACCTCAGCAGGTACTGAGGGAATAAGGAGGCAGAGGAGGAAAGAAAAGAGACAAACCAGCACAGTTACAATAAAGAAAGGATTCTCTCAAGGCATGTGCTGATCAAGCTGAATTTGTTTAATAATGGAAAATATGAATACCAATCTAAGAGAACACATGGCAAAAAATACTTGAGAATGATATGAAGTATGAAGATGTTTACTTGTGAATATTAGACATTTTGATTTATTTATAATCAAAATATACGGATCTCTACGTGACTGTTGACAAGAAAGAAGAAACTATCTTGAGGAGAGGCTATCATATGCAAGTAGCTCTACTGTAGAGACAGCCACAGTTTCCACTAAGTTCTTTATTTTTTTTTTTTCCTTAAAATCTCCGATCACGAGCCGGGCGTGTCCTCTGCTTTCGGCAGTGCTGTCACCCCTGTGCACCTAGCATTGTCTGCTGGCTAGTGACAGGATCTCCCTGACGAGCGGGCCGGGGCCAGTCCCAGGCAGCTCCCCTTTCAGCCTGACAGCTGCGTATCCCAGGTGGTCTGACATTCGAGATGGAGGCTGGGGATAAGATTGAAGGTGTTTTAGGGGAGAAGTAGGCTGTGAATAACACCAAGGCTTCATCCAGATGGAATCACTCATGAGACAACCTGAGATAGTCTATTACGGCCCATATGTCTTCCAGGTCTCCAAAGGCCAGCCTCCATTGATTTATTTGAAACCCACTATTTATGCTTTCAGCTCATCTCACAACAGACTACAGTAAAAGGATCTATCTGAGATGCTGCTGTTTCTGGCCATTGTTGGAATTTTATAAGTTTTTTAAGTAAAACAGCCTCCATAAATATCCTAGTAAACATCAGACAATAAAGTAAATATTTGGGGGTGAGATTCAGTTTATTTCCTCTTAATGCACACCACCGTTTTACAAGTTTCCTTCTGAGTGCAGTCCCATGGCAAAACCTTTCACAGAACATACCTATTTTAGGTAAATAAATAAATATGTGACTCCAAAGAAATCAAAATTACTAGATACAACTCGGCTAACGGGATTGCTTAAACACTATTTTTCCCTTGCAGATAAACCTTGGAAGAATTATTTCATTATTTTACCAGCACAAACAGTTGTTATTAGTGTATCTTATTTATAGATGGTTCTTTGAGAGACTGTAGTAATATAGCAAAATATCAGTTATTTCATCACACTGGTGAATTTAATGAACCTGAAGGTGTGTGTTATTTTAGCACTTGCTGTAGCTCCTGTGAAAACCCAGTGGTGCTAAAATCTGTAAACCTGTCATTGCTTAAGTAATAACCCTGTTAAAAGCATCTTCATTTAACTTACTTTAGCTTCTGCAGGATGTAGGTTTTATTTTATCAGTGCAGAGAGTAGGTGTTTCAAACCCAAACCACTTATTGTAAATATAATTAATTGTAGTTCATTAATTTATTCTCAGTGTTATTGCTTTTATTTTAACACTTAGGTTAAATTAAATATCGTCTGGAACCTAGTACCCGTTTTCAATTTTTCACAAACTCTTAATTTATATTGAATTTCTGTGGTTATAGAAGTAAATTTTAGTCCACACCAATGAAAATGTTCATTTTAATTTTTAATAGTCCTTTATGTGAGGCACAATAGACTCTTACCCTCCCCTGTATACAATGTGGATAGGAAAAATAAAAAAACAAAAAAACAAGTGCATTTTTGTTAATCTACTTGGAATGGATTTGAGTTTATTCTTCCCTTTTAAAAATATGGAGAAAATTGGATATTGATGGTAGGTGTTCAGAATTATCAATTGATTTCTACAAGAGCACATCTACAATTATTGAAATGCTGGCAATAAAAATGGGAACTCCCTCCTATTTAGAACTATTCATGAAAAAACAGAGAGAGGAAGAAAAGGAGAGACAGAGAGACAGAGAGGATGAAAGAGGACAAAAACTGTAATTTGTATAATTACAGCCTCAAAGCAAAAACAAACTTTCTGTCATTACCTAGACAGGCCAACAGCAAGGTGCATAATAAAAGCTATATGCTATCAGCCGCTTTGAAATCCTTGGTTGATTGCAATAACGCAGTCAGTAAATGCTGACACATGCTCTGTTACATGATCACATCTAGAGGAACATTATAAAAAGTGTTGGTGGCTAACCACTGCTTCATTGCTGAGTGATATTACTTAAACAGTCCTGATAGCTAGATTAAAATTTATATCAAATTCTCTTTCCCCAAAAGGTATCAAGAAAAATGCAGGATAGAATTAGTATAATAGGCCCATTGGGCAAAAATTGAATCCGTCAAGGTGGTTTTGTTTCTGAATCCATTATTTTTAATACCACTTTTTTTTTATAAGGTCATGAAATTGTTTGACTTATGTTAAAGCCTTGAAAATTGGTAATCAATATTGTTCATTTCCACAAAAAAATCCTCCAATTTAGCTTGAATTTTAGTGCTTTAAAATATAATAATGATCAGACTGGTTATTATAGTAATCAAGATATCTTGGTAAAATCCCCCCAAATTATAACCCAGATATTGATCTTTTTCTCACTCCTCTAATTATAAATGTTGACTTTAAATTTGGGGCTAGAGAGAGTAAGGAGAAGAAATACACCAAGGACTAAGGTAATTTCTTAGGTATCTTCAATACTCAAACTTAAAAAAAAATTTTTTTTTATTGAAGTACAGTTAAATATTCAAATGTTAAATATTGTTTTCCATTTAATGATATTTGTCTTTTATATGAATATTTTTAGAATTAATATTCAGATTGAAGTGTGGGTCATTCAAATAATAGGATATTTAAATGTGCAGTGAAAAAGTTTTAAAATTGCATATATACTGTTGCTGTTATCAATCTCTTTTAGTAATATATCTATTACTAAACTTTAGTAATTCAGATAATGTTATTTGTCTTAAATAAATGATATTTTTAATCAGGATATTAAGCAACCACATTAATTTTGCTTGGTCTGGCAGTACAGTTTCTAAATAATGGTCGAACAAAAGATTACACAATTGTATCTTACAATAAGATACAATTTAAATGTACATTAAAGTTAGAAAAATTTAATGAAATTCACACTTAAAACAAGGATTTTTTAAATTAAATCTATTGGTTGTTGGTATCTTTGAACTCTTAAGAATAAACACCTGCAGTGTTTTATTATGTAAAAAGGTGGTTTAATTGCATCATATTTATCACAGACAAATCAAGCCCTATTCAAAAGATAATAATGACACAGTAATTGGATCAGTAATTGGTTCAGGATGATTCAATATTGTACTAATAATCATAAATACTGCTGTCTTCTGCTTTGATTCAGGGCTGACATACTAATATAGATTGGATTTAGAGCAATAAATATTAGTGAACTGGATCTAGTATTAATGTCTAGATCCTTAGTTTGGCTATGCCAGCCAGAAACAGGTATAAAACATATGCACCCCTTGAAAACATACATATTTTAAATTATAATATGAATTCAGTCAATGTACTTTATTGACTTTTCTTAACCATTCATCTCTGAAATCAACATCTTCAATATATGGAGGTGGGGGGAGTAGAAATAAAGACATTTTCTTATTTTTCTTATAAAAAAATGATCATTTTGGTGGAGTAATACAGGTTTTACATTTGATCAAGCTAGTCACCATGGATGATGTGACATGATGACCTGGTGGGCAAAATTATTCACGTGCCAGTCATGTAATGATGGATAAGAAAATCATTCCCATTACCATACTGTGTTCAGCAGACACTTGGCGGTTAAACAGGGCTATTTCTTAGCCAGTGTGGTGGCAGCCTTTCACTGAGAGCCAAAGGAGAGGCAGGCTCATTATGTAGGAAACAATGATCCTCATTCACTCAACATGGAAACTTGCCTTACAAGAGCACATTGGACGGCTCTGGGCTGGAACAAAAATGGCATATCCCCTTTTATCAATGGAACAGAAACCCAGGATCAACATGCCTGGCTTGGAATGCTGCCTACTGGTGATAGAAATGAATATATTCAGGCATTTGTTTATTTATAATCATTTCTATGGATTGTGGGTTGTGGGGAGGTGCTTACTGTCTACCCTGCTGAAATAGGCCTCTTTTGTGGGAGAAGGGGAGAGGGGCAGCTCACAGGTGCTAATAAAGAATGTAACTGCAATTTTAACTCTGAAGTTATAAGACTGTGGGGGACAACTGATTAGCTGTGTTATGTTTACCTGGCAATGGGAGGCTACTTTTTTCTATTATTTTAACTAAACATAGGATAATGGAATGCACAAAATCTTTGTATAGGGCCAAAAGAACGTCATAGGTTATGAAACCAATGCTTCCTGGTAAAGAACCCAAACATAGTAACACATTTCCTAAGAATAATAGAGAGGTTGATGAGACCAATGAACCTATAGAAGGTTTTGATTATCCTGTTGCCCGTCTTCTTGTTTTTGGCTTTTTGTTATTTACAAATTGGGATTTTGAAATGGAATTCACTCTCCGAAGGTCATTATGAAGAAAATGAATATAAAGCTTATCACATCTATTATTTACACAAATGCTCCAGGATGAATATTGAGATTCTTTCACATAATTTATCTCTGTTCTAATTATTTAAAGAATCTTTGGAGGTAGGCATAGAGTGGAGTGATTAATTTCTCATTGCCAAAGTCAGTCATGAGAAACACAAGTGGATGAATCGTGTGTTGGAAAGAAAAAAAAAACCTAGAAAACACTGTATTCAGTGTCCTTAAAGAGATTCTGATTAACCCAGTAAATCCATTCAAGGGAACAGGCTTCAGCCTATCCTGGCGGTCTCAGTCCTCCCTCTTCATGCAAGGTATGGATGACACAATTTTCTCAGCACACACGCAGTTGAATGTTCCTAATGGCATCCGTGTTGGTGCTATTTTCCACGTAGGCACGGAGGGATGTCTTCATCATTCGCAGGAGTCTGGGGTTAGTGCCAAAGGCAATGATCCAACTCCACAGGCGAGGGAAAGAGACAATTTCGGTTCCCGAATCTGCAGTGCATCCAGTAACACCTGAGCAGTGAAAATCCTGGAGCGTCTTCATTCAAGAGCCAGGAAATTCCATGTGTTTGTGGAATCAAGTTCTCTCCTAAGCGGAGTGACTGTTTATTGTTTTGTATCCATGAAAGGAAATCTGCAGTCAAATAGCAGCCAGACAGTCGCACATTCCCCACGCACCTACGCCCCGGTGGCTCTAGTTCTGAACCAACTGCTCAGGAGTTAGAGGGTAACTAATTCACCTGGTCCTATTTCTCCCTGAAACTCCACGTGTAGTTGTGGTTCACTGGTTTAGTGACGTGAATGAAGGGAATTCACTGCACTTCAAGTCTCTCATTACACCTTAATTAGGACCCCAGCTAGAAATATCAATGTTTTAACAACTGTAGCAGACAAGGTTTCTTTTCTTTCTTTAATCACATATTGTAAAGGAGATTGAAGTACTTTATCAACGTTTTCTTCTTTTCTTTTTTTCCGATTGAGAATCCACAGCTAAATAACAAAAATGAAGGCTGTGATCTTTCCATTTTAATCCTCAGCTCAGCCAGCAACAGAGTAATGAATGATAAGAGTAATCATAGAAATACATTATTAAGCAGTAACAAATGCATCACTATTAAGTTTTTGTTGTACTAAATTTTGTTTTCTGCATTCGTGTGTTTTTTTTAAACAAATTTTTCCACTGGGGCAAATTATACTTTTTAAAAATAAATTTCCAAGTAATTAAAAAAATTACCATCATTTTGACCTTAGAAAACTGTTTTGGGACCAACTACCAGTGTCCTTAACTTGGAGCACCTGAGTAACTTCCCATGAGGTGGAGGTTAGTTTAGAAAACTCCTCTGAATCCTTGTAACATCTGTATCATAAATAATAAAATGCTAGTTTCTAGGTGTCAGTATAACAACAGTCTTTATATCAAATAGGGAGAACATTTTGCTTTACCTAGTATTTATAATTATTTAAATATTTATCGTCCCCCCAAACAAGGTTACAATAAATTTCCAATTAACAACAAAATAAAAGAAGCCATAACTTTAAAAATCAACCTTTAAATCCAAGAAGAAGACAAACAATACTAAAATTTAATTTGTCCTTTGGGGCAGGAGACAGTTTACAGGTTCTAGGCAGCCAGCTAAATGACAGTCAGAAAAGATCATGTGACTGGGGTCTAAAAACTAATTAATCTCCATAAAGCTGTAAGTGAGGTAGGTAAGATGACTTGAAATCTGATTACATTATTGCATTTAAGGGGAGAAAATGCAGCATGTATTTTTCATGTTGATTTTAACCACCTGAGCCCTTAATGACGCTTTGTACCTAGGAAGAAAACTCATATTTCATCCATATTTAAAAAAGAACTACAAAGATGTGACTGTCATTAGTATATGATTTACGCATTTAGTGTAAATAATATGCAAATAAATCATGTAGGATGCCTTTGTAAAGTTTTCAAAGAATAAGTAATTCTTTGAAAGGTAGATTCACTGTAAAAAGGAAGCCATAAATCCTAAGATTAAAAGAAATTGACAAAGATATTTAAAGGAAATAATAATTTTACTATTCCCACCCCTACGTCCATAAAAAGCAAATGATGAGGTAGTATATTTTAGCTATTGGACATTTATGTGCAACATTTTTATTAGTTCTAAAGTTAAAGTCCTTTTCGAAATAATTCTGAAAATTGATTAAAATACGGTATTCTCTACCACTTCCATTATTCTAGTCACACACAACATATGTAAACGCTTTGAATGTTAGAAAGAGTCATTCCAAATCCCATGGAACCTTCTTGTATATTTCACAGCTAATTCTTTTATTTGATTGTTTTAACATTTAAGTAAAAGAGACTTCCAAGCAATGGTTCTTTGAATGTATCCTCCTTTTATCTGCAGCAGAGGAACAAGGATTATAGAATAATAATTTGGAACATTATGTCTGGAATGCTGTGAAAATAATCCTTATTAAATTGGAATGAACCCTGAAGAAGAGTGTGTGTGTGTGTGTGTGTGTGTGTGTGTGCGCGCGTTGGAGGGAGAGGGAAGTTATGGGTATGTAAGAGAGAATGAGAGAGAGTGAGAGACAGAGATTTGGAGTTTTATTAATAAACACTATCAATCATAGATGATGTAAATTATATATTTGCAAAAATTTTGTTTAAAAAAATTGGAAGCGCTATATTGGAGTTAAAATACAAGCCAGGGAATTTATTGCTACCAGGTAATCCATTGAACACTGAACACAGAGAGAAGGTGACAGGCAGAATATATTCTCTAGTTTGTTTTATTAAAATTATAATTTTATTTTTTTCATAGTAACATAAATGAATGTCTAAGAAGACTGAATCATGAAAATAGAGTACTTCTCACTGAAAACCAGAAAGCATTTATTGATGAAGGGCTTTTTCTACTCTATTTTACGTGAACAAAGTTCTTGTGAGTTAAAGTATATTCACTATTTTAGGGCAAAAGTTGTCATTTTTCATCTTGGCAAAAAGACAAAACGCTAGTCAAGTTTTTCCCAGTATGCAAACTTTAGAGGCGTCATAAAGGGTGGGTGTGATTTAAGAATCAGAAGATAAATATCTTTTGCTCCTTCAGTTTTCTTTTCTCTAATCTCCTTAAGGTGAGTGTGCATGTACTACAGAGGCAGATGCACACCCAAAGATGCCCTTGTGTGCAGGCTGAGAGGAGGGCAGTAGAAGACTCCAGAGGGGTCTGAACCAGGCAGAGTGATGGAAAAGCCACAGGAAGGATAGGAAGGCATCAGGAAGGAGAGCCGCTCCATCCTTTCTGACCTTTGCCTTCACACCCATCCTATAGTCCCTTTATCCCTTCCTGTTGTCCCCTATCTGTCCACTTTGCCTGTAGATGCAGGGTATGGAAAACATTTCCCCTGACCTGAATAAGCAGCTATGAGCAGCTACTTCCTGAGTCCAGTGAGTATTTTTGGACTTTCAAAAGCATTGTACTTCCTATGAAGGATGGTATCAGCTAAAATATTATCACGAGTGCTTAGGATTGAGTTATCACTGCTTAAATATCCCAGGTTTATATTTCCAATCACTGAAGATTTGAAACCTTAAGGGAATTCTTGCTAACGCGTAACTAGTCAGTATCCATGGTTAAAACTGAAAGGAGGTAAAAATGGAAACTCTGACACTGTAGAGAATTCTAAAAGTTTTTGTCGGGAATTTCTAAAATTATCTATATGCAAAATAATTCACAACACTGTCATTTTAGAGACTGTTCAGTAGGAGACAAGGGTGCACCTGAGGTATACCATCTTTCTGTTGAACTCCAGATTCTAACCAGAATTCCGTTCTGTAGTGTAATGATGTACAAATGCCAGACCGTTCCTCCCACCTGTACTACAGGGAAACCATACGAGTCGTATGCCATCAACTCACTTCCCTTACAAAATCACATAGAAAAAGCTTGTCATTCCTGGTCAAGAAAGAAGGGATGGAAGAGAAAAAAACTGAAATGGAGCAAAGAAACAGTTGATATAATTCTCTATCCTGATATCTTTCTCCCAACTTTTTTCTTTACTCTTGATCTTACAGAATTGTTCAGCAGTTTAAGAATTCTGTCAACATTACAACACATTGAATTTTTTAGCTTCTTTAAAGTGTGCCCTCAAAAGCTTGCTTTTTTAAAGCAGTAATTCGTATAAACAGCATAAATTGCCAACTCTTCTCAAATTTTGTGGGCGTTGTAGAATTAGGTTTCTCCTTTTTCTTTTATTCTTTCACTTCCTTTCTGTCTGACAAGGTATTTGCTAACACTTCTGAAAATTCTATTTAAATTGAGACCTAGTTGACAATTGAGAGGCAGATTTATGAAAACTAAAACTTCTAATTGGTAGTTTGATTTGAGTAGTGTGTGCGTGTGTTGTAAATTTATTTATGTACTTATGTACTTATTTCTACATTCCTTCATCCACTTATTTGTGGACAGAACATTAGATAAAAATCCATTTGAAAACACTTTAACGAGAAAGATAGTAGCCAAATTCTCGTTTAATATAAAAGCCACTTCAACTATTAATCATGATTACAGAAAATTCCCATTGTGACAGAATATCATTTAACTTCCAAAAACCAGAGGTAGTGACAGCACACGGTTTTTTCAAAAGCTCTACCATGTAAGAAATTTTGTATAAAGAAAGATTGTCCAACCTGATCTTTGAAGGAGCTTAAATTACCAATCAAATACATATAACCTATTTCATTTGTTAAGGTCTTGATTTTATATATTATTTTGGCTTTGTTTTAATAAATATACTTGGCCATAATGAAAATAAACCTGCTGAAGTCTCCGAGGTCTGAGACAAGCTATAACACATTTCTGCACCACGGGGTGGGCTCCTGGGATGCCTACTGAGAAAATGCCTGCCCACTGAGCATGCCCAGACTATTAAAATGAATTGACATGTTAATGCTGACAGGAAAAGAGCACAAGAGAGCTTGCTAAATTACTGCTCAGTCAGGCACTAGGAATTCCTGAGTGGCTAACTCCTGAGCAAAACCCACAGCAAGCGCAACAACAACAACAAAACTTTATTGTCAAATGCACCAAAACAAACAAACACTAACAGGGTTGTCATGTTAGTAATCCACCTACCCATAAATCATATGGATTTTAATCATACCTGCCACCTTAGCCGCTTATCCCCAGAGAAATTGTTTTCTTTTTGCTCCCTCCTTCATTCGCTTTCAATTATCTGGAAGCTGGTTCGCGTGTTTATTTATTTATCTAAAGTTCACATACAGTATGCATGCACAAATTTTCTCCAGGGGTCTGGACCAGGCAGATCATAGGAGGATGCAGTGGAGCGTGGCAGCTAACAGCTCAGATGAATGTACTCAGGCTCAAAAACCGGCTTTGGACCATGATGACAAGGAAAGGGGAGGACAGAAAGTAATTAGTGTGTGTACAATGATTGATTATGGCTTAATATTCAGGCATTTCACCTTTAGACCACGATAGGTAGACTTAAAGAGTGATGAAACAGGAAGTCCTTGTGGTTTTTGATAAGCAAGGAAGAAAAAACCCTGCTTTTCCATGTTTAAGTCATTAGCTTTCCCTTCTGCAGAGGTGGAATAAAGTTTATTCACTTTTAAACACATACGTTTGATCAGTCTATTCACTGCTTCAAAGAATTGTTTAAGATCTCAAATATTCGGATGAACATAAATAAATGACTTTGAGCCTAGGGCAGGCAGCAAGGGGATGAAAGGAAGCTGCACGCTTCAGATGAAGTTATCCAGTCTGGTTGTTGCGTTGTCTGACTCCCATGAACGACTTCAGAAAAGAACACCAGTTTGGCTACTCAAGGAAGAGGTAGTGAACTGCTCATGACCTTTTCTCAGCTCCAGGAGGTGAAAGAGTAGCACAGACACATTGAGAGTCCATGTCCTTTAGACATAAAAATCATGTTCATGGGACAAAATTGGCCAAAAAACAGGTACATTAGATATGGCAAATTCAAAAGAAAGAAAGCTTTCACTTGATTGTGACTGTCAGATACGAGGGTTTCTGATGCTGCAGTGTGTGTGAGTGTGTAAGTGTGTGTGTAAGTCATGATGGCTTTTTATACACGTTCTGATCTATACTTGCCAAGCTGTGTATTAGCTCCATCTCTAGATAGAATCTGTTTAGAACACCCATAGAAATTAAAAGGATCACATGGAGTTTGACATTTTGCAAAATGAAAGAATAATGGATGTATTATATTGTGTGTTTTTTTCCATTTAATAAAAATGTCTAACTGACCCTTGGGAAGCTTAGCTGGAAGTTTAGAAGTCTGAATCATTTTTCTTTCTCTTTATGCTCAAAAATACAAGAATGTAATTTCTTCAGCTTCATATTTCCTTTGATATTTCAGTAAAGTTGAGATGTCTTTCTTGCTCATAAATCATGAACTAAATAATCAAAGTTTACCCTAAAATAATTTGGTATCTTTTGCTATTGCATCTTATATCCAAATGTCCAGATAATCAAATCTCCCTGCTCTATTCACTTTTGTGTGCATCTTCTTGTAACTGTGACCAAGGACATGCCACAGAACATAAAAAGTGCTTGACCTTTAACCTCAAGACTAAAAGAATAAATAATCCATCTCATTTTAGATGTAAAATTATAGTCTTCCAAAGTACCAGACTGTTTACACAAAATAGGCACTTAAGTAAATATTTTGAGGGGGAGAATAAGTCATTGAGTTACATTTCATATTTTACCACTATACATCTGTAGTTTACAGTTGGTGATCATGGTTTTATATTTTCTATAATCTTCCCTAAAAATTGTACTCATTAATCTACTCAGCAGTTACTTACTGAGCAAATAATCAGTGTCAGGTAGGTGCCAGATCATAGTGTCTAAGGTCTAAGATAGTCCTTAATTGTTGCATAGAGTTAATTTAGATAGATCGATCTTTATCTATTTATCTACCTATATATCAGTCTAAACATCTCATTTCAAAAATATCAATGTTAAAGTCCAAAATTAACCCACCTTGGTTTAAAGGCATTAAAATAACCAAAATACATGAATAACTTTTTAAGTACCAGTGAAAAATGGCCAACAAAATTTTGATTAGCCAAGTCTGCATGGATCACATGGGTGGATAGAGAAGGGAGCCCAGGGCAGATCACAGAGCATCACAGAATTGCAAGAAATCCTCTGAAAGGCTGAGAAGTAAGAGCCAGAGAATTTGAAGGAGCTGGGGAGAATGTGAGATGGGATGAGACTATTTCAAGAAAGAGAATCCAATGCTGTCAAAATGTCAAACAACATAAGGACCAAAAAGGGTCTTTTGGTTTTGGAAGAAGATGTCATTGTTGATCTTGCAGGGGTGGTAGAGTGAAAGCCAGATTGCAGTGGCTTTAGAAATAAACAGAATAAAATGAAGAAACAACTAGGGCAGAAAATTAGTCTAGTTTTTCAGTGAGGGGTGCGGGGAACAGAGAGATAAGACCATAGCTAGAGCAGGGATCTGAGGTAGAAGGATGATTTCAGGGACTCCATGCTGCAACTGTTCATACCATCATCTGTGTCTGGCTCCCCCTGGAGTTGTACAGTACACAGACACTGCAGCCCTATACAGTGGCCCTGCTTAAACGCAATGAGGGAATTGGCCACAGAGGCAAAATGGGGTATATCTCTTTTTATTTAGATGAATGTGAATTTAAGTCAGTTTGTATCACTGGCAGTTCTGTCATGGATATACACATGGCCTGCCTACATAAACCAGCCCTCCAGCACCCTCGCCAAGTCATTTATAAATGTGATCTTTATAAATTCTATCTTTTTGCACCATTAACATGTGACATTATTTAAAGTACAACAAATTTTATCTTTTTTTCACTCTTATAACCCCAGCTCCCAGAGTACTACCTATGGGAGGTGCTAAGTTAATTTTATGGATTTTACTGTCATTTTGTAATACAGGTATTTGTAAAGTCATGTTAATTTCTTGAAGAAAATACTATTATTAATCTAAGAAAGCAGACAATTCACCTTTTCCCCCATGTTGGCAGATGCCAGTTTTGTTCAACTTTGTCCACCATCTCTTCCCCAGCAACTCAAGAGAATCATGATTGTTCTTAGCAAGCTGTGGTCGTCCTGTGAATCTGCGTGCCAATGAATTGTTGTGTGGTGGGCATGTGATCCAGGACTGGCCAATGAGATATGTGGAGAGATTATTTTATGGGATTCTGGAAAATGATTCTTTGCTGATGAAAATAAACTAAGAGAAGAAACAATCCCTTATCTTCTGCTCAACATCATTTTATCTCATTTTATACCTGGACTGAGGGTATCCATCTTATAAGCCTAAAAATGAGCCAACTTGCTGACATTGCTGGGGAAGAAAGGTTTGGGGCTTTGAACAAATTAACCCTAATTTTTTTCATCATTCAGTTGTGTTCCACTACCCGCCCCCAAATGCCAGGGGGTAATAGACATGACAACCATAATTCCTAATTTCAAAAGTTTACAATTTCTGGGTCCTAAAGACAAATGTCCACATGTGGGTGAGAGGACACAAGAAAGATTAACAAACGTTTCTTATCTGGAGGTTTGCCTGGGGACAGGTCCATTTACAAGATGATTCAGGCTGTTTACAGATTTTTAGCAAGTTGATTCTTATATAAAGTACCATAATCTTTGGAGGAATACCCATCATCGCTTTGTCCATATTCTATGGTTAGAAGCAAGGTAGAGGTTCCCCCCACAGTCTAGGGGAAGGGATTACACAGGGGCTTGAAAGTGGGGCTCTCTAGTGTCATTTTAGCTTCTGTCTACCACAGTCCACCATCTGGCCATCAATGATTCATGCCCCTGCAACATGCAAAATAAAATCACCTCTTCCAAAGTTCCCAAGGGTCTCACCCCGTTACAGCATCAGCTCAAAATGCAAAATCCCATCATTTCAATCAGGTCTAGGTAAGAGTGAGGTTTCTGGGTAGAATCTGTTGTGAACAGCTAACTCTTGAGGCATTCCTGTCCGTCTGCAACCCTGTGACACTAAAGACGCAAGTTATCTGCCTTTAACAAACTCAATATAAAATGGTGGGACAAAAATAACATTTATAAACATTCCAGTTCAAAAAGGGGGGAAATGGAAGATAAAAAAGAGTCACTGCTCCATGGAACTCCTGAAATCTAGCCAGGCAAATGTTGGGAGTTTCTTGATTCAGTTTCAAGGACTGAGAATAATTCTTTGTGTCTGTAGGCTCCATCCCTGGCTCATGGTTCAGCTTTTTGAGTCAATCTTCCTTTTTCATGAAAGGTGGCATAGGTTTACAGCTGAGTAATTTTATCAGGACTTCCTGCCAGTAGAATTTGTGGGGGTCTGACAGCCTCCTTTCACATTGTACTCTCTGTCCTTTTTAGTCCATCTGGTAGTGACTTCTTCATTGAAACTATTAACTCAAGTGTTTTCTGGGTCTCCTGTGAATTTTAATGGGGTTCATGTCATAAGACAAAAACCAGGCTCACAGATTTTTTTGGTGATAATCCCTTTTCTACCTTGGTGTCCTGCTAAAATGGCCAAGGGACAGCACACTTAACTTAGTAGAATCTTTATGGTTTAATTGGGAGGATCTGTGAGGCACATTGCTAATCTCTTGAAAGGCCCCCTTTTGTGACTGAATACCCTAACCTTTTATTTTCTGAGGCTTAATTAAAAGGTTATAGAGTCACATCTTCGAGTTTTTCTCTAGGGCAAGCTTTCTTGACGGTAAATCTCTTAATGTTGATTCTTTTAGTGGTTCCTTCCTCAGTGTGTCTCTCTCTTTTCACATTTTACTACAATCAGCAAAAGTAAACGAGGCAGTACCTTCACCACACTATGCTTGGAAGTCAGCTATGTGAACAAATTCATCGTGTCTAAGGTTTGCTTTCCATGTACCTGTAGAAGACAGTTTTGCTGTGCTTTCTTCCAGTAGATAATAAGGACCCTTCTTCCTCCAACTTTCAGTAACATGCTCCTCCCTTCATTATGAGCCCTCACTGACAGTCTCTTTAATGACGTTGGCCAAATATCTGCCAATGATCTATTCTAGGCTGTCCAGGCATTTTCCACCATGCTTATCAAAATTCCTCCCCTCTCTACCCACAGCCTGTTCACAAAGCCATTCACAGATGATGGGGGGTTAGTTTTCAATACGATGTAACAAGTTACCACAACCTTAGTGACTTAAAACAACCCTGTATTTATTACCTCACAGCTCCTATGGGTTAGAAATCAGGGCATGTCTTGGTTGAGTCTTTTGCAAGGTCACAATCAAGGTGTTGGCAAGGGCTGATTTTCATTTAAAGGCTCGACTGGGGAAGAGTTCAATTCCAAGTTCACCCAGGTTGGTAGCAGAATTCATCTTTCTGTGACTGTAAGCCTGAGGGCAGTAACCTCTTGTTGGTTATGGGCTGGAGGGCTTTCTCAGCTCCTTGTCATGTGGACCTCCTAACATGACCACTTGCTATTTCAAAGACAACAAGAAAGTCTCTAAAGCCAGTCTGCTAGCAAGACAGGCAGGTTATTGTAAAATGTTGTGCAGTCATGGAAGTGACTCCCATCATCTTTGCCATATTCCACTGGTTAGAATCAGGTTAAAATTCTCACCTACTTTCAAAGGGGATTACAGCAAAGGTTCACACATAAGAAGGTGTTATAGGTTGAACTGGGTTCTTAGTCAAATTAGTGAGTGGGGTTATTGTGGGGTTCACTTTAGAGTCTGTCCTCCACAATTGGAGAAGTTATTGGTGTTTTCAAGACATAGTCCTAAGGAAAACTTTGTGTTCTTTTAATATGTCTTAGAATCCTCCCAGGAGGTAGGGGTGAGAGAGGCACATGTATGAGATGCTAGGGCTCCGGACGTGACTTCAGTGAGTGAATTCCACTTTAATCTGTTCTGAATATGAGATTTCTACCTAGTGAGAGCTTTTTAAACTCAAAGAATCTCTGTCGTCTTATCTGATATGTCCTTACCCTAAGAATGTATTCCTCCTAAAGAGATGTTATTTATTGTTAAAATAGCACTGGACTAGTATTTAAAAGAACTAAACTCTAATGTCTACTCTGATACAAGTCAGTTGGGGAACTTTGAACAAGTCTCCTAAGTGCACTCTAGCTGTTTTGTTTCTTCACACATAAAATTAGGAATTTGGGCAAAGCAATTATAGATTCCTTTCCATCTCTTAGTAACACAAATGACAGCAGTTTGTATATTTTCTTGTTAAATCACTTTGCTTCCATTCCTACACTTATAGGGGAGAGATAATAAGGTAATTCTGTATTATAGAAAGTTTGTTTTGCTTGATCGATAATGACAAAGATTTCTGATAATTAAAAGCAAAACATATATTTGTACTGAGAAAGAACTTGACAGCATATCTCCTACATTAGAAAGATGTATGAGTTACATTTTGAATATTGACTGCAGTTTTTATTCTCAATTACATGTCTTTGACATGAGAAATAAAATTAGACATAATAGATTAGGTATTTTCATAAATTCTGTCAGTGCAAAAGAGTCTTCCCAGCCAATTTTAAGAGGAAATATTTTTGTATCTTAAACCACAAATAACAGTTTTTACCTTTGTGTTTTCAGAGATGAGTTGATATAGCTGAGATGTCTCTTTGGTGTCTGTGTAAAACAAGTGACAAATTAGAAATGAAAATAAACTTTTGTTCGAATGCCAGGGACCTCATCTGTATTCTTATTGCTTTGAGTTTTTTCATGCACTGATATGGGAGTTTGAATTAATGAATAATTCTTGATTCTCACACCTGTAGTCTGAACTTGCTACCACAGTTAAAAATTTATAATTTTGCTGTATACTGTCAAAACTCAGCCCGGAAACTAAGGACACATTCACCTTCATTCACCATAACATTCAAAATTTTCATTTCCTTTAGGCAGTTATTCAAAATTTGCGGTCAGCATGAGTGAAAAAACTTCTAATGTTTAATTCTCAGTTGTCACCTATCCTGATTCTTCTGTCTTCAGTTCTCACAGTGAAGGTCCCTGAACAGAACTCCATGAATACTTAAAAGGCCGAGTTTCGAAAGCTACAACAGGCCAGCGAGAGGTGCCACATCCAAATGAGCTCCCTGAGGTCTGGGTGACAGGCGAGGACTAAATTGGCAGTATCTGCTGAATGATCCAAACCCACAGGGGGGCAGGATTCCACCTGGCTGGGCTCTTATACTGGAGGAAACTCAGGGACCAGCCTTTATGGAATGAAACGGGCTGCAAGGGAGCCGCCAAAGTGACGGCAGATTTTGTGTTCAATGACCGTATGGTTTTCATTATCTTGTTCTCAACGAAGAATTCATCCAAAGAACAACCAAATGAAAGCAATGTGTAAATCATGTCAACCCATCCTTGGATGAATGTGTCACATTTGCTCTATTATCTAGTGGTAATTGTGTAAAGGTGGGGAGAGGAGAGAGGAAAAAGTAGGAAAAGTAAGGGTAGTGCAAAAAGAAGGTATGGTAGGAGCAAGAGGAAAGAACTGTATCAGCCATTCCACTGTCTCATTATGTAGCTTCCCACACTCACCACAGATGTAATTCATCCTGCAGGTGCAAACATTGCTGGCTTTCTCATGGACTCTTGACAGATAGACCGGATGTATGTTTCCCTACCCCAGATGCTCTTTAAGAACGCCGGCAATGAGATAGGGGACTGTGTGCACCTGAATCAGCACATTCACTGAGTCTTATTTGTCTCATTTCTTGTTTGAAGAACTAGAAGTGTTGTGCACAGAGCAACAAACACTAGGCAGAGGGCTTTTTTCTTTTAATGTAGAAAGATGGCCAATCTAAACACCTTTTGGAGTCACTTCTTCATAATTACCCTGAGATAAATATGACATTACTGCCCTGATTACTCATCACCAAGAGACACATCAGTGGATAATTATCAGAACACATGGCAATAGCGCATCCAGTAATAAAATTCATCCTTATGTGTTCTACAAGGTTCTCAAGAATTTCACATGGATTTTTTTCCTATAAATTGAGAAAAAAATAAAGATCTTTCAAGTCATTTGAATAGATAATATTTAGATATGTGAACATTCATCCGATCTGAATCAGTGTCCCCACCCTCTCTCATTAGCTCCCACCAACTTCAAGGATTCCAAAATCCCAAACAAAACGGACTCTTTTCGGGCTGAAGTTCCATTGACTCTTGGCAAAAAGCAACTTCCTGGTTCAAAGAAAAAAGGCTTATAAAAAAGCTCACAAGGCTTCTTAGACATCAAATGGGTCTTACGAAACCACATTTTGATGAGCTAAGTGTAAATGAATCAGAAACACATGGATTAAATTTCCCTTGAAATACACATGGGTTTGAAAATCAAGGAAAAAGTGTTTAGCCAAATGTGTTTTGGGTTTCCTTGAACTGAAAACATTTTGAAAAAAGTTGAGGCATTTGCTAAACCCTAATACACTGTTGTGTTTGCTCAGCCCTGCTCCAAATCAATTAAATTTCCACGAGGCTTCCTTCATTCCTTTGTGGTTTGCCTTGTCACCTTCGTCTTGACACTTTATAGACCAAACTAAATTCCCCTTGGAAAAATAGACTGTTGTTCTAGATCTACTTAAATATGAAGTAGCTATTAAAACACCCAGCAAATCAAAGACATTAAGGGATGGAAAAGCACCCATTAGGTCATGTAGTCTATCCTGAGGGTCTGAGCACAGGCACTCACGGCTCTCTAGTGCTTTATCCAGTATAGTTTTAAGTGTCTCAAGTGACAGGACTTCCACCACCTCCCTCGGGAGAATATTGTGCATTCTAATAGATTTTGCCATTAGGAACTGTGCCTAAGTGTATAACAGAGGCTCAGTGGGATGTCTGGTGGGAAAAATAGTATTATGGATAATTAACTCTTTCACTACTCCATATCAATCACCTGTAGCACGGTCAGCAGCTTTAACACTTCAGGACTAAAGAATGTACTAGGAGAGATATGTACATCACTCGTTTCCATTCAAAAAACAGCATTTGGTTAATGGTATAAAATTATGCCTACTGTAATGTAAGATAAAACTCTACAATGAACGGATCCATCACAATAAAACTATGGAATATCATAAATGGGTCTGCTTGCCTGATAGTATTATTTTAATTTTCCTGGAAAATATATGACTTTGAAGTCTCAAGATTTTTATTGATGAGGAAATGATGTCTAAATGGCACCAACCAGAAGCTGGTTCACACACACCACCTGTATAATATACATTCTTATGTATCTTCCCCCAAACTGCCTTCCTTCTGCTGCTAGTATCTTTTCTGTAAACCTCTTCACAGAAAATTTGACTCTATTTTCCATTTCTGCTGCTCCTAAGGAAGGCAACGCGTGTGTGAGGAAATGTCTGTCTTTTGAGATAGGAAGGAAAATCTAGCTCAGTATAACCAACATGTTTTCAGAGGTCTCACGGCAGAGTGTACATTAATTTGCTCAAGTTCTCATTCTATTTACAAATGAGTTATAAGTCACATAATGACTTACATGGCCTGTCATCCTGCTACTATGCTGACCTTTTCAAAATTCTGTGTTGTGAACAGCTGACAGGCATACCTCTTCCACGCCAGTTATTGCAACCCATAAAACCTAACCAATCAAGTGGCAAGAAACCCCAGGTAAGGCGAACGGGAAATGGCACAGTATTCGTGACTTCTCTTTTTCCTCCCTCTCAGATATAGGGTGGCTTTTCATGTTTTACACAATCTTCCCTTTCCTTTTAAAATGAGCATCTTCTTCTCCCTTAGCCCTGTCCCTTGTAGTATCTTGCCCTTTTGTATGCGTTTCTGTGTCACTCGTGCAAAATGAGTCATCTGTTGGGATATGGAGGTGAAACTTTTATATCTATGCACTGCACGCTCTCTCTCTCTCTCTCTCTTTAAAACTGTTCAAAGGTTTGGGGGGAAAGTAAAGATTGAGTTGAATCAGTAATTTTCCAAATTCTACATCCATTTGATTATTATCACACTTTCTCACTTTAAACTGTCTTTCTTCAAGATAGATTAAATGATACTTAAAGCCAAGGACCTGCTTTTTGATGACTACATTCTGCACCTAATAATACTTATCATTGGCAAATGAGCTGAGTCATTTTCCTCCCTCACTTATACCAAAATGTGAAGTGTCTCCACCCAGACTGTTTATATTACTACTGCAGTTTTGGTTACCATGGTCTTTTCCGACAATAAATCTAACTTTCTCTTTTAAATTTTTCCTTTAATCTTTCTTATAAGCCTATCCCGGGACTCTTTAATAAATAGGTTACTTTTCTCTGAACTTCTACCAGTCCCCCTTTCTCTCTTGCTTAAGGGGACTGCTGTTAATATTTGACAATTTTGAATTTCTGTTTTTAAAAGGGGAGATTGGATTTTTTAAGTATTTAGACTGATTTAAATTCACATCAAGTTTTTCACAGGAAAGACTGAAAAACACATATACAATCACCATTTGATAGCAACCAGGAACAAAAAGGGGGAGAACTGCTGTTTTCTTTCTTCCTTAAAAAGTATTTGATATTGAAATGATTACAAACACAGAGTAAGAACAACATTCTGAGTCATGTTACTGAGCTCTGTATTCTAATCAGAATTGGTTACATTTCTGAGTAAAGGGCTAATTATGTTACCATCTAGAAATGCTTTAAATTATGTCTCATGTTCAAAAAGACCGAGAAAGAGGAGGCTCAGTTCTTCCTGTAGAGTTAACATTCTACATTACAGTAAGCGTATGATGCATGCTGCCGTATTAGGGCCACTAGCTTGTCTTTTTCATCATAGGCAAAAGTAAAACCAGATTCGGTAATGCATCTAGTGTGATACCTTTGGCTTACACAAATGTAGTGAAGTCAAAAAATCTATCAGGAGGAGCTGGTGGTGAGGTGGTACTCAACTAAATTCAAACATGCATATTTACTTTCCACTTGTTCTAGACTGGCTACCTTTATATACAAGGCATTATATAGTTCATCTTAATAAGCTTATCAGATAAGTCACTGTCTGAGAGGAAATTCAAATTCAAGATTTGTCTCTTTAAGAAAGCCTTTATACTATCATACAAATATGTGTTATTTCAAAAGGAGATATTAATAAATCTTTGAAAGCCAACATTTTCTATGCTATGATCATTCCATCGACATTGGGAAAGAGAGGAAATATAAAGCGTTTAGTGATGAGTAATTCACAAGGAAATAATTATAAATACAAGTCAAACAAATTGGCAATTGTTTGCATTTCAAATTAGAAATCTCATGGAATGAAGGATTGCTCTGTTTTGCTTCATGAGCATTTCAGGGAAAGCTATTCCTACCTACATTTATGAGGCTTACATGGAGGTCTTGCAGATAGAACATTAGTCTGAGAGTCTGGATTTTATAAAGTCTCTCCTGGCTCTATCAGACCTCGCTGTGTGGCCTGGTGGAATTTACCCTGGATTTTCTGTATTTGTTTCCTCACCAGAGCAGTCAGGAATAAAAAAAAAAAGAAAATTTCAAAAAATTTTAACAACAGAACTTTGCAAAAATATCTTTTCTACTTGTGTTCCTTCATAATATTTAATAAATAATATAAGTAATTCTGTTTAATTTATATGGGTATGTTATTTCATCTTTAAGAAAGAGGTTATTTTTAAACATTACTTTTGAATAAACTGCTATTGGTTTACAAGGAAACTGTAGTTTTCTGACCAATAAATAAAATATCAAAATCATCTATAAATGTTAATGCTTTTAGCACCCACTTTCACTATTTAAAATGTCCCATTTGAGATGATACAGTATATGCTTACACTCTTTGTGTGACCCCTCATGCTGAGTGCTAAGATTTTCACAAATCATAATTTTTTTAACCCTCATCACAACTTTAAGTGATGATGGGAAAATCAGGCCCTAGAGAAGTGAAGTCATTGTCTCAGGTTGCACAGGTAACGACCGATGGCACCCGGACCCATGCCCAGGCAATTTGGCTCTGAAGCTATGACTTGGGTTGGTAACCATTCAACAAATATTCTCTTGAGTCCTTTGCTTCAGAGGCTGTGCCTGTGACCTGTATTTCTGTACTCAGATCACCAGGCCCTGCCTTTCTCTTCTGGTGGATAGTTTTGCTCTCAGGGATTTGTTTTCAAATTATTTCTGCATTGCTGTTTTGGTTTATTGTGCCCCAGAAAGCCTCATAATTGCAGCCACATTACTCTTCTGTCCCCACTCCCTGCCTCCACATAAACATTTGGAGAAAGTTAAGAGCTAGTGAAATGAAGTAAGTGCTTGTAGGAATAGCAACCTGCACTGTTTCGGTTGCTACTGAGATCTGTGTAATATACATGTAATAACACAGTATGTGCAGTTCTGACTTAAACGTCTCTACTTCAAAATTACATCCCTTATCATAACTTCATTACTCCAAATCTACCGTAATGATGTGAAATGTCATGAAGGTAAGATGATACCTAAACATGAAGCACTTTTAAATGTGCATGCAGTTCCTTTGAGTTAGGAAAATATTACTTTGCCTTCCTATATGAAGTGGACAGGAAAATAGAGAACGGTTTATCCCTACTAGTTTAGGCTCAAGGAATAGAGGGTAGGCAGCACTATGATTTTCAGCATGTATCTTTACCACTTTGAATTTCATCAGTACAAATCTCCCCTCCATCCTCCCTCCCCAACATAGTCCCATTGTCCAGGTATGTGCTTCCATCCATTTTCAAAAAAGACAAATGGCTGTATCTTGTACTATATTGATTTTCTCATGATAGGAATGTCCAGTCATCTTCCTCCTGTACCTCTCCCTCCTATTCAAATTCTCCTCCTCTTCAAAGACCTGGTTACAGTCCTGCCTCCTCAATGGAAATATTGTAGTGCACATAATTTAACGTTGTTGAATTCTAATAATACTTATTGCCTATATTACACAATATAGCACTGAATTGACATGTATATCCTGTACATATGTAGACACATACATTTACATATGCTGCTTTTAATTCCATGTTTTTATTCTTTTCTCCCCAGTAAACTAAATTTTGTGGAATAGAATTGTGTCTTAGATTTGTTTACCTTTCCAACTATGCTCATCATTTGGTTGATAGACACCTGTATTCACTAGATGAAAGGGTTTGTTTCTTTTGAAAAGTTAGGTTTAAAGATCCATATTTTTATTAAAAATCAAAAAGATACAATTAAAAATATATTTTATGTTATTTTATTCTAACAATTTTAAGTTTCTCTAACTTCTATAGTTTATTATGTAAGTTCATATGCATATGTATATTGTATAATTTATATATGTGTATATCTATTTTTATATATGTGTGTGTGTGTATATATATATACACACACATAGCTTTACCATACTCATTTTATATAAGTGAAAACATGGCCTAATAAAATGATACTCTGTGTTACTTAAGTGATGCAAATATTTGAATTATCTTGTTTGAATTAGGTCTCTGTTCTTTTGCTTTTACCAGTTGTGTTTTGTTTTATGTTATACTCATGGCACCACGGGAATTTCTTTAAGAGATGAAAGGTGGAAGAACAGGAGAGAAGGCTCTCCATCTTGCATTAATTTTGTGTAGTGATTCTATTACCACTATTGGCAGTGTCAAGTCAAATATGATATTTTATTGAGAAGACCAATTTTATTTGAATGTAAAAACTATGACGTGGAGGTTTGGGTTTTTTTGGCATTTTATTAATTGGGCATTATTATTAAGGCAAGTAATAGATTTACTTGAATCTTTATTCTTTGAGAAAAAACTGCATTGATGATGCCTTTGTGAGTGGCTTTATGACAATCTTTGCAGTGTTTCTTGTATAATCATTCTTTGCATTTTATTCCTAATACAAGCACTTGGCTCCTTCAGCCATGACTACTGGAGAAATGTGAATATCCTCACAGCCTTCTCTGGACAGTGGACAGCCTCTCTACAAGAGGGTGCTTCAGTCTGGTCCATGTAAGATGAGTAATGTGCAGCTATTGGCAAAGGAGGTGGGAGAGCACACTTGGAGAGTCATTCTGTGTGACCCAGAAGATTTACATATTTGGGTAATAATTAGAGCTATGAATGAAAAAGTGGCTTGGGACTGGATTACAGAAGAAATAGACTGCCAAACTAATTAATTAAATGAATTAGCAACTTTGTAGTGGGAAAGTAAAAGTAGTAACTATAATGCTAAGCAGATTCATTGTGCAAGTATAGAATGGATATGGAGACCAGATCAAACAGGGGTGTGAGGAGTACCATCCTCCGGAGGGATCCCACAGTGCCATATCCTGAGAGAGCTCAAGCAAGCGGCGTGTCAACTGGTTTCTATTAGGCTAGATCCAGGGACACAGCTCCCCAATACAAGGCTTATCACTAAGACTGAAAGTTAGCAAAAAGTGGGAAGAAAACCTGAGGTTTACATAAAATGAAGAGCAGAGAGGGGAGTCAATGCTCATAGCGATGAAAGCACTACTGTGTTCATAGCTCTGCTTTGACCCCTCACACTGAAAGCTTCTTCCACTGACATAGCATGAAAGGGGACTGGCCAGCTTTGCAGAGGCAAGGCCACCCGGACCCAGGGTCCCTGAACACCAGTCTTTGGACCCTGTTAGCCTTACTTCAAAATAGTTGCCCTGGCGTGCAGGGAGGGAAAGACTAAGTAAAAACCCAGATTTCTGGTACCTGATCCCAGGGGTTCTAGCTCTGTGGGCATATCTGGGATGGGGCATAGGGATCTGTTTTACTTTTGTTTGTTTGTTGTTGTTGTTGTCCTAAGGTGTACCTGCACTGCGGGATCTTACTAGAGCGTACCTTCCTAAGATTGAGACTTGTTCTCAAGCTTTAGAATGTATTAAACTCAGAGGTAGTAACAAGTTAACCCACAGATTACCTGAGAATTTACATTTTTAATAAGTTCACAGGTGATACTGCTATTTCTAGTCTAGGGGCCAAAAATTGAAAAACACTTGTGTAGAGTGGTTATATATTCAAATGCCTGTAAAACTTAAATAAAAAATATACCTGCCTGAATCAGGCTGAGGATAATAAGAAATGAGTGGTCTGTATGGATTAGAGAGAGTATACTCGAGCTAAATAGATTCATAATATAGTTTGTTTTAAATATTTTACTGGTCATTTGAAAATTCTCTGAAGGAAAATCTTCCCTATGCCCTTAAATGTATGACTTCTAGTTCTGTGAACTCAGATTAAGCATAGATTTCTATGAATGATGGAAATGTTACTCATTCATTCTTTCATTCACATATTTATTCATTCCCTCATTCATTCATTTATTCAATAAATATTTATAGAGTAACTGTTCTTTGCCAGGTACTATTCTAAGTAGATGAGATCTATCAGTAAATAAAGTAGAAAAAAAAGAAGAAAAAAACTCAAAGAATTTTGAATAGAACCAATCCACTTCAACATATTTAGTTTAAAATTAAAATGCAAATAATCTCTTAAGGTCTGCTTTACTTATTAGTTAAAACACCCAAGAAAGTAATCATTGAATAGCAAACCAAAAATATAAGTCTAAGCTTCATAATTTACAAACAGAATACTCATACTGTTTCGTTCATCTAATGACTAGAAAAGAATGGCTTGTCTTAAAATTCTAAGGTATAAATGTAAAGGCTACGATATTAGGACTATCAAATCTTAGCACCCCATGTCAAATGTATGGAGAAGTAGTTTATAAAACTTTGAGGAAGATGAGAGATTTTAGGAATACAAACAGGATCATTTAATACAGCTATTTTTAATCCTGCCTTCAAGTAGGAATTGACAAGAAGCTTTTAGAGAATACCAATGCCTGGCTCTAACCCCACTGTTTCTGTTTTTTCTTGTTCCGGGTGGGCTCAGGCATCACCAGTTTCAAAGGCTTCCCAAATGATTCTAATGTATAACTGATTGAGAACCTCTGTTACAGAAAGCCTCATTTATCTGTCCATTTGTAAACAAATATTTAGTGTCACCTACTGTGAGTGTATGTTGGAATATACATACTCCTGAGCAAAAGGGAGGTGGAATAATACATCCACATAAGTATATACACAGTTCCGTAGTATTTTAAGAAACCATTAAAATGACAGCCCTCTACTCAGGATGAGGTTTTGAGTGCCTGCTGAACGACTTGCCTTCCACACTGTGGAAGGTCATTTGCAGACTCTGGATTTTGTCCCTGGGCAGCTGTGGGTTTTGGTGAACAATTTGTCTTGAAGTAACATCAGAATTGCAGCAAGCTGATAGAGAATTTTTACATGCCACAAATAGCTTTGGACATAATTTAAAAGATCCTACTTGAAGCACACTTTATCTCAGATACATTTCAGATTCTTTTTAATTATAAAGAAAGGAAGTAGACACCAAAGGTGCAAGTCCTATTACAAGTCAGCTGACTCAAGGCTACAGGAAAGAAAACGGTGTGCACAATGTTCTCAAAGGACGTGAAGAATTCTATCCTCCGAGTATTAAAAAAGCAGGATTTCAACTGGGAGAGAAGGACTGATTTTGAACTATGAAATAGATTACCTATTCAAGGAATTTAGAAAAACAGTTCTATAACATTCATGAAAGGTTTAACCCCTCTCAGCTCTGTTCCCTACTAAATGATGCTTTTACTACCTTCTGAAGTCCTTTAAGAAGGTTCTGATCTTTAAAGAAGCTCTTCCTCTTCCTAAATATTTGTAAAACATCTAAGGCCAAATATTGCAGAGGTTTCTTCAACAATCCACTGCTCATTATTTCAGTTTTCTTTCTAATGTGATGTTTTTCTATATATACCATTGTATTATAAGACATTTTTCATAGCTCTCAGGATCCAAAGGAACCCTATACATCATTTGATTACCCACCTATCCACTTCCAACTCTCTATTCCCTTTGGTCCATCAGTCTCACCACCATTTCTACTGAGCCTCATTCATTTCTTCCCACTTCTGCCAGTTACACTCCAGATATCTCTCTCATCACTGGTGATACAGATTCTGAGTACATACGATGGCCAACAGTGTGCTGGGTATTTTGAATGAGTTATTTCTAATCCTCATATCAAACCTATAAGATAGGCACTATCCTCATATTATGAATATGAAAATAGAAGCAAAGAAGAGAAGAAAAAGCTTATTCAAAAAAAAAAAAAGAAAAAGCTTGTTCAAGTTTATAGAGTAGCCCCACAAACCAGAAGCCCATGTCAGATTTGTCTGACGGCAGTGCCCCTATTATTTTTCTAGCTTCTCTCTCTCTCTCTCTCAGGTTTCTACCAAGTGATTCTTTTTCTTCTTATGGATCATGCGGACTAACTCCAATGTTTTTTGACAAGTCCATTACTCATGGCATTGGGTACTTCTTAAGGCTTTTCTAAAGGTAAGCCTCATGCCCACAACTGTTCCTTGCCTGTGGTTATTCCTGCTGCCTTTACTTCCTTTGCCATGGGTCCTTGCAGATGGGCCCACAGGGCTGCCTGCACTCCCAGGAGTTGTGTGTGCGGCTCCAAGTGGAGCTGCACCATTATTTCCCTTATTCCAGCACCACGCAGAGCTCCCATTAATACAGCCCCGGGGCCCATCAGCCTTTTTGGCAGCCACATTACTGCCGACTCCCACTGAGCTCATTGTCAACTAAATGACTAAGTCTCTTTCACACCTGCTGTTGCTAAGTCGTATCTCCTCCAGTCCTACCTTTGTGCATTTTGTTTCTGAATCCAAGTGTAGGGCCTTACAGTTATTCCTATCAAATCTCATCAGATTAGAGTCAGTCCAGGGTTCCAGACTTTTAGCGCTTTTCAACATCTTTATTGCATCTGTTGGGGGATAGGGGAAGGACAGTGAGGGGAGATGGTGAGGCTACCATTTGATTTATTCATTTGCCCTCATGACTATTGTTTTTTTTTTTGGCAAAACTAGCCCCGTATTATAAATATAGTTATATATTTATATATTAGCATATATTTCTATTAGCATAGAAATATATTAGCATATATTTAACTTACTGATAAATCTCTTAGCTGAGTAAGACTTGCTGCAGACCGCTGGCAACTTGTGTTCAGGATGAAGACTGGCGCCAAGGCAGATGGAGCTTGTAGGCTATAGCCTGAGCTGTGCCTCCCAGGTCCTACACTCAGTACCCCCTCAACTACCACATGGATCTTGTGTTCCAATGCAGGTTCAGAACAATTATAGAGAACTGAAGCGTTGATGTTAGGTAAGCTCAGGTAAGCAAGACATTCTGAACAGCTTAAAGCAATCTGGCTGTTGCTAGGTTGTCCATGCAATCTAAATTGTCCACACGCACTAAATCCCAAGGGAAATAAAAAAAAAAGCTATGCAGCCACAGGAGCATGAGGGGGGTTAACACTGTATAATAATTTTGTCACCCGAAGAATCACTACCTGTTAAAAATTATGTAAATATTATGACTGGATGCACTGCCAAGCTCTATGTGAGGTCAGAGATGAAAAACATATTTGAAAAGAAACAAAACTTTCTGTCTCTCTTTCTCCCTTGGCTTTATTCTCTCCTCGGTCTCTTTTTCTCAACTCTTAGACAAATACTAAGGGACCTAAAAACAAAACAAGAAACAAAAAACAAAAAACCAAGAATGTTCCATGCCAGATAGTTTTTAATCTTCTTCCTCTTACAGCTTCCAAGAAACTAAAAAGGGAAAAGTGGAGAGAGGAGGAAGATAATCAGGGTTGATTGTGAATCTGGGAAAAGTCTCAACTATGTATTGAGATTCACAAAAATGAAATCTGAAAGATCACAAGAGAGGAAATGAATAACCATTTTGCCCATTGCCAGTTTTCTGCTCCCTGTTCCCCCAGCTGTAGCCGAGGCTCCCGCGTCACCCTGCAGATCTGAGTTAGAGGCACATGCAAACGTCTCAGCTGCGGCACTTTTTGGTACTGTCTCTGCCTTTCTTTAGAACACCCTAAAGATAGCATTCTTAGTGCACATACTGTCAGGCTGAGGAAATTTCATCAGAGGGGTGGAACCCATCCTCTCTGGTGGGAAAGGCTTTTCCACCTGCAAGGCAGAAACTACTGGAAATTTTAAAAGATTTTTGGTAGCATCAGCAGTCAAAAAAAAAAAAAAAAAAAAAGGCCTGATTCAGCTCTACAAATACTTTTCTTATCTCTGCAGAGGGTTTGATGGAATGGACCTAGGACTGTCATCTTCAAAGTATGTCCTCTGAGCGTATGGCCCATACCTAGTGTTCAACAAATATTTGTTGACTAAATCAATGAACTTTCTTCTGCGCCATCTAGGATGAATTGGTTCTTTTGGCATAAATAAGTATGAGTGGACATTCAGTGTGCAAATATCTGTGTCATATTGGGCCATGGACATTGCTGGGTTAAAGTTCTGTACAGAAGCTCAAACTTCCTTGAACCCAGAGCGTTCTCATTGAGTTAATTTCATAGAGGACCCAAAAGCTTGCACTGTTAACATGCTCCCAGGTGGCACTGATGCTTTTGGTCCAGAGACAATACTTTGGCAACCACTGCTCTAATCCAACCCCTAAATGACAGCTGTGAACACTGGAAGGATGGTCTGGATAGAGTCATGTATCGGTTCAGTTGCTGGAGCCACATCCACAGTGTTCTCCCAGTGGAGGTGTGTTTCTGTTTTCTCATGTGGCCTCTCCAAGCAAAGGCAGTGTAATGAAGAACAAGGGTTGGGGGCTAAACTGAACGAAAACCAGCACCAGCAAATGAGGATAGACCTTATGTGAAATGTGTGGATTAAATAAAAAGTTCTTACTCGTTTTAAAGTCCTCAGGGGGAAGAGAGAGGTTCTATAATCTCCCTTGCTAAGTTCTTCCACATCTAAAAACATTATTCAGAACATTCCTGCTCGAACTTAAGCCCATTTTCCATTGCTAATGAGGCATTCTATATTATACTACTAAGGAGCTGATGTTGGAAAATAAATGTGTCTATGAAGTAACCACATTTAAAAAAATAAAATTGAAATAAAAATAATTAAATGCAGCCAGCTGCTTGAAGCAACCATTTCATCACATGGTAAAAAAAGTATTCAAAAGCTATCCAAAATCTGCTCTCCTCTGTTACTTCCTGCTTTACTGCTTCACCACAAGGAGCCCTATCAGTTATTGAAACCATTGTCTCAGTGCATTTTCCTAATTCTGTGGCCAGTCTTGAGCCTTCTCAATTAACTGCACTGTCTTCATTTATTCCTTTGTATTTAACTAGCATTGCCCTGTTCACATCAAATTACTAAAAGAAAAACAAAGCCTATACGTGGTCATAAATAACAGTAAATTTCTCTTCTCAGGAGTCTGTTGAAGACTATGTCAGAAAGGGGGCCATGTTCTGACTCTGATTGGGAAGCGTTGCACTGTTCTCAAAGAATTAAATGCATCACCTTTCTCAACCTTTGAAATCTTTAATACACGACCCAAGCTTCTCACAAATATACTTATTTGTTCTTAAAAAACGGTGGAGCAGTACAAAAGAAACACACCCATTTTCATGTTTACTAAAAGGAAGTGGAGCTACACTTGTCCAGACGACCAGGCAACAAAGCACTGCAGCCGTTAGGGGAGGAACCTTCTAGAGAACTCATAGAATTATGAATGAGGAAGACCCATGAATCATTTTGGTTAATGCCCTAATTTTGTTGGTTCATTTTTTTGCTTAACTTCTCGTTTCCATGTATTTTGGTGAATGAAAACTTGTCCTTACACTTGATGAAGCGCAGAAACGTGAAATACTAAGTAACCAAGAATTGCCCTACACCCCAAACACCTGTCCATTGACACGACAGCCAAGAATACTGCCAATTGTGCTAAACTTTTTTCTGCAGCTTTTAGCATGGAAGGACACTCATGCTGGAACAAACAGTAAAGGATTTAGTAAAATGCGTATATACGTTTATAGCTTAAAAAATTGACAAGTGCTACTGCTAAATATTTCTCCCTTCCTATCACTATATCTTAGAGGAAATGGCTATATTCTGGGATTTTTTCTGGAAGTTACTAAAAACCTGACCTCTGTGATGTGTCAATATTATTATTCTATATATACCTGATTATATGTGCTAGATACATCCTTAAGGAGTACATTGGAATAGTGAGAATTTTGGAAACACAGATATAATTAAAACATTCTGTACCAACAGTTTTTCAAACTGTTCTTAAACAGTAAAATAAAAAAAAAAAACACCCAAACAAAAAAACACATTTTACCCAGCACACACACACAGACACATGCAGACACACTCACACACACAGCTCCCACAGAATTTCACACAACAATTGAGCTGAGCAAAATGCGATCCATTCTGACATTTCCTATTCTACTCTGGTTTGTTCTTTAAAAAATTTTTGGTCAAGCCCCAGGAAATTAATTTCAGGATTCAGTAAATTTCACAAAAATCTTATTTGAAAAACATGGCTGTTTTTAAGAAATTCAATAGCCACAATCAAACAATCCTTCAGGATGGTAACTACCTTCTGATCTGTCTCTGTACCCATTTAAAGTTTTGATGTAATGAGAACTTTGAATCTATGCTCACTTCTACTTGACTGATGCCCATCTGAACGTAACTACAAAACATACGTTATACATTTGAGGACAGTGTAATATTTGATAATGTTATCATTGCTTAAGATGCAATTTTTAATGAAGGCTTTGCAGTCCCTGTCTCAATCTTGTGGGCAGAGTGGGTAGCCCCCTGTCTCCAGGCCTGGCACCTTTGTGTTCCATTCCCTCGGGCTTATCTATACTTAACTTTCTATACATTAGATCACTCCTCGGAAAAGTCTAAAAAAGCATCTCCAGTAATCTTTAATTCATATGATTAAAAATTCAAAAGAAGCCCTTGTACCAGCTGTTAAACTATGTTCGTAAGCTGTAATTCAGAGTTCAGACCCCAGCAAATTGAAGGTTAGGTTAACAGGATCATTCAGTGGAACTGCATTAAACCTTGGCAACTAGAACCAGAGACAGACTATTTTACACACAGAGGATAAACTAAGGATGGGCAAATTTATCTCACTGCATATCTTGCTATCTAATTTGATTTTATTTAACCTCTTTTCTGCAGTATGACTTAAAAAAGAAAGCAGATGAAGCTGAATGTGGTTTTTGTTTACCATGTACACAGATCAAGCTGAAGAAAAATCTACTGAGATTCCTATGTTGAATCTTATTTGAAAATTAGCAAATGAATTTCTCTTTTCAGATTTTAACTTTCTCAGATAAGTCTGAAGTTTCATGGACAATTATTTTCATGGTCCCAAATTGAAATGTGCTAACATGCTTATTTGGGAAAACATCCTACATTAAAGTAAGCCTTTACTAATAATATTGGTCACTCCATACTGCTGTGGACAGAGTAGTGAAATTCATCTTTACAGGATCAATTCCCTACTTTCAGAAAATAAGAAACCCTAAGTCATAAAATAGGATACTGGAGAATTAAGAATTGGTAACTTTCAAACTGGTCCTGGCTCAGACACTTCCTAGTGGCATGTCCTTCAGGAAGCCATTTAAGCCCTTGGGCCTTCACTTTTCTCACCTGTCAAATGAGCAAAATGGGCAAGATGACCTCTTCTGTGGACAAAAGGTCCTTTCTTTTGTAAGATTCTATGCTTCCAAGTTTATGCAAAAAGGGATTGCGAGGCTGGATCTCTTTGTTGTTGGCTGATAAGAGATGAGAAACAAAAGAAGTGAAGACACAGAAAATATCTTTTTTTCTTAAGTGAATTTGAAATTTTCCTTCCTCAAGTCATACTTGCTGCATTGGAAAGGAAACTAAGATTTCTCCAGGAGAGAGTGAAGGAAATGAAATAAATTAGTAATCTGAGTTTAGAAGATGTAAAATCAAATCAGTGGAGAGAAATTTAAACAGATGCTGCTGCCTCCTAACGCAGCTGACATATATAAAGAAAGGCACGAAGGAAACTTAAAAACCTAAACGGTAGCTGCAACAGAATGGGAAAGGTATCACCCAGAAAAGGCAATATTTTGCTTAAAAACAGGATACAAGAATAAAATGTTATTGTGGAAACTCTGACCAAAGTTTTGAACAAGCTTCAAAAAAGTATCTAAACCAAAAGTAAACTATTTCAAAGATCACTTTCAGTAAGTAAACATCATGAGATGCTACTTTAAGTAGCTTTTTGCAAAAGTCCGTAAAGCGGTACACTACCACTGTTATAGTTCATGTGTTTTTGCAACAATTAGTAAGTATAGCTCATGAATTGCCTTTTTCTATAGGGATGCTTAATTCTTATCATCCTGTTTAATGTTAATGAAGTCTTCTCTACATCTATGGAGCTGTTCTATGTGGAATGGCCTGAAAGCAAGAGAAGCAGTAAGAATGTGCTAAAGTTCCTTGGATAATGATAAATATTTATTTGAAGAAAAATTTAGATTTCCCTTGTTAGGTTCAGAGACTTTTGTGCATTTTTAATGCTTTTCATATCTACATAATAGGTGCTGATTTATCAAATCAAGATGGCCAATTAATAATAAGAGCTATGGGGTCAGAAAAAATCTAGGTTCCAACTCTAGATCACCTCAATTACAGTGTGAATCTTGGCAAATTACTTAACTTCTCTGATCTCCAGTTTTCAAATCCTTAAAGTAGAGAAGACAACCACTCGTAGCATTATTGTGATTTTGAATGAAATAATACACATAATGCTTGCCATACTGAAGTTACTCAATATGTTATTTATTAGGGTGTTTTTTCCCTAATAGAGATTTGCAGGATTAATTTTTCCAGAAAGGAAAGGAATCTTTCAAAGTTTAAATTAAATAACAATTCCTTTTTTCATATTATATTCCACTTTCCAATGGAGAAAACATTTAAAGAGTAAGGAAATTATATCCAAGATCCTTTAAATAATAAGAAGTAATGTGCACAATGGATGGAAGGGACTGTGTTTTTGTTTTACTGATTGATTGATTGATTTCCCTTCTTTATTGAACATCTACATGTGCTGAGCAGCCATTCAGTAAACAGAACACACAGGACAGCTACCTTCATGGAGATACATCGCAGAGGAAGTGGGAAGAGATAAACATTAAATAAAATTTCTAAACAAGATACTGAGTTGTAAGACAGTAAAGGGTATGGGAAAAGGAGTAGAGAGTGAGCAGAGGCAGAGGAGTGCAAGAGCGTTAAATAGGTGGTCAGCATAGATATCACAGCAGGAGATGAAGTTTAAGCACAGATTTAAAGAAGGTAAGGATATTATCCAGAAAAATGTCTGGGGGCAGAAGGTGGTGTTGGCAAAAGTAATAGCCAAAACAAAGGCCCAAGTTGGGAATGTGAAACCACACCTGTTGAACAAGGGACTCAGTATGACTGGAATGACATAATCAAGAGGAAAATAAAGAAGTGAGGTCAAAGGTAGCGGAGGTGAGATTATAGAGGGCTTTCTAGAATATGTGGGTACTTGGGCTTTTAATATGGATGAAATGGGTGGCTTGCCGTGCCCTGAAGAGGAGTAATATGCTATGACTAACTCAAACAGCATTAAATTTACCGCTACTTGCAGAAGAGACACTTGGGGTATTCGAGAGGAAGCAGTGAGACACATTTAGAGACTGTCGCAATGGTCTAGGAGGGACACCAGCATGGCATTGGTAGAGAAAGTAAAAAGAGCTCATATGCTGAATATATTTTCAAAGCTGAGACAACTGATTTGAAGATGAAGCAGATGTGTGGTCGAGAGAGAGAGTAATGAAAGAGGACACGCTGGTTTCAGGCCTGAATGACTAGCAGGATGGAGTTTTCATTAACTGAGGTGGGAAAGACTATGAGGGAAGTAAATATATTTCAGGAGGAAATATAGAGAATTGAGTTTGTACATGTTACTTGTGAGATATCCATTAGACATCTAAGTGGATTTATGTAAATGCACAATGAAGTTTATGGAAGAGAGCTTAACTGGAAACCTAAATTTAGGACTTCTCAACCCAAAATTTGCTTGGGACTCTTAACTGTTCTAGGCACACCAGGTCCATTTAGAACTCTATGCTTTGATTTATATTCACCCCCTCAATCTGAACCCTAATCTCACCTATCAGAAACCATTTTGTTTTCCAAGAACCATTTACTTGTTTCACCTCCTCGAAAGATATTTCTCAAATTGTGCTCATCCTGGGTGATCACAGAGCACTTGGATTTTGCCCTGCATTGCACTGCATCTGTCAGCCCCCTGCAGCAGGTTGCTAGGACTTTGATGGCAGCAATCTTAGCATTCCCATCACCACCATTACAAAGGTGACATGTAATGAATGCTTGTATGTGCCAGGCATACCCTGAAACGCTTTTCAAGCATAATCTCATCAAATCCCTTAACTCCACGAGTCTTATTTTACAGATGAGGAAATTCAGACTCAGGGAACAGAGGTAAATTGCTAGAGGTCTCCTACCCAGAAAACAACAGAGTTGAATTTCAGTATCAAGTCTTAACTACTCTGAAAACCTTGACCACTGCCTGAGCCACCTTCGTGTTACTCATTTTATAATTCCCCGGTACATGGTAAATGTTCTATACAATGTGTTGGTTAAACAGAGGAGGAATGAGTTATTGGATTAATGGCTCTGACTTCTTTTTGGCAGCCACAGTGAAACCTTGACTAACAGAAATTAATTCTGTACATCCTTCAATTAATTGGAATTTTAAAAAATTTCCTGTTATAGTCCAACTTTTAATAGAATGTGGCAAATCCAAACACATTTTGCTTTAAATTTTCAGTCAGAAAAACCTGCTGAAAATATTTCTTTTGAAGTCAGTGCAAAATCATTTTGTTCCCCATGCCTTGGACACCTTGGGTGCTACTCTTCCTTGAGAAATTTTAATTGGGACCACAAAATCACATGATCTTGAACTTTTAGAGAAAAATGTACATCATATTGCCCAGGCAATTCACTTGGGAACATTTTATAAAATAATATCGCAGAGTAATTTTTAGCAACATAAAAAAGTAAAGTATTAAAACTTTTAGCTAATTGGAAATGCAAAATCATAAACTGTCTTCTTTCCCAAGTGTAACAAGATGCTTATTTGTGTCCCATCTTTGTTTTGCAGACAGTGTGATCTGGCTGATTTCCACCTGCCCTCATTTGCATCTGTGGGCTTGAGGGCTTTATTCCAGGACCAAGAAAGGCTATTCCATGCAGTCAGGACAGGCCAGAAGTACCAGGAGTTAACATACCACCACCACTGCCTCCATTCCTCGCCATTCCCACCCAATAACTCTCTTACCGAGACTCTCGGGAGGTGGTATATATATTTATCCCAGCTCCCTCACCTCTAGGATAGGGTCATTCTGAGTTGTGTGTTTTCCACATATTCTAGAGATCATCTGAAGGATTAAGCACCAGCCACACACTGTGACAGCTGACTTAATAATTAACACTCCTTCGTGGATGACTTCACTTCCCTCCACCTTATTCCTGCCACCTTCGACTGGTGTCTCCTGAGCCTTCCAAATAAACTGCTTACCCACACATCCTTATACCAGAGTCTGCTTCTGGGAAAACCCAAACTAAGACACCAAGCTGTCTGTTTATCCAAGCTTTTACTCTAATAACAGAGCCTCCTGGGCAGAAAGACAGCAATGGCATGCATCTCTTCTTCTTCCATGCTCTTGTTTTTAGCCAAAAATGTACATTATTTAACTGCTCTTATGTGTGATTTCAATAGCGAAATTGGAGATATTGATACAACACATGAGTACTGCATGGGTTTTGGCTTTATTCTAGCCCTTGATCCATATGAGCAATAAGCCATTTGAGAACACGGGGCAGAATCTCACAGAAATATTACTGTATCCACACCTTTGGAGAACAAGTCAGTACATGAGGATGTTTCAGACTTCGGGTAGGGACAAAGTGTGACATTACAAAATATCCAAAGCTGTAAGTTAATGTCCAAAGTACTTTCCAAACTATAAACGACTAGACAGAGGGGGTGTAGCACTATTATCACAACACTGACTGACATATACATACTATTATAAAAATTAACCTAAAATTGATTTCTTTCCAAAGTTTTGAAAAACTGTTTTCTTTATCACACACTCTCTAATGACCAAACCATCAACTCTCACCAGGACAACTTGTATCTATGAAACTATGCCAACATTTAATTTACCTCAAAGTGGATTTACAAAAGATTATTTTCAGCTTTTATTTTCAACACAGTATTTAGCTTTCATTTACAAAGTCAATCAAAAACTGCCCAGTAAATCTTTAGTGTGAGGTTATATCACACCTTGGTGTTAAATGTCTTAAAATAATTTTCCTCTTAGGGTCCCTTCTAAACCTGATTTTAAAGTGTGTGTGTGTGGTTTTTTTTAACTCAATAGCAGAGAATGTATCCTTCACACATGTACTAGAAACATCCTTTGATTTTAAATAAATTCTCAGTGAAAACTAGTAGCTCTAAAGTTCAGCACTTTCTGAAAAAGCAAATCGATTTTCATATGATGTAATTTTAGTTTCAACATTTATTTTAAGGACTAGAAATTCCCCACTTCTAATTGGTGCATTGGACTCAATATGTGTTTTTAGATACAGGGTAAACAATTTACTTTAGTATCAAGGAAACATCAGTTAAGATTTTATTAGAATTCTAAAAATGAATAATAACAAGCCCTGTGCTTGTTATAATGGCTAAAATAAACTTCAGCTCACACTGCAGGGACTTAGCTGAGCGTCTCTTTCATTCCATCAGGCGGCATGGGGCAGCAGCTGGCCTTTATTTTTCAGCCCTTTTGCTATGTTTACTGCAGCCATGTAACTGAGTAACTGTCTAGGGCCTGGACTGTTGCTAGGGCGTGGACCACACCTTCCTCCTGCTTACCTAAAGCCCATTGGTCACGGTTTCATAATCAGGCAGTGTGCACAGTGTCAACATGAGGGCATTGGCAAAAACATCCTCCGTGTTTCTACAGGTGTTACATTTTTTGCTCCCCTAGTGACTAGTAATCATTCAATTGGACTAAAATGATAACTTAAAAAAAAAAACAAAACAATGCCCTGGCATTGCTGAGAACATGCATACAAGGCCATGAAGGTCTACACAGCAAGATTGCACAATAACCCATTAAAATAAACATTTGCAACCACAGATAGCTGGCCTGAAATCCTGCTCTGATACAAATAACATCTGGACAACTTTTGTTTGCATCTTCCAGCCTAAAACACCCTTGAGAAAAAATAGAAGGCAAGCTAAAAGACAAAGGACCACTAAAGGTTTTATGATGCTATGGGTGTGGTGCCGTAAATTTGAGGGGGTTTGGGCTGGAGTTGCCAAAGCTGAATTTAAACAGCATGTTGTTTTTAAAAGTTGTAACACTGGTGAGGAACAATTCGGTTTTCTTACATAATTAATCCAGTGTGAAATAGAGTGACTGGAAACCATCCAGTGGTTTAAAAATAACTCAATTATTTATAAGTTCCACAGTGCTATAGGATTCCAAACTAAAGAGAGGAAAGTGAAGGCATCTTGGTACCAACCATTTCGTTCTAATTTAGCAAGATCTTTAGGACATCTACATAAATGATCTAACTGTACAATTTAGATGCCAAGGGTGGAGAAGCTGAGGTTTCCTTGGATTAGGTATCAGGCTGATGGGCAGGAAAAGTTTTCTTTCCCTGACATTTATATATTACTAATAGATATTAGTATATGTTGCTAATACAGAAAGAACTTAACCATGTGAAGCGGGGGCAGACAGGTGCAGGGAACAGAAGGACGAGGGGAGGAGGTCTGGAAAAGAAAGAAAAATGAGCATCGTTTGTAAGATCAGCAACAGAGGCTGTGAATCATACACGACACTGAATGGACTTTAATTTCTTATGTTGTTCTTTGATGTGAAGCAAACTAATTACAAGCTGAAAGATACTGGCAAGTATTATATTCGATATAAGGATAAAGAAATTAGCCATAAATAAATCTTTACATAAAATCTCACTCTCAGGGCGGGCTAGCAGCTAGCAACTATATATTTGTGTCAGCTACAGCTGGCTGCTAAACAAAGGGAATGAAAGTTTGCTGGTAATATTAAAATCCTGCAAAATATTTCACAGTTGTCTCATGCTTTTTTTTTTGCTCTTTCCTCTACTTAAGAGGGCTTGTGAGAAGTGGCAATCGTCTCAAGAGCCAGGCCAGAAGTTAGAAAGATTAAACTCTAAGATCTGTTCTTAAAATACTAGGTGGCTTTACTAAATAATTTGATTTACCTTAATTTCATCCTTTGTTTAAGCTAAAGTGCAGAGATAAGAAGAAAATGAAAGCAGACCTTTATTCATTCAGCCAGCCCATAAGCTTTTACTATGGATCTAGTAGGTTTCCGACATACTGTATTTATGTATTCTTTTAGCCTTAGAAACAAAGTATGAAACTATTATTTATTTACCAGGCTAAGCAAACACAATTTTGATATACTAATACCCATGACAAGGAAAGTAGATGTCATTTATTTAAACAAAGCATTAAGTTGAGAATAGAAATGCTTTTTTAAAAATTCATTTGTTGCTTATTTATGGATATAACCTGATAGATAAATTTCAGTAATCCCACTGTAAAAGGATTTTTTTTTTTTCTGGAGGAGCTATAAGTGATAGTGGAAATATTAAGAAGAATAGTGAAGGGGTTACAAATCCAGGTGGTTGCAGTTATAATATCTAACTGCTGTTAAATTTTGTTTTGTTTTGTTTCCTTGTAGTCACTGCACTAATACTGGGAGATTACTACTAGAACAACTTTACAAAGTCTTTGACTAAGGGTCAAGGCAATAAATAGGCTCATGACTATCCTGTTCCCGGACATGAAGTTTCCATTGCTTTGCCACTTTTTATTTTTCTGCTCATAGTATAAATTCAGTGGCTAGCTGAACATTGGCAATTTCCACTCCTGTAGCTTTTTGCTTCACTCAGTGTCTCCAACATATAAAGACACAAGTAACACCAAGGCTTCTTTACCAGCACTAGTTACGCACTGCAACAAAATCCTTCTGAAATGAGCTAGAACAATTTCTTCTGATGAGGTCAGTGCATTGTTCATGCGTGTGCAAAGAGAAGATAAGCCTGAACATGGTCATCTCTGAGTGGCATCTCTATGTGTGAAAGAAACTATCCATTTACCCATTCATTTAACTTAACTCCTTTATGTACTTACTTACGGCTTATCTTGTGCCAATTATGTTAGGTAGCAGGATAGAGATATAATATGTTGTTTATGGAGGTGATAGTCAATGATACGTGTTCAATCTTAATATAAAGGTATACGAAGATGGCCAACAGGCACATGAAAAGATGCTCAACATCATTACTCATGAGGGAAATGCAAATCAAAACCACAATGAGTTATCACCTCATACCTGTCAGAATGGCTATCATCAAAAACACAGCAAATAATAAATATTGGCAAGGACGTGGAGAAAAGCAAATCCAGTACACAGTTGGTGGGATGTAGATTGGTACAGCCATTATGGGAAACAGCATGGAGGTTCCAAAAAAATTAAAAATAGAATTACCATGTTATCCAGTAATTCCACTTCCTAAATATAATCTGAAGAAAATAAAAACATTAATTTGAAAAGATATGTGCACCCCAGTGTTTGTAGCAGCATTATTTACAATAGCCAAGATATGGAAGCAACACAAGTGTCCATCAACAGATGAATGAATAAAGATGTGGTGTATACACAGACAGACAGACAGACAGACAGACAGACAGACACACACACACACACACACACACACACAATGGAATACTACTCAGCCATAAAAAAGAATGAAACATTTTCCATTTGCAACAACATGGATGGACTTGGAGGGTACTTTGCTTAGTGAAATAAGTCAAACAGAGAAAGACAAATACAATGTGCTTCCACTTATATGTGGAATCTGAAAAATAAAACAAATGAATGAATTAAAAAAAATAAAGATATATGAATAGGCAAAGATATGAATCTTCCTAAGGGAGTTGAGAATGACTTCAATGAGGATAAGACATTTGATGTGGGTCTTGAAGGAGGAACAAGAATACAGTTGGTGAGAAAGAGGAGAAAAAAGGTCTGAGTAGGAAGAAGATCAGAAAAAGAAAGAGGCATAAAACTATGATGTTGGGAGACATGTTATCATTTGGTGCAACTGAAGAATAAGGTGCAAGGGGTATTGTGATGTGAGATGCAAATAGAGAGGTAAGTTGGGACTAGATTGTAAAAGAGTTATTCTATGCCAGAAAGTTTTTCTTTAGGCCATAGGGAGGAATGGAAGACTTACATAGAGTGTGAAATAATTGACTATAAGCAGGTAAATAGAACTTGCTCACTAGTCTTGAAGAGAACAAATTTTTAGTAGGATTTGCTATATTCTGTTGTAGAGTCAGTTAAAAGGTCCATCCACAGATGAAGAAAAGATCCAGTTCATGGAGACCATGACTATTTTATCCTGATCATTCCTAATACCTACTCCAACTCTCTCTTCTGTTCATGATTTACCAACATAGATTTCCTTCTCTGCCAAAGAAAAAATAACTTTAATGCCTTTCTTCTTCCCCAAACACAACTTAGAAAAGCCTTGAATTAAACTAAAGTTTCAAACTGTGGAGACAAGAGCTATATCCACATAAGGAAAGAGAAATGATAAATTAGGCATTGATCCAGATAATTCAACCCTCCTTTACCCATCATGAACCCCAAATTCTCTTACCTCATTATCTTTACAGTTTATACAAAGGAATATTTTTTCATAAGATTGTTTCTTTATTTCTCATTTTGTGTTAAACAGCTATAGATTTAATGAGCCCATATGAACAAACTTTCTAGCACTTTGTAGGAGAAGCACTAGTTTAAAAAAATGTATTAGAAGAACAAAAATTATTCCAAGATGAAATGCTAGCATTATGACCCACGCAGACCACCTGGAATTCTTTAAATCATAATATTCAGTAATAATTTTTCTTGGGCAATGTAGCTTGTACTTCCTAATTTCTCAAGAGATATTTACTTGGACACTAGCTCTTTGTTTTCAACAGTTTCTCCTGCCTTTGCAAATTAATCCCCACCTGTAGTCAAATGCTTCCACTTATGAAATCACAACAGTTGTTTAAGTCATTGGATTAAAATAATGGAAAACTTTATATAATTTTGGAATGTGGGAAGAGGAAAGAGGAAAAGAACATTTTAAGTGAGCAAGATTTTTTTTATTTAGCTATATCTTTAAAGATAAAATATCAGAGAAAAATAAGTAGATGTTCATGGAGACAGGAAAGTAAAGCTGTAGCTATATTTTTGTTTTCTCCTTTTTTTTTTTTAAGCAAATGGCAAGATGACCAGGACAGTTAGACCATCAATAGACTTTATAATCATCTAAATCATTAGAGGATACACTGTAAGATCCCCAAATAGAAGGCTTAAATGACTGAGCTAATTACTGGATTTGGTTCTGCTAAACTACTATGGGATGATTGGAATCACATCAACTTATCCAGTGATAAAAAGAGTATAGTCACATGAAAACCTGTCATTGAATTCAAATTAGAATTACTTTAGCCAAAATAGTTATTCTGAACACTAAATCATTTTTATTACAAAATATGGATCTTATTTATAGTTGGTCAACCTAATAATTGCCAGTTCTCCCAGGTCTTTATCTTTTAAAAGTTCAGCTGGATCATACTGAGAGGGGACTATTAACTGCTCTTTTGAATGCCTGGTTGACATACAAATGAGAAGGCCATGGCACAGTGAATAATGACTCAGTGATGAACCTAAGACTTATACCTCTGATCCAGAAGAGGTAACAAGGGTCAACTTTGTTCTTGTTATTGAAACAAAAATAAAAAATCAACAAATATGTGAAACAATGATTTTTGAGACACTGAACGTCAGACAATGAAAGACAGGGATCCCTGAAAGATGGGGGAAAATGAAGTGAACTCTACAATTACCCTAGATTACTGCCTTAAAAATGTTTCCAGAGTGTTGCCCAGGGAAAGGGAACCCAGACCAGCCAAGTAAACTCCTTAAATTGAGGGGACCAGGGTAAGAGTCAGGAGAGACTAAGGTATGACACAGCATGATAGAGTATCAAAGAGGAGAGAGCTGCACAGAGAGAGAACTCCAGATACCCATAGTGGGTATCCTCTAATATTCAGCTGAGTACTGATTATTGAAGAAACTACCTAAGACTGAAGGGAAAATACCCTAAATGTTTTAGAAGTACTAGTTTCCAGTGATGACTCAGAGCTGGGAAAAGTACCTATCCCTTGCAGCCAGATTGAAACACCTCATATAAATATGGCACTGGAAAGAATACTCAGAAGGGTGTTGCCTGAATAATTAGTCCTAGACTGGGTACTGCTCTAGTATCCAGTGATGAAGCTTAAAAGGCAAAATAATCAAATTAGTTTTATATAATTTGTATTCCCAGAATAAAGATCTAGAATATTTATAAGAACACAAAAATATTGAACACTTAATAAGATAAAATTCATACCTAATGTCTAACATCCAATCAACTATTTCCAGGCATGCAAAGAAGCAGGAAACTATGGCCCATGATTAGGAAAAAAATCAAACAAAGCAATCCAGAACTTCCACAGATATAGAATTAGCAGATAAAAATGTTAAGATAGATTTTATAACCATACTGTAAAAGTTAAGGAAGGAGAAAAAATAAGTATATATTTTTTAAAATGCCAAAATCAAACTTTTAGAGATAAAAAGTACAATGTCAAACATGAAATCACACTAGATGGAATTAACAGCAGATAAAACATTGTAGAAAAAGATAGTGAACTTGAAGACATAGGAATAGAAAAATTCAAAACAAAATACATAGAAAAATAATTATTTAAAAAAATGAACAGAAAATTAGGGAGCTGTGCAAACACTTTAAATGTCCTACTATTTATGCAGTTGGAATCTCTGGAGCTGTTGCTAGAGATGGTAGACAGAGAAATACTTGGGAGAGATAATGACTGAAAAATGTTCAGATTTGATAAAAACTGTAACTTATAGATCCAAGAGGCTCAATAAACTGTAAACACAAGAAATAATATATAGAAAAACACACCAGGTCACATTATAATCACATTGCTAAAAACCAGAGATAAAGAGAAAAATCTTTGAAAATATCCAGGAAAAAAAAATGGGAAATTACATACAGAGAAACAAAGGTAAGGATGTGGCAGATTTCTTAACAAAACTAGTGATAGCAGGAAGACAGCAGAGTGTCATCTTTAAAGAACTAAATGAATAAATCTGTCAAATTAGAATTCTATGTTCAGTAAAAATATCTTTCCTAAACAAAACTAAACAAACAAAATTTTTGCATGCCTACAAAAGCCAAAGGAATTCATTATCAAGAGGCCTCTACTATGAGAAAAGCTAGAAATTCATTGAGGCTTAAGAATAATAGATGAAAATATAGATGTACACAAAGAAATGAAGAGCACTGAGAAAGATAACTATGTAGTTAAATAAAATTCTTATTAGTATTAAAACTTTTAACAATATAATGGACTGTTTAAACAAAAACAATAAAAATATATTATGGGTTTATAGCATATATGTAAGTAAAATTTAAAACAGTGTAATAGCTTATGTCTGGGAGAAGAGTGATAGAAATATAAACTGCTAAGGTTCCTATACAGAAAGGACTGTGATAAATTAAAGAAATATGCTCTAAATAACAAGGCGATCATTAAAATAATAGTCATACTTAACTCAAATAAGGACATAAAATGGAATCATAAAAGCTACTCAATCAAAAAAAAAAGGCAAAAAATAGGAAAAAGATAACATATAAGACAAAAAACAAATAGCAGCTGATAGACTTGAACCTAATTGTATCAGTAATAAAATTAAACAGATATACTCTAAAAATCCTGATTAAAAGCCAGAGATAATGGGATTAGATCAAACAACAAGATCTAACTATAACTGCCTATAAGGCACATTAAATATAAAGACACAAATAGGTTAAAGTTAAAAGAATAAAATATTTACCATACTAACATTAATAAAAGGAAATATAAAGTCACTACATTAATTTCAGAGTAAGTTGGTTTCTGAAAAAATTATATAACCAAAGAAATTAACCTAAGTTCATAGTTATAATCACATCAATTCAACAAGAGGACATAACACTATTAAACTTGGATGTATCTAATAACAAAGTTTCAAAATAAGCAAAGCAAAATCTGATAGAATCACAAGGAAAAATAAATAACCCATCATTATAGTCAGAAATTTCAATACTTCTCTTTCAATAATTGACAGAATAAATAGAAATCAGTAAGAATACAGAGGAAATGAAAAATACTATCAACCAAGTTGATGTAATTGATATACACAGAACAATCCACTCACCAACAGTAAAATATACATTCTTTTCAAGAACATTGGAATATTTACAAAGATATCCTCAATTTTAATCCAGAAAACAAGTCTCAGTATATTTAAAAGTCAGAATAACTATGTTCTCTGGCTATAATAAAATTAAATTAGAAATCAATTACATAAAGATTTCTGGAAATACGACAAACATCTGGCAATTATATAGCACACTCCTAAGTAATCCTTTTGCCAAGAAAAAAAAAAAAAAGGAAATCAAAATGGAAGCAAGAAAATAGTTTAAACTCAATGAAAATGAAAAGACAACATATCAAAATGTATGGGTTACTGCTAAAGCAGTACAAATCAGTATAAGTAGGGAAATTTATAGCACTACATGGCCATATTAAAAAATAAAAAAGGTCTTAAATCAATGGCTTGATATTTCATCTTAAAAAGACTAGTAAGACAAACACAGATTTAATCCAAGGTAATGCAAAAAGGAAATAATAAACATCAGAGCACACATTAATGAAATAAAAATCAGAAAAAACAATAGAAAAAAAATAAACCTAAAAACTTGTTCTTTGTGAAAAATTCAGTAAACTTGCTGGACATTTAGCTAGAGTTCTCAGATACGAAGAGAAACAAGACATTTTATCAACCTCAGGAATGAGAAAAGTAGTTCACTAAGGAGTCTACAAATGTTAAAAGGATAATAAGATGATGTTATGAGAAACTTTGTACCAAAAATTTCAGCAAGTTCAATAAAATGGAGAAATTCCTTGAACAACAAAAACCACCAAAAATCAAGTTGAAAGAGATTAGCCTAAATCTTTTAAATAAATAATCCTATATCTTTGAAATAAATCGAATTTGGGTTTAAAAACCTTCCAAAAATTTTTTCCATACAAGATGGCTTCACTTACATATTCTCCCAAATATTTAAGGAAGATATAGTACCAATTCTACACAAATTCATTTAGAAATTCCAAGAAGAGAGAATGCTTCCCCATTTATTCTATGAGGCCAGCATTAACCTGATATTAAAGCCAGACAAAATAATCACAATAAAGTAAATTTACAGATGCATATTCCTCCTCCTGGCAAGCATGCAAAAACTCTCATTGAAATATAAGTCAAATGCAACTATATAGAAGCAGGATCGTACTACATTATGATGAAGTGGAGTTTATCTGAGTAATGCATTGCTGACTGATTTGACTTTCAAAAATCAATCCATGTAATTCAGCATTACACGTTAATAAACTATAAAAGGAAAACCATATGATCATCTTAATAGACACACACACACATGCACACAAACAAGCACACACAAAAGCACCTGGCAAAGTTCAACATTCATTCTTAATTAAAAAAAATCTCAGCAAATAGAAATAGATGTTTGAATGCTCAAAGTCTGGTAAGGGTACCTAGGGAAAACCTACAGCTAATATCATACTTGGGTAAAAGACTGAGTGCTTTCTCCCTTACATCAGGAACAAGACAAGAATAATTGGTCTTACCACTTCTATTCTACAATATACTGGAGATTCTAGACATGGCAGTAAGTCTTGAAAAAAATTACTCAAATTACAAACAAAGAATTAAAATTGTCTTTTTCTTTTTCAGATGATATGATCATCCGTACAGAAAATTCCATGAAATCTAAAACAAAATTCCGAAACCTACTAAGTTAGTTGAGCAAGGCTAAAGATTACAATGCTAATATTAAAACAAACTAATCACATACTAGTGCCAAACAATCTGAAATTGAAGTTTTAAAAATATCATTTACAATAGCATAGAAAGTGCTTAAAAATAAATCTGACAAAAGAGTCCCAAAACCTGTACGCTGAAAACTATGAAATACTGTTGAAATAAATTAAAGATGACCTAAATAAATGGAGAAATGTTCATTGACTTTAAGACTCAATACTGTTAAGATTCCAGTTTTTCCCAACTTTACTTGAAGATTCAACACAATCTAAAGCAAAATACCAGCAGGGCTTCTGGAGACATTGACAAGTGGATTGCAAAAATCACATGGAAATGTAAAAGACCTAGATAGAAAAAGTATCACTGTAAAAGAACAAACTTGAGGCCAAATGCTCCCTAATATAATAATATAATGTGGTAACAATCAAGATAGAATGGTATTGGCATAAAAATTGAAAAACTAGGTCAGTGGAACAGGATAGAGAGGTCAGAAATTGATCCACAACATATGGACAGCTTATTTTTGAGTGTACAATTAAGTGAAGAATGTTTAATCTAGTCAACAAATGGCACTGGAACAATTGAATTATTTTGTGCATATTAATATACGCACAAAAATTGAACTTTAATCTTTACCTTGTAAAGTACATGGAAATTAAATCCAAATGAATAATAGACCTAAATACAAAATATAAAACTATGGACTTCTAGAAGAAAATCTTTTTGACATCTATTCAGGCAAATACTTTTTATATATAAAAGCAACAGCATGACACCCAAAGGGGAAAAAAACAAAACTTACCAATTGGCTGTCATCAAAAGTAAAAAACTTTCCCTCTTTAACAGACAGTGCTAAGACAATAAAAGAACAGACTCAGATAAAATATGTGCCTAATATATGTAACTGATAAAGGATTTTTATTCAGAATATATAAATAACTCTTTAAAGTCAGCATGAGAAAACAAACAACCCAATTAAAATGGGCAAAGATTTGAACACTTTACCAAAGAAGATAACTGATGGAAAATATGCATATGAAAAGATTCTCAACATAATTAGTCATTAAAGAAATGTAAAATAAAGCAATAGTAGATTTTAGTGTACACTTAGGAGAATGGCTAAAATTAAAAAGACTGACTATACCAAATATCACTAAGGATTTGGAGGAACTGGAACTCTGCTACTAGTAAGAATGTAAAATGGCACATGTAGCAGTTTCTTAAAAAGTTAAACATACACATACGATATTATCTAGTCATTCCATTCCTATTTATTTACTCAAGGTGGGAGGAAAGATGTCCATACAAAGATTGGTACACAAATGTTCACAGCAGCTTTACTTGTAATAGCTCCAAACTAAAAACACTCAGAATGCCTATGGAGAGAGGGCTGTGTAAACAAAGTATATCCATACATGGAATACTACTTAGGGATAAAGAGAAATGAACTACTGACAGACACAACAGTGTGGTTGGATCTCAAAATATTTCTGCTGAATGAAAAATAGGCCAGGCAAAAAAGAATGTGTATTTTTTGATTATTTAAAACTTTAGAAAATTTAAACTAATTTCTAATAATGGAAAACAGATCAGTGGTTTCCTGGACAGTGATGTGGGAGATGTTTAGAGACATGAGGAAACTTTTAGGAATGATAGATATGCTCAGTATCTTAATTATAATGATGGTTTCACAGGTGTATGCATTTGTCAAAACCTATCAAATCGTACATTTAAATATGTGGTTTATTTTATTGTCAGTTATACCTCAATAAATCTGTTACAAAACAACAATGGTGAACATAATTCCTTCTAGAATGCTTAATGAATATTTAAATATGAATTGCCAATTTCCATGCACTTCCCTTCTATAGATTTGCTGATAATCTCGCATGTTGTAGAGCCCTATAATGCACATGACAATTATGCGAGAAATTTAAATTTGCCTGCCTAAAGAAATTATACTTAGATAAATTTTGAAACACAGAGATCATTACACTTCTAGAGTTTAGTCCCACTTATTCATGCATGAGATGTTTATACTGTGATGTTAACATATTGTGTTCATTTTGATCTATGTTCCTTGAAGACAGAAGAGATCCCTTTGCTCAGAATAGAGATAACCCAAATTTGATTGGGAGCCAAATGGTATTGTGTGACCTAATTAAGTGGTGGGTATTTCATGAGCCTAGTCTTTCACATCTGGCTGTTATTAGATAGCCCTACTTGGCTACCCAACAAAGCAGCATTTGATCTAAGGGCCAACTCTGCCCCACAAATTGCTAATGTCTCTCACACTGACTAAATCCACAGGGAGAGGTCAGGCCCAAGAAACCAGGAAACAAAGTAGTAGATATCACTGCAGAGGGACTTCTATTTCTATTTCTGTTTGGTTTTTAAGTGCATTTTGCCTTGACTAACTTCAAATATTGATTGTTAGAAAGTGGACTGGAAATGCAATGATTGACTGATCGCAATGTATTACATACAATGAATTTTGAATACCACAGAACTAATTGAATAAATGAACGGAAATATTAATATTGAATTAATAGGAATGATCAGAGTGAATTAAGCACAGCGGGCCAAATTCTGCCCCTGGATATGCACGCGCAATTTCCATTGACTTCACTGGGGGTTTTGTTGTGTGTATCCAAGGGCAGAATCCAGCTTAATGAATTTTTTAATTGTTTTTAAATGGTGAATGAATTGGTTAAAGTGCAAAGCATCAGAGACGATTCCGTACATATTGCATATATTCCTGCGCTTTTTTCCCCCGTATGCTTGAAATCATATCTATGATCCACCACAAAAATCAGATTTTAAATTGCAGAAAATAATATAAGAAATAAAATCATTGCTGTTACATTTTCTTTGTAAAAGGTTAGCACATACACATTATTGCGGGCTTCTATTTCTTTATATTAACATTATAATACTTTCATTTATTAATGCACCACTAAAAGAAATCTGAAACCTTAGTGACTAGGAATTCATCCATGTCTTCCCAAGTGTCCCACATGTGAACTCCAATAGACAACGTGCTTCCTCTGCCATAATGCTTCTCACCTTATTTGAGTTAGAAAATCTTTTGCCAATGATTATCAATGCCTACACTTACTATTTTATCTTGAGAAATTGTCGTATCAGTTTAGTTTCTAACATTTAAATACAAAATTTACTACTAAAATCCTTCTACATTAAGAATCCATGATAGAATCTAATATATATTTGATCCCTTAATAGATTCAGTCATTTAAATAGACCAATTCTAGTTTACATCATCACACCCACTGGCCTGAGGCAAAGAAAGTCAATGCTTTAGACTGGAAATTTATAATAATTCATTACAAGACACTTTCCTTAAAATATCTCCCAGGTAATGAAAAATAATCTTCTGTGAGATAAGCACTAAACATGCATAGGGGAAGTATGTGTGTGTGTGTGTGTATGTGTACACATTTCGGGGATACGGATTAGAAGAGCTCACCTATGTAAGAAAAATAAAACAAAACAAAAACCAGAATTTTACACATTCCTTGAGTGAAAGTATAGTGTAAAGTTAAATTCAACACATTCTTTTTGTTTTATTTTTATTTTTTTAATTAATAGGCTTTATTTTTTAGAGCAGCTTTAGGATCACAGCAAAATTTAATGGAAAGTTCAGAGAATTCCTTCATAAACACTCCCATCATAAACATTCATAGTCAATGTGGTACATTTGTTACCACTAATGAACCAACATTGACATGTTGTTATTAATTTGTGTAGTTTACATTAGAGTTTACAATTTTATTATACTTTCTATGCGTATTTACAAATGTACACTGGCATGTATCTAGCATTGCAGTATATACAGAATAGTTATTCTTCCCTAAAAATCCTCTGTGCTTCAACTATTCATCCTCCCTCACCCCCACAAATCTCTGACAATATGATCTTTTTTTTTTACTGTCTCCATAGTTTTGCCTTTCCTAGAATGTCATATAGTTGGAATTATACAGTGTATAACCTTTTCAGACTGGCTTCTCTCACTTAGCAATATACATTTAAGGTTCCTCCATCTCTTTTCATGGCTTGACAGCTCATTTCTTTTTAGCACTAAATAATATTTCATTGTCTGAATGTACCAAGTTTATCTAGTTACCTACTAAAGGATTTCTTGGTTACTTCCAAATTTCGGCAATTATAAAGAAATCTGCTATTAAAAATCCATGTGAAGGTTTTGACTGGACACAACTTTTTAACTTATTTGGGTAAATAATAAAGAAGATAACTGATGGATGACACAGAGGAAATATGTTTAACATTGTAAGAAACTGCCAAACTGCCTTTCAAAGTGGTTGTACCATTTAGCATTCCCACCAAAAATAAATGAGAGTTCCCGTTGCTTCACATCCTTTCCAGCATTCCACATTGTCAGTAGACTAGATTCTAGCCATATTAATAGGTGTGTAGCAGTATCTCATTGTTATTTTAATATGCAGTTCCCTAAAGGTGGCTGATTTAGGGGCATCTTTTCATATGTTTATTTGCCATCTGCACATCATCACCGGTAAAGTGTCTGTTCAGATCTTTTGTTCATTTTTTGAATTTTTTATTTCCTTATTGAGTTTTGAAAGTTTTTGTGTATATTTTGAGTAACAGTATTTTATCAGATATATCTTTTGTAAATATTTTCTTCTAGTCTGTGGCTTCTCCTCTTGCTCTCTTGATAGTGGGTTTCACAGAACAGAAGTTTTCCATTTTAATGAAGTCCAATTTATCAATCCTTTCTATCACAGATTGTGCCTGTGGTACTTAGTCTAAAATGTGAATATCAAACATAACTAGATTTTTCTCCTTTGTTATCTTCTAGGAGTTTCACAGTTTTGTGTTTTACATTTAGCTGTGTGATCCATTTAGAGTTAATTTTGGTAAAGGATGTAAGGTTGATGTCTAGATGATGATGATGTGGATGATAATGGTGGTTGTACTAGTTTTGCATATGAATGTCTAATTGTTCCAACACTGTTTATTGAAAAGACTATTCTCTCTCCATTGAACTGCCTTCGCTCCCTTGTCAAATGTCAATTGACTATATTTGTGTGGTTTATTCCTCTGATCTCTGTCCTGTTCCATTGATCTATTCATCTATTCTTTTGCCAGCACCACATTTTTTTCTAATTACTGTAGCTGCAGAGTAAGTCTTGAAGCCAGATAGTATGAGTCCTCCAACTTTGTTCTTATCCTTCAATATTGTGTTGGCTATTTGGGATCTTTGCCTCCACATAACTTCCAAACTACTTTGTCAGATAACTTTCTTTTTTAGAGGACTGTTAAAATATTCTCTTTGTCTTCTTTGTTGGCTAAGAAATAATGTGTACAAATAATAGAACTCGCCTTTGTAGAAAATCATTGTAAAGTGGAACCATGTAGAGAGACAGAATTACTACAAGTTGATTTATTGGCAAGGATAATTCTTACGTTTTTTCCATAATAAAACTTTTGCTGTTAATATTAATTACCTATACTAGTGATTCTTATAATTTGTAAAATTTGAGCATTTCAGGAATAAAATACTTGGACTCTATTCTACAAGAGGGTACAGTCTAAGGAAGGGATTTTGTGACAAACATGAAAAGTATTTAAAATTACTATTATTTAAAATAATCAATTTCTGAGATACCAAGTTTTTTTAAGTGGTTTAATGAAATACTCCATTTCTCTCAGCCTTGTTCTCCAGCACATATTCAGTGGTTAGATCTACTTTACCTCCTGAACAAAGGTGTTCTGAGGGTCTTAAATGAGAAAGAATAATGTAACTGAAATTACATTAAAAGCTGTAAAATACATAGAGGAGGAAATCCTTTCAATATTCAGTATCAATATCATAAAAATAGTCTCATTAAAACTATACTGGTGATGGTTAAATTATAGAAATTTAATTTTGGAGTGTTTGTTTTTGTTTTATTGCTTTGTATTTATTTATTTTGCATTTTAAATTTGCTTTATAAGAAACATTAAACAGTTCCACTAAAATTTAAATTTTCATAGGCTGGAGATATCTTTGAGTGCTACCTTAAAGCAACAAAAATATTGCTAGTGGGTCACTTGATAGTAACTGTAGAAACAAACTATAGACCATGGAGAAATATTAACTTACATCAACCTTGCATTATGACCCTGTCTAATTTTGAAAATGTATCATTAGCTCACAAAGGGTTTCATCTGCAATTATTCATTCCAATAAAATATCACACTTGATTGGACAATACAAATGGTGATGGTGGTGATGGGAGTCAATTTCATACATAGTAGTTTAGAGTTCCTTAAACAGTTTGTAAGCAATGAAACCCAAAAGGAAACTGCTGCAAACAAGTCTATAAATAACCTGTAACAAAAGATACATAAATAATCCTGAAAACTTGAGAATAAAGGCACTCTGTGTCTTACCCACTACACTTCACCCTCACTACTCAAGGTGTGGTGTGGGGACCCACAGAGTTAACATCATTACATCTCAAGTCTATCCCAGACCACTTGCTTCACAGTATTCATATAAAAATAAAAATAAAAATAAAAATAAAAACCAGGTGATAGCTGCAAACATTTAATTGAAAAGTTCTGCTTTATAGTCTTAGTAATAATGCTTAAAAATAAATTATCTGGAGTTAGATGAACACTACCATAAATTGTTTGTGTACGCTTGGATATATTATTCAATCTGCCTGTATTCAGTCTCCTTGCCTGTCATGTGTGCATGATACCTACTTCCACAGTTCTTTTGAGGCTAGAATACGTATCATGTATGAAGTACATCCATTCTTACATTCATGCAATTGTTCACAAACTACCTCAAGTAATAAGCTTTACGGGGTACTGCTAAACAACACATTTCTCATTTCCTCTGCCTATAGGATAATAACTTTTGTCACAAGGATAACAGACAAAAAAAAAGTAACACAGAAAATGCACATTAGCATTTAATAGATACACTTTACTTTTACCCTAGGAATTTCAGGATATCCTTAATATGCAAAACCTTTGTCATCCCCAGGCTCTCTCAATCTGTTCCCAACCATGCATGTGCTAAGCTGGAATACACGTATGCCTGGACTCAGCCTTCATGTTTCCCAGTATGTGTCACTACTTAGGATTGATCAGAAATTCCGTCTCAGATGGGTCTGAGATAGTTGAGTGTCTTCTCTGCCAGTGCCAATCCCTGATTGTAGACATTTCCCTTCCCACCTTCAAAGACAAAATGAGCTTTCCACAATAGCAATCACCCAAGCCTTGCTGAACTTCCCCACTGTCTGTGTAGAAAGGGAAATCATTTTACCTTATCAGTCCCTGTCTTATTTCTCTTCTCCCCGGCCATTCATTCATCCCAAGAGATTATCTTCTCAATATCCTCTATAAGTCTGTCTGATCACCCTGTGTTAACAGATCTGTGTTGACAGCCCTCTTGCGTGATTATCATGCCTATCTTGATTCTGACCCATCACCGTCCCTTAATATGTGATGTTTTCTTTTTTCAATCCAGGCTGCTATTTGAGGTATCTCAGAATAATACTATCACTATAAATATAAGTTAGGTGTTTTTATCATTAGTTGTTTATCACAATCTTGTTACTGAGACAGACTTGGCATATTTAAACATACATGCTAATTACTAGCACATGATCATTAGAACTTTTGGACTGAAAAATCTCCATTTATCTACCCTCTCTAGGCCTTGTTCTGGAATTTGAATAAAATACCCTTTACACTACAGCTTGGTTTTTATGCATTTATTATTATTAGGAGTACAGGGACATTCGCTGCACATCATTCAAAAATTGTTTCTGCCTAAAATAGTAAATCATGAGTTTATTCCCATTCAACTTGTCCTAAATTGGCTATTGACATGGTGATCAAATAAGGACTTTTGAAAGCACAAGTGGATGGTGTTAATAATCACCTAGGGATAGTAAGCGTCAGCAGAAATACCTCAGCAACCCTGCATGTGTGAGCACCGTAAGTATTTGTTACTTCACCACTGGAATACTTATGGGCCATCCTGGATGCATAGTTATTCCAGTAATGGAAGAGTCCTTTATCCAGGCAAAAGTGTACTGCAGGATACAGCCTGAAGAACTGTCTCAGGACACATGCAACTAAAAGCCTGAGTGTGAGACTATGGAGACGAGAACCCATTCTAAAGGAAGAGCCTGGAAACAATGGAGGTGGATGAAGGCCTGGGAGATTTGATAGGAGAGAAATGTTGACAAGGTTAGTAATAGGTGTTGCCAAGAGCAATTGATGAGAGGAAGATTACTGCAGTACTCAGAAGGTATGAGTAACTTTGGGAAGAATCAGACAGAGGGATTTTAAGAGTGTCCATCTACACAGACAATTGCCATCTTTCTATCAATTCCTAATTTGCTTTCCTTTTGATTTTGATTAGTAAGAAAAGCTATGTGTTTTTCTTATAGCTAATTAATAACCTGTATTATGAGTTATAAATAGATTTCTGACAATCAAAAGGCATAATATCAAGGAGAACTTTAGAATGTGAAGGAACTGGGATTACCTATTTAATATGTATAATAGTGTATATCATATGTGCATATATACTTCCTGACAGTGATGGTTAGAAGTGAGCTTTGAATGGACACAATTTGATATTCAACAGTGAAGAGAAACTGGGTCTGATAGGTGATATTATTGAATCCTCTTTTGGAAGTAAATATAATGTGTTAAAAAGTACTGACATAAGCTACTTTTAAAAGTGATGTTACATATTTTGTAGATGCCCTAGTAGGATTCCTTATGTGCCTGTGTTTTGGACTGAATTGGAGATGAGCCGATAGATAAACGGGACGGCTGAGTAGGGAACACCTTTTGTGGTTGCCTGCAGTTTTTTCGAGCTGACAAAGCCCTTAAGGAGGGTATTTAAAGTTAGGTAAGAAATATTTAACTTTAAAGTTTAGTTAAGAGGGAAAGAAAGAATTTATTTTGCCTGTTTAAAAGTGCACACTCTAGTGTTTTGGGGCACCAAGCATGCAGAAAGCAAATGTAAGTGTTTTGTGAATTTGGCCCTTGGGTTTTTCATCAAACATAAGCATTGCAACCAGATCAGAAATTTCAACAATGTGGCATCTCTACGACTTTCTCTGTGAAATCTAATGCTCTGTCTCGTAGACATAATATAAAACACTCCATAGGTCTGCATTATGTAACCTCCAACCATATAATTCCATACTTGGCTCAAAATCTGAAATTTTCCCTGGAAAAATATAAAGAAGTAATAGTATTAAATTTGAAGTCACTCACATTAAAATATATGAGGACTTTACCTTTCAAAAGCTGAATACTTTTGACTATCTGCTTTAAATAATGACTAATCTGGACCAGCTTAATACAGTTTTTGATAATGTTTCACTTCATATTCAATTTTGGAAGTCTCTGGTTTTGCATATTCTTTGAATTTTGTTCTTTTGATATTAAATAAAATTTAGAAAAATGAATTTACCCAACTTAGCAAGGCAAATATTGATTTTGTTAGAAAATCGATGCCATTTGTCAGGCTTTCTCACATTAAATATGCTAGAGCATGCATGGTTTTATTAACCTACCACAAAAACCATTCTTTATATAATCAAACCCTTTTCTGAATTTTGAATTCTCTCAAGGATTCAGAAAAATGTATAATATAAAGAATTAATAAAAATGTCTCTAATTTTGAAATTTAACTTCCTCTTGGAATAGAATAATGGTAGTGGTGATTATCTATATGTATACCAAAATTATTAGCTCTTTGGAGACAAAGATTTTGTAGGAAACTCTTCCTATTTAAATGGGAGAAAAAGATCTCTTTCTGAAAGTTCATGAACTTTAAAAACCTTGGCTCCATCTTGATTTTAAAATAAAATAAATTTAAATATGTTATGATACTAGTGAGAATTACTTTATTCAACCTGGTTGTCCCTTAAGAGTTGTATGCTCAGTCAGACGTTGTCATTAGAGGCAACTGTGAAGTTATTTTATGAGTCGGTAATGTTAATCCTAGTTTAGCAGAAATAGCACTTGAGATCAGAGGTCTAAAGAGATCTCCAGAAGTCTCAACTGGCCTAGACTATCTTCTCTAGCAGGAGGAAACATTTCTTACCAAAGCATGAACTATTTTTAGAGGAATGAAAACCTAAGGTCTTGAATCAAACAAACAAACAAAGAAACAAATAAGAATAATATCAGCAAAATCGACTGTTTGCTCCCTGGTAACTTTTCATTAAGATCCTTCAAAGTGTCATCCTTACTTTTTCTCCCATCCCCTATGCGCTTTTATAATTCTTACAACATTTTACATTGTAAGGTTAATATATACAGCAGCATATTTTAAAATGAATAGATATTTCACCAATGAGAAAATATACTTCTACATTCTTTAAGAAAAAAACATTTTGGTAATGGATATTTTAGTCAGGAAGTACTTTAACATTTCCAGGCATTAAATGTGTTAATTTATTAGTACCCCAAAGGCAAATATTCTACCATAGGCATGTTAATTCACTGGCTTAACTGGTTTAGACTTCGCAGTTATCTGGACTTGAGTTAGAATTCCAGCTTTATCACATAGGATTTCTGAGACCATGGCAGTAAGTCCTTAATTTAAAGGGATGGTCAGGAACAAATGCCAAGATGATAAAGAGTTGAGGACTTAATAGGTGAGAAAGTTGACAAGGATGGCCATGGATGTTGTTAGGAGTAACTGATGAGAGGAAAGTTAATGTATTACTTACAAGGTGTGAGTGTAAGTTACTTATTCCCTCTAAATCTTATTGCCTATCTACAAAATAGGAACAGTAATACTAAACTTACAGAGTACATAAAGTTCTAAAAAGCTCAATGCTTAGACAGAAACCCTCAATAAAGAAGCTTTCTTCCTCCTCTTTCTTCCTCATCATTTTGTGTTTGTATATATAAATACATATGTTTTTAATTTTGGTATTTTATTTTTATATATTTAATTTATTACAGAAAACCCAAAAAGGATCATTAGTTTTTTCCCAACTTTGTATATTATCAACAATATAGTGTTTAAATGATTTGCAATATTCTTAAATATGACTATTTTGTCCTGAATCAAACATTTATCTAGGGTCTTCAGACCAATTTTATAACAACACTTCACAAATATAACCCATGACCATAGAGAGGAGCAAGTTTGGTGGGCCTAATATTTAGAACCCAGTATCAGTGGGGTCAAGGTCATGGACAACACAGTACCAATGGGATCAAGGTCACAGATTTTCCCATTGCACTTCATGTAGAAAACAACTTTCTCTAAAATGGCACACTTCACTCTCTGGTGGAGACAGTGTGTGTAACTTAGCAGGAAAGAGTATATAGTTTGTATATGTTCATCACTGTCTCTGATATAGCAATTCTTAAGGGCTTACTCAATCAAGAGGAAACCCATAAGAGTCAACATGGACCATAAAGCCATAAAACGTTACTCTCCATTTATCTTCTATTTCTTTAAAAAAAAAATTAAGAGGATAATTTTAGATTTACAGAAAAGTTGCAAAGTTTGTGTCCCATGTACCCCACACCCAGTTTCCCATATTGTTAACATCTTACATTACTATGGTACATTCATCTAAGTTTATGAGCCAACACTGGTACATTACTGTTAACCAAAAACCATACTTTCTTTGGAAATCACTAGTTTTCCCGTCATTTTTCTGTTTCAAGATTCCGTAGAAAATATTACATTACATGTAGTCCTCATACCTCCATAATCTCCTTTGGCCTGTGAGTATCACAGACTTCCCTTGTTTTTGATGGCTTTGACAAATCTTGAGGAGTATTGATCAGATAATTTGTAGATTATCTCTTAGCTGAACTTTTCTCCTAGTATTTTTCTCATGGTTAGACTAGGGTTATCAGTGTGGGGGGAGGTCTTCTGTTTGCTTTTATGTGCTGATTGTATTTTGTCTGGCTGAGAGTTCAAAAACAGCTTTTCTATCTGAGGCAATGTTTGGGATCATCCTGCTTTATTTAGCTCTCCTTGTTCAGTCTTAGTGATTGAGATGAAAGCTATTCTGATAACTACTGGAGGAGGAGATGAAATAATGCTAGCAAATAACCATGAGAAACAGAAGAAAATATTTTAGCCTATTTCTCTGAATATGTAAAATCCCCCCAAGTATATTTTCCTGAATCGTCTTTCACACCAAAGACAACGACTCACCACATATTATTCTTCAGTCTTATGTTTCTTTCATTTTGTATACAAAAAGGTCAGTCTGAAAATATACATCATGAAAACATCCTCCTTTCCCATGCAAGTGCTTGAAGTTTGCTCTTCCAGCATTATTTGTTTAATAGAAATATTTTCCATACCACCTGGTTCTGGCAGAAAGTCAAAATTTGCATTTATATGAGGTAGTTTATCAAATATAACATACAGAAGTCTGTTAAGTACACATTGCATTTTGTTTGTGAGAAAATCTGTTTGTATTTAATGTAGTTTTTAAATTAACCTTAATGAAAGCTTCTGAAAATTGTTGTTCTAAGCATTTGAAATATGCAACAAGAACGGGTGGAAGACATAAACATGTTTTCCATTATATGTTATCAGATAGCCCAAAATTACTACAAAGAAGAGTGTGGGACTATGTTAAATTAGAAAGATAAGCAAGCATTTAGTTAAAAGCAAAGGTCTTTAGAAGAGGAAAGCATCTAACACAGTTAACCCCAAACTTCTCATAATAATCTTTAGTCAGAGGTATTTTAGCATTTTTCAGTTAGAACATTACCTACTATATGCCGAAACTAAGATTATTTGCACCAAAATTTAACATTTAATTTCTCTTAATCTAAGATTTGCCAAATAGTCAGACTCACCCAAGGTTTCTGCAGTGCTAAAAAAGGTAATTGGAACATGAATCTGTCTGGCTGTGTCTCTTAAAAAATAGTCCATTCTCTTCTCATTTTTCTACAGTCTTTTCATTCCTTACAATATTGTCCTTAATATCTTTTTACATTTAAACATATCCCAGTGATTTTCACATAGAGGGCTCCCCAATAGTGAATACAGGATTAATACTTATTTCTAGTAGACGTGTTTTTATCAGTTGTGGAAAACTCAAGTGTCTTTAGGTCTTAGGATACTTGAATTTCTACTTGTTCCCCTGCTATCTTTGCTATGGAAAAGGAAATGCTTAGTATTTTCAGATGGTGAATTTTTTTCAATTAAAGATAGATATCCAGATATTTTATAAAATCACATGACTTTTAAATGCTAAAAACTACCTTTAAAATATGTTATATATTGTGTAAGTCAAACAAAAAATGGCTGGTGCTAGTTTGCAACCTGTGTTATAAAGTACAGTAAGCAAAAAATGTTAATGATCTCCTAATTCAAGCAAAAGCTGGAAAAATGACTTTTTCCTTAGCAAACATTCTATTCCTTTGCATGGAAAGCCATGGGATATTTAGAAATAAATCAGATGTTATTCAGTGATTTGCTCTTCAATGTTTATAGCATTTGACAAAGTCTGGGTTATGGTCCTTAATCATAGAACTTGCTACACCTTTGATCACAAATTTCTTTGAAGCCACTGCAGTGTTATTCTGACAGTTTTCTAAAAATCTTACAACAAAGTTTTTATGCAATAAATTTTTTGACTAAACTATTTAACCAATTTCCTAAGCTTTTTACCTCCTAAATTAAAGTTATTTATTCATAATTTTTATCATACGGAAGCCTGATCTAAAATAGTTAATTAGCTAAAACTATACACAGAGGGTTTTATCCATCATATATTCCTCTTTGATTTGCCATTTTTACAAAGCACATTTTGCTCTAAACCATCATATGTAGCAGTGACCTCTTGGGATTAGTGTCCAGGTGGCTTTGGTAGGGATGGAGAGACATATGTGGAGCTGTGAATTTCTATGCTAAGATCTGTCAAAAAAAAAAAAAAAAAAAAAAAAAAAGCAGTGCACACCTCACTCTTTCCTTAGAGTCACAAAGGTGGAAAAACTTTCTAAAATTTTATTTCCCCCTGTCTTCCCCAGGCCCTTCTGACAAGCTAGAAAGAGATTGATAAAACTAGATATGAGCCATATGCCTCTTTCTTCCTCAACCTCAGCTGAACACAATCCTATGAGGACTAAGCTTTGAGTTCTTTGCTATCTTTACTACATCCCTAAATGCTTCCAATGTAGCAAAATCAACATCTTTAATGTAGGAATGATTTTATATACTGATTATCATACTTTCCACAATGCATTTGAAGTGTGATTTAACATGTTTGAGGGAAAGCTTAAAGGATAATAGAGTTGTTTAGCAGGGTTTTAGGAGTTAGATATTTTTAAGTGTAAATAATATTTCTTTGTAAGTCTTTTCACCCTAAATCACATATAGCAGGAATTCAATCTCAAGATACAATGTAGGACTGCCCCAACACCCTGGCAGGTCTGCGAAAAAAATGATACCTTTGTACACATGCAAATGTGGTTTTTATCTGTTAAAATTTGTAAGATGGCATATGGAACAATGTTCGTGTATTATTACAGAACTTAAAGTATGGCAAAAACTCATGTAAATAATCCTCAGAAACTCCAGCACAGTTTTTAGACTGATCTCAGGGGTAGAAAATGCTTGTTCTGTATATTTATGACTTTTTAAAAAATAGCCATATTTAGTAAATAAAATGAATAAACTTAAACTGGGCCATATACTGGGTTACAACATAAATGATTAAAATCTAATTTCTCCATATTACAAACATCCAGTACGTGCCATTATTATAATATGCAAAGAAAACAAAATGGCAATCTTACCATAAAAAAATGTATAGGGTCACAATTTTGAAGAAGACATATTAATTTAAGGTGTATGCTTTTGAGACAGGAAGGGGGCAGGGCACAGCCATTCAAGGAATGCTACAGCAATTAACATCAAAATGGTGAAAGATTCAACCCCCAGTAGGCCTTGAGGCTCACGATGGTGGGAGATTTAACTTCTAGTAGAACTTGAGCTTCATTATATGCTTATTGTAATATATTAGCATGGTGAATAACATGCCCACAGGCGCCATGGCAGTCCCAAGGCTAGCCACAAAAGGTCAAAGAGTGGTAAATGGCCAACTTCCTGGGAATCCCAGCCCTTACCCCAGGCTAGACAGACTAGTCCTTCCACTTATTTGCATATGAAGCTACCAAAGCCCATAAAAATGGGCAACACTGCCCCTCAGGGCCTCTCTCTCTCTCTCAGTTCGGACGGAGATGGCCCACACTCTGTCTATGGAGAGTGTACCTGCTTTTACTCTAATCTGAGCACCCAACCCCCTCAAATTGTGGCCTTTCTCTTGCCTTTCAACGTATCTCTCTAAATAAATCTACCTTTACTCAACTGTGGCTCGCGCTTGAATTCCTTCCTGCACAAAACCAAGGACCCACACTTGGTGGGGCACACCCCAGGGGCTCAAACGAAGCCTGCGACACGGCCCTCCTCACGCCCCATATCCGTTTTTCCTGCATCACTTTGACACACCTGGATTAATATAATTAATTTGTTGTATTCTTTTTAGTCATTCTACAATAATGTATAAAATGTTACGAATACTAAAATTATGAAACCAATATATACTTATATTCTACAATAATGTATAAAATGTTACGAATACTAAAATTATGAAACCAATATATTAATATATGGCTATTTTCCGGATTGATTAGTAGCAACTTGGCCAGTAAAGAATTTTACAAATTGAAATGTATTTTAAAGTCTGATAAAGTTTAAAGTCAGATAAAATTGAGTTTCTTATTAATCTTATCAGTATTTAAGCTTTGTGGTCTATGAACCAACTACATGTGCATCAGCTAATAATACTTACTAAAACATAAACCCTGGGGCACCTGGCTGGAATTCACATTCTTGTCATCACCAGGTGTCTTTCTTGCATGGAAAGAATTAAGAACTACTGGCTTACAAATCAAGAAATCATTATGATGAGCTCATTACCTCTCCAATGGGTGTCAGAATTCCTTCACAGCAAGGTGGAAATATCATCATTAGCTTGTTTGTTGCACTGAGATGTTCCTCTTTGTTAACTATTATATTAGAGCCACTAGATTTTCTCTAAAAAATTCATTTGATACATTTCTATTACCTGTGAAGTACCTACTTAAACATCAGTTATGAATTTTTTTAACGTCTGTTTACCTGTAACATCTCTTTCATACCCATATCTTTCCAAAAAGAAAGATACAGGTGGCTTGATATAGCAAAAGTGATTGCAAAATTACAAATCTGGCAGTTGATTCCTTCTCTCTGAATGCTTAAGAAAAAAAATATATATTGTGCTTTTTCAGCTTTCTGGTTTTTGATCTGTGTTTTTTATATCTAGTTTGATGGGAGACTTAAAGAATGTCTCTAACCTGCACATCATTCTGGTTACAACAAAGATAAAACCAGTAATTTTCCACTTCAGATATGTTCTTAAAGTGTATTTTAGCTTCATACAAAAAAAATCTTTTATAAAATGGAGTTAATATTTCCACACTTGACCTTTTCTCGTTATAAAGGGAAATGCAAATAATTTAATAACATTATTTGCTTATACCCCTGAAGGTTCAAATAACTAGTTATTATATAGGAACAGCTAGGTCTATTCTGCTTCAGAAGAAACATACTCTGTTAGTGTACAATGGCTAATATCAGATCACTAATAGATTTAACCTTGTAAGTTCATAGATATTTAAAAGTGTTACGGTTTGAAGGTCAACTTGTCTGTCTTTCTGTAAAAGAAAGGCAAAGAAATGAATAAAAATTAGAAAGAATTAATTCTTCAAAAAGTTTCTACAAATCAGAACCCTGCAGTTTCACACTGAGAACAAAAGAAGCATATTAAACACCAAAGTTTATCAAGACAAATTAGGTCCCAGTTTCAAATTTTCTTTAATCTTTTGCATCTGAATGGTTTTTTTGCCTCATGCTGTTTTCCCTAGTTAAATGTTAAAATGAATTCTAGCCAATACCATTGACTTCCTCCCTTAAAAATATTGAGACACATAATAAAAAATTAATTACTTCCCCTAATTTCCGTGTGATTCTTTAAAAAGATGTAAAATTCATTTAAAGTAAGTGGTGACTTTGTCTTTGAAGATCACGACAATTAACATGGATCAAAGCTTAGGTTCTGTAACGATGATAGCTTATTAGCATAATGAAATTAACTTAGAGACAAGAATCTTTAATAGGTACAACAAAAACGCTTTAATAATACTTGAAGAAAATTATGTATTTGCTAGAAGTACAACAGTTTCAGATTTTCTATCCAATTAATAAGTTGTTAATTAACTCCTTTTCCAAACAATGCACACTTTAAGTTAACATCTGCCTATTGGAATATTCTGTCTATTGTGCTTCATTTTTTTGGAAGGATATTGTGATTTTGCCAGTGGTACTTTCTATTTCTTTTATTATTAAGAAAATTCAAGTTTACCCTTCCATACTGTAGATTCAATGTTTCCATCATTAAAATAAAAGGTGGCTTAATTTCATACCTTGGGAAGGGAATGAAGGTAATATATGATTGCATCATGCCGTTAGTTCACACTTCATGTCTTCAGCCTTTCAAGGGCAACTATTTTTTGGACAGCTTTGGGGTTTCAACCCAAGAATAAAAAAAACTTATTTATTAAAAATACAAACAATTTTGGTCTCAGTGTACATGTTGGAAACCACTTGGATTTAAGGATAAGTAAAAGACTGCTTTATTTCCAGCATCAAGTCTTAAAAATTATGCTTTATCCAAGCGCTGTTAAAAAATGTACTTTGTCATTTATTTTGCCATTCATTCATTAAGCCAATTTGTTGAGCACTAATATTTGTTGAACGTGCCATGCACTATGAATCTCCCAATATTAAAAAGAAGAGAAATCGTGTTGTTATAGGTGTTTTTCATTATTACTGGTGTTTCAGTTAAATTGTTGATTTTCTCTTTGTCCACCTAGCAAAAGTGGGCAGTCTCTCCAGGTCCTCTTCCTCTGTTATAGCTGATTGTCACACTGTCTTCCTGACACAAGTGAGCATAATCCAAAAACAAAAGCCATACTCAACATATGATTTTTTTCATATTAAAATTTAAGGAGGAATTTCTTGCTATTATACCCTCATCTCCTACCTTTGAAAAAACCTCTCCTCTTCCACATCCATATAGAAAAATCTGTGTGTTTTTCAGCTTATATATATTGGTAGTCCTCATTCTAGGTATTTTTCTGCTCTGGCTCCAGAAATTTGTGAATAGCCTCTAATCCCAAAGTTATTATGCTGTTCCCAAACCATATCATCAGTTCTGATCCCCCTGGTAAATATCATGTCCCCTGGCTGCCTCTCTTACCACCTGGTCACTTGTGTGTCCTTGCCCACACAGCTGCACTGCAAGCTATCAGACATGGACCAAACCAGGAAATCTAGAAAAAGGGCTCATTGCAGACATGCAGAGAGAAATACCAAGAGACGGGGAATCTTATGAAGGTCAATGATACAATGGAGACATAACTTTGAGACACCTTCAACTCTAGCCCTCAGAATGGATTAAATTATGTATTGAGTAAACTTAAACAAAATAGCTTATGGAACCCTTTTTTTTTCTTTATCAGCTGATAGCTCTCACTCCCTACCTGAGCCCTAAGACTATGTTGTACCTTTATTTTGAACTTACCAAATTCTGTCTAGTGTGTATGGCTATTTTTGGAGGTGTATCACACTACTCAACTATTCTTGGGGCCTATTAAAAACAAAACAAAACAAAAAAAGGAAAGTGCGCTGAGTCCTAAACTATAATAAAATGAAATGATATTTGGAGAAATACCATGACTTCTCCGTCCTTTTTGTCCTCCGGTCTCCCACCAGTAACTATAATTGGCTACACTTTTCTGGAATTCCAGTGGACAAAGGAGCCTGGGAAATGTAGTATGCAAGGATCAGCTGTTTTGTTCATAGAGCAGAGCATGAGAAAGGCATAAAATGGATATGAGAATGACTTAGCAAAATGTCATAAATGATAACTTCTTATTAACCACAGATAGTAGATACAAGAAAACATTACTGAAATAGAATCTTCACTCATTTTCTTACCAGCCCTGTGGTATTCTAAAGCCCACCACCACTCAGCTCGAGTCTGGGGATATTTTCTGAAATGTGTATCGGATCGTATCAGCCCTCCCAGTGTAACATCCTTCAATTAATTCTGATGCTTTATGACATACATCTTAGTTTATATAGTTTATCACACAGAAACATTGTGCATTATGCACCTTTCACCTCTAGCACCTTCTTCTCACCACCAAAATATACCCCCGGCCCAACCTAAACTGTTCAAATTTTAGAATGCTTCAAGCTTTTGCAGACCACTATGTCTCACATGGGTTTTTCTGCTTGAAATGCTAGTAACCTCTCACCGCCCACCACCACCAGAGCCATCAACGTCTTTTTTTCATTAGAATAACTCTTATATCCTTTAAAACTTAATTTAATCTCCATATGCCTTGTATGACTAGGGGTCTCTTCATGTTCCTCTTGAGCTGTGAGTGTACCTCTTGATACATTTCATTGTAACAATTGTTTATATTTGATATCCAGGACCCCTGGCAGGATTTTAAGTACATCAAAGCTGAGGATTGTAACTTCCCAATTTTGAACTAATGCCTATCACATAGCAGGGAACAATAAAACATTGTGGAATCCTAAATGAATGAATGAGTAATCTCTTCTTTGACCACATTTGGTAACAGCATAGTCATTTTATACATCCTACTATGAAGATACTCAACAAAATGAAGGGAAATTTCATTTTGCCATCTATAATGTAAGTGGAAGTTGCTCCTCAAAGATATTTTTAAGCAGTAACTAAGATATCTCAGAATGGTCTCCTCAAAATGAAAATAGATTTAGTCCATTTCTTTCTCATCATGCATTCCTTTTTAACATAATCTGTTCCCTCTTTACGTAAATGTTGCTACTCTTCACTAAGGTTTTACACAGCTGTGTCCTGGATTTGAATTTCCCTTGATGACCCTGTTCTAATGTTGCTGTTCTTGTTTGTTTTCAGAATAATTTGTTTCACACTTAATTTGCATGTTTTTTCCCTAATTTCATGAGTTTGAACAAGAGTATAGTTTTCTGGCCTCATACGACAAGTCAGCAGGATAATGTACTGTACTTAAAAATTATGTTTTGTTTTGTTTTTCCCTAAACAAGTGCCAAAGATATTTGCCCTGGGTAACTCTCTTTTTTAAAATGTATATTACTCAACTAATAGCAAGGAAATTCCTAAGTAAGAAATTTGAATGAAAGAGAGAAAGAAGGAAAGAAGAAGGAAGGGAGGAAGAGTGGGGTGAGGGAGGAAGGGGGAGGTAGGGGAAGGCAAAGCAAATAATGTCTTTTCTCATTTATGTTTGTCATTTTTAACCATAAGGACCTTCATAGTAATACCTTTAAGTGTGTTAACACTAAACCTCAGAAATTAATTGAAATCAGGATCCTCCAGAGGGTAGATATAAAATACAGTGTCCAAAGGCAGATATAGTGAGAAAACTAAGGATATGTTTGTCTCAGCATCTGAATGAGGAATGCTACTGTAAAAGGCTATCAGAAAAAATAAAAGGGCATTCAGGTTGTGTGACTGATGCAATTTGAGCCAGTCTAAATAATATACTAATCCAGAGATAAATCATTTCAGTTGTTTTAAAATAGTCTATGAAAAAGCTGACAATCATTTCTGTTATCTCTATTTGTTTCTGCATGGCATAAATAATATACATATGTATGTATCATTTTTAGTGGAAGAGTTTCAAACATATGCAAAAGTATAAGGGATAATATGATAATCATTTACATACCCATCATTCAAATCCAACAATCACTGGCATTACTCTGTATCTCTCCATTCCCCCACTTCCCTTGTCATTGATAATGTTATGTAGCTGGAGTGTTTTAAAGCAAATTCCAGACATCATGTAATTTTACCCATAAGGTCAAAATGTATTTCTAAAAGATAGGAATCCTTTAAAAAATAACCACATGAAATAACATGAAACACCTAAATAATTAAACAACCACTTCTTAATATCATCATTATCCAGTCCACACTTAATTTTCCCTAAACTATTTCTTAAATGGTGTGTTCAAATCAGAATACAAACAAGATCTATACTTGTTACTTGGTTAAAATGTCTCCTAAGCCTTCTGTAATCTTCAACTGTTGATCCTTTGCTTGTTTTAAAAAAAAAAAAACAAAAAGTGGGTCATTTTTCATGTTGAATTTCTCTTCCTCTTGATGTGACTGATTATTTCCCAATATTGTCACTTAACCGCTTCTTCATCTCCAGGTATAAACTGATAGAGTTTTGAATATATTTGTATGAATATTTTTGGTGGTATTTGTGAAGCAAAAACACATCATGGCTGGTGCTGCCCGTTCCCTGTTGTACCAACTGCTTGATATCCAATGGTCCATTTGTACTGTGTTTTTGATAAACTGATGTTTAGTGAAGTCTTATCAGTGGATTCAGGTGCTGTCAGCCCTATGCATCTATTATAAACATCCCATCAAAATATTTACCCATGTTTGGAAAAATATTACATAGCTAATTATTCTATTGGAGGTTACAAAACAGTGATTTAAAAATTGTTTTTTTTTTTAACTTGTGGAATTCCCTCTTACAATACAAATCTTCATTTCTTTGAAACATATTCTGGGGTAAACTGGGATGAAACTGGTGGGCATTCATGTTGGGCTAAGTGAAAATATTTCATCATATTTTTCTTTATGTTATATACTTGTGATAAGAACAAATGCAAAAAATTCAGGGAGGTATTAAATGTTAAGTTTTTAAACTTTTGGATAGACTCATAAAATACTTGTGAGAAAGTTGAGCTTGCTTCTATAACTTTTCGTTAACTAAACTTTTTTTTTAGTTGAAGAAAATTATAGATACACATGAAGTTGTAAGTAATAATACACAGAAATTCCTTGTTCCCTTTACTGAGTTTTCCATCAGGGTATCATCTTGCAAAACCATAGTACCATATCACAACCAGGATACTGACCCTGATACATCCAAATACAGAACATTTCTATCACTGCAAAAATTAATCATGTTTCTCTTTATAGTCTCCATCCCCACATTTTAAAACCATGGTAACCACTAATCTGTTCTCTAGTTGTATAATTTTGTCATTTCAAACATGTTATGTAAACAAAATCATTCAGTATGTAATTTTGGGGGATTGGCATTTTTCATTCAGTATAACTCTCTGTAAATTCACCCAAGTTGTTCTGTGTGTCAACAGTTCACTCCTCTTTAATTTCTCAGTAGTATTTCATGTACCTAAGACTACTTAGCCACTCATCCACTAAAGGACATCTTGGTTGCTTCCAGGATTTGGCTATTATGAATAAAAATGCTATGAACATTTGTGTAGAGGTCTTTGTGTAAATACAAGTTTTTTATTTCTTGAGGATAAATGCCCAGAAGTGCAATTGCTGGGTTGTATGATGTTTGCATGTTCAATTTCCTTAAGAAACTACTGAACTCTTTTACAGTGTTGGCTGAACCATTTTACATTCTCATCACCAGTGTATGAGTGATCCGATTTCTCCTCATCTTCATGAGTAACTAGTTTTATCACTATTTTTAAATTTCAATCTTGTATTTTTAATTTGCATTTCCCAAATGGCTAATTATGCTGAACACTACTGAATGAACGTATTTGCCATCTATATATCCTCTTCAGTGAAATGTCTGATCACGTCTTTTGCCTATTTTCTAACTGGATTGCTTGGCTTTTTACTGTTAAATTTTGAGAGTTCTTTACATGTTCTAGAGGGTATTCTTGCATAAGATACTCGGCTTGCAAATATTTTCTCCAAGTCTGTAGCTTGTTTTTTTCATCCTCTTAAAGCATCTTTTGCAGAGCAGAAGTAATTTTGGTGAAATCCAATTAATTCATTTCTTCTTCTACAGATGATGCTTCTAGATCCCAAATATTTTCTCCTATGATTCTTTTCCAAGAAGTTTATAATTTTATGGTTGCATTTAAGTCAATGATGTATTTTAAGACAAGTTTTATAAAAGATGTTAGGTTTTGCCTTTGGATGTCCAATTGCTCCAGCACCTTTTATTGAAAAGGCTATCCTTTCTCCATGAAGTTGCTTTTGCATCTTTTAAAAAATCAGTTGCACATATTTGTGTGGATCTAATTCTGGGGTCTTTGTTGTGTTCCATTGATCTATGCATATCTTCACCGATGCCACACAGTCCTGAAAACTTTATATAATAATTTTTGAAATTCAGTAGACTGATTCCTCCCTTTTCATTTTTCTTTTTAAAATTATGTTAACTAGTCTAGTTCCTTTGTCATTCCATATAAATTTCACAAGAATCTTCTCCATATCTACAAAATAATTGTGTTGGTATTTTAATTACAATTGCATTAAACCTATATATCAATTTGAAGACAACTGAAATCTTTACTATGTTGAGTCTTCCAATCCATGAACACAGTATACCTATTTATTTCAATCTTTGATTTCTTTCACCAGCAAGTTATATTTTTCAGCATATAAGTCCTGTACATATTGCTTCAGATTCAAATGTAAGTATTTTTCTCTTTTTTTGATCAATTAATTGTAAATGGCATTGCATTTTTATTTTTGGTGTCCAATGTGTTCATTGTTAGCATATAGAAAACCAATTCCTTTTTGGTTATCATGTTTATCTTGTATCCTGCTAACTTGCTGAACTCACTTATTTTCTGGGATTTTTTTTTTTTTTTTAGTAGCATTTTAGGGATTTTCTGTGTAGACAATCATGTCATCTACAAATAGGAAAAAGTCTTATGTCTTCCTTTCCAAACTGTTTGACATTTATTTCTTTGCTAACCTTATTGCACTGGCTAGGACTTCCAGCACCATGTTGAACAGTAATAGTGAAGGCAGATATGCTTGCCTTGTTCCTGATCATAGGGGAAAGCAGTCTAATTCTTCATTGTTAAGTATTGGCTGTAGGTTTCTATAGGTGCTCTTTATCAAATTGAAGAAATTCCCCTTTATTCCTATTTTTCTAAGAGTTTTTGTCATGAACAGGTGTTGAATTTTGTCAAGTGTTTTTTCTGTATCAATTGATATGATCACTTTTTGTTTTCTTTTTTACCCTGTTAATACAGCAGATTACGTTAATAGTTTTTTAATGTTGAAGCCATCTTACATCACTGTCATAAACCCCACTTAGTCACGGCATATATATATATATATATATTTATATATTGCCTTATGCTGTTTTCTAATGTTATGTTAAGGACTTTGGTGTCTGACTCATGAGGGATATCAGGCTGTAGTTTTCTTTTTTCTTTACTGTCTTTGTCTAGTTTTGGTGCTAGTGTAATAATAGCTTCATAAAATGAATTGGTCTGTATCTGCATCTTCTTTTTTGGAAGACGTTGTATATAATTTGTGCTAATTCTTTTTTAAATATTCAGCGGAATTCCCCAGGGAAATGATTTGGGCCTGGCAATTTCTCCTTCATGAGTTTCAAAATTATGGTTTTAATTTTCTTAATAGTTATAGGACTATTCAAATTATCTATCTCATATTTGGTAATTTGTGGTAGTTTGCGCTGTTCAAGAAATTGGTCCATTTCATCTAAGTCACCAAATTTATCTGGGTGTAGTTATTCATAGCATTCTTTTTTTTTATATATCTACAGGGTCTGTAGTGATATCCTCTGTTTATTACTGACATTGGTAATTTGTGTCTTCTCTCTTTTTTGATAGTTGGTAAATTTTATTGATCTTTGCAAAAACCAGGTTTTTGTTTCATTGTTTTTCTCCTTTCCATTTCATTTATCTCTGCTCTTATTTTTATTATTTCCTCCCATCACTTGCTATAGGTATATTTGATCTTCTCTTTCTAAATTCTTAAAGTAGGAGTTGAAATTATTGATTTGAAACTTTTCCTATCCCATGTAAGTGTTTAGTGCTATAAATTTCCCTATCACTACTGTTTTAGCTGTGTCACACAAATGTTTGGTATACTGTGTTTCCTTTTTTATTCAGCTTGGTATTTTTTATTTTCCTTGAGACTTTCTTCTTGGCCCACAAATTATTTATTTATTTACATTTATTTATTTTTTTAACATTTTTTTATTGAGTTATAGTCAGTTTACAAAGTTGTGTCAATTTCCAGTGTAGAGCACAATTTTTCAGTTATACATGAACATACATATATTCATTGTCACATTCTTTTTGGCTGTGAGCCACCACAAGATCTTGTATATATTTCCCTGTGCCATACAGTATAATCTTGTTTATCTATTCTGCATATGCCTGTCAGTATCTACAAATTTCAAACTCCCAGTCTGTCCCTCACAAATTATTTAGAAGTCTGCTATTTAGTTTCCAAGTATTTACAGAGTTTCCTATTATTTTCCTGTTTTTTACTTCTAGTTTGATTTTATCTGGGTCAGAGAACAAATTTTGTATAATTTCAATTCTTTTAATATTGTTGAGATCTGTTTTATGGCCTAGAATATACTTTTCTGCTCTGACCTATTCCTCTTGTCCTAGTAGGATTCCAATAATATAAATGTTAGGTCATTAGGTGTAGTCCCAGAGGCGCTTAAGTCTCTCTTAGATTTTTTTTTTTCCAGTCTACTTTTCTCCATTGTTCAGATTGGGAAGTTTTTATTGTCCATATTCAACTTCACTGATTTTTTCCTCTATCCCCTCCCTTCTGCTGTTGAGCTCATTCATTGTTTTTAATCTAATGTTATTTTCAATTCTAAATTTCTCTTTGGTTTTTCTTCTGTATTCTATTTATATGCTGAAACTTTTAATTTCTTTATTAAGACTTTTTTTTTAAAATTTGTTTCATCTCTGTGTTTAATTGGTCTTGAAACATTTTTTATGATGGCTGCTTTAAAATCTTTGTTAAATAACTAACATCTCTGTCTTCTTGGTATTGATATTTATTAATTGTCTTTTTCATCCTAGCTGAGATTTGCCTGGATCTCGGTAAGATGAGTAATTTTTTGTTGAGCCTGGACTTTTGGAGCATCATGTTATGAAACTCTGGAGATTACTTAAATCTTTGATTTCTGCTGCCTTCTTCTCATGCCACTCCAGCAAGGGAGTATGAGGCACACTGCATCACTCCCAGGATAGTAGTCCTGATCCCCTACTCAGCCTCTGTTCACACTCAAGGGGGTTTGAAATGACACAGCGCCCAGATGGTATCACTGGAATCCCAGTGGGGAGCTAGAACTCCCACTCCTGCCCAGGAGTACCAGAGAGCACTTCTCTAACTTTTTAAATTACACCTATACCTAAATTTATATAAGCACACCCCAGTCTAGACACTTTAATAATGATATCTTCAAATCATTAATAGTCATCTCTCATAAAAAGTATCACAAACAGATGTTACAATTTTAAAATCAACTTTTCAAACCGTTCAAAAATTAAAACAGTTAAAAATTACAGTTAGTGAACCTGAAACCTCTTCCATTGATTGGTAAACGTAATGCTGAAATTTCTTATAATCATTTTAAATCCAACAGAATTTTTTCCCATCAAGATTCAATTTATGAATGTATGTATTATTAGAGCTAGCAGGGACATCAAAAAAGTGCACAACCAATCCACAATAAGATAGATGTACTCACTATATGTAAAATAACAATGTAGGGTCACCCGCCTCAGCTCTGACTACCCAGAGTCACCTCCTCAATGCCACTCAACCGAGTTCCCACCCCAGGCACTACTGGGGCTACACAGCTTCCTCCCTGGAAACCTGAAGGAAGTTCCGAAAGATCTTTATTCAAAACGGACTCAGTGAGTGCTGCAGCCAGCTGCTGAAGTCATTGTGTGGCATCTGCACTGCTGAGCGTGGGCACCAGGGCAAAGGCGCAGACACTGGATGTTACTCTCCTGCTGACCATCTGCGGGCTTTCACTATCACACCCAGTTCTGCATGGTGTTTAAGGCCACAGATAGACAGCCTATGGGCAGCAGGCCAAGAAGTCTAGCTATTCTGGTCCTGACCAGACAGAGGCCCACCAGTCTGTGCTGTACAGAGCACACAGGGCTCCACCAGATTATGTAACTTCATGTGCCAAAATCTATACACAATCTGAAAACATGCCATTTTTTTTTCTGACATGACAGAACGCTCATCTCACATGACAGAACGCAAGCAGAGAGTAAACTTTTAAAAAACAAATATCATTTTCCTACTGATAGTATGATAATTCATGGGCATTAAAATCCTCAAAACGTCATGGTGATGGAATACTTAGAAACCTTTCAAGATTTGATAAGGAAAAGACAGCTATTGGCCAGACCCATCGCACTAATTAGCCAATATCGTGGGAAGCATTGAGCATTCTAATAACCTTAGTCACTGAGCAGATCATTGTTTTCCCAAGTAGTGTCAAGTACTGCTTAGCTAGTTACAAAACTATCACTTCAGCATGCCTATCACATGACCTTCTCAACTGAGCAGATAATTGACCCTCTCTCTCTCAAACAGGGGCTCTTGGCATTTCTAGGCTGTCAACAAAGTTTCCAGGGGTGCACCTTGAACAAAAAAAATGCTAAAGACATTTCATTGTATTTTTGTATTTTTCATAAAGCTAATAATTAAAATGTTTGACATTATATTTTCTACTTATTTTTCAAAAATTTATTCTGCTGATAAATGAGAGAATTATAACAGGCAGTGTTACATTTTCATTGCTCTTTTCATTAAACAGAAAATTGCTCACCCTATGTCAGTCCTTATTTTTATTTAATTTTACTGGCCTATAATGTCAGGGAGCCACGTTACAAAATAACTATTGCTGTTTCTTTTGCACACAATTCAGAAATATATTTCAAAATTAATTTTCTAAACTCAAGAATAAAAAGAATAGGCTAAAAGATGTAACAACTAAAAGATGGAAGTCAAAGAGCATCATTTACAGGTTGTTTTAATATTTAAAAATAGCAAAGCTGTTGTGTGAAAAGTGTCTATAAAAATATAGGTGAAACAAAAGGTAAAACAAAAGCATCATGAGGCCCAGCCTGCTGGATGGCCTGACATGTCACTGTGTGCCAAATGGCTGGTGTTTACTGCAAATGCACAAGCTGGTGCATCCTTGTTAGCATGTTAAGGCGACCGGATTTCCACCCTGGCATTCCTTCAGAGGGGGCCTGCTGGCAGCTATATAGAACAGATTAATTCTCACTTTGTTTTTAATTTTAATTGTCACTAACTACACCTCCACCCTCTGACTTAGCATCTCAGTATTAACTTACAAGCATGCAACAAGAACTTAATCAAGGAATGTTTGGGGACTTATTTTCCAACAGCTGAGGTACTGAAGGTGAGGTTAGAGCAAACACTTGCTAGCGTGGGAGAGTAATTAGGTTCCAATGGAGGGTACAGAACTGCAGTGTTAGCCAAAGCTGCTCATTGCTGGTGCTTCATATCAGTTAATGAAAATATATGTATATTACACCACAGGAGTATATTGGATTGAGGGTTCTTGCTTAAGAATACAGACTGGGGCTCTCTTGTTAGCACTGTTGCTACCTTTGAAGCTGACAGGTGACTTGTTCCAGAATATGCTATTCCTTTTGTCTTTTCCTCCTCCTCCTCCTTCAACTATTACCTGCCTCTGCTATAAAGCCATTTTCAAGAGGCATCTTTGACCTAAGCAAGAAATAATCCTCCTTCTGTATATCATGAATTACAGACCATAAAGGGGTAATTATTTACTTATAAAAAGCAGTGAAATATCAACAAAAGAAAACAGGAGTCTGTTGAGAGACAAGATTAGTCCTAAGTCTCCTGCTATCCAGCTAGATAACTTTTTTTTTTAATATTTTCTTTCATATAAGAATAATATTATGTACAGTTATATAATGTATTAATTATATATAGTTATACATATTAAAGCTAAAAATGTAGATTACACTCTACGTATCAAAGCTTGATGATTTTTTGTTTGCTTTTTTGTTCTTTTTTTAAACATTTTTTATTGAGTTATACTCATTTTACAATGTTGTGTCAAATTCCAGTGTAGAGCACAATTTTTCAGTTATACATTAACATACATATACTCATTGTCACATTTTTTTTTCGCTGTGAGCTACCACAAAGATCTTGTGTATATTTCCCTGTGCTATACAGTATAATCTTGTTTATCTATTCTACATTTTGAAATCCCAGTCTGTCCCTTCCCACCCTCAACCCCCTTGGCAACCACAAGTTTGTATTCTATGCTTATGAGTCTGTTTCTATTTTGTATTTATGTTTGTTTTTTTTTTTAAGATTCAGCTGGATAACTTTAGACATGCTTCCATTTCCATTAATGGACAATGGTACCAATATTTGTCCTAGATTTCCCACAAGGTGATTGTGAGAAATATATTTCTCTTTTACTATTATAATTTATTCATCTAAATTAAATGTTTATTAATATTTTAAAGTATGGAACTTCTAAACAGGAATTTTTTTCCCTTTAAAAAGTAGAATATTATCTCCTTTTAATTTGGGGGCTATAATCGATAGTTCTAATCAGATCTCTGCATTATAAAGTCAAGGACCACTGAGGTCTAGATCAGTGAATTTTCAAGGATCAGCACATTATCTTCACTGGGAATGTGAACACATGGCCCTCACCCCAGAACTGCTAAGTCAATAATCTCTTGGGGTAGGGTCCACCCAGGAATCTGTATTTTTAACAAGCCCAACAGGTGATTCCAAAATCACACAAGCTTGAGAAGCATGGGTCTAGACTGCCTACTGGCAGAGGACAGAGTATAGAGGCAGAGCCTGGACGGGATTAAATTCCACAGTCCCTGAATTCTAAACCAGATCTCTTTTAACTACACAAATGTAAAACATCCTTATTGTCTAGACCACAATTTGAATTTTACATTGGCTCTTTGGTTTTGTAAAGCGTTGCTGTTACGGAGACCATAAAGAAAAAACATTTTGTTTGCTTATTGTTATAGCTTTTACATATGTTATCTGTATGATTCCTCAAATAAAAGAAACACTTTTACATTCTTGCAGGCATAACCCTAAACCATAACTTTCTAGGTTTAGTGCATTCTTACACAAAGTCAGAGGTCCCAGTTGCTCTATTCGAATTTGACAAAAGATTCAATGAAGGCAAGAAGAGACTCATGTTTCAAGCCTTCTGTTAACAAGATTCTAAGCCACTGAAGTAAATGGTGTAGCTATCCTTAAAAAAATGCCAAAATGAGATAATTTCATATGAACAAACATATCCTTATCTCAGCAAGCAGTTTGCAATGACTAAAACAATCTCTCTCTCCCTTTTTTCTTTTTCGCTAATGCTCAGAAGCTTTTTTTGCTTTGATTTTATTTATTTATTTTTATATATTTATATATATATAAATAAAATTTTTTTTTATTGAAGCATAGTGAGTTTACAACGTTGTGTCAATTTCTGGTGTACAGCATAATGTCCCAGTCATACAGGAACATACATATATTTGTTTTCATATTGTTTTTCACTATAAGTTACCGTAAGATATTGAATATAGTTCCTTGTGCTATACAGTATGAACTTACTGTTTACATATTTTATATATATTAGTTAGTATCTACAAATCTTGAACTTGTAATTTATCCCTTCCCACCCTCCTCCCCCCAGTAACCATAAGTTTGTTTTCTATGTCTGTGAGTATGTTTATGTTTTGTAAATAAGTTCAATTGTCTTTTTTTTTTTTTTTAGATTCCACATATAAGTGATATCATATGGTATTATTCTTTCTCTTTCTGGCTTACTTTACTTAGAATGACAATCTCCAGGTCCATCCATGTATTTTTATGTCTGAGTAGTATTCCATTCTATAAATATACCACAACTTCTTTATTCAGTCATCTACCAATGTACTGACAAGGGCTTAATTTCCAGAATATATAAATAGCTCTTACAACTTAACAATAATAAAAAACAAACCACCCAATCCAAAAATGAGCAGAAGACATAAACAAGCAATTCTTCATTGAAGACAGACAAATGGCCAATAGACACATGAAAAAATGCTCACTATCACTAATTATCAGAGAAATGCAAATCAAAACTACAATAAGGTATCACCTCACACCAGTCAGCATGGCCGTCATTCGAAAGTCCACAAATGATAAATGCTGGAGAGGGTGTGGAGAAAATGTAACCCTCCTACACTGTTCATGTAAATGTAGTTTGGTGCAGCCATTATGGAAAACAGTATGGAGATTCCTGAAAATAGACTTACCATATGATCCAGAAATCCCACTACTGGGCAGATATCTGGAGGGGACCTTTATTCAAAAAGATACATGCACCCCAATGTTCATAGCAGCACTATTTACAATAGCTAGGACATGGAAACAACCTAAATCTCTTCCTCTTTTTATTGAAATGTTTTGAAGTGGAATTGGCTGGGAAAATAAGCAAGAGTTCTGTTCCTCTTGGAGCCACTTGATCACTAAAAAGTGACCAACTTTTAGAATACGTAGCTTTGGTGATGGTTTTAAATTATAGGTAAGCCCAAAATATTGCTTCCTTCTGCCCTAAAACTAGTCAGATAAGACTAGAGGAGCTGGAACCTGGGCCAGTCCCCTCATTGCCAACAGTCTTGTCTTGCAACTTCAGTATTCAGAATTAGTACTATTGTTTTCTTTATATGTATTACTATTTTAAAAATTCAAGAAGCACTGCAATAAAAAAAAAAGAAGAAGAAGAAGATACTGGTTTCCTTTCTTCACTATTTCAAGAAAGTTGAAAAAAAAAACCCCAGGCTTTTTCTCTTCACCATCAAAAGTAAGAAATGAAGAAAACTATATATATAGCATTTACCTACCTCAAGATGTTGACATTCTAAATTCCAATTTTCTTACTTCTTTAACTTCCCCTCATCATGCTGTCTTCTGTCATTGCAAGGCACACTATCAGAAACAAAATAGAAAAACAACTGCTTAAGGATTCATTATGTACTAGAGATTGTGTCTAATCAAATTGCTTAAATTCTTTTTCAAATAAAAATCATATTTACCAGGAACCTGACCTAAGTATTTTGAGGAGAATTTAAAAATTACAAATCAAATATCAAAATAGACATAAAATGATTATATAAATACTACATCATTCTAAGCATTCATAATATAATTCCCTCTTTCTAGGGTATTCAAGTGAAACACAAAGATACTACATAGCTCAATAATAAAAATAACTCAACACAAGAATAAAGAAATGGAGGATGCACTCCAGTAAGACAATAACAAGTAAACATTTTCAATCAATTTAATTATCAGCTTTTTTCATTGCACCAAATTACACCCTGGTATTTGGGCTTATAAAAAGTAAAATGGCCTAAAATCTAGAATAATGGAAATCAGATGTGATTGGTTTGAAAAAGCCATGAGGAAACCAAATTATTTAGCAGAGGTAGAAAAAAAAAAAAAAAACAATCTAATCAATAATATGAAGAGATTCTCGTTAGATCAATAGTGTATCATATTCAGGGCCAGCCCCTAAACAAAGCCACAAGGAGGCCAAATTTGCCATTGCCCTTTTTCTGGCCCTTGGTGACTGCTGATCATCCAGGGACTTTACATGATGGTTCTCACTGGATATCCATGTAGTAATCAGAACACTTTGTCAGCATGTGACAGAAAATCAACTCAAATAACTGTAAGAACAACAATTATTTTGGGGGGGAGAGGGCCCAAAGAATAAACATACTAAGGGTAGAGTTAGTTTTAACATTGCTGGTTTCAAGAGTTTACATGTATTTGTCATCCCTTTTACTTTGCCCCCATCTCAGCTCTGTTTTACCCTGAGTTGACTTTATTTTCACATAGGCTCTTCTGTCATGATGACAAGATGGCTTCCAGAAGCTCTAGGCTCTGTGTGACCTCTCAACAACTGTAACACAGACTCCTCATTCAGCTTCTTTTGCCCAACTGGCTGGTTATAAATTACACACTCACTGCTCAACAAATCACTGTGGCCACAAATGTCATGATTTTATTGAGCAAAACTATGTCAAGATTTCCCCTAGAACCAGGGGCTGTGAAACTCAACCAAATGAAGTAGGATAGGGGAGAGTTGTTATTTTTGTTGTTGTTTTCTGAAAATCAGGATGATTTTCATAAAAAAAAAAAAAAAAAAAAGAGGGGGAATAACAGCTAGACCAAAACAAGTGTCCACTAAAGCCTACCGTTTTGAAGAGTGATCCACAGTTCAACTCTTCCTTACCTCCCCACTTCTCAACAGAAGAAAGTCTTATATTTCATGCTCCACAATGTTCCCAAGGGAATAAACTTCTTCAAGTATAAACTGTACCATCATGGCTTCAATATCATAGCCTGGGAAATTCAGGAATGATGGCACGGGTCCCTTGGTCTTCCTCACTATCACCTCTGCTTGAGAACTCCCAGTGATGATGAGCACTAGTACCGCTGAGTAGATGTACTTCAAATTTACTTTTCTATCTTGAGCTGGCATCTGCCCTTTTATGGGTTTTCCATTGGTTCTAATTTCTTCTTCTAGAGCTATCCAAATTATGTCCATCATATGTTCTAGATAGTAGATCTTCATATGTTTAAAGTCAGGTTTGTTCGACTGCTGTGCATATAATATGATTTCCAGAAATTTGACACCCAACTATTTCTTTATGTTCACTTTGTCTCCAACTATTATACTACTCTTTTTCTCCTGAACTTCATTTTGGTTGAACCTTAGATTGGAAGATTTTTTAATTGTTGCTGTTATTTATTTTGTTGGTTTGTTTCATTTATATAGTCTCTGAAAGTCAAGGAAGTAAAAGTTCAACCAACGTGAAGCAACAAATTCTCTTTATATCATTACTCACACCTAGAGGCTTCTTACCCTAGACAGCAACAGAAGCATACCAACTTCAGCTGTGGAACAAAAATATTCTCTATTCCTGTATCTTTTTCTCTCTTGTTTCATCTATCAGATTGTTTTGCTCCAAAACAAATAAACAAGTAATTTGAGTCTTATAGAGAGTATACACTTTGTAATCTTGGAGTCCACAAAAAAATGTATTTACTGCAGCAAATGGTTGGATTCCTGCTTGTGTGCCATGGGAACTGAATTTCTGCCCTAATGTTTTGGCACATCTTCAGTATACTTACCTCTGTAGGAGTGGTGTGTATCCACAATTATGTTATTTGAAAAGAATCTTTGTACTGGAAAATCCCATTGAGATGTAGCATCGCGTTTCCAAGGGTGTCTTGGGACAAGAAAGAATGGGGCAGTAATGTACAACCACTTGGTTACATCATTCATACCAGAGAAATTATTATCCAACTGCTGACGGGGAACACTTGTACTTCTCTATTATCAAAGATTTTGCAGAACTGCTCAGCCCCTCTATTCATTTCATTCCAGCTGTTCTAACACAAGGAATGAAACAGATTGTTTCATTCTCTAAGTGTACATTAAAAAGGACAATGCCATCATTTGGGAGGAGAGGGGGCTTTTGAAGGGGTTTTTGCTCAATTCGGACTGTGTGTGGAGCAAGCTCACTGCCTTATAACAAAAGCATAAAACTCAGCGGTGACAGGCAAGTCAAAGGCTAAAGAATTCGTTAAAAGGAAGAAGCCTTAAATGTTCAGCCATAAACAACAAACGACATCAGAAAGGAAGCAGGGAAAAGGTAAAGGAGACCGTGAGAAGGAATGTGCCCTGGCTCAGCACTGCATCCTTTTATGATCCTTTGGGAAAACTCATTCGTAGGGCTCCAACGGCTCTTTCCTGAATTTGTCCTACATCAAAGAGCCACAAGCTTGTTCGTGCTTGAGCTTGTTTTTAGTACCTTTTAAGTGTGCATAGATTTAATATTTTCTATCAAAAAAACTCAAATTTGTTTTATGTCAATTGTCTGGTACTTTCTTGCCATATGAGCTTGAAGTATAAACCTTGCCCTCTCCTTAGCAATCATCCATTTCTTCATATAGTATTCCTGCTTTATCTCACTTTGTGTATATACCACAAATATCCACCAGGCTTTCTTATTTTCCTTCATTCTTTTCACTTCCTACTCCTATTCTTCTTGAATGTCAAATATACAAGTACGTAACTTCCACTCCCTTTTTCCACACCAATGGTAGATGTTGCAAATTAATCATGGAAATCTTATGATATATGAATCATTTCCAATATGTATTCAAGAAGTTACCACCAAAAGAGAAGAACTGAAAAGTAAAATGAAATGTATTTTTGCATCCTTGATCAGGATGCAAACTTAAAGAGGGTGTGAAAACGTAAGAATCTAGAAAGCTACCAAAATACTTCTTTGAATTTTGTAAAGAATTTTGTAAATCTCTATACTTGGTCCAACAGTGATGGAAAAGTTGACTGCCCAAATCAAGATCATTGTAGAGGCAAAATTTTATATTCATTTTGGCTCATCTTTTACTCCTCAAATATACAGAGATTTAGTACTTGAGGATTCCTATTGATTTTTGAAAGTCATTGTTTTCATAGGAATAAAAAGTAAACAATTGTAAATTATGGAATATGGTATAATGTCTGCATTTGCCTCCTTCCCCACCCCCAGCCCCAGCCCCACCCCCAGCTCACATTCCATCGTCAAGACCTGAGCTGGTGTCAGCCAGGGGACTTGGTTTCACTTGTGAGAGGAGGGAGACACTGTTAGAAGCTGTTACTTCTATACAGAAAGTTCTCCTTGGGGGTGGCTTGCCTATGGGACCCATCTCATTCTACCCTCCACAATACTAATGGGGTCTGGGGTCTTCTTCCTTCTAATTAATAACAGACAAAAGCACTCCTTCAGGCTCACACATAATCAGGTTTAGTTCACAATGAATATACCGTATATAGCATTGGTTTCCATCTGAAATTACTAATAAGGATGTATTTTTCTAGCATTTTCTCTTTCTTTCATATACTCATTCATGCTGTGGAGATAAATGGCTATATTCAAGGATTTAGTCATCCTGACATAGTCACAACAAATATGACAATGTAGTCACATTAAAGTGGGTGCTTACAAGGTACGTATGGGAGGACATGGGGGAGAAGTATGTGAAGGTCTTCATCCTGGCTGGAAACTGAGAGAAGTATCAGGCAGTAAAGTTAGGCAAAGAGGACAGCCAGTCCCCAAATAAATCCCTAGGGAAGGCTCTCGATTTTCTGAGTTGGGTTTCATGATTATAAATACAGTATTGGTGTGGATACTCTCTCTGACACATTAAATCCCCAGCCTAAAGTACCTAAGAACTCAGTCTGAGCTGCCTGACTCTTGTTTCTAGATCAAACTGACTTACTCCTCCCGTTGTTTTCCTGCCAACAAAATCACCTCCTTAATATCTGTGGTCTGTGCTACACACACACACACAAATATTATTTAACAGAAACAAAAATTAATCTAAAACCTACCCAACTTTTCTTCAAATGATTATGAGTCACTTCTGGCTCCAATTTCTCGTGTTCCCTGAATTCTTCTTCACTGAATTGTTATTTCAGGCTCTACCTTTAAACCTGCCTTGGGCTTCTCAAAGCCCTTTCCTCCTAACCCCCTCCCACCTTACCAAAGCACCCACAAGCACACTACTAATTTTGTATTGTTTTGCTATGTTTAAAAAACTGTGGGTTTGTGAGTCACGGGGAAAGGGGTAATGTGTCAGCCAAGTACATTCAAGTCGCTTTTTAGACATTCCTGTCATTACATGCGATGGTGACCCCCTACCACTAGAAGAAGCTGTGTGTGCTGGGTTCTCAAGCAACCTGGTGAGACAACATCAGGATGAGGGAAATGTCCTTTCTACTATTAGTAGGTAGGGGATCCAGCATATTCACATACACATTAACTACCAAAAACTGCAGTCTTTTCACGTCTATCTGGACCACTGCTGCTTGAGGGTGTGGTAAGCAGACCCACCTTCCCTTTCCCACTGCAACCTTTCATGCCTTTTCACCTCAGTCTAAATTAGGAACTTTCCCTGTGAGGTGAGCAAGGCACTGTGGGTCATGTGAATAAAATGGGTTGGTTACGGGAAGAAAATGTTAGCAATTTTATTTGCGTGCTTTTAGCCTTTCAGTTCTATTGTCTGTGTCTTATTAACTGTATGTTTAAAAAAATAAACACCCAAACATACATTATGAAAGTGCAACCCCCAATTTTTTATGGCTTCAAAATAGTTGGAAGTCTCTGTTCTTCAACTGCTTTCTGATGACACGCATTTGGGGAATATGCTCAGGAGAGTGGCAGCTTCTCTTCCACTTTGTAGACACTCCCGTCCAGGAATGCCACCAGGCTGGGGGCCTTTCTGAGGGATTTTTTTCACCAGATCTACACAGTGCCACCATTTCTGCCTCTTTTATTGTGATGTCTCTCTCTCTTCCACCATCCCTCCTCCAATGTACCTTTGCTCAAGGAGCTGAGCAGAGCAAAAAGTAATAGCCTCTCTTTTGAGAGAAGTCTTGTGACTGAACGAGTATTGTATTCCCTCTCCTTGACCCCCTCCTGCTAACATTGAGGGAAACTGCCTGTTTTGAGGTACATTCCTGATCCGTGAGGCTAACAGGATCCTAAAGTGAATTATTTGCCATTTCTAACCCCGACGAGCTGGATTTTAAACCTAATGTTCCTATAACTTGACACAGTTCTTTCCCCTTCCCTAGTTCTGTTTCCAGACTGGAATGTCAGAAGCAGGAATTGCGGGATCTGCTTTATAATGGAATTTTCTACTCAGCGGGCACAGTACCTTACCTTTAGTAACTTCTGAGTGCATATTTGTGGATTTAGCAGGACTTACTTTAAGACAGTGCTTTAACTAATCTAAGGCGTTGGTTCTCCAACTTCAGCATGAATCAGACCCACCTGGAAAGCTTGTGAAAACACAGATTGCTGGACTCCAACCCCAGAGTTTCTGATCCAGTAGGTTTGGGGAGAGACCCTAGAATCTGCATCTTTTCTTTCAGATTCCCAGGTGGTACTGATTCTGCTGGTGGGGGTCCACATTCGAAGAACCACTGAGCAAAGAAGTGTGCTTTCTATCTTAATTGTGGTGGTGGTTTCATCTATCAAAATTCATCAAATTGTACATCTTAAATATATGCAGTTTACAGTAGAGGAATTATACCACAATAAAGATGTTAAAAAATAAAATAAAATAAAATAAAACTGCAAAAAAAAAAAAGTGTGATATTTATTCCCTGCAAGCATAGAAAAAAGGAACAATCTAGGAATAGAAAGATCAGACTAAATTTATATGTATTATTTTCCTTCTTATAACATGGCCTTGTTGTATTTCTAAGCATAGAGAATAAATTTTATTAAAACTCAAAGATACTGTATAGCACAGGGAACTATGTTCAGTATTTTGTAGTAACCTATAATGAAAAAGAATATGAAAACAAATATATGTACGTATATGTATGACTGAAACATTATGCTGTACTCCAGATATTGACACAACATTGTAAACTGACTATACTTCAATAGGAAAAAAAAAAAAACTCAAATAGTGAATAAATTTGGAATTACTTAAATTATGTATGCTGTTATTATATGATTAAATATAGATAATTAATTATTTGGCTCTATAGTCACAATTATAAGGGTGATGTTTATAAAGTATATAATTTAAAAATTATTTCCAAAGAGATAATCTTATTACTTTTGGACAAAAGCCTTTCAAATACTGTGTAATAATCTACATTTTACAAGTGAAGAAAAAGTTCAGAGAAGTTGAGTACGTTTGGCCAAAGCCAAACAAACCCTAAGAGTGAGGTTCATTTTGGCACCAGAGCGAGCTGTTTTCATTCTATTCTGTCTTCTACTCCACTTCTCTGTCTGATGTTTCAGTTTTGTGATATACTCGAGAATAACTAGAGTGTAAAACAAATATTAAATAGGCCATAATGAAGGGAATAAAGCTTGAACTGGAATTAGAGTACCTGAGTTCTACACTCACCTTTTCACTAATTAACTGGGAAAACTCAGGCATGTGTATTAACCTCGCTGTGTCTCAGATTCATCAACTACAAGTGAAAGTTAAAAAAAAAAGAAAACTGATCTTCTTCACAAGATTTGTGTGAAAATCAAATTTCATGAAGTAGTTGTAATTTAGTATAATTCTCCATGCCAGCCTTATTGTTTAAAGGACCTAGAGAGGTTTTGCTGTATAGAAAATAGCTTAGGAATGTATCAAGTACGTTAGAGATTTAAGGTCTGATGATTAGGCAGAGTGTGATTATAACTTGTATTCATTTAGCTTAGCTGCCTCTGAATGGAATACAAAGATAGATTAGATTAATCATTAATATTTAAGGTGCTTAGAGCAAGTTATAAAATAAACAAAGAGTATGCAATGACCTAGCAAGGGTTATAATCAACTTGCTGGAACTATTGAGAGCAGGGGGAGGTGCTACAAGCGGTTCCATACTCTGAAATAAGCACACCATTCTGGTACGTGGAAGGGAACATCAGCGATGCAGCTGTTTCCCCAAAGGGGGGAAAATTTGAATCAACCTTTCTCCTACCGACTTCCCTTCTTTTTCCCTTCAAATGCTTTCCAAAAAGTTTTGAAATATCTGTTTTCTAAATTTCGTGTTTGTTCAATATTCTCATGTCATTTATTTTGCATCTACTAACATGTTATTCTAGATGGAATTTTGATTTATAGTATTTCTCCTAATGACCCTAACAACAGTGACTCGCTAGGGAGTCCCTCAGTGTATTATTTCTAGAAGCCTGGCCCTTGTCTACTTATGTTCACTTTTATTTAACTCAATTGAACCACAGAATATTGAAAACAAAAGCTACCTTAAGACAACATTGAGTCCCCAGCCCCTCATTTCACAGTGAGGAAGAAAGAAGCCTAGACTAGTGGTTAATAGCACACAGCTAGTTAGTGACAAAGTGTGTACGAGAACCGAGGGATCCATCACTCCCATAGCAGACTTCTCTTCACCGTATAATGCAACTCCCTCTAGAGTTTCCACCTTTACCTAGGAAGCTAAGGAACAAATCACAGGCCCTCACCAATAGGCAGAACGTCCAGGAAAAAAAGTGCACAAAATACAAACAATATTCAGGTGTGGCCAGACAATTTGCATTGGAATCTTGGACTTGTTTTTATTTAACACTGACATGAGTCTTGTGACTTTACCTCAATAAGTGCCAACTTATTCTTTTTATGAAATGGGGACCAAAAATACCTGCACTAGAGGACTGATGGTGTGATAGATCATGGCCAACTTTGCCCAGAGTGTATGAGGTAAATAATAGATAAACCTGCTCTCTCTTCCTCATTTCTCACAGTGTTTCATCTTTCTGCAAGTGATGCCTTCCAGGGATCATTATTTCCCTCCCTTGCAACTATGGAGTTAAATTTCTGGATCTTCCCCTCCCCTCTTTGACTGTCTCTCTGACACTTCCCCTCAGCAGACCGTGTACAGAAGCACTGGCCACCTCACCTCAATTCAAGGTACCCGGTGCAGGCCATGTTCAGAGACGCTGCACCGGGCACTGCACGGTTGCCTTGTGCCCAACTCCAGAAAGCTGTGAGAACACTACTCCTTCCTCCCCAGAGAGAGCCCTGTAAGCCAGCCCCGACCAGGGCTTTTAAGGGACAGGGTGTACTCTAGAGAGGACTCACACCACTCAGTTATTTGACAAGCAATAAAGCTCTCATTTGCCTCTGAAAAAAAAGTCCTTACTTTTCACCAGGAATGAGCCCAAGATCCCCTTCCCTTTCCCCTCTACATCTTCTGTTACCAACTTCCTCCAGGGCATCCACAATGAGTGGGAGTTGCTTATAATGAAAAGGTGATGCCAGCAGTGTCCTTCTTACCCCTGTAGTTTGAGGACCCTTTCAACTGTGTTCTAAACATGCTCTTAGTAACCAACAGCCATTATCCAGGCATTTGGAAAACTGGTATTGACATATTCCCAACCTGGCTAATAAATGCCTCAACAGTGTGAATATTAAATTTCAGAGTTTTTATTCAATTCTTTTTCCATCCATTGTGTTTTCAGCTTTAGGAAGCCTTCGTTGTATGCCTGTTGCCTCAGCAAGATGTGGGACACTTGTCTGAGTTCCACATTGACCTTTCACCAGTGTTGAAATATTGAGTTTGAAAGAACAAGTAGAAATAAAGGATATTCTTAAGAAAGCCAGAGAATCATTCACTTGAAAATATCTCCATTATTTTGCAACTCAGAAAAGTCGCCAACATCATTGCGAGATTTGGCTTGTGTACACCTGGAAAATATGAGGCTTAAATATTTCATGTTGACACTCCGGCTTCACTTCCCCTGGGGGTTGTGGGAAGGCTAAACTACATGTGCTAACCTCTTGCTAAACTGTAATTCAGCCTATGCCACGGGGGCTTCCTGGTGGCCTCATAGGTCTTTCAATGTTCGCCCCCTACCTTCTTATCCAATAGGAGTTCATTTAGCCTCTCCTAGATTGTAACAAAATATTGCTCAGGGTCAGATTTAGTTCCAGGTAAAGAAGGCGGATGTTTATAGGGTATGATTTTTTAAAAGTCCAAAAGTCTCCTACAGAAGTACTTTCGCTAATAGCCTTATTGAAATCCCCGTATTAGTCACTTCCTTGGAATGAAGCAGTGAGAAAAAAAATTATCTGATAAAACATACAAGCTATCCGAGAGTCATGGCACATAAAGCCCCTTTCTCTTACTGATCAAACTAGATAATCAGTCACTTAGAAGGACTGAAGAGAGGAAAACTGTGGTAAGACAGGGGAGGAAAAACAAGGCTTGGAGTATGTCCAAGCTTGGAAGGGCAACACGAGCTGAACAGATGAAGGAAATCATGGAAAGAAGATATCACTTGAGACACCCCTTATGATCTTAAAATGATGGCTTAGGACCAACCCTAATGCTTTATACCCTTACTTCCATCTGTCCATTCATTCATCCGTCATCCGTTTAACAAGTGTTTATTGAGTAACTTTGTACAAGGCACTGTGATGCTACACTAAAGATACAGCGATGAAAAGAGCTCAAGTCTGTATTCTTAAAGAATTTGCAAAGGAATAAAAGCAAATAAATAAAATTTACAAGTCAGAGTCTTAGATGCTGTAAAAAATATTAGCTCATGGTGCAAAGAACTGACATTTATTACCTTGTGACAGACACTGTTCTATAGATGTATTCTTCATTTAATCCTGCCAACAATGCTCTAAGATAGATACTACTATCAAGTCCATTTTACAGATGAGAAAATGGTAATAGACCTTCAGTAACTTCACCAAAGTCCTACAGATAAAAAGACACAGGATTAGGATTTGAGCCCAGGTTATCTAGCTCCAAAACCCATATTCTTGACTCTGCTGCATAGCTCTCAAGAGCCCACAGGAGTTAGAGCCAAAGTGGAAAAAAATCCTGTAGAACCAAATATGAGAAGTATTACACAGAATCTAATAGTCATCTCTATTGGAATTTTCAGCTAGTCATCAAAGAAATACAGGGATATTGCCGCCATCGCTTCGTTCTCTGGAGTCGGTATAATCAACGTGACTGGTTGCAAGCTTTAACATCAAGGCTATTCATGGATGAACTGTATGCTCAAGGATTAAAAAGAGTTAGTAGGACACCTATGAATTATTATAATTTGGCCATTTTCATTGTAAGCATATATGTGTGTGTGTGTGTGTGTGTTTGTGTGTGTAGACATATATTTCTCATGCTCACAAAGGAGATAGATGATGGAAAAAAAAAAGTATAGGGAGGCCAGTGAAGATTTGTGAGCCAGACAAATTTTGTCAGGGTATAGGGAGGAGACCTAGGAGACTGGAGCATCTAATTTGATACACTTATAAGCCACAAACATGTTTGAATGACCAAGAGCCAGCCACCACCACAAAATAACCAGGATAGGTCTGGAGTCAGCAGGGAAGAGCTGGGAAGGAGGCCAGGCCGATAATGAAAGGGGGCATTAAGGTACACATTAAACTCTCCAAAGGGAAAAAAAATAAGCAAAATGTCTAAGACATCTCTCACAAAAAGTTGAAGTATTAACATTTCTGCTAAAGTAGCAAAAATGGCAAATTTGCTGGTTTCACTAAGTACATTATATTGCTTTTTTTCCCCCTTGATTTGGGGAGGTGGGACAGCTTCACTGAGTAATAGTGAGGTCATAAGAGACTTTTCTAGAGTGGTATATCAACCAATTACTGGGCATTTGAAGGGAGCAGTTTATTCTTCTGGCATTAAGAAACCAGCATATTTGGAGCTGGCATCCAATGGCTCAGTCTGGTTCCCTGAGCAACTTGGGGTTCCAGATGGGAGAGAAGCTGTCTTATTTCAAGGAGTAAAGGGGCCATCAGAACCCAGGGCGCTTGATTGAAATTTCAGACATCTGATTTTGTCAGAGTTCGGATCCCTTTCCTTTGAAATGCCCTGCCTTAATAACCACTTTAACCCATTGCCAATCTTTCCAGCAAACATGTCTCCCTATGATTGGGAAAATTAATGAACAGGCACTAGCTAATATAATTAAAGCCAAACACTCCTGATTTCAGTATTAAGAAAAAGCCACTGCCCTGATTTTCTCTTGACAACACAAAAGTCTTGCCATCCCCGAACTGTTTAATTATTGAGATGAACTGTAACAGTACACCGGATAGGGGCAGAGGTCGCTGAGCAGCCCTGGAAGTCAGAAGGCAGGCAGGGCTGACAGAGGGCCTGCCAACGCCTCAGGCTGCAGCTCCAAACCCACACGCTTTTTCTCAGGCAGCCAGCCTCTGATAGGTAGCCCGATAGCGGGGCTAATTTGCTGGTCTTCCAAAGGTCCGACGGTGCTTGCTTGTTTTAAGACAAGCCAAAATATGCTCTGGTGACCACCACGACATCGCAATTCCCATGCCCTACCACATTCCTTTTTCAGATCCCAGGCACTTTTTTTTCTGTCTCCCTACGTGCAGTCCAGGATGTAGACAAAATGAATTCCAAGTGACCTACGCGGGGGTGGATTTTTTTTTTTTTTTTTTTAGAAACAAACAGCAAATTAAGAAGGGGGAAAAAATCCTGTTCTCACTTTTTTCTTTTTTTTTTTTTTTGAGGGGATGTATATGTTTATTTTCTCAGAAACACTTTCTGGCTGTGACAACAGAACTCAGTTCTACGAAAGTATCTTTTCCACCCCACTCAAATGTCAAAATACTAAATATTAACCCCTGATTTTGCTTACTTCTCTGCTTTCCAGACCTAATAGAACCTATGACTTTCTTTAAATAGAGATGTGTAATTTTCTATGATTCTAGAATAACTTCATCTTCTGGAAAAGTAGGGATTTTTTTTTCTAATATGTAATTAATAATATTTAGACTAACCAAAGATGATGGTGGGGGGGAGCTGGAAAAGATTACTAGAAATGTTAATCCTAGATAAATCAGAATAAAAGTGAGATTTTTCAAATACATTGTTTAATATTCAAAATCATTATTTAATAATCAAGGGAAGTTATAAAAATAAGTATATTCAATGGTTTGATTAAAAATAAAATTTCTAAAACTTTTGTTTGCTCTGAATGACAAACATAATCTTTTTTTTTAAGGAAAAAATAACTGTCGGAAGTAATGGAGTCTTTTACAGAATTCTGTGTAGCCTGAAGCAGGCTTGTCCTCAACCTTTCTATTTAACACCTTTCTCTTGGATGCTACCCTTCCCCCACTCCGCGCCTAGTAACCGTGGACCTGTTACTTCTCTCACCTTATCAAAACTTGCTCTAAGCCTAAGTAATGATAAAGCCTGAAAGGGGCTTGGTAATCTTCTAATCATAGAAGCTGAGTCTATGGCCTCCTTCTAAGACCAGCAAAGGTAATGAGAGGACTAGATATTGTCACATATGAACACCATTTTTATCCAAACTGAACACCTCTGGGAAAAGGGAACAATGAATGACTTCACTAGGGCAAGAGGTCTAAGCCAGGACTATTCCTGGTAAAGTGGGACACATGTATTTATCTAAATATGTGACAGTAAAGAAATTCATGTTTAGACATACAGTAGTGCCCCCTTATCCACATGGGATGCATTCCAAGATCCCTGCTAGACGCCTGAAACCATGGATAGCACCAAATCTTATATATTATGTCTTTTCCTATATATTTTTCCTAGACATATATACCTATGATAAAGTTAATTTATAAATCAAGCACAGTAAGAGACTAACAACAATAACTAATAATCAAATAAAACAATTATAAAAATATACTGTCATAAAAGTTATGTGAATGTGGTCATCCCCTCTATCAAAATAGCTCAGTGTACAAATTTAATGCCTCTTCCATCTTAACTAAGCACTTATCATGCACTATGGCCATAAATTTTGCAGTTTGAGGTGTGACAGCAAAACTAACTCACATTTATTTTTCCCACTTCATAATTTCATGAATAGATGATCTGTTCATGCCATAGATCTTAGCACCTCAGCATACGATTTCTTTCCTTGTTAAATCAAGAACATTCACCTTTTCACTTAAAGAAAATACTTTATGGCTTGTCTTTGGCATATCTAAGTTGCCAGCAATCACTACTTTGCACCCTGAGACCTTGAGTAAGTCAAAGAAGGGTGACTTGAACATGAAAGTGTGATATTGAGCAGGTCAACCTGATAAAGGAGACTGCTACTAAGTGACTAATGGGGGCTACGTTGGACAAAGGGATGATTCATCCCTGAGGAGACAGAGCAAGAGGGCTCCAGACTTCATCATGCTACTGAGAACATCGTGCGATTTAAAACTTACAAATGGCTAATTTCTGGAATTTTCCATTTAATATTTTCTAACCGGGTAACTAGAACCACAGAAAGCAAAACCTTAGATAAGGGGACTGCTGCACATTAGATGACTGCTTCTTGTCATCTTCTTGGCCAGGCCACTCCCTTTGCCTTTTTCACTTACTGCCCCCATCCCTTAAGCTGAACTCCGAGATCAATACTGCCAGCTTCCTAGGGTCTCAACTCAACCTTTGCCATCACCAAATACTCTCCAGTCTTTCCAGATGGATTTTCTGGGACCATGTAACACCTGGGTATCTCCAGGCCAGAGTGAGAGCTCTCTCTACCATCACGCAGCAGCGGCCCCACTGTCCTAGTCTAGCTGTCTGGAAGCCAAAAATCCCCACGTGAGAAAACTGCGTGGCTTATGCTTCGTTCCATGAGTGAGACATTAAGGACATGTGAAAATGCAGTAAGACTCTGCTGACTTACTAGTACAAGAATTTAGTATCATGGGGGAAAAATCCTATTCTCCACAATGTTATAATGTAAAAACTTGGCACAGACATGATGAATTTGGTTCTAGCTGTCCCCAGATAGAAATATGATAAAGAAGATTCTTAGCAGTCCCTTTGGATAAGTTTTGTGAAAATGTAAAGAATGGCTAGCAATGGGTTTCAACTTTAGTATTTATTATAAGAACCACCTGGGGTCCTTATTTAAAAGGATTTCTGGGTTTCACTCCTCAGTAAGTTTGATGAGATGCCCAAGAATCAGCATATTTAATAAACCCATCAGGTAGTTTGGATATAAGGGTTCCCTGCAGCCAAAAGCAGTGGAAAAGGCTTCATCTTTCTCATTCTCTTAACCTGACACACAGGATGACATGATCGTCTAAGTAGCCTTTTCTCTTCTAAGTCACCTAGAAGTCCTCATAGAGTGGGAGGGATGTACAGACCTACCTAAACCGGGAAAGAGACTTCCTCATTCCTATAAAAGTGGCATGGTGTGCGTCGTGAGAAAATAGACCAATTTGGCAGAGACTTGAAATTAAGAACTAAGCTCTGTCTCCAGAGAAATAATGTTAAGTATAGCCTAAACCCCATTCAAGAAGAAACTGTGACTCCCTTTATGACCCCGCGTTGGCCAAGTGAAGTTAAAATGTGGCTCAGCCACATCAGCGATGTACAGGAACAGACTGCAGGGAATACAAATGGAAATTACTGTTAGGGAAACATCTGAATTTTTCAAACAAGGTGAGTTTTCTTTCTCGGTTGTCTAATTTAACATTCCAATAGGAGAAGAAATCCGGCGTCTGAAAACTGTATTTAATTCATTCTTTAAATAGCATTGCAGCCTTTTTCATTTCTCTCCACGCTGCGTTTTGTTGTTTTTGTCTCGGAGGCTTTAAGGCAGGGCCAGGACTTGCACTGGGAGGCCTGCGGATTACAGGAAATAATGACCTGTATATATTTAGTTGTTCAAAGGAAATTAGAGTAGCCTGATTTTTATTATTCCCCATTGCCCCACGTTCTCTGGTGTAATAACTTGCCCTGTTCTCTAATTTACTTTTACATCATCGGAAATGTATACCATTTAGCCCAGATTCTCCCATGACCAATCAGGACCTGCTGCTAGCTAGGTTAACAAAACCTTCCCCAGACTGGGAAGCCTTCCTAATGCAGGCCAGCCAAAGACACCAACGAGCCGATCTTTCCAGAAAGTATGTGAGCTAGAGAAAGTAGTTTACCAACTTCTCCCCTTAGGTAGCCAGTGACCACTGTATGCCCTTGCCATTGAATGTGACAGCTAACCTTTCCAGGACTAGTGTCATTTTAGATTAACCTTCTCCTGTAAAAATTTGTAGGCAATTTCCTTCTATTTAGTTTTTTTAATTGTTAGTCTGTCAGTGTATTTACAGTGGCTCTGCCTCTCTGTCCTGGCTTGCTTTCTTTCCCCAATCCTTACCACCAATCTTCTGTATTCTCTTTAATGTTAATATCCAAAAGGTAAAATTCATCTGCTGGTATTTTTAACTTAGAGGAAGAAACCTATCTGATTTGGGTGTTTTTTTTTTTTTTTAAATTATGATTAGATATTTCGATTATGATCTTACTGGGATTTTTCTCATCCCATAGCTCATATCATCCATATTTGCTAGAATACCGGGGGGAGGGTGGGCACAGTGGGAAACAGATCCTTATGGGGGATGAATTTCACAATATCTTTAGAACATTTGCAACTTATCAGCTTTTCTTTTCATTACAACTCTATATTATAGTTTAGTCACTTCAAGATGGAAGTAACATTTGAAAGGTAGGAAAAAGTGATTTTTATACATTCACTGTGTTTAAGGGGACATTTAATGAAGTTTTGAGGATTCTCTCCATTCTGTTATGATAGTTTAGGCTGTGTGCTCTTTAACTGGTAGGATTTGGCAGGTTCAAAATGAAGAGAAGTAGTAAGTAGTTTTAATAATCACAACTTCTGAAAATCACTCCAACATGATCATATTTTAAGAGCTCAATAAATTTGGCCTTTATAAACTTTTCTTCATCCCTCCCCAAACATTTTTTTCAGTCTGGGCAGTTGCCTCATTATTAAATAGGGTCTCTATTCCAAAATAAACTCAAGTCACTTGTATTCATTTTACTTTAATTTCCTTCAGTCTCATATATTGTTAAGATTAATTATTGGTTTAGTTTTGTCCCGTCCCTGCCCCTTCTGAAACAGCAGCAATCCACCTCATTTTCCTACTTATAAATTCCTTAAAAATATATATATATTTTTATATACTCTCTCAAAGTAAATATATCTGAATGTTCCTCACTTCTTCTCAAATCTTAACTAAATCCTCCCAACTCTCCCAAATAGTAATCTCTGGTTCTGGTTCAAGACACAATTTTTAAAACACTTGCTACTTTATAGAAACTTTAATAGCTGAACTATACTTTTATTATTGGAGTTTAGGTAGTCTCTCTTACCAAATCGCGCTGCCATGTTCTAAATTCTAATCCTAGGTTACATGGTGACTTGGCGGGGTCTGTCTTCAGAGGGTGCAGAAATAGTTTTGGGATACTCTGGCCCACTGAATCTTTGAGCTTCATGATAATTTGGGATATGAATAGCTTATACTTCAAGTGTGTATTTAAATCAGCTAATGCTCGTACTTTCCAGAGTTTGCCAGGTGGCTGACCATGGGGTCAGAGGTGAGGGAGGCAGACAGAGAACAATGCAGTAAAGTGGAGAAGAGAAATACTGATTGTTTTCTCTGCAGCAACAGAATTATTCAATTTTCAAATGTCAATTGGAAAATACTTATTCTCATTGATTATATTCATTCTAAAATGATTCCTGAGGAAATCATAAAAAAATGTCATGGCCTGATAGGCAGATGATATACGGAATTACTTCCTTCAAGGCAGAAATTTGGGTTTTGCTTTGTGTGTTTTTCCCTCCTCCCTTTTCCCTTCCCCCTTTTTCCTGTAGGTTTATCTACTCCATTTATCTATGTTTGTCCTTATGCCAGTACAGAACTGTCTTGATTAATGTCGGTTTGTCGTAAGTTCTTAAAACAGGAAGTGTGAGTCCTTCAATTTTGTTTTTGTTTTCCAAGGTTGGTTTGACTCTTCTGGGTCCCTTGAATAAATTTTAGGGCCAGTTTATCAAAAAACCAATTGGGATTGTGATAAAGATTGTGTTACATCTGTAGATCAATTTGGGGAGTATTGCCATCTTAACAATATGAAAATTTCTGATCCATGAACATCAGGTGTCTTCTCATTTATTTATATCATTCTTAAGGGGGAGTATATAGCTCAGTGGTAGCGTGTGTGCTGAGCATGCATGAGGCCCTGGGTTCAATCCCCAGTACTCCATATTAAATAAACAAATAAACAAACAAACAAACCTAATTACCTCTCCCCTCAAACAACAAAAAACAAAAAAGTAATAAAAATCTTTAAAAATTCAAAAAGTAAAAAAAAAAAACATTCTTAATTTGTTTCTACAATATTTGTTTAGCTTAAAGAGTATAAATTACTAAATTTATTTCTAAGTATTTTATTTTGTGTGAAATTTTTTTCTTAAGTTTGTTTTTAGATTGCCAGTATATAGAAATACAACTAAATTTTTTACTTTGATCTTGTACCCTAAACCCTTGCTGAACTCATTTATTTGCTCTGAACATTTTAGCTGATTCTGTAGGATTTTCTATATATAAGACAACCACTTCTACAAATACTGAGAGTTTTAATTTTTCTTTTCTAATCAGGATGTCTTTTATTTCTTCCTCTTGCCTAATTACCCTTGCCAGAAACTCCAGTAAAATGTTAAATATAAGTGGCAAGAGTAACATCTTTGTCTTGTTCTTAAAGAGAAAGCATTTAGTCTTTTACTATTAAGTATGATGACTAATCCTTATTAACGTTTAGTAGAATTCACCAGTGAAGCCATCCGGGTTTGAGGTTTCCTTTGTAAGAAGGCTTTAAATAACTGATTCAATTTCTTGTTATATGTGTTGCCCCTAACCACAGTTTTACAGTTCTACAGTGGAGGCATTGTTGTCTTATTTGCAAAAGCCAAAACTTGCTGAGAAATTATCTTTGGTGGATGTCATGATGAGAGAGAGAAAGGAGGAGAATTCTTCCAGACGAACCAGCAAGCGAGGAAGAGAAGAGACTTCCCTGGCCTGGGGAGAGGTCAGGGGTATCAGGCACTGTTTGTAGCACAGTCCTGTGAAGGGGCCAGCATGTTATAGAAGGGATGTGATGCAAATCAAGACACCAGACCTGAAGTCTAGACTCCTAGAATCTCCAGCTTTCCCCTGCTTCTTGGGGCCCTGGAGGCTGTCCAGACACTAGACTTGTGTAGACTGCTGTACATGGAACCTCAGCAATGTATATTGCATATGGCCTCAGCAACATACACGGTAATGACTAGTGATGAGAGGAGTCCCCCAACATTTTGACTTTACCTAAAGTAGAATAGGGGCTTTGTTGGATTTAAATTTATTTAAAGAAAATAAAAATAAGTATCTTACTTTATTGGCTAAAATGTGCATTCATTTCTGTAGGAAATCATTGGTGTGCTATATCTTCATAGTTCTCCACAATAGACCAGCCAGGTCTGACTAGTCCTTCAGCAAAGCTGAGTCATCTAGAAATTCTTCTAGGTGGGATGTATCCCCTTTGGGATAACGTAGAGATTATGCTCCCTCATTCTGGAACCAGAGTGACTGGAATTAACGCTTGGTTCAGATGCTTAGTAGCTGTAGGACCTCAGGCAATTTACTTAGTCTCTCTGTACCTCAGTTGTCTTTTTTTTTTTTTAATTTTTAAAATAGGGATAATCTATAACACCTAATGTCATAACTACCGTGAAGAATTACATGACAATTAAGTATTATTTATTCCTTACCTACTATTACAATTGATATTATTTCCAGAAATAACTAGCTGAAGAACCAAATTCTATGTTCTGTGTGATTCCTACTGGAATTCTTAAATATTACCTTCTTCATTACTCTGATGTCTGCTATGACATCCATCCTTGCTGTCACCAATTGTTAACATATCAGGCATCTTTTATTTTTCCTTTTCCACATTTTTGAAAGAGGCTTTTCATGACATTATCTTCATATTCCTTTCTTTTCTCCATTTCCTCTCCTTTTTCTCACATTTTCTACTCAAACTGTTGATAAACCCTCTAGGGTTGCCCTTTTTCCAGTGAGCACTTACTGAGTGCCTGCATTCACCAAGCTTGGTACTGGTCTCTTAAATCCATGATCTTAAATCTGTGTCAGAGCCCTGCAGGATAAGTACAGTTGTATTCATTTTACAAATGAGGAAACAGATGAAGAAAGGTTTGGTGACCTACCCCAGTTCACTCATCTAATCCATGGCACGTCTAGCACACAGATTTAGTCTTCTGAGTCTTAAGTCCATGCTGCCTCTTGTCCTTCAAGTTGCTGCCAAAATAATTTAGCTATCGTGCAGCTGTGATTATAACACACTCAGTTCAATGGGTCCTTATTGCCCATAAAATAAAGCCTAAACTCTTAGCCTTAAAAGTCAAAGCTCACTATAATCTGGCCCAAATCTACATTTCCAGCCTCTCTACTCATTGATCCTTCTCACACCCACTACACTCCAATCCAAACATATAACTTCTCATTTCCAAGCATGTTATCTACTGCCCTGCAAGGATGCCTTTGCCCATGCCTATCCCCTTCTGCTAGATCATTCTTCTACCCAGTATCACCTCCACCATAAGGGATTTAAATCTCAGGTAATTATAAAATCCCCATTCCGTACTCCTATAGTAGTTTGGACATAGCCACCTTATCGGTCTCATCGTTCTGCTTAATGTAGGGAAAATGCCAGAGCTTCTGGGTGAGTGAACACACAGAGGCACTGGGAGGACTGGCCCAGCCTTCCTTCTTCATTCCTCACAGAGGAGACAGCCCTGACATGGAGCCCATCAGAGAGAAGAAGTCCCTTCATCACTTTTCTGTACAATCATCTACCATTTCACTAAACCCAACTGAGAACACCTGGCCTATAGGTGCCATCGGTGCAGCCCTAGGGGCCCTAGTTCCACCTTGCCCATTTTATGAGCTCATATTAAGATGATGGGAGACAAAGGCTTAGCATGGAAATTGCTATATTAGATGCCAACTGCATGGCCAAGTAATCAGAAAATCACCACAGATTTTTTCCCCCAGAGTTTTAAGAGGTTATACAGCTCATGAATTTATTTTGGATCCAAGACCCTTCAAAAAGTCTGTAAATATTGAGGCTGGAGATGTGGCCAAGAGGTTCCAGGATTATGCTTCTGTCACCTGAGAATAGAACTCCTCTCTCCTAACTCAGTCTCCTGGCTAGTAGCCAGGTGAGGGACCATTCAGGATAAGACTTCATTTCTCAGATGCGTTTGTTACATTATAGGTCTGATCGCAGCAGTGTTTGCAGGAGGGAGGGGAGAGACAATGAGGGAGGTGGTGACTGAAGTTGCCATGCAATATTTCCAAGTCATATTTTATCTCCAACCTTGACATCATTTTGATGTTTTCTAGAGTGATTTCCACACTTGCCCAAAGTTCAAAATTGTCCAAATGCCTGACACATAATAGACACTGAGCACATATGTATTTAATAAATGAGAGAATGAATAGCTTAGTAAAACAACAACAATGCAAATGACAACACAAATTCTGAGTCCTAACCACACCTACTGAATCAGAATCTCCAGGACAGAGGCCTAGTAATCTGCACGTTTAACAAGCGCACCCTGGATGAGTGTTACCAGGCAAGTCTAGGGGGCACTCTCTTAGGACAGAAGTTTCTGAACTTAACTAATTATCATAATTACTTGCAGAATTTTTAAGACTCATAGATTTCTCGGCCCTTCCATGGACTTCCTGAAGCAGGGTCTAAAAAGAGGAATCTCTGTTTCTAAAACAATTCTGCAGATGGTTCCAGATATGTGAATCACTACACTAGAATCTGTTGTGTTGAATCTACTCAAAAATGGAACTGAAGTCAGACTTGACAAGTAATGAGTTCAGCTTTGTTCATTTAAAAGAAAAATCGCTTTTGTTAGGGTGACACAGGTATATGCATTTGTCAAAACTCATTAAATCATAAACTTCAGATTTGTGCACTTCACTGTATGTAAATTTTATTGCAAAAATATGTGAACAGATACACTGGATATAAATTCTAGTAACAATATGCATGCTAAGTGTTTAAGGATGAAGCATACTGATGACTGGAACATTCTTTGAAGTGCATCAAAAATCCAAGTGGACAGACGTACAAATTGATATGTGATAAAGCAAACTAAGCATCATTATAGTTTCTAGGTGGTGGGTCCACATGCGTTCACTCATTAGTCCTTTAAACTTATATTTATTTTTGAAAAATTTTATAGTAAAATGTTGTGGAGACAAAAAAAATCATAGAGAAAAATAAATACCAGAGAGAGAGAGAGAGAGGTGAGATTGAAAAGATGTCAGGGGAAGCGAGTTTGAGGGAAAAGCGGAGAACTGCCTGAGAAGATAAGCCCCTCTGGACTCAGCTAAAGCTGACAAGTCAGGGAAAAACCAAGGGCAATGAGGAAGAAGATGGTAATGGAGAGCAAAAACACATTTCATCAAGAAAGGAACCAACTAGTTTTATTTTCCCATTCAAGAGAACACAGGAATTGCTAGGTGAGGTGAAGGATGTTGCCAGATAATGCACGTTGGCAGCATAAGGAGTGTGTGTCATGTAGCCATCCGTGAATGCATTTTATCTCCCATGCTAGCCTACAAGTACTGGAGTACAGACAATGTGTCTTCTTCCCAATACCTAGCTTAGCGCCTCTTCTGTATTGGTGCAGGAGTCAGGATTCTTTGGCAGTTTATTTTCAACGTAGAGGATTTAGTCCCTGGTATGACACCGACCCACTAGTGGTGAGTTAGGCAGGGGGAGGAGTGTTTTGTGTCTCTCCAAGGTCATAGAGAAAGGGAGGCTCGGCATGCCTTGTGCCAGATTTGGGTGTGGCTTCATGTTTATGGGACATTTATGTGGACAGTTTAAGGTAAGGTTTCTCAAACTTGGCACTATTTACACTCTGGGCCAGTTCATTCTTTGTCATGTGGACCAGTCCCACGCCTTGCAGAATGTTTAACAGTACCCCTGACCTATACTCACCACATACCAGTAGCAGAGCTCCAGTTAAGACAATCAAAAATATCTCCAGACATTGCCAAATGTCCCCAGTGGGGCAAAATCATGCCCAGTTGAGAACAACTGGCTTAAGGCAATGAGCAAAGACAAGCATCCTGGGAGATCTGAATCCCAAAATACGTATAAACTACCTGGATGAAATGTTCCTTTGAAGGAGCGTCTCAAGGAAGGAAAAAGTAGGTAGCAAAGAAAGTGGTTGGGGGTAAAGTTTTGAAAAGAATGGTAGGAAGTGAATCTTGGAGTAGTTCCTTTACCCAGTTAGCTTACAGCTACTGAAGCTACAGCATATCTGTTTCTTAGGAACTGATCATTGCAGAGGGCCTGGCTAAGGTTAATAATGAGGAAAAGTAAGTGTTCTCATGGAATACAGCCACACACATCTATGATGTGTACTTAGGACCACGGCCCAAGACATGGTGGAACTTACTAAGAGATAGTCATAATGTAGTATCAGGGAAGCAGGTAGGGATGGGGTGGGGTCTAAGCCAGAGGTCCTTAGATGTCAACATAAAACAGCACTCCTTTCTAGGTTCTAGGAGGACAGAAAAGAGATGCAGGGGGTTACCATACCTGGCAAGAACAAAGCCTGGTTCTCATCATTGCGTAAAGATAGAAGCCTGAGTGATGATGGAGGAAAGAGCCAACTTCTAGGAACTGTGGCATCTTGTGCAGGATTGGACCTGAGATTCAACATGACCGGAGGCACTTCGGGGTTGGGGGGCAAGCTAGATTCTGGGCTCAACCCCGAGCCCCAGAGGTGGCATGAGACACCATGTCATGGGTGAGATAAGCAGGAGTGGTGATTCAGAATGGGTGGGCTCACCCCTACGCAGCTCTGCTGACATAGGTGGCAGAGTGAGTCAGGAGAGGCCAGCACTCCCTGTCTGCACCCAGAATCATGCCTTGGAAAGTTTTGCAATGACCCAGCCAAAACACTCAAGATATAACAGTGTGTGAGGAAAAAAGGACACCAAACTGCATATAATATATGTAATACCAAGGAAACATCATGGAAGGAAAGAATGGAGATACTCTAAGATGTGGGAAAAGAGAAAACTGTCAGAATTTTATTAATTTCTTCCTATTTTCATCTATCTTCTATGTTTGAGTAATGTGTATGAAATATTTTTATAATCATCTTTTAGGTATTCTAAAAAACAATGAACTTCCTGTCTCGAACCAGGATTGGTCTAGGAATCAGGAACGGCGGATTTTCTAAGTAGGACAAATACTAGGCCTTGCGAAAAAGCTTGGGGAAGACACAGCCCGAGGAAAGTGTGGGAAATGTGGAAAATGTGGTTTGCTCAGTGGAAAGGAACACACTCCTACATAAACTTAACAAAAATGTAGCATGTGTCATCAGAGTACTTTCCTCCTAACAGACAACTCTTTTGTAGTTTTGTAATAGGAAGCAACGTGTTCTCCCCCTGTCCCCACCCCACCACCAACTGCTCTCAGGGAAAAAAATAAATCCTCAACTCTTTGGCTACAAGTAACTGTATATTGGACTACGGAGTACAGGGTTTGTTTGGAATGATGGATGGTTCGACAATATAGCACAATCAGACAAGACCAGCCATCAATCACTTTAAATCAATGATAGACCTTGAGTGTGTTTTGTGCCATTTTCATTCATTCTAGTGCCCAGAGAGTTACACGGAGAAACCTCATGACCTCACATGAGCAAAGAAAATGGCTTTTAAAGTTGTTTCTAGGCTCTATTCATCACTCATTCCTGGGTGAGATGCCAGGAAATAATTTTCATGGTTTTTTTTTTTTTTTCAACTCATCTTTCTCACCTCAAAGTTTGGATGCTGGGGCTGCACATAGACAACAAGGGGAAAGAAAGTGTCAGCCCCCAGCTGAGTGCACTAGGTTTTCTGTCATGAGAAGGAAATTTAGTCCTCAACTTTTTTTTTTTTTTTTTTTTTAATTTTTCTTACTCATCAAATGACCTGCTTGGAATTCCCTCCTGTCTTCTGGAAGGAGGTTATGATTTAGTCATGATTTTCTCTGGGGACATTTGGAGCAGGGCACTCTGATCATCGGGGCAGGCTGGCCATTGCTGTTACGTTCCTCAGAGGAGACCATCAGGAGTCTCCTCTGCTTGGCACAGGTGACCCTCATGGCCATGGTGATTCGTGTGAAGTCCTAAACCATCTCATGAGTGACCCTGGCATCTCTCAGGGTTAACAGTATCTACCATTGAAGGGACTGAGGAGATAGGATGTCTACTTCTTAGCCTCAGGAAGACTTTCAATACCCTGAAAACACCTCTTTTCTCCAAGTTTCTTTGTCACACAGCCTCAGCAATTCAAAGCACTAGCTCATTGAAGCACTCTCATCAGTCCCCTTCAGTGGTCCTCAATGCAAATGTCACTTCCTCCTACCCCCCTTTCCTCATCCCAGAGTTGAATGAGAAAGTAAATGGTACCTAGGCCTTCAGAAAAGAAGATGTCAACTCCACCAACTTAGGGTAGGGCTAGGGAAAGAGTAGGCAAAGCTAGCTTTTATCTTACCTTGCTACACCTATTTTAAATACAGAGGCTTGCTGCAAATAGTAACATTCTATTTCTTCCCATAACAAATGTGCCCATCAAAATAGATTCTTTAGATTTCCTATCTCCTGGGGAAATACACTACTATCTTGTGATACTGTCTTATGAATGCATACTACACATAAAATTCTAGCATGATATCGACGCGCTTCTACTTAATGATGGAAACAACTCTGCACATTTTTTAGTGTCAGGAGTCTATTAGTATATGTACATACTACTCAGTAAAAAGGGCAGTGGGATTGAAAACTAAGGAAATAAGAAACCAGTAATGCCTGGGATCTAAACCAGGTTACAAGGCAACCTCGAATCAGGGGAACTCACTATCCTAAGAATCAATTCCTTGGTTTGACTCCAGATCACTTACTAGATAAAGAAGTATTGGCAAGGCACCAAGCCTCTATTCTGAGCTTCAGATTCCCAGCATTTTGATGGAATGATTTGTGCTTTGGGGACTCTGTGCGGATTAAAAGCTATATCTCTTACAACTGTGTCAAATTCCCCTTTCCTCACTTATCTATGACAAAGATCTTGTCTTCAATGACAGGTGTAGAATAATAACACTGTCTTCATTACTTTTGTTGCTCTAGGGACCCAGACAAATATGAATATTTCCAGTTAGATTTTATACACATATGTATATATTCATATATGTGTACATATATCTATGTGTGTGTATATATATATACATGTGTCTATTAGTGGAATTGATAAAAGAAGGGCTATCATCAATGTCTTTTTTATTGCATTATAGACTGAACTAGGAAGATCTGCCCTTTCTGTCACTAAGCAAGTGGTAGTCAATCAAAGATGTAAGAAACTCTGATTACTTCAATAGTGAGGTAACTGTGTGCCTTGTGTGAAGGTAATTAAGCCAAGAGGCCATCAGATTGAGGTGTCTCAGGCTGTGGCAGCCTATGCAAGCAAACTGAAATTTAAGTCAGAGCCAATGCACTCAAATCCACAAAATGACAGTTAAAAACATCCAATCACAAACAGCCAAATAGGTATTCCTAAATAAGGCAACTGCTTAGACTATAGCCAATCAAATAACTTCGTTCCTTTGCTCCCTGTCTTCTCTGTAAAACATCTCTCCCCTAGCTCCTGTCGGTGCAGCGCTCCTAACCACCTTCGGTTTGGTGCAGCCAAATTCAAATCTACACATGCTCAAATAAACTGAAATCTATTAAAATTGTCAACAGTTTATCTTTCATCACTTGCTTTAAGAAAAAAAAAAAAGCCTAAAACAATACAACCCTAAAACGCACTTAGGAGAAAGTGTGTAGACCAGCAGAGGATGTGATGGAAAAACACAAGCCATCCACTCAACATCAGTCCTTGGAATGCCAGCAAACATGGAACTCCCCATGTGCACAGCGTCTTTAGTTAGAACCTAATGACAGACAAGAACATTGTTCTGGAAATGAGAAAATCAAGAAGTTTCACTTCTCCAGGGTAGACCAGCCAAGAATACCAAAGTAAAGCTGTATTTTTATTTTTCCTGTTACAGCACAGATCTGCTGTTTGGCCACCAAATTACAGGTTGGGCCTGGTTCTCACGTACTTCTGCTTTTCATGTGCTGAACAGGAAGAGTAATAACAGGCTGCTTCTTTTACTTGTGGGATTTAGGTATTCTTCATCAGAGAATGGGTCACTTTTCTAAGAAAACCTGCCAGTTTAAAGGCTGGAGGTGTATGCCGTTCATGTGGGCGTGGAAAAACCCATAAAAATGAGAGGTTTTTGGCCAGAGACAGTGGGTTCTAGTTACTTGTTCCCATGTTTAAAAGACACGTTTATGAGTCATACCCTTATTATCCAATCCTAACAGCATCATCCAAAGATCACTATCATTTAAATGACTACTTCAGAGAAGGGTCTCTGGGAAACTTTACCAAGGAGAAAATTATACACATCCATTCAGTTATGGAATGCACGCTGCAAACACTTCTCATTCATTTTTTTAAACTTCTCTATTGATAATCTATAAAAGATAATTAAACAGTATAACAAATATTGTCCTAATGCATAATGTCTGGTATCCTAGACAGGAGGCTAGTTAAGTATAATATAACATATATCGAAGGAAACAACTGCACACAGATATTACCAATTAGTAGTTGAATCAATCAACATTCATACAAATACTGCTTTCTTCATTGTCTAGTGTATGGATCTGCTCAGGGATCAGAAGGAAATGAGAAATGACTTGCTGGGGTAAGATTCTGGAGAAATTCTGGACTCACAGGCTCAGGTGACAACTGAGAGGATTATAGGAACACTTTAGTGAGAGACGCTGTATCGTTCTGACCTTACTCAAAGCAATATTAGGGAACTGTACAAGCCAACGCAGGAAAGAACCTTGGAATTTTGACTCATCGGAGAATTTCTAAAGAACTCTTTTGGCAGACAGGACCTATCTTGAGGACATCTGGGTTACTTCAAATGAAATTAATTCATCCTTTTCTTCTTAAAAGTAAGACGGACAGAAAGAAAAAGCAAGCGTTTCCTTGCCCTCCAGTCATTTATCTTGTCCAGAGATTAAAAAAGAAAACATCATTTATATCACCCTTCATATTTGTGGAAGAAGATGCCATTATTCTATTTTATTAAAAGAGGAAATGGAAGAACACAGGGTCCAAGTGATTTCTGCTAAGGGAAGATGAGAAATTAAGCAGAGCTGAGGGTTCTTCTCAGGGTCCATAGCTACATCATGAGGAGGAGTGGACAGCGCTGAAAAGAGCTCTAACTTCCCTCGCCTAAGAGAAGGCATCACCTCTAATGCCATTTACAACCCTTCTCTTTATGAGAACGTTTGCTCCCATGACCTAAAATACCAAGCTCTTTTTTGGACCTATCACTTCCATTGCCAAAATATTCTTGGTTCATTGATTAAAAAGAGTAAGTCCAAGTTCATTCTGACCAAGAAAAAAACAACCCAAATTGCCTGCCTTACTAGGTGCATAAATTATTCCACCCTGGAAATTATACGGTTTATAAAAGATCAGGATTTCTTTATACAAGGGAAGAGTCAATGATAATAAAATAGGAGTGATGGGTTAACAAAATCTTTTTAAATAAAATATTATTAGAAGTAAAGATTTCATATTACAATCTATATGTAATGATTTGAGTGGACTCAATACCTGAAACTAATACTTGAAAAAAAAATCAAAGCTCAAGGTGAATGGAATTATCACTAATATCCTCAGTAATTACTGCACTTTTCATATTTAAGAAGACTGTTCTTACTATGCATATTTCGCCAATTATAAAGTAAAGTTCCACACAGTACTTAAGCAGCAAAACAGGGAAATCTAAAAAAACCACAAAAACATTTTGATCTAAGATGCGTTTAGTGCTTTGTTTGGCTATGGTTTTAGATTAGTCTCATAAATAATTTAAATCCCAAGATTTCCATCCTTTTCTTTGACAATTTGTTGATTTAATAAAGTCATTTTTCTTCATCTCTCTTTTATATGTCTTAGGTACACGATCTTGCATAAAGTGAAAGCTCATATTTCTTGGCTTACTGGGAGAACAGAGCAAGGTTACATTTTTACTCACAACTTTTTAAATAATCCTACCTGTTCTTACATTCTCTGAGTCTTTATTTTCACAAGTAACTAGAAGTGATTGATTCAAGCTCACTGTAAATAAAGCAAGTAGATCGTGTTAAACACCAGGTGGGGTTTAGTGACCTCTTAAAGGAAGATGCCATTCCCCTATGCTCTGTGCTTTGCAGTGAGGTGATTAGATGATCTTGTTGACCCAGAGTTCCTCTACTTAATCAGCAAGCAAGGATTTTGGAAGCTGAGGCTTCCCTTAAGCAGCTGACGTCAAAGCTGCAGCAGAAGCAGCACACAGCAGCAAGAATTGCAGGTGTGCACTCTAAATCAATACGTCTTTACTTTCTCAAGACAACCTCCAGAGCGTCTTTGGGCTCACTGCACATCTGGTTTATATTAATTGGTTGTTGAAAGAACATATGAAGATGCTGTATGTATAATTACGTATTTACCAGAATGTCACAGAGTTTGAGAGGAGGCTCTCCCTGTGGCCGTTTCTGTGATGGGGAAAGTGTGAAGGGTGGAGTCACATGGAGAGCTTCCGGTGACTTATCAACACTGGAAAATAATTTTCTCTATGAGGGTAGTGAACTCAGGTTCTCAACTGAAGAAACATGAAAGACAATTGATGAAGTTCTCTCTGTGCCTGGATTGCTGCGCTAGCCTTGTAAATGATCCCTCTGCCTCCAGCTTTGCCCTCCTTCACCCATTCTCCTCTCAGCAGAGTGTTCTTGGTAGATCCTACGTGAGCCCACCATTCCCCTGGGTAGCGCCCTCCTCACCTCCTGGAGAGTGAAAATGCAGAATCCTTCTGAGACAAGGGAAGCCCTCAGAGGGAGGCCCACCCACCTCTCATCCCTCTCACCCCACCTCCTGTGTCCTTTCCTCGGCTCCCTCCTCTCACACTCCTGGGGCCCTGACCTTCTAGGAAGACACCAGGACACTCCTGGCCCCAGGCTTTGCACTCGCAGTTGGCTTTATCTGAAGCCCTTCCCCCCACATATCCCTATGGCCCACTTCCTCACCTTCTTCAAATCTTTGTTCAAACATCACCTTCGTAGCAAGGCCGCCCCTGGCCTTTCTATGTAAAATTGTGTTTCTCCTACACCTACCTGCACCCCTAGACGTCCTATTTCACTTTTTCTCCATAGCACCTACAGCCTTCTAATATTCCACTTAATTTACTTATTTATAATGTCTCCTCCCACTAGAATATGCACCCCTTGGGGACAGCACTTCTTGTCTGTTTTATTCACTGTTGTAAACAGTGCCTTGCACGTAGTAGATGCTCAGATCATGTGTGCCCTGCAAGTAGTCCAACAGAATTTCATGACAGATCTGAGATATTGAATTTAGCTGACTGCTTCCTAGAATGGGAACAAGCCTAATTAGCTATTTAATCTTTGATCCAATTAGCTCTGCAGAAGAGAAAGTCTCTGTGCTACAGCCAAAGACAACACCCTAAATACTGTGTAAGGCAAGTTACAACAATGAGAAAATGTGGAGGACACGGTGCCATTCAGGTCTGATCTGGAGAGGGAAAAGCTCTCATAGCAGTACACCCACCAACAGGGGGCATCAGTCAGAGCACTTACATCTTTACATGCATATGTATACATATATACATTGATATATGGCATATTTATTTGGTTGCTATAGTGCATTTGCCCAGAAAGTTAGGATCATTATAAGAAAATGTAGATATAAAATGTGTCTTAAAGCCAAATAGAACCACAAATGTTTGTTTATGTTTTGTTAAACACATTAACAATGATCCTCTTGCCAAAAACAAGGTATTTTATTTTCCTAATATTATTAGTAAATATTAGTTTTTCTGGTTTTAAAAAATGTACCTTATTGTAAAAAAAAATTCAAAATAAATATACTTATGTAAAATTAGGTAGGTTTGGGAATTTTTTAAAAATGTAACCATAATACTCTTGTCATTAGCAATCAAGTAATCCTAATTTAAAAAAAAATAGAAATTAGCCTTTAAGAAAAACAAAACCTAATTAAAAATGACAGCTTAGTCGTCTAAGCAAACAGCTCAGAATCAGTCTGTACTACCTACTATAAACTCATAATGCAGTAAACTATGATTTTAAATGACCTCTTTTCAATTACTTAAAAAAAGAAAATTCCTCACAGCTGCAGAGAACTCACATGCTCTTTCCTGCCATGCTCAGTTGATCTGTTCTCTGAAGTTTGTTAAACTTTTATGTATGTAAAGCTCCACCCATACAAAACTTTAGAAACTCATTAGTGCTTACGTTAATGAATCTTAAGTTATCCATGCTTTGAAACCTTAAAGATTCAAAAACCTCAAAAATATAACAAAGGCATTTGTAGGAAAAAAGTACGATCAGGCTATCAGCAAGTCTTATGGCCTATGAAGCATTAATTCAGTAACTAAATGGATGTAGAATCTACAGTGCACCAGCATAATGGGCAGGAAAGACGAGTAATTAAAAAAAAAATTATCCCATTGAGTTCCCTCACGTAAAATTGAAGAAATTCTATAAGACACTCAAATATTCTTTAGAAGTCAAAAAAGAGAGTGCAGCCTGGAATTGAGCATACACATTTTCCTAATCCCTTCCTATTTACTCATTCCGAGTCTCCTATTTTTCTTTCCCTCATATTTTCTGTTCTTTGCTCCTGTGTATTTCACAACTAAATCTATATGTTGATTTTCCCGCTCTCTTCACTTTCTTGGCTGTTCATATCCCTCATTTTGCACAAAAAGAAGTTGCAGATGCAGTTGGTGTGGCAGAAATAGGGTGCAGTCTCAAAATCTGCTTGATTTCCTTTAGATAAGGCTGCTCAACCTGGCTCATAGGGCTGGCGAAGAGCGAGGGCTGGAGGCACGGAGGACTGCATTTCCTCTAAGAGCCAAACCCATGCGCTCTTGCCCCGTCACGTCTGTGTTTAAGTGGCAGGGCTAACTACTGGGAAGCTAAGGCCTGGAGGAGAACTACTGATATGTCAGGAAGTTGTGGATGACTGTATTTTGCTGAATGATGAAGTAGCAACTGCTGGAAATAATAATAGGCCTTAAAATAGCAAAAATTCCTGAATGACTATATCAGGGAGTGACCAATTTCTATCATGTGTTGATGTCAATTTACAGCATGGATGTTCCCTAGAGAAAAAAGAAATGAGATTCCAGGCCTGCCTTTTGTGCGTGCATGTGTGTGTGTGCGTGTGTGCAAGAGATTTCAACTACATAAAAACCCCTTCCAGGCTCAGCTATAGAGCATGCTGGAAATGTCAAGAGGCCAAATGACAGGAAATGCATTCTGTATAATCACGCTGTTCTCATGTTTAATGTGGGAATAGGAAAACCCTCAACAGCACGGCATTCCTGGATGGATTGGAAACCACAGAATGCCACAAATACAGAGTTAAGGAACAATGCCTATAGTCTAAAGCCCAAGAAGAAATGACCGAAATTCTCTGAAAGGAAAAGTGCTTGCCCTGTCAGCAACATGGAAGGTAGAATTGAAACGCACTCCACTAGGAATCCAGGGTCGTGAACATCTGAATCCTGTCCGGCCACCAGCTGTTGTCTCTCAGTTTCTAACTCCATCTTCACTCCGTGTGAGGTCACTGGAGGAAAGATGTAAGTGCAGAGACAATGGCTAAATGAATAAATGTACTTCATTCCTCTGATGCAGGACGAAAAGCCTGAAAACCAGGGCTGAACCAGAAGAAAACTCCTCCTCCCTAAGCCACAGACAGACCTGGAGCTTCCGTCCTCAGTGGACTGCCAGCCCAGTTTACCCACATCCTCCAGACCTGAGAATGATTAGATCGGTCATTGACTATCAGCTGCACCAGACTCAGATGTGTTTTGGCCTCATTGTATCCTTGAAAGTATGGATTTATTTGCAAATATTTAAAAATCAGAAGATTTCATATTTTAAAAAAAGATACTCCTTTTTTTCTGGGGAAAAAGAAAAAGATCTGTACTATGGGAAATAGAGGCTTATCTGGAAGAGACAGACAGAGAGAGACAGAGAGACTAGTACATTAGTATGTTAGTATCATACATGTCTGGTTGTCAACATTAACACTTCCTCTAGGGAATCAAGGGCAGAATAGAACAGGAGATGAGAGAGGGGACTAAAGCTTCACAGAGGCCTCAATCTAGAGCCCTCTATTCACTAGAATATTTCTGAAAAGCCAATGAAGCATAAGATTCTGGCACCTCACTAGCACCTATTTTTATATTTGTACTTATTTTTATACTTATAATTTTGCATTATTTTTTGCAAGGAGGACCCGCCCCAAATTGTATACATTTCAGTCTCAGTAACTTACCTATATCTCTGTCCACATCCCATATTTTAAATAACTTGACTAAATTTAGCAAAGGAATAAAATAATAAATATACATATTTGATACGGTAGCCAAGTGTGTGTGTGTGTGTGTGTGTGTGTGAGACTAAGCCAAGCCATTCAAGAAAAGGAGATAATCCAGTAGTTACTAAAACCAAATTTTATAGAAGGAACAATCTCAGAAATTGCCTTTTTGGAGGAACAAACATCTTCTGAGTCATTAGACCAGAGAATAAACTATTTTCAAATATTTAAAAATAAATTAAAATTCCATTAAAATCTGTTTTTATGAATAAAATTGGAAGCATTGATATATAATCTTTCTTTAATTTAATATTCTGTTTCATCTAAGACTTGAGAGACATAATCTGACTCAAGGTTTCCCTGATCTTTAGTATAGGGAAATGTCTAGAGTTTTACCATAAGTAGGTTTTAGAGGATTGTCCCAAAAATAATTATTAGAGAAGAAATCCTATCAGTATCAACTAAAGTCACGGGTATATTATGTATTGGGTCTGTTCTGTAATCTCTAGTATAATCACTTATTCCTTTCATCTTTATAGTATCATACAAAAATTGTAGGTTATAAGCTATTGAAAGGTTTTAACTTTAGATAATAATGTCTAAAAATATGATCTTCCCACCCATTAGGATCAGAGCCTTGTATTTTACATGGAACCAATGTGTAATTTATGGGTGTTCCAATTATATTCAATTGCACAAGGAGTATGTCCCGAGAACCTCCAGCTTCTCAGAGGCTTGGTGCTTATTGTTCTGGATTGAAATGGAAGAATTTACTTTATTTGAACATAGAAATTTAAAATCAGGCATAAAGCAACAAGCTGGCATAAAGGGGATTCCATCTGTCATTAGGAAATTAAGATGTAATTAAATAATAATATACTGGAACTTGACAATATGCTTCCCTTACACCCATGCTATGGGTCTGTCAGATGGCTGACATGGATTAAAGGCAAGGACATTCCAAAACTATTAATAATGAACACCTATGAACTTGGTCCAAAAGATGTAATCTTAAATGCCCCACCATTATGGGAAATGTCCTAATAAGATTCCTTTTGTAAAATATATTAGTCCTTTCTTTTCTTTTTTAAGTCTTGTTTTAGCAAGTTTGCCAATAAAGACATTGAGGCCCTGTTTATAAAGTGGCAGGTGAAATATAACATGAACTAGAAATGTGTTTTACTAAAGATAACCTATTTCTTGCCAGATGAATCAGACAATAGATTTTCAAGGGTAAAATTAGACCTACTGAGAACTACTTAGAATTCTACTAAGTTTAAAGGCCAAAACATTTAGGTTTATGGCTCTCCACCAAAAACAAAGTTGTATTCTGAAGCAGTTAAACTGAAAAACAAAAAATCTAGCACATGCAAATTAGTTAATTTCCATATAGTGGCTCTGGTTTGCTGAGTCTTTGTTTTCATAGATTCACAGACATGCACACACACACCAAGCTCTTCTTATGACTACTGTCCCCACAGATTTTTAATTAGAAACATAAGGTGTAACAAGAAAATAGCAGGCGGTATTAAGATCACTAAAAAACATTTATATGTCTGTGGGTATATGTGTATATGTACTTCTTCCTTCTAATAGTGTATTTAGATGGATATTTTATTATTATATATTTTGGTTGCTGTTATTCTGTTTTGTTTTTGCTTTTGTGGGAAAAAGTCCTTTTTGATACCAAAACGTTTCCTACTTAGAAAACTATATTTTCAACTGTCAACATGTGAATTAATTTAGTGTTATAAATATCTCCAGAAATTCTTAAAAGAAATTTAAAACATTCTAGTGTTGTTCTAAAGAAAGGGCAGAAACTGTCTTCAGATAAATCAGGACTTTGTCTTTGTCCAATTGTCTTAGAGAAGCTATTTTTTCTGTCTTCTTTTTTATTTTGTGAGGTAATGAAATATTTAAATAACTGATACTTGGCAGAAACATTTATTCCCACAGTGTTTCTTGCCAAAATGAAAGAAGAAAGATCCAAATATCAAACAAGGGACGCTGTATTTGTGGGATTATAAACCTGATTTTCTACGTGACCTCTCCATTAATGTAAAATAAAACACAGTATAATAAAACGAAACAAAATAAAATAATTGGAGGAGTGGAACTCCAGAAGGCTTTTTGTGAAATAACAAAACCATCTTCAATTGATGACAAAAATTGAAAATAAGAAGGGAGATAGCAAGAAAAAGTCTTATTCTGACAGTGAATGAATCAGATTAACTAAACCATTTTTCCAGTTTTAATATTTGTTCAATTTTTAAAAGGAACACAAAAGTTAGGACAACATGACCCATACTTTGCTATTATCTAAGTAAAATTAAATGCTTTTAAAAAGTTTTCCACTTTGGGGGGGAGTAGGAAACTAGGTCAGAAATAATGTGAGTTCACTGGGTCGTATTTTGTGAAAGGAAATGCTCTACCAGGAAAAGAAGTAATTACATTCTACGCAGGTTTCATTTTTGTAAACATCAAATTGGCAAATATACATTTACTTTCTCCCCCAAGATTTGCCTTACAAAATTTAAGGAAGAACTCACTTCAGTAAGGTTCCTCCATTTAATTATTGCATCCAAAATTTATTAAAGAAAGAAAACAAAAACATTTGTGAGCCATGGAGACTGGTGGTAACGCAGGTACAGTGGAACCAGGAGGGTCTGCTGATTCCAGATGGAGTGGATATATTCCCATGGCACCTATTACTTGCCAAATGTTTTGTAAAGCAAACACATGACCTAAAAGAGTTTGCAAGTGTGGGGTCTTCAAAAAAAAAAAAAAAAAAAGAAAAAGAAAAAGAAAAAGAAAAAGAAAAAAAGTACACACTTGCAAAAAAAAAAAATTCTGTTCTTATTTAAAAGTCATTTCTTAATTCCTAACCATAAGTTGTTTTTAAAAACAAACACACTTTTAATATTTTTCAGCTGTCATGCCCACTTTAGTGAGACTACATGTGTGGGTACTCCATAAAATCTCAGTGGTGGTGGCAGATGTCCCCTTTGAAATATTTCATCTGCTGCTGGGGGTGGGGAAGGGCCACTTTGGTGCCATGAACACCATTCTTTCTGAAGGCTCCGATTTGGGACAGGCCCTCTAGAGCAAACGCCGCATTGCTTGATGTCACTCAAATGGGTGGTACGAAAAGCAGAGAAACAGATGACTATGTCAACATGAAAAAAGAAATTTTTAAATCATAACATATTTATGAGGCGCTTTACAACAGCCAAAGAACTGCTGTGAAAAATATCAATAATTGTTATAATTAAGGCTTGACTACGGGAGAGTAAAAATGTGTATCTGTTGTTAGAAGAGACCAAATCCTACATTCACGGAAGTCCCACCCACTCCTCCAGTTGTAGGAGCCCCACCTTCTCCCTTGCATTCCTCTGGCACTTTCCCACCGTACCAAATATTTTCACACTTAATTGCATATTGTCTTCCTTTGTCCCTAATTGTTTAAAGGTTTAGTGGTTTAGGAGTTTTTCCTTATTTTGAATTAATTTTTATACTTCCTCTTTCAAAATGCTAAACAGAAGTTACTCAAGAAATATTTAATTGACTTATTATTTCGTTCAGCAAGTTTTATTAAGCACTTACTATGGATCAGGTTTAAAAAATGGCACAGCCCCTTGCCCTCAGGTAGCATACAGATTTCCAGGATAGAAAGAGCCATTAAGCCAATAATCATGGAAATATGAGTAAAAAGACAGCCAGTGACAAGTACTGTGAAGGAGGAACACCATATGCTATGAGTGGGTCTACCAGGAGATCTGACATCCATGCCGTAATGGGATGAAGTAAAGTTTTCTGAGAAACTGACTCTTTATTTAAACCCAAAGGGTAAGTAGGACTCACTAAGGGAAGAGGGAATAAAACCATTTTGGGAAGAAGAAAATACAGGCTAGACTGAAGCACTGAAATAAAACCAGTGTGATGGGAGAGCAGTAAATATAGAAGGAATGGAAGAGGATTCTGGAAAGGTTAGCAGGATTCTGGCAAGATCATGGAGATCTTTATGGTCTATGGTGAGGATTTTGAATTTGTATGTTGCTCAGACTGTGAGGCCATTTCAGGGTTTTGAGTCAGCAAGTGGTGTTGTAAGATTCACTTTTTAAGAAGATGATTCTATCTGCACAGTGAATGAAGGATTAGAAAGAACAAATGTTGAAGAAAGGAGACCAAGGAGGAAATTATCTCATTAATTCAGGTGAAAAACAACACAAGCTTGAACTAGGGCAAATGATAGCATTAGACATGGAAAGACGTGGACAGATTTGAGAGAGAAAGGAATCAAAAATAGTATGTATGGTACCATTCACCAAGATGGGAAAATAAAAGAGAGCATGGGACTGGATGGAGGAGGAGTGAGAATCAACAGGTAGCTTCAGATATTAACTTCCAACTGGTCCTGAGGTAGCAAAGTGGGGGTGCTGAATAAGCATGTAGATGGAAAATCTGGAGAGAGAAAATCAGAGGAGAGATTTTTATTGAAAAATCCCATTTGGGAGTCACCAATGTACAGAGAGCCACTGTAGAGTGGGAGGGCTGACCCCTAAGGACTTGAGTTTCAGCTAGTAACTAGCCAGTTACGTGAGTAGGGCACTATTTTAAAAACTGGTGCAACTAGAGATGGACAAAGGATTTGTTCTGGCAGAAATTTACATAATGTGGAATACACTGATGAAGAAAGTGAATACAAATTGCCTTGCTTTCACAAATGAAAAAAGAGTAAAAGGGAAATAAAACCATCATTACTGGAGTCTCTCCCAGGACCTTGGAAGCTTAAACATTATTAGTTTTATGAAAATCCACCTCTGGCTGCGGTCACACTGGAGCATACCAGCTAAGTATTTGCCTTAAGTCCATGCTGCATATTCCAGACTCTACAGATTCTCAGGCTGAACCAGATTACGTCAGAACATTGTCACTGTTCATGACAATGCTGGAGCGGACACAATCAGCACATTTGGCTGCTGCTCATTAGTTTATACATGATTTAATTGTAAATTAAATTTGACTTCCTAAGTTAGGATTCTAATCTTCAGGAAATACCAAGGAAGTACATAAAATATTTTCAGCCACAGTTTAGTAGAAAATGAAGCAACTTTGGAATCCTTTCCACCACTGTAACACCTCCATAACTTCCAACAACTCCCATTACACCAACCCCTAAAACATAATGAGGCATATAATACATGTTCGTTGTTTGAATAAATAAAGGTAAACCTGAATTTAAATCCTGATTTTACCATTTAGCGCTAAACCTTCTTTTACTCATCTTTAAAATGGAGAAAGTAATAAAACAGAAGGCTGCTGGATTACTGAGAAAAGAGTTCACACAGTAGTTCCTCAAAAACTGTTACTGCCTTCCCTTTCCTCCAGAATAAAATTAAAGAACATGATGTCTTGAGCCCATAGCGAAAGGATAGGGTTTCTCTGCTGAAACAGTCCTTAGAACCCAAATGACTAGGTTTCTCAACCATCCAGAAGGTTCTAATTAACCCAGTGTGAACGTGTTGACTAAGTCTATGTCACTGTGACTCAAGCCAAACTAAGTGTTATCAAAGATTGTGAATTTCATATTGAAATTGAACACACAGGGGGTATGTTCTCTGTATAATGGCTTTAAAAAGAGAAAAGGAGAAATCACAGCAATTAGTCCCAACTAATGGGATGAGAACTGGAAGACAAGACTAAGACAAAACCCAAAGTATTAGTGAATTCTAGATAACAAATAGAAATATGCTTGTCTTAAATACTTTTTGGAATAAGATAGGTTGTATTTAAATGAAAGACTAAGTTAAATTAAGGAAAAAAATAGAAATAGGAGAGAACAGGGAAAAAAATAACTAACCTGCTTTGTGGTTACTAATACCATTACTGAGTTTCACATTAATTAATGATTCCTGAATTATTATTAATGTCATCACTGAACATATTAATATGTGTTAAATGTGTTAACACATTCACAACATATGATACCTTTTCTAGGAACTAGCTCATGGTGTCAGAAGTTTTGTGTTTCATAGTTTCATCATTGCTATTTAATCTTTTTTTTTTTGCTGTTTAATCTTAGGTACCGTCTTAAGTTAACCCAGCTCACTCATCTGGTGAAGAATTATATATAAAAATCATGGCCTTTCTTTTCAATCATATTTTATTCACTTTCTAAGTTTTATTTTTTATATCCCCAATTATGAATGAAGAGATCATGAGAAGTAAATCCATTTCCTCTTCTAGCTACATTTCAAAATATGGAATATTGAGTCTCCATGGAATGCCCAACCTCAGAAAGATTTTCCCCTGGGTCCCACAGGATATATTTTACAGCAGTTTAGAGAGAGAAAGCAATATTTTTTATGATCCTCCAGAGCTCTGGATGGGCAGAAGACCACCAAGAAGTGGAATAAGTTTTCAGTTCTGTGGGTGTTACTAGAAGGGATTTGCTAAACCTACAAATTTCCTCCTCAGGTCACTATTAAGTCAAGGTGACATATATATAATATCTAAATGTGTTGGTGATGTAATTGCAACAAATTATTTCTGTCAAAATAAATTAAAAATACATTTTTAGCCTAAGCATTTCTAAGAATATCAGTGAAAATCGTATTTTCCAATTTATGAGAGAGCACTTTGTTACTTTCTATACAGACTTTAAGGATTATATGAGGTCTAGGGAAAAAAAATGTTTTTTATCTATACTTATTTCACCTTAATTATCATTTTAAATCAGTACCTTAGTGTTTTCAAAGTGTAGAATTTCTTACACTTATATTATGAATATTGGGAGCCCTTGAAAAACAACAGAGAAATAAAAAGTTGACTATCAATGATGAAAAGGTTGAGGAAAAAACAGATTAATAATAACATTATTACTAATAGCTGACCTCTAAAAAGTTTTCAGCTTGTGCAAAGTATATGGTAAGCAGCAATTTTATTCATTATCTAATTTAAGTTTCATTAAAATCTTATAAAAAGAGAGAAAGGTCAGAATTGGAATTGGAATCCAGATAAGTGAAACACTATAAAATGACAGTGGGAATTCGAGAATAAGGAAAATTGTAGCCTCTTCTATTTTCCATAACAAGCTGTTTCTCAAAAGACAACCCTGGACCTATACTCCATTTCTCAAGGGAACCCTCAGAATTGCAATTTGGCAACATCAACAAGAACACTTGAAAGCTGCCATGTTGTTTGAACCAGCAATTCAACTTCTACAAATTTTATCCTAGAGAAATATCCTGAAATGGATATGAAATACTAATGCGACAATGTCCACTGAAGCATCATGTAAGATAATAAAGATTTGGAAGTGGCACAAGCAATATGAAATTTGTTAAATAAACTGTGATAGACTGATAGACCTATGTGATAATCTACTATGTACCACTGTAAATTATATCACAGAAAAAAGCTTCTGCGTATGGGAAGAATACGTTCACAATGCGTTGTTAATGTTAAAAAAAAATCAATCCCAGTTTGGATAGAAACAAAAATGCATATGTATATTTGGAAATGGTCCTACAAAAACAAACAAACAAACACAGGTCAAAATGGTAATCTGTGACACTTCCAGCTGTGTCCAGCATCCAGCACCAAAAGCATTAGTAGTACAGGGGGAAAGGCAGCAACACCACATACTTATGGGCAGAAATCCGGTGTGATTGTGAATGTTGTTCTCTGTGGTGTAGCCTGACTCCTGGCCATCATTCAAATCCAAAATGTTCTTTAAAGGCTCCACTTTCTGCTTGATATATCCAGATCTCATTTCTGTGGCTTGCATCTAGGATCCTGACAGATACAGGTCCTGCTTTAGAGCCTTTAGTAAAGTCCTGTGTGAATCGCAAAGCTTCGCTCCAAGCCAGACTTCTGGGAACACACAAGAAGAGGCTCAGGTCATCAGTTAAAAATGACCAGAATACGTTATTCCCATGATTTATGGAATTATAAAACACAAATTCTCTGTCCCAAGATAAAATTTTGAGCAATGGCAGAGACACTGGAAAATTACTGAGATAAATTGAGACCAAGGAAAAAAACACGGGAACTGCTAGAAGATGGATTCCCCAGATCCCACCCAGGGCAGACATTGACTAATAAAGGTGTGTCAAATCTGTACATTTGGCTATGTACACTTTGGCTAATAAATGAAACAATTATTCCTAATGAATGAGTTCCTCAGTGCAATTCAATTTCCAGGCCAGGGTCCAGATTCAAGAAGTAGGACTCCACAAGGCTCAGTTCCTTGCAGACAGCAGAGCACAGAACTACTAGGGGCTTCAGAGAGAAGACTCAACTCAGATGATTCTCAGGCCCTGAAACAAGCACCCATGAGAACTGCTAAAGCTGTTTCTACCTCAGAATGTCCCCACCCTCCAAAGACTGATGACTGAGAAGAGTAGATAAGTAGATAATCCCAGCAAACAGAACAGCTAGGCAGCCATTTTAAAGAGTCAAATAAAACTTATTTTTAGATTAGTTACCCTATACTACCCTTGCCTCCCTCCATCCCCACATGTGACCTATCAAGGAGTTCCTATGACCAGCTGACTGAGGTAGAAAAGCTCAGACCTGGTTACTGACAGCTCGCATCATGTGGGGACACCAGCCAGCCGCGGATTGATGTTCTGGTACAGCTCCCCTCAAAGGTGACTCAAAGAGTAGAAATTCCCACTCAAAGAATATGATGAAGGAATATCCACCATTATCAGAAAAATTTGGATCAATAAATCTGGTTATTTAGTTTTCTTGGAAAAGAAATGACCTGAGGGGTAAACTGATTTATTGGCTGTCACTGGCTATTTGGTTAGTTGGCCAGGAATTGGAAGAAGAGCACTGGAAAACTGGTGAACACTGTCTGGGGAGAAGTTAGATGAATGTATCAAGAATAGGCACGAAGCATGAAGGTGTCTGTAACCCAAGTGAAATGCTTGGTGAACGACCTCCACCGTTGAGAAGACTCTCAAATCAGTGAGCAAATAATTTATACAGTGGCTATCAGGCAGCATCCTTCCCCAGAATTCCACAGCAATTACTCAGTCGAGCCAGAACCACTAAGTGTTCAGACCTTTCGGAAAAGAAGCCTTGGTTTACTAATCAGATAGAGAACGCTGACCCACTGAGATGCTGGCTGAGGGCAAGAGGACTATAAAAGGGTGGATGGAAGAAGAATCCTTCTTGTGATTTGGGACAGAAATGAGGGCTCTACCAGCTCTGCATATTTTTGTCATTTACATATTAACAAATTATTCTTATTTTACCCTTTTGTCTTTCTCCAATATATATATATATATATATGAAGAGTGTCGGTGATGCTTAAATTTGCATTTTTATTCATAAGACCCCATCTTTGGGGAACCACACTTCTATCTGATGAAGGCATTATGTCACCCAGAGACATTCAACTTGGAGAGTGAACAGTGAATAATGAGACTTCATGTGCCCCTTTTGTGGCGAGATGTCAGAGTGTCTTCATTTGTGTTTGGTTTGTATTTTCTTAGATGGAAGCATGAAGCTGTTGTCATGTGGGAGTAAGTTATACGTGGTTGAGGAGAATGCATGCTGAAGAGCAAGAGGGGCGAACTGTGATACTTACTTGCACTTCTGCTTGAAGAATCATTTCTCACCCTAAGTCTGCTCTCCAGGCATTGGCTTTTTGCAAATAGCATTTCCAAGGCTACTTTTGTCAACTGCCATCTAGCCAGGTAAGGTAAATGGGAAGCTGTGATATGAGTTTGTGGCCAAAGGAAGAGAGAAATTAAGCCCACATGAACCCTCTGCCTGCTTCAGGTAGCATGTCTGCTAGTAGCCTCATCTCTCCATGGTTCTAATTCTAATCAGGATAATAAACAGCCCCCTCACCCCCACCCCACTGTGACTTGCTGATTTCCTTGGCTCTTTTACTATCACCTCTCCCTTTGCCCTCCATGCCTACAAATGGATGCGCTTTGCTGATAGAGCAGGGGCTGGGACGCCATCTTAATTTGGTTTTTCTAATAACTTTGTGGACATTTAATGCCCCTGAAATTCAGCCACCAGGCGTTGACTATTTTCCTCACATGACCCTGACAGATCATGATGCTATTTCAGTAGCTCAGGTAAAATATAATGGTGCTTTATTCTAGGGTACTAGGTGCTAGCAGTAGAGATGATAGATTGGGACAGAATAGAAGCCTTGCTGATACATAAATTGTGGGTGATGAGGAAACGGAGGAATCAAGGAGGAAGCTTGGTTTTCTACTTTAGCAATTGCATTCATGATAGTTTCATTACTGAGATGCACTTGATAGGGGGAGGAACAGTTTGGAGGTAAGAATTAAACTTTCCACTTTAGACAGGTTCATCATGAGATCCCTGTAGGGTAGCAAAATGGATTTCTTTAATTGGAAGATGGTTAATGGAATCTAGAGATCTGGGAAAAGACTGAGCCTCTGGGTCTTCACACTTTAATTCTCTCTTTTTGACTTGCAGTTAAGTTCTGCGTGGTTAGGTCCCAGCTCTTTTTGTGGTTCAGGCAGGGGGTAAAAATGGAATTTCCAGGAATATTTCCATTTGAATAACTATGCTCCCACAGAATAAAATAATTTGGCTGACTGTCTCAGTTTACTAAAAAAGTATTTTATCTGATTCTGAGATGACAAAAATAAGTGAAGATCTAAACAGAGAAACCCTGGGGCGATACTCAGGTACTTGTTCTGATAGCAATGAGAGACCTAATTAATGAACATCAATTGCACTTAACATCTGAGAAACTGTCTTCAACCAACATTCTCTTTTAGGACATAAACAATTTTCTGTCTTTAGTCTCAACTAAATTTCAGATTAAAAATAGGAGGAAAATAGAAGAAAAAAGAGGAAGTCTTCCTGACCTCAGAAAGAGATTCTGGAATCTAAAATAAAAATTTATAAGCACTTTGGTGCCTGACTGAGGGATGTAAAAGAGGCACTAGTTAAGGTTTAGCTTTGTGAATTTAGTCATATTCTCATGTTTCTATCCCAAACAGTTATAAATCATTCACACGTAAAACATAATCAGAAACCAGGAACTGTTAATAAACAAGAATGGGTAAGAAAATATAAAAATATCACTCGTATATTTCAGAAAAGCAAATGAGGTGTCAAAATATCTGTCCTGAGCTTCACTCATTTAGCGTTAGCTGCTATGTTTTCTTTGAACATGTGTGCAGTTGATGTCATCTTTTAGTGACAGTGTCTTCCAAAAAGTCTTGTGGTGGGATTAAGATGGGAATCCGGTTTTACAGCAAAGCTTTTCTTTATAAGTCTGCAATATACTCTGAATTTCCAGTAAATTGTGTTGGGATTGGTGTGAGAGGGGGCGTGTGTGCGTGTGTTCGGAATGCACTATTCCACTGAGAGCTGGCCACCCCGGGGGAAAAAGTGATGAGAAATAGGGAGGGGTGCGGTGGGGGGAGTGGGAAATTCCCCTCTTTAAGCAGTCTTATGAAACTGAAGATTCCCATGTCTTGAAAGGTCAAAGAAAGAATATAATACACTTAGGAAAAAGAGAGAGGCTCATTATTAATCCAGTTGTTCTTGGCCCAGTCAGCAGAAGAAATAGAAATGCTGTCATCGCTTACGTGTGAGATAAAGGATAAAAGTGGGAATGTGTTGCTTTACTGCAGAGACCATTCTTTTAGTTTGAGAACATTGCTGGAAATAACCTGAGCTGAGGAAAGCTCTCTAGGAGGAATACATGTTATGGGAAACTGTTAAAGGCAAAGTTTGGTCACTGACCTTCTCGATGTAGTTTAATCAAGCTGCAAGCACCACACCAAAAAAGACAGCTGCTTCAAGAAGGAAGCCCTCAACAAGCCAAGACATTTTTACCTTTCCTCTATTACACGAGTCAGGGAGAAAACACAAGTGGGCAATAAATCTCTAGTTCATGTGTTCACAGGCTGCACTATAATAATGATGGACTATAAATCACAAAAAATGTTACCTTTATTTTAGGCGAGTCAATAGCTAGAAAAAGTGCTCACCAATAGCACGGATGTCTAGTAGATATAAAAACAAAATGCTTGGCAATTGTCAAAAAATGGGGGGTACAAGGATCAGACCTGAAATATATTAGTAAACAGCAGCAGTTTCATCGTTTTGTCAAGGTTCCAGTTTTATGTTTCATTATTTTTCTGAAAATTCCATGTTCTGTTGTCAAAGGTAGGATTGCAACTTCGAAAAGGTACAAAAAAAAATTTCTGTCATCTGTTTCTTAAGAAACCTGGTAAATATTTGTGGATTGTATCTACATACATGAGCCATTATGTAAATTTGTCTTTTTTTGAAAGTTTAAGGACAGCTGACTGCTGAGAATTGAAGTACAGTGAGGTAAACAAATGGGAGGCTCCTGCAAGGGCCCGGGGGACTGGAACTGGGGTCTCAGTGTGCCAGCTATTAGCTAATTGTGAGGATGACACTGTCTGGCCAGACTCGCAAGCCACATCCCGGCAGCTCCCTCAAAAGCTGTTAGAAGAAGGGAAGGCTCATTTGTTGCAAATGTGACCAAGGGCTCTGAAATTCAGCCATGGGCATAGGAAACGGAGATCCCTCAAGTGACTGTGACAATGCTGAGGGTCAAAGGGGCTTCCGACACCACTCCTGGAGAGGTAGGGAATGCAGGTGATGTATTTTAACTACACACGATGAACAGGCTCTACTTTATTTAGCACTTTTAAGGTTTTAATTTAATAGAATAAATAGAGAAACTGCAAGATGATGGAAAAGTGAGTTATACTTTTTAAAAAAATACTTTTTTTCTTTACATGCTTCTTTTTTTACCTTGCACCCCATCTTTTGTGGTAGGGTGGCGGGTGGGAGAGCATGGTCAGGAAATTGAGTAAGTTGATTGAGTTAAACAATTGAAACTCTAGAGGAATCTGAATTTTAACTTCCCAGAGATTTAAAGTAAAGCTCAGTTTCCTGTGATTCCCCGTTTCCTGGGTTTAACAGGGACATGGATCTCAAGAATTAAAATATGGTGAGAAAGTCTGTCCTACTAAGATTTTCTCACCCCAGCAGGAAAGTACCATACCAGAAATTTCACAAGAAAGTCGGCTCTCATGAGACTCACAGCCAGACTTTGAACCGTTTTGATAAGTTCAGAAGAGCTTCAATCAAAAAGCTTTCAAATCCCTGTCCCAAGTGACCCCGCAGATCCCTTTGAGAGCCACCCAACACCACTTCATAGTTCCCATAAACACTTGGACCTTTCCCTGTGAAAGCTGACAAGTTTTCCCGAAAGCCCTTACATACCACCGCGCTCAGCCTCATCTGCCAAGTGTGCTATCTCAGTGGAAACTGCTGGAACTTTCCAGACAGATTTTATGCTAAAGGCAAAAAGTACCTCAGTCACCAACGTGCCTGCATCGTTTTTTGAGACTGACGGCACCCAGAAAGTTCATATGCTACGTATAAAGTCCCATACCTTTTCCTCCCTGTCTGACCAAGTATTACTCTCATAATACTTTGTGAAAAATGTCTCATAACTGTAGTAATGACTGATGTCAACACCCCTGTTAATATCCTGGAACTGCAAACATTTCACATCAAACCTCCACGTGGAAAAGGGACTGTTCACCTCTACTTTGTAAATTAGCTATATGATTTATCTGTGGGAAACATTTCAAAAATATAGATTCAGAAAGACATCTACCACATGATGGCTTTTCCATATGGCATCTCATAATTATTTTGCTGTGTGTGAACATGATGAAAACAGTCTCATAATTCTCCAAGGGTCAGAGTAAATTATTTCAATTAGACATATTTCAGAGCAAACATTACCTTAGGGTTTATTAATAATATTACCTGAGAAGGAACAGCTGCCTTTTATGCATAAAAAGCTGTCAGCTTCTTACCACTCCTTACTATAGAAACTCTTTTGTGACTTTAAAAAAATGGCAGATTTTCTCATGCTTTACCTAAACACAGAACTTGGCAGCAGGGACCTGGTTGTAATCCTCAGCATGGGAGCTAGTGGGTGGATTTTTTTTTCTCTATAAACTCTTGTATAAACCACACCAGTCTCCTGGTATTTATTCTGGGTAATGCTGGAAATTGTACACAGATCCAACAGGCCATGTAAAGGAGTTTTGTAACTTCCTGAAGCCCTTTCATACAAAATCCTTACTCTGAATGCAATTCCAGAAAGAGGGGACATTACAGCAGCTTAAAAGGAAAGGTTTATTCTGCTGTCTCTTCTCCCTTCTCGTTGGAGTCTCACAAATATGAAATAGGTCAATTGGGGCAACATAATAACAGCAATTAATATGACATTATTTGCCTATATAGAAAAGTCAATGTTCATGGAAATCTCTTCAGAGATAAATCACATAGGTAGCTATAGTCATATTCATTAAGAATTGGAATTTTTCTCTGTAGGTTGGGTACCACTTTATTAGTTAGTTGAAGCTACATATTACTGTAGGACATAAATTAAGCTTAGCTTTATAGATGAGCATGCATCTTAAGAAATTTCAAGGCACAAGAGTCTTTGAAGTACATAGAAAAGAGATTAGAAAATTGTCCCTGTGTCCAAGAAACATTACCTTGTCACAATTTTTTCTTCCCTCCCATGCCAAAATAGTGATGATAGTGACAATGATGATGATGATGATGATGATGATGATGATGATGATGATGATGATGATGATAGGGTGATATTGATAAGGACCCTTCACCAATATGTTTTGCTTTTGGCACTCCCAAGTCAAATGCACATCTGTGTAGGTGGCACTAATGAGGAATTTATTTTGTAGATATTTGTTGCTGGTTGGATGAAGACTGGTGTGGTAGATGGTAGAATTAGTGAATATCAACTCTTTAAATATTACTCTCTTGACACTGTGGCCTCAAATTCTCAGGGGACTAGCTGGAGCCACAGCTGTAACCTTATGAGATTTTCTTAAAACAAACTGAATATAAGCACCGTGAGCAAAATTTAAAGGGAAGCTTAAATGTAAACACACTCATATATCTGCAACCAATGCTCCTTTTCACAAACATACATGAAGCCACTGTTAAAACAGTTCTCCACCCAAGGCAGCAGGGAAAAGATGAAGGAAAAGAGAATGATCAGGGGATTGACTTCCATTTGTCTATTTTGCCACTAAGCACATTGCTGTGGATGAGACAGCGTACTTTAAGAAACAGAAATGAAAATTGTAATCAGAAAGGTCATTTGCATAATTCTATCTTACTTTATTTTAGAACAAAATATCAATTAAAAAAATGAGGACATCATAGAATTTTAAAGAACCCATGTGTTGTGTCTTTAGTTTTCCTGATAGAAAAGCAGAACATCTCTTTAGTTTGTTATAATCATTTCAAGAAAAAAAAAAATGCTCTGCCTCAAACATTGCTTCTCTGTCACTCTACAGTCTGATGCTTTCCAGTTCCCATCCTTCCTCATTTGGCATTCTGGCATGTCACATTCTTATGTTGTACTTATTCTGACCCCAACCAAATGATAAAGGACTAAGAACCAAAAGCAGAGCCATAATTGGGTAAGACGAGATTAGGAAACTCCATTATGTCATGCATGAGCCACTGGCAATAGATCAATGCTTACTTAGGGCACCATTTTATTTCTTGCAGCAGTGGCCTCCAACTCAGTAAGTCATCCTCCACATAGTTGCTCAGAACCCTAAGAGTCGCTGTTGACTGTTCTCCCTCTCTCATATCCAACATTCAAATCACTAACAAATCCAACACTAACAAGTTCTCATCATCTCCAGGGCTATCACCATAAGCTAAGCCACTGTGACTTATTGCTACTGCAATAGCCTCCTCAGTGTGTCACCTCCACTGTTTCACCTCACACAGCAGTCAGTGATCCTTTTAAAAGTTAAATCAGATTATATGATGTCCCTGCCCCCAATCTTTCAATGTCTTCCCGATATGCTCAGACTAAAGCTCAAAATCCCTATCATGGCTTCTAGGTCCACACAAGATCTGGCATCTGGCAACCACTCTGACTTAATTTCCCACATACTTTCGGCTTACTTGTTGCACTCCACCAGACTTTGACATGCTTCGTTTACACTCCAAGGCCCTTCCCATCCCACTTACACTGCGTAGAGTACTGTGTAACAGATATTTTCATGGCCCACTCTCTTATTTCACCCACCTCCCCATTCAAAATTAAATTTCCAGAGTTCAATCTATAATTCTAGAACAGCCAACAATGTCATTATCCTTTTATCCTACTCCATCTGTATTTTTATAATTTACATGACATTACAATATATACTTAAAGATTATACTTATTTATTTACTTAATTGCTTTCTTGATTATTGTTATCTCCTCCACCAGAAATATAAGCTCCATGAGGTGAGAGATTGTGTTTGCTTGCCACTTTATCTCCAGCACCTAAAACATTGCTTAGCACATCACAGATTCTAAATAAACATTAATGATCTAAATGAGTGTTTTTTATTCAGTTTGAAGTTTTGAAATATATGAAAATAAGATAAGGGTAGGATATATCACATAGTTTCATTACTCGTTTTACTATTAGAGGAAGTAAATGTGCCTTAATAATTGGTTCGCAAAACCTGCCTAATCAGCATTGCTTATCCACAATTTCTATGGTTCATATCTACCCCAAATACCATGTAATGTATGGATTGTTTGCGAGTTTATCTACTTGTGGCTCAGTCAAAGCATTCTGTCCACTTTTCATGTTTAACTTGAAGGTCAAATTTTCAGGTTCTACTTGTGTACCAACTGGAAAGGGTGAACTACGTAGTCTCCAAGAGCCCATCCAATGACATAATTCTACTGAAAATGTAAGAGATATGACAGAAGGCTTTTAGAAAAAGATAGGAATTTAATGATAATTCTCAATTATTTAATGTTTTAGTTCATTAGCTACCCTATACATAATTTCAATATACAAATTAAAGTCATTTGACAGCCTAGATACACACTTGCCAAGGGAAATACAACTTCCAAAGTTTGGCATCCTTATTGAATGTCTTACAAGTCATACAATCAGAGAATGAAACGCCAATCAGGAGATTAAAAAACCACAGCACTGATATCTAATGTGATTCGTTACTCATCCCAAGTAGGTTCTCTTTGTACTTTAACTGCTTAATCTATAAAATAAGGTTGATGCAGAGAACACTTATTAGAAATCCTCCGAATCTGATCATATTCACAGGTTAGCTTCTCTGGAAGCAGGCACTGAGAGGGAATTTGGCAAGCAGAATATGTCAGGAGAGGGAGGAGGCAAGACTGGGCAAAGGGGGAAGTTGCACAGCCACAGAAGCCCAATAAACCTTTGGTCAAAAGCTCAGGGGAGCTCCGGAGTATATATAGCATTGCAGAGTTGTCCTGTCTTGGGCATAAATGGCTGGCCATTTTATATCTGCTTCAATCAGTCATTGGATGGGGATGGGGATGGGGATGGCGGGGCGGAGGAAGAGCACGTCTTGTAGAAAGCCCACAGAAACTTTGGCAAACCCCAAAAGAGCTGACAGATGGAGACTGTCTGCTGGCAGTTGGGGCAGTAAGACTCTTCTTGTAGGGGGATCTGACACATTTCCATTTTTTCCAGTCATAGAGCCATCTAGCAAATCCTCTTATACCTTTTTATATTAATAGCAAAGAATAAGATACATCCTGCATGACCACTTTCCCAAAGACCACTAACATGGATGTGTATTACTGTGTATTCTAGTTTCAACTTGTCATGGACAATGGTAATAAACCTTTATGATCTAGATTGAAGTATACGTGTATCTGCAAATACCCGTGGGCTTGTGGGGATAAGAAAGAGAGCTTGACACACGCTAAAGGTCATCTGTAGGCTAATATCCAGAGCAGGGAAGAACAATTGTCAAATTCATAAATTATGCTTAGACTAGGCTCCCCCGTCCTGGACTCATCAAGGACACTGGATTTAGTTATGGGCCTATGTAACTGATCATGTCTGAATTCTACAAACCACACATCTCACACCATTGTAAAGAGTTCATCAACACGTTCATAGATGTAGCTATAAAAAAAAAAGGCACAGGTTTAGCTAAATATAACATAATTCTTGAATTTTCTAAAACATTCTTTGCTGTCACTATAATTTGTCCTGGAACTGTTAATCATAGAATACACCATGAATTTTCCTCCCTCTCTCCCCTCCCCACTAAATACTTTTAAAACCATGTTGGCTTTTTTCTCCTTTTTTGAAATACTCAACCAATTGGCTTCGCTATACCCCCTCCCCCTTTTTTTTCTGCTGTGTCACCTTTTAATACAGGTTTTCATCACTTCTGCAAAAGGGATTTTTTTTTCTCCCCAGTGAAAAAGATGGATTGGTAAGAGGTCCCACAGCCTATAAACTGTTTCCTTTTAATTCGGGCCCTAGCCGTTTGGCCTGGCTCGTGTTCAGGTAGTATTATAACTTGTCTGAACCCCTTCTAAAGGGCCTCCTGCTTGTGTATTTATGCCTGAGCACTAGGGTGAGCTTTGAAATAGCTTCTCTAAAGAGTGATAGGCTCTGTTTGCTCACCTCCAGTCCCCATTGTAACGAACCATGCCCCTGGCTTTTAAACTCCCGAGGTTCTGACCTCACCAGGTGAGGCTTTCCCTGGAAATGGCCCCCTGAGGCTATTCCCAACTGCACAGTTTATGTGTAGGACACCAATAACTGTGTTCACTCTTAAGGTTTTTTCTTCCCCTTAACATTGTCAGCCCCTTTCATGTTCAACCTTAACGTCCCACATAGGAAGTATTATAAGGAAATTTCTAAAACTCCTAATGCTAAACCTGTTAAAGCTTTCCTTTAACATTCAAAATAGTCAGGGTCTTTGTGTAATTTACAAATTTTGCCATAGTGTGTTCACTTTAAGTAGGGTAGCATAACATGGGAAAGAACAAAGAAATCGTTTCATCATTTATGTCATTGTGAAGAACAGGAACTGATGTTATTTGAGCTTTGATCTTTGTTTTCTTCCCATCCCCCCACTGCTTAATTCAATTACATATCCCTCCTTTACATAATACAAGTACCACTCCTCCTCAACTCCTTAATTACAGACTATTCAGGGATCCTTGATGTCCTGAGATTGAGCCAGCGTGTTCTGGCTTTTTTTTTTTTTTCATTCTAACCTCCAACAGGTACTACATGTTCCAGACAATTTTCTTTTTAAGGCCTCCAAATAGGAGACTACATAGATAATAGCTCATTCAGTAATCAGTAGATTATGAAGTGGTTAAAATGTAAATGAAAATTAATGGATAGACTGAGACAAGAGACTACTTAGATTCCTTTGATGAGATGAGACAGCAACTTACATCTAACCTAACTGTCTGCTCCTCCCTTGCACCTGATTAAGTATGCAATTGCAAATTTTGTGAAAACATTGCCAACTGTATTTATACTGTAGGACTTGTCAAATACAGCTTTTAAATGATTGTGTTCAAGGATTGACAATTTAAAAGGAAAATTCTTTCATCTTTACACCTCACCTTTCTACCTAACACTTGAACTAGCATCAATTATTATGCTCTTTTTGGGGGGATTAAAAAAAGTAGGGAAAGATAAAGATTGATAATGTTAGTAAAAAGAGAGCTGGCACATCATGATAGATTTTTTAGCACATTTCTGTGCTCATTTTAGTATAGTTTAGCAAACTAAACTCAAGAAGTTTCCTGTCCTCTAGAATCTCACCATGTGTGTCTGGAAAAAGAAGACATGAACAAGTGAAAAGGCATTACACAATCATTTGTATAAGTAGCTAGATGTGGGAAAAAATGATAGTTGTATGAAGCAGTGTTAAGGGGAAGAGACACCTGGGAATTAATTGCAATCTCTCTTTTAAGGTTTTGTAGACAAGGGATTTTAATTGTGATGATGAAGTATGAATTTAATGAACCAAAGCTAGGAAGGTCTCCCAGACATGAAGTCTTGTCTGAGAGGAAGACCAGAGGATGAGCTGCTTGAGATGCCTCTTGTTTCTAAGCACAGGGAGCTAACTTCATATTATTGCTCCTGTGAGCAAAATTTGATTTTTCTTTCCTGGTTCAAAACATTTCCATAAATTGCAATTACTTCCCACAGTGTCGAATACATTTTCCTTGACAAAGGTGATTATTAGGTATTAAAGTCTAATCCCATAAGAAATTTGTGAATTGTTAAGCCTATTTCTTAACCAGTCAAGAGCAAATCCTTCCTTCTCATGCTAATGTTGCATGTTATCACCTGCACGTCAGGAGAAATTTCTTCAGGCAAAGACGTTCCTCCCAGAAAAGAAGAGCAGTTACTTTGCTCTGAAAAGAACATGATGAACTTTGATCTTTCCAGTTATGAACAAATAACTGTGTTTTACCCAGAAAAGTTGTCCATAAGTTCAGTTGCATGGATGGAAATATTAGTATAAAACTAAAATGTATCTGAAGGAAAAAGTAATCAGATCTAAAGGCCATTTATACAGAAAAAGCGCACTTTACAATAATAAAGTAAAAATGTCACAAATCTTTATATGTTAAATAGCACTATCTAAAATATAGAAACAGAAATTCTGTAGGAGACTTTAACATTGTTCTGTCTTTGATACCTCCAATAGATCAAGAAAAAAAAAATCATTTGAAAAAAGCAATTAATGTGATTGAATTAATAATACATTTTAGCTATAAAACCTATAAAAAATAAATTATATACTGTTCATGAAACATGTAGAAAAATGCTATCTATAGTTGCACAAATAATACAATATATTCCACCAAGCAGAAATTATGCAGGGCACATTCTCTGACCAATGTAATAATACAAGAAATAATAATAAAAGACTAAAGAAACAAACAAAACAAGCAAACATTCTAACTAAGAGAAATTTATAATAAATTTTCTAAATAACTTTGTTTGGACCAAGAAGAAATATAAATATAAATATAAATATAAATATAAATATAAATATAAATATAAATATAGATTTTTTAGAAAACAACAAAACCAGTACATTACATTTTAACTCTTATGTGATGCAGCCAAAGTGGTATCCAAAGACAAAACCACAGCCTTGGAATATTTTTATAATTACTTAAAAAAATAAATAAATAAAATAAACCAGGCAATCAATTCAAGAAATTAGGGTAATAATCTTAAGGGAAATAGGAGAAAGATAATAGTGAAAATAAAAGTGGAAAGTAATTTATTATAAAGAGAAAAAGAATAGAAATATTAAATAAATATAAAAAGTATAAAACAGGAAAAACTTCTGCAAATAAAATCGAGAGGGACATGGTCATGATGATGATGATAATGTAAATAGTGATGATGTATTACATGCCTTCTCTGTAGCAGAAGCTATCCTTGAAACTTCGTATATTATTTCAGTTAATCCTTAAAGCAATACTGAAATGTTTCTTTCTTTCTTTTTTGTTTTTCAAATGTGGTTATTGACTTTGGGGGATTAATTTACTTTTATCACAAAGCTCCTTGTATATCAAAGACAGAATTTCAATGTAGCACCTCCTCGCCTTAATTCCAAAACCTGTTCTCCTAACAACTATATTTTTTTCTAACAAAATCCTCTTATAAAATAGTTATAAAAGATCAGAATGTATAATTCTTAATTAGTTTGTTAGATTGGACAAACTGGGAAGCTTTCTGGTAAAATGTACATTTCTCAGTGTACCAGCTTTAAATAGGCAACCCATATATGCAATTAACCATTCTATAAATTGGAAATGTTACCAAAAAATCTTCACACATGACTCTAGGCCAATATAGTGTTTAAACTAATGAGCTTTTGTTCTTAAATTTCCAAAGAACAAACTTACCAGCTCCATATTATTTATTCTAGAGCCTAGAAAGGATAAAGGGTAGTCTTTTAATTAAAAAAAATGAAATACATGATATAAAAACCTGATGAACAAGAAATAAGGAAACTGTATATTTATCTCACTTATATAGATGAGAAAATACCAAATACAAGTACCAGCAATCAAGTTCACCATTATAAAGACACTTGATTGGATAAAATTCAACCCAATTACTTATTAAGTGTGATATAGACTAGCTCTTAAATCGTTAATCAGCCTTCCCTTATTTTAAATTACTAGAGATATTCCCATTAAATTCAGGAACAAAGGGAGACTTCCTACCACCATTGCCGTTGCATAAGAATGTTGGGAATTAGCTCTGACTAATTCAACAGCCAGTGAAACAGTGTATAAAAAATAAACAGAAAAATTTGGAAAGAAGGAGAAAAATGAGTAGACCACACTGGAAAGAAAACATACAACTTAAAAACTTAAAATTAGTGAATGTTGATAGGATGATCAAATGCAACAGAGAAATGATAAAGTCTTTAGCCTCTTAAATATCAGAAACAGACAATTTATTGGAATAAAGTCCCATTTGCTGAAGAGCAGAAAAGAATGACTAGATACCTGGAAGTGGAAACCTCTTCAACATACTACTACCAATCTGAAATTTCTATGTCATTTCTATCATTCATAGACAAAAGTGTTATTGTATTCTAACTAGGCATCAGGGTCTGTCCAGATGCAGAGAAAACCATACTGAAAAAGACCCACAAGCTTCCATTTTTATAAAGTTTATCACTTATTAGCATGAGTGGAGCAAGGGATGATAAAAAAGATGAAAAATAAATACACGAGGAGACATCTGAGAGTTGAAAAATGCTGTAAGAGATAAATCGAACTCCTAAGCTGGAGACTCATGGGCTACTTTGGGTTGGAAGTTTAGAGAAGGCCTTCCTCAGCAGGTGACACTTAAGCTGAGACCTGAATGATGAGGGCCAGGTATATAAAAATCAGATTAAAAAGAATTCCAGAAAGTCTCCTATTTTAACTTTAAAACTTTATTTCACATCTATACTGGATTTTATATTATACGCATACTTCTTTTGATGCAACTATAGTGTGGGATTTTTCCCCAATGTTAATGTCATATTTTTGAAAAGTCCATTTAAACTTAGCCTTCTGAATCTAGTTGCTTTGACTTCAGTTCGTTTTGACACCCCTTGTGAACTAACTGTTAGATATTATCTTTCTTCTTATAGTATCTTCTCACCCTTTTTTTTTTTAAATCTTAAATCTGATTCTCACCCCCATCCGAAATCATTACTGAAATGAAGGATGGGGTATCTCATTTGAGATATTACTAGTTAATAAAAACTGTGATACCCAAATGGCCTCAATAAATTACGTCCGTACAAATTAAATAATATCAAATTGCCTCCTTCAAAATGTTCTGTTTTACCCCTTTTCAGATTGGCATTCACCTCTAAAGGTGACCATTTAAAAAATACATTAATATAACAAACAACTTAATTCTAATTATAACAGGAACATGGCAAGAGGTTAAGTCCAAGACCCCTCCTCTCTTGAAAACTACACAAGAAGGAAAACAACCACCACAAAATTCATGAATTCCACCCCAGGGAAAACAGAAGACAAATTTCAAATTGTGTAAGTGCTAATTAGGCAGCTAAGACTGACATAGCTTTTTGGTAATCCTTGCAGAAAGAGGCAATAGAGATGATAGTAAAAAAATGAAAAATGAGGGAGTGGGATAGTTAGTTAGTGATGGCAGATCTCACTAAGTGTCAGATAATAATACCTTCTATATCCATTGATGATACTGGCCGTGAACACACTTCACAGGTAATGAATTAGGTTCTGAGAGGGAGAGAAAACATGGGCCACAGGAAAGATAACATATAAAGAAAACTTTTATCCATAGACAATAATGTCTCTAAGACTTAAGGGTGTTGTCCCTCAACAATCTCACAGGGAGCTTAAGATAAAGAAGGACTAATCTCAAAGAGATTTGTACACATGGCTTTTGTCTATTAACTGATAAATAAGAAATCAAAAAATTTTTTTAAATAATTATATTCGATTGGACCAAAATGGACAGAAACTGTACAAAATAAAGAGATCTTTGAGCTTCAAAACTTCTACAGAAACAAAGCATGTTGAGAAAACTACATAGATGCAAATATTGGCAATTTCTAGTGGTAAAGGAAGGATGACTCAGAGGGGAAGATAAGGAACCCAGAGGTGTAACCAAGACTCTCAAAGAATCACTTACAGGGAGCTTAATTAGACCATGAACACGGCTGAATTTCAGAACTGCTGTGAGCCACTGACTTCTAAGTGCCTCCTGTTCATCATTTTCAATCAGAATATCTATTGATTCTATCTCTATCCCATCTTTGCATGTTGGGGTAGGAGTAGAGAACACATGGACCTAATTTAGATGACAAAATCCTGGACTGCAAGCTGATACAATAGGAGGGTAAGACTTTTGCAATCTTGGGAGGAGATGAAAGTATTTCATATGTTGTAGAAAGTAAGTAATTTATAGCCAGAGGTTGGATGGTGTAGATTAAAGATAGCCACAATTAATTTTCTACTCTTCTCATTCAGTGTCTAAGTATAATCTCCTTCCCCTTAAGTCAGGGCTGATTCTAGTGACTTGTTTATTCAATAAAAGACAGTTGAAGCATCATTCAACTACTTCCAAAGTTGAAGCTCAAGCTAAGTCATAAGAAGCCTTTCAGCTTCCACCCAGGCCTCGTATAATACTTACTATTTGTGCCATGAGCTGCCATATGAGTTTGACTACCCAGCTGGAGATATCACTTAGAAAGGCCCCAAGATTGCATGGGAAGGGAGAGGGTCCCAACTGAGCTCAACCTCCTAGCCATCTCTACCAAACCATCAACATACAGTAAACCATTTTCAAACCTTCAGACCAGTCAAGTTACCAGCTGAATACCAACAAGTGATTCCAGCTGACAAAATATGGAGTAGAAGAATCACCAGCTGAGCCCTGCCTGAATTTTTATCCACAAAATCATGAGGTCTAATAAAATGCTTTATGCCACTAAGCGCTAGGATGATTTGTTAGGCAGCAAATGCTAACAAGAACATCCATAGTAGAAAATTGCTATGCTGTCTGGAAAAATAGGGGACTAAGGGTCTTACAATGAGGTACGATTATAAAGCTAACCACTGGAACACAAATACAAACCTTATGAAACATCCAAACCCCAGTAAGGAAAAAGCAAAGAAAACAGACCACATTGTGAAAGACTTAAAATGCACACACACATACACACTATGGGATTTTGCAATAAGCATATGTTTCTAGGCAGCAATTTGTCAATATGCATCACAAATCTTAAAATTTACTATATGTTTTAATCTATTGACACAGGAAAAAATATATTCCAAAATAAATCATGAGAAATATTTGTAAAATTATATGTGAAAGTTGTTTATCACATAGTCATTTATAATAATAGAACTTTGGAGTCATCGTTGCTACCCAACATGTGATATGATTTAATAATTTGTGGTCCAACATATGACAAAATAATATGCAACTGCCGAAAAACAAGGTTTTGAGAATATTTAATAGCATGAAATCCACTCAAAATAAAATGCTAATTGCAAAAGAGCAGAACATAAAACTATAGTATATGATGCCATTGCATAGCAAAACAATATAAAAATATATAGTTTTGTGAAAAACAGAAAAAAACTGAAATATCAATAATGTTTACCCATGGGTAGTAGGAAAGAATTTTTATTATATTTGGGGGATACCCTCTTGTATTTTCATTATTATGTTAAAATAATTTTTTAATGTATTTTAAATTATTAAGTAAGTATATTGTCAATCAAACTAAGGATCTGTCATCTTCCACAGGGTGAAGTTCTCCACTCTCTCTTCTATAGAAGAGGTGATGGGTGAACCACCAAAATCAAAATTCACAATTTGCATCCTATGGAGACTTATCTGGATCAAACTTCTAAATCATAATTTATTCCCTAGATTTCTGGAATATCTATTTTTCCTGAGGTGTCCACGGAGGTCTGGTTAAAGTGTGAGTTCTCTAGCTACCTATCATTCTACATGTACTTTTGCTTCCTCAAAATCAAAAGGCAAAACTTTGCTCCTGGGGCCATCATCTAGCCAGGTAAACACACACTGCTGCTACACATTGAACTTTGAACACCTACCACTCAATTATACACAGCATGGCAACATCATACTTCTGACAAACTGCGTACTGTGTCTTTATTTAGTTAATGGTCCTTAATAAAACCTGGATAGTGTGACTATAATTACCAGGATCCTTAATCATTGAAGAAAACAAAAGAGAAAGCTTCCTGTGACACTACTTTCTCTTGGCTTTCTATTATTGTTAGTCTAGGTCCTTTTCTGTGCATTAGGTAAGTCTGCAAGCTGCATTCATTATTTTAGGATGTCAGGTTACTCTACGTTTTTTTTCCCCCCATTCTGTTGTCTCCTGGGATCAGGAAAGAGTTAAATCTCCTCCAGAATCACCATCTAAGAGCAATGTCCACAGCAGGAACACCTACTCATTATTAGATTATGTGGGCACTGGTCCGGGTAGAACTCTGAGCAGGCTAATAGCAGTGGAAGCACAGTTGTGGAAAAGCAACCCACAACTCGAACTGCCAGGACACAAAATTACCCTTTGGTCTTGGCACAGAGAGTGCCTCCATTTTTTTTTCCCCTATGCTGCTCTTTTTACTTCAAACAAAAAAACAATCAAACTCATTAGTTTACGTTGCTTCCAATCAAAGATTTGAATATATGAAAAAAGTCATTTTAAAATGTCTAGATATTCTGTCTTCCTCCTAGTTTTCTCATACCCTACTTTCCCACCCAAAAAGGAAGAGGAAAGTGCCTGGTATGTAACTGGGCCTGAAATCAGAAGAGCCTGAGTACCACAAGAAAGGCTGCTCTTTTGATATTTTTGGCCAACACCAGGGGTGGATGTTCTAGAAATCTGGCCAAATTTTCAGCCCAATTTTGCAGACTAACTTGTGAGGTTCTGAGCACTTGGAAAGAAACAGATAAGCAACTCAGCAACAATTTTATTTAAATAGAACCCAGACATCAAAGGTCCTTGGGTTCAACAAAGGTGACATTTTTACAGCTTGTGCAGTCCTGCCACTTGACTCCACTGACTAGTCAGAGGTGCAACTGTGAGCCATGCAGACTTGCCACACTAGGGGACAGACGTACTGCAGGGCCAGAAGAGGATCTCCTAGTGGCTTGATGGGTCTAGTAAAAGAGTCTCTGGTCACATCTAGACTCCACACCAGATGTTTGACAGTCTTGCTGTATAATTGCTTTGTATGAGAACACAACTGTGAAAACGACTTAACTTCTAACTTTTAATTAAATAAGTATATTCTTGCTAAGATACCACTCTAAGAAACAAAGTAAAAAGAAGTATAGGAATGTGTAGAGAAAATATTTTATTGGCCTTTTCTAAATAAAGCAGAAATTTGCTGATTAAAAATAATCTCAAAACATTTTACAAATTATGTATTTAGCTCGAATTGAGGAAAAGAGTAAGGTAATTCTCTCATATATAAAAAGTGAACCGCCATGTTGGAAAGTGAGCAATTGTCCAATTTTGTTTGAATTGAGGGTGACTTTTTTTTTTTTACCCTTTAAAAAATTTATTGAAGTATAGTCAGTTAACAGTGTCATAATTTCTGGAAGGGTGATTTTTTAGAGCCCGACCCCAAACCATCTCCCTATCAACTTTGTGCCCATATCTAACTTCTCATAGAGAAATTTCAACAATTTGTTTCAATTGCTACCATGTGCTATGAAGTCTCCTTTTAAAATATAATATTTTGAAAGGGAGGCTATTATGCTATTAGTTGTTCAACACATGATTTGAACTTGGTTTTCAGATTAGCCAGCTGAACACTGAGGGAGTACATCACAGAATGGATGAGTTTCTTACTTAAACGGAATAAGTAGCCCAGATATTTTTCTGACCAAAGTGGATTATTAGCTGTTATAAGTGGAGTTATGGTCAGGGAGGTCAAACTTTAGCTTGTCCCTGCATTCCTATATTGATTTAAGAGTGTAAAAGTCTTTGTGGTGAACACAGAGAAGAAAATAAAATATAGGTAGATTCAAAATATAGATTCAAATAAAGAGTGGATACATTTGCAGGAGATCTAAGAGTCCAGGATGAGGTAAAAGTTAATGAAGGTGAAACAGTGAGTAAACTGAGAGCCAAGAATTTTCTAATGTTGGCCCATATTTGCCCTCTTGTATCATTAAATTATTTTTTAAAATATTTCCAACTCATAAAGACAGAGGGAAAAGAAGAAATAAAGAATTAGAAGCCCCATGATGGGGTTATTGTTCAAAACATCAATTTTCATTTAACATAACTGATTATCTTTCTTCCATAAAACAATAATATCTCCTTGTTTTCTTTGATAGCACTACCCCTCGGTTTTCCTTTTCTATCTCTCAGTGCTCCTTCTTAATTGTTTATTTTATCTATTATGCCTCTACCTGTAGAAGTGCCCAAGGATCAATCCTTGGATCACCTCTCTTCTCTAGGCAACTTCCTCTAGTTTCATAGTTTTATATCATGCCTGTATGTTGATGGCTCACAAACACATCGGCCTTCCTAATCTCCCCTTTAAATTCCAGATGCTTTTTAGCCATCTCCACCTGGAAAACTAAGCCACTGCAAACCTAACTCCTGAAAAAACACACTCCAGACTGCCCTCTAAGACCTGAACCTCGCAGCCTTCTCCTCAGCCCATGTCAACGCGATTCTTCCATTCGTCTAATTGCTCAGGCCAACAACCTTCCAGTTATGCCTGCCTGTCACCCATAGATCTCACATCATCCGGTTTGTCAACAAATTCTGTGGGCTCTAACTTAAAAATATATTCAGAAGATGTCCACTTCTCACTTTCCCCATTGCTTCTACACTTGCAAAAAAAAATTCATTTTTAAAAAAAATTTTGCCATTGACTCCTAACTGGTTTTGCTTCTCTCACCCCTCCTTTTAGTCCCCACTTAGCACGCATTTCTTTTTAAAATTTAATGTAGATCATGGCATTTCCTGACCAAAATTTTCCAGCGACTTCTTATCTGATTTGGAGTAAATGCCAAAGTTCTTATGCTATCCCATAAAACCCTACAGAATCTGGTTCCCTGGCCAACTCTCCAAGCCCATCCCGTGCACTCTCCAACTTGATCCCTCACCATCATGGCACTGGCTTTCCAGGAACACATCTAGCCTCAGGGCCTTTTCACTCACATTTTTTTCTCTCATGGACAGGCCTCCTCCAAATAGCTGCATGGTTCACTCCCTTACTTCTTCAGGTCTTTGCTTTCCTGTTATATCATCAGAAGGCTTCCTTGCCTACTCAATAGGAAAATAGACTCTCTCCCCCTCTTCTAATTCAAATAGGGTTGCCAGACTGTAGGGGACACCCAGTTATACTTGAATTTCAAATGAACAACAGATATTTCATATTTCAGGGTAAGTATGCCCCAGATGTTACAGAGAATAAACTTCTACTAAAAACCCCCCAAAACAAAAAGTAAACAAAAAAAATTCCCAAATATTGCATGAGACATATTTATACTAAAAAATTATTTGCTGTTTATCTGAAATTCAAATTTGACTGAGTGCCTTGTATTTTATCTGGCAAGTCTAAACCCACCCCAGTATTCCCTCTTCTCCTTCTCCTTTCGTTTTCTCCATAGTGCATGTTGTCACCTGATTTACCACATGCTTACTTGTCTCTTGTCTGTCTCCTAAACTAAACTGATGGCAGGAACTTTGTTCTATTCACTATTTTATCTTAACACCAAGAGCAATGCCTAGCATGCAGAGATTCACTGAGTGAATGAATGAATGAATGAACAAATGAATGTCAATAGGCTGCTATGTAGAGCTCGGGGATGCGGTCTGCTTACTCTGGGATCACCTCCTATGGTCTTTCTCCTTTACCCATCCCAGGCCTTGACTGGTCCCTGGCTAGAAGAGGGCCAAGATCCACAGTCCTGGTTTGGCAGCTGTGGGCTTCCGGGAAAATTCTCTGAAGCCTCCCCATTGTGCAGGCTGCTTTACCTCACCTCAGCCAGCCAGTTTTTTCAGTTTCTCATGCTCGCCTGGTGCTTTACAGAGGAACCAAGGAGGCGGAGTAGTTTGCGGATTCTTAGTAGGCTATGTTTTCAGAAGGAAAATCCCTGTTGGATAGCGAATGTCATTCTGAATTCTTTAGATGTCAGGGCAGAGCTCACAGAAAGTCATTGTTTATGTCTGAAACAAATCTTTATTATGTGATTGAAAATGTTCTCAGTTACTCTAACTTACTTTTATTAAAAAGTTTAATGTGTTTTTATTTCTTCCAGGCAGTAGATAAAAAGGTGTCACACAAATATTGATTTAAAATCCTAGCAAGTTTGCCCTCTTTCCCAAATCTTTTTTTGCTCTTTGAGAACAAATATATGCTTTCAAGGACTTGTGTGTGTGCGCGTGTGCGCGCTAAGACTACTTTAAGTCAGGAAATAAATCACTATTTTTTTATTTTTAGGAAAAATATATTATTTTCCAGTTCTACGTTAACAAATGAAATGTAGCAATGCAGTGTATTGTCTAATTTATTGAAAATAGTATTAATAATTGTACATCACATGAAAGTGTGCATGAACCCAACTATATTCCCTAAGAAATTCTGCCAAGCAGCAATTATAATACATGAAATTCTACAGCTTGAAAATTTAACTAGAAATAAGATTAAAATGAGACTATAATTGATTTACTAGTATCAAGTCCATTTTACAGGTAAGAAAACTTAAGAGTTTGTAGAATAAATGTAAAAAGTTTCTAAAATTAACAAAAATGCTATAATTTTTAAATTATAAGTTCCAAGTTTCTCAAATACCAACTAGCCCTGTAAAGTTAGCAATTACAGTTTAAAGAGACAGCAGTAACTTTTTGTGATAAATAATCCACTAATGATAATGTTCTAGACGAACCACTGAAATAAAGGCTCTGGTATTTTTTTCATGGCTTTACAGCCAGCTGTGTATGTTTTCCATATAATTTTACTGAATCTCTATTCTCCAGTATGTTTTGTCTGGAAATTTCCAACATAGTTCTTGTCCTTTGTCATGTCCTGCTTTCATGCTTCACTGAAGGCTAGTCCCAAACTAACTGTGTCTTGACCTGTAACCACCCTGCTCCCCATCCCAACTCCAGGAGTCTCATTTCACTCCTTAATTTACAGACAACAAAGAACCATCCCTCTATTTTTAGTTCTACGATGTACAGGCTTCCATCATCTCCAGGCATGCTTCTCACTTTGACCTTACTATAGAATATTACACTTATAATTTAAAAAGTAGTGAAAGCTTACTATTGTCTGCCAAGTACTTTTCTATGCAGTTTACAAATAGTAGTTCATTTAATCCTTACATAGCTTTCTGAGTAGGTCCTAATCTCTGATTCTCAGAAAAGAAGACTGAAGCTGAGTGCAAAGTAGTTTAGATCCAGCCAGAGAGTGTAGCTCCGGAATCCTGGCTTTTACCTAGCAGCGTGCCTTCCCTTGACCTCTGGGCATGCGCATCCCTGACCTGACTATGAGATCCTTAAGTTCAGGGGCTCTTTATTAAAGAGCCTTGTATTTGCAATGCCAGATGTAATTCCCGAATCATGGTAGGAATTACATAGTTGTTGCTAAATTAAATGAAAGGGAGGAGAGAAGAAAGGAAAGGAGGGAAGGTGGAAGAGAGGAAGGAGGGAGAAGAGGGAGGGAAAAGGAGAGGAATTTTTCATCATTTTTTTTTTAAACAATTCACTTGGTATTTTAAATTGTCAGCATCTTCTGAGCGGTCACCTATTTATTCTACAAAAGACAAGGAAGCAAACAAACAAATAACAAAACAAATCTTCACCCAACCAAAGCAAATAAAGAGATGAACTAAGCCCTTATTTAAACCTAACTAATTTCTTCCAGGACACACAAGACATACTTGAGTTTAAAGCTTTCATCATTCAGTCAGTCACTCATGTATAAAGGTTTGTTAAATACATATTGAATTAGCCAATTCCCAGGGAGCTTACCCTGTTTTATTTATTTTTTGAGGGAAAAACATCACCTCCTAGCATACATAATTTATTTATTAATTATACGAATTGTTAATTATGTGGCTCTCCTTGCTTTCTTCCCTGATGTATCCTGGGCACCTACAACCATGCCTGATGCAGATTACACATCAATAAATATTTATAAAATTAATGAATCAGCATGAAAAAACATAAAATCTGAATAGAGCATGGTGCATTTGTAATGAAAGGAACTGGCAGGATTTGGGGGTCAAACTGAAGATGTATTAGTGAAGAAAATTATAGAGTCAAGAGTCATTGAGAACTGTGAATTATATTGCCAACAACTAAATAGGAAAAAAACAGAAAAGGAAAAGAGGGTTTGGGGGAAAGATCTGCAATTAAATTTTGACTAGATTTCATTTGAGTTGCATGTAGAACAACTAGGTGAATTCTAGTTGGCAACCAAAAATGTCTACCTACCTAAGAATCTTTATTACGCAAAAGCCATAAGGACCAAAGTATTCAACACTGAACTGTGAAAGTCAGTGTTGTGACTGAGTTCATAGTTGATTCCTTGCTCCTCAGTCTTCTGTTGTGAAATTATAAACAGGTTGGAATATATTTTGAAACCAAAAATAAAACGCCATATACTCTTTAGAACTCAGTGTGAATGTACATGTACATACACATTTGTTTGGCTAAAAGGAAAGTATTTGGAGTAGGATGTGAAATGTCCCTCATTTTACTAATAGGAAGATTGACAAGAACCAGCTAATGGCAGTTGTTTTGTTACATAAATTAGGGTTATGTCCACTAACTGAGAAATGGGAAGACTGTTACAAGAGAAAAGAGATTGATGAATCTGAAGAGCATTATGGAATCAAGACTACAAGTGAAAATTTAAACTCTGTTTAGGAGGAAGAACAACAGAAAGAGATCCTTTAAGGAAAAGAAAAATAATAGCTAGAGACAACTGTATGAAAATTGCTATTCTCAGAAAAAATACAAGGCAAGTACATCAGTCAGAGTTCTCCAGAGAAACAGGACCACTAGGAACCAATACCTGTATAGAATATATATGTATATCCTATCCTACCCTGTATCAAGAGATTTATTTTGAGGAATTAGCTCACACAAGTGTGGGGGCTGGCAAGCCCAAAAGTTACAGGGTGTTCTGGAAGGCTAGAAACTCAAGCACGTGTTGACGTGGAATAATTTCTTTTGCCTTTCCCTTTCCACCTCCCTCTCCTTCTCTCTCCCTTCTTCTGTTTTCGCTCTTAAAGTTTTAAACTAATTGAGTGAGGTCTATCCATGTTACCGAGTGTTATCTGCTTTACTTAAAACTCAACTGATTGTAGATGTTAACCACAATGTAGCCCAGCTTTGGGTTTGATTAAGTTACTAGATATGATAGCCTCACCAAATGGACGTAAAATTAACCATCACAGCAAGAATGTATACAAGGTTCAGGTTGAGTAATAAGGCAAAGGACACAGCTAATCCAAAGTAGCTCCCAGTTTGTACCTTATCACTTGCTGAGAAAGGCAGAGGAGAGAAGAATGTGAGAGCAAGACACTAGCTGAGAAGACAACGGTCTAGTGCGAGTGAACACAGGGCACAGGCGTACACCAGGAAGATCGCTGGACCAGCAGCAAGAACACCTGGTTCCAGTTACTAGTTCCTTTAATTTGGTCATAAGTAACACCACTTCTCTAAGCCAAATGAAAATGATTTTACCTGTTTCATCTGCATCAAAAAATAGTTTTTCAAGTCAAATGACATGATGTGCATGAAAGATGTATACATGCATATTTATATATGCATCTGTTACTGGTACCACTGCCAAGACTCTATGAGCAGAAGTCTAGGTCACTCCAACACACGTGCAGTTGAGTGAACATGTGAACTTAACAGATACATCAAATTCAACGTTGAAAGGAGATTGTCACCAAATGTCACCGCCCACTTTATGCTGCCCACCTTTTCCCCTCAGTCTTACCCAACAGAGCTGCACACTTAGAGGCCACTGTTGTTATAACAAAGCATCAATATCCAGTTTAAATTCAAACTATGACCTGAGTGACTATGTATTGCTTTCAGCAGGTTATGGTGATCAATATGGAATTAAAATCTACAAGTTCAAATGAAACAGAGTTATTCTCTGAGTGAAGATTTAGCAACAAAGACTGCTGAGTACTTAATCAAAAGGTGATTCATAGTTTTAATCCTATGTTATTATTCCTTCTTCTCACTTTAGGAATGTTTTAGTAATCAAAATGTCTACATGGAAGACAAATAATTTGAAATCTTGAGTTATTGGAGGTTCACAAATTATATAAACAAGCTACATTTAAGCATAATTAATAGCATATATTGTATTGTGATTAATGGGTTGAGGGAACAGCAGAAGAAAAATATTTCCCTCTTTTCCAATAAAAAGAGAAACATCTATGTATATATACTATTGACTTTAACATATTTGAGGATGAGAAAAAAAGCATTATCATTAAAATGAAAATGGGGGGAAAAAATCCAAGTTCAAAAAATGGATACCAGCAATGAGGATTCAAATATTTACAAACCTGACATAATAAAACTATAGTCCAAGATAAATTTTATGAAAATGCACATGTTAGCAAGTGAGTAATTGTGCTTTCACCAGCAAAGCACTATTTATTCTTAATAAGTAGTTTCTTTAAATAACTACATTACTAGTACATTTAAATATTTATTTACAATGATCATTTGTTCATTATAAAAGCTGAAAGGTACCCTAGGTGAGATGCTAAAAGAGACAAAAGTCCATGCCTATTAAAGTTTCATAACAGAGTAAGGATCAAGCATTTCTGAAACTGAAATGTAAATCAAAGAGCAAAATATTGCTTAAGAACAATTCAAATTATACTCAGAAATGTCAGAAACATCCTAACTGGGTAAAGCGAACTTTGTGTGCCTATGTTGATCCAATGGAAACCTCCCTTAACTTGTGATCTCCCTCTCCCCCAAAAAACAAATAAACAAACAAGCAAGCAAGCAAACAAAAAAACAGCCTCCTGAGAAAGGTTTGTGGTCAGGTGGCTTAATTTGGAAAATTCCTCTAGGAAACAACTGGGGATGGGGGCTGGCAAAAGCAAAACCAGAAAGGAGGAGAGAAAGCATCGTTGAGCTGACTTCCACAGTGGAAACCGGAGCTCAGCGCTTTGGGGGATCCTGTGAAAACCATGTAGAATTCACCCCAGAACTGTCCACCTGAGCCCAGTGTAGAGGAGAGTATTTCTTCATGACTCTTACCCCACATTGGTCAAAGGTCTCTTGAGGATGTGACTTTCCTACCCTCCAGATGTGCACGTGTCCAGCCTTTTACTCAGAAGCTGAAGCAGCAGCAGCCCAGGGCAGAAAGCAAGAGAAACAGAATGCAGCTGAGGCCAGACACTCAGGCTCCCAGGTCGCAGCTGGATCCACAGCAATGGCACACAGGTGCCCTGCAGAGGATGTGAGACAGGGCACATCCGTAGGGTGTTTGCCTTCTTCAGTTTCATTGGCACAGTTTAAAGTCGACCTGGATGGCAACAAGTTTTCAGAAAAGGCTAGTATTTTTCAGAGAGACCTGCTCCAAAGTTTTCACCAGAGTTAGGTAAACAGATTCATGGCACTGCAGATCAGATGTTATCTTGGAAGTCCTGGGGCCAAGGCAGACGATTTTCTATACTAAGAAAGAGAAACTCATAGATATTTTAATAAAACAGGACCCAGAGCGGCAGGAGACACAAGTCTTTTCTTTCCTTATTCAGAGTTGTCTGTTCTTTATTGCATATTTGAGAGTCACTCATTTATTCACCAACAAATATTAGATGTCTTTTGAGTACTTATAGGCACTATGCTAAATGCTGGGCACAATGCTTAGAAACTAGACATGGTCCCTGCAATGAAAGTTAGACAGAGATAGATAGATAGTAAATGAGTGAGTGAGTGAGAGAGAGAGAGAAGGCAGGCAAACTTACAGTTGCAAACCATGTTAAGTGCTTTGAAGAAAAATATCTATAGTGCTAATTTGTGACCCCCATAACATAATAATCATTGAACAACTCTCACTCATTGGATTCCACACATCACATTCCTGTTTCTGTTTATCCTTCTCAAGTCAGAATGGTGTCATTAGTTTTGTTTTTTTTAACTTTTTTTAGTATCCAAGACTACTAACAGAGCCAATAAAGAAATGTTACTTCAATCTTGCCTCAGGATACATAGAGAACATTTTATCATATTTTATTTTTATTTTCCTCCAACTTGAATCATTCTCTACCCTCAGCTTTTATAACATTACACTCTTCTTTTCCTCCCACCTTCCCGACGATTGGTTTGGTTTCTCGTCATGTAAATGTTGCAGTTTCCCGGGTAGGTTGTGTCCCTCTGTTTTCTCCCTCTTCCTCTACTTAGGCAACCTTCTCCACTGGCCACGGCTTTGCACAGCAAGCACACATATCTATGATCGAGACCTCTCCACTGAGCCCAGCCCTGTAGCCCTCTGCTCTCTGGGTGTTTCCACTTGGATATTTCAGAGGCAATAGCTCAAAACCAAACATGTGGTTTTCCTTCCATCCTGGCCCTCCTTCTGACCACCTCTCCCTTTTCCCATTGAAGGGCATCACAGAACATCAATGGCACCACCAGTAACCCCGGGAGAATTTTTGTAAACCACTCACTCTCAAATGCCTCCATGTCCATTCCATAGTATATGAATATTTAGTGCCTCCTGTCTGCACTCATCTTTCCTCCCACCATCATCCCAATTCAAACTCTCATCCCTCTTTCTGGATTATTGCAGGAACCTCCCATCAAAGGTACCCACTTACAATCAATGTGGTTTTCCATTCCGGAATGTTTCTTTCAAGATGCAAATCCTGGCCACATAGTGCCCGTGTGTGCCCTTTTCCCACCTCTCCTGATTAACAATGTCAGTGACTCCCCATCACCTTTAATGTAAAGGCTAAAATACACAGTCTGATCTCCACCAGCTTTTTGTATCTCACCTTCCCTCATTCCCACCACTGGATCTTTGCTCAGTGGAATGTTCCTCCCTCCCCTCCTACAGCTTCCTTCCTGCAAGAACTCCTGCTGCTTTTTGGATCTCAGTTCAGTCCTGTCCTCAGGCAGGAAGCAGTTCCTGACCTTCCTGATGAGGCAATACCCTCGTATCAACTTCTTTAAAGCGCTTGGACCACCGTAGTTTCCTACGTTCATCTTGATCACCGTAATCGTTTGAAGAATGCTGTCTCCCTCTAGCATGTAGGCTTCACAGGCAGGGGTCTTCCTCACTGCCATGTGCACACACACACATGCACAAACAGGCACACGCACAACCCCCCACCACAGGCACTTTTCTTACCTTCAGAGCTTCAGATTTTAGAACAGTGTCAGGCCCAGACAAGGGTCTCAAATACTTAGATGAATTAATGAATGTTATCCAGACTGAGTTCAAATGTGAATTTCATGTCAGTTTGTTTTCCTCAAGATTACCAGAACCTACATAAACCAGACTTTGTTCAAAGCACATGTAGATAGTGCAGATGAATGGAAGACGGTGGTATGTACATTTAAGTCAGCAAAAAAAAAATAAATAGATATTTCCTGGCATAAATCAAAAATCAATTATTTTTTCCTTTATTTACGCTTTGTTTTTGTTTGTTTTTGTTTTTGTTTTTTAGATTCCACATATGAGCGATCTTATATGGTATTTTTCTTTCTCTTTCAGAAATAGACTCACAGACAGAGAATACAGACTTGTGGTTACCAGGGGGGTGGAGGGTGGGAAGGGATAGACTGGGATTTCAAAATTGTAGAATAGACTACACTGTATAGCACAGGGAAAAATACACAAAATGTTATGATAACTCACAGAGAAAAAAATGTGACAATGAGTGTGTATATGTCCATGAATAACTGAAAAATTGTGCTGAACACTGGAATTTGACACAACATTGTAAAATGATTATAAATCAATAAAAAATGTTAAAAAAATCAATTTTTTTCTAATCCCAGTCTATTTTTTAAAATTCCATCATAAATGGAGATATTTCTAGCCTCATATATTGAGGCTAAGAATATACTCAACTTTATTTAATGAGATTTGGTTACATTCCAGCCAAAACAAATGTTCTCTACTTTAACCACAGAGAAGACGTTACTGTGTGGATCTTAAAAATCTGTCACAATTATCAATACGGATACCTGGATTTCATATCCTTGGGAAAACACCAAATCTCCCTAACAGCTTCTGGTTTCAACCTTCTCCACCCCACCTCTTAATAGCAAGAAAGGTAGCCACATGTTCAGAAAATTGAGCGACATGATTTAAAATAAATTCCATTTAAATGTACAGGAGAATGATCACAAGATGCCTGATGCCATGATTATTGAAGACTGAAGTTCTGGCTGGTGCACACTTAGGAACTGCAGTAGGGAGTGTGATGGAAGAGAGGTGAGGAGGAAAAAAGGGAAATCCTTAAAAATAAAAAAAGGGTAATGAACAACCTAGAAGAGATTTTACTCCATTAGAGAGCATCTTGATGATAACATGTGACAAGGCTCCACCCCAGGGATCAAGGCTGATCTGAGGAAGGGGAAGAATACTTGTACCCCCACGGCACTGAGCATCTTCTGTTTTCCACAGAGCCAGCCCACAGGTGACACTCCTTTCAGTCTATGATAAGGCTTGCTGTTGTGCTCCTGAAATGGTAATACTTTAACATGCCAAATCAAAAGAAAGAAGTCCAGGAAGGAGGAAAATGTGCCTTTTAAAAAAAAAAAATCCACATACACCTAGAACACATTCCTCAACAAACAAGCATAGCTTTCTTCCTAGCTTTCCTTCTTCAAAATTTCAAAGGCAGGACAAATGCCTGTGACAATAGGGAACAGTTAGAAAACTACGATATAAATATGTATTTTGTGGTCTTTGCTAAAACCTGCGTTTGAAGTTAGACTTCATGGTAACTGCTTTAGAAATATCAATGCCACAACAAACTCAAACTTTTCATGATTTGATCTATTGCCCAAGACTGATGTGGCAGTCATGTAACTGTTTTCATTTCTTTTAATAAACTATTGCTGATTGCCTCTACAATTTAAAGAATTCCAAATATGAATGGATACTTAGTATATTTTTCCCTTTTGAGTAATCAGTGCAAAAAAGATATGCAGGAATTTAAAACAAACAAACGATCTTTTCCCAACATTGAGAAGAAGCCTCTGGGATTATCCTTAACATATAAACATCAGTAGAAACACTTAGGAAAGTTACTTCTCTTTTTCTACTTAAGCTGAAGACGTGAGGTAATTATTTTAGAAATACCAAATCATGTTGATTGACTTCCTCTAACAATTAAATTTATTAGCAGATTGCACAGTATTCCACCCAATTTTTTTTCTACAACATGAGCTTTCAACTAAATCAAGGAACTATTTAAAAGAAAAGTGAAAATATGACTGGTTACTTAGTGAGTATTTAATACAGGTTGACCAGCTATAGTTTTATGTAATGTGTATTCAGTATGTATTTAATGTGTTTTCAAAGTTGCATTTTACATTACTTAACAAAGCTATATATGGATGGGTAAATTGATGTTTACCTTGAGATGAATGTCCAAGTTAGACCCAGAGTAAAGGAGAGTAAACCACATCATTGATGCCAGATGATCTGTTGGAAATACCTCTCCTCTTTTGTTGCTATCTATGCCATTTTGAGCCTAATTACACAGATTTTGCACAAATTAACAGTCACATGCACACACACATAGTCCTTAGGAAGCTTACAGTCTACCTCTAAGGAATTAATGACTAGAATAGAAATATTTTCCTGTTGATCTACATGTCCTGTATGTTGGAAGCAGATATTAATTCTGGTTTTCCATTTCCCGAGTTGAAGTCCTTTTCTTGTAGGGGTGAAAACATGCAGTTCAGTGGCTTCCACTCACACACACACACACACTGCCCCCACACACATACACTTCCGTCACATACAAGAGAGATACTCTCTGGAGCCTGAAATTCTCCCTACAGCAACACACATTTAGGTCAGTGAGTACTACAGGCAGGTACAAGGGTCTGGGGAATAGGAATTTTTAGCAAATAATTGTTATTGAAACATAAAATTTAGAGAGCACCTCACAGAAGAGTCAAAGGTGAATTCACCTTAAATCTTTGCTTTGAGCCAAGAATAACCTAAAACCTAAAATATTCTTTCAAAAGAAACTTACTTTACAATACTCAGATCAAAACAAGTTTCCATGAGTCCTCTGTTTCTCATTTCAACCCAGTGTACCTTATGTAATTATGCTCAAAAACAAAAAAACAAAAACTTTTAACTATTTTAGGCCAATCAATTTGCCAGAAATTCTCCATTAATCTAGACAACTACTTTCTCTCAATAGATATGTCCAAGTCATGCTCAGATCAAATGTTAAAAAAAAGTCTACATTTCTGGATCTCACTTAATTTTGCATGAAAAATATAGTAAGTTTGCAAAACCAGGGAGGAAAGAAAAGTCTTACCAAATACTGATTGCAACCAGTAGCTTCCAGAGTTAGTAATGGATAAAAGTAAACCATGGAAGGCCCTTCCTGAGGGAAGGGTGGGGCATACCACCAAAGGGAAATAATTTCTTAGGCATTTCATTTATCATTTTAGTTATTAATTTATTCAGCAATATTTATTGAGTACTTACTGTGTTTCAGGCCATGTACAAGTGCTGGGAATAGAGCGATGAGCAAAAAAAATGCCTTTGCCTTCACTGAGCTTAGATTTTTAGCAAGAGAGACAAGTATTAAATAAATATGGCCCAGATAGTTGTGGTGGGGTGATATTTTGAAATGTTAACTCATGTATTTTCTGTATCAGTTCATGGGGCTCTTGGACTTTCCTGATTTAATCAATTAACAGCTATGATTTTACCTCTAGGAAGGGATGCCACCACTTAAAGAAAAAAAATAATTCAACCAAACAAGTCTTAACTTGGTCCTCAGGCAGAAGCAGGAGAATAAACCTCAGGTCATAGAAAAAGTATTAATTAATGAGTTAGAACCAAGATACCATCCTCTAAGCTGAGAGATACAATTTCTTGGAGGATCTTAAAGTATACTTTGAAAACAAAGAAAGATTTCCAACTCCTTGCTTCCTCCTCCACCTGGTCAGGCTCCAAATGAGGGGAGAACAGAAATCCCAGACAAGGTTGGGAATCCAGTGTGGAGAGACACATGCTCCCTCCATGTGGGTCTGAGATGCTGGCAGACTGCAGGCTGCACGGTGAGTTGAAGCAAGTGGACCTGAGTCCGCGCAGAGAGCCTTTTCATCGCCTAACACAATAGATCCCACGTGCCAAAAATATGGCAAAGGGCCTCTCAGAGCCTCTAGTGCCCCCAACGGCCATAGTACTAGAAAGCTTTTGCTCAGGGATCCTAGAGGAACTCGGGGAAGGAGGAGGAAAGAGAAAGCCCAGACCTGACCGGGCTCCGCAGGCAGGACTCAAGCTGCTCTGTGAACTGGGCGGTGAAGCCCAGGACACCAGACAACTCAGAGGCTCTCCTCCTGGCTGTGACCCTGATCCTCAGGGTCCTAGTCTGAAGCCTTGGCTCTGTGTACGCCCACTGGCACGTGGACACAATCCAGCTAAAGATTAAGTTCCCACCCCTCACAGTTCCTTCTCACCACCCGCCTAGAGTCAGCAGTTGGCACTGGGATATGGGCCTTTTTCTTTCCTTGGGGAACCACCCATTCTAAACTCTCAAGGTTTATCTTCCAACTTTCCTCATGCCCTCAGCCCAAGAAAGTTTTATCTAATGAGCAAAAGGACAGCTTGGCTCTTTGCTTATTAGGTAGTTTTCCAAATATTTTGCCCATGCCCTCAGGTCTTCTGCTCTCCCCCAAAGAGCAGGCTTTTGAAACTCAAAAGCTAAGACTTTACTCATCTTTGCTTTGCATTTTCATGTGTTATCTCTTCCCTGACTTTTCTGGAAAGGGCCAAGGGGTACAAAGAAAAGGGAACGCATCAGTTAATATTACAAAACTTTACCTCCCCCCCATAATTATTTATGTACAGTGTAATAAGCCATGAATAAGATTGCAGAATTCATGGAGAGTATAAAATAGGGTGAAGCAAATTCAGTAGACGAATGAATTACAAGAAAATAAAAAAAGAACAGAAAAAGAAAGAAAACAGATTTGTGTTCAAATCTATGTGTGGGAGAGGTGTATATGTTTTGATTTGACACTGAGTAAAGAGAATTGCTAGTGTATACCATGATGCTACCTAAGATAGATCTTAGTGTTTGAAGAAAGACATGAAAAAAATCACAGAAGTACTCTGCTGTGGTATCAGATTTATTAATCAAAATAATTCTAGTAAGCAAATAAACTTTTAAGCACTGATATGTAGGATGTATTTCAGTTTTTCAAATCACTATAAAAAAACCCAACATTTTAACTGCATGTAGCAAAATGGCTGAATCCCAGAACAGACACTGTCACTTCTAAAATCTTCTAAAAACTCCCAGAGAAAAATACCCTCGCTGTCCCAACTCTAACCTTCTCCCAGAGACTGCTCTCTGAAGCTCACGTAGTGTTTTGGTCACAGGGTGTAGATGAAGAGGTAATGTGAACAGAGCCAATAATGTTTCACTCATTTTCATTTAACCAAATTTGCTAGTTTTTAAGGTGGTAACAGAAACAGAAGGTCCAACAAGAAAACAGCAGAGTCCTGCTAATTGTCCCTTGGTAAACTAACTAACTCATTGAAAATTTGTGTCAATAGATGAAATTTTAAAAGGCAAAATCTTGACTATTCTTAGCTGACAAATTCTTTGGAAGCTTCTTAAAGGAATAAGCTGGCAATGCTCTCACATTTCAACTTTAAAATGAAAGGAATCTCTGAACTTTCCTTCTTTAGCAACAAACTCCCTTAACCCCTTGCCCCACTCCCATAAAGAAAAAAAAAAAAAAAAGGATTGGTTAAGATCCTTAGTGTGCATACCCCCAACCCCCCATCCCCAGCCTGTCTTTGCCTAGATCCAAGTATAACCCGGAATCTGGGTTTATCCTTCATATCTCATTAGTTAAGTTTAATACTTTTGTTTTCCTCTTTAGTTTAGATTGCATTTTCACATGGTAGAAATGGATAGCTGTGGCTTGGAAATGGGAAACTGGACCAACTATGAACTAGAACAAAGTTGAAGACAATTCTAACTATTTCAAGAGTATTTTCGGTAATTCCATGCGCTTTCCTGACAATTGGTCATTCTACCCTCACTGAATCCTGTGGTGTAATGTTACACACTCAAAGTCTATGGTGCAACACAGCACAACTTTGGGGCTGGTAGCAGTAGCTTTTAGTTTTCTTTTTCTTTTCTATTTTTAATTGAATATTTTTTCCAAGTAAGTCTAAGTATTTAATAGAATCATAGCTCTGGAGTTGTGAGTTCATTAAGGATATTCGGCGTACTGGTTCTGCAAAGCTTAGCAACATGTGGCTATTGGATCACATGTCCACGTTCCTGCCATGTAAGAAGAAAACATCTCGGAATATAACTATTAGTTGGCTTTGTGGTGTTGGGTTAGTGTGCCAGTCTGAGGTTAGAGCAGAGATGGGATCCCAGGCCCTGGGCTTTGTATTATATAGTATTGTATTTTTGATGTTGTACTTAACGGTCAATTACTGTTTCCATTATAAACTCTGTTTTTCAAGGGTTTATAGCTCACCAATTTTCATTTTGGTATGCAAGCTGCATGAATATACAGGTTTTAAAAATAGCTTAAATTGGGCAGTGCCATTTTTAGATATAAAACAGTAAAGTACACTTTTCATTGGTTTCAGTTTGTTTTGGAAGTTTCCAATCTAAAAGTTTATTCTATCTTAAAATGCAAAAATGCGTGGTTTTTTTTCATGCATTTTTGTAACAACTTTGATGGTAAAAGAAAGCTAGGAGATATTAAATGAAACTTCAAGGAGGAGAACATTTAGGAAATTATTTATTGTAAAGATTTGTGGGTAAATGTCACTTAAGTCAATGCTATTAAACATCAATAAACTAATCAGCCAATACTCCCTGAGCATGGACACTATTTCATGCCACTGTTGTGGCAGGTACTGTGAGGAATGAAACAGCCCCCTGCCCTCAATGTGCTTGAAATTCTAGTTAGAAAGAAATACAAAGACAGCAATATTAAGTGTAACAGCAACATACATGGAAGCAAGTGATAAATCACGTGGCCAAGAATTTAAGAGGCAAAAGCAAAGCCATTTACAGAGCTGCGTGACTTATCAGTACCCTGAAAAAAGAACAAGAAATTCCAATGTATGGTAATTGCTCAGATACGGAAATTTACCCATTTAGAGTCATGCAAGCTCAACGACTCTTTCCCTGACCATCAGAATAAAAAATCCTGGCTAAATTGTTTTCTCTGCCATAGTGAAGGTTTCCAAATCTTAAAAGCAAATTTTCCTCTTGCATTAGTTTAATGTTAAGCTAAACTTCTTGAAATGGTCATCTGCACAAGCTGTTTTCACTCTGTCACCCGATTCTCACTCCCCAGTCTACAGCAGCCTGGTTTCCAGCAGGGCTGCACAGCTCCCACTGCTCTTGCCGAAGCAACCGATGACCTCCTTGTTGCTGCTGCCGTTCAGAAGCCTTTGCTCTTCTCTTTCCCCTCAATTTATCTCTGTTTAGGAGATGGCCATAGTTTTCTAGCTTTTGTCTCATAATGATCTTTGTCATTTTTTCGTTCTACCCAGCTCCCACTCCGCTCTCCTTGCTATGGGCTCTTTCCCTTTTGGGGAGCACTCCTTTGGTGTGGAGTTCTGGCGGGAGGTAACGGTTGCTTCCCATTAAGGAAGCTGAAAGGACAGAACCTTCTCTTTTCCCCAGCACAGGAAGTAGTGCTGTAAGCAAGACTCAGCCAATCAGACACTTTCTCCCGGGACGTTAACGCTTGATCACGTCAGGGTGTAGGGATGCTTGGACATGACATTCGGGTACTGGCAGGGACAGAAGCCCCCACGACTCTTGCTGCATCACACTTGTTATAGTTCCCGCTCTGCAGTTCTCCAGAGCTCACTTTGTCCATGCCCATTTCCCACATCTAGTTCTCCACATTCTCCCCATTTCCGTTACCTCCAGATATTCTCCAGTAAATTTAAATTTTTCTTAAAGTAGAAAGTTAGCCTCTGTTGCTTATAAGCCAAATGCTAAGTGATATAATTTCCAATTCTTTGGCTCATCTTCTGTATAGCTTTTGCAAGTTCATTTTCCACTGTCTATTCCTTCTGTGTTGCAATTCTTCCAGATACTTTTCAATGTCCTTTCTTATTTCACTCTACATTACCTCCATGGGTTATTTTAATGACCTCCTTGACTTCAACCATTACCCATGTTAATGACTTCTAAATCTGTCTAGTCATTCCAAAGTTCTCCTCCGACATACATATTTCTTTTTTCATGCCATTTTTTTTCATTTATGTTGTAAGTATTTAGTGAACTTCTACTATGAGGCAGATAGATGATAGGCAATGGAGAAACAAAGTGATATAGTTTTCCATTTAATAGTGATTAGTCTAGTGGATTCCATAATCTCGTGAACTCTGTAATTCCATAAAACTTTGACTTAATGGATGTCACAGTCTTGTGGAGTACACAGATACCATGTATTATTCAACATCTCCATTTGGATTATCTCAAAAACAGTGAATTGATCATCTTTCCTGGACATCTGGACTCAAGTCTTTCTCCTACTGGGCTCTCTATTTCAATGAAAATATTTCACTGCTTATGCCAGGAACCTGAGCATTACACTGACTTTTCCTCTTCACTCCATCCCCACTCTGCATCAATCATTAAAGCCTGTTCATTCAACTTTCTCAATATCTCTAGAATTTGTCCACTGTCTGTCATCACTTTTGCTGCTGCTTATCTATATACGCCTCCATTCTTTTCTGTAGAATCAACACAACACCAGTCTTCTTGGCTTTTGTGTCCAATTTGCTGTCAGAGGGAACTTAACAAAATTCAAGCCTATTTGTGGCTATATTTTAGTTAAAACCCTTTGAAGACTCCATAATAATCTCAAAATTAAATGTTACCTCTTTTCAAATCCCTCGCCTCTGCTTGTTACATTTCTAACCCCTCACTCGTTGTCCTACAAACTTCTTACTCTAGCTGCTGAAATTCCCTCACGTCTACAAATGGATTGATGGTGCTCTCTCTCAACTCTCCTTCTAATCGGCATAACTTCCCAGTTCTGTATGAATTCCAACCTGGCCAGTTCCACTCATTGTTTAGGTAATTCCTCTTTCCCTCTGAAGCCCCACTCTCCCTAAAAGACTAGATGTCCCTTTCATGAGTTCTTAAAACATCTTGTGTTGTCCCACATCCAAACATGCATTACTCTGCATCATTAATTGCCATGTTTTACGGGTAGATTTCACTAGACTGCGGGGCATTACAAGGTAGAAATCATATCTCTTTCTACGTTGCTTTATCCGTATACACAGAAGATGATTGGCAAGCATCAACTAAACAAATGAATCTTAACACTTGCATATCAAAAACCCAATATCAAACTGTAAAAATACTTTTGCTCTTTTTCCAGGCTTTAAATACTTTGGATATATTTTCAGATAGTTGTATCTATCTGGAAAATATAGTACTTATGTTTATAAGCCATGCTCTATCATCTATTACCAGATAATGAAAAACATGTTCTAGATGTGTCCTCCAGTCATACCTCAGCCATACTACACAACACACTATCCATACCCTATTTGCTTTGAAATTAATATATTTCTGAAAATATTTTAGAATCTATTAGGATTAGCTACTTAAGGACTACAGAAATCCAGAGTCCCCGGTACAGAATTCTGTTCCTTATAAGGATCCTAAGAACCTATTTTTTCCCATTCCCATTTTCTTAACCTTTTTTTTTTTCTTAACATTCTTCAAAGATGAAGAAATATGGTCTTGGGAAGAGATCTAGGGTGAGAGAATGTTCTCCTTGGTCACTCAGGTATACATAAAATATCAATATCATTAAGATCTGAAGAGATCTCCCCTCTAAGGCGTAAATCTAGAAGATTTACTCTGAGCTGGAGAAGAATAATTGGAAGAGAAATTGTATTGAGTACCTAGCATGTGCCAGGTGTTCCACGACTCACATGGGTATGCAGACAGACATATGGCTTCAACATTTATAGACCAGCATTGTGATACATGAGGATACATGAAGGTTCCTAAGACCCTTTCAAGGATTCTGCAGAATCAAAACTATTTGCATAATGATTTTTTTGCCTTTTTCACTCTCTCTCATGAGTATATAGTAGATTTTTCCAAAGGCTATATAATATTTGATATGACAACCAATTGAATGAAGAAGCGAATAGGAGAAACCAGACATTAAAGAGATTTGCTGAAACATAAAACAGGGCCACTCTTCTCACCAAACACTTTCTGTTTTGGAAAATATAGTTACTTTTTATGAAAAACATGTTTATGTTTATGTGGTAGATTTATTATTGTTTTTAAAAATAAATGAATACATACAGATTTTTAAATGTCAGATTACATTTCTATTTGGGTAAACATTGATATACATATATAACTCCCTATTATTGAGTGTCCTCAATAATTTCTTAGTGTAACAGGGTCATTGAGACCAAAGAGCTTGAGAACTGCTGACACAAACAGTGGAACTGTCATAAGAGGAGGCGTCTAGCCGTCACTGATACCACACTGAACACCACTGGAGCTGAAACAAGTTCAGGTGTGGGTGATGACCAGCCTTGCCATAGTGCCTCATCCTGCCCCCTGTCAGCCAGTCTTCCAGGACTGCAGTGCCAGGATCAAGAGAGACTCATAACCAGTACATCCATGTAAACGTCAGCTGTAGGCTTTCAGTAGGTGAGGACACTCTTTGCAGGACACTACATTGCCTCTTTTCTCAGATCATCGATTCAAAGAGCGTTGTTATTTGATTCTTATGGAAGTCCACTTTATTGCACATGCCTCTATAACACATTCAGTTTTGGTTAAAGTGTGTATAAATTCAGGGGAATCTTTTTGAGTGCTTATCTTTCTCCATTGTGTTTGTAGGTACACTGTTTCGGCTAACTCTCAGCACTTGTTTGGGCGTCACAGCAAGAAGGAATGCAATCAACATCTGTCAACTAATCAATCTGATCAATTGTTTGCCTGATTGATCAATTCTTGCCTAAAATCCAGCAGAAAGAATCACTTCATTCTTGGTGGACTAGTCTATCCACCATATAGCAAATTACTTCTATGAATAGAAGTATTCAACTATTCTCTTATTCAATGTAACTCTCTCATATTCTGAAAGAGTGAGTACAAGGTCAACACAAGTGTCCTCAGTGCCTCGGGAGAGGATTTTAGGGTTTCTCTTTTTAATAGATTTTGCTAAGAGTAGCAAAGGCACCATAAAAAGAACAGTTAATGAAAATTGTTTTCTTCATCGCCAAACAATATAAATACTTCAACATGAATGTTCTTTTTTAATTTTTAAAAATTATTCATAAATTCTGTCTTTGCTGGAGTTGGGGGTGGGGATATACAAGAATAATCTTACAAATGATTGCAATAGGACACAATAATATAGTAATATTTTAACCTAACTAATACAGGGAACAATTCATAATCCAAAAAAATATGATAAAATTAAGAATGCAGGTTAATCCTTAACTTGACCTACATTAAATAATTATCATGTAGAGATAAAATCATAGATAATTTCAAGGTCTCCAGGAGACTTCAGCTTAAGTAAATGAGATCTTAGATTTTACACTCTGACATCACTTACTTTTATCTTTCCCTCGGGTACAAACTCACATCAGGATCCCTTTCCTGTGCAATTAGAAAGGTAACAGCCTTACCTAACTGGCATTGTCCCTTTTCATTTTGGGGTCTGCAAGCATTTGCCACTTACACTCAGATCATGTTTTTGTGAGAGGCCACAGAGCGACTTTCTTTAAAGCTATCAAAGCCTTCCTCATTATCCTTTATGGGCTGTGCAGAAAACATCTCAACTATTAGACATTTAACTGGAGTGCAGTAGAATGGGTTTGCTGGCCCCCTCCAGTTCCTTGGGTAAAAGCTCTGTTCATAATCAGTTTCTGGGTTTTTAAATGACCCTCAAGAGGTTCCTTCCGGTCCACTTCAGTTCTCTTTTTAGTGTCCCATTGATTTTCCAGACTTTAGGAATGTATCTTTAACCGCCTGCTTTTCCAATGGCTCTCTCCACTGAATGCTGAAGGAATACTTTGTTACTTCATACATAGGGAAGGGAATATCTTGAGAACTAACACACCATTTATAACAGTACAGTTTATAATAGCGTTTCCTGCAGAAAGAAGGTGCCTCTCTCTGAAGAGAAGGATGATCTCTGCACCCCATTTAGTTTCCAAACACCCTTGTTTCTTGTCAATAAAAAGGAAGATAGAGTAGACTAGCAGTCACAATACATAAATGATATTATTTGTCCCCAGAGTACATACCAAATAGTAACTCACTCAAAAAGCTTGCATGAATTATGAATGGTAGGAAGGCTCTGAGAGGGAACTTGGGACAGACCCACTCCACATGGCTGTTAACAAATGTTTTAAATGCAGGGAAGTGACATGAACTATGTAACGAGATTACAAAGGGATATTATTTACTTTGATTCCCCTCCTGCTCTAAATCTTGTTTTAAATAATATAGGAACAACCTAGAAGCTGTGAATCTGAAAATATAATATTAATTACATTTTTATATCAAATAAGTTAATCAATATAAGAACTGAAAAACCTCATGCGAATGGTAGGATTTTCAAAAAGATGTCCCCTTGCCCCGAAATAATAACAAAAACAAAAAAAAACCCAGAAAGAACAATAGAAAACCTTAGGTCTTAAACTATATACACAGAAATGGAAGACAGAAAGATAAGAAAACTTGGGCATTTATGTAGCGTTTGGAAACGTAATGGTGAGCCCTAAAGGACTCTGCTTTGACCCGAAAGTCAGGGGCAAAGCCATTATTGTTTCTGTTGCTGAGAAAAAGGGTACTCATGTTGTAATGTAACATATCAATATATCATCCAGTTCTTTTTTAGACTCTGTAAAAAAAACTGTAGTTATTTTCCAAAGAAAAGTCATAGAATGATCAGATCACAAGCTCTATAAATAAAAATATACCAGAGACTTTCAGTCTTGTCTCAGAATACAGTATTCATGTGTCCTATTTTCTTATTTTTTTCCCTCTAGCATTTTCCTTGAGGTTCTTTTGAACTAAGTAATCAGGAGAAATTGGGAGGGGAAAGCGGGAAAGAACTATTTTCCTCTTGCAGGAAAAAAAAAATAGTTTATAGAAGAGTTTTTTACATGCTCACGCACACACACTCACATACCACACACCCCCAAAGGCAATAGTTGAGTTGAAACAGAATCATTATCAGGAAGTATGTACTAGGAAAAAGAGAAAAAAAATATAGAAGCAAGGACTCATCTGAATGATCCTAGTTAAGGGCCTTACCAAGGAAACAGCTTAAGTTATCTTTGAAAACTGGTGAGTCGCCCTGCTTGGCTGAGTATGAATTGAATGTTCCCAAGGTAACATCTCACAAATAGGGGTGCCCTTCCATTTCACACTGCTCTTTCTCAAAATAGCAACACCATTTAGCAATATTTCATATCAAGACAATTACACTGTAGAATTATTGTAGTCTTAGTGCTTTATTAAAATTAAAAAAAAGTTAAATCCCTGTTTTGTTGAACACAAGAAATGAATAGTAAATATTGATTTAGAATGAATGCAAACATTTCCCTAGGAGTGGATAATTACTGCCTTTCTATGCAAAACACTTATATTTGAAGAAGCACTTCACTTACTTTGCCATGCGGTATACATTCTTTAGTACATTTTAAATTATACGTTGTCCTGGACAGTGTCTGCTCTATAATTTCTCATGTCTCTACACCAGAGTCAGTATGTAATTTTAAACTACAAAGTTTCTGCCAACTAGGAGAATAGTCTTAACTCTTTCTCTTTGCTGGATTCACAAATTCTTACATGAAAAGATCTAGAAAGACACAGGACTGATGATCTCAGACCTGGAGCAGTTTGGTCTGTTTTTTTCAGGCTAACAGAAATGCCACTAGTAACTGGCCACAGATTTATAAAGCAGAGACTAAATGGAATAGAGAATTTATGTACCTAAGCTGGTTTACAGCCCATCTAAAAGACATGAATTAAATAACAATCAACATTAGAAATGTTCAATGACTCACTAGTGGTTTGCATACTTCTTATAAAAAGGTCTAATTAAATAAGGGACCATCATACTTCAGAATGTGTCTCTTGTCAAAACCTTAGGTTATCCTAGTCTTATCCGTCTGCCAAGATATTTGCAACATAGCACTATTTAAATTATGTAAAGGAATACATTTTAACCATTTCAATATCACCTATGTAGATGGCAATTTAATTTAGAAGTTGATACCAAGATACTTCTAATTGTACAGGATATACAAAGTTGATATACGTATAAAATACTAAATAGTACAAAGTTATAAAAGATGATGTATAGCATGGTATTCATCATTTTTACCTATAAATTTACAGTTCACTAAAGAAATAAAAATGCATGCGAGATCATCTCATATTAGAAAGACTAAAGTACCTACACCATTCTGTTTCTATGAAATTGGCTTCTTTTTATATTCCACACATAAGTGATAACATACAATATTTGTCTCTCTCTGTCTGGCTTATTTCATTTAGAATAATGCTCTCCGAATGGTGGTTGCCAGGGGCTGGGGTGGGGCAGGGAAAAGGGGGAGATGTAGGTCAAAGTGCACAACTTTCAGTTATAAGAAGAATAAGTTCTGAGAGTCTAATAAACAGTATGGTGGCTATAGTTAATAATATAGTATTGTATACGTAACAGTTGCCACGAGTAGATTTAAGCATTCTCATTATGTGCACACACAAAGAGTAACTGTGTGAGGGGACGGATGTGTTTGGATGGGTTAATTATCTCGATCTTGGTAATCATTCCACAGTGTGGACCAAATCATCACATCATACACTTAATATATATAGAATTGTATGTGCCAGTTAGTCCTCAATAAAGTTGGAGAAAATTACAAATAAATAAATAAATAAATATTTTTTAAAAGATTAAAGTATATGATATGAAGGAATGGAAGTGGAAAAAAAAGCTAAATTAGGAGTAAAAGTACTCAGTAGGAGATAAACGAGACTAGACCAAGGGATTGTGTATGGATGTGAAGCAGCAGTATGTCCCACTTCCACAGAGTCCTCACATTCATATCTCATGGGATTTAGTCTTATTTGCTCTCTCTGGTTTCCAAATGCATAAAACCTTCTACCTTTTAAATATATTAAAATTTGCAATATACGAAAAATGAATTCTAAGATGAACAAAAAAACTCAATGATTTTACCAACTATAAACATACTTGAAAAAGAATATGAAAGGGAGTGTGTATATATATGTGTAACTGAGTCACTATGCTGTACACCAGAAATTAACACAACATGGTAAATCCACTATACTTCAATTAAAACAAAACATGCTTGAAGAAGATTCATCAGTTTTAATCTTTTGCACGTCACGTAGTTTCTTGTGGCCTCCACTGTGCTCTCTTATGTTTATACCCTCTCCCATTATTGGCTTATTTTAGACCAACTTGTCTGGACACAAGAATTGCCTGGGGAGTTCATTAAAATGATTCTCAAGACCTTGTTCCAGAGAGTCTGACCCAATGAGTCTGGAACAAGGCCCAGGAAACTTTTTTTTTTTTTTTTTTTTAGTGCTCCAGATAATTTTATTAAGTTTGGCAAACTTGGTTCTAGACCTTGATCTAACCCATCCTCTCAACTCAGTTTTATTTCTAATCAGTGTGGGCAGTATTTTCACTAGCTGTATTTAAGGGAGAATGGGAGAAGTCCACTTTCCAGCCTGCTCAGTGAGATATACCCTCACTGTTTCAGTATAAAAGGAAAGCACAACTAGGACTGACTTGAAGTCAGACCAAAGGAAAACTAATTAATACCAGACCTGTTTCTTGATGGAGGTTTTGATAGAGGTGTGTTTTAAGGAACAGGAAGGTCTGAGTTACTCAAGTGCAGACTGAAAAGGAAGTGAGCACAATAAATGGACGCAGAGGGCTGAGAGGGCTGGACAGAGAGAAAACTGATAAATCACCTACGTCATAAACAAGGCTAAGCTCGGCTCCTTGGAAATGTACTAAACCCAATAGTTGTCTGACAATCGACTTAATCTGCAAAGGACCATGCAGATTGTGTTGATGTTAATTTTTTTTAAAAAATGCAAATGACAATACTTCAGCAGAACAAATTATGAATAGAGACAGCTCTGGTGAATTCACTAGCACATAGAAAAAAGTTTAAATGTCAGATTTGATCATAACCATGTGAGTCAAGTTTAACCTTGACTGTGTCTATACAAGTGGTATCAAGAGATGTTTTGGAGGAGAATGAAGTCAGTATCCCAGATGAGGCTGATACTAATGTAAATGGCATCACTGAACATCAGTAAATAGTCAAGTTTTAAAAATCATAAAGATAATAAATGGGTGTGTTAATATGTTTGACTTTGTCCTTTATGTCCCTCCTTATTCTACCACTCTAACCAGTGAATTTTGTCGAAATTTTTGCCTTCTTTAGTGTATCTGTTAGCAGTATAGTCAGCAGGGGAGGTGTGGGTAATGCATTAAGAATCTTACTGAAAGAAGAAACTCCCAGAACACAGTCTAGAATCCAGCCCTTGACTCCAGGCACTCACTGGTTTTAGGAACTCCCTTATTTTATCTAATCTCACCTACCACTGATTGCAACATACTTCCCAATTTCAGAAATATTAAAAAGTGAAAAAAATGTGTACCTTAGAATTGAAAATACATGAAACTCTTCAAAAACTAAAACACACAAACAAATTGCCTCCTGAGGTTTTAAAGGTGTTTATCAAAGAAACTCAAAGTCTGGCAAATAAAGGTCTGGGGGACCGGCCCATTCCCAAATTAGTCCCCAGGGCACTGATACCACGTGAGGATGCCATGAACTGCTAACACTTTGTCACAGCAGGAGAACCTTTGCTGTCTCGGGTGAGGCTACGGTAGACAATGGACAAGGGGCATCTCTCAGAGCAGATCTCAGAGCAGCCAGGCCGGGGACCATGGGATCCTCTCTACCAGCAGAAAGAAGAGATCCTGCTATTCTAGCCCAACAGAATATGGTAGATGCCAATGACTCTTGACCACTGGAAGTCGTTTCCCCTCCTCTTTTCTAAAGGTAGCCTTACTGAATTTATCCCCTTTATCCTCTTCCATTGTCCATGGAGGAAGTAATTGAAAATGCCATCCAGCATTCAGTGAGTGAACCATGAAATGTATCTTTATCAGACTCAAAGCCAATACACATCCTTCAAGGATTCTGAACTTGGACCTGGGATGCAGTAAAAGAATGAGATTTGAGTTTGTATCTCTTTTGGAAGGGGTAAACATGTTTGTAGTATACAGGAGGGTTGCAGTATTTTAGGCAAGGACGTTACAAAATTGTCCATATATAAAGAGCATATGGAGAGGAAAAAAAGGCCACAGTAGTAATTTATGAATATACACCTATTATTGCTATTTGGGGAAAAATCCAGCCTTCACTATGGGAAGTATCTCTGTGCCATTTCATTTTGATATATATCTTCTAGGATTGCTAGCTGTAAGATCTCCAGTGCTGGAGGGCATTTGCCATCATGTGGAAAGCGCTTGCCTAAAATGAATCCACCACAGAAGAGAGTAAATCCTGGAGAGGGGTGGGAGAGAGTAAAACGTGTGTGGGGGGACGGGGAAAGGGCAGAAAGAGGAGAGAAGAGGGAAAAAGAAGGTCAGAATTCCTAGAAACATTAGAAATTACAGAATAAAGTTCTTTTCTTACTGAAGCATAGTCAGTTTACAATGTTGTGTCAATTTCTGGTGTACAGCACAATGTTTCAGTCATATATATACATACATATATTACTTTTCATATTCTTTTTCATTATAGGTTACTACAAGATATTGAATATAGTTCCCTGTGTTATGCAGTATAAACTTCTTTATCTATTTTATATACAGTAGTTAGTATTAGCTTGAGATTTGCAGAAGAAAGTTCAGAGTCAGTTTTCTGTCACTTTCCATTGAAAGATGCCTCATTGATATAGAATGAATTGTCTTGATTCAAATGCCACAATAGTTTTGCAAAGATGGGGGTCAAATAAAAAAAAAACTGTTATGGACTCACTGTCATTAGATCAGTGAGTGTGGAAAGAGAAAGCAGATCTTGTATCTTACTTTTATAGAAAAGTTGAATCCGAACGTAACACAGTACACAACTGGGAAACAGCCTCCTCGTGAGGTCATATCAAATAGTCATAATAGCGAACACTTGTTGAATTCTTACGATGTGCCATTTTACATCATTAATGGCATCAATTATACACCATTAATGATATATTTATACTACATCCTTCCATCCTATCAACAACCAAACTAAGTAGTTTCACTGACTCCATTGTACAGACAAAAAACCTGAGGCTTAGAGAAGAGAAACTGTGCCCCAGGGCACACAGCCAGCTGGGGACAGAAGCCAGGCTCTTTGTCCTTACTCATCCATTCCCTTAACCGCCATACTCAATCTGGGACAAGTGTAGCACTTCCCAAATGCCAATGGGATTCCTGTATTTATCTTCATCTCCTGTCCAAGTCCAGAATGAGAGAAATAGCTTTCCCTCTGCCAACAATACCACTAACATCATTACATTGGCATTATTCAGCAAATTGCTCTGACTTAGTAAGCATGGGGAAAACTCCCTGCCTAATAAACCTTAGGGACGGTTTTCCAACAAGCACAAATTCAACCAGAAATAGACCCCAAAATTCAAAAGTAGTACAAGAGGTGAAATTTATTATTATGAATTCTACTTCAAGATTTATTTCAAGACCCGACCAGCTGTATTTCAGCGTTGGACAACAGAGCAGAAGCTAATTAGCCTGGCTGTTACTCAGCATTGATGCTCAGACTTACCCTACTTGAGTCCTTGCGGCGGGACACCATTTCAGAAAGCTGCGTGTTCAAAGGAATGTTGCTTCTGCAAACAGCATTCTTAATGTCAAAGGATAAAGCATCACGGTTGTGGGGAAAGTTGTTGTACATCTACCAGGAAAATATTCATCAGCTACACAGTTGGTCATTCCCTTTGCCTTGGGCTATTTGGACATATTTTAGTACGTATTAAAATACCCACAAGATCTCCAATCTTAATTACAAAGCTTGAGAAAAAAATGTCCAGTGAAAGTTCATTTCAGGTATAAAATAAGAACCTCTTTTTAACTCCTTTGCCTCAAGATTTACATAAACGTGAGGGCAAAGAAATCAAATGATAAAAACAAAAAAAAACCAACAAAAAAAACCAAACAGACACTAGAGATTAGAAATGAAAAGTAAACCAGCCGCGTGCTAGTTTCTTGCTGCAAGTTCCAGCGGATACCAAAATCAATGTGACTGAGAGAAGATGTAGTGTGGAGAGAAAATCTCCCAGGATAATCAAGGGATATATTTCCAAGTCTATTTTCCCCCACAGAACTGTTTTGTTTTCTCACATCAATGAGCTAGAATAAAATGTGGATCCCATGATCAAGCTGGCAGAAGTCATGCTCCCTACCTGGATGCTCGAAAATTGTAAATCACAACTTTACAAGGATTTAACTTTTCCCTTTCCAAAATAATCAAATGTTGTGGTGAGGGGGGCCACTAATCATGACAAAAAATATACTGCAAATTCTTTCTTTTGGTGCCAAGTCCAATAAGTTCCCTGAGTGAAATTAAATGCACGATCTTATTCCAAACCACAGCTTCCCTTGGGGATGTGCAAATCTCAAGTGGGGGCTGAAAGGCCAGTTGTATCAAAGCCCAGGGTTACACCCATTTTTTCAAGTTTTTTTTTTTTTTTTTTTCCTTTTTAAACTACTGCGTGTAGTATAAACGGCTCAGGCCCTCTGCCTTCCAGCCTTCAGAGTCAAATCAGCGTTTCATACTTTCCACATTCTGCCTCTGAAAAGTGGGCCAGTCCCTGACTTCTCTTAGTTTCTCACAGTTTTTGTTTATTTTAAGAGATTCTCTGCTGAACTCTAGGGAAGGGAGGGAAAAAAAAAAGGAGAGAGAGTGAGGAATCTGTTATGTTGTAAGCAATTACTGGCTCCATCTCTTAGATCTGCAGTATCACAGGAATTAGAGATGGAAAAGACCCATTAGGTCATCCTGTATGCCCTGTGCCAGCACAGCGCTGTTCCCTACTGTAGATTATCTCTTCAGAGAGTTTTTCGTATGTTTAAAGGGTAGCCAATGATAACATGGTTTCATTTTATTTCTTTTGCTGCTTTGTTCCGTCCAGTCTTCAACATGCCATTTCTACGGATGGGTCTAGGGTGACTTCTCAAAGGACATTTGACTGCCCACGAAGAATTAAAACAACATTTGTGCTCGCCAACAACTGTGTTCCATACGTTCAGCACAGAAGCATCCATAAAAACAGGTTCTAAAGAGCCAATAGTTAACCCAGGGATGGAAATGTTACATATAAAACAATTTTACATAGACATATTCTATATATCCATTCTATATATCCATACATTATTCCACAAATATAACTGTGTGAGTGTACATATATGTTCACAGAGAGTGTGTACAAATACTCATCATTACCGCAGAGTGTTTCTGTTTCCTAAAAGTTGTGCCAAATGCTACATAATTCACGAAAATGTGATCCAAAATATTTAAGGTTATGTTTCTCACAATTTTCTTCTTATCTCTCTTAAGTCACACATTTTAAATGTCAACTCACAGAGAGAAATATTTAATCTCAAAAATACTCCTCCACTGGGAAACTCTTTTAACTCTTCCTTAAGTAGTTTTGGTTTTTTCTTCTTTGTTCTTCTCCTAAGATAATCGAGTGTCTTGCTTTCCCTTTTACCTGCCAGCCTAGGTATCCCTACCTAATAGCCGACCAGTCTCACCCCTCAGGAGAAGAAATACAATGTGAGGGAAACCGAGCAGGAAGGATGAACACCCTGTGTGTTCTTAAACGGCTACCATCTCACCTACTGCTCTTGGAGGCTAATTGCAGGCAATCAAATTAGCATTACTATTTGAAAGCACATCATTTTGTGCTGGGATCAGAATCAACACTGATAGTATATGATCTAAGAAAAAAATACATATCCTCAGTTATATAGTATTTTCTAGGTGTAATGCAGGCTATATATTCATTTTTAATATGTTCTATCTCTTGGCCCATCTGTGATTTGTGTGGTAGAGAAAAATGACTTCTCACTGCTCTGCTAGGAGGCAGGATACTTGAGTAATCAAGAGTCTGGAGTATGTTAGCTATCTTGATTGTGGTGGTGGCTTCAATGGTGTATACAGCTATCAAAATTCATCAAAGTGTGCATCTGAAATACGTGTAAAGGTTAAAAAAATCCAAAAAAAAAAATCCAGAAAAAAAAGTGCCTGGAGTATGGACCCTTTACAATTTTTTTGTGATTGTGGGCACTACCAGTTACTCCTATGTGACTGGTGGCTTATATAATACTCTTCAAGAAAAAGAGTCCTATTTACCCTCAATACAAATGTATGTCATAGAGCGGTTCAATTTACTGTGTCGCTTAAAGAGTACAACAGAATTAGAGAACTTTAGAGGAAGAAAGTTTGGGCTCCAAAACCCATGGGGTTCTCCCCCACTCCTGCTGGGGAAGCCTCTGAGCTTATTCCTCCCTTGACAAGGGCCCTTCTCATGACTGGCTCCTAGGAATACTCCCTCCCTTCAAAGGTGTCCTCTCTGACCACTCTGGCTAATGGGGACCCCCCACTAAGCCTCTTACAGAACCCTGCTTGTTTAGCTCTAATCAGAATCAATTATTGCATTGTTCATTTACGGTTTAGCCCGCTCCGTAAAGAGCGGGTGTTAGGGTTAAGGGCATGGGCTCGAAAATCATCACCCCTGGCTTAAATTCCTGCTCTGCCACTTATCAGCTCCTTCTCTTTGGCAAGTTACTCGTACTCTCTCTCTTAGCTGTAAATGGTTGGAAAACAGCAGTTTCCACTCACGGGCTTGTTGTGAGGAGTGAGTGAATAAAACCATGTAAAGCCCTTGGTAACTAACATGTGTGCTCCCCATAAACACTAGGTGCTAGTGTTTTAGCATCATCTCCCTTTGTGTTTCAAAGCCTAGCCTAATGCTGGGACATGATTGGCACTCAATAAATGTGTACTAAAGAAATGAAAGAATGGATGTTCATGGAAACTTACAACAATGGGAGATATTGTGCTTTGAGGTCATATATATGACTGTCAGTCAACTGAATTGCTGAAAGAAATTTTAGGAAGATTTCAGAAGTCATTTTATAATTGTGTGGGGGAGGCAGCTAGCTAATCACTAAGATTTCTTCCAACTGGAAGATCCTAACACTGATCTGAGGTCGTGCTCTTATCTCCTCCCCTCTTTGGGCCCTGCTTTTCTCAAAGGTAAAGTAAAGGTTTCTGACTAGATAATCTCCAGGGTCCACCCTATTCTGACATGCTACAATTCTACATTTAAGCCAGCTAAATCTGTTACCCTTCTATTTTCCCTGCAGAAATTCCCATCAAAGAGTTTTCCATCTGACAACTGAAGTCACTTGGTTCAAATGGCACCTAGGACAGAGTTATTCTACCCCAGGGTCAGGGAGCCCTAACAACTGGTGACTGTGCTGCAGTCACCGCCACTTGGTGACAGGAACATAAACAGTCCATTTCCCATGCCTCCTCTTTCCACTACTACATTCTCTTTCACTTCCCACCTTCCACAGCAATACAGCCTCGCCTTATGCATCTCCGAAGCAGAGGAATTCCACCCACGCAGCACTGCAGAAGTTAGAGCCAGAAAACCCCTATTAGGTCATGCAAGCCACACCCCTTCCAGAGCAGGAACATCCTCTCCAGCTGACATTTCAGCTCTCCTTCTGGCTCCAAAATGTGGCCGTGCTTTAGTGATTCCTAGATATGGTTTGAATAACAGTTTATAAGCATTCTGGGATCCTTTGAAAATAAAGTCTCCGTATAAAGTTATATTGCTGTTTTGTTTATTATAAAGTGGTTTTGTTGTTGTCGTTTCTGTTAATCTTCCTGGGAATAGTCACAGGAAGATTTCTCAAAGAATAAATTGTACCAGCAAGTCTTTAACCTGATTTTGATCAAATCTGATAGTCAGCCATTAAGAACCTAGCTGAGTAAAGCCTTGACTGCCCTGCTGTAAATGTACAATTAAAAAAAAAAAGTTTTGAAAACAACTAAAATATTATTTAAAGTATTATGTGTTAATTACTGCTAATATATTTGCTCACGTTTTCCTAAGTTAAAGTATATATTTATTTATTGCCAATATAAATTCTGCTTATTTTTAAATCATTTAACAATGCTTTATTGCCTTTGGGTATGAAGTCTTATTACTGTTAATTTGTTAAATGTTCAACATTTTAAAAAATCTGTTTGCTTATTTCATTGCTGAACATACAAATCCAACTTAACATTATTCCAGGTGACAAGAAAGCCAACTGATTAGCACAAATATCAAATACCACGGGGGACTCAAACCAAATCCTTGGCTACCATCCAGCCACTCCTCTGGCTCAAAGACAATTTCATTATTTCTCTGTTAGGATCAGAACGTAAGAGTGGGGAACAAAGTCCTAGACGACACAGTAAGTAGCACTTTGCATACTACTTAAGGCTTTCATCTGTTATAGAACTTAAGGCAAATAACCTAGGATAATATTTCTTTTTACCATACACACAAACAAATCCAGCATCATTGCACCCATTTTACAAAGGTGAAAGCTTGATTGTAGAGAAACAGCACCACTGGTCATTGTTACCCAATGTGATAGCCAGAGAAGAGCCAAAATCTGTCTCTTACGTGCTAACACATCTTCATATCCAAAAGACCACATTTTCTTAATGAATCACCAGTAATAGGAGCTAGAAAGCACTCCACAAAATGCAAAATCCTATTGAAATGTATGGTAGGCATAACGTTCTGAACTTGGATAATTTGTCTTTTCCATCTAAAACTATATTAAACAGAATTATTATTACAAGGAGAAGTACTAGACTCAATAGATTATTAAGGAATTGCTGTTATTTAAGATAATACAATAGGTGTCATATTTATCAATGTTTCCTAAACTAAGGATAATTTCCTGATTTTACAAAGGCTACTATTCAGGTTGGAAAGCTCTGGGTAACTGCTGTTCATTCTAACACACAAATAGTAATACAAAGGGACCCAATTCTGGGCCAGAGTTGAGAATAAGCCTCAACTTTCAAAACCTTTCAGTGAAACAAAGCCCAGAGAGGGGTAGAGACAGATCTACACCACTGAGAGATTTCAAATTTCAAGTTTTCAGCAAAACTAGAACAAGTTTTCCAAATATCAAACCAAAAGAAGGGAATAAGGAGTAAATAGCTATTGAGGAGATCACTGGGAACACAATTTTTGGATCAGGTTAGGAGAACATAGGCTGGGTATAAACTAGCAGAAATTAGTTTAAGGTTATATTGAACACGGGGCTAAGTGAACAAAAGGAATACAATAGTTCAGTAGTTTTACAACCTAAAAGGTAAGTAAATGAATCAGTGTGGAAGGGCGTCAAAATTTCCCTAAAAGAAAGCTTTCTACATAGAAATGCAGTAATTGAAGGCAATATAAAAACACCAGCATTTATGCCATATTCACCAAGATATCTATTTGTCTATTTAACACATCTACCCATTTAAACATAGACACCACCTCATGGTGGAAAACACCCTGAATCTAGAATTTTTGCACTTTAGGGACTAATAGGAACAGCCAACAAGTCTCACTTCAAGTTCATCTGGAGTGATGATGACCATAGGAAGGCGGCTCAGATCAATGCGCTGAGAATTAATTTCGGAGGCCTCACACTAGCTCAGCAGGAAGAGTCTGTATTCAATTATTGCTGCCTGTCATGGCCGTGTGAGGGCAAAATCCAAGCCCACCTGCCACTTGCTTTTCTGATCCAGTCCAACTCTCTTCACTTACAGTTGAGGAATCTGAGGCATAAGGGCTTTACATTTATGAATAAAGAGCTGGAGTGATTGGCCTAAGGGTAGACTGATATTAGGTTGTTGCTCTTTGTAGAATGCAAGTATCCTGCTGTCAAGTTCCCTGCCCTTTCTTTGTGCCATTTCATTCCAAATACTGGTTGTTTGGAAATCAACAAGATATAACTAATACACAGTTATACTTCTATATTAATATAGTCTTAATGGATTCTACAAAAAAAACCCCATAATGCTTAAATGTCTTCTTAAATCTTTTCAAGCTCCTAATTTCTATCTTTCTGGAAAAAAAAAAGTTCTTACTAAAACTTAATTTCTCTAAGACATTTAATCCAATAAGTGTACTGTTTTTCCTAGGCTTCATACTTTAGCCTTCTTTCTCTCTGTATAGAGAAGTTATAAATCTAACTGACTTAATCCCATTCAGTGTGATGCTAAAACTAGTAATGAAGTGTAGAGGAACCATTAATATACCAACTTCCTCTAAAACGCACCCCAAGGTGCCCTTGAGTAATCTCAAATTACTAGCCATATTCCCTCAAAGCTTACAGCAAGCAACACGGAATATCCATTGGCCCAGCATTTACCTTCTATAACCACTACCAATATAGAATTACCTTTTAGAAATCCAAATGAAATGTTCCACATAAGCATTTAGTTCTTGCAATTGTAATAACTGAATATCTAATATCCCTACTAACATAAAATAATCCAACACTAACAGGTGGTGTTCTTCACTTCCATTTCCCCACATCACTTAGGTTTTTCTTCACCTTGTGCTGGGATATATTTAAAACCTATTTGAGAGTACTGGCAAAGACCAGAAAGCCGAAGTCTCTACGAGAGGCTCCTGGTGAGGACACAGGAAGCAGCCATGGAGACAGGTTGTCACGTGTGCCTCATGCACACTTGGAGTCTTCCACCATATTTCTCAGTGCTCTCTGTATTACGTGTGCCCTGGAAAACCAGTGGCAAGTCTCTATTATGTGAACCTTCCTCTGAAAATCCTTTGCTGCAGACAACCCTTTTTAAAAAAAAATAGCAAGGGATAGGGTAGTCACAGGGCATATTTTATGACTTTTACTGCTTCGCATCTCCAGCTGCCCATTGAAGAGAGATTTTGGCTCAGGTTTACCTATCATGGCAGCATGGGCCCATGGGGACCCATGGAAGGTAATGAGGGGCTCCATTAACCAGTTTCATTATTTCAGAAGGCCTAAGGGAATAACACACTCACCAATAATAAGGCTGCTAGAGCTAGAGTGTCAAATTACTTTGCTTTGGGGCAAAATCTTATCAATTTCATATGAAAACACTTATTACCTCATGCTGATCAGAGTCTCTGATTGGCAAATATGTATGTGTTTGATTAATAAAGTGTGAAATAAAAACAAATGAATTGTTTTGTTTGGACATTAAAATTTTTTCAAACACACAGTCCCAGATGTAGAAGATAATCGGAGAAGACTAATTTATCTTAAGGGCTTAGCGTCAATCTAATAACTTTAGTAATGGTGGTGATGACAATGCAATAGCTAAAACTTACGCGGCTTTTTACTAAGTGCCGGGCGCGGTTCTAAGCATTCTACGTACATTCATTTATTCAGTCATCCCAACAACCATATGAGGTGGATACAATTATTGGCCCAAAGCAGGGTTATAAAATAAGATGTGAGAAAAGGGAGACAGAGGGCCATCAAGTGACATGCCCTCAGTCATACAGATAGTAAGAGCTGAAGCAAGAATTTGAACCCAGGCAGTGTGGCCTTAGAACCCAGGCTCTCAATTCCTCCTTTCAGGAAATAACTTGTGCTAAGGTCTCATTTTTAATTGTAACAAAGACAATATAGCAGACTGGCTTTGTTAGCTGTAAAAATAGGGGTAGTGATAGCAGTTTTCTCAAGAGTTGTTGACAAGATTTAAGAAGTTCATTTTTGGAAGATTCGAGACCAATACTCAGCCAGAGATAAGTGCTGTTAGGTGTTTGCCAGTGTTAATGACAAGATTATTTAAACTACAAAGCTTTTTTTTTTTCTCCTCCTGAGCACTAATCAATATCCTGAGGCCAGCCTTCTTACCGGTGTTCAACATGGGTAACTTTAAAAATGACTTTGCTTTTTGTCTAACTACCAACATGCAAGGACATCCAAATGGCTGCCTAAAAACAAACCATTAACTCATATACTGGTGAAAGCTCAGCCCAACACTTCCTCTGCAATGGGAGGGGGAGGGGAGGGGGATGGGGCACTTCGTGCTTGAGTAGAGGTGCCTGTGACGGGGGACCTGAGCGCTGCCGCCAGGGACTTTGACGAGGTCTTCATTCTTTTCTACCTCTTCCCAAACACTCTGGTGAGGCTGGTAATTTACCACTGAATCTGTGTGCCTAGGAACAAACTTCTAAACTCTAACATTCACCACATGATACGTACGTTCCTTGGACTAGCGTATCGTCGCATACTACTGCTCAGTTTTAATAAAACTATCCTTTGAAGCTCTGTTGTGGAGGAGAGCAATTCCACAGCAGCTTTGAAGTCTCCTCCCTTAAATAAAGGAAGGGGAGAAAGCCATTGTTTATTTCACCACTATTTAAGAGTTAATGAGAGATTTGCACCTGTACAGCTGTTATGGACTGAAACTAGCTCACGGAGTGAATGTGTTTTCTGCTTGAGACAGTTGTAAATGCCTTGAGTAAAAACACTGAGGACTGCTAATGGATAGGTTTATTTTAAAGCATGCCATCTGCTATCAATCATAGAGAAGTATAGGAAGCAAGTTTGGCTGGGCTCCCTCCTTGTGAGACTGATAAAGACAGGGTTCCAGGACTCGGGAACATTGAGTCCTCAAGAGAATAAAACATCAAACCTACTCAGCAGCTCCACTAACAATAATAAAAATGCCTCTGCCTAAAGGTGACATTCTGAATTTACGATTATTTGTGTCTATAAAGTGTATTCTTTGGCTCCTGACTCATTCTGACTGTCTCACTCCGAGAACAATACATTAAGCCTGCCTGGAGTAAATGGAAATCCTATCCTTTTATTAAACCAGCAGCCAGCATACCTGAGTCCATCTAATGCCCTGTAGGATCGCAGGAAGATTTTCGGCTCTGTTCTGCTCCATTTTTAAGATTTTTCACAAGAAAATTACAAATGAAGGCTACGTTAATACACTAAAATACATAAATAATGTAGGCAAGTTTATCTTCCCTAGAAGACAAACTAAAATGAAAGTAAAAGACTGAATTGGAACTAATCCTACTATTCTTCTATCGTGTGCCCATGACAATGCTGTTGGAAAATTACATATTAGAAATATGTTCTGGTAAAATTTAGAATCGTTTGCTCAGAATTGTTACGTACTTTATGCCGTATGGACCAAGCATGTTTTCAAGAGGACAAACATTATTTCCTCGGAAATCTTCCAGCTGTGGAATCATAACCAATATTGCTTTCAAAAATGGATCCCAAAGTATTCCTTGAAAAATGTCGAGCCTGGCTTATTAAAAGTGCTGCCTGCTGAAATCCTCAGTGGATGAAATGAGTTGTGGCACTGGAAACTTCCGCAGCTTATAATGTTAGAATCTGCCTCAAATCTGCAGCTTAACTTAATTCTACTGCTAGCCTGGAAAACAGAGTTGTGAGTGTTTAGGGAAAACCCACCTGGCCAGCAAACTCATGAGCCTAATTAAAGTTAATAGAGAAATTAAAAGAGGAAAACATTGGCTCAGTAGTGGTAAGAAGAAATGTATAATGTAATAGAAAATCAGGGCAGGAACTTATATTTTTGTGTTAGGCATTTGTTAGAAATACTTCTTCCTGAGGACATGAAAGAGGAATTGCTATTATTTGACTTGCTATGTATTATGGGGGATGTGTTACAGTTCAATATATTATTTTCATGCTGACGAAAATTAACGTTTTAGGCTAAATAGTAACCAAGTGGAAATACTGTTTCAGTCAATGAATACACTTGCAAATCTGCAGACACAGTAAGTTCTGTAATATTAAGAATATTAGTAAATTAATATTAGCAGATATACCAGTAATAATATTAGTAAAGATAATAGTAATATATGTAATGTTAGTAAAAGGCATTATCCTTGCCTTTCATAGGAAAAATGTCTAACATTGAATTGAACTGAATTCTAGAGAAATGTAATAGTGCCAACCTTAAGTGCTAAATTCTTAGAGATAAAAAAATGCACGAGTTCAGAAAAGAGGGAGAAAAGCAAAGACTGTGGTAGCCAGGAAAAACTTGTTAGGAAGACTTGAATCATTTCCTTAAAAACGGAAAGAAATAAAATGAATAGGGCCTATATTCACATTTTAAAAGACATAAAAGATATTTACCTATTCAAATTTCAGAGTCCTTTCCAATATAATATGTGATTCAATGTTGAGTCAAGTTACAAAACATACCTGGGGCAGAAGGAAGAGCCAGCAAAGCTTTAGTGCTTTGACAGCGATCAAAAAATCAGATCTCCATCCTGATCAGGCAGGAAATCTATTATTAGATGCGTGAAGCAGACTAGGTCAGCAGTGGAGGGCAGCCAGTGCAGGACACCTGCCTCACAGAAGCAGGCAGCTTCTACCTAGTACAAGCTGACTACTGCCTCGAGAGGAGGACAAGGCCACCTCACCAGGTCGTTTGGTTTATCAAAGGAAGCTGACTTAGCTTTTAAGTAATCTCTCTCCAAATGCTAAAGAGATCTTATGGTCAAACTAAATACCTTTTGCCACTCGGGACAGGTCTGCCAGTCCTGCTGTGGGTTTTTCTGTAGGTAGTCCACGTCAGAGAGAAGCCTGGGTCTTCAATTCTAGGAATCCTGAGAATAAGGCTCTACCTGGCTTCCAAAGCTCCTGTATTATATTTGAATCCCTTCTACGTGATCACATCCCCTAGCTTTTCATGAAGCTAATTCTGTGAACTATTTTAGAAGGGCCCATCTGTTCCTGAAAGTGCTGAAGGTCGGTGTGTTTCTTACACCAGATTTCCAGCCCCTGACAGACAATTCAGCAGAGCACTCACAAAAATAGTGCTGTGATGGGGCCTGTGCTTCTACAATTGGACATTAGTGGCCGTATCAAGAAGAGAAATACCTGAAGATTAGTGCACTCATCTGTTCCCCCAAACCTGAACTGCTTAATCTTCTTTCTTAAGAAAGCAGTGGTCCATGAATGTGGTGAAAGAATTAAAATTCCACTTATAAAGTCATTTCTAAAAGATTTTAATGTTTTCAATATAAAGGATGGGTCATTAAAATATAGCTAATAAATATTACTCAGAATTCATTACTTTAGATATTCCCTCCTTAGAAACTGTGAATACTCGCTGACTGAATTATTAGAAGGTTATAATACCAGGTAGGTATTACGTGGTATTTTCCCAGTTAATTTCTGCAACATAAAAGCAACACTTGGGAAAGGGGAAAGTTTAAACCAAAATAAATCTGTTCTTTTGCTTCAGGAAATATTATTCTATCATACCACGTAAGTTAGGACCTGTGTGAACTGTTTAAATATTACTGCCAATTCTAACTGTATGTAATTCTATACCATCAGGTAAATGTTGCTGAAAACATCATGCATTTACTAATTCCATCAATGAGGATTTACTGAATTCTTACAAGGTTCTATACCTGATGCAGAAAAAAAAAAAATCTTACTAAAGTTACTTGGTTGGAAATCATTCATTTTCCTTGCATTTTTCAACTGACAGCCTCTACTTCAAAATCATCCAGGCTAAAGGCCAGAAGCACCAATAGCAACAGGTTCTAAGGCAGAAGGTCTTGCTGCACACCACCTACCAGACATTATCTACACAACGTGTAAGGTTGCTGTTACTACTGTGACAACCTTTTTGAATGTGAAATGTCAGATAGCCTCAATATCCAGAAATAGGTGACCATTTGGGAGGTAAATATGCTAACCAAATAATCAAAATGCTAATCAAAATCAATGACCTACATGCAAACAAAGAAAGAACAACATTGACAATAAAATGCTATCTGTGCATACTGGAATGAGCTTTGGGCTGGGACTTGTTTGGGCTTTTATCACAAAGTAGCTGCAACCTTGATAAAAGAGATATCACCTCTCTGCTCCCCTGAGAAAGCAGAGAGAGGAACTGGGTGGTCTCTTAGCTCTCTGCCCTGTCTAGAATTTCATTTTTCTTTTAAGCTATTCCTATTCTGTGGTAATTAGATTTATGAAACAAAAATGATGTTTTCCCAAATGTAGTTTGATATGAATATATTAATAAGTTGTAATATTTACAGGTTGGGTAAATATTTTTATATCCAACAAAATATTTTTTCTTTCTTATAAAAAATGTTTTATCCATATCTACATAATATCTATCTATCTATCTATCTATCTATCCATCCATCCATTTATCCATCCATTCTACCTGGAATGCCAAACTACAAAGAAAACCACTGTTGCAATTTTGGTATATTTCTATGTCTTGTTAGTTGTTTACTCTTTGCAATTATACGTACTTTACTTATATAACTTTGTCATTGAACTGTGTTAGCTTCTCATTCTTCTTTTTACTCCGCTCTGCATTACGTCAAAAATCTTACTCCATGTCATTAGATATTTTTTAAAAGCATGACTACAAAAACCCTTCACTAGATGGACATATTACAGTTGATTAACATTCTCCAAATGTTAGACATTTAAGTTGTTTTTCACTTCTTATTTTGCAACGAAAATCATTACAGATAAATCTTATGGTACACTTATAAATATTTCCTTGAGATCAATTTCTAAGTTTGGATGTGTGATTTTTAAAGCTTTTGACTTGTGCTACAATGTCATCTGGAATGACTGTGTCAATTCACTCTGCCACCAGTGTAGAAACTGTGTATTTTTGATTAACACAGTGGTGTGTATTACCCCAATATACTAGGTGGCCCTTAAAATGAGATTTTATGTGGCTTCCTGGAGATCAACAGGGGAAGGAGTGCCACCTTAATCTCTAATTTCTTAATCATCGTCTTTGAGCATTCTTAAAAGCGAAAAACTAGGCATGGTGCCCACCTTTTACATGTGTGCGCGTGCGCACGCATGCATACATATACACACACACACACACACACACACACAGCCGCCATGGTCATACACGTAAGACGAACCTTCTGGTGACAGCAAACAGACTCCCACTGACATACACAATCAGGGAAGGGAGGACTCTGCTGAGACCGCTTGGTTATAAGCCAGCTGTCAAGAGGCCATGGAGAGCTAGAGTGAGTCTTCAGGGGATCCTGCCTGGTTGAGAAAATAGCTTCTAAGATGATAGCAGTGTAGATGGAAGAGATCTTTCCCTTTATCTACCAGAGAAGGAAAACTGTTGCCAGGAAATGAAGTATTTTCAAAACCCAACAACAACAATAAAAAGAAAAATTTGCTAATTTTGCCAGCTAGCACAAGGAACGCGGCCGCCAGTCCAAAGGCACTGTGTCCAACTCAGAGCTGGATTCACTTTAACAAAAATTTCCCTAGTCAGCCACCTAAGTGTCTGTTGAATTAGGCAAGAAGCCAAACTGGGATAGAAACAGTCACTCACATGAAATGTCCATTTCCATTTGGATCTCTGTGGCCCTTTCCCGTGTCATGGTGAAAAAATGCTTCCTCTGCTTGGATGTTTTCAGGATGCCTTGGTTTGAGGAGGAAGTTAGAGTTGCCGTTCAGAAGGCATCTATAGGAGGGGAAGCCACAGCTTTGCACACTCAGACCCAGGCTGTCCATGCCTTAAAAAAAAAAAAAAAAAAAAGAACATTATTCCTTGCCCACGCCTACCCATGATTTTGATGTTGAAAGAAACCTGTTGTGGTTTAAATGACTCGGTCAGTTCTTCTGGGATTTTCCAAAGTTTCCTATAAAAAGAAATCTGTGGGAAATGGATGATTGCATAATCACTAACATATGCCAATTTCTCTAAACCTGTTATCTTTTGGTATTTTGAAATTCATTGTCCCAACTACTGAATTGCTATCTAAATTCTAATAGTTTCAAGTCATGATGCAAAATTGTAGTCTCTCTTATTTAACCTTTGAAGGGCACCTAGTTGAAGAAAAAGCAAATACCACAAAAGGTAAGGCCAAGTTGTGTAAGCAGCAAAATTAGCAGGACAGGATGATGAAGGGTGGGAAAATAAAAAATTTTATTTCATCCAGATAAATGGTGGGTGGAATGAAAACTTGATTTCTTTGATTACCTGGATACCTTAAATCATATTACGTTTAGCCTGACTTAAAACAATAAATGCCTCTTATTTTCTTTTTTGGAAGTGTCGACTTGGCTAACTAGTAAGATTATTTGTCTTTTTTATCCATAGCAGACACAGAATTTATTCATTCTTGCTTAAAAAAACATTAAAGTGCCTGGGCCCAGAAAAACAGCTTTAAAATTGAAGAAAGGCTGGAGATGAAGCTTAAAAGGCATCACATTTCTATGTGGGGTGGGGAAGGAAGTAAGATGAATGCTATTCACTTTCTATGAGAATGAATATCAATGATGCCTGATCTTCAATTTGTTAAATAAGTTCTAGATGAAGAATTCCAGAGGCTGCTATTCCATAGCATCCACAGGTTTATCATTTATTGATACCAAGGATCCCACAAGAAAATGGATGCTAGGAGTGAATCCGTTCTTCTTTCACAGTCCCTTGACTATTACTACCTTTTGTGAAAAGGTAAGTTGAAGAGCCCAGTGAGGTACTGACGGTTGACCAGATGGACATATGTTAGTACCATATAAACTAAGGCTCTCCAGCCAGCATTCAGTTAAGGTGGAGCACACTGGTTCTCAACCCTGGCTGACATTAGAATCACCTGGGGAACTTTCAAACTACCCACACTTTCAGTCTGCTCTACACCAAGTAAATCAGACCATGGGCATGAGACCAAGGCATAGGTGGTGGTGTTTGTTGGTTTGTTGGTTTGTTGGGTTTTTTTTAGAAGCTCCCTGGGTGATTCCAATGTGCAGCCAGAGAAGGGACCCAGTTTCATGCTCTTATGGCATCTAGGACTTTTCTGTCTTAAACCACACTCTACTTGCTTGTGGATACGTTTTTAAATGTACAGTCTTTGCAAGACAATAAGAAAGTTTATTTTGCTACTGCTATATTCACAAGACTTAAAATGGCATTCAATGCACATTTACAAATAATAATAATTGGATAAATGATTATAAGGTAACATTTTAACAGTGAATGATTATTTCATGTGATGAATACATTATGAGAGGAAACTTATAGCATAGGGCATTATTGTTCAGATAAAACTTGAAAATGCTAAATTTTTGCCTGGGCCATGAAGGCAGGAGGGACTGTGGCTTATCAAAAAGAACTGCATGAGTAGAGATGGAAAGGCTTCTGCTAAGCATTTTGCAGCATGAGAGGACTCAAATTCCACTCAAGAAGTATCTAGTCCTGCCCTCTGTACTCATGACAGAATATTTGACACTCTGAAAAAAATCTACCCAGTTTTAAAAGAATTCTAGAAAATACTGAAAGCTAAAAGTATTAGAAACAATACTTTGCAATCACAAGGAAAGGAGCTAGCAAATACCTACAGTCAATAAGTAATATTTAATAACTTCAAAAATATTTCTAGTTTGAGAGATTAGGGAAAAATGAATATTATATCTGTATCTCCATGAAAGCTAATACATCATATCTTCATTGATAAGATGGAGATTTGGGGTTAAATCTTGGTACAGCTAAGGGGAGTTGTGTCTTGTTGAAAGTTTCATATTTTATTTGTGAGGCAATATTATGTAATCAAAATTGCCCTTGAAATAGTTGTTAGTATGTCTCAATAAATCAACACAGCCAGTTTTTCCTCCGGCTATGGAACTAATCATTTTTTCTATGATTGAGCATTATATAAAGTAGTTGGCTCATGTTTGCAAACCATATTGTACACCCCCCCAACATCTTTAAAAACTAGAATCACATTCAGCCTGACAAAACGATAAAACTAAAAACTTCATGAAAATGAGAAATCTGATGAGAACTGAAACTACCAAGTATGCCTCATTTCAGCAGAATGAAGGTCAGAGGAGCCTCATTGTGTGCAGTGGTCTCTCTTTCCCTCTCCCTCTCTCAGTCTTCCCCACTCTTATTTTTATTGTGTGGAGAATATAATTCAATTAATGTAAGTTAAATTTCTCTCTGATGAAATGCAACTGAAGTCATTTGATCATTATCAAGCCAAGGAGCATATTTGACACGGTATAACATGGGCTTCTGTTCTTTTATTGGAGATTGTCATACTAAGTAAAGTGAGCCAGAAAGAGAAAGAAAAATACCATATGATATCACTTATATGTGGAGTCTAAAAAAATGAGGCAAATGAAGTTATTTGCAGAATAGAAACAGACTCACAGACATAGAAAACAAACTTGTGGTTACCAGGGAGGGGGAAGGGGATGGAGAAATAAACTGGGAGTTCAAGATTTGCCGATACTAACTAATATAGATAAAATATATGTAAACAGAAAGGTCCTACTGTATAGCACAGTGAACTATATTCAATGCCTTATAATAGCCTATAATGAAAGAGTGTGAAAAGGAAAAAATACATATATATATATATGTACATATAACTGAATCACTATGCTGTACACCAGAAATTAATTCAACATCGCAAGCTGACTATACTTCAATAAAAATAAGTAAAATCATAATTTTTAAAAATAAAAAATTTCTCTAATGAAATGCAACTTAAGTCATCTGATCACCATTAAGCTAAGAAGCACGTTTGACATGGTATAACATGGGCTTCTGTTCTCTTACTTCTGTTCAAAGTTTTTGGGTATGATGAATTAAAAGATGCAGAAAGAAGTGAATTCATGTTTTCATGGTAACAAAGTTTGAAAGAGAGCTAGTCAATATACAAACAGATCTCAACAATCGAGAACTACAAAGGAGGATAATATTTAGCAGAACAAAATTTAAACTTATAAACTTGTTCCAAATATTAGTTAAGTTCAGTGTGACAACTATGTAAGTTTATATGAAAAAGGCCACCTGTTGAATATGAACGCAAAAATCAAGAGCTACAGTGGTAACTCTGTTAGAATGATAATCTACATTGTAGGAATATATTTTTAAATGTTGTTTTTAAGGATACATTTAGAAAAGTAGTAATACGGTGGTTATAAAAGTTGAGATAGAAAGTAAATCTGAATCCCCCTGTTCTAACTTCAAATACATCTATATTTTTTCCAAGTCTCCAAATATTTTTAACAAAATACAATTTTAGCAAAATAAATGTTAACAGTGATTGCCTCAATGGCATCTATCAAGTTAAATGAATGAGTCTTAAGGCAACTTGAAGCTCCTTAAAAGGAGTTTAAGAGTTGGTAGTTTTCCTATGATTTAGATGAAATAAAATGAATTTTTATTGTAAAATGGTTCACCTGGAATGATCATGGATTCACTTTATAAAGGTAGAACTGTAGGTTTGGAAAGGACTGTAGCCACCATCAGGTCTGAATTCCCTCTCACTGAAATACTTTCTTCATAGTACATGGAATACCTTGATAGTACAAGGAAAAGAAACCTTACAAGTTTATTAATACAAGTATCAGTAAGGTATTTGAATCTCCTTTAAAACATGTCTTCTATGTATATATTTAGCTGGTCAACTAGTCACTACCAGAACATGAATTTGAGAGGCAGACTCTTAACTGTTGGAAAACTCTAGTGATTCAAATGGACATTATCAGCCCCAAACTCTTGAACTCCATCCAGACTTCAATATTCAAGTGTCAACTAATCATCTCTACCTATCATTCCCAAAACGAATTCTAATTTTCACCCTTTCCTACCTGTTCCTCCTCCAGGAGTTTCTTCTCAATTTATAGTTAACCATACTGTCATCTTAGTTTTCAGTGGGGAATCTGATCGATATAAATTACTGGCATTTGGGTTCACGTCTGCCCTCATGTTATTTGCTTTCTATCTGGTCCACCTGTGCTATACGTCTTTCTTGATGTTTCTTTTTGACGATTCAGATCTTTTTACTCTATTTTCTCTTTGTTAGTTTGCTAGTAGTACATTTTCTAGCTTTCCTTCTAGTGGATATCTTACAGATTGCAACATGTATTCTTTGCTTATTACTGTCTTCCAAATTTCTTCATAAGTGGTGGTCTCATTTTTATAGTTACATAAGCTCAAACCTTGGAATTAACCTTGATTCTTTTCCTACTTTATCCCCCAAATACAATGCACCAGGAAAACCCTTTGGTTCAACTTCAAAATATGTTCAAAATTCAACCGTTGCTAACTACCTCTCCTTGCCGTCCAGTATAAACTATTACCAGCTTTTACCAAGCCTGTGCGAACAGCCTCCTTAACGGGCTCTCTCCCCTCTTGCTTCACTAGAATCTGTGTTCTGCTTACTGTTGGTGGGAGTCTTTAAAACGTAAACCCTATGATATCAGTACCGTGCTCAAAACTACAAAAGCTGGCCAGCTCACGTAGAATCAAATCCTGAAACCTTACCTTATCCTTTGAGGTCCAGCAAAATTGGTCCCCTTTCTCTTTTGTAGCCTCACCTCACACTCCTCTCTAGCCTCGCTGGTCCCTAGTTATTCCTAAAATACATGCCACACAGCCCCTGCCTCAGAGCCTTTGAATGTCTGCTACTCTGGGCAGGACCAGTCTTACCACAGTTACCCATGTGATTTGCTCTCTCATTTCAGCCAGATCTCTGCTCAAATGTCACCTCCTCAAAACGATATTCTTTAGATATCTTTTCTAAATCAACACACCTCCCTCTTTATCCTCTTGCTCTACTTTATCTTCATAGAAAAGCCTGATGCACTTACCATGTGTCTTCTTGTTTATCATCTTCCTATTCCCCTTTAAATGCAAACATCACGGGAGATGGAAATTTTGTTTCTTTGGTTCCCTCCCCACTGTCTTAAAAATGGCTTGAATAGACCTCAATGGATATTTATGGAAATAAAGAATGGATTAAAAATTGATTTCTAATTCTTAGAAAGTTACATCCCTCCCATGTAGTCTCATTTCTCTATTCATGTGCTCTCTTTCAACAGTTTTCAGAAGAACTCCATATATTGGATTATCCACATTCAGGTCTTACTCGGAATGCACCTTCCTGGATATTGTCACTTGCACCATTCAGGGCTGACTACTCCTTACACATGGTCCTCAGGTCAGGCAGGAACATCCTCTCACATGCCCCCTGCTGAAATGCCAGCTCATCGCTCCATTATTATTGGCCCAGCCACCCAAGAGATGCTAGCTCTGGGATCTTTCCCCATTACTTACTTTCTTGTTTGCTAACTGCATAATCTTTTTTTAAATGGAATTCACATATAGTCAAAATTGTTGCTACTAAGGGCAGAGTATGGCTGAAAGTAAAGAAATGCATTACATTATTTTCCCTAAGCAGTCACTTCTCTCCTCTCCCTCTTTTTCATTACCAGATGCAACAGAGCTGTCTAATAGAAATATAACACAAGCCACAAATGCAAACCACATAAGTCACTTTAAATTTTCTAGTAGCCACATTTAAAAATTGAAAACTCATAGGGAAATTGTGATAATGTATTTTATTTAACCCAATAGATCTGAACATTGTGAGCCCAACATGCAATCAATATGATGATACAAGTTCTTTCACGAAGCATGTGGAGGATGTAACAGTCTGGCCATATCATGAATCTCGTAGGATGTTAAACTAAGGCAGTGGTCATTCCCACATAGAATGTTAAACTATGGTTCCCAAGGTACGGGAAGTGGGGTGTGGGGCTCATTGGTATGTGATGAGGGAATGAGAGGTGGAAGTTGGAATCATCTCAAAGACCTTTTGAAATGTTCATGTAGAGAATAGAGAAAAAGCATGTGTAGTTTGAAAAAATGCCCCTAGGCAATTTAGAAATCACCTCATTTCTTCTCCCAACTTGAGACCCAGAGTGGAAAAGAGAATTCTTCCAATGGGAATGGATAATTAATAGAGACTCCTCCACTTCCAGCACTTGAAGATTACATGATATAGAAGCTTGGCGTCCTCCCAGCTCTCTCCACAATCATCCCACATCACATAACACTCATTTTTCCAAAGAGAGGTGAAAGACTGCACCCTTAATGTCCATTTTAGCTAAATACATCCCCTCTGGCCTGGTGTGTAAGACATACCTAGATTAATGATCAAAGGCTGCTAACAACGCAACCAATCGCTGCCACCTCTCCTCTACCACCCTCTCTCTCTGCTGGCTTGTTGCTAGTGTAAGACTTTTCACAGGACAACACCTTTGCAACCTTTTGACTTGGCATCTTAGCCTGAGTGGCTAAGTGGGTAGAAGTGTATGAGGTGGCATGTAAGAACATGAAGTTATTAAGAAAGCCAAAATGAAGTATCAAGGTGTGTTCATGCCATTGTAGGACAATTCTGATTTGTATTTGTTTTCTCATGCCATTTTATATCCCATGATGGAGGCAGTCATGTGTGTGGGGGAAGTATTCCAGTTAGTTGACCAATTGCCTGTGAATTGATATATTGGCATCACCTTAATTCTGCTCTGTGGCTTGATCTCTCTGTGATTTACATTGTAACATCAGTAATCTAGACATTTCAGAGTTGCTCTGTGTAGACATTCAAAAATTATGTAAATAAATGTTTTCAAAATGCTTTGGAAAAAATAATTTTAAAATCACCAAAAGGCTTTGTTTTTCATTGTCAGATGCTTTAGATGACAAGCACAATGACAGAGACTCAATGTTCCTAAATTTTTTTTTAATATGCAAACTCCTTGATGTGAAGATTAAGAGTTTCTTGGCACACAACAGTCTGTGTAGCTTTAAATGCCTTAATTTTTTAAACACAAATTTAATATTCAGACACCTAGTGTTACTTAAATGCACCCAGGTTTTTGTGGTTTAATAATAACATCTGTTTTGGTTTTTCAGCCACAGAAGTGCGTTTAATCTGTTCTTCCTTTAGTTGAACTTTTCACATCTGCTTCGGCTTGGTTCCCATAAGCTAAAGACCAGATCTTTCCCAAAAGTAAGAAGTCTACCTGTACCACTGTTGTTCCAGCTCAAAAGGTCTGTTTTTAATACCAGCTGAATATTTCAAAAGAATAACAAAAAATAAACTCCTTACCCACAATGCATTTCTTGCATTCTATGGCTTACATCTTATCAAGTGGTCATTTCATAAATGCAACGCTGGCTGGAAATTTTACAGTAAAACAGTGAACTGTCAGATCACACATACCTAGGTGGTTCCCCCACCCCCAACCTTCTTAATGATGAAAAGATTATATATTTTTATTAAGTTAATTATTTGTGAGAAAGTTACACCAAGGATGGACAGTGGCTTCAAAACCCTGTGGTTTGTTTTGGACGAGTACCTAATGCTTATCTGCAGACCATGGGTCCTGCAAATAGGCCGGAAAAGGCTGCAAGGATAACATTACTTCACATATTTTCCAAATTGTTTGCTGCCTCCAGATTTCAGCTGTACTTCTGTCCTGTTTATAACCAATCTGGGGAAACTTACCTACAATCAGGGTCTTTAGAACCAAATCCTTGGGAGCATCTTTGAAAAACGGCCAAGGGACTGAGAATAAAAATGTGCCTTCACTTATAAATTTTGTTGAGAAAGTTATTGAATAAATGAGTGCCTGGGTTAGATACGTGTTAATTATTTTTCTCAAGTGGAAGGATTAACTCTCTTTATCAGCATTTACACAAGATCGAAACAAGCTAAATATCCAGTCTTTATTTGGACAAGATTTAATTGATATCAAGTTAGTCTAATTATTTTATTTTAGAAATTTATTTTGAACATGTGAGATGCACATAATTATTTATTTTTCCTGACACATGATTATGCAATTATATTTGGTCCTGTTTCCAGGACAGAGTAACACAGAACACTGAAATTAGTAGGTGTTCAACCCATGTTTGGTGGATGCGGCCTAATGAGGCAATATAATGGAGAGAGCCTCGTACAGTACCTTTGTCTATCCGCTATTTGAATAATTTCCCAATTCTTAACTAACGTAAAAAGGGGCTGTCAGTGGGGATGATTCAACTTAATTCAAAAAATATTTATTGCTTCCATGAATAACCACAATAAGCAAGACGAGGATGAGGAGGCGCTTTACAAGGTTAAAGCAGAAGATAAGCCTGCCAATTATTACAAATACTTTAAGAAGAAACTGAAGAGCACTGCAGTAGTGGAGCTAGCATTTGAGATGGGCCTTAAAAGAAAAAAAAAAAATCAAAATTTTGAGAGTTGTGAACAAGACATGGGCAGGAAATGTAAAGCAAGAAGGGAAGTGATCTGGTAAGAGAGCAAAAGATTTCAGGTCCAGAGAACAGTATGAAGACAAGTAGGGAATGACTAGCAATCTAGTTTGTCTGGAGCACAAGCTTACAGAGAGAGGACCAGACAAGTATAGACGAAGAAGTCGCTCGGTGGCGAGCACACTTGAAACACTACGCCAAGGAACCTGTGTGTAATTCAGTAGGAAATGACAACCTGGACCTTCAGATCAGGTTTACTTAATGCAGTATTCAAACATTTACCGCAGATTCTCAGTCATTTTGCCAGCATAGACAGAACCAGAGAATTAGCATTCTTTTCCAAACTTGGTCAAATATATTCGGTGTAGTTCTTAAATTCATTTTTCTGTTTAAAAGAGGATTCATGGGTTGGGGGGTGGCTGCAGGATATGGGAGGACGGTCTCAAGTCTCCTGATCCTTAAATGAGCTCTTGGGCTGCACCTAAAGCAGAGAAGGCTCTTCTAAAGTTCCTGAAGCAAAACCCACATTCCCTGGCAGAGGGAAGGAGATTCTAAAAAATATGAGTTTTTCTACGCACGCTTGGAACTTCTTGCACCCAAAATACTCGAAATTAAGTGCTTATCATGATGTGTTAGACTATTGGCAATTGTAAGAAGTACGTTCCAGTATCATTAGTCAAATGATAGTAAATAAGATTTTTTTTTTAAAGACAGGAAGCAAAGAAAATTCAGTTTCGTTACTTTGTTGACAGAACCATGAAAGCAACTATTAAATACTAGTTGAGAAAAACTCCATGATGAAATATATCTGTGGTTTAAAACAGGAGTGATGGCATGTTGAAAAGTGTAGAATTTTGCTTGTTTTTTTCCATCATGGTGTCACAGATAATATAAATTTGGGTCATATCCTCAGTAATTCATTTATTTGCCTTTTAATGAGAATGACGATGTGAATGGAGTCTTGACTATAAAGGTAAAAAAGATCGATAAATCCCCAGCACCCCAACTAAACTGATGTTCTTATACCCATTTTCTCCGCCCTCAGCTTGGCCCACTTTCGGCATTCTCTCTCATCTACTGAGTAACACAGAGAACCACTCATGATCCACCCTCTCTTCCTCTCACAGATCCAACTCAACACAATGCCTTACGACATTACATGTGAACTATTTTTCACTTCCAATTTTATCACCAGTTCTGCCACCTTAATCCAAGCCACCATCATGCCATGCGTAGACGACTACAATATTATACTATCTAATCTACTCGCCCTTCTCCCATTCATTCCCTATGTAGCGGGAAGATGGTTATGAACTTGGCAGTACCTCTGACCCCAGTCTCTATTCCTTCCCATTACTGCTGGATTCTATTCATTGTAGTACCTCTAACATCTAGCTATGAGTGGAATTAAATTCAGTTTAATCAAAGATGTGGTCTCAAATGGGACTCAAGTGGGAAAAAAGACTGATAAACGATGGGATATATGGAAAAACTGTTAATTTAGCTCTTACCCCCAGAGGTAATTAACTTTCACATGAAAAATAAAACATTCCCTCCTGTAAGGCAACATTGTCTTTGCTTCTTCATGGGGTTCCCATGGCTACTCGTTGGACTGGTATTTTGGAGTTGGTGGACTTGATTCAGAACATGAGAAATCAAATTCTTTAGAAGTCAAAAGCAAATCTGAAAAACTTAAAAAAAAAAAAGAATTCCGCAAATATTTTTATATTCTTTCTTAAAAATCTTCCCCATTTCATTGATCACAGTATTTCCAGAAGAACAATGTGATTACCCCAGCTTTGGGGGAGGGCTGCTATTAACGAGACTACCCAGACTCAGTTCTAAACTTACTTCAGAATTCCACAGTGTGTTTTCCCTTCTCATAAAGGATTAAAACCACATCATGATAGAACAATCTGTAAGAATCATAATGCTTTTAACAAGTAAGAAATGGATTAAAAAGCACTTTATGTCTTGTTAAAGAAATCCCCTGTTCCTCAGAAGCACTTTTTAGCATTTTAGAAGTGGCATTTGATCTGACTGACATATTGACCAGTAATTTGAACAGAAGATGGATCATTTCCACTTAGATCACAAAGGGAATATAAATTTGTGACTGTAAATTCAAGAGGAACAACTTCCAGAGAAATTCTGTAGAATTTCTTACTCTAAAAATAGCATTCAAAGTTGTTTGAGATCCTTCCTCAGACTCTTTAATAAATTAGTGTCCAAAACTATACACAGTACTAACCTATTATTTTTATTTGGATTTGCAAATAAACCAAAATAGAATTGGTCTTAAAGTGAAAGATGACTTAAAATACCCACCCTGTACTCCTATCAATAGAAAATATACTAAAATAGTCAAAACATTACTCAGGGAAGGTGACTTAAAATACCCATTCTCTACTCCTATCAATAGAAAATACTATATTAAAACAGCCAAAACATTACTGGCTGTTGTTTGTTGCTGCTTAGTTTGTGTTTTTGTGTTTCCGTTTTTGCTATTTTTAACTACTCACACATCAACACTCATTGGTTTTTGGTACCTTATTCTCATTGATTAACAGCTCCCCAAGTTGTAGACGGACAGTTATCCCATCTTTTTCTAAAATTCGTGATATAAAAAGCCAAACACGTCTGACTGTACCACAATAAACCTACCACCATTTCACCATGACGTGAGAAAATGAACTGTCAGCCAAACATCTATGGAACACACTCAACTATGCCCTGACAACTACATGATTAAAGTCTCTCAGTATCTAGATTACCACCAATATTCATTACTGAATTATATTATTTGGTTTTGTTTTCATTGTTTAAAAAACAAGAAACAAATTAATTGTTAAGTATGTAAGAGAAAATATATATCCATATATGCATTTTGAAAGGATTTTTTGGTAATTTGTATTCTACCCAAGAAATATTGCTATTCAGATCATGGATATTGTATGAATACTTTGAAGGATCCAACATTATTTTCTGGAAATGTAACCACACAAAAAGTAACTTCTTTATGACAGGGATTTATCACCTAAACATATAAGTTCATGCATTTCCAGTGTATTGATCTTTATTTTGCAAATGTTTCAGCAGCATTTACTATCACTGAAGTAGTGGCAACATGTTCTACTTAAGATCAAACAATCCCGCAAAATCTGGTAAGATTTAACAGAAATTTAAAACAATACTTTCCAGGGAAAACGCTAACCATCTGCAACTGTTATTATTAACACTATTCTTTTCTCTTTTTTCTTCCTATATTATTTATACTTCCTGTTGCTCTCAAAGCTTTCTATCTATCATTAGCAATTAATTCTAAACAAATGGTTGAAGAGGATGTTTGCATTTGTGATTTTTCTGCTAAGTCAAACAAATACACTATCTTGTTTTAGTCACATGGATTTCCTGTCCACACACAGGTCCACCTGAGCTCTGCATTGCAGAACATGGAAATGATTGCTTTCAGAAAGGAGAGAGATCATCTTAAATAATACTTATTTAATACTATTTAATACTTATCATAGTTGGATGAATTTTCTTAAAAAGGAAAAAGAGTTAAATATGTTAATAAGGGTTACTCTAAATTAGTAGTTTAGGTTAGTGTTATTTAAAGTAGAAAGCACATATTTTGATACATTTGCACATAAAGAGAAATTAAAACCATCAGAACATAACCTGTTGTTTTGTATTATTTTGTCCTAAGCACATAAGCTCAGCCACACTGAAGGAAGTGGTCATAAACCAAATTGTGTCCCCATTTCTTAGTCCTTGTCATAACCATTAAGACAGATCATCCAGTGCCACCCACTTACATCTCTGCCAGGGTGAGTGCACAGTTCCTTATTCAGTTCTGCAGTAGAGTTGCCCTTTGATGTTGTTCAGCCACCATTTCCTTTCCATTCACTTTTATCTCTGTCCTGGCACTCATTCCCTCAGCATCCTCCTCTCCAGATGGTCTCCATCTCCCCTTCAGAAGTGCCCAAAATACTCCAGCTTCCTCCTCTTGATCTTTCCCCATGTTATCCCTCAAGATTTTAATACCAACTATTCTCTGTTTTATTCTTTTATACACAAATTGTTTTCATGGGGAGGAAAGGGACATAAGAAAAGATCACAAAATCCTCAGCAAACATTGTTGCATTATTATTCATACTTCTCTACTATTTTCTAGGATGTTTATCAGGTGCATTGCTTAGCCCTATATATATATCAAGTAATTACTATTTATCAGGAACAGTGTTGGGTATAAATAAAACATGGTTACTGAGAGAAGATAAATGAGGTCTGGACAAGGTGAGAGGTATGTGGGAACAGGCACAGGAAACTCAAGGAGATAACACTCAACTGTGCTTATGGGGAGTATCACAAAAAGGTTCACCTAATTGGGTCTTGTAGTATAAATAGGAGTTTACCAGGTTGATCATGGGTAAAGAGCATTCCAGGTAAAATAAACAGTGTAGGAATAGAGGTAGAAAATAGCATGCCATGTTTGGACAATTATAAGTAGTATGTATGCCTGTAGGGTAGCCTCTAAGGATAGGTGGGGAATGTCCAACAGATGAATTTGCAGAAGTAGGCACAGAAAAGAAAGGGTCTTTCATGTCCTGGTATTTGGACTTGTCCATAGGGCAACTGCAAACATTGAAAGGTTTTAAATAGATAAAATATGATAAAATACATGATCATATCTACAATTTTAAATAATTTCTATGGCTGCATTGTGGTAGGTGAATGGAAGGGGGAAGAAAATTGAACAAAGAAAGGTAATAAAACACCAGCATACTAGCTCCAGTGTGAAGTGATGAAAGTCTAAACCAAAGGGAAATCAATGAGTTTAGAAGGGGGCGGGGACAGATGTTAAGAGTTAGAGTAGATTAGGACCTAGTGACTAGGTTAGAAGGGGAACATGGAGAAAAGAACCTGAAGGTTACAGATATCTGACTCGGGGTGTTAGGGAAGAGAAACCACTGGTTCTATTTGAATATGTTGAGACCAGTGCCAGTGATGTGTCCAAGCAGAGCTGACTAAAAGGCAGGTAGAGTTTAGGATCAATGACTTGATTACAGGTACTACTACTATAGAAGCTAGCTAATGGTTATGGAACTCAAATATATGAATTAGGAGCCTGAGGAAAAATGTTAAGAGAAGAAGAGGTCAACCCAACTGCCAGAAAACACCCAAATCTTATGTTTACTGCAAGTTGGGAAGCCTGCAAAGAACATTGAGAATGACTGGGAACTGAGTACAAGGTAAGGTGTAATTGACAAGGACAAATGCCACTGAGAAGTTTTTTGTTTTAAAAAAACATTGTTTTTTGGTAATCGATTGGTAATTAGAAAAATAAAGAAGGTAAATAGTAAAGCAATATAAAATACTACTCTTGGATGTGAAGGGAAAGAGTGACAGTAGATGATGATTACCTTGAGTCAATTTTTTTTTTAAGATGGGAATATTAATAAAAGAGATAGCAGGCTCCAAATGGAATCATTTGTGCTAAGCCCACATCACCAAACCAAGACTTAATGCCTCCCCTAACTGCAATTTCAGCCTTCCCCAGGAAAGTAATCTTAACCAGTCAGTGGAATTTCCTGGTCAGCATTAGTGAGGTAATCTACCATATAGCCCCCTTCATCCCCCTCAGGAAGGTGACTGTGCCTGAAATAACCCTTTGTCTTGTCCTTCTCATTTTTTGCCTTTAAAAACCATTCTCTTTCTGTAGCACTTTGAAGCTCCTTTCTATTTGCTAGATGGGATGCTGTGTGATTCATGAATCATTGAATAAGGCCAATTTGGTCTTTAAATTTACTCAGTTGAATTTTGCTTTTTAACAGGAGAAACTTAACATATCATGAATGGAAGGAATCATCAAAATATAATGGAGGACAAGGACATAATTACTGTGACAGAAGAAAAAGCCCAGAACTGCGGGGACATTGTTAGAAGAACTGCATTCACATCCACCCTTCCATGAATGCTAAAGTCAATAATATTTTAGCTCTAAATTTACTGAATAATAACTTTCAGGTTATAGTCCACTTGCACACACAAACATGATGAACAAAATTCTATTAACATATTATTAAAAGACCCACCATGGTGTTTGAATTACTTACTTTCTGAAACAAAGTGATGCGGCGTTTTAGAAAAGAAAGACATATTAGAAGTTCTGCAGTTACTGCCCTCATTCCATTAGATGACGAAGCTGAAGCCCAGCAAAGGTTCCCTGGCACACAAAAGTCAATCGGAACACCAGGGGCAGAATTAGAGCCAGTTTGTGCTGCAAGAGGTTTACTATCATGTCTTGTTGACTGATCCTTTCAAAGTCTAAGCTTTAAGTATAAAATTAATCCACGAAGAAGACTTTTTTTTGTGATTCACATTTATCACAAGAACCTTGATTACAAACCCTGTTTTCTGCTGGTAGGTGTCACTTTATCCTCTTTCAATAGACACTACACTTCTCAGAATGTCAAGTTGTAACTAGATTGAGCTATATTATTTATTGAGTATTAAATATGTATTGCCTGTCAGAAACTGTAACATAAGATGTTGTGACAATTTTCTTATTTCCCTGAGAAATATAGAAATATATTTGGAATGGCATTCACTAAAAATAGTGCAAGACACAAGTTTGGTTTTGCTGCAGTTCTCTTGTTTTAGTTGTTTTCGTTTTTACAGGGTTTGGAGCAGGAGTGTTAAAAAAAAAATCTTCAGTTTAACTTTCCTTTCTAAATAAGAAGAAACAAAGCTTTAGTTTTCAGCCTCAATTCACTTCAAATCTTTTACCCTAGTCCCACTGACACTGTCACTTCAAAATCACAGCACAATGCGGTCTGCTGTTTTCCAATGTCAGTAAAACAAAAGCTTTATTGAATAAGTATGTGTGAAAATGCTGCAAACAAAAACATCTCCACAGGCAGCACCTGACTGGCTCACAGCAACGCTCTCCATTGTCATATCAGAGCTCAGCAAGCAACTTCCTAGCGTATCAGGTTTATGCTTCTTTCAAAGTTGTCTGTCTTTCTTAAAAGAAGGAATCAAACAAAGAAAATTAGGGTAGATATTTTCCTAGCCAAACCTGGGATTAAACCATTCTTCTCAATTTTAAGAAGACGGTAACCCAGACTACAAAGAAATAGATTTGCTTGATACCTCTCCTTTCATTCTACACACTTCTAAAATAATTTTTTGAAGGTGATTTCCTCCCTTTGTAAAAAAACAAAAACAAAAAAACTCCAGATGCCATTGCTGTAGTTTTACTGTTAACTAAGGAATAAACACAGTTGCAACTTTTTACTACATATTTTATGAAGATGCAGTCTCAACCTAATAGTGAACTACAGACTTCTCTCCTTTGCTCCTCGCCCTCGTATCTCAGCACACGTGGCCATATCCTGAGCTAAAAAATTAGTGCAGTAACACAAAACTCAGCATTACTTCGGAACCCAAGTCAGAGCCAGCACAACTGTGCTAAGGTCTCTATAATTTCCTATTTTCTCTCATTTTTCCTCTGCTTCTAGGGCATTTACTCTCGTAAGTGTTCAGGGCAGCAGAATCTGGAATCTCACTAATGACAATTAGGTTTGTTTTCCTCAACCTTGGCAGCTGTGCCAGCAGCCAAGCCACTGTCTGTACCCAGAGCTGCCTCTAACTGCCCATGTGATGAGGCTGCCAGCAAAACCGTCCGTTGAGTTAGCTCCGCATGAGCCCAGCTTGGATTTCTGTCTTTCAGGGATCTGTGTCTTGTTATTTTGCTATAACTTCATATTCTAACTTACTTGAAAAGTACCTTCAAAGATCATCTGTGATGGAAACAATCTGATATAAATGAATACATTTTTCTCCAATGAGTTATCTTAACAAGAATTCTAAATTGCAAAAGCTAACTTTGTAAAGGCTATGCTAAAAGTGCTTCATGCATGGTTATTTCCAACTCATTAAACGACTTTAGAAAAATACACAAACGCCTTCAAAGCAATGGCTTAAAAGAATCCAACCAGGCTTTTGAGGTAAAAGCAAGAGTGGACTATTATAAAAAGTGGGAAAAGCTAAGTGCTGTTAACTGTGATCAGGTGGTTTAATCTACAACAAAAGATAACATTTCTAAAAATACAGACTTGGCTATAAATCTTTGTAGAGTTCATGGGATGACACTCATGTTTGTTCATTAATTCAGCCAGTCATTGACTCTTTCGATAATTATTCATTCAGCATTGACAATGAGCTGGGCACTGAATGTAGGGTCTGGGAAAATAACAAAGACCCTGCCTTCCTGGAGTTTACATTCTAGTAGGGAATACAAACAATAAAAAGTGTATGTATAAAACAGAGAGGCAGTGTTAAATACAATAAACAAAAATAAAGTCAGGTAATGGGACTTGAGAGACAGGGGCTACTATTTTAGATAGATGATCAGGGAAGGCCTTTTGATAGAGATGACCTTTGAGTAGAAACCTGTTTAAAGAGAAAGTGTGAGTCATGCAACTCTCAGGATTGTGAGCCTTACAGGAAGAGGAACAGTGTTACACAGCCCCTGAGTAGGAAATGGGCTTGGAATGTTTGTGAAATAGCAAAGATATAGGAATGGAAAGGAGCGAGGAGAAAATCAGTCTGAAGCAAGAGAAAGGGTCTTGAAGGCCATAGGAAGGACATTGGATTTTATGCTAAGTAGGTTGAAAAGCCCTTGAAGGATTGTGAGCAGAGGAAGGATATGGTCTAATAGTACAAACACATACACAAGCTTTCCAAACATTTCTGTTCCCACTGCACAGAGATTTGTTGGCAACCCATGCTCTCTACGGGCTACCACTTAGGCGTTCACTGATGCCAATTTTTGCCCCCTAATCTGGCAAGTGTCCGTTTCCTCCAACAGAGAGAGCAGAACAAAAAGGAAGGTCAAGGGAAAGATCATCACAAGAATTCACATTTTATAGTATCTTCTCACACATGCTCTCATTTAGGTCCCTTATAAACTCAGTTATATAAGGGAACTGGGTTCATTCTTATTTTATAGATAAGAAAATGGAGAGTCAAATTTCCCTGAACAGTGACACATCAATGGAGAGTAGAAGAGCTAAAACTAGAACTTAGATCTTTTGCTGCCAAGCACAAGGCTCATTTCTATATACAAAGCTATCTTTTTAAAAGAAAATTAAATTTGGTTATTCTTCCATCTCCTTTCACATCTCACTCACCAAAAGCTAAAATAAATTTAAGAGACTAGAAAGTCCCATTTAGAAAAAATAAATGCATTGTCTAATGAGATGAGAGTAGATAAAATACATTGCTCTCCTTAGGACCAGAGTTACGCCATTTTTAATATGTCTGATAGGACATTGCAAAATCCTGTGAAAATACAACTCAGTACAACTACTTGACTGATAGGTTGATGACTGATTAAGAGAGAAAAAAATAAATTAGAATGTGTATGTCAAAGAAAATACAGTATTCATCATCCCTATAATCTCCTTTATACTTCACAGAGACAAAAAGTAACATGCATTTTAAAATTTTTTCACATATATTTTAACCTTAGGTAGTTGTCATATTATTTATGGACAGGCTCATGTAACACTACATGGGAATAAAATACTTTCTTGTGAGAAAAGTATGTATTAAAGATTTGCATTGAGAACCACTTTTAAGACTAGATACTTGTCATTTCAGTTCAGTATGTATTGAGCACCAATTAAGTGCTTGATATACCTTGTTAGATACTGGGAGTACAAAGATGAATTAGGTTGTCATACAATATTTTTGGTAGACCGTGTTATTTTGTAACATTAACAGTGTGAGGGAGGAATAGAGAAAATAACATTTTTGACATAAGTCAATGACTTGGCACACCATTCCCCTTTCTCTGCCCTTCTCAACTCCCATCCATGAAACCGTCACCTAAAGTCCACTTAGGCCCTTTTTGTATTCTGTTCCTGCAACTTCTCCATTCACCCCATTCTATCTCCATTTGACCCCTACCTCCCTGGGGGAAAAAAAGCACACTGATGAGAAGAATCTTCTGAGGCAGACGGTTGTCTTTTCATTCTCCATTTGGCAGAAAGGAAAACAATTCCTCAAAATAGCCTTTGGCCAGAGGAGAGGAACCGCTCAGAGTTAACCATTCTGAAAATTTCTCTTAGAAAAATCAAACATGGCAGGAGGATATGGAGGCCCCACTGGACCAGGTACAGCAGAGGCCACAGCAAAAAAATCAGCCACAGAAGAGGAAACTCGAGTCCAAGGAAGCAATCACACTAGTAGAAGCCAAATAATTCAGACCAGGGGTATTCCAAATGAAATCTCTATTATGGTATTTTAAAACTTCTGAAATTGGTGACATCAGCAAAATGGTAGACCAGGCAGCTCCAGGCTATTATTCCCGTACAGAAACACTAAATGAAAAACTTGAACTTGACTAAAATAACTTTGACATTCTGTCAGTCAAAGTTCTACAGCAACCAAAGAAGCATCCAATCAAGAAAAAGCCATATACAAATAAGGACCTACTGCATAGCACAGGGAACTATATTCAATTTTGTTTGTAATAACATATAGTGGAAAAGAAAATATATATATATATGTATGTAATGTATAACTAAATTGCTTTGCTGTACACTTGAAGCTAACATTGTCAATCAACTACACTTCAATAAAAAATAAAATTAAAAAAAATTAGAAAAAAGCCATATACAAAATAGTGGGAAATTCATAGTGTTTTAACTCACCCTTGCTCCACCCAGTTTGGGGGAAGCATCATTCTGTCCAGTCTCCAGCTCCGTTCAGTGACCTGGAGAGAACAGAGTGGACCAAATTTGCAACTTTCTAACTGGTCTCCAGGCTTCCTGAGGGAGTGGTCTATGTGCTGCCCAAACTGGAGCACAGAAAGACAGAAGTGGCATAGATAAGGCTAGAAAAAGCTTCAGGAATCAACAGGCATTACTTGCGAAAACCATAAGGGGACTACAGACCTGCAGACACTTCAGGGCAAGAGGCTAAGTGCAGAGCAAACAAAAATTCTGGATCTTGAAAATATACAGGCACGTCTTATTTTATTGTGCTCCATGTTATTGCACTTAGCAGAGATTACATTTTTTACAAACTGAAGGTTTGTGGCAAATCTGCATTAAGCAAGTCTCTCAGCACCATTTTTTTCCTGCAGCATTTGCTCCCTTTGTATCTTTTTGTCACATTTTGGTAATTTTCACAAAATTAGAAGTAGAGCTTGAAGATGTGATTGAGTTTCTGCAATTTCATGATAAAACTTGAATGAATGAGAGTTCTTTCTTATGAATGAAGAAAGAATTGGTTTCTTGAGATGAAGTCTACTCCTCACAAAGATGCTATGAAGATTGTTGAAATGACAACAAAGGATTTGGAGTATTACCTTAACTTAGCTGATAAATCAGAGACAGAGTTTGAGAGTATTGACTCCAATTTTGAGAGAAGTCCTACTGTGGGCAAAATTCTGTCAAACAGCATTGCATGCTACAGAGAAATCATTTGTAAAAGGAAAAGTCAATCTATGCTGCAGACTTCATTGTTGCCACAGACACCCCAACCTTCAGCAACCACAACCTTGATCAATCAGCAGTCATTGACATTAAAGCAAGACACTGCACCCACCCGCAAGTATGACTTGCTGAAGGCTCAGTTAGCAGCTTTTAGTAAGGAAGCATTTTTAATTAAAGTATGCACATTATATTTTAGACATAATGCTATTGCACATTAAATAGACTACAGTGTGAATATAAATTTTATAAGCACTGGGAAACCAGAGAACCTGTGTGACTTGCTTTATTGCAGTATTCACTTTATTTCTGTGGTTTGAAACCAAAGCCACATCTTCCAGGTATGCCTGTAATAACCAAATTGAAAGATATACAAAAGGAGTTCAACATTAACTCAAAGAAGCAGAAGAAAAAAGCAGTGAACATGTCGACAAGTTATTTGAAATCACTGAATCTTAGGAGAAAAAGGAATTAATAAAAGTGAACAGAGCCTAAAGGACTTATGGAACCTATCAAACAGAACGATACACTCATTATGACCAATATAAACTTTCCCAAATTCGACCAAAGACATGGATAACAAATATAAGAAGCTTAATAAACTTCAAGTGAGATAAATTCATAAGGACCACATAAAGACACAGTCTAATCAAACTTTCAAAAGATGAAAACAAAGAAAGAATTCCTGAAAGCAGCAAGAAGAAAGTGACTCATTATGTACAAGGGATCCTCAATAAGACTGTCGCATTTCTCAGCAGAAAATTTACAGGCCAGAAGGCAGTGGGATGATGCATTTAAAATACTTACAGGAAAAAAAAACCAAAAAACCTGTCAACAGAGAATTCCATATCTAGCAAAATTTTCCTTCAAAAAATGAGAGAAAAATTAAGGCACTGCCAGATAAAACCTGAGAGAGTTCATTACTACTAGATTTGCCCTGTAGAAAACACTAAAGGGAGTCATTCAAACTGAAATGATGCTAGACAGTAATTCAAATCCATTTGAAAATATCAAGTTCTTTGATAAAGATAAATATATGGACAAATACAAGAGTTTTCAAAACCAACACCAATGAAAATTTATCAATTTATGATAAAATCACTTGCTGAATGAACATCCTCCCTACCCAGAAAGTTATATACAGCATAAAAATCACAAAAGGTGCTCTCACTTAAAATTATTCTTCTAAAATATCATTATATTCTATGGGAGTTAGAAAATGAGGGTTGACAAAGAAAAGTTGCTACTGCAGAAATAATTTTTACTCAAGTACAGAGACTTTCTGAGCAAATGGAACTCAAACATGAGCCAGTATTGATATTGATAAAGTAACCCTGCATTGAATTTTCCATCTACACGCAATGAAAACAAAGGAAATAAAGATTAAACTGGGGATGTTCTCTTTGAAACAAGACTACATATGGCTCTTAAGGAAAGGATTGGATGAAGGTTCAGAGAAAGGTTTACAATGCTCTCCTAAAGTTGTCAAACAAAAATGATTTTATTTAAAGATGGAATAATTAAAGGAATATATTTGGCTTTATATTTATCTCCTTGATATTTCTCCAACTAATGTAGGTTTAGGAATAATTCATCCATGGGAAAAAAAAATGTTAAAAAACACACTTGCAAATCAAGAACTGACCTACTTTATACTACACGATTGATTATCTTTAAAAGATGAAATTTTTTAAAAATTTTATTTAATGAGTCTTTTATATAGTTTGTCATTTAAAAATAATCCTTTATCACTTTAATTTGCTATATTGAAGTAAAAATGTATATTTAGTTTTATAGATTTGAGCTTTACTTAATGCTTTATAATGTTTATATTTAAGATATGTTAAATATTTATTTTTATTGTTATTTAAAATTTTGAATAATCAGCATTTTATTTGATAAAATACTAATGTGCAAAATAAACCTTGATATCCTTTTACTCTAAAATGATGACTGCCATAGCCTAGAAAAAGTGAAAGAGACAGACGTGAGATGATTTTAATGTAACATCTGAGTGAGCTAAGAGTTTATCTGGACCATATGTTAAGACCAGAACAGGCAGGGATGCTTCATTTTATTAGTAGTCTCGATACATCACTAGTTTTCGAGGTACCAGTCCATGTCAGGACAAACCTATCAAAACGCTGCCACACATCACAAATAAATGTAATTTTTATATTCTACATAGTATTCAGTTGAGTTGTGGTAGCAGTTGATTGGTTGATATAACAGCACGTTATGTTCTTAAGTATTTAATTAACCATTCATTCGTTTTAATTTTGCAGGCTTTTTTGGTTCTCCCTCTAGTTGCTAACATTTATAGGCAGTCTTAGTTAACCCCATAGGCCCTTTCCTTAAGGCCTTTAATATCTAGTAGTTAACCCTGGGAAGGATTCTTCAGAACAGAGATGTTTGGGATGAATTTTGAAGAATGAGTCTTTGAATGGTGAGTCAAGGAAAATAGGAGTGTTATTCTAGGGGAAAGGAACAGAATGAGCAAAGGCCCTGAGTGATGCAACAGTAAGAAGTGTGCAGCTGAAGTCCAAGCTGTTTCGTGTTGATATAATGGGAAGTCTTCAGCTTAGAAGAGTGAGCGGTTAAGATAGAAAGGCAGCTAGAGAAAGGGGTGTGCAAAGCGTTGTCCACGAGGGCTTCGACTTCATCCTGGGGGAGGCCACCCCTGAGCCTCTTTATGCAGTGGAGTGACAGGGCCAAGGGCACATTTCACGTGAATCACCTTGGCAGTGAAGTAGAGATGAACTTAGGGGAACAAATTAAAAGGCAAGGACACAAATTAAAATACTGCGGCCATATCTGAGAACAGTCTCCAAAAAGGGGTGCATGGGACGCATTTCTCCCAAGGAGAGTACGAGAAAATTCACGTGGGGAGAAAAGGGATTGGAATTGTATTTCTAATTTTTTTATTTTCTACTTCAAAAATTGTCAATTTTTGACATGCATTTTACAATTTACTGATTAATACAGCAGTTCATTCTAAATAAAATAAACTGGAGGCAAAGACACAAAAATGCTTATCAGCGGGGGTGCAGGAAAACAGAAGCTCAGAGACCCCATCGTTCTGGACAAGAGTGATAAAAGTATGTTCTAAGCTTGTGCTTCTGCTGATGGAGAAACACAAACAGATTTGTGAAAGTTTAGAAGCTAATATCATCAGGGTTTGATGGCTGTTTGGACATAATGGTTAAGAGTTATCGAGTATATTCATGTGAGCATTCCTGTGTACTAGTCAAAAAACAAAGCAAGAATTGAATTTAGGGTTACGAGGTGAGGCAGCTCCATAAAAGAGGAAGTGGATCAGTGGAAGACAGAGGCATTCTAATAGCAAATTAAAAGCAGATGGGGAAAGACTATGTGAAAATTCTTTCTGCTATAAATCAAAAAGTACTTTAAAAAATATGGAAACAAACAAACAAAAATCCCTGAACTGCAGCACAAAACATTTGGGTTAGCTAACAGCAAGAATTCTGTTGGTCATCATTGTTTAAAAACTGTGTGAACACGGAAGGTTATCATTTTTGTTTGCTATGGTTTGAAGGTTCATCCTGTGTCATGCAGAAAAGACACCAAAACATCTTCTCTGGGTTCAGTGTTTTTCTCAGCTATCAAAAAGTTGACATGGTGTGTTTAATGCCCTCTAAATCAGAATTTTCCTCACTGCAGCTTATCACTCATGGTCATCTTAGTTAATTCTTTGATAATTCAGGCTTATATACCATATGAAGCAAAAAATTATACTTAGGAAGAACATGTTTTCACTACTGCAGAATAGAGGACTAGACATTTTGTAGAAGTCACAGATCTTTGATCCAATCTTTGATCCAGTTATCAAAAACTCCCATTTCTGTTGGAATTAGGACGTATTTCCAAGCAACATCAAATGCTCTGATATCATCAGAGTGAAAACTACAGGCTGACCCTGATGTGATTAGTACATGTGGCTGCCTCTGCGAGGATTTGGGGTTAATAAGAGAAGTCACACATCTGAAATATTCTCCCCAGTGGTGTGCTCTTATATAGTCTAACATTCTTGAAATTTAGTATATTTTGGTTAGAAAACAAAAACAAGGTCCTTGTCTTTTGGAGGTCACTGTTAAACTGTACTTTACCCTGAAAGTGAAGAAAAGCCTTGAGAACTGTCCTGTCTTATCCCTTCATGGGATCAACATGGGTAACTCATTCTTATCAGCCAGTTGTAACCTTGGAAGTCATAGAAGCCCAGCCTTGAGAAGATAAGATATGGAGGGTAGGTAAGCTAAGGAAAATCTCTGCTTCCTGTATCATGAGAGTCACCAGAATAGGCCTTGGGCAAAGTACTGTGAGCTCTTCACTTGGGATACTCTAAGCCTACAAAAACTGTAAGATAAGCAAGAGTGTGTAGAGATGTGTGTCTGTATAGTAGAAACTCAGCTGAGAAAACAGCTTCCTTATATCCTGGTTGTATTTTGAAATAATAAAAGACCACTCTAATTCTTTTAAATTAATGATTAATAATGTTATTAATATTATTATTAAATTATGATTTTATAATTCTTAATTAGGTAAAACATTAATATATAAATACATAATATTATTTTAGCAGAAGAACAAATATTAAATAAGCACCAAGAAGCAGAGTCCAGTATAAAGGTTAACTTAATTTTCTTCAAAGTTTTTGATCCTGAAAAGTTATGTAAATTTATTTGTATATGGTAAGTACATGTTGTTAAATATTCTTATGGGGAAACTTGCAGTATATAGCAATAGTTAGCATTAATTTTCTATGAAATTTATTAACTCCTGATGCCATATATATAGATGGCTAACTGTACCAGAAACTGTATGTTCTTACACTTTCTCATTTCATCCTCACAAAACTCACTTTACAGATGAGAAAACTGAGGCTCAAAGAGGCAAAAAGTAACATGACTGAGGTTATATAAACAGGAAGCAGCATGGCTGGGATTTGAACCTTGGTCCAAATATTCACAGATCCTCCTTGGATCCATTACGGAATTATTCACTTTGTACATATTTCCTGTCATGTATTAAAATATTTAACATCAGAGGTGAAAGCACAAATTGATATAAATTGGATACACTACTGCCTTCAAGGAGGTTATTGCTAATTGGCAGATTAATGTATACAAACATGTAGTCATATTAAATAAATATGCATCTACAAAGATGCACATTGTAAGTCTGAGTCCTGTATAAATGTACAGGTCCTTTCATGATAAAGACTGCAGGCATATTGTGTTCAGTGGAAGGGCACAGATTGTGGGACATGAGGACACAGGATGGAAAAGCTTCACATTGGGCCAGTATGGCATTCATCCTGAATGGAGCTGTATTTCCAATATGGTAGCATATTACCAACTGTGTCAGTGCTCCTGGAAAGCCAAGGCAGGATCTGACATGCAAAATTTGGGGAAGGGGATTGAACTTTTCTTGTGGATAAAAGGGAAGGGAACAGGGGTAGACAGAAAGATTTCAGATCACAAGTCTGGTCTGATGCTTGTGAAAAGATAGGGGAAAAGGGGATTGGGTTGTAAGGCCCTCAGACCACAGGAAAGTTCTGAGAAATTTTCAGCCAGGTCAGAGGGAGAAGTCCTGAGTCTCGGGGGACAGACTGAGACTGTCAACCATCTGTGGGAGCAGCCAAGAAACCGTGGCCTAGGAGTTCTCACAGAGTGGGGCACAGATGAGGGCTGCCAGTCAACTCTACTCCAGGCAGGGAGCTCTCTGGAAGGTCTAAGCTGTGCATCTCTGTGGCTGCCACCTCTAAAATCAACACACAACAGGGTCTATAGAATGATGTCTTTGGCCTCCCAGCATACTCGACAGTCCCTCTAATGAGAGGTGAACAGGCTCAGAGCATGACCCTCCCATTCATCTGAGCCTTGCCCCCTCAACCTGCTGTAATATCCAGTGTGTGTTTTAACCATGAAGAGAATCCTGTGTGTGTTTGTCCTCTGAAAAAGAATCAAAGTCTTTGCTGGGAATCAAAAGATCTTTGGTGGCAGAGTAGGATGTTATTGGCATATGAGAGGCCGTGAAGGAATAAACAAAGGAAAGCAACCACTATGGGATGCTAGTGCTCGCTAGCCAAGAGGGCGATTGAGCACTTTATTGGCTGACCCATACCTTAAAGACTCAGCTTGTTCAGCGCCAAATGAGTCCTGCTTAGTGTCTTATCAACAGATTATCAAATGCAACAGCAAACCTTTATTGATCACCCATTGATTACACAGCTTTTTTCCTAGACTTGTGAATTTAATGAGGTGTTAGAAATAGTCTTCATCTAGATACTATTAAAATTGACCACCCACACTTGTAAGGAGTTTTGTAGTTTATAATGCACATTCACATTATTTTGAATATATGAAACTTGTGAAACAAGATATATGCACATGGCACTTGTATGATAGCTAAATTTTGATGAACACTCTATGCTGGATGATGTACCCAGGATGTTAGAGTGAATGCCGTATTTAATCAGTATAGCAGCCATATAAGATGCCACTATCCCCCCCCCCCATTTTACAGTTGAGGAAACTTATAATTAATCAAATTAAGTCATTCACCCAAGGTCACACAGCTGGCAAGAGAAAGAGTAGGAAACTGAATCAAAGTTGAATAACTACAAAGCAACTGCTTAAAGCAACTCCTCCTCCACATTAAGCAATATCTAACAGTATAGGTTAGCAGATGGCACGTGGCAAGTGATTACTTCAAACTATCAAATGCACCAAGAATTCAAAGAAGCAATAGTATCAGGTCCTTTATTTCTGATATGGTCCCAGTTATATTTGTTGAATGGATGACCAAATGAAGGAAAGGATTAAATGCACACATAGCAATTGTATGTGTGTAAAATCACAGGTGGGATGAGGGAAATATTCCTCAGTCTATGGGTCAGCTTAACAGGAAGTAGAGGCATGAACTCTATGAGAATATAAATTGGAAATGAAGGGAATGGTTTGCTATTGTGAACAAACTAGGCTAGATTGTCTGGTATTCAGCTGCTATTTACTTAATTTCTAATTGTCACATACTGTTGTAGTAAATTCTTTAGTCTGTCTCTATATAATCTATATATATACTCTGTATATAGTTTCAAATATTTTATATATATTTAAAAAGATATATCTCAATATACAGGCTCTATATATGTATTTATATAGAGAGATTATATATATGTATATAGTGTATATGTGTATATATGCTCAGTTATTCCTCAAAACCCATGGCTCATAGTCTATTGTGCCATCAAACGTGTGTGGAACACTCAGACTAAGTAACTTTCCCAAGGTCAAAAGCAAATAAGCTGTCCAGCCAAAATTCAAACCAGAACCATCTTGCTCCAAAAACCAACACTGTTTCTACTGTATGGCAGCACCAAATCTCAAATGTCATTTGTGAGTTCTCAGTCATTACATAGGGTAGCAAACCAATGTCTACACTGAATCATTTAGTAAAGAATTCAGAACTCCTAAAGAGAAATTGATGCTGTGAAGTTATCCAAGGGGCTATCATTTTAAAATCTAAAACTATCCTCATAATCCTCAAAGTCCAGTAGAGGCTGTCATTTAACATAATCTGATTCTTTATATTTTAAGGTAGACAAAACATTAATGAAATCTGTAGGAAATTAATCAAAATTGTGTTTTTCTTATAATTCAATCCCTTCCAAAATAAGAAATAATGTTAAGTACCATAAAATATTTGGGAAGATGTCCCTGAATAAACCATCAGAGTTCATACCCACTAATTCTTGACAAAACTCAAGGACTGTAAAATCTTAGATATGAATTGGTCAGTTGTTCTTGTTTGCTAACCTTGGCATTGAAGTATGACTAAATATTTCATGTCATTTGGTTTAACAATATTTATTGATCACTTAATACATAAAATTTGTTGTCAAAACCCTAGGGGAAAGGGGTTCAAAGTTTAATATGGCATAGCCCCTGACCTCAAGGAACTTTGTTTTTTTACAGGACATAAGCCATATAGAAGTGAAAACAAAAGAAGGCAGAATTTGAAATGTGCCAAAAGAACAGTATACACAATGCATTCTAGGAAAATACAAATGAGAGATAGTAGTTCTTGGAAGAATTATAGAAAGTTACAGGAATTTAAACCCAGCTGCTGGTACCAAAATCTGTATTAGTTTTCTATCACTATATAACAAATAACCCCCAAATTTCACGGCTTAAACATTTATCATCTCAACAGTTTCTGTCACACATCCTGGTGCAGCTTAGCTGGATGTCCCTGCCTTGAGATCTCTCACAAAGTTGTCATCAAAGTGTCATCTGGGATGCAATTTCATCTGAAGGCTCTACTGTGGAAGGAACTGCCTCTTACTCATGTGGCAGCTGGCAGGATTCAGTTCCTTTTGAGCTGTTGGATTGAGGGCCTCCCTCAGATCCTTGCCATCAGGGCCTTTCCACTGGATGGCTCCCAAGATGGTAGCTAGCTTCCCTCAGAGTAAATGAAGAAGAGTGCAGAATGAGCAAGATCTAAATCACAGTCTCTGTGTAATCTAAACATTTCATCCATTTGCCATACTATGTTCATCAGAAATGAGTCACTAGGTCCAGCCCACACTCAGGGGGAGGGGATCACAGAGGCACGAGTATCTAGAGGCAAGACCACTGGGGCCATCCAGGAGACTGCATGCCAGAGCACATACACCTTGAAGCAGGTAGAATTTTAACTGGTAGAAATGCAAAGAGTTGAGAAATACAGGCTGCAGGAAGAGAATGAGTTTATCTGCAGAAGTGAGGTCACACAGGGGTTTGCCTGAGAAGAGCAGGTAGTTAATCCAGCGTGTGGCACATCTGAATGCACGATGAATGTTAGAAAATGTCTTCAAAGTAGGTCAGGGTTAAATAATGTGATGCTACCAAGTTAGAGCTTTATTATTTTAAATTTTGGAATTTTTTTAAAACAAAGCAATAATAAGATCAGATGTGCTTCAAGAAAATTAACCTGGATGTCCTGTGAAGGTGTACAAGATCTTGTGTGGAGGCAAAGAGTATTTTAAGGAAGCTGTTCTAAAAAACAAAGACAGAGTAACTCTTAGGACCCAAACTTGAATAGAGGCAGCGGGAGCGGAAAGTAGGGCTACTATTAAAACAGCATACCTTTGCTTTACTGTGCATTTCCTATAAATGAATTTTTTCAACTTCTGATTCCCCAAATACCTAATATTATATGGATTTTCAAAGGTTTTCCAGTTTCTATTATTCTTTCCCCTAACTCTTTCATGCCCTGCTTCAGGGCAACTGTTACCTATTGAATGTCATGCTAGCAAAAACATTTGATCTGAACCTTGCCCACTTGCCCCTGCTGCCTCAAAGAAGGAAACATATGACCTGTCTTTGATCACACTTTTTTCCTAAAATGAAAACATCCTCCAATATGTGATTCTTATAAAAGGTGAGTGTTAAAAATTCTGGGATAAACCACATTTAAGCCCATGGACTCAGTTAGAGTTAATGAAAACATATTGGGATGAGAGAAGCTATTGCAAGGGTTGGTAGATATCTAATTCTTTTGCAAACATCAGAAAACCTGTCCTGCCTCAATACAGACAAAAGCTGGAATGAATGCACAATTAGTAGCAGTTCCTCAGGATTTTGTTCAATTATCTAATAAAGGAAACGAGAACCTCGGTACATAAATTTGCTCCATTACGGAAGCAACCTTCAGTGAGTAAGCCAGTCTGCTTTATTATTCAAATCATCAACGTGATGCTTATAAAATGAAACAAAGGCAGCTCTTTAATGATAAATATTACAATACAGCTACTTTTCACATATGCCCCCCCCACACATTGTGAACCATTCGCTGAAGTATAAATAAGAGACAACCAAGTGACAATTCAGATACAAGAAAAATAGACAAAGCCCAAAGCAGAATGGATTATCCCGTTACCGCTCTGACATTATTGCCACTTTTAGGGAACAGCTGACTCTAGTCATCAGTTTCCATCATCTGTTCCATTTTCGTTTGCAGACTTTTGTGGTGGAACTTTTCACAAAAGATGCTGGATGAAAATCAGAAAGACAAAGAAGTCTAGGACAGATAGGAAAAAAAGTCTAGGAGGCAAGCCTTCAAATTATTAGGGCTCTCTCTCCCTTTAATTTCAAGAAGGGGTGCAGTTCTTGGGAGACTCGTCTTTTGACGAATCATTCGAGACAGAGACTTGGGAGTCTCAGGCATCAACAGCAAGCTCACTGGCAGGCTCGCCCCAGTCTCCCGGACTGCTGCAGGCTGAGAGCACAAGGATGACGGCCCAGGAACAGTTTAAGAGACAAGCTGTGAGGACTGAAATCAGGGTCTGGGCTTCCGGAAATTTAAAAGCTGACACCTGTCACCAGAAGTACCACCATTAGCACTACTCACTTACATTTTTGCGTTGCTCTCCTTACGTTTGGACGCATTTTTTTTCTCATGAACTCAAAGAACAAGTTGCTCACATCCCGGCAAGCTTCCTGCAGACAGATTTGCCTGATTTATACAGACACCTTTCATGGAATCCCCATCACCTCTGCAGACTCCTGGCTTCTAGCTCTGACACCCATCTGCCCCCGGCTCTCCCTGATTCATGTCCAACAAACCCCTCATATTCCAGACATCACAATACAAAGCATGGAAATCAGACCTCTATTTTCAGTAGCACCTGGTAGAAGACCTTGACTGCACACAGTATACGACTTTCCCCAAGATCCTTGAGATCTACTGTATGCCTGGCTTCAGCCCTCATACCTACAGTCTTCCATATCCCTCTTCTTTTACTTACAGAAGCCTCCCTGTAGCGTTACTCTACAGGACTCGACAAATACCACAAAAATGACTCTCACAACTCATCAAGTTGTGTAATGCAATGATAGAGTCATCCTGCTTAAATAATGTTATTTTATTGCTAAAACAGCCAAAAGAGCATTATTTAACCAACTGAATTCACAAATTATCTGGAAACCTAATACCATTCACCCACACCCACACCTAATGAATGCTGAAACCATTGGGGAGGATTTTCAAAATGTTCCATAATTTCCCCAGATTTCAGAGTAAATCCACACCCTGGCACAATAGATGTCCATGACCCCGGCTCTGAGAAGGATACATGTGATTTAATAGTAGCTATTTTCAAGTGAAGGACAGTATGCTAGACTCCTGACTCATCCTAAAGTATATAAAGACGGTGATATATATCTTGATTCTAACCTAGTAAATGAGTTTGATCATTTAAAGAGGTAAATCAAAGTACAGGGCCAAGAATCAGAGTCATGTGGAATGTCCCCTTACTGAATTCTCTGACCCACCACCATGCAGACTTTTCCAGAAAGCACATGTCACAATGTATGTAAGTCACATTTCTTCACAGCTAGCATATGATTCTCCTTCGAAATGTCGTCAGGTAATTCACTCTCTAGCAAAGTAGACGAAACAATAAAGATAGTTAGTTACACATGAAGGTTTTTCCTCAGGGGCAATCATCTTAACGAGCATTTTTCCAAAATTAACGAATCTGTAGTTCAGTTAAAACATTGTGACTCTTGCCCTGCTCTCCTCGCCCCAAAAGAAGAGTAAAGACAGAATCTCATTAGAGAAAAATGCTTAAAAGGATAACAAATATCCAAATAAATTTCTCAAATATTCTAAGCTGACATAAAGGTACTGACATACATTTGGTCCTCACTATGTACCAACATAACACTGTGATTTAACTAATTATCCTGACATTTCTAACATAATCTAATAGATTATTTCAAAAATTTTCGTAGAGAGTAGGCATTTAATGAAGCTTCCTTGAAAAGGAAGCTGGATTATTTTTAATCAAATGACAATTGGTAGTTGGGAGCTGAATATACAGTCAGTACTCAGCTGGTCATGGCGTGGATAGACGTTCTCTTTTCACAAGAAATACTCCACAGGCATTCACGAATTTCAGCTGCTTTTCAGTTCTAACTTAACATTTTAAGTTAGTTTCGCATGAAATGACATCTAAATTGGCGTGCTAACACACCCTGTGAACATCATTCATGAAGACCAGCACAGAGAGTCACTTTTAGAGTGCTCCATGTAGGAATGACCATTTTTAACTTGCTTTTTTTTTTCTTCTACTGAAATATCATATTACTTATTTCTAATAGCATTGACTAATATATCCTGAGGGCCTGGTATGTGCCATGATCTTTAGAAAGATTATGTCTAATCTTTACAAGGTGATATTATTGTCCCAGGTTTTACAGGTGAAGAAGTAGAGACTCAGGGGACGAGTGAGGCCAAGGTCAGAATTCAGTCCCAGCTGCATCAAGATCCCAGAGCTCATCCTTCTCCTCCTGTTCCCCTCTGCCTGCATGAAGAACATTTTTTTAAACTCAATCATGGCTTTAGAAAAAAAGGAAGTAGAATGGTGCCAAATATTACATTTCCCTACCCCTTATCTACAAAGAACTTCAGAGTTAGATACAGTTTTTTTCATCCTTTTTTTGCCAACTTGAGCACACATGAATTTTGTGCAGCAAACAGGTGAGAACACAAACATTTACATAAATATACACACATATCCCTAAAAATGTATTTTCAGAAGTAGTAAATAACTGAATAAACAGACAGTGTTATAGCACTGGCATTTAAAAAATAATGGGATTTTCAAGTGATTATGAAATACTCAGTAGTGTGCTAGGTATTAGGGCAATTAAAAACAGCTGCAGGCATCATAATGTGAGACTGATAACATTGACATGGACACAAAAATCAAAGGACATGACATGCAGACACATATGGAACTTTATCTCGAGCAACTACTAATTTTAAAGAAAGTGCAAATTCATAAGACCCAAGAATTTTGTTGTATTAGTAATGAATGCAGTGTGAATGCTGGATGCTGTATATTTAAACTTTGTTAAGCCAAAAGAAAAGAAAAGAAAAGAATAAAAACACCAACACATTCTTTCCAGGTATGTGGGAAAGATTTAGAGGGAGAAATGTAATTTTTAAGAGTCCCTTCAATGGTGGGAGAGACGCACTGTGGAATATCAAGGCGGGAGGCAGGTAGAAAGTGCAGTCTGAATAAAGACGCTGGAGTTAGAGTGTGTTTAACAGACCAAGTGGGTGGTGAGGAAGTCTGCCTGTTAAGAAGTGGAGGAGGCATTTATTATAAGCAAAGGATATGTCAAAATTACCCTTTTTAAATAGATGAATTAATGTTTCAACCCATAAAAGAGCCAATTTACTGAAAATTATCGAGTCCCTTCTGGAAAGCCAGTAGTGATTACAACCGCGAGAGCTGTCGTTCTGTAGCCTGGTACGTATATGCCGTCTGTGTTTATCCTTGTCACTAGCCTACTTCCATGCGATAATACTACAGCAGCTTTCAAGATGAACATTTGACAAGCCAGCTCACCGCCGACTGACACCTCCATTTCAGCTGGTCTGACATATATAAAAAGAAACTGAATGTTTATCCGTGTGCTTTCCGGATTTGACATATGTGTTCTATAAGAGTTACAGAAGAAAACTTCAGAAAAGAAATTAAGGAATGCACTTGTCAGTTTATTAATCAAAGTTTTACCTGCTTCACATTATGCAGAGACAAATTAAGCTGGCTACTACGGTGCTTCGAAAGCATCTGCTCCCAAAGTCAGAGGTAATGATAAACAAACGAGTTTCCTTTGTGGTTGATTTTCATCCAGCTGCATTTAATTATAAGAGTGCCATCAAAGAAAGCTCCCCATTAGCTGCTAATTCAGAAAGACTTCAGAAGAAACTCCCAGAGCCTGCAGTGATATCTCTCCAACTTCAACAATTTCCCGAGCTCTGCCAGTGTTTGTGAAGAGCCCTGTTGGAGTCTGGTTATCAGTCATGGCTGTTGGCGACTGCCAGGGCAGTGTGAGGTGTTTTTTCCCCCAAGACTACCTTGGTAATAATATGACCAATTAAACTTGAAAATTGACAAAATGTATGACATCAATATTTCATTCCAACTTTAGAATAAGGTAACAAACTACCTCAATACAGGAAGGAAAAAAAATCTCATCTTAATGCATATTTTAAGTAAAATGCAGCCTCAGTCATGTTATTTATCCATCTACAGTCACTACAGCTAAAAATAAAAGTGACACTGGTTGTTCAAATTCAGATTGAATTGATTGTCTCCTAAACAAATATCCCAAGCCTTGCAGAAGAACACTATTTCTACCCAACGTGATAATGATCATTATCAAACTTGGCTTATTGATCAGCACTGATTCTTAGAAATTCCCATGTATATAATCTTAGTTCAAGAGTTCCTAGCTCGAGATAGGAGAGTGGAGATACCAAAGTAGCACCTCTCTTTCTCATGCTTTCTCAAGTGTGAGTGATTCCTCACCCAAGTCTGGCTTCTGCCTGGCCAGGAAGCAAACACTAAATTAAAACCTTGCATGTGCAAATAATGCATAAATATATGTGTATCTTTGCTGATCCAAACAGAGAATGCTACCTTTCATTTATTTGTCGTGGGGTAGTCTGGGGAGGTACAATTAAAAGTGAAAATATATAACCTGGGAATGTATCCACATTTATTTAGTACTATCCTCTTTAACAAAGTAGTAAGCCACAAATAGAGAAGGTTCATGCAGAAAATGCTGAATGCAGAGTAACTCAGATTGGGAATGGTAGGTATTTGCCAGAGCTGGATCTGGCCAACCTCTAAGAACCCATAACACCATATAGTTTCCCAACATATGCACTTACTTGATTATTAAAGGTACATGACATTGGGAGAGAATGAAGGCAATTTTTGCCCACTGAAAATTTTGATACCATTGGAGGGTTTTATTTCTGTGTTTGCTTCTTTGTTTTTTAAGAAGGAACAAAATATCTCTAAATTAAGCTAATTTTTTAAACTTCTGAACCTCTTATTATTTCCAATCCTTGAGAAGCCAGTATTGTTTATGAGAGCTCTTTGACTTATCAGAAAGGAAAATGGAAGTGAGAGAGGACCCCATTGCTTTTGTGTGCTTGGTGGAAACTTACTTCCAGTCATCCATAGGAGTAAGCATATGACATTAATTTCGTCCTTGGCACAAAGATCAAATGATGTTGCCAATGTCATTGTTCTGTTTAGAACAATATTTGTGACGACTTGAACACTGCCCTCCTCCAATTGGCTTGAGAACAAGCATTATTCTTCTGTGCTTGGTTTCATAAAGCTGAGGTATGTCCTATTTCAACAAGAATGTCCAAGAAGGAACATGGTTTTTGGTGGTCTTCAGTTGAAACTAAGGACTTTCCAAATGTTGTTTTGGGGGAAGTGCATTAATGCCCATAGTCCCTCTTCTACTTTAAAAGTCTCCAGGCTGAGAGCCTGAGCAAATGCAGGCATGAGACCATCTTTTCAGATCTGATTTCTTCACTTATCTCTTTCCCTTTCTTTCAGATAACCAAATAAGTTTTGCAGTGAAATAAACATTTTGGGTCATGGAAGTCAATGGGGTACAAATCTTATTACCTTCCACTATGAAGGGCCTTCAGAGGATGCCAGTATTTCGGTTAAATTTCTCTAAATCAAATTCAGCATCTTAATTTTAAAGAATAATTTGTACTAGAACCCATATTCTCCCCTACAGGGCAGTTCTACCCAGAGGTGTCAGTTGTTTTTCTTATAGCTCATGTGAACCGTTGAGTATGCAAATATACTCATAAGGTACATTTCCATTTCAGAACATGAATAAAACCCCTAAGATTTCACCACTACACAAATACATAACTAAATGGAAAAGAAAAGTTCACAACATTTTCAGGAAGTTCCAGCAGGCAAAATGAATCCTAAAGACCAAGTACACTTGCAGATCCAGGCTGTTGAGTGCTCCAACTTGTTTCCCTGACCTTTCTGTGCGTCGGGGTCTAAATCTTTAGCTCAGAAATTAAACTTGCCTTAATCGCATTCTTGCTTTTTTTAATACTAACTGAGAAAACTGATTGGAAAATACATTTAACTCTGCAGATAAGGAAATGTCCACTGGAAAATATAGACTCTGAAAGTAGAAACAAATGGAAGAGGTGGTGCACACCAGAAGCCTTCTTGTATTATGTGGATCTGTAAAGGTATAAGGAGTCAGTTACAGGTGCTTCAGGGAAGCAGAAATTGCAGCGCAGTAAACCCTAGGTTCAACACTCCATTTGACCATAGCAGCTCCAGTTTTATCTTTTTATATTGCAATTCTGAACAAGAATTTGCAGGGAAGAAAAAATGTTTACTGCTGAAAAAAATTTGGACTCATCTAGTTCAATACTCTGGTTCTACAAGGGAAAAAACCTCAAAGATGTAAGTGACTTGCCTATGCTCAACATTTACCAGCAAGACTAAGATTGGAACGTGAAAAAGGTTAGTATGTCTTTCGCCTGCAAGTTCAATGCTGCCTGTTTTGCAGTAGTTCAAAGGGAAAAAAAAATGATAATTTTTATTATGTTTAACCCCACAACTAAATTTTATTTCTACCTATCATCTTATCTTTCTGTAATTGTTGGACACGGTCAAACGTTACTCTCTTATAAATTATTTTCTTGACTTCACAGCATTCTACATGTATTTCTGGTCTATATTTCTGGACCTTACAAAATCATAAGGTTGCAAGTTGCTCTCACAGAACTAGGAACAATTCATTTAACTTGTTTGGCGTGCTGCTTATCACATCAATATGCAAATGTGATTGCTTAATAAATATCACTTATTGATGTTGACTTCAACTGCAACTTCCTCTGCAGCTTAAAAATTAGGCTTAAAATTATTCTAAGTTGTGAGTTTTATTTATTTTCACAGTAATAGTCACCCAACAAATCCTTGCTAAATAGTTCCTGTGTGTAGCAAAAAATTGCTAACCCTCCTGATTTTCACATGAACATGGGAAACATAGGGACATGATTATGTAAGTGTAAATATCAATATGTTACTGGAATCCAAGAGAAAAGAGATAATTTCCAGCCAGGAAACACAGGAAGACTCAGGCAAGCATATTTGTGGAGGTGGCAGCTTTATAGCTCTCCCAGAGGAATGGGTAGAATTTCAACGCCAGAAAGAGAAAACATTTTCCAGGTGGTATTTAAGCTGGTTCACCAGTCTTAACAGCTAAGGCTACTGGGCTCCATGTAAAATGTGCCTGCAACAATGTGTCAGTAACCAAGAAATTCTAGATGTTCGATCTCTCATCTTCACCTGGAAACTGCCCTCAGATCTTGTGTTCCCGTTTCTCATCCTGTGGCTCTCAATTGAGGCTCTGGATCTCTTCCCTTTTGTTTGACACTGCATCTACACTGCCTGCCAGGCTTTCCATTTTTGTTCCACACAGACATGGTCTCTCAAATCACCTTGAATCAGGGCTCCTCTGCCTATAGGCCATTCCAGTCCCCATTCATGTCAAGCCCAGGTCCTCCAGCCCCCCTGCCTGGCAGATGGTCTTCTAATATCATGGGAGAGAGAATGATGTGAGAAACAGAGATATGTATTGATTTTTTTTTATTTCAAAAGTTTCGATTTTTCCCATTGACCACTCCATCTAACTATACTCTGTAATCTTTCCTTTTTCTGTCCTTTGAAGACAAATCCCACAAACTTCTGATTCAGTGTTTTAAATCTAGTCTAGATCAAAATATTAATTTCAAATCCAAATTAAAGTATCTCTTTCCTCTTACCTGAATGTTGGTTTGTGGCGTGGGCTCTGCAACAGAGAAAGATAGCATCGTTTGCTCCATTTACTACTTTTGGGGGGGGGTGTACTTTCACTGCCTCTTTGCCTTTCTCTCAGCTGTTCCACAATTTCTGGATTTCCCTTGTGTCTTCACATTGCTGGGCTCTCCAAGGGGATAGGGGTGAGGTGAAAGTGTGAGGGGCAGCTTCCCAAATGCTGATCCTTATACTTTTTGTGGGTTCCTCAGAGCCCCCGTTGACCAGAGGTTTCCTAAGATAGACAAGCATTCTGTGGCTGGCCTTTTTCTCTCTCTTCTCTTGCTCCTGGCTGTCTGCCCAACATTTTCTTTTAGGTGTGGTTCCCATGACATGGGAGGTCTGGCACATCCTTGTCACGCAAAACACTGATGGTGCAGGTGGCCTGCTACTGCTGTCCCTGCTTGCTCTGTGTTGCCGATGCTCCAGCCATTTCTCACTCAGAAGTCTATGTTGCATAACGTTAAGCAAATCCCATGACATGCATGTAAAGCTCTCAAAGAATGTTCTTACCTTCCTTTACTGAGTGTGAGCCTCATGAACTTCTAGGCTCAGCAAGCTTTCTTTGGGAGAGAAAAATGTCAGTCTCCCCTTTTTATTGATACTCCAACGTCTATAAGCAATTTTCTTACTGTCCTTCTCGGTAGGTTTGTAAGTAGAGGGAGAGGATAAATCAGAACACTCTCCCTCAATGTCTATAGCTTCCCACTTATTCAGTACGTTCCAGTATCTAGTCATCTGTTTACATAGGCTGGCTGGGGCGTGGGGGGAACTGTGTATGTCCTTTTTCGGATAATGGGACCACTTGCTGCCACCTCTTTGTCTTAGCCTTGTCTCCTCATACAAACTTCTGAAGCAGCAGGAGACATTCCATTCCACACTGTTTACAATGATACTTATGTAGGCGGGTAGTGACAAAAAAGGCTGCAGGAAGGTGTCATCTATGGAGATGGAAGTGTATTTAAGAGGGTATGGGGTAAAAATAAAGGTTTTGGAGCAAGGGAATGCTAATGTTTGAAGTACAAAAATTGAGTCTTCCATGCTTTACTTAAATATGTAGACTCTTAAAGTTGGAAGATCATAATTTTAATAGTTTTAAAAAAATTACTTTGCTTTCTTATGAATGCAGTAGTCATGTTTGCTGCTCAACAAATATGCCCAGTCTCTTTCTTGGCAGAAGGTAAGATTGCACTTCTCTGCCACCTTGGAACAGAGGTAGCCACACAGCTTATTTGTACTATGAAATGTGAATGTCAACTGTTATAATACTTAATGATAAGAAACTCAAAAATCTTCCAGTAATAGGTACAGGCAAGGATGTCTCCTCTCATCTCTCCTTTTCAGCATTGTAATGGAAGTTCTAGCTAACGTAATAGGACATTAAAATAAAAGAAACAGTATTTAGATTGGGAAGGAAAAAATAAAATGTCTTTGTTCACAGATACTGGGCTCATGTATGTAGAAAATCCAGAACAATCAACAAAAAGACCTCCTGGAACTAATAAGTGATTATAGCAAGGTTGGAAGATACAAGGTTAGTATACAAAAGTTGATCACTCTCCTATACACAGCAATGAACAAATAGAATTTGAAATTAAAATACAATATCATTTACATTAGCACTCAAAAAATTAAATATTTAGGTATAAATTTAACAAAATATGTCCAAGATCTATAGAAGGAAATCTACAAAACTCTGATGACCAGAATAAAAAACTAAATAAATGAAGAAATACTTCATATTCATAAATAGAATTCAATATTGTTAAGATGTCAGTTCTTCCCATATTGATCTACTGATTCAATGCAATTCCAAACAAAATCTCAGCAAGTTATTTTTTGGATGTTGGTTGATAACCTCATTCTAAAGTTTTTATGGAGAGGCCAAAGACCCAGAATTACTAACACAATATTAAAGGAGAAGAACAAAGTTGGAGTCTCCCACTACACGAATTCAAGGCTTACTATAAAGCTATGGAAATCAAGACAATGTGGTATTTGTGAAAGAATAGATAAATAGGTCAATGGAACATAACACAGAGCCAAGAAATAGACTCATATACATATAATCAAACAATCCTTGAGAAAGAAACAAAGGCAATAACACGGAGCAAAGAGAGTCTGTTCAACAAATGGTGCTAGAAAATCTGAACATCCACATGCAAAAAAAATAAAAATAAAAACCTAGACACAGAACTTAATCCTTCACAAAAATTACTTCAAAATGAATCACACACCTAAATGTAAAACAAAAACTATAAAACTCCTAAAAGATAACATAGAAGAAAATCTAGATGACCTTGGGTATGGTGATGACTTTTTATATACAACAAAGGTACAACGCATGAAAGAAATAATTAATGAGTAGGAAACTAGTCTTCATTAAAATTTAAAACTTTTGCTCTGAGAAAGATAATGTTAAGAGAACAATAAAGCAAAATCACAGACTGAGAGAAAATATTTACAAAGGACACAATAAAGGACTGTTATCTGAAATAAACAAATAATACTTAAAACTTAACAGAAAGAAAACATCCACTCAGTTATAAAATTGGACAAAAACTATAGCAGAATCTTACCAAGGAAGATACACAGATAAAGACAAATATCATATAACTCAGCTTCTATGTGGAATCTAAAAAAAGAGAAAAAGATACAAATGAACTTATTTACAAAACAGAAAGAAACTCAGAGACATAGAAAACAAACTTATGGTTACCAGAGGGGAAAGGAAAGGGAGGAAAGAATTTGGAATTTGAGATTAATAGATACACATTGCTATATATAAAATAGACAACCAACAAGGACCTACTGTATAGCACAGGAAACTATATTTAATATCTTATAATAACATATAATGAAAAAGAATCTGAAAAAGAATATGTATATACATATGTATAACTTAATCACTCTGCTGTACACCTGAAACTAACACAACATTGTAAATCAGCTATACTTCAATAAAGTAAATAAAGAAGATACATAGATGGAAAACAAGAATATGAAAAACATATGTGGTAAACAAGAGATACTACATCATATGTGATCTGGAAAAGGCACATTAAAACAACAGTAAGATACAACCACACACCTATTAGAATGGCCAAAATCTGAAATACTGAGAACAACGAATGCTTTCAAGGACATGGAGCAAGAGTAATTCTCATTCATTGTTCTTGGGAATGCAAAATGATGCAGCCACTTTGGAAGACAGTTAAGCAGTTTATTTTTTTTTTTTTATAAAACTAAACAGACTCTTCCAGTCCAGCAATTGCACTCTTTGGCACTTACCCAAGAAGTTGAAAATTTATGTCCACACAAAGACATGCACACAGATGTTTGTAGAAGTGTTGTTTATAATTGTCAAAGCTTGGGAGCAACCAAGATGTTGTAGGTGTTCAGTAGGTGAATGCATAAATAAACTACAGTACGGTCAGACAATGGAATATTGCACAGCACAGGAAAAGGTGAGCTGTCAAGCCAGGAAAAGACATTGAGGAATCTTAGATGCATATTGCTAAGTGAGAGAAGCCAGTCTGAAAGGATGCACACTGTCTGCTTCCAATTATATAACATTCTGAAAAAGGAAAAACTATGTAGGCAATAAAAAGATGAGTGGTTGCCAAAGGTTAGAGGAGGAAGGATGAAGAGGTAGAGCACAGATTTTTACAGCTGTGAAAATATTCTGTGTGATACTATAATGATGGATACATGCCATTATGCATTTATCCAAACTCACAGAACATACAACACCAAGAGTGAACTGTAATGTAGGCTATGGACTTTGAGTGATTATGATGTACCAATATAAGTCGATCAGTTGTAACATATGTATCACTTTTGTGTGTAATGGGGTAGGTTATGCATGTGTAGGGCAGGGACTATATGGTAAATCTCCATACCATCCTGTCAATTTTGCTGTGATCCTAAAACTGTTTTAAAAAAATAATCTTAACGAAAAAAAAGGTAAAATAAAAAATGTAAATGGAAGTGACATATGGAAGCTTTAAGAGCCAGTGCATGGTGTGTAATATCCTCTCTGCTTTTCTGCCACAATTCCAGAGAATGGCTACTCTCTTATCCTGGTGCTATAGACTGAATATTTGTATACTTCCAAAATTCATATTTTGAAACTTAATCCCCAATGTGATGGTATTTGGAGGTGGGGCCCTAGGGTGGCGATTAGGTCATGAAGGTAGAGCCCTCATGAAAGGGATTATAAAAGCAAACTCCAAGAGCTCCCTTGCCCACGTTAGGACACAGAAAGAAGATGGCTGTCTATGAACTAGGAGGCAGGTTCTCACCAGACACTGAGTTTATTAATGCCTTGATCTTGTAACTTCCCAGACTCCAGAACTGTGAAAAACAAATGTTTGTTCTTTAAGCCACCCAGTTATGGTATTTTTGTTGTAGCAGTCCAAAGTGACTAAAACCAGAGTGAGGCCCACACAAAACAGAGACTCCACCCATTCTGTAATTCACACTCAACATTAATGAATAAAAATCTGTTACTTTAAGCTACTGGATTTTGGGGGGCTGTTTGTTACTGTAGTACATCTACCTCTCCCTTCTCATGTAATAAATATATGAATATTTTATACTGCAGAGCCAAGTAGTATACTATGGCTGAATTCTCCAAACTTCTTAAACTTCTCTACATTATCTTCAGCCCCGTGCTGCTCAAAGGAAATAGATTTCCCCTTTTATATTCCAGCAACTATTTAAAATTATGCTGTAAATTAGTCTCCATTTTCAGTTATATTTCTCTTTATTTTATGGTCTTAATTTTATTTACCATAATGTCTTAATATGAATTAATACCATGTATGTGTTTGGTTTTCTTAAGAATGGTGATCTTGGATTGTGCCTAAGATATCGAAATGAAAAGACCCTAAACACATCTCCTCTCCTGAGCACATAAAAATCACAACTATCTGTAGAACATCGATGAAAAAGACTGGGACCTACCAGAAAAGGTCTTCTACAACTAAAGACATAAAAAAGGAACCACAATAAGACTGGTAGGAGGGATGGACTAGCAATATAATGAAATCCCATAATCCCTGAGTGAGTGACACACAAATGGGAGAAAAATTATATTGCAGAGTTTCTCCCACAGGAGCATTGTGAGCCCCATGTCAGGCTCCCCAGCCTGGGGGTCTGGCACCTGGAATATAAACCCCCAAAGCATTTGGCTTTGAAGTCTAGTGGGGCTTAACTGGAGGAGCCCCACAGGACTGAGGGAAATAGAGACTTCATTCTTAAAGGGTGCACACAAAATCTCACATGCAAAATAAGTAATTTGATAAGAGCCTGAACCAGGCCTATCTGCTGGTCTTGGAGAGTCTCCTGGAGAGGTGGGAAATAACTGCAGTTTACCCTGGGGACACAGACACTGGTTGTGGATATATTAGGGAACATTCAGCTGCATGAATGCTGCTGCTATGGTGGCTGATGTATTGGATCATTAGCTCCGAGACTTAGCCCCCTCAAAAGCCTGCAGAAGACAGTGCTAGGATGCCTCAGGCCAAACAACTAACTGGGCAGGGATACAACCCCACCCATTAGCAAACAGGCATCAGCCCCTCCCAACAGGAAGCCACACCAAGTCTCTAGACCAGCCTCACTCACCAGGAGGCAGACCTTAGTAGCAAGAAAACCAGGATCCTGCAATGCAGGTCAGACCTTACCCTGGGACCAGCTGGGCCTTGGCCCACCAGTAGGCCAACACAACTTTTGGGATGCCCCAAACCCCACACGCAACTGTGTCAGGAACCAACCCCCTTTCCCAATGATCTGAAACAAGCTCTGGGATCCCTAGGCCCTGCATCCAGACTCCAGGAACCAGCTCTGCCTATTGGTAGACTGGCACTAATCCCAGGATCTGGCTTCACCAGCCAGTGGATGGGTAACAGCCCCAGAATCTTTGGGACTCTGACCCCCCTCCAGTGAGCCAGCACTAGTCATGGGAGCCCTCTAGGATTCTCCAACCAGGTACATCTTGATCAGGCTCCTCTAAACAGCAGCCAGCAGCACCCATACAAGGCAGAGCTTGGCAACCAACCAGAATAGGAGACAACAAAGCCTACCAGACCACCCATATGGCCTTCCACAACATAAGGACCCACTCAGCCCTCTCAGGGGGAATTCCTAGAATATACAGCTTGGGTGACAAGAGGTGAGTGCACTGCTGGGACACATGGGATGACTCCTACAGAAGGCCACTTCTCCAAGGTCAAGAAATGTAACATATCACATACACAAAAATACAGAAAACAACTTGGACAAAATGAGGCAGCAAAGGAATACATTCCAGACCCGAAGGAAAAAGATACAACCTCAGAGGAACTAAGTGAAGTGAAGACAGGCAATCTATCTGGGAAAGAGTTCAGAAGAATGATCATAAAGATGATAGGAGAACTTGGGAGGAGAATGGATAAACACAGCAAGAAGTTAGACATTTTTAACAAAGAGTAGAAAATGTAAAAAATGACCAGAGATGAAGAACACAATAATGGAAATGAAAAATACACTGAAAGGAATCAATATTGGACTAAGTGATTCAAAAGAATGAATCATTGATCTAGAAGACAGAAAGTAGTGGAAATCACTGCTGCTGAACAGAAAAAAAGAAAAAAGAATGAAAAGAAAGGACAGTTTAAGAAACCTCTGGGACAATGTCAAATGCACTAATATTCATATTATAGGGGTCCTGGAAAGAGAAGAGACGGAGAAAGGGTCCAGGAAAACATGTGAAGAGGCAATAGCTAAAAATCTCCCTAACCTGGGAAAGGACATAGTCACCCACTCCACGAAGTGCAGAGAGTCTCATACAGAATCAACCCAAAGAATATACCAAGACACACTGTAATCAAAATGACAAAAATTAAAGATAAAGAGAGAATACGAAAAGCAGCAAGGGAAAATAACATACAAGGGAACTCCCATAAGACTATCAGCTGATTTTTCAGCAGTAACTCTGCAGGCCAGAAGGGAGTGGCATGATATGTTTAAAGTGATGAAAGGGAAAAAACCTACAAAAATACTCTACCCAGCAAGGCTCTCATTCAGATTTGATGGAGAAATCAAAAGCTTTAAAGACAAGCAAAAGCTAAAAGAATTCTATACCACCAAACCAGTTTAACAAATATTAAAGGAACTTCCCTAGGTAAAAAAGAAAAGGTCACAACTAGAAACAAGAAAATTATGGAATGAAAAATCTCACCAGTAAAAGCAAACATACAGTAAAGGTAGGAATTACCCACAAACAGAGCTAGTAAAGAGGTTAAAAGATGAAAGTAGTAAAATCATCTCTATACACAATAAGCAGTTAAAGGATACACAGAACAATTAGATGTAAAATATAATATCGAAAACAGTATAGTTGTGAGAGGAGGAGAGTACAAATGTAGGATAATTAAAATGTGTTTGAAATTGAGGTCAGCAACTTAAAACAATCATATATACACTGTTACACAAAAATCTCAAAGTAAATGCAAAAGAAAAATCTATAATAGATATATACACATGCACACACACAAAATGGAATCCAAACATAATACTAAAGATAGTCATCAAATCACAAGATAAGAGAGCAAAAGAAGAGAGAAAGACCTACAAAAATAAATTCAAAAGAATTAATAAAATGTCAGTGAGAACATACATATTATAATTATCTTAAATATAAATGGACTAAATGCTCTAAGCAAAAGACACAGACTGGCTGAATGGATACAAAAACAAGACCCATATATTTGCTGCCTATGAGAGACTCACTTCAGATCTACAAACATACACAGAGTCAAAGTGAGGGGAAGGAGAAAGGTATTCCACACAAATGAAAATCCCGAAGAAAGCCCAAGTGACAATACTTATATCAGACAAAATAGACCTTAAGACAAACACTGTTACAATAGACAGAGAAGGACACTATATAGTGATCAAAAGATAAATCCAAGAAGATGTAACAGTTGTAAATATATATACACCCAACATAGGCAAATTCTATATCGCCTTATTATTTAAGGTGATTATTAACAGACTGTAAAAGAGAAATCAACAGTAACAATAATAGTAGGGGACTTCAACACTCCACTTGCATCAATACACAGACAGAAAAATCATTAAGGAAACACAGGTCTTATATAACACATTAGATCAAACGCACTTAACTGATATTTATAGAGCATTCCATCTGAAAGCAACACAATACACAGGTCTATATGATTAAAGTAACATTTTATCAAGAGAACAACCTGAGAACAATGATATTTTAGTAATCCAACCAGGAGTACCTATTTCTAAGCTCACTGAATTTCAAAGTAACACATGTTTCTTGAAAAGCTGCTATGTGTAAACTGCTGTTTCAAAATGTTTGTCATTATCTCAAGCATCACATATTCCCCTACTTATTGCCAAAATGTTTTAAGCATAGCCTTCAATACTGTGTAGTAAAAGAATCCTTCACGCCTCAGTCTATTCAGCTACAGCTGGTCTGTGAACAACATGGGGATTAGGGTTGCCCACTCCCCCCTAAGTCAGAAATCCAACTCTGGAGTCAGCCCTCAGTAGCCAAGTTTCCTCTGTATCTGCAGTTACACACCTCAGACTCAATCAATCACGGATCGTGTTGAATTGTAGCATTTACCATTGAAAAGATCTATATACAAGTGGACATGGTCAGTTCAAACTTGTGTTCTTCAAGGGTCAAATGTATTATAATTTCCCAATGTTTTGATACGCTGACCAAAACAAAGGTAGCTGTCCCAAACAAATTATTTAATGGATTCTACATCTATGCCTCCAACCGCTGCTGCCCTTCCCTTAGCCTCATCTGGGGAAACCTTCTTAATATTTTCTTTTTCCTCCACTAATCCTTTCCCCTAATATACTTCAAAACCATGTTCCAAACCTATGTCTACTGGGATGTCTTGCTTAATTTACCCCAAGCCAATTCTGGTCACTGTTTTATTCTGGATTGCATTTTTGCTTATAAAATTATCTAATTTCATTGCCACAAAATATATTTTATAGGTGAAGAAACTGAACCTAAAGATGTACAGACCTTTGCCCAAGACCAAAGTTATTTAGGAGAAAGTCAGGGTTAAAATCTAGGTCCCCTGGCTCTCCATTTGTTTTGATCCTTCTTTAAGTTGACTTATAGAGTATCTTTTTCCTTCTCACATAGAATGTAGCAATTTTAGATGATTTTTTAAAAATAATACTAATAAGAAACTATCATTTATTATGAAATGTACATTAACATATTTGCTTCTCAATCCAATGAAATAGGTATTATAATTATCATTTTTAGTACTTTACATATTAAAATTTTGAGATAGAGGGAGCTTAAATAACTTTTCCAAGATCACAGAGTGGCTAACTTGGATTCCAGCCCAGGTACTCTAGTTCCAAGGCCTATAACTATAACCAGTATTAGAGAAATATTTTGTACCCAAATAAACTAGAGGAACTGTCCATCTGTCTAAATATCTATTTATCTATTTATCTATCCATCTTCAAATTAGCATAGACTTTTTCAAGTCAGTCAGCTTGGAATATTACACATTTATGGCAAGGATATTGATATTCCCCCCTGAGCTTCTGGAATTAACACGAGAATATCTGTGCACTCTTGAATATTCTCAAGAGCAAACTTTTCCAATGTAGACAATTTCTATTTTGAAACTAGTCAAAAGTCAGTCACAGCAGGGCTAACAAGTGAGATGGCTAATTAAATTTTACAAAATATTGTTCAGTAAAAAAGTACACTAGGAATATAGACGAATAGGACTATTTTTAGAGGAACGATTCATACACTTCCCATACTAAAACAAGAGTTCCGGAAATAACTTGAGTGGTTAGCATCCTATAAAAACCTAAACAGACTCTAATAGTAAACATTCACTTTCTTAGCATTCACTTCACCTTCTTCCAGCAATATACCCTAGTTTCTTTAGATATATCACACTTCATGTGGTCTTCCTGATGCTCTGCCAGAATCCAACAACGGGCACGTGACCCAGCATTAAGCAAGGTGAGCACCCATTCACTGGCCATCGTGATTGGTTCAGAAGTGAACACATGGCTGAAGACTGTCTAGTCACAGTGAATCTTAGTCTTTGTGCTCTTGCAACCACTCCCAACATGGAGTTGTGAGCCAGTGAGATTCTGGCTAGGAGAGCCAGCTTGCTACAACATGGAACCTGAGTATAAAATCAAAACATGGAGAGAAGCAGGGTCTAGCAAAGGGATTAAAAGAGATCACGTCCTTAGAATTTAGTTTGAGTCCCTGTATCAAACTAAGCCTGAAACCAACGGTGCCTCAGGACCAGATTCCATTTTCTGTCACTTGCAGAAAGATTTAACCAATGTATAGCTCGAAATGACTCTACAAAAAGATACCATTCACTGGCTGTGAATCACTCACCACTAGTGTCTGTAGTATTGTTGGTATGTACAGTAGGGATTTACTATTAATCTATTATAATATACTTCTGGAAAGCTTTTAGACCAAGGCATTCTGTCTTTACTCAAATCCCTGAAAATATCTGACTTGCATAAATTTAATTTCAGAGTCATATCCATGTAGCTTTGTCTTTTTTCTATGAGGGTGAGACTAAAGAGGTGGGGAAAGAGCAGGAAACTAAATTTTATTCATATAGATATTTTATATACATTTAGTAAATTAATCTTGCATACATAGATGCAATACCAATGCCTTTTAAAAATTATCTTCAAGTTTACAAGTGAGAGCTATAACTAAAATACTCAAATATCACTGGATTGTTGATTTTGAAGGTCAATTTAATCTGGAGAATCTGAGACATGGTTAAGCATTTTAATCTGATTTTACGGATATGATCTGAAAGTCACTCATGATTGAGGCTGATTCTTTGTATCTTGCAAGACAAAATTATATACAGCCAGTCATTTTAAAGTGATATAAATCCAAATTAAATTTAAGCAGATAAAATACATAATAAACTAGAATTATTATATTATGTGAAATATAATCTATAATGTCAAAATAGCCTATATCTCTCCAAGAAGTCTAGGTATATCATTTAATAGCTGCCCAAAGTATACCAAATTCACCTAAATAAACTATTGTTTCTTATTTAAACTGAACACGGCAATTTTATATTTCTTCATCACCACCTCTAGTGATAAAAATTGCACTGCACTGCTCTGTGATATTTAAGCTATATTAGATTTAATTTTCACACATCCATTTAAGTTATATTAACATAGATATTTTTTTTCCCTGAATTGGGTTTCTGTTCCTTCAAAAGAAAGTTGAAATTTGAAGACAGTGGCCTTCAAATAGAAACACAATTTGACCGAATAACAAACTGATTTATTATAAACTATTTCAAACTGTATTTATACATATATATATACACACACAACAAGGCATATATATATAATGGCAATGAGTAGTATTCTAAGCAAAAAAGAGCCAACTGATATAAGCTTTCTTCTAAGAAATTTTTTCCCTAATGTTAAATGTTATATATTATTTTCAATTATTTCAATTATTATTAATTATTCAATTACTTCAAGTCCAAAAACATACCACACGAAGTTTTGGACATTCTGAATGAGTAACTTTCCCTTTATAAAATGAAACTTTCACTTGTAGCCTCTGAATTAAAACTATCCAACAACAAATCTCCTTTCATCTTTACTAACAGCGCTACGAACTTGCATGCATGCTTCCCTGATCACAATCACTGGGGGCAGGTGACTTAAGTTAGTCCAATTAGAGTAAACGAGATTTTTGTTCAGAGTTTGGAAAAGAGAAACACTTCTATTTCTGGACTTGGACAATAAAGCTGGAATCTTATTTCCCCTATGACCACACCCACACATGCTGATCCAATGATACATTGATGTGGAACTTACCACACCCATACATGCTGATCTAATGATACACTGATGTGGAACTTCCTACTATCTGTACAGACACAAGAAAACTGGGATTTGCTACTTTACAGTGAATTTTAAAACACAGATAGCCAAACTAGATAATTAAATCTTAGTGAAATTTTTAAAAATAGGATTTTTTTCTCTAATTTCTTGGGGATATGTACATAGAGATTTAATCAAAGCAACAGAAAGAAACTCATCAGTCAAACCTGTAACAATTATAAAATTAAAAATTTCTTTCTGGAACTAAATATTTGAATAAATAATCTGTTGTTTGTAAACAATCTTGTGCCTACATTTCAAGACAGTAAAGCCGTATTCAACTATGACAATAGGTTAACAATTTGTATTGTCAATTTTCACAAGTTTTGTGACAATCGTTGACAATTAAAATAACAAATTCCAGTTCTGTTCATATTAAGTGAAATTCCCACATATCCTAGGATGGGACAGAGTTTCCAAAGATAATCATTTATTGGGTTGGCAAAGGTAGCACTAAAAAAATAAAGCCATCGATGTATCTGCTGAATTTATGTTTTGGTAACAACAAGCATGTTGGAATGTATACAATTTCAGATGCACTGCTTTCAATAACCGAGGTTTTCCCTCATTTTGTATGGAATTATCACTCAAAGCAGAACAATATTTTAGGTCTCCTCAATTTTCAAGTTATTCAACCACCTTTTTTATCACCTCCCCACTTTGCAAAACACAAAACCCATCAGCTTTTCCCCCAGACCCCTCATTTCTAGATTAATCTGTACTCTTGACAGATGTGAACTACTTGGGAGTTTGTGTTAATAGGCACCTGACATCATTTTCGTAAGTTTCTTTTGACACTACCTTTTAATTAACGGGATGGAGACTGAATAAGCCTGTCGGATGTTTCAACAAAATAAAAAGGAATATATTATAAACGCACAAAAGTACATTGATTATGTCTACAAAGATATATAATTAAAAAGTATAAATCAAGGACTGCTATTTTACACTTGACTTCAGTTATTTTGAACACTTGTGGTCTAGCAGTGCTCATTGTTAAGGATATGATTTTATGTGTTTAGAGTAAATCTGGTGTAAGCAATTTTATAGTTTAATGAAAATAATTATAGTTTGAGTAAGTAGTATGAAGTGTATCTGATGTGACTTCCCCAAAATAAGCTGTGATATAAATTATCATGATTTATTATGGTTATTCTTCTGGTTATGTTTGGAGTGGATTCTAGCAAGTAATGATGATTCTAAAATTGCAAAAAAAAAAAAAAAAGGCATTTCAAGCTATTTATCCTCAGATCTCATTTTTAATTTCTTTATAAAATTGAAACAATTTCCACTGTGGTACAGTATGTGCTACTATGAAGATGGCATTATTGTGCTATCAATTTGACAACTTACTTTAATTTACACCATTTGGTAAAAGAATACATTTTTAAATCTTTTTAAATACAGCATATGCCACTGTTCCTACTGGCTATTCATTTTTTAGCCTATCAAACAGTAGTGCTATGCTCTAACGCAAACCCATGTATATCCTTACTCAAACTCTTTACAGTAGCTTCAACTGCAGTGTCCCTTTTCAGGTATGTTTTTAACTTATCAAAATTCAGAATAATAGATAATTTTATGTTTTCAACTGAAAGTGTTTTCAGGCCATTAATTAACATCCACCTGAATCCACCCAAGTGCACCTTTGAGGAATTAAAAAAAAAAAAAAATGGATAGCATGAGCTTCTAGGTGATGGTGAGCAGGCTCAAATAACTCTACATGAGTAAAGAATCTGATTAGAAAAATCATGGCTCAGGTCCATAATTCTAAGCCATTAATTCTACTAATCCCATCAACTTATCCTTCCAGCAGACACTTACTGAGAACAAATCAGATGTCTGACTCTGAGCTAGACGCTGGTAAAAGTGATCAGGCATAGATAGAAGATGAACAATTAGGCTGGCAATGATACTAGAACACAGTGAGTGCAAAACAGAGCAACACACAAGGTTCTCCTGGGGCACCAGGAAGGACGTCTGATGCACTACAGGAGGATTAAATCCCAATGCCACAAGCCAAGCCTGTGCCTAGACTCAACAGTTCCAAACAAGCAAATAGTAAATTAAAAAAATATTTTCAGATAATAAAACTTGCAGTATCACTCCTTCTCATTATCACTTGGAGAATATTTTGCCCCTTGAATTTCATTGTTAGAGCAAAGTCAGTTTATATTGCCTTAAGGTTATAGAAACGTTATGGATCTTTTAGATAACTCTCCTATTTTCTTCCTAAATGTGACTCTGAAACTTAACCTGAGGGCTTAAATTGCTGCTCCTTAAGGGCTTATTCAACAATCATTTGAAATACCTTATTAAAGGAGTCAGCAGCTCTTTACCACATAAGTCTGTCTTGGTTGACTGTGATGATCCCATTCATTGGAAACACGTGAAAATTATGGGCATGGTTATACAGAGACGCCCAAACCCAACCGCTTAGAGAATTTTTTTATAAAAACCATTTTCTTAACGCTCAGAGTTTATACATAGCAGGAAAATAATTTCTTAATTTATGTTCTAAAATGAATACATATCAAGATATTTGCGTTTGGGGTTGGTTATTTTGGTCTGCCACTGATTCTTGCTAAGAGTGGCATTTGCTGGATACCGATGCTCACTCATTGTATCAGTACAGGTTTGAAGTTACATAGACCAGGCTTCTAATTTTCTTGCTATATGACTGCAACCAAGTTTTTTAACCATCTGAGGATTTGGTTTCCCAGTTTGTAAAATGGAGGCAATATTTCTTACCCAGAGGATTGTAATGAGGGTTAATTATTAACAAAATGTCTAGAATTTTTCTGTGTTATTAACAAGTTGTTCATAATATTTGATACTGCTGCAAGCGAATTACCAAAGAGGGGATAGGAAAAAGTCCTTTTCTAGATAACGCATGGCCAGGGCAGTTCTATTTAGCAAACTATATTTCAGAGGGGAAAATTACTGATTTTCTTTTATTAAGTCAGCATTTTCTGATTGCTAATACTAGCATCAGTTTTGCCACCATTAGTACCTTGATTCACTACACACAGCAAATGAAAATATCTTTAGAATTATCTGGGACGCTTTTAAGTAACTCAGATTCCTGGGTCCTATCTAAAACCCATCGAATAACAATCTTCTGAGGTGAGGCTGAGAAAGCGATGTTCAAAATCTCTTTCTAGGGGATTCTGATAGTCAACTAAGTTTAGGAAACACTGCATTAAATGACCCAAGTCAAGGTTAAGTACAGTAATGCAAGTAATACCTTCTTGTTCAACCTACTTCTAAGATTTCAATACAAAAGGCTGACCTCTATCTAACTGAAGAGCAATTAACTCCTATCTGTCTTTATTCATCCATATAAAAAGGTCAGTGAAAGATAACACTGGGTCAGTTAAGCACCCTTTTCACAATGCTCCTCTTAATTTGCTATTTTCATGTCAATTTGCCATCATCTAAAAACCTTACAAGCATTTTTCTAAAAAATTTTTTTAGAATGTGGGATTTAAACATACCCTTAGCTCGTGAGCGCTGGACCTTATTTACGCACTGCTACCGTTTCAGGAGTTTTTGAAATACTGAGGCTTGGGACCCACCTCCAGCCCCTCTTATTTAATTGGTCTTTCCAGGTGTTTAAAATTTCTTGGTGATGCTAGTGCGGGCCCCAGACAAAATCACTGCTCCTGTAATTGACAGCTCACCTTCAGGATGATTGATTTCACCAGTGTGCTTTTCCTCCAACCACCAGCGCGGCTTCCAGACTCTGTTGGTCCTGAGGTCCACTGAGGAACTTCACAAACACTAGAGGTTTCCAAGACCCAGTTCAGGAGATATGAACTAGAAACAAGGAAAGTGTATTATTTAAAAGTCCCCCAGATAACTTTAATATTAATGATAATAATTATAATAAGTAATATCCACTAAGCAACTATGTGCTAGGCAATATTCTAACCCCTTTGCATACAGTAATTAATTTAATCTTCAGTGAAACTGGTGAGTGAAGGATCATTGTCCCTCTTTCACAGTGATAAAACTGAGGAACAGGGAAGGTAAATAACTTGCTCCACATCACAAAAAGCAGTAGATCACAGAGGCTGGATGACAGCCTCTCAGATCGCTCTGAGGGACTGCTTTGGAAGAGGTAGGGGAGGAGCTAGGTTAGATAGGAGCTTTACAACAAAGACCAGGTAGTTGGAACAAAAAAAGATCTCTTGTTATCTAAAGAAAACTAGGCATCTCAAGTTAAAGAATTTAGAGCTTTACTATGTATGGGAGGAAGCAAACATTTGGGCTCATTGAATTCATTCCTTTGACAAGCGCCTAGCTATCTAGGGCCAGTATCCTGTCCTTTCTTATTCTGAGTCCCCTCAGAGGGCACCATTGTGAGTGGCTGCAGAGGCCAGGCTGCAGGCTTGTTTTCCCTGGGGGTGGCAGCAGCCGCTGATGACTTGATGGCTTCAGCGTTCTTTGTTTACTGATACGGCTTGCAGTGTTTTTCATTCACACCATGAAACACCTGTATCTTCTAAAAGGGTGAACTTATTTTACTGCCAATTCCTCTTCTTAGACTCTAAAATCCTTCCAACCACGAAGGCCAGGTGTTAACAGTGGAACCTGGCCATTCTCTAGATGAACTTTTTAGCTGCTCTTCTTTGCTGAATCGGTTGCCTTTGGTATGTACAGACAACGCCTCTGGCATTGAGTTAGCCAGTGTATGTGGTATAGTCCCTCAGTTCCTTTGAATATTTGTTGATGCCCAGTTTTAAAAGAACTTGTTCTCTCTCTCTTTGAATGTGTATGTTGGCATATCATGGAATAGGAGGCAGGCCTCTTGGAACAGACACTGTACTCATGTCTTTATTTTCCAATACGCAGTACAGTTGAGACAGTAGTGAAGCAGCACATAAAACACTGGTCACTTTAAACTGGTTTTGCTTCCTTAAAACAGGTTGTTGATTAATCAAATCTGGAGTTATTTTACAGGGCCAGCACTACGCATATGCAAGATGGGAACCTGTGTCTCCAGAGCAACCCCAGAACAAGAATCTTAAGTCTACAGAACTCAAAGAACAGAAACGTTACCACCAGAGCTCTTTACAAAATGAAAAAACCCTTCAATAAGAAAAATCTGGCTTCCAGGAGTCCAGCTAGCTTCATTACTGATTAGAGCCCAGCCAATCAGCTTCCAAGTTTGAAATTCTCCTAACCCCTTAAATTTCAGCCTGAACGCTGGACAGGAGAGACAGGTTTAAGCCCTGCCTCCTGTCTCATTGCCAGTGGACCTTGCAATAAAACTCTTTCTTTTCTCAAAAACCAGTGCCATAGTGTTGGCTTTTATACACCTCAGACAGCGAGCTCTTACTAACAGTAGCACTTAACAATGTTTGTTGATTGGATTAGTAAGATCACGAAGCCAGGAATCCATGTCATCCGAACTTCCCCAACCAGCCGACCTGAACATCCTTTCTGTACTACTCTGTGCTCTAATTTATCTAAGCAACATGTTTCCTCAGAACACATATTCTTCCCTAATGAAATCAGCCCTGCATGGCCCAAAATTAATGTTTATGTCAGTAGGATCATTTTGTCTGAAATTTCTGGCCATTTTCATTACAGTGATTACTAGATAGTCAATCACAATACTGTGTGTGCCACTTTTGTTTTCTCAAGGACTCTAATGCTATGTTGTCCAATGTGGTACCTATCAGCCACATAGACTGATTGAGCCCTTGACATGTTACTAGCTTGAAATGAGATACATTGTCAGTGAAAATACACATTAAATTTTGTACAGTATGAAAAAAGTAACTTATCAGTAATTTTATCATATCTTGAACTAAAAATGGATACATTTGGTAAAATATGTTATTGAAATCAATTCTACATGTTTTACTGTTTTGAAGGTAACTAGAAAACTTAAAATTACATATGAGGCTTACTTCTGTGTCCCACATATATCTGTTGGAGAACGTTTCTCTGCAATCTCAATGATCCCTCTGGCAGCTCCTGCATTTTTGACTGTGCCTCAATATGGCTGGGTGACCTTACACCTAATTTCTCTATTCTTCAGGTACTTAACATGTCCAATAATACTGTTCTCTAGGTTTGCTGTAGGAATGAAATGCTAGGATGCTTTCAAATTCCTAACACAGAACAGGTTTCTTAATGATCTTTTCATACCTCCTCACTCTCATCCATCCATCCCCAGATGCAATCCCACTTGAAAGCAAAGGATAATGCAGCCATTCTTCTTCATGGGAAAAGGAACAACTCACCTTCAATGAAGATGCATTAGAAAACATTAATCCTCACCTTCTCCTGCCCACTTTAGAGGGACTATTTACAAACTTCCTCAATGTTTAAAACTGGATATGAGCCAATTTACTCAAATTTCTACTAAATAACCACTGATCAGGTGACCCAATCAAAAATGATGGAACCAAGTGTGTTGAGGAAGCACAGATTAAAATGAAATCAATCCACCAATTAGTTAAGTACCTGTTACATCTTTAGGCTGTGGAATTTAAAAGAAATAAATGAAAAACAAATTATCACTCTAAAATTATTAACTTCAAATTCCAAATCAACTTTCACCATTGTGTAGTGTTTCATGTTAAGTTTGCAAAAGCAAAGATGTCATTACTTTTAATCAAGTGACAGGACTAATTTTAGGATAAAATACAGTTAGGCACCTGACAAAAATAATTTAAATTTATTTGTAATCTTACTATTATGAAGACTTTCTCTTCACCAGAAGTTTTCTCATCTGTATTACTCAAAGTAAAATTTCATACTTTTGATAAGTGTTGTCACTTATAACGTTTAATAATAAATCTGGAATGAGGATGTGTGAAATTCTGCATTTTTACAGGGGTTTTTTTGCATCAACAAGAAAATTAAATTACCATAAGCACACATACACACTAAAGGTTTATTTAGAAAACACCTCAAAAATAAAACCCGTATGTCTATAATCTTTAAAATGGGCCTGGGTAAAAATATCCATTAGAAGTAAAGTTTGTCATTGGTTCCCAGCTTATATCATGGGAAGTGGGGTATAGTGGTGCAGGGTAGGGGGACTGGTGCTAAAACATAGTTACATTGGGGCTTTTCTCATATTTTTATTAAGCATTTTTAAGCCAAGACAGTTATTCGTGAGGAAACAAGCAAGTAAGTGATTACCCTCTTCCCACCCCCCCCACAAAACAGGTATCAAACCTATTCTAGGTTTGTTAGCTTCATATGCAATTTTAAGTTTTCTAGTTACATTCAAAAGAGTAAAACACGTAGAATTGATTTCAATAACATATTTTACCAAATGTATCCATTTTTAGTTCAAGATATGATAAAATTACTCATAAGTTACTTTTTTCGTACTGTACAAAATTTAATGTGTATTTTCACTGACAATGTATCTCATTTCAGTACTTGGTGCACAATGTGTTCACATGCTGGAGACATAAATTAATTGAATGGCATAGCTTTATAATGAAATAATGCAAAGACTATTTAGCATACTCAGTTATTTCTATATCTATCGAAGATGGTCTCCATGTGTTATTCAGTTGCAGGCAATTATTACGGGAGCAATAATTCATGTACCCAAACTGTCTATTTAATTCAGAAAGGCAGCAATTTGGACTTTGTTAAAAAAAAAAACAACTACCTATGAACTTTTTAGGAGTTGCAGTTTGATTAATACTTAATGGAAATGTGGTTTACAGATGGCCAAAGAGCAAAGAACAATCCCCACATAAAGACTCAAGTACAAAAGTGAATACTTAAAACATCAAATCTGCTTAAAATACCAACAATGCTACCAGATTACTGAGCAAAAGAGGAAACAGTCAGCAAGGATTTGTCTTTTCATTTTCTCTAAGTACAGGTAAAATAACCTGACTTGCTTACTCAACAACTTTTAAATTGTCAATTTATTTTCTAATATGTATGTGATGAAATTTTGAGAGCTATAAAATACTTCTCTGGTAATTGAAAGATTGAGACAGGTCTCATACACTATAGGGAACATATACTTGCTAATTTCACAGCTTTAATAGTGTTTAAATAGAAATAACTAAAACAGCATTCTAAATCCACAAGGCTGAAAAGAAAAAAATTGAGAGCACAAGAGTACATGGGAAAGTTCAAAGATATGGGATAATAAAAGAACACATCAAAACTTTTCTCTACCTTAAAACATGTCATTAATACTATTGAAAGTTCATCAGTCACCTCTATATTGCCTGATATCAATAATGAAATCCCCCAATACTCCAAAGACTCTTCTAGCAGTACTTTCAACCCATCAGAAACTACCAAGAAATGGGATGTTTCTGAAAAGGCTGTCTTCATGTGATTTCCAACTCTGTTTCATTACCAACTAGACCTGAATGCTTAACAGATCTAATCCAAACTGCCAAGAACTCTGAGTTCTACCCATCTGTCATGAGGTTATTAGTTCAGGACAATATTAAGACAAAGAACAAGAGACAAAATCAGTTGGAAAAATATTTTTTCAACTTTCTATCCATTTTCTATATTGTCTATTGAACATCAAGTTATGTGCTTCCAAACTGACTTGAAGTTGAATCCCAAGTTTCAAATCAACCAACTTCCCTCAGGAATTAGTTACCACACACACACAAATTTTTCTGAGTTACTTTATCTTATTCATTCATCTCTCTTCTCTTTTCCCTCTTGTTCTATCTTGTCTGCTCCCCTCCCTCCCCTTCCCTTTTTTCTCCTATCCAGTGCCTTTGGTGAAAGAATGCCGAAAAACAAGCATAAGGGAACTTGCAGGAGTATAAGATCGCTTCCAATTTAGGCTGTTTCAGTGCAAGAAAAGACAGGGAATTTATATACAGTTAAAACAAAGTTTCATACGAAGTATGCCATTTGTATTTGCAGGACTGGATTACAATGTTCTTTTATCTCACCTTGCGTCACTGAAATATAGGACACTGGCAATAAAACTAAAAGTAAATATGCACATATCCTTATCCATGTAAGGAAGCAATAAATCTCCCTCCCTGATAGCAGCCGCACTACAGCTATCATGTGAGCAGTGTGGCTGCCACAACAGTATCAAATTTACAGTTAAAAAGCAGTCAAATCTTCAGTGTTACAGTGGAGGCAGATATATATGTACCATAAATAAGCATCCTCTAATGAAGAAATGAGCCATGTTTATTTTTTTCCATTGAACAGCATATATCTCACCTACTGCAATCTGTCATAATAGAACTCATTATACTTGAATGTCTGAAATACAAAATTCTGACTTATACTAATTAGGCTGGCTTTCATTGAGACATATGAGAACTTGAAAACCCCTGGCCTGGGAGGCAAATCTTACCTCTTTCTTTTAAAAAAAAAAAAAAAAAAAAAAAAAGTTGCTTTTTTTCCCCCCATTTCTTGCTTCAAAATATATGCATAATTGGTATTTGGAAGGATTTGGGGTTCTTTTCCTTCCATATAGTTTAAACTTGTGGGTTTGACTGGCAGAGGTAAAAGGTACATGCAGTTTGAGGAAATTCAATTTGGCAAATGTTTAGACCTAAAATGACTAGCTCGAGATGAGGCTCATTCAGAGCCATGTGATCTCAATCTAAAGATGGCGTCACGAGGATCCCCTGGTCTCTCGCTCAGTGCCTTGCGGGATGTGGTTTTGAGCTGGACACTAAGCTGCCAATACAAAAGTTTAGCTCTCTGCACACATTTGAAGAGGCCAGCTTCTTCTGAGGGAGAAAAACAGGTTGCAGATAAATAAAACAACAACCAAAAAAAACTTTGAAAGGCATTTTTATATAGATTTTTGAAAAGACAAAGTTGTTCCTATTCCACTAGTTGGTCAGTTGATACCAAAGAGAATGTTTAAATGATATGAGAGAAATGAGAAAAAACGTGATACTCTACAACTCATCCTTTGGAGTGCATCAGATCTCTCCATTAATGAGCAAAGACAGTTTATCTTAACCAGTCTTGAAGTTCCAATAAACGAGCCCACCACACCTTCGGAAGCCTTGTGTTTTACACTTCTTTTGTGTGCCTGCCACATTATGCTCAGTCAGCTGGCATGCGGGAATACCAAAGTGACCTATTTTAATTACCTCCCTCATCGTCTGCCATCACTGGTACATTTGGCATCAGAGAAGCCACTTGAAGTAAAGTGCCCCTCACACTATGGAGTTTGAAGCTTTTGCCACCTGAAATACAGACAAACCAGTGCCATCACTGCTACAAATCAAGCAGTCAATGTAGAATCTATAAGCACCAGGAGAGCCTATAAATGAAGTCCCATTTCTAGGCTTTCTCAACTTGACAACTGAACTGTGTCACTGTAAGGAAATCATGCAGAACCCAAAAATGACATTGGTGTATTTTATATTCCACGGCTTTTGGCAGAGTCTGTTCAAAGGTAGCAACTAGAAGCACTTACTGTGTAATAAGAATAAACTTGGTGAATTGGACTAATTACAAGTACAAGTTTGGTACCTGTCCAAAGAGTCCAAGGTGTATCTTAGAACATTTGGTACAGGCCATTTTTTAAAAATAGGTATTAAGTTCTCACTAAATCTGAAGCCCCAGATATAACCATCAGGAATTTATATAGACATAAATAATGTTCAGCATTTCCTCAAGGCCTACAAGGCATAGAAAAAGATATTTCCATATGCAAGCATAATAAGAGATTGAGTGTTTTAAGTACAACACGTTTCCAGTTCTCAGAGAACTGATTAATTAAAGAACACCAGGGCATTTTACTAGAGTACTAAACTCACATTCTCACTTGACTGCCATAGTCACCACAAAAAGGGAGTGCTATATATTCCCCATTTTGCAGATGGAAAACCAAGGCTCATTTCTGCCACTAGGACTGAGGAAGGACTGAAGGTGAGTGGATTTTCATTACTCAGAGCTGGTGAAGTGATTATAGTCTTAGAGATCAGCATGAGTGAAGGTCCACAGTCATGAGAACACTTGGCATATCTGAGCAGAAATGTATGATGTTGTGTTCTGAGGGACAGCAGATATATGCACAGCAGCTGCAGGGACATTGCATAAAGGCAGCAGAGGGAAAATGAGAGCAAAGGCTACAAAGCAAAGCCCCAGGCTGCAAATTTACCTGTTGATTAATCCAATTATACGTGGAGTCATGGTCTAAATGGAAAGTAAGTACAGTTGTGGGGGTGGAGGGAAGCATTCAGTTCAGGTACCACGACATGCCACAGACTGAGTTGTTTAAACAGCAAACATTTATTTCTCACAGTCTGGAAGCTAGAAGTCCAAGATCAGAATGCCAGCAACAGTCAGGTTCTGGTGAGAGCCCTCTTCCTGATTTGTAAATGATTTGCCTTCTCACTGTGTCCTCACATGGTGAAGAGAGGTCATCTCTCTCGTATCTCTTCTTATAAGGCCACTAATCCCATTCATGAGGGCTCCACCCTCATGACCTAATTACCTCCCAAAGGTCCCCCTCCTAATGTTAACACATTGGGGATTAGGGCTTTGACATATGAATTCTGGGAGTACACAAACATTCAGTCTATTGCAGGGCAGAAGTAACAATAAGGTATTAGGACCTATAACTCATTAAATTACAAAATATATCTCTCCCTCTTGTCTTGTTCCTGAGATTTGTTCCTATTTCTGCATATAAATTACTAGGTACAACTGCATTTTCTATGAAATGAACCATTTTGAAAGAGAAATGCTAATATAAGCATTAATGTATGCATATATTATATGTATATTTTTTCTGTTATCTTAACTCTGGGTTAGGAGAATGGCCCTTCTAAACCAGAGCACACTATCCCACAAAGAATAAACACAAAAATGAACGGCTATGAATGTCTCTGTGCTATTCTAGGATAATAGGCATCCTTGAAGGAGTGTTCATTTTTCCAGGCCCCAGAGGCAGCATGGACTGCCAGGGGACAATAATATTCCTACTCAACCCCAGGGTACCTAGGAGAATCTGACTCACTGTGCAAAATTATTGTTGAGAGCTTTAGATAAAAAGAAGTCATAAACAACAAATCTACAGAGGAGAGAGCTCTCTGCAGCCCCCAAAGCAAGAAAGACTCTGGGTCCTGGAGGAGCTTTGCTCTCTGTTTTTTGAAAGTGTAAGAGTCAATGTGATCACAGTCTTGAAATAAGTCTGATCTCCCATGGACTGACATGCTTATCCATAAAGCATCCAGGGAGTCTCAGAGAGCCTGGACGTAAACACGAATGAGGTACACTAGGGAAATCTCTGTGTTGTGAGGACCGGGAGTGGGAAGCCATTTCTAACCTCTAGTAAATCATCTAATTCGAATTTTTAAAAATTCAGGCCCATTGTCAGAAAGCCTGATATGATAAATCTCTTCATTCCCCAACTTACTTTTATGAGAAATGCCGTGGCGTGGCAGCAAATACATCTAATAACTATTGCCAGATAATGACAAATCTCGGGTACCTTTTGTCACATTACAGTATATGTTCCTAGTTTTGTATTTACAAGCAAATTGTTACCTCCAAATACAAAATGCTGCCATTTAGAGAAATACAGAAATTACTCACTTCCCTGGAATTCTGCATGACAAATTAGTACTATGCTTTAACTCTAATAAATGTAGCTGTAACAGAGTTTTCATAAACATTCTTGAGATGTTCTTCTGGAGTAGCTTTATTTTGGCACCCTACTTTTCCTGCTTAAACAAATGAAAAGGTTGGCTGATATTGTCAAAATACAGCACTTCTGGTGAACCAAGAGCCATTTATTAACATAATGTATTGATGTGGTGTCATAAAATACAAAATCACATTTCTACAGGAAAAAACCTATTACCCTAAGCCAAGATTATTTTATTTTAAAAGAAAAATTATTGCAGTTGTGGATTCAGAAAGTAATGGGATGCGGTTCAGACCTTGGCCTTTTAGAGGATAACTGGGGGGCTTTTAATGCACAGGATGTGCTATGTAAAAGAGATATTTGTATAATTAACAAGTCTTCTTATCTTCATAGAAATGTATTATCTGGGAGTCGATTCTGGATATCTTATGACTCAAAGTAACTAACTTAAGAACACAGATATGATCTTGTCTAGTTGAAAAAGGCTTTAATAAATAGGCAAGTGTGACCACACACACAAACACACACACACACACACACACACACACACACACACACACACACCCCTCCTGGCGGGTCAGGACTCTCCAGAGCTGACCATTTTCCTGACACTGTCTTAATCTTGTCCTTTGTCACAGCACTGCACTTTTTGCTCTAAAGGTTTCAGCACTAAAAAGTGGGGAGGTGAAGCCATAGTTCAATTCAATTTATTTTTATATTGCTTCTCATACAAAGTCTCTCAAAACACTTTACAGTAAGAGATAAAATAATCATATAACACTTGCCCATATTCGAAACAGCAGCACTCACCCAGACAGCGAGGGGTAAAGCCACGCACAGTCATGGGTCAAAGTCCCTGGTGCAGCACCCCTCGTTTAGAAGCCATATAAATGAACATTTCAGCAGAGTGACGTGGCCATAGACCATTACTTGCCAAGCCCCCAGTTCTCAAGGGAGAAGTAAGAGGCTTCATTTTTCTATTCAAATAAAGCATTATCTCTCCTCAACCTGCGGTGATCTCAACTGGCGACCACTTTCCTCTCACATGCAAAACTAAAGAGCCAAAGCACAGGGACATGTTTTCTTTCTATTGTTACCAATTACTTTAATCACACATGATTTATGGCTTCCTGGAAAGCAGTTATTCTGGGGCACCTCTTTTAGTTGTCTGTGTTCCATATTTTGGCCCCAAGAGGTAAAAGAGAAAGGCTGGTGGAAAGACTAAAATGAGTGGGCTTAGTTTAGTCAACCTACAGCAAAGAAAGAAAGAAAGAAAGAAAGAAAGAAAGAAAGAAAGAAAGAAAGAAAGAAAGAAAGAAAGAAAGGAAGGAAGGAAGGAAGGAAGGAAGGAAGGAAGGAAGGAAGGAAGGAAGGAAGGAAGGAAGAAAGAAAGAAAGAAAGAAAGAAAGAAAGAAAGAAAGAAAGAAAGAAAGAAAGAAAGAAAGAAAGAAATGCTTACGCCTGAAACTGGAAAGCTCAGAATGAATCAGTGGCACTCTGGGGCAGGAAGAAGGAATGAGGGAGGATGATGGAGAAAGAAATTTTGCTAGATAAGGCAGCCCAAATTAAATAATAATTTCCATTGAAAAACAACCACCACCAATGTCTGGAAAGCAATAGTGAGGAAGCCAATCCTGGCAAAAGAAAATAAGGTCAAACTGATATATCAAGTTTGTGTAGCACTTTTAATTTACAGAAGGGTTATTCTGGACTTGATGTAAGAAAATTGGAGGTGTTACTATTCTCTGAGAGTGATCGAGTTACGCAGCATGAGAAGAAAGTACAATCAGCAGCTGAAAGCTACCACGTTTGCAAAGATGTCCTTTTACAAAGCAAATAATGGTTTGAAATTACCAAGCCCCAGTGAAGGTAATTCTCAAAATAGAAGCCTCCACCCTGACCCTGACTACACCCCATCATGTAGTTTTTCAAGTATTGAGACAAAATATTCTGTGTCAAAAACGTGTTTTTTCCCCCAAAAGTACAAAAATTCAACGAAGCTCTAGCTCCAAGAGAATTCACAGTATTCATATCAGTAAATAATTCAAAATTTATTTGTTTAGGAAGCATGTTTCTAGTAGGATATAAACCTTTTCTATCTTTAATACAGTCACATCTTTATAATACATAATAGCAAAACAGAATATATTGTAACTCATTCCTTGACCTTTTAATATTTCTGTCACTGATTGTCAGAGTTGAGAACTACTCTCTATCCTGAGGTGATGGATTATTTAATTAACCGTTGACCTTTTCCCAACATTTGTTGACAATGAGCACAGTCCTATGAAAGCTGCCTGCTTTGGATATTGGTCAATTCTCTGTTGTTTATCAATAGGAGAATGCCATTTTTTGAAACTTAGATCAAATAACCAGAATTGCTTTTTGCCATTTATTTGTCCAAACCTATTTTCAAACGAATTCATGTCTGTTTCCTTTTAACTATCTATTAGAAAAGAACAATAGGTTTACTATATCTTTTTAAAATAAATTCCATGTCAACAAACTCATGTCTGATGGAATTTAATTGAACTGATCTACAGAAAAATCACGTTTTCTCATTACGGATTTTTTGAAAAAAGTTGCAGCAACTTATCTCTTATGATATACACCTCTCCAGGTCCCCAGTTGAATCCAACTTTTTCTAGGGAATATGATCCTCCAGGAGAGTAAGGTAGACCCTTCAAATAGTTGTTTGTAAATTCCATTCATTAGTAAAGAAAATGATCCTGCATTTTTCCAAGGGCTATATTATTCATAGAAAGTTTAAAAAGTTGTGGAAGATTCTGGCTAATTAAACAGTAAGATTAGAATCTTTCATTTGAATGATTGACTTGTTTCAATACTTGTAGTAAACAGCACCTTCAGATACCCCTTCCAACAGTCCCACACATACCCAGTATCTTTCTAGAATCCTTTTCATCTTGGATGACAGGGTGAGGGAGACTGAGTGTCGCAAGCCCAAGCTTAAGGTTCCATAGAGAATGTTTCATTTTTGCAGACCCCTCAGATCCCAGCATCAAGTAATGTGATACTTCAGAAGGGGGAAATTTTTCAGAGAATCCAGATTGGCCTCTTCCTCTGTTGGCATTATCACTATATGTTCAGCGCTCAAAGAATTCCTTGAATTCTCAAAGTTTGATTGAGGGCATGTCATAGTGTAAAGCAGTTTGGAGACAGACAGTCCTGAGCTCAGGAGTTTAGGTTTTTGTGGGTTTTTTTCCCTTTCTGAGTGATACTATGCGCCTCACTTTTTTTTTGGTGCCTCCATTTCCTCATCTACAAGACGGGAATAAAAATACCCACCTCTCCTACTTACTGTGAAATTGAATGAGATAATATATGCGAAGCTCCTGGAAAATAGTGGAAGTCCAATAAAACAATGCTGTTCTAATGTAATACTGAATTTTCTAGTTTATCATGTGGTCATGGCCATTATCTCCACAGAGTGGAAGACAATATATTAGAGGTGCTTCGGCAACAACTGAAGTCCATTTCCATCTCCCTGGAGTCTACAGTGTTTAAAGACTTGACATTATGGAAGTATATTGTCTTCATTAATTTCTGTTAATTTTTAATGCTAGTGTTGGCAGTATGGTATAATGTATACAAAAGCCAGTGTGTGTGTGTGTGTGTGTGTGTGTGTATGCTTCCATACACAAGCACACTTTGTACACACACAACTATTGCAGGGTGAAAGAGCTTTGACCCTAAGAAAGCAGATTTTCATTAAAGGCTAACCCTGGGACATAATACAAAGCATTCATTTTAATAGGGGCCATTTTTTGCTTGACAAGAAAAGAAAAATAATTTTTAAAATGGAAACCGTTTTGAAATTAGCGAAAAAGAGTATATTATTCTGTTGATCATATTTTATGAAAATGTGGCTGAAATTAAAGGATAGGGCTTTACAGTTATGCCCAGTGAAACTGCACATGCACGCTATGTTTGTACTGTTTTCTTGTGTATCTGTTAATCGTGTTATTTCCTCTGGCATCTATCAATTTCCCTTCGAAGCCCAAGAGCTTATCTCCCACTAGAACAGAACCACACGGGCATATCATCATGTATCTAGATGGTTAAGTTGTATGTTTGATACGTGGGTGACGTTAATGTAATATTATGATGGATATCTATTAGCACGTACATCACCGAAACATAGACTCTCTAACGTCTTTGACAGTGGCTGCCCTTTCCATGTCAGTGTCAATCCACGCCAGAATCACAAGAATGAATAAATGAGACAGGAGAGGCTGTACCAATTATAGATGAAGGGATACTGTCTACTCCCACCATTTGATGTGATTTATTTGTCGGTCCTTCTGCATTTGTAGGCAGCAGATTGTAGCTGTTTATGAAGTGACAAATGGTACTCAATGACATTGAATGACTTCTCTAATCAATTTAACTTGTCTAAAAAGTGGTCGTGAATCGTAGTACTCATCGAACGTCAGTGGATACAGAAAACTTCCAGTCTTTGTACTAAAAACATATATTCCAAATATATACCCAAAAGAGTGAAAGGGATAAATAATAAAATTAGTTTATTTTAATAACTATCTTTCAAAGGAACTAAAAAAAAAAAAGCATCTTTTATAAGTGTTTTACTCAAGGATTTTTTTTCAGAGAAGTAGTGTTTTTTATTGATTTAAAAAAATACTTTTTTTTTCTTGGTCAATTTAATTTGGGGGAAGGAGGAGCACATAGTTATCTACATAAATGCACAATTCCCTGGTGGAAAAGTATAACAATCTAACTAGGGTTGCCAGCGAAATAATTGAGACAGCTAGTATATAAAAAGCCTTTGGGCTTAGGATTCCAGATATTGACTGAAGTTTTCAATTATTATTTAGCCTTTTAAAACAAAACTATTTTAGTCTAAGTGATTTTATTGACGAATTTATTGGATTAATTATAATTTTTAAAAGGTATCCATTATACAAGCGTTTGGGCAGAAGTCGTTTCCCTTACACGCTGCAGAAACGTATATGCTTTTAAACTTGCACATATTTAAAAACAAGACTTCTGCCTCACACGACTCGTGTAATGGAATAAAGTCACAGGCTGGGCTAACCTTACACAAGTGTATTTAGGTATTTATTTCCACTTATTAGCTGAAGATAGTCTTTTACATACTTGATTCAACCACTACTGCTATAAGCCAAGAATGATTTTTTTTCCTATCTCTGTATTATTCAAATTTATTAAACAATATTTCACGTTTGTTTGACACCACGTCAAACTCAGGACCCCTAAAGCACGGCTGCAGCTTTGGAGCTGTTATGCTTTCTCGGACTTTAATCATTTTTGGCAAGGCTCCATTTCCTGTCAGAAAGTGAAACAGCTTTGGAATGTCATTTTCAAGAAAGAAAACAGAGAGAATCCGAGAGGAAGTTCTCCTCCACTCCAGATCCCCTAAGATACTCAAACACGCTCACAGGAGGGCTGGAATACATCAAACATTAGCAGAGGGAAAAGGACACAATTTTCCCACATTAAAATACATGGATAAAGTTGAACTTCTGCTAAAAATAGTTCCCATGACTAATCCTATTAAGTTTAAAAAATTGGGCAGCATCTTCCTTGAAGCAGAATTATTTTCTGCCATCACACTGTGCTGCTGTCCGCACCCCCCTAAAGCCAGCAGCCCCTCATCTTTCCCTTTGTAAAGACATTAGGAGAAAAGGGAGAGAGAAAAAGATTGGCCAGTGCCCTTTATTTGGGTCTCAGATATCAAAGAAAACCAAAAATAAGATAAACAAATCAAAATTATCTCAAAATGCCAACAATTCTGAAGAGCAACACACTGTCCTAATACATCTGCAGCGTTTTCCCACTCACTCAGTGTCCCCAGGGAGCAACAAGATTGCAGACAGCAAATTCAGATGACTCTGAGCCATGCCACTTTGAGGCATAGATGATGTTGGATGCAAAAAGCTGAGCAGCAATGGAAAAAGTCTATACCGTTTTGGAACTAGAAGCCCCTGATTTTTGCTTCATGTGACAACCATGTGACCTGGACAGGGATGAAGAGGGGATGAAAATGAAACACTGGAAATGCCCAACAAAGCTGAAAGATCCAGAACCAAATACGTATGGTGCCACCTAAGAGAGGGGAAGCCATCAGAGCTCCCCCGTCTTCAGCTCACACTGATAGTCAGTGTTACTTTGGTCTTTCAGAGGGGGAGATATGGGAATATAAAGTAGTCGCTGCAGAAGGAGTCATTAGGTATCATGCTATTGGCATATGTTAGCTAAGTGATTAGCAATGGTGAGGTTCAGCTGCAATGAAACCCAAACCCAGCTGATGCCATTAACACGCTGGATCTAATGAACCCCATAGACCACATTAAATCAGAGGAAGCCAAACGACAATTGGAGAATAGCTTTTAATGAAATCATCAATTCAAAAAAGGAGGAGGGGACAGATGTCATTTGAGAAACCTTTGTGAAACCACTGGACAATCACTTACTTAAGCACTTGTTTTAAAGGACAGGCAGGTAACCCATCCCTAATTATGAGGAGATACTTTAGAAATTATTTGTGCTTTTCATCACTCTAGATCTGCATTAGCATGTAGAAAATGAATTACCTAACTAAGTTAGAGTTTTCCACACTGTCGCCATAGTGTGCAAATGCCTATTGCTACGTAAGTCATAAGGAGAATATCCTTTGTTATGGGTTCTAAGTCAGATTGTGCATGTTTAAGCTAGTCTACAATTCACAGCCGTGTAAGCATTGGATCTTATCCTGTATAGATTTGAAAACTATGACCTAGACCTTCATCAACAAACAGTTATGGTTGGAGAGGATTTCTTCACCTTCACTCTAAGTTTTTTAGTTTGTCTCACATGTATAAAAGGTTCTCACTTAACAGTTACCAAAGCAACTGGAGGGAAAATGTTCAAGTTGCCAAAGGAAAGTCACTCTCAGGGTAACAGGCAGTGTGGTATGTAGTAAGGCATGTGGATGCAAGAGCCACAGGCCTGGGTTTAACTCAGCTCTGCTCCTCACTAATTCAAAAACGGTGATTTCTGCAGCAGGGCCAGGCCAGCAGAAAAAGAAAGGCTATAAAGAGTTAAGACAAACAAAGAATGACTAAAAGCAGCAAAAAAGCATTTTTTTTTAAATTTCCTTTTGTGCATGAGTCCTATAATTCCCACAATGCTGAAATTAATACTGTTAGTCAGTTGGTCAGTTAGTGAGTTTTGGCTGTTGCCTTCTATGGATATACATGGTTTGTCCTCTGCCTGAACCATCAGACAACAAATCTGAATCACTGTCCCCTGGGACCAGCAGGATCCAGAAGGCTATGAATTCAAATTTTCAGAAACTATGTACAAGCTTGTATGTCAACAAACAGAAACAATTAGCCAGGATAAACCATTGCTTGTTAAAGCAGAAACATCCCACATCTAGAAAGGTTGCAATTTTATAAGCCATTTACAAAAGCATCAGGGCAACATGACCCAAGCTCAGAGAACTCCAGGTTTCTATTTAAGGAGCCAAATTACAATAGATATTTTAATTTTTAAATTTAAGCTATTGTCGTTTTGCAACAGAGGGTATAGGCCCGATCTTAGCGCATGTGGGTGGATATGAAAATATAAGCCCATTTCCCTAGCCTTATGGGTTTGAGTTATGATTCAGACCCCTGTGTTCTAATTCTACTTGGCCGCTAACTGACTACATGTAACTACATACTAAATCTCTCTCTGCTTCAGTGTTCTTTCATGGAAAATGGGGACAATAATCATGGCCACCTCATGGGGCTATTGCAAGAATGAAATGAAAAAATGCACATTAAACATTTAAAATACTGCCTGGTACACACAAAACAACCCACAATAAACATCAGCTATTGTAATTTGTTGTGCTAGATATTATTGTAGATGTTTATCATGTCATGTGAAACTCTCTTAATTCCACATTCCTGGGAACCAGTTTCCCTTCCTTTGTGCCTATGTGCACATCAGCTAAATTCTGGTACAAATTCCAGCATAAACAATTCTTCTCAGATCCTCCCCAATTATTCCTCATCAGTGATGGCCCTACATCTTAGGAATCCAGATAAATCATCATCTCTTGGTCCTCTCTGCTGCCTGCTCTGTCCCGCTTCTCTTCTCTATTGGACTGATTTCTTTGGTCATTGACTATGAGTCTTAGTGCTCCAAAATTCAACAGTCATGCCTTGAAACCTAGGAGAACTTTTTCTACAGCATAAACGTTTCTGGATTCATTGGCCAGCTGAGTCCAAGCTGGTTGATTCCAAGCTGGTTGCTTTTGTGTTGACTTCTCTGCAAACCCTGCACTGCAGCCTAAACCTACATTTCTGAAGAATGCCTGTAGGGAGATAGTCACCAAAGATCGACTCTGATGAACAGCTTGCTGCAGCTCTAATGGTGAGACATATAAAATACATCATACATTAAATTTAATGTTGCCTCATTAGTCTTAATTAGATTCCTACATTACACCAGGATTATGGTTTCTCCGTGTTTATGATTTCTCCTAAAATGAGTCTAGCCCAGATAATACTTCAGTGTACTTTCTAAACCTTTGAATAAAAATGTCCAGTAATGGATTAATATTAATAATAAATATTCTTGATCTTATAAAAACAATGCCAAAAGAAAGGCAAGCTAAATTAGTGTACTTCTAAGGAGTTTCATGTCATGCAAAAAGGCTATAAAAGAAGTCCTGTAACTTAGGAATAAACTTAAAAACTGCAAACATTTGCTCACTAAGAAAAGTAATTGGTCTATTATTTCCTTTATTCCCCTTTCTATCATTATGCATAATATGTAATATGTTTCTTTCAATAAAAGAGTAGTTGTTTCCTGCCTCTTCTCCCTCATTTCATAGTTCAGCTTCTCCTTTTATTGGCATTTACTGTGGAGGCATATAACTTTCGGTATCATCAAATAGCTATTAAAGAATTAAGGGACTTGAGAAACCATATAGTGCACCTATTTTTTAACTATAAAGAAATTGTGGCCCAGAAGTTTTAGAGACTCGTGGAGGCATCCAGGTAATGGTGGATCCTTGACCAGAAGCCAGGCTTCCTGGTTCATGATTCATCATGTGTGTGGTTAACTGCCTAGTGTGTCTGAGAATATACTCTGCTGCCAGGGTCCAAAGGCGCCTGCAACACAGGCCTCCAACTCCTGACCCTGAGCTCACGTGTTCATGCAACTGCCATACCCGAACAGACTCTGAAATAACCTGTTGCTGGGCTGCATTTTTACCGGCAGTCACACACTCATAAAAAGAAAGCCCGAAGAAAATACACTGTAAATCAGGTCTGCTAAGAAGAAATCGTCAGTTCCCTGTCACTGGATAATGAAAGGGCTGGTGGTTTGGAAGCCTTAAGAGCCTACATCTCATTTATATGTATATGCTCGTAATTTAAGGTCCATAACAGACATTTAACAATGGATTAAGGAATTGAGTCCTGCTGTAGACTCAGAACTAACCAGTTTCGACTCCCGTTAGAAATGGGCATAATTACTTCTTATCTTGTTCTCCTCATCTCTCTGGGCTCCCCACTGCCCTCTAGCAATTGCTGAAATCTGGCCCATGCTGTGGCAGAGCAAAGTCTCATCTGGGAGGAAAACATCCAGATTCAGGGGCCAAAGGAGGAAATGAGAGAGTGACGAGAAGAATTCAGAACCAAACACTATTCTTGTGCAACTGGGAAACACTAGTTTGGCATGGAAAACACTTCGAATTTGCTACCCCCTTGAAGCTGTGAGCGTGAAGAACAGCTCACCATGGGGAGAGCTGGAAGGCTTGGTAAGAGCCAGTGAACACTGAGAGGTCAAAGAACATTTGAGGCCAAATAGATTTTGGACAATATGTATATATTAATCTCTGCAATCTACATATTTGGAAATGAAGACCTATTTGTCACACTAGCAAATTTTCACCCAGGAATTATACAGGATTATCATGAATCATTTTCCATCATTTTATGCTAACTAGCTGTTAATTTAATGATTCCTCATAACAATCCCCTGGATAAGTACACATTCTTAATCTTGGAGTTCCTAAAAAAAATGTAAAACCCCCTTCAAATCAATCCTAACATTTGAAAGTTAAAGAAACAAATTAAATTCTGGTGAATAAAACTTTTGACCCTACAGTAGACTATTTAGGTAAAATGATATCTGAATATTTTCTAAAATATAGAAAGAAATTTAAAGAAGGCAAAGAGATATGTGATCTAACTGCTTATGACTTAAAATTACATAATTTATGATACAATTACAGCAATTTTATTGTGCACATTTTAGAAGAATATAAACTTTAAAAATTTAAGCATTAAATACTCAAAAAATGATATCTCATGAACTTTTAACAAATTTATATTGGGCGATCCAATGCTATAGTCATGTAATGAAATGGACAGTAGCTTTGCTATTAAAATCTTGGTTTAGTAGCAAACTAGCACACCACACACGAAATGTCAAAACATTCTATACACCTCAGAGTTAGAGGTGTCTGACTCTCTGTGATTTATGGAAACATTATTTATAATGTATTTTCTGTTCATTTCTGTCCGGGGCTGCACCTTTTATAAACCTACTGATTAATATCAAACAGTGAACAAATCTGACAAGCAGGATTACCAATCTAACAAAACTGTTTATAGTGTGAATGAAAAAAGCACACCATTTCCAGTCAATGTACTTAATAATAAAATCCTGTTTTACTTAAGTGGTGAAGGGATTACTTAACTGTCAAAGTTCCTTTAACTGTTAAGAGTTGCCACATTAAAGATACACTATTCAAAAGCACCAGCAGAATGTTTCATGCCAGTTTATTCATCATTGTCATATTTTCATATTTAAATATAACAAAATTGATGTGTATAAAAATACAATAAATTCAAGTATTTGAAATTAAATTAGCTCCCCTGAAGGTATTTTATGGTAAAGATAAACAAAGCTTTAATTATTTTCTTGTACAGATTTAATCTCAACTTTTGTAACTATTATACAAATTTTGTCAAGCAGTATAATATCAATATATATCATAGATTGTACTTGAAAATTTTTCTTTAGAAAAATTCCTTTCATATCATAAGCTTCATAACCTCTGTAAAACATTTTGGAAAACTCTTTCTTTAATTCTGGCAAACATGCTAATCTACTTCTTTGGTTATGTAGATAGAATTATAGAACTACAGTTTATAGAGAGAAAGTAAATTTTAACTCCATAATCATTAAAGACTATTGAAACATCAGCAACAAACAATTCATATTACTAAAATCAATTATTGGAAACAAATTCATTTGATGGAAGAGTTTAATAAAACTAGTCTAAAACTATTTAAGACTATAAAATTCCCAAAACAAGCAGAAAAAAAAATTACCCAAAGGGTTATTCCCATGATGATTCCAAATTGTGTTTTTGTTAGTAGAAGGCAGGAAATAATTAAACTTAATTTTAAGATGACAATTTCCTTTAAGTTATTTTTAATAGTTTAAATATTACATCTATGGAAAGAATAGCTTTACAGAGTCCAAAACATTGACTTTTATTTCACATCTACATGTTCATCTTGAGTCTACGTTCTTGGAAATCACAAAAGTTTAAAGACTTATACAGTAATAAACAAAAAAGAATATGAGGAAATAAAATTGCAGGAACTAATTAATTTTCCCCAGAAGTAAATAAAATAATGTTGGCAAAAAGTAACATCACAAAAAATGGTGAAGAGAGAAGATCCACAGATCAGTTCCCCTCTGGAAGCAACCATTAAGCTGGCAAAAACTTACAGAATTAACTGTTTTGAAACTCCGGATACTAATACAAAATCTTACAACAACCAGAGAAGTGATTGATGAACAAAGAAGCTGCTAAGTGTCAGCATTTAAGGAAATTCCAATCATGTCACTGCTGACTGAGACAATAGAACAGAAACTTCACTGATCACACATGACAAAGGATACTGTCTTTGCAAGCGTAGTTTGGAAACATTACTAAACAAATGGACAACTGCAGTCCTCAAGTCACAACAGCAAACTCTGGGGTGGGGGGGTAAAATCTGATTTCCAGAGTTGCCACGTTATAATATGCAAAATGCCCAGTGTTGAAGCAAACATTATGCAGCATGCAAAGAAATAGGAAAGTATGACTTATTCACAGGACGAAAAGAATTTGGCAGAAACTATACCTGTTAAACATACCACACAAAGAGCTTAAATCCACGGTCTTCAATATGCTCAAACTGTTAAAGAAACTCATGGTCAAACAACTAAAGAGAAAATGATGGCTCAGCAAATAGAGAATATTAACAAAGAGATGGACATAAAGAGAATTCAAACAGAAATTCTGGGGCTATAAAATATAATAGTTGAAATGCAAAATTCACCAGAGGAGTTCAACACAGATTTAAGCAGGCAGAAGAATCAGTAAACTTGAAGATATACCAATTGAAATTATCTAGTCTGATGAACAAAAAAAGTAAAGAATGAAGGACAAGGGTCAAATCCTAAAATACCAGTGGAGGTACCATCAAACACATCAATATATACAATACAGAAATCCTAGGAAAAGAAGAGAGAGAGAAAAGGACAGAAAGAATATTTAAAGATACAATGACAAAAGAACACTACCAGTTTGGTGAAAGAAATCAATCTACACATCCAAGAAGCTCTACTAACTTTAACTAGTAGAAACACAAAGAGATCCACGCAGACTCACTAAATTCAAACTACTGAAAGACAAAGAAAGACTCTTGAAAGCACCAAGGCAGATACGTGACTTGCCTTGTATAATGGATCTTCAATAATTTTAACAGCCAATTTCTCATCAGAAACCACAGAGGCCAAAAGGCAGGAGAATGACATATTAATGTGATTAAAGGTAAAAAAAACTCTGTCAACCAAGAATTCTATGTCTGGCAAAACTATTCTTGAAAAATGAAGAGAAATCAAGACATTTCCAGATAAACAGAAGCTGAGGGGAACAGAAGCTAAAAGAAATGTCAAAAACATCTTTCAGGCTGATATTAAAAGACTTTAGATAGCAATTTGAAGCAATTTGAAAACAGCAAATAAAAAAAAATCAGTAAAGGTAATTTCATAGCAAAATATAAAAGCCAGCATTATTTTATTTTGATTTGCACCTCCTCTTTTTGTTATATGATGTAAAAGATAAATGCATTAAATGATAATTATAAATCTAAGTTAATGGGCATATAATATAAAAATTGTATAATTTATTACAATAGCAACATAAAATGGTGGGAGATAGAACTGTAAAGGAGCAGAATTTTTCTATACAATTGATGCTAAATTGGCATCAAGTCAAAATAAATTGTACATTTATAAGGTTAATGGTATTCTCAAGAATAGCCACTAAGAAAAGAAAAAGAAATATAGAAAAGGAAGTGGGGAGGGAACACTAGGGAACACTAGGGAAAAACCAACTGAACAGAGGAAAAAGGCAGAATACAGGTACTGAGAAGCAAAAAACATATCAGGCATTTAAAAAACAAATTAAAGAATAGCAGAAGCAAGTCCTTCCCTATAAGTGGTCACTTTAAATGTAAATGGAATTAACTCACCAATTAAAAGATAGGAATTGACATAATGAATTATTTTTTTTATAAAGCATGATCTATCTTCTATTTACAAGAGACTCACTTTAAACCCAAAGACACAAATATGTTGAAAGTGAAAGGGTAGAAAAATACATTGCATACAAATAGTAACCAAAAAAGGGCAGTAATGCCTAATACCAGTATCAGACGAGTAGACTTTAAGTCAAAGATTGTTACAAGAGACAAAGAAGCACTTTACATATTCACAAAAGTGCCAGTGTATCAAGAAGATAAAATACCTATGGACATTGCTACAATACAGCAGAATAGATGAGACCTGCATTTCTCTATTTAAAATACAACATTAGCTACCATTTCCCTGATGGTAGCCTCTACATTGCCAACTTAAACCACTAAAATATTTTCTATTTGTGTAGATCTCCAAGAGGAAGACCATTTATAGAAGCAGCATTTCTCTGTTTTGTTTCATTCTGTTTCTCTAGTCTCAAGTTTCAAATTACTCCATAAGCAGAGGCGTCACCTGGCTTCACATAATCCTCTAGCCTAGAGTATTACCTGCTGGGTGGGTAATCTACCCTAAAGAGCAAATCGACTTTGACAATCCGGGTTTTCCTTAATTCATGGTTTTGTGATTATTTTAAAATTACTCTAATTGGGAAATAGACCACAATATTGTCACATTTGCTAATTGTGACTTTGTATTATTATGTTGCATTGATAATCATAGAACTAACTTACATACACATTTCTAATATTATTAGTCCAGTAAGTCATTTTATGTTTATAAGTAGAATACTCACAATTGTATTAATCTGTTTAATGTAAAAGAATATGAAAACGAATATATATACGTATATGCATGACTGGGACATTGTGTGCTGTATGCCAGAAATTGACACATTATGACTGTACTTCAATTAAAAAAAATTTTTGTGTGTGTCTGAAACAAATATAAACAAATATAATCAAGTTGTTGATGAAATATTCCATCTCAGCTGAGTTGTTAATTGAAAGTATCACTGAGTAAAAACTACTTTCAGTGAGGTTCACCACATGAAGTTTGAAGTTTGCTTCATTGTTCATTGTCATTTTGTAATAGATTCATGGAAATTGTATCACAATTTCCTCAAACTTCTTTTACAAGTTACTTTACAGGTTTTTTTTTTATTATTATTATTTCTTTCTTTAAGCATACTCATTAAAAGCCTTTGTAGATGACTAAATGAAGAATAAAATCTAACTCCCTCAAAAAAACACATTCCTTTAGAAAATACTATACATTTAAAAGGGAAGCCTAAGTTTTTCAGTTCTAATCCCCAAAAGTCTGGGCCCCTTTCTCCATTTCAGTGGAATATATACTTAGCACTTATAATTTTCCAGGTTCAGGGGTTGCAGATGACATATTTTGATTAGTTCATATGTTTATCTTGAACAATGCCAATGTTATAACCGTGAGTACCTCAGTAATATATAGACTGCATGAAAATCATATCACAGTGAGTTAGGATTGGAGTGAGAAGAGAAGCTGGGAAGAAGACACCTGACATGCATTATTGTTGTAATCGCCCCAGCTCAATCAAAATATCAACTACCTTTCCAGAACCAAGCGGCTGCTGGATCCAGCAGGCATGTGACTTCTGCAGGTAAAAGAGATCTCTGTACCTCCAGGACAAAAAAGTGATTATAGCAGGCTGGTTGCCCAGAAAAAAAGAGAAGCCAAGAGTTACTAAACTGAGTTCTCCTTACCACTGAGACTGCAAATGCAAACTTCTGAGAAAAGGAGGGATGAAAAGGCTTCCATTTGCTGCCTTAAAGGAGAACAGCATTCACCAGCAGAACTCCACAAGCTTGCAGACGCAGAGCACAAAGCTTTCCATCATGTAGGGGATTGCCACTGGGTAAGGCTGCCAAAAATTAAGCTGGCACCACAGGGAATGGAGAACAATAAGCTGACACACAAAAAGTACAATGCTCCTCAAGGACTGTCAGCAAGAGGGAAAGAAGCAGCAGAACACCCAGAGTAGGCAGTGCCTAGTAAAACAGAACTACAGATGGAGATTGATGAATTTACTCACCACAAAACAAACTGCAAGTGTACGTAAAACGATTCCATTACAACATTAGGAAAGAACAACTCAAATAGAAAATATGGCTATTGAATTTTAAAATGCAATATATAAATTCATGGTGAATATGTTGCTGATGAGACCTGAATAATTGTCCTGAAAGATTAAGTAAAGGAAATATCTCAAAATACAGAATAAGAAATACAAAAACCTAGAAATCGTAAAGAAAAAGCTAACAAACTTAGAGGACTTCTCCAAGAGATATAGCATACCAGCAATGATTTATAATACAAGTTCCACATGAATTTAAAGATTTAAGAGTAAAATATGAAACAATAAAAATCATAGAAAACATTTAGAAAATCATGTATTTTACCTAGTGTTAGGCCAAAAGACTAAAAGGAGGGAAGAAAGAAAACATTTGACTATACAAACTTACGTTATATAGCAAAAGATAACATGAATAAAATTAATATATACATGTTAGAGCTGGAAAGAACATCTACAAGGAATGTAAAAGGCTGTAGGTAAATAACCAGAAGGTAGCGTGATAAACTGGTAAGAAAAACGTAAGAACCCTATGTGTAGTTGTTACCTATCACTGCACGACAAATTGTCCCCCAGATTTAACAGCTTAAAATAACAAACCTTCAATTCCTCACAGTTTCTGTGGGTCAAGGATTGAGGAGTGCCTTTGCTAGGTTCTTTCACTCTGTATCTCTCATAGAGTTGCAGTAAAGCTGTTGGCAACTATGGACTCATGAAGTCTCAATTAGGGAGAGGAGAGCTGCTTTCAAGTTTACCCAAGTGGTGTTTTGCAGGCTTCATTCCCTCACCACATGGGCCTCTCCATAGGGCTGTCTCAGGACATTGCAGCTGACTTCCCAGAGGGTAAATGACACAAAGAGAACAAGAGAGAGCACTCCATAAGAAAATCTGCAGCCTTTTTTTAACCTTATCTCAGAAGACATCCCATTGCTTCTTCTATAATATTCTATTTGTTAGAAGCTAATTATTAAATCCAAGGCACAGTTAAAGTGAAAAGTTAACAAGGATATGAATGTCTCGAAGGATTATTGAGGACAACATATAATATACTCCTACCCCTACTATGGAGACACAGGTAAAGGATTAGTAGGCAATTTACACAAGAATGAATCCAAATGGAAATATATATATATATTTTCATACTGCTAACGAAGGAAATGCCTATTAAACTGTTTAGTAATGAGATAACACCTTGCACTGACCAGAATAGCAAACTCTTAAAATAGTAAATGTAATTCCTACTAGAAATTTTAATTTTTATGATGAAAATTAAAATATACATATATATTTCAAACACGAATTCCACTTCTAATCTACCCTGTGGAAATAAAATCAACAGTACTTAGAAGTATGAGTGAATAGACATCATTTGTCACATCTGAAACTGAAGTTGGCTGGGAATGGGATGAATGACTATTAGCAGGAATGATGACTAAATAAATTGTGGTTCCTCTTTACTGTGGAATAATATGTAACCTTTCAAAATTACTAATTAGAGCTATATCAGTTGTCTTGGGAGGATTTTGATAAAAATGTCAGGCAAAGAAGAAAAACAAAAAGCAAACAAACAAACAACAAACAAAGCATAAATACAGAACAGAAATAGACTCATAGACATAGAATATAGACTTGTGGTTGCTGATGGGGTTAGGGGTGGGAAGAGATAGACTGGGATTTCAAAATTGTAGAATAGATAAAAAAGATTATACTGTATGGCACAGGGAAATATATACAAGATCTTTTGGTAGCTCACAGAGAAAGGAATGTGACAATGAATATATATATGTTCATGTATAACTGAAAAATTGTGCTCTACACTGGAATTTGACACAACATTGTAAAATGATTATAAATCAATAAAAAATGTTAAAAAAATGTCAGGCAAAGAAATAAACATAATGTGATTTCATTGTTATAAAATAAAAATAATAGCTATTTATTGATCAATTAAATAATTATATATTTTATACACATATATAATTTTATAAGAAGAGAAAAATATATGGAGGAAAAGAGAAATACATGGAGAGATAAATACCAGGTTGTTCACAAGCAAAAAGAAATACTGTTAGATAGACAGACAGAGATACAGATATTAAATATATATATACATGTATATGTCAACAGAAATTTTAAAGTTGCCTGTGGTTATATTTATGTAAAAATAGGGAGAGAGGCATAGATGATAAATAGATGGAGAGATAAATACATATGTAGATAGATAGATCTGTGCATCTGTGTATACATCTATGCATATATTTGAGTGTGTGCATGTGCATATATATATATAAATAGATAAAAGGGTAGACAAAATAAATCAAGAATGTATCACTCTTACAAGTTCTCTAAAAAAAAAGTTGCTGCATCTACCACAGTCATTAAGATGGCTCTTCATTTTGAGTAACCATCTTAAGCAGGAGAGTTCAAACTATAAATCACATGCAGATACGCCATCAGAGCTAGTTCTTACTGAATGGGAGAATCATCCTCAAGTAATACGGCTGAGAGACCTGCGGCACAGATCCGAGCACACTTCCCTTCTACCAGACAACTGCTTCCCACAATTTCATGCATTCATTTATGCTAAATCACTCCGATGTGCTTTGGCTTATGTATAAGCTGATAGCCTTTGTCATTTTATGTCTCTATGATTTTTAGAGTAAACCACACTGGGTACACAGGAAAATTGTTAGAGCCGGAAAATGTACTACTTTGTTAGGCAAACAAGCAAAGATAACACAAAAGGAAGGTTTTTCAAATCTGTGGTTATTGCTTTGTCTCCTGGAAAGTTAAGTGTTTTTAAGTTACAGGTAAGAGGAACCAAGTTTATCTGCACTACAGAGCATAGATCTTCACATTCTAACCACAAACAAAAAAGAGCTAAAGTCTTGTGTTTCCATAGAGAGTATCAATTAGTGAATGAATTTTGAGGCACTTAAGGTATAATTTCAAAAGTTTATTTACAAAGCATGTGGGGGTTTTAAAAATAAATAAAGTGAAAAAATATTTCTAAATAGCAATCTAACCTCAGAAAACTTTCCCTGACCACAGTCAAATTCAGATCATCTTCGCTATCTTTGGAGAGAGGTTTTTAAAACCACCAATTCTCACAATGCTGTGAAACACCAAGAAACAAATAATATTTTAGTATCCAACTTGCCATTAAAAAAGAAGAGTTCTGTTTTCACATATTTCAAACTCCCATTGACTCAGATAAAAAGGGCCTTTTTACTGGTGCTATTGTGGAAGCAATCCCTCAGCCTCAATTCATTCTCAGTCTGCTCTTAATGCTTTTACATCACGCTACCTTCTTTCAGTATGGCCTGCTCACAAAAGAAACAGAGCATGGTAACCAATTGCTGAATCTTTCTCAAAGACAAAACATCCTCTCTGCACAGCTTCCCTTACACGTGACGCTACATCATACTGCCTCCATTAATGACAGGCCACACCTAACACTTTCCCATAGACCGCAATTTCGCTCTAATTACTGTTCCTTCACACTGCTGATGAATGGAACAGCTAAAGTTTATATGCGTACTAGACACCACTTCCTACACATTCATTCATGAGAAAGGTTTTCAGAGTTGTTAAGGACGAGTAAAATGAATAAGTATTGACTATGCAAAAAGACTCCATTATGTAGGTCACTAATAAAAGAAAAGTTCTAAGAGATAAATGAAACCTAAAGAAAAACATTTCCCAAGTGAATGGGAAGATAAGTAGTTCATAAAGACCTTGGAAACTCAATGAAATATAAATGATTAGGATATTTAGAAGCAAAGGCTGAGTCATTCATGGAGTGGGAAAAACTGTAAATTTTAAATTTGAAAAAAAATATGGTTAGCACAAGTATTAAGGGAAAAAATGATTATGGTAAATCAAAATGGAAGATGAATTTTTAAATGTTTATTTATGAAATTGTCTAAATTCTGAAATATTACTATAGGAATCTAAGACTAAAAATTATAAAATATACAGAGAAAATTTCCTTATTCAGAAAAAAATATGAGTAATGTTAATTCTTAGGTTGGAAGAAATCCTGGGAGGTGCTGAAAACTGAGACTTGAAAATGATAAAGGTATTAAAGACGTCATACAGCTAACAAATGATAGAACAAAGATTCAAGCCCAGCTCTGCATTTCACGCTCTTAAATACTCTACCATGTGGCTTTGACTTTTGGGTCCTGCTAACTAATTATCTTGCAAAATAGTAAGAAGATGAGATGGCTATTAATTTGGATTATGAATAAAAGAGGAATAACAGTTTATGAGAGCTTTAGGTTTTAAGCCTGGATGAGTGGGAGAAGTATAGTACCATTTAGGGATAATAAGGAAAGAGAGGTGATTTGGCTAAAATAACCAACTGCCTTTCCCCCTCACTTTGTTTAGCTCCTCTGCTTCCTCAAATGCTAGCAATCATTCCTTTGTTCTCCAGGCAAGAGACTAGCAGTTATTTCTCTGGGAAATGTAGCAACTCAAGAAAAGGAAACTCAAAGATTCTGACATCAAATGTTCCCCAGTGAAATGCCCCAGCCAGGTAAACTTACAGAAGGAAACACAGTCAACAAACCCCATTCACATGCTCAAAGTCTCCTAGAACTATTTAGTGTCCCATTCTTAAACATTAGCAGATAATTAAGAACATCTTTGCATCTAAAGAAATAAGCAAACAAGAGAAAGACTGAAATAACCAAAGAGGAGGGAGCCAGAATCATTTGAGGGAACATTTTATGCAAGAAGAAACCCCCTCCCCCCAAAAAGCTTGAATTAATATGTATTGCATTTATGAAACAAGAGTAAGTAGCTATTAAAAAGGAACTCTCAGAGAAAAAATACTCTTAAAAATTAAAAATATGAAACTCAAAATTAAAACTCAAAGTGTAGAAGACAATGTTAAGGAAACCTCTCAGAAAATAAAAAAAGGAAAGAAAATAAGGGAGAAAAATAAGAAAACTAGAGGGTCAGCCTAGGTGATCCACTATAGGAGTTTCAAGAAATAAAAAAGAAAACAAAGGAGAAGAAATCATACAAAAAATAAATCAAGAAAATATTCATCAGTGAAATACATGAGATTTTAGGTTGAAAGAACATACTAAATGCTCATGATAAAAGATGTCACTAAAGATACAACATGTAAATCACCATGAAATATCAGAATATGGATAGCAAAAGGAAACTCTTACAAGCTTCTAGAAAGGAAAAACAAAGACGCAATTTCAATGACTTTGGATCAATAGCAATACTGAGAAACAAAAGAAAGCAGAATGAAACTGTCAGAATTCTAAAATAAAGGGACTTTTCCAACCTAGAATTTTATACCAAAATATTGCTCACATAAAGACATTTTCATACATGAATACTCTCAAACACCATTCTCTCTCATGTATATTTTCTTAGAAAACTCTTAGAGGATACGCTTCAACAAAAGAGGCAGTATATTGGCAGAGAAAAACATGGGATTGAAAACAGAATCAATACAATGAGATGGGCAAAGGGTAACTCTGATTAGAAGAGAAAAAGGCCACTGAGAGAGAGAGATGACCGTAATAACATTCCTGATCTTCTCAACATACTAGGAGGAGATTTCATCAACTGGAGGTGAGTATGGAGTAGAAATGGTGATAAGCACTTCTTAGTTTAAAAAAAAAAAAACTAAGCAGAAGAAAAAAGAGGGGAGAAAGTTATCATATATGTCATATATATATAAAATAAAGTTCAGATTTAGATAGCATTTACATAACCACAGTAATTCAAACACTACACATTGATATGACTTAAAACATTATAAAATCTGAGAATAGTAGGATAGGAAGAACCAAGATTTTCATGTAGGAGGAGAGGAATGATAGGAAAGAAAGAGAGCTAAATCCCATTTATCAGGGATACACACGAGGAGCAAGTACTTAGAGCTGAACATTTGGGAAATAAATAAACAAATGTACACAAATTAGAATACAGAGATAAGAGAGCTAAAATTCATCGGCTCTAGGAGAAGAAAGTGGGAAGGAAAGTGGATAAGAACACTGTTAGCAAATGTGAACTGTTTGATGCTTTAAGCTGTCTACACCTGTCTACGACTAATAGAAATAAAAACTGGAGGGCAAGAGACCTAGAAAGGGAGAGTCTGTCTCAGGAAGAGTGATGTTCACTTGGATGTTCAAGGAAGAGAAGCCAAGATTTGAGGAATGGAAGAAAGAAGGCCATTCTAGCAAAGGGGCACCAATCCAAATGCCAAAACACTGAAGTAAGGACTTTACTGATACGGAGTCTTCCAGCTTGTTGCTGCTGTTGTTGTTGTTCGGTGATCCTTATTGTTCTCAGTTTCAGTCTGACCCAAATAAGTTCATCTTCCAAATCACTTAACAACCTAACTTTACCACCAGAAGTCACCTCAATGTGCCATCATGTGCTAAAATGGGAACTGAGAATAGATTCTCATGCACCCATTTGAAAACTCTATTTTTACACTCCTCATTGAATTTCCTCCACTGAAACTGCATGAAACGGATAATCAATTGCTTGGGCTAAACTGATAGAACAAATAAATGAAATAAAAGCCCAGTTTGTTACCATTTCAATTTATGTAAGCCTGAAACCAAAATCTTGAGGGGACAGAAGAGCTCCAATATCTTAAAAACTAGACTTGGTATAGGAGAGTACATAATTTTTATTTTAAAACATTCTAAGAAATTGAGAGTAACAACATTATTTCCAAAGAGCAATTAGAAAGGTATAACAAAATGTTATTTATTTGAGGAAAGAAAATGCTTCTTCTTAATATTATACTCAAAATAGTTTTATAAACTCTTGCTGGATTCTGAAAACAATCCACTGTGATAGAGGATGCAAGACAGACATTCCTCTGCCCACTTAGAAATGGGCTCCCACCCTTGTCTGAGACCTTTGGCTGGTTCTTGGAGGCAGAAGAAGAACCAGTGGTCTGACTTCCAGGTCAGAGCTGATTCTCTGGTTTAAAAAAATGACCATTTTTCCAAATCTCCAACCAAGATGCTTTTTTGGGCTCTAAAATATGCTATAAATTCAAAAAACAGGAATATAAAATGTGCAGGGAGTGCACCTATTTTATTTCATGAAAAGCTATTATAATATTAATAGAGTAATATAAATATTTAATAAAATCAGCATAAAGTAGAAATTAATAAGTAACTGTGTCATACACAGTAGTTCCATTCTGAGTAGTATCATAGAATTACCAAGAAGGCAGAAAACATAGATTGAGTGGATCCAGTATTTCACGTCATGTATTTAGTAAAGTCATGAGAGTTTAAACATGTCCAAAACTAAATATTCTCCAGTTTTATAACGACCGACTCTCAAAATGACTTATTTATATTTTCTGGATAATAAACCCTTGTATTCAGAACTGCATTACTTTAAAGAAACTTAGAATTATGTGTAAAGTTGGAAAACTACCCAAAAAAAGAGTCACGTGAGTCACTGACTTAAGCATATTTGTGTCTTTTAGGGAAACTATAGTTCATCCTAACCTTTTTTAACTTAGAATGGTGTAAGATTCTTTATTTTAGCATATGATTTTGAAGTTTGTAAAATGAAAGCGTAAGACAAATAGATTGGTATGATTAAGCATTTTGAAAGTAATAGCATTGATCTTTTCAGCAATAATAGCCTACATTTCAACTTATGCTATCATCTTGTGCTTTCCAGAAGCAACTCAAGCTCTAAATACTCGGAATATGAAGACTATTGAAGAACTCAACTGCAATGTAAACAGAAAATGTTTTAAAAAGTGTATTTTTACTGTGTTCAAGGGACATGAGAAATAGTAATTAATATTACTTTCCCATAGTTAGAATTACCCCTATACACACACACACACACACACACACACACACACACACACACACACACACGTCTATGCCTTTTTGATAAGTCTTTACTATGATTATTGCACAAAAGAAATTGTCAGAAATAAAACAGTAATATCAATGAGAGAGAAATGCACAGAAAATTACTGATTATATTTGATATGGTTTGAAAACTGGCACTGAGTGAGTATCTGCTTGGGGAAAGAACGTCCTTGGGAACAATCATAAACAGAAAACTCTATAGGCTGGGTTTACAAAGAAATAAATACATACATAGTCTATAAAGGTGATGTCTTGAGCACTGTGCTGGCAATTTTCCAGGAGCCCTGGGAACATGCCTAATTTCCATCTAAATTTGCACACATCTTTATTGCAATCTCACACCCTGTGAAGATTTACTCACTCTCATGTCCTTTCGCACAAGGGGAGAAATGAGATGTTTCTCTCTCTCTCAACCTCTCTCTCTCTCTCCCTCCCTCAACAGTCAAACAATCAAATCAGTGATGTTCTTGCAAGTTCCATCAGGCATCTATCTTGTATTCTTTGAGATCTCTCTTCAGCATCACTGATATTTAAAGAATGAAAAAACTTCAGTCACTGCTTTAGTTATGAATTTTACTCCTAAATAATTTCCACATTGGAAATTGAGTTGTACAAATGAGTCACAGAATGAGGCTACATTCCGTTGTGATACTCTGTAACTCATCCCACCTGTGCATGTAAAACAGGTATTGTCAAATAATTTTGTAATAAGGTTGCTAAAGTTGACATCCCTTCAAATGGACCACTTTCTGCCTGCCCATTTGAAAACTTACTCCTCTCAATTATTCTCATCTGCCCCCTTTCTACTGTCTCCTTCCTCTTGGAGTAAGAACATACTCAAATCCTAGAAACACACACCTTCAGTTATAACCCCTGTTGAGTCACTGCCCTCTACTCACATTACTACCAAGCTTTTAAAAAAATAGTTTAGGGTTTCTTTTAATTCTTTTACTCCTCTCATCCTCTTGTAATCTGTCTCTGCCCCATAAAATATGGAAATTACTTACTTAAAATATCACCGAAAACCTGAGTCATCAAATCCAAGCGCCTCTTTTAACTCTTGTTAATGATGACGATGAGGAGGAGGAGGAGAATGGTACTGAGAGCTGACTTTGTTGATCATGAACTATGTGCCTGGCACTGCGCTAAGCGTTTTACATGTGAGTGTTAGCACAGTCTTCCTCACAACAATCTTTCCTTTAACAAGTTTTTTTAACAGCTGCTTGAAGAAATTTCAGCTTCAAGAAATGCCTTGATTTTCCCTAGGTTGTCCAGTTCATAAGCATTTGGCCACTTCCCAGCATTTTGTATATTTGCTGTTGTCATTAATAACCCATCATTTCTTCCCTGATGTGCTCTCATCTCTTGCCCTCATTCTGGCTCTAGGAGGGGCTGCCTTCTTCCCCTTAAGTCCCTCTTTGTGCAGTCTTCTTATGCAGTCTCGCCCTCTCCAACACATTATCCCCTCACCATTTCAATCATCTCCTAAGAATGAATTCCAGGTTTAGGTTTCTGGCCAAGACGTCCCTCCTAACATGGGACATGTGTGGCAATGGTGCCCTTCTCTCTTCCTGCCCACAGAGCTCTTGTTTTCTCAAACTGTCTCATCTAGCTCATCTTGCAAATCCACAGAATCTCCTTTTACACTATTTTTAAAATCAGTCTCCCCCGCTTTTCCCTTCCAGTTGTTCAAGTGAAGAATCACATTACTTCTGTCTGATCAACTGAAATTCCCTTATGATAAGGGAAAAACTATAAACCAAAAATTTTGAATCAGAAAGTCCTAAATTTGAACCACAGGATGGACATTTACTGTGTGCTCTTGAAAATTACCTTTCTATGTCTCAGTTTTCCTCTTGGTAAAATGGAAATTAAAGTGTTTTTGAGGATTAAATAAAATCACAGCAGCACTATTTACAACAGCCAAGACATGGAAGCAACATAAGTGTCCATCTACAGATGACTGGATAAAGAAGATGTGGTATATAAAACAATGGAATACTATTCAGCAATTTAAAAAAATTAAATTAATGCCATTTGCTACAACATGGATGGACCAGGAGATCATCATGCTAAGTGAAGTAAGCCAGAAAGAGAAAGAAACATACCACGTGATATCATCTATATGTGGAATCTAAAAAAAGGTCACAAACGAACTCATTTACAAAACAGAAAGAGACTCACAGATATAGAAAACAAAGTTATGGTTACCAGGCAGGAAAGGGGGAAGTGGCGGGATAAATTGGGAGTTCGAAATTTGCAGATACTAACTACTGTATATAAAATAGATAACCAGTAAGGTCCCATTGTATAACACAGGGAACTATATTCAATATCTTGTAATAGCCTATAATGAAAAAGAATATGAAAAGGAATGTGTGTGTGTGTGTATATATATATATTTATATATATATATATAAAACTGAACCACTATGCTGTGCACCAGAAATTAACACAACATTGTAAACCAACTATAGTTCAACTAAAAAAAAAAAAAACAAGAGATATAACTTAATAACATAAAAATTCAGAAAAAGGCCTTTATTATATTATTCACCTGAATTTTTCATCGCAGATTTTTGCCCAACCCACTTGTCATCAAGTCATCCAAAAACTTCGCATAGTTTGTTTCATTTCTCCATTCTACAGACCACTCGCTTAAGTCCTTGCAGTTCATCTGACATGATTTCCCTGATATACCTCCCTGCCTTTTCTTAAATAGTTCTGTTTCCTCAATCCATTTTGATCCAAACATTCACAATCAAAATTCAGTCCTCCTCTTTAAGATAAATAAATTTTCAAAGAACCAGAACTATTATTTCCTGGGATCGTTCAGGTAAGATTAACTTCTTTCTCTTCTGTGTCCATATGTGAGCCTAAAGCTCTATTTGTGGAAATCTGCCCTTTGTTGGTATTATTTAGTTATATGTCTATCTCTCCACAGACAAGAGGACAGACATTGTTGGCCCTCCTTCTGTCTTCTCGCTTGACCTATCCAGTGGTTTGCACAGAGTAAGTGCTCGATACATACGTCAATTTAAATAAATCAAACATTTTCAGACTTAATATTCTCTATACATAATGGCACAGAGGAAATTTCAACTCTCTTAATATCAGAATATCCTCCCAAGAAGAGCTGGTCTTTGTCAAAGGAATACTTTGCTACACTCATTGGGATGAGGTACTTTGTAGTCACAATTTATGGTAAACTAATCATTTTACCCAAAATGAACATCCACTTAGTTATTAACTCCACAATTAAAGGTACCCTTGCTTTGTATCAGATTCTGTTCTAGATTCTGGAGATAGAGCTGTGTGCCAAACATAAAAATCTTGGCCTTCATGCATCCTGACCTATAGTTGGCAATTGTTTCCTTTAAGTTGGTAAAATAAGCCAGCCAAACCTGAATCCTCATTCCCAGTTACCAGGCTGGACCTAAGTGTATCAACATAAAGTAGATTAAAAGTTCTTCAGGGTCATTTGAAGGGCTTCTATTCATTTTGAAAATGTATGAGAAAGGTTTACAAAAACATTTGCTCTCTTCGGGTGGCCCAGAGACAGCAGACTTCTGGCATAAGAGTGGTGAAGGACAGAAGGAACTCAGGGAATCTTTGGACATGGAGAGCCTGACCCATTACTGAAGACTCAGAGTTAAAGAAATTTGGCAGCAGAGAACAAGGTGGCTGGGACCAAAGGCTATAGACAGAAAGTGATGTCCGTAACTACAAGGGAGACGTCTCCAGGAACGAAGAAGTTTGAGTTATTGGTTCTAGCTCTAGGAGATGGCCTCAGACATCACAGGAAGGACTGATTCTGACAATGTCGAGAGAAGACTGAAAGCTCTGTGTGTTCTGGCCCCCAAAGTGTGGAGCTTTGCCTTAGGAAACAATGACTGAGTCTATACGAGTGTGTAGCAGACAAACATAGCTCTGGAACCTCAGCACAGGCACCACTGTGAGCTGTGCAGAGGCCTTGACAAATGGGACCTAATCAAACAGCAGACTTTTCAGTTTTCTCAGCAACAAATTTTGGGAAGCAAGATATATAAACCACATCACTTTCCTATCAGCCAAGACCCTAAGGTTCTTGAGCAATTCACGAGGGAGGAGGCGACCTCTCCCTACAGTAGACTTCCCCATAAGCACGTGTGGAGGTGGAGTGATGCACTAAAAACAGAAAACTATTACCAGACTTGTACTCTGGGATATTGAAATAGTACATTCAGGTTGAATTAAGTTAATATCTAATTGTATTTGACTTCTTTTTTTTTTTTTACATTCCTTATACTTGCCCTTTACATTCAGGATGAGAAAAGTGTAAACAAGAGCAACAGCAAAAGAGATGCTTAAACTCTAAATTTCCAAGGGAACATCTGATTTCAAATGGAAGAAGGTTTATAACAACTCTTCTTCCTGACCCTATAAATATAAGCTAAGACCAAAAAAAAAAAGCAAAAACAAAACAAAACAAAATATGTGCTTCTTCCAGGCTCTGCTCAACTTTCTGCTGCATTTTACAACTATTCCCCACTGTGCTATCCTCAGAGGTGATAAAGGAGAGCTATTTATCATGGGACTTTTCCCAACCTCTGTCTTTTTGTTCCTTTGGGCCCATATCCTTGAAGGCTGTGATTGTGTCTTAACTGAAATAAATCTTACATGGAATAGCCAAGTTCTATAAGGGGATGTAAATAGAACCACACCACTTTTAGACAGAGTGGATAAAATAAGTTTTGCTTCTGAGGATCTGTAAGTGTCAGAGAGGTAAGACCATCTAAGATAGCAAACTCTTTAACCCAGCCCTCATGACCCTGTAGGATCAGGTCTCACCCACCTGCACCCATCTCGCTCTCCCTGCCCAGCATAGCTCTGACTTTAGGTGCTCTGGTCTCCTTTCAAGCTTTTATACACATCATGCTGCTTTACGCCACCAAACTGTCTCTACTTTATCCCCTCTGCAAGAAAACTTCTCCTTTTCATTAGTTATCTCATCTTTCAAATCTCAAACCAATCGTCACTTCTCAGAAACAGATCCGACCCCCTGTTTCACGTTTTTATGGTGGGAGAACCTCCTGTCACAGTTTCTACTTTGCATTGTGATTATACTTTAATGCCTGCACCTCCCTCAAGATTGAAAGTTCCAAGAGAGCTGCTAACATGCCAATTTGCTTGCTTTTTGTTGTATTTCTATGCCTAGGGCAAGGTGGATATTTAATTAATATTTACTCAGTGACTGAATGAATGGAGGAGGTGAAGATCTTCATAACCTGTAATAATTGTGTCAACTATAACAAAATCTAATGTAAAGTGAATAAAAGCATATTCCAACATTTATATCCATAAAACCAACCACAAAAGTACTGAGCAAGAAACATATATATATATATTTTTTTTTCAATGTTCTACTTAATTACATTTTCCCTGTAAATCAGCAGTATGACTTTGCTGCCTCAGAATCACTAGGAATACAGTGCCCAGTCATAGAAGAGGTTCTCCCTCCAGACTCCAAATTGATCAGACTGCATCAAGAAAACTGTGGGATACTATTTTTAGAGGAATGCAAATAAATGGGAGCATATTCAGGATAAAGAAATTGCCATGAGGAGAGTTGGGAAGCCATTACCGTGACGGAAAAGAGCTATTTTGTATTTGTCTATTCATTCATTCACTCATTTAATTCATTTGATGAATATGATTGAGGATATCACAACTGGCAAACATCTGGGCAGTTGGATGCATCAGCAAGCAAAATGGACAATGATCCCTGCCTCGTGTAGTTCACATTCTTTAAGGAATGAATGACAATAAATTTATAATAAACAAGTAAATTATCTAGTATATTGTGATAAGGTGATAAGCACTATGGGGGGAAATGCTAAGAGCAACTAAAGGGGCCCTGGAATGTTAGAGTCGAAATAGGATGAGGTAACAGGTTGAAACATTAATACTGTGATGAAGATAGGCCTTATTGAGAGGTGATATTTGATTAAAGAATGGAAAGAAGGAAGGGAGTCAACCAAATGGATATCGGTGGGGGGGATGTTTTAGGCAGAGGAGACGCTGCAGTGAATGCCCTACTTCAAGATGGAGATGGCTTTTGCATGTTGGAGGGGCAATAATGCAGCCAGTGTGGCTGAGGCAGAGTGAGCTGGGGACAGAGTGCAGGAGAAGCTACCTGAGAAGTTGCAGGAGGCCAGGTCATGGAAGGCCTTGTAGGACACTGCATGGGTAATGGTGTGTACTCTAAGATGAGTCGCCAAATGAGACTGGAAAAAAATCTAATCTGTTAGAATGAACCACATTGTGGAAATCATAAACTGACAAAATTTAATGTATTTCATTATTATTACGAAGAATTAACATCATGAAAAATAGAATGGGCTATCTCATTATGGAAAAAATTATTTTTTAATTCATATCTTGAATGTACACATTTTAGTTCATGTCCATTCTACTGATGGAAAATGGAGGCAGAAGAAAAGAAATACAAGTGAAATGAGATTTCAAGACTTATAAATCCTATGTCCTTTTCCATTTTATCATGTTCAAATGCAGGTATTCTCTCTGGCCTACCAGAACTTAGTGAAAACTCACCAAATAAAAGAATTTTAGTAAAGTTAGCATGTTTTATATAATATATAATGATGTTTTTAAAATATCATGTTAAAATATGTGATCATCATATGCTTTTAACACATAAGCATATATTCTATATATGTATATATAGAATATAAATATATTATATAAGTATTGAACACTGTAAAGTAGTAGTAGTATGTAATACAATATTTTAAATATTACATCACAAACACTGTAAATGCGTATCTCTCAAAACTGAGCACGATTTACTTCTCACCATTTTTATCATCCTGTAACATTACCTGTTACATAATGAAAGCAAAGATTTCCAGCGCATTCATTACTTCCTCATTCAGGAGATTTTAAAAAGTGAGATCTTTAAAATTTACCTTTTAAAATTTTGCTAAACTATGTTTAAGTGCTAAATAATTTTTATTTTAATTTTTCAGTTAAAAATAACTAGAGGTATTTAAGCTGACAAAAATGCACCTATTCTACCTTTTGAAATATAAAGCTACTCTGTTTAAGTAGTGTATCCATCCTGCAAATTCTTTATGAGGGAAAAAATATGCAAAGAAACACACACACACTTTCCTAAAAGTGTTCCCATAACTCCTCAGAAGCCACCAAACAGCAGACCTAAATTATTAGACTAACTCATCCAGCTCACTAGTCAATTTCAGTAGAGAATGGAGGTGTTCAGAGTGAAGTAAGTGGACAGATTGAAGAATGAGGTGGGGGGTAATGTTTTCTGGAAGTAGCTCTTAGAAATCCTGTTCACAGCCTGGAACTGCATAAATTTTCTCTGCATATGTTATTGCTACCTTGGGGGCCATGATAGCATATGCATTTTGGGTTTAAAAAAATAGATATATGTACATGAGTATGTGTGTTTAACGCATAAATATTATGATGACTTTCCTTTCATGGGACTCTCTAGTCCCTTCAGACCGTGCTATGTACTGCAGTAAATAAACAGTAATGCATTGAGAATGCATGTATTTTTTGAGAAAACACAAGGTAGGGGTGAAAAAGGGCTGAATATTATTGCCCAATTTCGAATATTTCAGAGGTAAAAAATTACATAAACTCAAGAAGACAATACAGACATTTGGTGGAAACACTGACTCCAGCAGAAGTATCAATATGAGTATATAAGCTGGAACACAGAATCTTGAAAAAGCAAGAAAATCACACTTACGTATTAGTGTAACAGCTAGAACTTTAAAAGCAAACGACCATATTGTTAAAATGCATTATGTAATATGATTAGAAAAATATAATCGCCGGTCAGGTGATGTTAATAAACCAGTAAGTTTTGCTTCTTGAACACCTGTAGGTTATTATTATGCAAAGAATGTTTTCATTTAAATAGAAATTTAGCCCCTGATGTATTCTGTTTTTCAGAGGAGATACGTGTTCAATGTACTTAGTCTTACTACTCTTTGCATACGTGATAGAACAGGATGATAAAAGCAAATGATTGTAATATATTTGGTTTCCCAGTAAGTTCCCTCAAACACAAACTGACAAATCTAATATGAATACCCAGAACTCCTTCGGTTACTTCTAAGCTTCAGTACTCTGGAATACATAAAATAAATATATGATCAATGAAATGAAATATGACAAAATGTTTCATATTGATATTTTCTTCTTTCAAAAAAATGTCTTTTTGGTTAGTGCCCCAAGTCATTTTTTTCCATACATTTTCTTTTTCACAATGTATAGATTTCCTAGTTCTGATCTCAAGTTCAGGGAGCCTGGGGAGAAGTGGGAGGTTTCTTCAAACCAGGGCTGTTCCTCAGCCTTTCACATGAGAAAATTGTTAGGAGCATTAAAGTATTTCTGACCATGCTGCATTCCTTTGTTCAGAGTGAGTTTTGGGAACACATCCTTTTCTCATTATATTTCCATAAAATATATTTGATCTATTCTATTCTTAGAATACCTCTGATGTGGTCTGTGAGTGGAGCACAGTATAAAAATATTTCTTTTTTATATGAGACAAAATGTTTCCATTTCTTAGACACATAAAAAAAATCCAACTATATAGCACTCTAAGAAAGTAAAACTTGTTCGATACATTTTCGTAGCGCTCAAAACAGACCACAAAGGCCCCCTCTTCCTCTGTTGTAGTTCAGAACCTCACCCAAGGCATGGAGCTCTTTGCAGAACAAAAGGAAATCAGGAAGAAAAGGGGAGGCCAGGAGGACTGGGAAAGATCCTGGATAATTCAACTAAGAAAGCAAGTTTATATTTAGAAGAAACGAAAGAAGTTAATCCTCTTCCTCTAGGTCTAAATGAGTTCGACCGATTTTGTACTGGGAACTAAAACGTCGTCAAAATTTTTAACAGTTTAATGTGAATAGTTAATGTTTCCTACTAGTGGTGAATAGCTGAAATGTTTGCTTGAGTAATTCAATTTAGAAACCACTAGAAGCCAAACAAGGCTTTCTTGCAGTTTTCTACCACATGCCCCAGGTACACAGCACATTGGCAACCTGGCCTAAATGGGGTCGTTGATCATTCTAGCAGCAAGCAATTTTTTGAGAACAATTTTTTCAGAATACTTGTCTTTGGTATTCCCAACTACTTGCATCCAGTTCACCAGGGTCCAGCTGAAACTAAAAGTTAATCCTGAAGGATCACAACCCACAAACTCAGTCTAAAACCAAAGGCATAGAAGAAATCTACCACTAACCCTCTTTGGTTTTTCACATAATCACATATTTATAATTTTTATTGTGAATATAAGCCCTGTGAGGGCAAGAATTTGGTCTCTCTTACCACAGTGTCTAGCACTTCTAGAACAGTGCATGGATACATAGTACTTACTCAATAAATATTTGCCAAAAATATGAATAAATGAATGAGTTGGCAAAATAGACCTTATCTCTATTTCCTTTATTGCTAGCAAGGAAATGTACTAAGTGATAATAATTGGCCCAGTTAAGCTGAGAACTTGCTGGTTGCCCAAGAAGACCTTATCCTTCCCAGATGAGATAGTTGACTACATATTTGGGAAACAATTGCTCCTTGCAAAAATACTATCACAGTTACAGACATGTCTGAATTCTTTTTATAAGAGATAAGTGCAATGTTCCAAAAATTCTAAATATTTCTGTACTGAAGTGAAATACTGGATAGCACTTCATTCTTAAGACTTCATGCAGCCCCTGGTGTTAAATCTCTATAGATTCAACATTATTGGTATTACTGCTATTGATATTGGACCAAAATAAGCAGACATTCATACAATCAGTTTTGCTGTAATCAGTAATATGCAAAAATCATGCAATAAAACAACAGGACTCAGCGGGAAAATGATGTTGGGTTATAACACTCAAAAACCTAGTCAGTGACTCATTAAAAAAAGAGAAACCTAATAAAAATGGTAGCATAGTTTTACAAATGATAAGTGGTTAAGAAATACATAAATACTACAGTAAATGTCACTTTATCTTGAAAAAGACCTGAAGTTTGCTTATGCTGGAGACCTCAGAAGGGTTTAGCTCACGTCTTATTGTGAAGCGATGAAAGGAAAGAGACATGAAGTTAGACAGAAAATTGTAATAGTTGGTGTGGAAGGGTGTGGCCCATAGCACATGAGGGGAACAAGGTAGCTGGTAAATGTTTGAGGTATGTGTGTCTCTGCATTTTCTGTATCCTTAAGCAGCTCAATTCTACTGCATGCAGTCTTCAGTGTTCTATCACCTTGTATTTCTCGTAGACAAAATTGTGCATAATAAGCAAGTACAAAATTTGCATCATGCAAATTTTTTCCTAATATATTAATCATTTTGGAACAAATGCATGTTTCCAAAATGAGTGTTACAGCAGAAAGCCCTCTATCATCTTCCAACAGAATGAAAGAAACTACAACATAAATCTCAGCCCAATAAACACAGGATCATCCTAGCACAATCTGCGTTTGGCTCTGACGCCCTAAATAAAATTTGTTTACCTACATTTTAAACTTCTTAAGAGCAACAGATAGTCAATAGCATATCCAGGAGCTTTTTCTCCAACCACTTTTAATATAGCAAGATTCAATAAATATTGTTTGGTGAAAAAGCCAGAAAAACCATTGCAATATACCACTCCAGTTATGTAGTCTTTTACTGCTAAGGTAGTGGGCATAAAATGTAGGAATTACAGTGTAAGACAAAGACAATGTAAGGTCATTGTGGTTTTAAATGCAGTTTGACTCTTGAGACCTCAAAACGGATATGCTCATGTATGCATCTAATAAATTACGCCACAGCTGCCCATCTAATAAAAAAATAAGTGATGTTAAATTCCTATGATTCTACATAATATTGAAACTTAATAAATCATAATTTTGAGATTCTCTTGAAAGTTGATTGATTTAGCCCAATATTTTTGCTTCTCTGCTCGCTACAGTTAAATAGCTAGACAGATTTTGATATACAGTTTCGCTGGTTATTGTGCCTGTTTAAGGACAGCTCTGCAGCGGTGGATTGCCCAAGAATTAACTGTTTATTGAATACCACTATTGTGTGAATCACTGTTCACAGTCATACCCAATATATCGTTTCAGAACTTACTCCTCCTTTTACATTACCTATTTTGGTTAATTATTTAGTAATTAACAAATCAAATCTCACTTGCTGTACTGATATTTGTTGGCTATATTTATAGTTGTTGTTTAAACAACAAATTTATTTTTTCTTTCCTCCACAAGTTCTGCCCAGGTCAGCTGGGGTCACTCTTCTACTTTGTCATTATCCTCACTCCAAGACTGAGTGAGGGTAATAGAGCTACCGCTAAGTGGAATATTGCTGGTCACAATGACAAGGGAAAATCATGCCTTTTAAAGTTTTTGCCCAGGAATAACGTTTGTTACTCTGCTCACATTTCATTGGTGAAAGCATGTCACACCTAGTTCCAAGTTGGTAGAGAATTTGCTCTTCTGCCGTGGGCTGAGAAGCTGGGAATGCCAAAACATTTTTGAATAGTCATAGTAGCATTCATCAACTTAACATTCTCTAAAGTCCTTTGTCTTTATTCAATTCTATGGTTATAAAAAATGGCACTTTGCATTTAATATATGAGATTTTTAAAATTTGTCAGATTAGTTTGGAAATTTTTCTAATATGAAATATATTTTATAGAAATGGACCATATCTTATTCTTCGAAGATCCATTATTAATCACAGTAAAAATGACAAAAAAGGAGATTAAAACTTGACATAAAGGATTTTAATGGTTAAAAGTGAAGAAAGGATTTTTTGCTTTGGTGTCAAATGCGATTCAGATAACAAAAAAACATTTGACCTAAATTATTTCTGTGTTAGTAGGAATTGTGCAGAGTAAAAGAAAATAAATATGTTTAGAAACTTGTAAATGTTAGGAAAGTTTTATAATCATCAAACAGCTAAGGTCTGATGTTAGCAGAAAAACACAGTATGATCTCCATTAATGTGCCCTCGTTCTAAATGTACAAGCTCACATGTCAGCCATGGACATGCCATGCCTGGTTACATTTGTCTTCTTCAGTTACCACTCAGTTACTAACATAACCAGGCTCAGTGCCTCCTCCTCAGCATGGCTTGGCTGTCCCATGTAAAAGTGATCTGGTTTGTTTAAGCGGAATATTTCCTTACTGTTCTCTTTGTTATTATATTCCATAGCAGAGAGCTTTGAGTTGATAAACCAGCATTTCACCACTGGTCACATGTCAAAATAGGTCACAGAACCTTCAAGGGAACATCAAATCAAAAGATCGATTATATCACCATAGTTTGCACCACACATTTTGGAGTATGACCACTTTGCCTTTTGGTTTATTGCCAATATATTCTGTCTCTGTTAGGCTCATATTCTTGGAGTATTGATCTTCTCATCCAACTTGATTAAAAACGTCTTTAGCCTAGAGACCAAGAGGTGCACTTCCTTTGCATCGACCACAATACCTAATGTAGTTCTGAGCACATAGCAAATCCCCTGAAACCTTTTTTTTTTTTCTTGGTGACATCTAATTTAAAACACAGGGAAGAGACAGAACTTACATGTCTTCATTTCTTCATTTAAAAAAATATTTTTTACCGCATAGCCTGGACTGTATAAAGTTTTGATAAACAGCTGAAAACAAGCTGCAAACCCTAGAGCAGTAGTTCTCAATTAGGGTCAATTTTGCCTCCTAGGGGACATTTGGCAACGTCTGGACATAGTTTTGGTTGTCACAGCTGAGGCTGGGGTGCTGCTGGTATCTGGAGAATAGAGGCAAAGAATGCTGCTAAACATCTTACAATGCAAAGGACCCCCCACAACCAAGACTTATCCAGACCCAAATGTCAATCCAGCCCAAGTTGAGACCCTGCCCCATAGTATAATGGGTAATATATGCTGTAATATTTTTCAGAGAATGAAAAACAATTTTAATACAAACTTGCTAATAATGATGTCTTCTATTCTCAAAGGCAATGATTTTAATATGTGTATTTCATTAAACAATATAACACTGATAATGATGACTTTAGATGCAAACACAGGACAAAAACTATATACAGGAATTATTGAGAAGAATTGCTACCGAGACTTTTATGGGTACAGATATAGACAGTTGTTTCCATTATCTTTTTAGAATAAAAGTAGCATCTTCCTCATTAACAGAAATAAAGAAGATAACAGTAGGTAAGGTTATCTTTAGAAAAGCTATATTTATACTGCAATTGCATTTCTGAAACCCCGGTAACTACCGGGGCTACTCCACAGCTTGAGATCTAGTTAAGGTTGGCTAAGGCTCAAATTCTCTTTACACAAGGGTCTTGAGTGAAAAAAAAAGAATGTCCAATAATTTCACATGTAACATAATAATAATATTTCAAATAAATAAGCAATATCCAGTTCATGTACAGGGATTTTTTTTAACCAAATAAAGATGAATCACAATACAGCAGAACTATTTGAATTTTGCAGCCTAAACTTCTTGCTAGGACTCCAAAGTTCAGTTTCCAAAAGCTGATCTCAGTAATTTAATGCAAACTCACATCTGTTTAACAGTTAAGTCTTTGCTATTAGAGGGCAAGCCTAGAGACGGCGAACCTCCTAGACACGACCTAGTTGTACCAAACCTTATGCAGCAAGTACCAAAAAGCAACGCACCTTTATTTCTATTACTGCAGGACATCAATGAAATGGTAATTCTCTATGCCCATCAGACATTCAAAGAATTGCAGAAGTTAAAAAGTTTAAAGTATATCCATCACACCTCTTTCCTACATGAAAGCTGCTAAGTCTAAGAAACCTACTGATCTTTGTGTGTTCATGTCTGTTTCACACACACACACACACACACACACACACACACACACACACTCCTCCCACTTTTCTTTTGGTCTGTGTGTATAATACAGATACAAGGAACATCCTTCTCTCTGTGTCTCTTTTTCTTTTCTACCTTACCTAGAGTAGAATTTGCCAACGAATTAGAATTTGTTAATCTGTTGGTAAGTTTTCGTTTCTTGTTTCAGAGCTATATGTCCCTTTCACTTGGACTGACCATTCTTAAAAACTAAGTAGATGTTTTCCTCGTTTTAGTAATTGAATTATCTTATGTTTCGTTTTAAATTTTTATATATTCCTTTACTCAATCATTTAACATATGATTAATACATACCAACTGTATTCCTGGTGTGTGGTGGAATTGGAAATATGACAATTAATGACAAATAGATTTTTCCATACCCTTACTATGCATGATAGTCTTTGGAGAAGCTAGACAAGTAAGCTGGTGATGATATTTCGGTGTGACAAGCTGTCTGCCAGCAGAAGTGGGGTTCCATGAGAACATGTAGAAGAGGAAACCAAGTTAGTCCTAAAAGGGGTTGAGATGTGAGGAAAACATGCCAGAGGTTTTTAAATCTAGACTAAAATATGAGGAAATAACCTAAATGTCCTTTCTGGGCAATGGAAGAATGTTTATTCCGAGTCGTGGAAACAGCATCCAAATGTGACAGGATCAGATGTTTACTTTCAAAATATCACTGACTTTTCCATCCAATACTACAGTGGAGGCAGGACTGGAAGCAGGGAGACCAGCCAAGGGACTGCTGCAATTGTCCCTTCAAGAGGTGAAGTTGGCTTACAATAGAAGAGAGACAGAAGAGATGAGAGATTATTGTTATGTGGAGATGAGGATGGAGAGCATGGCCAATGCCACAGTCCCTGACTTGGTCAACTAGGAAATGAGGGTGCCATCCCTTGAGCTAGAGAGCACAGGAGGGGCAGGAGCACAGAAGGCTGAGCGGCAGGAGCTGGAGAAAGAATGGGATGAGTTCAGTTTAAAGCACATTCTGAGTTACCCAGCAGACATCCTCATGGGGGGGCCCAGAGGGAAGGTGGCTGTATGAGTCTGAAACACAGCAAAGAAGTAAGTACAGTACATGAACTTTGGAGATGAGACTTTTTTCCTTAATGGATGAATACACTGTGCATATATTAAGCTAATTCTTTCCACTACAGACCCAGAAGTAAAGCATCTCTAGCCAAGTCTTTGATATGTTTCATTAAAGGCTTTGAACATTTTTGTCTTATCACCTTGTACTCCTTATTAGTATCTTTGTCAAAAGATTGAACCTAAATAATTGTATTAATCTCTTAGATTTGTATATTCCTTCACACTTTATTGAGGTTCTTTCCCATACAGCTCTGGACAAAGTCTCAAGTCTGTGAGCTGGCATTAGAGAAGCAGCCTAGGGCCAGGAAACCAGGACAGAACCACAGACCAGGAGTTCTAATGAGGTTGCTGCAAGTATTTATTCTGGGGTCACAGCCAGTGTTCAGAACCAGAAGTCACAGAGTTAACCAAGCCAAGGCCCAAGATCCACGCCAAGAGTCAAAGCCAAGGCCACTGGCAGAGCCAAGAAGCAGTCACAGGATTAGCACATCAGAACAAGCCCCAGAACTGCTGCTGAACCCATGGTCCTCCCTCAGGCCCTGTGTCCTTTGGAGGCATTCTCCCTCCATGGACTGGCACTCTCAGAAGAAAATGACCCAAGAGGTGGGAATGGGGCAACTGAGGATTTCCCCTGCCTTTACTGGAACTTTGCTTTGGAGAACACACCCAGAATCTGCCTAGAGCATCTTAACTGCATTCTGCATTTTCTTTTAAGATAGGTGAGGTGTTTTTTTTTTTAAATCAACTTTGAGTGTTATTTATAAATTTATTAAAACTCCTAAATGCAAACCATCATTTTTTACATTAAATTAAAATCAACAGGAAAAAAAAAGTAACAAATCCAAATTCAATTGGATTTCTTTCAAAGAATCTTAAAAACAACATCCCAAATTCTATTTTGAATACTTTCCTATGACATCCTATGATAGGTCTTCCTTCATTCACCCTATTTTACTGAACTTCAGTCATAATACCGATATTATTTCCTTTTCTCTTTTTCACTTCTGATGTAGCCAAAAGGCCCTAAGATAAAAAACAAACAAACAAAACAAACCTTAAACTTTTACTAAATTCATATTCTTAGAAATAAATTTAGAAAATACATTTGTCTTTTTAAACATAATTTTGAATCGATAACACATTCACATAGCTCAGCAATTTTAAAAGTACATTTAAAAAGCATATAGTGAAGGGTGGGAGGGTATAAATTGGGAGTTAGAGATTTGCAGATACTAACTGATATATATAGAATAGATAAACAACAAGTTCATGCTGTGTAGCACAGGGAACAATATTCAATATCTTGTAACTAATGGTGAAAAAGAATATGAAAACAAATATATGTATGTTCATGTATGACTGAAACATTGTGCTGTACACCAGAAGTTGACACATTATAAACTGACTGTATGTCAATAAAAATATATATACAAAAAAAAAGCATATAGTGAAGCTTACATTCCCAGATCACCAGTCCCTCCTCCATTTAGCTACACACCACTACCTACAAAGGTAACCATTGTCCCTATTCAACATAGTCTTGAAAGTCCTAGCCACAGCAATCAGTCAAGAGAGAGAAATAAAAGGGATCCAAATTGGAAAAGAAGAGATAAAAGTGTCACTATATGCCAATGACATGATACTATATATAGAAAACCCTATAAGGTCCACACAAAAACTACTAGAAATAATCGAAGAATTCAGCAAGATAGCAAGTTACAGGATTAACGTTCAAAAATCAGTTGCATTTCTTTACACTAATGATGAATCAACAGGAAAAGAAAGTAAAGAAACAATCCCCTTTAAAATAGCACCCAAAGTAATAAAATACCTAGAAATAAATCTATCCAAGGAGGTGAAAGACTTATATATGGAAAACTATAAAACACTGATTAAGGAAATTAAAGAAGACTTTAAAAAAATGGAAAGATATCCCATGCTCTTGGATTGGAAGAATCAATATTGTTAGAATGGTCACACTGCCCAAGGCAATCTACAGATTTAATGCAATCCCTATCAAATTACCCAGGACATATTTCACAGAACTAGAACAAATCATAATAAAATTTATATGGAACCACCTAGAATTGCCAAAACATTACTGAAGAAAAAGAGAGACTGGAGGAATAACTCTCCCAGACTTCAGACAATACTATAGAGCTACAGTCATCAAGACAGCATGGTACTGGTACAAAAACAGACATATGGACCAATGGAACAGAATAGAGAGCCCAGAAATGAACCCACAAACTTTTGGTCAACTGATCTTCGACAAAGGAGGCAAGAATATTCAATGGAATATAGACAGTCTCTTCAGCAAATGGTGTTGAGAAAACTAGACAGCACCATGTAAATCAGTGAAGCTAGAACACTCCCTTACACCATATACAAAAATCAACTCAAAATGATCAAAGACTTAAACATAAGACAAGATACAACAAACCTCCTAGAAGAAAATATAGGCAAAACATTATCTGACATACATCTCAAAAATGTTCTCCTAGGGCAGTGTACCCAAGCAATAGAAATAAAAGCAAGAATAAACAAATGGGACCTAATTAAACTTACAAGCTTCTGCACAGCAAAGGAAACCATAAGTAAAACAAAACAACAACCTACGGAATGGGAGAAAATTTTTGCAAACGATGAAACTGACAAAGGCTTGATCTCCAGAATATATAAGCAGCTCATAGGACTTAATAAGAAACAACCAAACAACCCAATCCAAAACTGGGCAAAAGACCTAAACAAGCAATTCTCCAAGGAAGACATACAAATGATCAATAGGCACATGAAAAAATGCTCAGTATCACTAATTATCAGAGAAATGCAAATCAAAACTACAATGAGGTATCACCTCACACCAGTCAGAATGGCCATCATTCAAAAGTCCACAAATAACAAATGCTGGAGAGGCTGTGGAGAAAGGGGAACCCTCCTACACTGCTGATGGGAATGCAGTTTGATGCAGCCACTGTGGAAAACAGTGTGGAGATTCCTCAAAAGACTAGGAATAGATTTATCCATATGACCCAGTAATCCCGCTCCTGGGCATATATCCAGAGGGAATCCTACTTCAAAAAGACACCTGCACCCCAATGTTCATAGCAACACTATTTACAACAGCCAAGACATGGAAACAGCCTAAATGTCCATCAACAGATGACTGGATAAAGAAGAAGTGGTATATTTATACAATGGAATCCTATTCAGCCACAAAAACCGACAACATAATGCCATTTGCAGCAACATGGATGCTCCTGGAGAATGTCATTCTAAGTGAAGTAAGCCAGAAAGAGAAAGAAAAATACCATATGAGATCACTCATATGTGGAATCTAAAAAAAAAAAAAAAAAAAGAAAGAAAGAACATAAATACAAAACAGAAACAGACTCATAAACATAGAATACAAACTTGTGGTTGCCAAGGGGGCAGGGGGTGGAAAGGGACAGACTGGGAGTTCAAAATTTGTAGATACTAACAGGCATATGTAGAATAGATAAACAAGTTTATACTGTATAGCACAGGGAAATATATATAAGATCTTGTTGTAGTTCACAGTGAAAAAAAATGTGACAATGAATATATGTATGTTCACGTATAACTGAAAACTTGTGCTTTACACTGGAATTTGACACAACATTGTAAAATGACTATAACTCAATAAAAAAAAGTTAAAAAAAAGTAACCGTTGTCATTAATTTCTTGTTATCCCTTTAGAGTTTTGTAAAAACCCAAACATGTATTGGTTCTCATTTCTCCCCTAAGTAAAGCATAGCACCCCATGCACATGGCTCTGAGCCTTGCTTTTTCCCTACATAAGTATGTGCAGAGATTTTTTACTTCTTTTTTGAGCTGCAAAATATTCTAGTCTATAGATGCCCCTTAGTTTTTTTAACCAGTCTTTTAATTGAGACAATTTACATGGACACTTAGGTTGTTCCTTTAGTATTACAATGTAGCAATGAATAATCTGTTTATATATCCTTTTGCATATACGCAAGTATATCTGTAGGAAGAATTGCCAGAACTGAATTTGATGAATCAGGAGGTATTTGCATTAATGGTTTTAATAGATACAACTAAATAACCTTTCACGGTGTCATACTAATATCTGCTTCCCCACAGCCTCACCAGCAGGCACTTTTAACAAACATTTAGGCTTTTGCCAACCTCTGAGTGAAAAACTATGGTTCTCAATATAGTTTAATTTTTCTCATACTGTGGGCATTATCGAGCATCTTGTCATGTATTTAAGAGCCAAATGTGTGTTTTCTTTTCACAAGCTTTGTCTATATTTCTTTCATGTTGTTGGTAGTTTTTAAACATTGATATCTAGAATGTCTTTATGACACTAGCCCCTTTTCTACAATGTGACTTGTGGGTACTTTTCCCAGAGTTGTGTTTATCTTTTGACTTTTATATATTGTTTTTGGCCATGCATGATGTTTAAATTTTTTATGTGTCAATTTGTTAATCTGTATTTGGCTCCTAAGTATCAATAAAATAAAGACACATGAGTACCTCAATATGATAAAAAATATCTCTCTCTTCCCACAAACTAGCATCATACTTATTTGGAATACATCAGATGTAGGAAAAAAACGAGGATGGTTAATATCAACACTATGATTAATGTTGTATGAAAGGGACTGACCAACAGAAATGAGAATTTTAAAAAGAGAATAAAAACTGAGGCAAAAACATACCTAGGCATAACCAAAAATAACTGCAGGGCTCATATAAGGAACTCCTATAGGTGCTACTGTAGGACAAAAAAGAATTCTTGAGCGAATGAAAAGATATACCATTACCTTGGACTAGAAGATCCAACATCATAAAGACATCAATTTGCCATAAATTAACTCACACATTTTATGTACAATCCTCCCTAAAATAACCAACTAGGCTTTTTGTTTGTTTTGTTTTTCTTGTTTTACTTTAAAAACTAGGCAAGATAATTATAAAATCCAAGTAGAAAAAGAAATACATAAGAATATCCAGGAAAACCCTGATTCAGCAGAGCAATAAAGGTAAATTAGCTCCACAATATATTAAAACATATTCTAAATTCTCAATTATTAAATGAGTGTATTATATCACATGAATACCAAAAGACTAGTAAGAAATTATAATAAATACAAAAAGAGATTCAATATATACAGAAATTTAGTTTATGATAAAGATGGCATCTCAGATCAATGGGTAAGGTGAACTGTTCCATGAATGCTGCCAGGACACCTGGATAATCACCTCAAACAAAATGTTGGATCCATATTTTGTATGTTCCAAGCACGAAGTAAACTCAAAATGAATTAATATTCAAAGAAAAGACAGAAAGAGAGAAGCAAGGAAGAAAGGAGAGAGAAGCAAGGAAGAAATGAAAGAGAAGAGAGAAAGAAAGGGAGGAAAGGAGGAAGGAAAGAAAGCAAGGAAGGGAGGGAGGGAAGAGGAGTAACTCACTAAAACTGCGCTGGAGGTGAACCTTGAAATGGAGCAAACTTCCAACCATAAGGCAACTCTACATCTTAGTATTTCTTAAATGTTCTGTATAATTCTAAAACCTTGAGAATTTTTTTTCTTGGATAATAAAATAACAGCCTGTGTGAAACCTTAAGCAGAGATTTTTGAGAAAAAAATGGATAATCTTTTCTTTCAAGCAAAAAGATGTATATGAAAGTATCAGAGGACTATAAACACAGAGAGGGAATGGGATTTTCAAGGGCCTCTGGTTGAAATAATTTTTTTTTTGAAATTCTGAGCAATCTTTCAAGTTAAGTATGTTAAGCCCTTGTATACTTTAAAAAGAACATGGATTATAGTGATTTATAGTCAGAAGATACAGGTTTGAGTTTCTATTCTCTTCCTTACCAATCATCTGACCTTAGGGAAATTTTTTAATTTTTCTGAAATTTAGTTTTCTAATTAACAAATGAAATTAATGGGATAATTCCTGTCAAAGTTACCAAGTTATACTTTTGATACAATAACCTAATCTGAAAATACTTCATAGTCTATGAAAATGATTTCATAATCTATAAAACCTATATAAATGTTCCTTGTTACTTAGTATGTCATATACTTAAGCACAACAATTCTATATTTATTTTAATATAAGAAATTCAGATTAGTTAATCATATGAAGATACTCTATACAGTATCCTAGCAGAGTAGAAGTTAGAACAAGTTTATTACTGTCTATGAAGTGCCACTCTTGACTTGAACTTTATTATTTAAAATTAAACTGGACAAATACATAGAAAAATCATTATTCTAAATGACACGTTGTCATGTGCCAGAGGTCGATGGATAGAAGCAGCGGCTACATGGGGTACTGAAGCACAAGCAGATCCCTGATGCCCATCACTGAAGCTGGTCCACACAGAGGACACACGGGACACCTGAGCCACAGAGGAAGCAAAGAAGGCAGCCATGTCTCTTCTGATTCTGATCTACCTGTGTCCGAGAGTTTGTGAAGGGTCATGCAATTGGCAAACAGAAAATGATGGCCTCTCTTCCCCTCTGGGTTACACAGAGGATGCAACTTTCAGATACAATGTGTGACGCGTCCTGACAAGGAAAAAAAGCATTTTCAAATAAGGATGCTGGGAAGATGGGAGTGGCTTTGGTTTTACTGTGGAACCTTAATTCTAAATCAGGAGGCAGGGCCAATTCAATCCAGGAAGCCCTACATAACAATACCCAGGCAGACTCTTAATTTCTGAAAAACAAAATGACTTGCTGAGAATGATTAATCTCACATCAGAGGTGAAAAAACTATATAGTCTACATACTTCCATGCTTTAAAGAAGAGATAGTATCTTCTGATCCCATGGTCTGTTCTCAAGAACAAAATTAATTAAAAATAAAAAGCAAACACTTCCCCTTCTCTGCCCCCACCAAAAAAAAAAAGTAAAATAGAAAGAAGAAAAATCTCTTTTGATTAAGAAAAAATTTTTGACCAAACTAATCTAAATCCTTTCACTATGTTGCTCAGTGTACATACCACAGAGTTTGCTCTTTTCTTTAAAGGTCCAAATTACTAATTTTAGAAAATTCTCCCGGTGTTTATTTATTTGACCAAAAGATGGCTTTTATCAATTACATTATTTGAGTATTCATCAGCAAAATTCTACATAGGACTGAGTTTCCCTGAATGTGTTTCGTAGATTGTCCCTGCCTTTTTCCACCTAGAACAATTAGTATAGCTCCAAACTGAGGGTTGTACTTCTTGGTCCCACCTACTGCCAGGGGCATTCTTGCATCACATTTCAGAGCTGATGGTGTCCATCTCTTCCCAGCCCTGAAACCAGTGACATCATGGTGATAGCCTGAAATTGGCCAAGGCATGGATATTTACACCACAGAAATTGGCAAAAAACTAAAAGCCAATTCCCCACACTCAAGGAAGTCAGTCAATAGTCATCTTCCAGCACACCTGACTATCTACTAGGATCTCTCCTGGGGACCTCTGTTCTCTGATGAAAGAGGCACCTTCATCACATTTTCTTGCAATACAAACTGAAAATGAGTCTCCACTCATACCAAAACCTAGAAACCGTGTTGAGCCAGGTGTAAAACCATGTGACACCTCCCAGAAGCAGGACCTTGAGCTGTTAAGCATATAATCACTTTATGGCACTATTGGGAACTATTCTTGAAAAGCATTCATATTTCTTGCTGGCACAAATTGATTCCAGTCTTTTGTGTAGTGAGTGTTGTTCTTGTTGTTGTTGTTGTTGTTTGTTTGTTTTTTTAACTTCTCCCAATGCACTAAGACCACTAGGGTTCGGTGGCAGCTCACTGAGGCGGAAGTCAATTGGCTCAATGAGTACAGCCAGATGTAAGAAGGTATCATAGTGTGACTGTTTTCCATGCCCCATTATTCGCAGCAAACCAAAAATTCAAATGATAAGTTGCAAGACTTAGAGTGTGGAAGTTGGGGAGGTGGAGGGGAGAGACAGCCGCTGTGCAACTATCAAGTCATGAATTAAGAACTATTGCTTTGGGGCAGCAGTGTAGGTGGAATGTTGGTACAAAGAAGATGCTTTTTCCCGTAACTTACCACATTTCCCTGCTTTCAGCGAATATGGTTTTTAGCAAATATGCTAGTGGGATGGCCCAAAACAGTTTTCCTCCCAGCTTGCCAGACAATTTGAAAACTTCTTTCAACAGATGTCCTATAGCATTTGTTGTGGGCTGAACTGCATCCCCTCTAAAACTCTTATGCTGAAGTCTTAACCACCAGTAGCACATTAAATTGTGATTATTTGAAAAGAGGACATTTAAAGAGATAAGTAAGTTAAAATGGGGTTGTTAGTGTGTGCCCTATTCCAACATGACTGATGCCCTTGTAAGAAAGAGGATTTAGGACGCAGACAACAATACACGGAGGCACCATGTGAAAGACAACAGAAGAAGACAGCCTTTTACAAGCCTAGGAGGCCAGCCTCAGAATAACAAGCTCGCCGACATCGTGACCTTGGACTTGCAGCCTCCAGATCTGTGAGAAAACACATGTTGTTGTTCAAGCCACCCGGTCTGTGGTACTTTGTTATAGTAACCCCAGCAATCTAACACAGCATTCATTACTAAAAATGGAATTTTGTACCGCCCCCAAATTCATATGTTCAAGCTCTAATCACTAATGCAACTATATTCGGAGATGGGGCCTTTACAGAGGCAATTAAGTTTGCATCATAAGGATAAAGCTCTAATCTGATAGAGCTGGTGCTGTAAGAAGAGAAATAGACACCAGCAGTTTCTCTCTCTCCACACCTGCACAGAAGAAAAGCCACGTGAGGGCGCAGCAAGGAGGAGCTGTCGACAAGCCAAGAAGAGAGGCCTCACCAGCATCTTGCCAGCACTTTGATCTTGGACTTCCAGCCTCCAGAAATGTAAGAATATGAATTTCTGTTTTTTAAGCCACCCAGTATGTGGTATTTTGTTATGGCAGCCCGAGCAGACTAACACATCTTATATAAGAATCACAATATCGTGTATCTTTGGATTGGCATCTCCCTTTGTATTTTTCACTGCTGCGTTACTAAACGAATGCAGTTACCTGTGAGGCTAAATTCAAAATGGGATCTGAGAAGAAAATGATACTGAGAAGAAAATGAAGTTTTGTTTTCCCAAAACTTCAAGTGTACTTCAAATAAGAAATGAGTTAAGAAAAAAATTTAATGTAATACTTTACTACCCTATGGTTTTTGGCTTCTGAAGACTTCATTCCTAAAATTAGAAACAAATTAGAGACACATTTAGTTACTGGTAGACAGTGTCCCTAAAAGAGGCTACCTGTTCTGCTCGTGGGGCATAATTCTTCACTTAAGTCACCCAGCAACACAGTTCTCTAAGGGGAACATGAACACTTCCTGACACTAGGTTATCCTGGGGTCTACCCAGGTCAGGGTCGTCCACAGGCACGCTGAGTCCCTGTGGTGCCCCTTCAGACTCTGCACTGGGGAAGAGCCCCCGCCAACTCAGTGCCTCGCGCTGCAGAGGACGTTGGAAATTGATCTATACTGCATATTTCTTCTGAGCCTTTCCCTACCTACCCTCCAACCTGTTCAACCCTGCTGTGTACTTGGGGAAGTGACCATTATGGATGACATTCCCACATTACAGCTTCTGTTGGTTTTAGCGGTAGAGTATATCCAAGGACAGAGGAGAGTGGGGCTAAGGGATTTATTCTCCTGGCTCCCCTCTCCACCCGCCAGATCACTGAGGACTGATTGTGTTGCTCTAGTGCAGATCACAGTTCCCGTCAGCAGCCTTCTCCATTTAAATACCCTCTCTGAGGTCCTGTAGCCTCTCCTTCCACAAGCCCCTTTAGGCCACTGCTGTATAGGCTCCCTCTTCTTTCTGGTGACTGGGTTCTGTCCAATCCTTGCTCATTTCCCTAAACACTGCCCACAGCTTTGTAAACAACCCTGAATTAATCAGTTTGAGTGCCTTCTTTTTTCTGCCAGGACTCTGACATGTACAAGAGCCAGTGAGAGTCAAAGTATAGCTGAGCCATCACACACACACACACACACCCCAACTCTTATGTATGCTCCCATCCCAGATTACTATGCTCTAATACATTCCCACCTCAAAGTCTTTGTGCTTAGTGTTTTCTCTTCTGAAGACCTCTTTCCATTTTTCTTTGCATGATTGGCTCCATCTCATAATTTCAGTTTCCTTTGCAGAAAGTCCCTTTCTGCATAAAAGAGCCCCCTCTCTTGTAATCATTCTACTTTATTTTCTTCTAACATTTATCTACCTTTATACAGTTTGTATCACCCACTTCTATTGTACCAGCTCGGCTCCAAGAGATTAGGGATCGTGGCTGTGTTACCACATCTCTCGTGCACATGACTGTGCCTGGGATACAGCAGGCTCTCGATGATTATATACATCCCCTTATTAGTCACTCTCTACTCCCTTCTTCTCTTCACCCACACAAATACACCGCACACACACACCTTTAAGATTATTCACAAGCCGGTTTTAATAGCTAATCTCTACAGGCTACTTCGGATGCTATTTTAATTGAATTACATATATAAGAGTTGTTGAGGAATAGGGCCACTGGGCATACCATCAGATTGCCCTAAACCTAAGTTTTTCAAGCTCCCTAGAAATATGCTTTGACTAAGGCAATGAGGCAATATATTATTACTAACGTGGAGTGTTTTACTCCTAGGGAGGGACTTGGGCACTGGGGAGAAGTAGTCTCAATCATTGATTCATTTGGCCAATTTCTATTTATTTAAATAAAAGTGGTACATCAATAGAAAGTTTAAGGATAATGATGGAACACTTAATATTAAATGAAAGAAAAACCAAGGAGATGTGGATGAGATCTGAAAGACTTTGAAGTCCACATGAGGAGGGATTTGGTCTTTTGCCTTCCACCTAGAATACATAATAAAGATGACTTTGGCTCCAATGGGGCACATGGGGACTGCAGAAGGTTTGAACATTTTAAGGATTTAGAGTATGTCTACAGTTGTCTCTGCCTTAATTACATAAGGGGAAAGCTTTTATTTTAACTCTGGCCAAGGAAACCCTAGTCATGAAACTGTTTTTATTTGACGAAATGTTTACTCTCACAGGAAAGAGGCAGGGCTGTGCACATTTGATGAGCCAACACTGAAGTGGTTATACATGAGCAGAGGGAGAGATCCAAGGAATGGGCATGGAAAAGTTGCCAAAATTATCATGACATCAAGGTCATAGATCAAATCTGTGACCTTCTTGCAAATCTTGGGAAATTCATGTTTACAAAATACATGGCACAATCATGAAACTTCTAAAGGCATTCTCCAGTCATATATTCCAAACTGCTACATTGTATATCACAATGAATAAAATGTTAATGTTTCAAAGACTTTGAAAGCAAACATGCTTATATATGCAGATTTCAGTTTTAGAGAAACCCTTGTCCTGAATCAACTGTGCGTACCTTTTCTCTGCACAAATGTAGCCAAACTGCCAGACAGCTGAAAGATAAAGACAAACACTGAGAACAAAGCACAGCACTAGACCTAAGAGAGATTTGATTCATGTTCTGAGGGTCCATGCCACTTCTGGCTGCTATGGGATGTTTACTGTTCGTGAAGGACAGAGAGAGTGAACATTGATTATGAGCTCACTGCAAAGTCTCTCACACCCAATAAACTGTGTTGCATTTAAGAGGTCTGGTTGGGGATGGCTGAGACCATCCTACCCGTATGACTCCTCTGGAAGTTCTGAGATAATCCTGCATGGTCACAAATATTATTACTCGGTCAATAAAAACCTCATTTTGCAAGGCTAGATTGATGAAGATAAATAATACATCACAATTAATGACTGGCAAAGGTCTGGAATTTAACAGCCTTGAGATCTAGTCTCAGTCTATCTCTGTTTTATTGTGAAATCCAGGATGCTTAAGCTGTTTCCCTCAGTTCTCTAGTTCAATTTCATTTACTACTATGCACAAACCTTTTTGCTATAAGATGGGAGATACCAAGATAAATAAGGAATTCACCAGGCAATAGAGACTCTAGCCCAGTTACAGTGGTATAAATGAATACCTCCTGAATGAGAAACATTAGGATTAACATGTAGGGAATCACCAAGTTTTAAAGCTGAGTGAAAACAAAGGGTTTGTATATCCAAACCCCCTGTGTTAAGCTCATGGAAAACAGTACAAACTAAATATTCTTTTTTTTTTACTCTTGATTTTTATTTATTGATTGTTCACATATGTTTGACCCTTCAGTGAGGCCATAGCTTTCACCCTTACACAAATGTATTTCTAACGAGGACCAGCTTGGATTTCCATCAGGTATAAGCCATACCATTTCTGGGGGAAATAAAATTAGATTAAAACTGCATAGCAAATAACACACCTATGAAACCTTGTCAATTGCTATTGTGACATGGCATTTAGAATTTCATTCTCCTTTGACTTATACTTGCTACTATATTGTGCATTCTTAGAAGACAAAAATCTAAGATTTATATTTATGTGTTAAAAGTGCTTAGCACTGAAAATAGTGCTGGATACTCAAAATCCTTTTCCACAGTGTTGGGTTTTCATGTGAATCTACATTCACCAATACCATCTCTAAATAAGCTGAAAACAAGAAAAAGTGTTAAAGTAAGTCAAAAGAAGTTTAATAAACATGGAAGGGGAAATTGATTAAAATTTAAGAAATGGGAAGGTAAGGATCCTGAACTATGTCTGTATACACATCACTGAGTCCCTAGCTCCTGGAAGATTGGCCCCCTTTAAATATTTATTCAGTGAGTTAATGCATTAATTGTTAGTCTCTCTCTAGAACAATATATTGAGTGCAAAGCACCTCAGATATGAGGTAGTTAAGCCATGTCCCATGAGAGGAATCACATGATCTATCTGACTCAGAATAAGGATATGAAGTCGTCCAACTGTTACTCACACAGAGAGGGAGTGATGAGGGGAAAGAATAACATTCATGGAAGACTTACTGTGTGTTAAGTGCTGTACTAAGTCCTTCTTACAAAAGGTCTTATTTAATTCTTAAGCATTCTATAAATTAGATACTATTATTCATTCTATATATTTTTAGGAAAAAAACTCAGTAATAAGTGTAATAAGCAGACTCATTCAAAAGAAATAGGGAAAAGTGAAACACAGTGTTGTTAGGTCAGAAATATAATACATTAGAAATTAAATTATCCTCCAAATTGTTGACATAATTAATTTAACACTTTTACTAAAAAGAACTATAGCAAAACGCTTACTTAAAAATGTATGGGTTTGTTTGCACACACATGCACATTTGCACTGGATGATAAAACTAAAGTACCCCATGGAAAAATGTAATGAACAAATCCAGAAAACTGTTTTACTGAAAACCTCCTATAAATGATCTCAGTTCTGTTTTGGAAGAAACTGCTCTCTAAGGAGAAATGAACTAAGTTTTAGTTTCAACATTCACTGTCTTTTTGTGCTATTCATGAATAAATTGGGCTAATTGTTGGATGTGAGAAGTGATGGTTTTATGGTACATATTACTGACCCCAAATCATTGGTTGTTAAATTCGTCATCTTTAACCAATGAGTTATGATATGATTCTCAACGTGGAGTCCCCTAAGTTCTTTGCAATCCTCATGTGTCTCTGCAACAGGTAACCCCAGTTATCAAGTTCACCAACCTGAGACACTGAAAGAGTTTCAAATATCACATAACATTTCAATATTTAATATGTATTTTAAGCATACCAGTTTCTGCATTTAAGAGTGACTAGCACATCATGCATTACAATGTCATACTAGTTCTAAGGAACAACGGCTTTCAATTTAAAGAATAAAACACCCTCCAGCTGAAGAAAATTCTCACATTACAATATGTTTAAAAGAATCTATTCCAGTTGTGGTTGGTTGTCTATGAGAAATCTTTTTCATGGGGGAAAAATTGAACATTCCCATGTGAAAGTCTTTCTCGCGAGAGAAAAAAAAAACTGTACGTTGCATTTTATACAAACTAGGTGAATTTGAAATGATGGATCATTTCAAAAATATTCATTATACTATTTACTTACATAAATGTGGTTGTATAAAAAGTAAAAAAGGAATGCATTCACAATTGGTTTAAGTAATTTTCTCTTGGCAAACCACCATATAAAACAGGGGCGTCATGGCGCCACAGAATGCTGAATTGTGGTGGGGCATCACCAGGACACATGGCATTAATCTTTGTCTCCTTGCAGGAGACACCCTTGCTTGCATTAGCAGGCTGCCTCTTAAATGCAAGATGGTGTAATGTAACTCAGGTTTAAATAACACAATAAATAAGATCTATTTCTCTTTAGTCTTTCTCACCAATAGCTTCCAAGCCTTTTTTGTTAAAGTGCTTCATTGTTTACACATTTTACTCTAAATAACAACTTCTTGGGGTGAGAGGGAGGGTTTTTCCAAAAAAAGTCTGGTCAAGGAAGAAGCTCAAGAGGGTAGTATCTTTTTTTCTTAATTTAACATTTAAGCAATTAAGACTGAAAAAAAAAAAGTCAGCATATGTATGTGAGCGTAGCATAATGACTTACCCCACTTTCTTACTTGTCTCTTAGCAAACTGACAGTCCCAATATTTTGGAAATCTCACTGTTTTATATCACTTCGTGTTCCCCATGACAAGGAGAACATTTAGCTGTCTTTAATGTCTTCTAATTAAATACTCAAAGCATTCTTAAAGTCTTTTTTCCAAATATAGATGTATTTTAAAATAACAGACTTTTCCAAATGCATTTTTCTATTGAACTGAGAAGCTTTCAGAAACTGTCCCCACTGAATATAATGACTATTTAAGGAAACAAGCTATTTATGTGGAAATATTAAGAGGGATGATTTTGATAACCCACACTTGAGGCCAAAATAAGGATCATTGGGACTTTTACTGAAGAAGTTAATGGAGGCCAGGCCATTGGCAAATGACCTTGAAATCCCTCGATGTAGCCTCAAATTGGCTTCAGCACAAGCTTATTATTATTGCAGACAGCTAGTTTATACCATGAAAAGCACGTGGTATCTCTCTCTGAAACCATAGCTGTCACTCAGGCACCCCCATACACAAACATAAGAATCAAGTGATAACACTTTTACATGTTTTTCATAAATACCACAAATTTATTCATCAGTATTTTATGTTACCTAAAAAATAGAATAAGCAGATAAATTCTAATTATATATGCATACAGCAGCTTTATGTATAAGAATTAGCATATAAAGGTATTTAAATGAAATGTTTTATCTTACAATACTTGAATCAAATTTTGGATTGTATTTTCCTCTCTGATTTGTAATGTCCCAGAGACACATATCAACCATCTCTTATTGTAGATTTCTCAACATGTAATAACTATATTCCTAACATTTTTGAAAATTGATATATTTCAGAACTTGCACACACACACACACACACACACACACACATACACACATGCTCTACCCAGTCAGAAAGGAATTGTTTGCTCAGTTTGCAGATATGAAATCATTAGGGACTGAGTTTTACTTTGGGAAATTTGAGTACCATGTATCGCTAACGTAAAATAAAGAAATAAAGCCTGGGAAGTTAGAAGATTATTTTTTTTGGAAATGCATGTTTAGAACTTAAAAGAAAAAAAAGAAAAAAATCTCCTAATGGTAAAGCATTAACAAATACTTTTTCATATGAATAAAATCTGTAATCAGTTAGATAAGAGCAATGTGCCTTTTTTTGGCATTTAATCAAACAATGAAATCATATACACATTTCCTGACACAAAAGACAAATGATGTAATAATCTGAAGGAGTTTCTCTATCTCCTTGGAACTTTGCATACTTGACTTGTTTTCCATATTTTGTGACTTTAAATGGTGGGAAAATTATATTAAAATGCTTGTAGCAGTTCCTCTAAACTAGCATCCTTTTTGTTTTATTGTATTTAATATAAAAGCAGCAATTATTTGATTTCAAAGTTATGAAAATATGTACCTTATGAGAAAACAAGCAATTTAAGCTTTAATTGGTGTCATTTTTCACGGAACTGGCAAGATTCTTGCATCCCTGGCACGTTGTTTTTCTATAAAACTGCAGAGCTGCCTTCAATGAATGTTTTACGAACACGAAAGTTGTTATATGAAGGTATATGCATAGATGCCTGAAAATATAAGATTTCTGGTGGGAGTTATTTACAAAAGATGTATTTCATTTGTTACTGTGCATGTAACAACTCCTATTATTCTAAATGTTTCTCTCTCCTCAATAAGACTGTTCTTAGCTCATGTCTATGAAATGCTGGAGCCTGTGTCTAAAGTAGAATAAAAGCAAATGCTTTGATGAGGCAAAAACATAACACTCGTGAGAAAAGTAACAGAAAATGATAATTTTAACTGAAAAGAAACCATACTGTAATATATTGAAAGGCTAATTCTAGTTTTAATCAGAAGAACGACAATATAAAGTAATCACTGGGAGGCTTGTCTTATGTAAATTCCATATATGAACCACAAAACTTTTCCATTTTCTGAAATGTTGATTTACCATAAATATTTTGACTTCTTCTGTCCAGATTACACATTTCTCACATTTTTCAAAATTATGTTTTACTCTGAAAGACAGTAGTTCTATGTATTTATTGAGAGATTTCACAACCTTAGCATCTCTAAGGACTTGAGTGGTTTCTACACCGGAAGAAGTGTATGTTTGTTTGTTGCTGTTTTAATGCAAATTCCCAGAGTTACGGCCAAGATTTCTTATTCAAAAGACCAAAATAAAGATAAAGAATCCATATTTTTTTAAAAAAAATTTCTTGATGGTTCCTGTGATCAGCCAGATTTTTAGGAAAACTACAGATCGGTGGACTTTATGCAGGAAGTCCTTGTTGGGTAACTGGAGATTAGGACAGACAACTATTCTTTAAATTCTGTTTATGTATTTGCCTTTTGTTTTATGTTGGCAATATTTATTGATAACAATGACTAACATATACAGAGCATTCCCACATGCCAGGCTCTGTGCTAACCCCCATGTATGCTGGCATCCCAGCAGTCCTACAGAACAGAGATAATCATTCTCTCCTCTTTAGACATGAAGAGATTATTTGTTAGGGAGTCATTTACTATAGTCACGCAGCAAGTAATGAACAAGTAAGACTGGAATCCAGGTCTCTGTGACTCTAAAGGTCAATTTCTAACCACTGTTTTATTCTAGGATTCAGACATAAGCAGGACCATACGTGTTTTGAAAGTCTTTTTCTGTTCACTGCCCAAGATGAGGATCAAATCTCACTAGGACTGATATGACCCGAACTATTGATATCCTCTCATTACGATCATGATTGGTTTGATTTGATTTTGATTCAAAATGAACCACTCACTAGTGACTGAATTGCATCAGAACAAGTTTTCCCTTGTTGCCATTTTCTATGAATATCAATATTCAAATGTTTCATAGTAGCTCAATGGAAATAAAAGTATAGAAGAGGTTCAATCCTTGTATAATTGCCACCTATTAACTCATTAAGCCATGGCTGCATTGAAATTACCAAAATACACCATACTGTCAAGAAGTTAAAAAGATTTTCTTCTGGGACCAACAAATATATTTCCAAATGGATATTAATGCACTGTGCATCGTTGAGAGATGACCTTTGATCCTGCGAGTTTCCCATGATCCTTCCTGTTTGGGGTATTGGTCCCTCCATGATTTCTCCCAGCACTCTGGGCTCACCCCTATCAGAACACGAGCCTGTGAACCCCTAAGGTCAGGGCTTCTGAGGCTTGTCTTTTTAACTCCAAATAAAGGCATGTTGTTATGGGACTAATCCAGGCCATGGTCAACAATTTTCTTTCTATAAATGACCAGATAATAAATATTTTAGGCCTTTTAGGACTACACAATATCTGTGACAACTACTCAGCTCTGCTACTGTAACACAAGAACGGTGGTGGACAATGCATAAGTAGGTGGGTGTGGCTATGTTCCAGTAAAGCTTGATTCATGGACACTGACATTTGAGTTTCAGACAATTTTTATGTGATACAAAACAGTATTCTTGTTTTGAGTTTTTTCAGCCACTTTAAGATGTAAAAACTATTTTATTTTTTTTTGGCTTATGGACCATACAAATACATTCAAGGGGCAAAATTTGGCCAGTAAGCTATAGTTTGCTAATCCCTGCTTTAGGCAATAAATACACAATTCTTGACTGGTTGAAGAGCTAGATAATTGTGAGAAATTAGTCTCTGCTCAGGCTGATCACATGATGAGACTATGCATATAATAAATGAGAGTCTGAGTGATGACTTCCAGTTTTTGCTTTAGAAATAATCATAAAGGACAGGAGAAGTCTGAGGTAATAATTAGTAGGCAAAGCCAAAATGACACAGGGCCACATAATTAATATCAAACTAAAGACTTCTGGAAAAATCCAGGTTACCTGTAGACTGACTCAACAAAAAACTTTTGCAGTACATCCTTATCCACAGGCAAGAACTTGGGTAGACTTAGTTGCTTCTCTAATCTCTTGCTCAGCATCCTGTTTGATCTGCCTGTGGGAATCAGGGAACATCTATTCTCACATCCCCACATCCCACTCTCGCTCTGTGATCCCCACCCAGGCTCATATTAATTAACTATTTGAGCACAGCAGCTATCTTGATCTTAAAACTCAGTTTATTCATTGAGTAGACATGGAGTTTTTCATAGATAAATTGCCTTGTGTTCCCTGGCATTCTGTGTATTCAGTTTGTCTGGAGAAAACCTCTGGCAGGACACTAGAATGACACTCTCAGGACTGTGTCAATGCCAAAAATGAGGGTGACACCTGTCCTTGCCTGCCTCCTGAAATCCCTAAACTCATAAGAACAATACATGTCTTAGTCCCATGAATCCCTGCTAAGAATATTAAGCAATAAGACTTTACATTAATATATTCCATCATTTTCTAGTATGGGTTTCTTAAAAGGCACTACGTCCTTCACTCTTCTGACATTGCTGAGATGTCTGAAATCCTAGGACACAGACAATCACGTCCCTGCCCTCTCCCTGTTAGCCAGGCCAGGTCAATCCCACATTTCACATGCCATCACTTCTCTTCAACCCACATCACTCAAAAACAAGAGACTCCATGAAGAGGTACTTGATTTATTAATCAGGAAAAATGATGTGCCTTAGTTTAGAAGTTGTTCTTTGAACTTAATGAACTGGTATCTGTTTACAAATACAACATTTAATCTCTGGCCTGAAACACTTGACTCCAAAAAGAAATAGTGGATGGTGTTATGATATAGAGGAATTCAGTAGAAGATTCAACACAAGTGCTCGCAGCAGTCACCATAATGTGTGACCATAGATTTATTTGTTGACGTACTTATTCATTGCCATGCTTCTAGACTATGCGCCCCCTAGGAGTGAGGACTCTGTCTGTTTCTACAATAGTGTAAAACAGAGCCCGGTATACAGCAGGTACTTAATTAAAATGTATTGAACAAGTAAATGATTAAAGTGATCAAAAGTTAGCTGACAAATGATCATAGCTGACTACTTATATCAGGAAGTAAAAAGACACTTCTAATCTTACGTATACCTCAGTGCCACAGTCAAACAGGTAAATGTCTGCTTTAACCCAAGTTTAACCCAAATGTCTGCTTCTGCTCCACTAGTCCCTCACGTGATTGTGACCTTCTGCTTCACCCATGTCATATTCTGCTTTTCTTACTGTAGCCCGTATTACCTCACTGGTTTCTTCTTCTTCTTCTTTTTTTTTTTTTAATTTTTTTCCCCTCTGCCTTCAGGTACTTCCATTGCTCCTCTAGGCCCAAATCATATCTCCTACTCCCTGAAGGAACACTTCCATGGCTTATGCCACTGGTGAGGACATTACTAGTCATCTTAACCGCCATTTCTCAGCACTAATAAAGAGGATGACATCTATATCGATATACTTATGTCCATCTCTCTATATCACTCAGTAATGCTGAAATAATGCTCTCACGTCGTGGTATGTGCCGATTAGATCCATCTGCTTATGAATGTGGTCACAGAGTCCAAGTCTACTGTAATGTGATACCAGATGAGGAATACTGAGAAGTGGTGACAGGATTCCAAGGAGCTTATGAGTGCCTGCACTAAGACAGCAGCCACACAGGTGTAAGGATATGAATACAAGATTGACTGTAAAGGGAAAATGCGATTATTTGCCACCCAAATGATTATGTTACGCAAAGGCAAATTAGTTAGGGATGCTTGTAGTCAATTATTAGAAATCCAAACTTGGCTACCTCGTACAAAAAGAAAATTGATCATAAAGGTGCTAGGCTGTCTTATGAAACCAAAGCCTAGGAATGTGGCTCAGTCTCTTAAGGGAAAAATGCAACCAAGGACTCTCAGTGAGGGATGAGTCTGTCTTTCTCACCTCTCTTCTCTGCATATGAGTTCAATTCTCTATTTTTCTGCTTTCCTCAGCTTCTTAGGCCATGTGGCTTATTTTTATGACAATAGAGAACCTGGTCCAATCATTATAGGTTCCAAATCCAAACATTTAGAAAGAGATTTCTCAGTCCAAGTGCTTATCCCTGCACTAAGCTGCAGCCATGTAGAAGAGGGTGAGCAAGTGGAGGAGAATTTCTGGAAAAGGTGCCAGGAGGGGGGCTACTTGACAAGCAATGTATGAAGTGCATACTGCAAAAGGATACGGACGAGGTAAACATGCCTCCAGCACCCTTGCCTTCGGTGTGACAGAACTCCCCCTGTGAATGCACAAGACAAGGAAGTAGGAAGAATGCCAAGGGGCAGAGGAAGAGCTCTCTCTGACCCACGTCCAGGGTGAAGCGCAGTTCTGACACTGTTAGTTCACCCCAAGATATCAAAAGTTGCTGGATGAATTAGAATTTGAGGTCTCATCTCCTCCTGTTCTATTCTAAGTGAAGCTCAGAAAGGATGGGAAATGAATATTTACTAGGACTAAACAAATAACATTAGGTAAACCTAGGGAACTTTTGAAGAGGAATTTAATATATATTAAGCTCAAATTGGACAATCGATAGATCTCATTTATTGGTTCCACTTTTATAGGGCGTATTCAGGCACAGTGCTAATGACCATGGGTGCCAAATTAAATAATATGAGGCTCTCTTCCCTAAAGAAACTCATATCCAAATAAATATCTATGAAATAGTGCTAACTGCTATAAGAGAGTGCGTATAGTCAGAATTATGGGTTCATGATAGAAGGTGTAATAATTCATCTGCACCATCAAGGAAGACTTCAGAGAGGAAGCAGTATTTCACTTGAGACTTCAAAAATGAGTAGGAGTTCACCACATGGAGAAAGTGGAGGAAAGAGGTTCCGTGCAAAGGGTGCAGCAGAAATCATATTGGACAATACCATGCTTTCTAGTTCTGCTCACTCTGGGAGCAGACACTTGATAAGGAATAATTAAATCTGGCTCACTTAAGGCTTGCTATCAATTCACTTTATGAAGACACAAAGTAGTAGATGAAAATAACCAGAACAAATTCATGGAAGTAGAAAAATACAGTTGTCCAAATCATAATTCTCTGCAGCAATCTATGTGATAGTCTGAATGTTTGGGCACGAGGGCTAAATGACTTATCCCTGCTCCAGGCTGCACATCTCTGCTTCCACCTGTTCAGCTGCTGCCGATCCTCCTGTGGGAGCGTCCCACCATCCTCGACCCTCACTAATACGCACTGCTCTTGTGTATCATTTGTTGTTATTTGTAGAACATCCTTACTCTTTGTGATGCTCACATTTCACTAAATACCATTTCTCTCATGGTATATTTAAGGAGGGCAGGTCTCCTCTAAGACATTCTGTATATGATTTGGCCCTAAGGACAGCGTCCTTCCTTTTGGACAGCTGTGGCTTCTCAGCTCTGAGGCTGTGTATTGTATCTATTTGCTCAGGCCAACATTCTGCACTCCACCTAGAGAAGGCAGACTCTTCCTTCTGGGTGGGTATTTTGTGCTTTAAATGACAATGAGTTCCCAAACTGAAGACAAAAATCCCATTAGGCAGAAAAAGGACTACCACCTCATTTCTGGGCACATGCTATTAAAAGTCCTACCTGCCTGCTACATTTCAGCAGGGTAATTTGCCATTTCCCTCTGATGGCCACGTGTTTCTACCTAAAGGTATAGGAAAGTGATGCTTACACATGTCTTGTGGAAAAGTATATAATTATAATAATATTCCCCATGTGATGTGAATGTCAGAGGAAGGGGAATATTCTAGGAGAAGCAACAGAGTAAAAGGATATAGAAATGGTGATTTTCAACTATAGAAAAAAAAGAGGGTGGTATGAGACTTCAGACTGTCTTTACCAAACATACAATCAGAGTTGACAAGAGCTAAAATTAGATAAAAACAAACAAACTATGTAAAGGTATGATTTTGTGTGTGTCTGAGTCCACAAAGAAAATACATTTTTAAAATTTCAGAGATTTTTTAAATAATTTCTCTTTCAGAAGGGAGCATTCTCATTTCTCATAAGATTATCAATCAAATAGGAGGAATAAGTTTTAATTTTTACATTAACACTGTGAAAGAATTCAGTGAGAAAGAAACAGCTAACTGAAAAGCACTGCACTGAGATTTGAAAGTCTATGAAAAGATTTGGGCTGAATTCTGTTTCCTCTTATTTTTTATAGTCATTCCTTTTCTATAATCACTGCCATGAATCTAAGTGCATCAAAAAGTGAAATGCTGAATATTTTCAAAGCACTAAAAATTCCTCAAAATAGCTCCAGTGGTTCAAAATATTCACGATGATCAAAATAGCCACCTATAAATACTGTGGATCTATCACATGATAAATAAACATTATCAAATATTTGTACATTCACATATGTATATATATGGAGTGGAAAGGAGAGAAACAGAGAGGGAATATTTCTGCTAATGCTTGCAACTAGTTGGCAAATATATATCCACAATATGACTACATCACATGGGACTTATGGGAATATTTCTGACTGTATTGTATACATACACATAAACATAGAAATTGGAATGTTCACATGTACACATGCACACATATTTTAAACAACATTTTAAATGCAGTTTGAAAATACATATGCATATACATACTCACACACATTCTGAAATGCCATCATTCAACATAATTCATGATGTGTATTGAAATGTATCAAAGCAGAAACACATTCCAGAAAGAAATACTCACTGGTGCAATTAAATCATAAAGGAGTTTAATTTGTTCGCTTAGTAGCTAAATGTTTTTTTCAACATTTTGGCCAGCAGTTTCTTTAATGAGAATGTACCTGGAATGAATTAAATTTGGTTATTATTTAAGCTCATGAGTTAAAGTGTTTCTTCAGGGAGTGCACTTATGCTTTGATGCATTTCAATGAATATTGTTCTTGAAAATGCCTGTTTCAACTACTTGAAATGTGAAACCTGAAAATTCTCATAATAGTCTGGTTGATGAAAGTAATCATGAGTATCTGTGGGATACACAGACACGATGTGCCGCTCACTTTACGTAACAGCTTTACTGAGATAAAATTCACATATACCGTTTACCCATTAAAGTGTACAATTTAATGTGTTTTAGTATAGTCACAGAGTTGTGCAACCAGAACCACAATTAATTTTAGGACATTTTCACCAACCCAAAAAGAAGCCTTTATATCCATCAGAGCTCGCTCCCCGTTTCCTCCCACCTTGTCTTCCCCATAGGCAACTAATCTACTTTCTGTCTCTATGATTTTCCTATTCTGGACATTTCATATGAACAGAGCCATAGAATATGAGGTCTTTGGGGACAGGCTTCTTCCACTTGGAATACTGTTTTTAAGGTTTATCCATGGGGTGGCATGTATTGTACTCTGTTTCTCTTTATTGCTGACTAGTATTCTACTCTATGGAATACTAGATAAATTTTATTTATCCATTCATCAGTGGATGGACATTTGGGTTGCTGTCACTTTTGGGCTATCATGAATGATGCTGTTATGAACATTTGAATATAAGTTTTTGTGTGGACATATGCTTTTATTTCTTTTGGGATACACCCAGGGGTGATATATAACCAATTGCCGGTCATCGGTAGCTCAGTGTTTAACCTTTTGATAAACTACCGAACTGTTTTTCACGGTGGCTGCCGCATTTTACATTCTTACCAACAGTGTACAAGGACTCCAACTTCTCTGTGGGTAACTCACTCTGATGTCCACGGTCACTTTTCCTAATTCATCAAATCAATGTGTTTCCTAAATCCTGGGTTCTGTGCTCTCCTGTGTCCTGCTGACAGATGAGCAGGAGCACAGCCCACAACAGGTAAGACAGGAGCCCTGATGCACTTCACCCATTGACGTACTCTTTCACGCATTGCCAAAGTGCACTGAAGACCCAGAAATACCAGCTCTCCTTCAAGCAGGCCATTAAAGCTGTCCCAAGAACACTGCATACGTGGAGTTTTGTCAACTGTAAAATGAGGGAGACTGGTCCAGAGTGAAGGAGGCCACTTCCACTCTTGTTTGTGAAACTGATTGCTTTCATTTGAAACCTATTTGGTGGCACTTCCAGCTCCAGGAGCAAGCTAAGTGTGTAAGGAGGAGGCACAGACACTGTTTTAGATCAACTTAATGTTTTCAAAAACACAAACCTTGAAACTATTTAAACAACAGCCACTTGAGGAAATCATCAGTCCGGTCAGGGAAAAAATGCTGTAGTTTACTCAGATTCTTGAATAAGTTCCCTCCAACACTGTCATAAGAGACTTCAGTCTTTCACTGGTAGAGTTATTTTAGGTGCACTATTCTTCTTTCCTAAAAGTATCTTTTTAAAATTTAAAATGATTTAAAATTTGAATGAATTGTAGTTTACTGAACTATGTGAATATTCCAACTTGTTTTGCTACAGCCAAAACAGCCTTGAATAGGGCATAATAAGGGAAACACTAATAAAGGCCAATAAATTCAGTTAACTGAATTGTCCACTTTTTTTGTGTTTTTAGCATACTATCCACAAAAAACCTCAGTGAATAATTAGCATATATGCCAACCCTCACTATGGTGAAATACACTATTTTATAGTGAGGTTTAGGTGGTTAATGGCACAAGAACAACAATAATAATAATGACAATAACAGTAACATCCCTACACGCAATGTGTGTGCCGGGAAATATGCTAATTGTTTTACACATAATGTAGCTTAATCTTCTTCCTGGGAAGTTAAGCTACTTGCTCATTTTTTGTTATCCAGTAAGTGATGCTGGGCCAAGACCAGAACCGTTTGTCTGATTCCAGTGTCACCTCCAAAAAAGAGACAGTTCTTTGTATTTTCTACAGCTGCAATTCTCAGGATATTTACTCCCACTGAAAAGCCTGTTTATTTCAGTAGGTCACTGGGAACAAAACACTGTCTGTGAATTAACAAAACTGTATATTCCTTACACATGCTAACTAATTTTTTAAAATATATAGAGACTATTTCATGTTTGATAAAACACAAATTCACTTCTGCTAAATTATACCAGCCCTACTATTACTATGTAATATTTCAATCAACCAGTAATGAAAATGCAACTATCAATGCTAGGATCTAGAAAATTGTATTTATTTGAAAAGGAGTGTCATATCTAAAAATTCTAGTACCTATAAGAGTCAAAGAATTTTCATAACCTCAATGAATGAAATGTACCTCTAAGCACAGAGAAAGTAGTTAACATATGCCCATTAGCTATAAAATGTTATGAAATGACTATAAACTACAGCATGTGCTTGAAAATCATCTACTTAGTTGTTTCCACTTTGTAAATATGGAATCTAAAATACTAAAAGACTAATTTTCTTGGTGTTAATAGAAATAAGAAATCATTATTATAACAAATAACTGTACCTTGGTTATTCACTCAGAGTCCAGCTCCTGGAACACACTAGAAACTTAACCAATACCTTAAAATACATGTTCAATTTGTAATCTGCATTCTGTGTTACCCTCAAGAGACCTTTTTATTTATTTTGCTAAAACTCAAATGTTTTTCTGGTTTGTTAAATTTGGAACAGCAGTCTTAGCATCGTCCTTAATTAAAATTCAATAAATCCCCTCAGTTTAAAAGTTATCATGGTCAAAGCTGTGGGTGAGCTACAGAATCCAGAGATAAAGGCAGTTAAAATGGATTTAGCCACCTGTGAGGTGTAATAATCCTGCTGAAATGCATGGCCCGGAGTGTTTTCATTGCCATTATAAAATGAAACACATACATAAAAGTAAGGGAAGCATTCACATATGACCATTAATAAATGATTATCACATAATTAGCAGTAAATAAGGAACCACTTATTAATCCAGTGTTACCTAACCTTCAAAAACAATTCAAAATCATGTCAAAAAATCCATAAATTTATGAATCATACACATATAAAAGTGCTACTCATCACCTAGATTGCATATTCTCGATATTAGAAGTGGAAGCTCTAGAGAGATTATTGGTTCCAGAGAAGAGCTAGATCTTAATCAGTCAAAGGCTTGTCATTCAGCCCATTAGATTTATAGAGGCCTTAGATATTCTACATTTTATTTTGAGAATCATAGTCTACATAATTATTATTACATAAATTTAACCCGTTGATATTTACTCAGCAATACAGTTTTGTGCCAGATGTACTCATATTCTAAAAGATTACTTTTAGCCTTGAGTAATATTCACTGATTGGCAAATGTTTATTGAGTATATATGGTGTGCTGCTATAAAGTGAATGGTGTTTTGAAGGACACTAGCCTGAAGTCCAATATCCAAAGCCCTATATTTCTTCGCCCAGCTGGCTCTGGGTATTCAAAACCTAAATTCTTTATTGGAATTTGGTCTTCTCATATGAAAATAAATTTAATTCCACTTGTCTCATAAGGTTATTTGGGAAAAATTAAGCTAAATGGGAAATTTAAATGAAAATATTTTGTAAACTGTGAAATAAATCACAAAATTGGCCAAATCAGTAGTTTGGCATCTATTTACATGAAAGATAGCATTGCCTAATTTTTTAAAACATTTTTTAAACATCCATTTTGGCAAGCAGAAACCCAAATATATTTTTAACAAGACAAAATTGTTACTATTTATGAGAATTATTAACAGAATTTATAGTCTCAATTAATATAAGTCGAGTGGCTTTGAATCAGCTAATTTAAGCCAAAATTCATCAGTCCAGATTTGAGTACCTACTGGTGTTTTGATTACCTACTGGTGTAAATATCGTCTATGACCACAATGGTACGGATGTCTTCTAACCTTTTTCAATTTTCTTTTGTATACATGATATCAAAATCATCAGTTGTTTCTTTTATTATACACAACTAATAATAACAAATTGATTTCATCCTCTAGCAATTAATGATGTAATTTTTATATCAATATAAATAAAGATTCTACACTCTAGATTAATAAACAGAGTTGTGAAATCTCCAGGTCTCTCATCATTTTCTTGTTTTCTATGAAAAAATGAACTTTTCTGTAGAATTATTGAGAGACAACTAATAAACAAGCTAGTTCAATCTTGGGAACAGTTAAAACATAGACCTTCCAAGTGACATTTCTAGATAACGGCTTTCTGAAAACGAAGTTTAGATGCCCAAGAACTATGGGCAAATGGCAGTATGTATAAAGAAACAACAAGCGATTAGGATCATCTGGAAAACTGCTCTGAATGTATTTAAGATACATAGGTGTTAGACTCCTAAGCATATTTAGTAGTTCATTTATTATCTGAGGGGTTATATGTATCAAGGATTGAGTTGTAGGAATATAAAGGTAAATCTTACCCAGACCATGCATTTAAAGAAAAGCTCTGAATAATGGAGCCAGGAAAGACACATCAGACACAGATGCAGACAAAAACACAGATTCCAATGTAGCTGTATGTGAGAACTAGATTATAAGATAGAAATTGGTGTAGCACAAAATATCAAATATAAACATTTCAGAAGTGATGACTTAAGTGGAAGGATTGGGGAAAACATCTTAGGATACGAGGTCTTGGAAGAGCATGGTGATACTGAACATACAAGGGGGAAGACAGGTTTCTTAGCCTAGAAACAGTGAAAGCAAAGACACCGAGTGGGAAACTACGAGATGAGTTCAGATAATAGCAAGGCCACTTGGCTAGAGTAAGAGAGCCTTAAGTAATCATTTGAAGATAGGTTTGTAAATAAGGTAGAGCCATATTATGAGAGGGCATTGAGTATCAAGTTAAGGATATTTGGTTAATACCTGGTAAACTTTTTGAAACTTAGCAGACGTTTTATGCCAGTATAGTACCTGCCATTGTACTACATTCATAGGAATATTAAGTTGGCGAACATCCGTAAAAGGAATTAAAATGAGGAAAAGCCAAAGAAGGAAAGAATAGGGATTATTGTAGCAGTAAGATGCATGTAACTAGCAAGTGGAAAGTTAAGGAGGCCTGTACTTCGCTACAAGAATGAGAGAGAGAAAGAATGTTGTAAAGACATTTGAGAGAGACGATTGGCAAGCAGTAGTAACCATTTGGATTTAGAGTTAGAAGTTCTTTTTTTTCCTCTTTGGCAAGTATTATCTGGCATTTATCCTGTAAATTTCCATATCTGCTACAGCTATTGGGGTAGAAGTAGAAGGGAGAAGGAAGGGAGGATGGTGAATTACCTGTTTTTCTCCATTTTCGGAACAGTATTTGACTGGGTGAACAATCCTAGACTATCAAGTGCTGACCCTCCATTTACTTTTTCGTCCACAGACTATGACCTATATTCTCCTCCCTCCCCCACCTTGATTTAACAATGTCTCTGCTTATGCACTGGTGTTCTAGAAGCCCCAGGAAATAGAGGTGGGGTTCCCACAAGCTGATGTTGAAACACAGCAGTTCTCAAGGGCGCCAGTAAGGATTTAAATGACAAAATTTTTGAAGTGCATTATATCAAGACATGCTGAATAATGAGCTGGAGACAATGAAAGGCTAAACAAACACAAGAAATCAAATCAATGAGATGAAAATAAAAATACGCAACCCTGCAAGAGTCAATACATTTGGACACATTTCAAAAGAACTTCATTCCATCAGTGCCCCTGTGCCCTAAACGCATCCTATCTGCCAGGTTTTCTCCAATTCACGTTTTAAAACTTTTGGTTCTTTCTTTCTCTTGATGCTTGGTCTAATTCCTTATGTGTTTGAACTTTCTACTACTTATTTCCTGCTCTGGATTTATTAATTCCTTAGCATGGGGTTGAGAAATCATTTCCACATTTACACTTTTCCTCTTTCCCTATCACATTCCCTTTGGAATGACTCATTCCAGATAGGACTACCAACACCTGGGCACCAACCCCATCAGTGGCTTTACCCACTGATGTAAGGGATCAAGGTGCCAAATGCACAATCAGTGTCTTCTCACAACAAACAGTTTAGATGTCTTCCAGTCTCTTGTATTCTTTCAGGTCTTAATGTCGGAGGATTTTCTTTCCTTTCTTCCTTGGGAAATATTTCAAGTTTATGGTATTTAAAGCCAGCCGTGGATTCAGAAAAACCTAGTAAAGTCTGAGAGACATACGGGCAGTCGAGCGTAATAGGGAAAATTAGTCATCCAAATTGAAAGATAAAAACTAGATCTAAAAAAATAAGGGCATGGGGAGTGAGGAGGGAGAGCAAAGGTAGGGGTGGGTGTGGTAGACAGGAGAGGATAGCATTCTAGCAAACCTTTCCCAACAGTGCATCTTGTTTGGATCATGCGATGTGAACAGAATTTGGGGGTCAGTTTTTGTTCTTCTCTCCCATTTTTAGAATCGGTTTGCCCAACATTATGACACACATGTTCCCAGTTACCATAATAGACTACATATGTAACGTTAACTACATCATTTCAGAGCTCCATTTGCAGATTCTACATTTTATTCGTCTCATACTCCCCCACCCCCACCCCAAAGGAGACAGGCTGTTAATCCCCTCCTCTGTGGGAAGCGCATGCTATGGCTGGCAAAATGTGAAAAAAAAACTCTTTGTATTCCAGTTGCCATGTTAGCTGTGATACACACACATATACATTTCATCTCCAGTCTTGTTCTTCATTAATTCATTTAGGATTTCATAAAGCAGCATTTCAGCATCGTCTTAGGGAAGCTCAGAGCACGATTTTTCTAGATGTGCAATGTACACACTTTCCAGTGAAGCTTGCAGCTGACACGAGTAGGGGCATCTAAATTCGTACTCTTTAGGCTGAATCTTAAACTTTTGATAAGCCCTGCCTGGAAGCCCAGGCTCTGGACTTGCCACAGAGAATGTGTCTCACAGCACTGAGGGTGACGATAAAAAGAGGTTGGCTTTTCCCACCTCGCTATGTATTTGATGTGAAATCTAAGTGTTAACAAGGGGAAGGTTCTAAATTACATAGAGGAAGGCACTCAGTCATAGAAAACACAACATTTTAATTCTCCATCAATACTTTCCAGCCATGTTAAACTTAAGTATATCTGACTTGGTGAGAGTAGAGAGTTAGTAAAAATGACTGCTTGTTTCTGTGTAAAAATTGGGGTTAAAAAGACACATATCAAGAAAAGGGAATTTAAAAGCAAAATGATTACTAAAAGTTTTGACTCTCACATTAAAATATTGGCCAAAACTTTATATTTTGGCACTTTAGAGATTTAATTCATAAAATAAGCTTTATTGTTAGTTCTGTTAGAGCTTTGTTCCAGGAAAAATTGCTTCATATGTGACTTCTAAGAAAATGTATGTAAAGATGGGAAGAGTGTTGAGAAAATTTATTCAAAATAGATTTGTTTCTCCAACTACAGGAAAAATATATATATATATATATATATATATATATATATTACTGAGCACTTCAGTGAGATCAATGCTTTCATATAACAATGATTTTTTTCAGATATGTGAAGTGCAGTTTTCTAAGAAAAACTTTTTCATGAGACAATATCTTTGTTTTTTCTCTAAAAATTTATAAAAGGACTATCAATTATTTCCATTCTCCTTTAATCATTTCCTGCAAGTTCACCTTTGGAAATTTTTTTATTGGACAAAAATGACAGTTTTCTTTTCAAGTAAAATTTTATAATTTATAAGTTAAAAAGTACCCTATTAATATGACATCTCAATTTGATGTAAATGAGAAATCTACCATTTTTGTACCTACTTTTGCTAATTTCTTAGAGGAGTCAACAATAAAATCATTATATTAAACAGTATGATTTCTGAGGCCTAGACAATCAAAAATTATTTTTTCTCTTATTCTAAAGTTGCAAATGTCACAATAGACTCATAAAGAATACTTTTCTTTTAAAAATGACATTAGACAATATATAAAAACACTGAGGACAGCCTTAAAAAAAACTCAAACATGAACAAAATTAACTAGTAACTTTCCAAAGGAAAGTAAAAAATAGAAAACATGATTGTAAAAATATCAAATTAAAAACAGTAGCAACAGTACTAAAAAAAATTGAAGTTTTATTGCATAATTTTTATTTCAGTATTTGTTTCATTTTCATACAAATAAGAAAAGTGATATAATTATATGCACAGATTATATAGGTCAAATTTCTGAATTTATAGTATCTGATCCATTCAATGTGCATCAAGAAACTCCTGTATTAAAGATCATAATATACTTTTCCTTTCGAAATGCTACTTAGAGATTGACAGAATCCCATACTGTCCTGGACAGACCTTAGGTCTACTACTCTCATCTATCACTCTGCATTTCATATCAAATTGATTTTGATACATCACATTTGAATAAAACAGTGGTAGAACATGCCTACTCATTTACACTTCAATACTAATTGTTACACTTTTTATGCACTAAATAAATGTACATAATTGGTAAAATGCATGGGAATTAAGTCAAATCAGCCAAATAAGCATTGTTAAAGAAAGAGTATTTCCCTATCTTATGCATAGCTATACAGGAAGATGTATAGTAAGATATATATTATACATTATAGAAAAGTGATTTCTATCTTTATGTAACATTATTTAAGCAAATATTCTCCCTAATCTAGTAAAGCAGAATAAACTTTCATGGAGTTAGAGTTCAGAAAATAGGATTGGTCTTTATTCTAAAACTGAAACAAATTAGTTTCTATGAAGAGACCATTTAGTAAGTAGATCAGAACTTCTGAAATATGTAGAGTTCAGACAGCCCCAACTTAGTCAGTGAGATTTCTCCCTTCAGTGTCTGTGACCTCTAACAACTGGAAAACTATGCAAAAGGGTGAAGAAGGCCAAGACTGAGGTTAATCAACTGACTTTCAATAGAATCTCCTTTAAAAAGAGCTATGCCATGGTAGACATTTTACCCTTTTGTTAGTCAAAATCATGTGTCTCCAAAGAATAATGTTAAAAAAAATAGGAGCGGGTGGTGGGTAGGAAGTCAGTTGGCTACCAATTTTTCCAAAACTATCAAATCACAGCAGAAAGTCATGTTTTATGACTTAAACAGTTTGGTTGCTATTAGCATAAAAATGGTTTTAAATAGAAATTTGAAAATCCCTTGGAAACATACTACATACTATATTATTTATCCCACAGTGATCTTGTTTTTTAGGTAGATATAGCATTTGAGCCAAATAACTATAGAAGAGAAAAAATCACGAGCTAATCTTCCTCGAAGGAGAGTGCTTTGTGTGTGCACACAGGTGTTGAATACCTAAATGTAGGGGCAAATACTAATGCCTCACTTAGCTTGAGGCCAAAGGACATCAATCCACAAGAATATTTTTGTTCTTAAGAAGTAAATGAAACTGGTCCCTGACCTTACCTTAGCCATGAACCAATACACGCTAGTTTTCAATCTTAGACAAATCTTCTGGATCATTCAGAGCCTACTCACTTTCCCACAATCTAGAGCAGTGTTTCTAAACATTGCCACTATTGACATTTTGATCCAGGTAATTCTTTGTTCTAAAAGTCTGTCCTGTACATTGTAAGTGGTTTAGTAACCTGACCTCTACTAGATGCCAGTAGCATCCCCCTTTAAATTGTAACAATCACAAATGTCACCCGTACATCACCAAATGTCCCCTGGGGGTAAAATTGGCCCCACTGAGACCTGCTGTTTGAGAGGGAGTCGAATAATCTTCGTTAAAGACAGACTCAACTGAAGAAAGTCAGAGGAGTAACAGCTGACAGCTTGACAGGGAGAGAAAAGACTGAGAAAGGAGACAAAATGATCACAACTCTTTGCACAGCAACCTGGGGTCACTTCGTGCAGGGACTTCAATCATTACACTAAGTATGACCAACACTACAATACATATGAATAGCAACTATTTTGTGCTGCTTTAGCATACAGATGCCCTACAGTGAAAGCATCCCTAAGTTAGTGCTGAGTAACATAAATTATGTTCCCTGCAGTGACCCTGAATCATTAAGAAGTGGTTAGTTTCCTCAGTGTACCCCACCAAAGAAAATAGAGAAGATACAACACCTGAGGGAGATTTTCATCGAAAATTTTCATCTAAATTGAGGCTAATTAGTGTTTATTGGTGGAAAAAATGTTTTTGTGTTGATATAGCTTAGACTTTCCAAGATGATGTTGCTTTGGAATATTTTCCTTTTTTGCAGCTGTTCTTTAATGGTAGTTCAGAAAAGAGACATTACCCCGAAAGGGAAAACCTTATCCCTTGGTAAAATCCTACTCTGTTATGATGTGTGCCTAGTTTGTCTCACAGGTCTTACCAAAGATGAATGCTGCCAGCTCCTGCCTGGTCAGGGATGCCCATGAGAATGCTAGAGAGGTGTGTGTGTGGCCAAGACCTGGCTAGTTTCTAAAGCCCAGGTCAAAGAAGTCGGTATTAGTCTGGGTTCTCCAGGGAAACAGTACCAATAGGATGGATAGATAGATAGATAGATAGATAGATAGATAGATAGATAGATAGATAGATATGGAAAGAGATTTATTATAAGGAATTGACTCACATGATGATGGAGGCTGAGAAATCTTAAGATCCTAGAGACACAGGAGAACTGATGTCTAAGTCCAAGTCCAAAGGCAAGAGGGGATCCATGTCCTAGCTCTAAGGCAGTCAGGCAGAAAGAGAGTGAATTTTCTCTTACCCAGACTTTTGATTTGTTCAGGCCTTTGCCACCTTGGTTGAGGCTCAGCCACTTGGGGGAAGGCAATCTGCTTCACTCAGTTTACAAATTCAAATGTGAATCTCATGCAGAAACTTCTTCACAGACACACCCTGAATAACGTTTAATTAGATCCCCTGCAGCCCAGTGAGGTTGAAACATAAAATTAACCATCACAAAACTTGACGTGGAGAGAGCCTGCAAAATGAGGCCAGGGTACAAAGCAGGAAAAAGAAAAGCAGAGAGAGACAAAGGAGCTGACTACCCCAAGCAAAACAATGTGGAAAGAGTCAGAACGGGGGAGGTCAGAGACCAGATGGGTAGGTATAGACCACAGTCTTATTTTGCAAGAAATTTTAGAAATTAGAGTAAACAATTTAATAAATGAGCAAGTCCAATTCAAAAGTTTGAGTGGCAGTCTGAAACAGGATAATGGGAGTAAGAAAAGAGCTAGGATATGTGTCAACCTTTTCATCGTGATGTTCTATAGACCTCCCTCCTCCCTGTAGCCGTGAGGAGCGGGTTGGGATAAGGGGATTCCAGAGAGAGCTGCAAATGGGATTGGAAGGAAGTCATTATGTTCTCTGTTCACTTGCGTTTTAGGTATTAAAATAAATCAGTAAACATTCATACAGATGTCAGTTTGGAACCCAGCTCAATCACTTAGGAGCTATACAATTTGGGGCTCTTTAGTTAACTCCTCTGATCCTTCGTTTTCACATTTGAAATACACGGACTAAGTGAAATCCTGATGAAATGAACAATCACATTCAACCACACTACTGGTGACTGGCTGCCAGTCTTTACCCAGTCTCTGTTCTCAAATGAAGGTGGGCCAGACAGGACTGGGACTTCATCAGTGACTGTGGTCATTTGGGACTATTTCAGGTCAGTGTATCATCACTTGTTCACAGTGCATGTCTCACTTCCTTAAGTTTTGTGCTTTTTGTGTCAGAACAGACCCCCTTAAAAGTATCATTTACCATTGGCTTTGCAATAATGTAAGCCTATAATTTCTGTGATTAAATTTTCCGAATACCCTCTTGGTGTCATGGTGATGTTTTACAGTATTTACCTCATAGGGCAAAGCAAAGCAGGTCTAGGTTCTGTGGGGCCTTAGGTTTACATAAGTTTGGAGGTTTTGCTTAAGGGGAAAAAATATACAAAATGATTAATATAATATTAGGTATGAAAGAAAATGTTTATTTAGAATGTGAAAGAGAATTATTGATTTTTTGATAAGAAATTTAAAAGCAGGGCTTTCGAAGAAGCCCTGGGAAGTGAATAGCCCTGAAAACTTAAACTTCATTAGCTTCACAGCACATCTGCATCTGGGGCTGGGTGAGGATTAAACAGGATCATGGCATGGAAATACTTAATGCCTGATAATAAGAACTTATCTTCAGTGAATGTTAGTGTTACTATTTTCATTGTCAAAGTGATCCATAAGAGTGATTATCCAGTGTGTACCAAGTCGTGTGGCACTTGAGGACATGAGAGATTTGGAGGAAGGTTACAGAGGTGGATCAAAGACTTCTTACGTCCTCTTCTTTTCCTCTTTCTGAGAACCCTGACCCCTGCAGCCCAGCACCCAGTAGGAAAAGATGTCACAAGCAAAAGCATCGAGTAAGGACAGGAACCCCAGCACTGCTGGCCTGATGAGCAGAGTTAGCCCAGGGAAGTCAGATGTTCAAGCTATATTGTCCTCTGGCATTATAAAAACCAAAAACTGAAGATAGAAACATTTTGTAGGGGTAATAGACACAAATATAATTATAATACAGTGTAATCAGTAATATATAGATCTATATAAACAAACAGTTATGAAAGTACCAACAAAAGAAAAGTAGGCAAATTAATTTTGCCCAGAAACAGTAGTGAAGGCTCATAAAGGAAGACACATTTGAGTAAATTTCTAAACAGGAGGAATGATGTGTAAAGGAAGATGTGTAGGAAGAGGTGTGGGCAAAAGGAGACAGGTAGGTAGTACCCTGGACTTAGGTAGGATGACAGGAGACAAAAGTGCACAGGTAGTTTGGAGGGGAGTTGCTTGCCATGGTAAGGTATCTGGCCGAAGGGAAATGGAGAGCTAATTAAGAATTGATATTTTTTAATGGCCTTTATAATAACAGCCTTGGGAAGTTGTGCAAGGGTCACTCCTAGAGAGGTAAAGGGTCCTCTCAGGGAAAGTGTCCTTGTGTAAGGCTGCACAGCTCCCGGGTAGTGTCATTCACATAGACTACAGTAAGAACAACAGTCCCTGGAGTTTTATACCGCATGCGAGGACAATAACCCAGATGAGGGATCACGAAGAACTGAACTAAGCAGATGTAAAGAAAATGAAGACCAGACACCAGCACCAAGAAATATTTCTGAGAGGCAATTAGCAAGTTTGAGAAACCATACAAGTCTTCAGTTTCTCAGATAGCTGTTGATGCTTTAAAGAAACTTGGGGCAAACTGGAAAAATACAGGCCAGTGCAATTTTAAAAGCATTTCAGGAAAGAATCATTTCTTCTTTGGACTTCATGTTTACTAAACCATTGTTAATGCAAAATAAATGTTCAGAAAGAAACAGTGCAGCAAATGAGAAGCTGGGAAGTCAGGATGTTCCACACTGAATGCTCAGGATACTTAGGAGCACTTCCCTACCCAGGCAGTTCTTGTTGGGAAAAATAAAAAGAAGGCAAAATAAACAGACAAACATCATTTGTTTCCATTTACAGAGAGTTCAGGAAAATTGCATTTGTCCTATTTTTCTCACCAGTTTCATTTACTACGGACTTATGGAATTTATGTTCACATTACCTTTAGGGCCCGAAGAAACCCACAAGTGTAACAGAGTGTCAGAAACAGGGCAGGAAAGCATCCAGGGTCTGTAAGTACTAACTATGCACAAAACCCATCCTGCCCATTCAGTTAAAACCAGCGTCTGTGCCTCTTCTCAATCTATTTCTAACCTCCACTTGCCCGGAGTAAACTTTAACTGTTAACCAAGCCCCAAGCAATGATATGTCATTGACATCAGATTTTCCTGTGTCATTTATTTCCAAAAGAAATTCTCTTGTCTTCAGCTACATCACCTAGACTCAAAATTAGACTCGTCTGTTTATTTGAGATCCCCAGCAAGTCTGTGGTTCTTGGCCGGCCATTTCTTTCTTACCTGGTCTTTATCAACCATCAGAAAAGAGAGGCAACTACTTGACAATATTTGTCATTTTACCTTCTTGTCTTACAGCCTTTATTTTCCTAACATCATGATGGCTCTCTGATATTTAAGACCTAATAGATTTTGCTGTTTATATTGTAATCTCCTGGGAGCTTTCCAGAAATGCAGAATCTCAGGCTCCAACCCAGACCTACTGAATCAGAATCTATGTTTTCACAAGAACTGAGATGAGTCTTGCGTAAGGTAGAGTTTGAGAAACGCTGTTCTAATCTGCTCCATGGGAAATGAAGGTGCCAGGCTGATTAGCTGCTTTAGCAAAACCACCTTAAACACACGCACATTACTAACGAACCAAATGGGGCACATGAGTTTTTCAAGCAAAAATAATTTGGCTAATAGATGGTTCAAATAAAAGGATGGGAAGATGAGACAGTCAGGAAAGGAAAAAGACCACCAAGAACATGGGAAAATACAGGCTCCAATTAGAAGCACTGAAGTTTCCAAGTTTTGAGGCTGATTCCAATAATTCAACTCTTAAAGACTGCCCACAAAATACGGAGAACTTGGTTCTTTCTCCTTATTTGCATGGGGGAACACCTTCCAATGAGGGCAATATTCACTTCATATCATATTTTAAGAAGATGATAGCCAGTCTCAGGTGGTCAGAGTCAGTTAGCCTTCAGCCTCGTGCCTTGCACCTCACAAGGCGTGCAGAGCCCTTGGAAATGGGCTGCCCGTTGTGCTGTGCCCCTTAATTATTGTATTAACACACTGAAGCTTCCTTTGAATTAGCTCTTCTCTTTGAGTGTGTTTATTCTATGGAAAAGCCCTTCAGTGATTTGCAATGAAGGTAATTTTTCTTGTCAGCTTACTTCAAAAATCCAATAAGTATAAATCCAATGCAATTTGAGTTTTGCCAACATTTTGCTTCCATTTCATTCTGTTTGTTTCCTTCACACCTTTTTTTCCCCCCTTTAAACTCCAAGAGCAAATCTTCATTTTCTGAATGCAAAGCAGGCGGCAACCTTTCCCAGAATACACAGTGTTGCTCTGCTGCTCTGGCTCCTGTGATGCTGGGCACCTCTGCCCATGGTGGGCAGAATCTGGCCTGCCGAGTGTGATGACACCAGAGCACGCTGTGAACTTTGGGCCACTTGGCAGAGAATTGCCCGTTGACTAATTGAAAACTGATGGACGTTCATATCCATAAGTATAAAGCAAGTGAATAAAAGCATTTTTGGAGCAATGCATGTACAAAACTGCCATCCCTAAATTCACAGTCATCTTTATACCTGTTTCCTAAATCTAAACCTGTGGAGTGCTGGCAAGAATACCTTAGTTAACAACAACCAAAAGAACGGAATATTCTGTGGCATTCCAAGTCAACATTCACTTCTCTGGTGAGAGCCCTTACAAGTATTAAGTCCTGTTTCTAATTATTTTAGCCACACCCCCACAGCGTGTTCTCCTCTTTAAAATTTTAGCATATGGTAAGGACCAAAGTTAAAGAATAAATATTGATTTTATTTGAGTTGCACGCATGCCCTCACAGATCTTAATTATTTAAGATTCAGGGGAAGAACTGCTCCCTCCACAGGCTGTAAGTTTAGCCAGAGCAAAAATCAAATTTTATTCATTATTGTAGCCCCCTCCCACTAGCACGTGGATTAGAGATTGGTACCTAGCTGTGCTCAAAGAAGCTGCTGAATCGCAAAGTTACTTTCAAACTTGCATCAGGACGCCCAAATTTCTCTTCAGCTATATATGACAGGAGAACAACAAGAAAAAAAAAACATAGCAAAATCAAAGACTTCTATTCCACTACCAAATGCAGCCTGCTGAACAGACAACATATTCGAATTTATTAATCTACTCCTGTGTTCCAAAATAAACCTTCCTAATTGTTCTTTCCTAACACTGTAAAATGTTTCCAGAAAATCTTCTCTGTAAAGTGTCTTCTAAATGAACTACAATCTTTTTAAGATGATTTATTTGTGGACTTTTTTCAATATTTAATCTCATTTTCCTTTTCTCAGTGTTACAGACCCACCCCAGTGCCTCACCTACGTGGGGACTATACTTCAGATGCACAGTGTCATTTTTATGACTAAGGGCTACTGTCAAGTTAAACAAAATGACTTTGGTAATACAAGATCTCAGGGGAGAAAGCAGAAGACAAATGAGCAGTAGTTACAGAACCACAACGTAACCTCATTTTAATCACAAGTGTTCACCCCTCACTGTGCATAGCTGATAGGTTGGTGAGCAGACTCAGAATAGATCAGTTCCAACCAAGTTCAAATCTAGTCGTGGCAGTTAAAGAGATGGTGACGAAGTTTGGTGGTTACAAACACTGGCTTTGAACTCAGACAAGCCTGTGGTCCCTGGGTTATCTTGTGTGGCACTTCAGAACAAAACACAAAGGGAGAGATTAACAGGACCCTGAGGGAGGGCTTTTTCATGAAAGGCAATGAACGAGGTAGCCAGCACCAGGGAATATCAGCCATGGGATTTATCCTCAACCTTGATCTTCAATTTTCAGGTTTCAAGTCCCTGTTAATTTTTTTTTCCTTTTTCAATGCAATTGCAAAATAATTGAGTGCTACTTTGTGCTAGGCATTAAGGTCTCTCTGAGCCCTGCTGGGGAGGCACGTACATTTTAATAAAACTACCGCAAAGCAATGCCAAACTTGAAGAGAAGGCATGGATAAACTGTAAAACACATGAAGATGTGGTAAATTTGACTTTGAAGGAAGGTTACACTCAAGGTGGGCATTTAAGCAGAGAAGGGGTTTGCCAAGCAGACAAGGAGGGAAAAGGATTCAAAGTGGAAGAACTAAAAGCAGAGCCTGAAAAAGGTTGATAAGTTCTATAGTTGTTAAATATCCTGGAATACTCAGAGCAGAGAGGGAATGGAGACAAGACCAAAAATAGAGGAGGCGAGGTGAAGGCTCTGGCAGGAAATGTAAAGGAATTTTTACTTTTTTAAAGGTGATGACAACTGTTTAAGTAAAAATTTGATAAGCCTGTATCTATGTTTTAGAGATCCTTTTTTTTTTTTCTCCCAAGACCATTAAATTTTATTACAGTGTCAAGCCCTGCCTTTCCTCTGCAATGGCCTTAATATTGGATCTCTCTCTCTTTTTTTTTTTTTTTTTTTGTATGGCTAATACTAGCACCAGTTCAGGTGTGCACCATCTCTGGATATCCAGCACAACTGCTAACAGATCACATGACCCCCCCCGCCCCACCGTCTCTCTTCCTTGAATCCAGTCTTTGCACAGGTGCCAAGCAAAGCTCAAACTTCAATGATTCCCCAGGCCTTCAATTGCAATTTTTTTGACAGTCATAACAGCTCTACTGATAAATTTATCCAAATAAGCAAACAAACATATATATGTGGAAAGAGGTTCCAATCCCGGGCTACCCCTGAGGGATCCTAAGTGGGAAAGGAGCCTGCCCGCGGTTAAGGACAGAAGCTCTGAGTCTTACCAGTGGAAATCTGGAATTCTTAACGGGCCTTAGAAAATAAAGACTTCTCACAAAATACTGTAACTCTTCCCCAAAAAGGCCTCAGCTATCTTCTTCAGACCTATTTTCCTTTTCTTCATCCATCTGGACCCTGTGCTGTAACCAAACACACCCCTACTTTCTCAGCTTCCCCCCTTTTTACACACTGCCCCCAACATAAGGAATGCTTGCATCTTGTACTCTTACTCTGCCTGGAAAGTCCCTCCCCGTCCTTCAGGGCTTCCTACCACCCACCTATGGATGGTTTTCTTTATCCACCCACTGAGATGTAACCCTTCCCCACACCCACAATGGGAATACTCAGAGAATTCTGCCCTTCAATTACCTTACTTACTATACTTGTGTTATAGTCAATGGTAAATAACTTGATGGTCGGGGCTATTTTTCCTTCATTGCCATACCCTTTGGAAATCTACAAATGATTTATTTGACAAATAATAACAATTTATCAAATTCAATTGTACCCTCTGTTCAGGCCTTGTATTCGATATCTATTGATGTTTAACAAATCACTTCAAACACTCAGAGGCTCAAAACTACAAACATTTATTGTCTCAGGCAATTTCTGAGAACCTGAAGTATGGAAGCAACATAACGGGTGTTTATGTCTGACCCTCTCATGAGGATCCTTAGCAGGCCTGGAGTCATCTAAGGTATGATCAGAGCAGGAGGGCGTGCTTCACAATTCACCCACATGGCGGCTGACAGAGGCCTGAGTTTCTCACTGGCTGTTAGTGGGAGGCCTCAGTTACTTGCCACATGGGCCTCTCTGTAGGAATGCTCATGACATAGAAAATTACTACCACCAGAGTGATTTATCCAAAAAAAAAAAAAAAAAAAAAAGAATGAGAAAAAGACCAAAGCATAAACTTCAATGCCTTTTATAACTTACTCTCAAAAGTTATATACCACCACTTCCGTGGGATTCGTCACCAGACCGCTTCTGGAACAATGTGAGAGGGAATTGCACAAAGCATGACTGTCAGGAGGGGCACTCACCGGGGGGCCGTATTGGAAACTGCCCATCACAGGCACCTCCATATTGTACAGTACAATATGGTCTATTCAATCGTTAACTCAAAGGAAGACTGTTGCTATCTTGATATTCTTTATGTTTGAGCAGTACATTTTTTTCTTACAATGACTTTTAAAAATAATTTTAATGGAAATGACGACTTGGATTGTTTCATTAATTAACAAGCAAAAATAAATCTCAGTGGATGACTGACAAATTGTCCAACAGTCTTCTTGATGAGTAAGGTGTAATACTTTTTTTTATATCTCACCAAAGAAACAGAGTTTTAAAGTTAAATTCAAAGTCCTTAACCTGGACTAGTGCTGTCCAGTAAAACTTTCTGCATCAGTAGAAGTGTTCTGTATTTGTGCTATCCAAAAGATTGCCACTAGCCTCACAGAATTGTCGGGCACTTGAAATACGACTAGTGTAACTGAGGAACTAAATTCTAAATTTAATTTAATTTAATTAATTCAAATTTAAATACAAATGACAGCGTGTGGCTGGCAGCTAACACGTTGAGCTGTGCAGGCCTGGGCTAACGTTGATTCTTTTACTTCGTTTTGATATAGTACAGATTTTAAAATGATGTCTTAGGACAAATAATCAAGCTCTAGGGACAAATTACTTGGATTCCAATCTAGTTTTTTCATTTACAAGTGACTTGACCTTGGGAATTGTGCTTTGTCTCTTTGCCTCCATTTCCCCAATTGGCAAAATAAAAGTACTTACTCCTACAGGGTTGTGGGGTGGATTAGAGCCTGAGACACAGTAATTGTGATAAATGTTAGCTGTAATTGTGGTTACAGTCTCTAATACCATGTTACTGTTTGTGAACACATACTCCTCAGTATCAGGTATCACTTAGTCTAATGTGAATAGTGCATAAAATGAATCTTTATAACCCCGTAACAAAGAATAATGTAGCCAGCATAACTACTGTATTTCCTACATAGAAACTTCAGAAGAAGATTTTTTTCTTTGAAAACAGACCAGCCATTAGTTGAAATATCTTTGTCTTCCGTTAGTTTTACATCAAAGTTTTATGGGGGTTTTTGCAATATTTCAGTCATAACTTTGATGATGATCATCATGAGAAAGACCAGGAAAGTAGCCTTAACTAAATTTGTAAAGTTTGCAAGTATTCATTTGACGTTATTGTTACTTGAAAGATGAGAAAAATGTGGCCTGTTCTCAAGGACAGTAAATGTTTCAAATCTACCTGCGAGTGTATTTTATTTGTACAGGCTGCCATAAACCTTATTAGTTTCCTCTGGGGGAATAAGTATAGTGTTGCTGCTGGCATTAAAAGTAAAGCAGACTTTTCATTTAATATAAACTGAGATAAATTCAGATTAAGCACTACTGCAGAAAGAAAAATGATTACAATATTTATTAATTACAAAAACAGCACATAAGAGTATGACTTTTTTTAATAAATCAATAAAAAAAGTTAAAAAAAGACTATGACTTTTTTATATTTCTATCATACACACACACACACACACACATGATTTTAAATAGGGATTCATTCAAGCACCAGAGAGTACAGTTGAGTTATACATCTTCCTTTCACAATTTATTATTGATCCACTCTCATTATAGTTTATTTTCTTCCTCAGGGGAAGCTAAGAACTTCTTTATCAATTTGGTCAAAGTTTTTATGACTACCCTTTCTCTGACTTATATGTAACATAATATATTCAAACACATCCATCCCTAGTATCTCACCCATCTCTGTTCTAACTATCACTCCTCCTCGTGCTATGATTCAATTTAAAGAATCTTTCCCAAGATCAATCTAAATAAATAACAAGTTAGATTTCAGGCAAACAAATGAATTTGCATTGTTTTATATTCATCATAAATATTTCACTTAATTACTAAGGTACCTTATTTAGAAACACAAAACAACATTATAAATTAATTAGCACTGTCCCTGCTGATTTTTTAGAAGTTCTGTGGAATGTACAAGCCAAAAGTAAAAACAGCCTGCAGAGTCCAACCAGAGCACACATTACATCCAAATGCTGAAGTCCACAAAGAACCATGTCATAGTATAATTTGTGAGACAGGTTTTGAAACACTAAGATTTTTGTCTTTTATCAAGTATTACCTTAATTATTTTTAAATTCAAGGTCAAAAAAAAAACTCTCTTCCCTTTTTTTTCCTTTGCTTTATATGATCCAAACAGACAAAAACCCTTATTATCTTGAAAGTGATTAAAGGAACTACTTTTCTCTCACTGTAGGGTAATAAAATCATATTACTAAAATGTAATAATATATTTTCAAAGATGAAGAAGGTTGTCAGTGTGAAATAAATGTACTCTCGATACACAAATGCTACAGCATCAGCACCTAATATCAAAAATTTAACTTCATTTAATATTATCCAAAAGCAAAGGTAACACATTTTTACTTAGCTAACTATAACTCTCTAAAAAGCCTTTTTTCTTTAAATTATTACATCCAAATACTTGATAATTTATAATGTTTCTGAGCAGAAGTAACATAGTCTCAAAGCAAATAGTGAAAGTTCATAATTTCTGAGCATGAACCTTAAACAGCAAGGTGTCCATATTTTATTAATATACAGCCAAAACGTTTTGTGAAAAAATGAATTTAAATGTAATTTCTACAGAATAAGTGATACAAATATCAGGCCAGTTTCCCAAACTTAATGCTTACGCCCATTAAAAATTTTAAATGCTTATTATATAAGCATTATATAGGGTTTCCTCAAATGATGTTAATAATGTATAATATCATTATAAGATACTTGAATTTTCATTGTTAAACATTCAAGTATCTGCTAATTCTTTATTAAAATTTCTGCTAAAGCATGTTGTTTTTCTTCTTGGTGAACTAACAACAGCCTGAAGGAATTAGTGCTGGGAAGAAAAAGTCAAGAAAACAAAAATATTTTCTTTGACCAAGTAAAAAGCACCAAAAATGGTTTGGTTTAAATGATGCACTAATTCGTAAACTAAGGCTGATTCTGCCTGATTTAAACAGCTGGGATATTTTTCTGAGGAGCTGGGGAATCAATTAAATCCCTCTAATGCAAGCATCATATCTTCAGAATGCCTTTTTTGGTGATATTAGTGAATGTTTTATAGAAGGACTGTGGTAAAACAGAATGTTAGTTACATGCAAAAAATAAGCACACATGTTTTGTATAACATGTGTACGTGCATTAGAAGTGAGTTGCATGTATAATATTCCAACAGAACTAAGAAGCAAATTATAATCTCTGTTCTGAACTGAAGACTGAAAATAATAGCACGACATGGGCATAGGAACCCCTGGTCACATTCCTTGATTGACACATTTCAACCTCCTTAAACAAGAAAGGGTCAGTTGGTAGATTTCTCAACTGCAACTTCATGGTAGTTTACCCGGTTGACCGTTGGCTAGCCATCATGCTGATTGTTTTCAAACCATCCTTCTCAGGCATACATAGAATGAGAAAATCAAATAAATGGCTAATTCATTTAATTAACACATTCCCAGAGTTTTTAAAGAAGTCACGATGCTCTGCTTTCAGAAACATCCAAAATACATTCTCAGCATCCATATTGCCTAAGCTCTTATCCTGTCATGTCGTATCTTTGGGCATGTAGCTTCTGTCCTTTCAATGGTCTGTGTTGGGCTGCTCCATAAAACCTAAGTAATTTTGCCCTGACCTTTCTTAATTTGAGGTTGCTATTCCCCTCCAGTGGTTTGTAATACAGAATAGCTTGCCATAATATAAAAAAAAAAAGGTTAAATCATATGAGAGTGTGTGTGTGTATGAGAAGACTGAATAAGAAGCTAGATATATATTTATACTAATGATAGAGATAATAGGTATTTTATACTATCATTGCCATAAAAATGTAAATTGTTAGTAGTAAAATTTTATACCACTCTTTAATTTCAGTGTTTCCCATGTTTACTGAACTATAATCTAACCTAAATAACTGAAAAGGATGTTAAGTAATGATTGACAGACAAGATAAGTAATAATCTTATTGAAATAAATGGTAACTAGCCAATGATTGAACTATCATATTGACTATAAAGATAGATTATAGATAATATTCCCTTGAAAAGAGTAAAACACACACAGATACACATATATATTGCCTCCTGAAAGTTTGAGTAGTGCAATATAATATGGAATATTATGTTACTCTATATTATATTAGAATATTACAATTTGGAATAGATAAGCAGTATAACTATTGTAATTGAAGAGGAATATTTATCCCTATTTGCAGATTCTATGATTGAACCTGCAAACCCAGATAAATCAATTTTAAATTATAATTAGTAAAAGCTAAGCTGAGAAGTCAAATACAAATAAATTTATAAAAGTTCATAGTGTTTCTATATTACTTAATTCCCACTCAGAGATAAAAATGATTTTATTTCTAATTACTGCAAAAATGTAAAATGTTTAAGAAAAAACTTGACATCAAAAACATGAGGCCTATATAAAGAAAACATTCAAGGTTTGCTAAGGCATATAGAAGCTTGGAATAAATTAAAATATAGCCCCCTTCCCTGGATATTATAATAGCCAGAATATCCTGTTTTTAGAATAAAATCCCAGTGGATTTGTTTTGTACTTTAAAAAGAAGAAAAAGATTCTAAAATGCATCTGAAATGATAGATGGGTGAAAATGGAATGGAAATTTGAAAAATGCAGGCATATGATGGGCCACTTTTCCTACTAGTTATTAAGAGGTGTTAAATAGGAACAATAACTAAAGTATGGAACTATCCCCCAAATCAGCAGTTAGAAAATGAAATACAATAGATAGCTCAGTAGTAGCAAATCATAACTCATAGGTAAAAGCATAAGATACAAGAAAGGTGACCTAATCTGTCAGTGGGAAAAATATTATTTAATAATTAACTCACCATTTGAAATTTTAAAACAAAATTACATACTTATCCCATTAACAAAATTGACCACAAGATATTAAAAAGAAATTCTCACATCAAGTATCTTACATCAAATAACACAATTAAAAGGCAAACAATAGGCTGTGGAAATATTTTATAAACATCAATTATAGTAGTAGTATGTGAATCCTTCATGCAAATCAGTAAGTAAAATCTAAAACCTAATTACATGAACAATCAAATGACAGAAGGAGTACAAAACCTAATAAAAAACGTGAAACAAAAAATGTACAGCCTTTCCTATAACAAAAGAAAAACAAACTGTAAGATACTCTGTCAAAATTAGAAAGAAATAAGAGTAATGTGTTAATCCATGTTTGTGAGGGAGTAGTCAAACCAGTAGACTGTTGTTTGGAGAATAAATTAGTACACGTGCAGTTTTATTTGTTCATTCATCTATCCAGTCAACAAATATTTTGTGAGCATTTACATTTTTGTAAGGAATTGTTTTGAGTAGTTTGAAAGTTGGTATCAAAAAATTTTTAATGTTTACTTTTTCTATTCTAGGGATTACTTTCAGCAAGTCTATCCTAAAGAAATAAACATTGATGAGCAAAAATGTTCATGTGAAAGTTACTGATCATAACTAGCAAATGATTTAGACACACCTAAAAGTCCAACAATAAGAATGATAAAATGATTGTTGGTATCACCATATAGTTGCCTATATATTCTTTAAGCAAAATCAATTTTTTAAACAATACTAAGAGCCTCAAGGGTAACTAACAAGAGCAAAAGTTGCACATAGTACAATCACAATTTTGTGATACATACAAGACAAACGATGTTATTACTGGATGGAAAACTACATGTTGTTTTTTTCTCTTTTATACTTTTCTGTATCACTTATAATGAGCATGTGTTACTTTTAATGTCAAAAGAAATACCGCTAATTTTTAAGTTCTATAAAATAATAGGAAAAGAAGATATTATTTTCACCTAAATATATGAGAAGTCCTCAAAGGCAGCTTTCAGACATTGCTCTATCATTATCTCTTGAATTTTTAATCTTTCCTTGGCCCTAAAATGAACTCAGAACTCTCCTATTCAAAAATTACCTTCTCCTGTTTCTTTGAGCTAACCTCTATTTTCCTCACCTTTTATCACTGCCAAATTTCTTGAAAAAGCAGTCAATATTTCTTTTTTCACTTTTTAGCCATCCATACACCCTTTTCAAAATGTCTTCCACTCCAATACATTTACAGAACCAGCTCTACCTCAGATCACTGGTAAGTCCATTCCAAATTCAATTTTCTCCATCTTTGTTATACTCCTTGCGCTGTCTACATTGTTTGATTTTGGTCATATTTTGATAGTTTCCTAATCAATACTTCACTGGCTCTTCTTCCTCCTCTAACTCTTGAAATTGATGATTTTACCAACATTCTATCCTGAACTTTCTTCTCTTCACTTTCTATACTCTCTTTATTGAAAATGTTATCCACTTTCATATATTCAGTTATGCATATCATTCACAAATCGATTTCTGATGCTCTCTTGACTCATATCCCTCTTTTTTTCACCTGCAGTCTGGAAGCTGCCACCTGGATATTCTTCTAGTATCTCAAACTCAACACATCTAAAATCAAAATGTTCATCCTGCCCTTGTAATTTCTCTCACCACATGACATCTCTATTTTTATTCATTCTCCCACAATTTTATGCACATCAAGCTCAAAATCTTAGGCTGTATTTTGTCTTATTCCTGTTCATCCAGTTGGTTTTCCAAGGCTTATCAAAATTTAGATGATAGATAGATAGATAGATATCATTCTTTTAAACTCTGACATAACTACCCTTACCTAAGTATGACTTGGCCTGTTTCCATAGGGGTAATACTCTGGTCATTAGTCTAATTTCTTCCACATTCTAATGCTACCCAAACTGTGGCCAGATTTATCTTCCTACAACACCACTATGATTTTATTACCATCTACTCAAATGGCTTCCAACTGTCACTCAAGTTAAATGCGATTTATCTTGGCATTCAAGATCTTCTTCAATCCAGTCCTAGCCTCTTTTTTCATGGCTCCTGTACAGATTCCCTATGCTCTAAGATGGACCACTTTCCATAGATGAGTTGCCCTTTCTGAAACTGATAACACCCTTCCTAAAGGCCTTGCATAAATATCACCATGACAGTGCAGCCCTCCTAGGCTGTCCCTACTAGCTCTTTGTTTTAATCACTCTATGGCAAATATTTTCTTCCATGTGTTATTTTCATGAAAATACCTTCCGCTCAAACTATATTGCAAGGTCCTTGAGGACAAAGATTGTATCAGTTTAGCTTAGAACACACCACGGCTCCTGGTGCAGTATCCTGCACACAGCAAATACTCAAATACTGAGGAACAAATCAATAAATTTATAGGCAGCGAACTGTGGAACACTTCTTGGTCATTACTGTATTCATGTATTTCTGTTGGTAATACGGTTTGTTGATCTCCTCTGTGAGACTATAAAAGCCTTAGCAATAGGAATCACACCTATCCTTTAATAATATATGATCCATTATTTAAGAAAGTCTTAGGAACCTGTATTTATCAGTTTTACCAGGTGTTATATCTCTTACCCCTTGCTCTTTTGGGGGTCAGGAGGAGTTTATAAAATGAAAAAGAAAAAGATATTTCTTCATTATGACCTGTCAGTGATTAATCCACAATTAAATGTTGATTACTAGGGCGACCATTTGGGTTAAAGCTGCTTCTCAATCCAGTTAAAGCTTTACAGAAATATGTAGGTGTATACATAAGTTCTTAAACATAGGCACAATTAGAGCTCCCAATGGTATATGAGTCAGGTAACTCTTTTATTTGGCAGATTTTTGAAGGAAAAAAAGCATCAAATGACCAGTCATTTCCCTAAGCGCCTCTCTTATTTTAATAGCTATTACTCTCATTCCATGCTCATCTCCCCTGAGATCCTGTGTTGGATTCTTTTCCTGAATAAGTCTTTCAAAAATTAAAGATAAATACAAGTCTCAGAATACCAACAACATTTCTCTCTGAGACATTTCTTACATGTTAAATCAAAACGGGGTGACATTAGAACCCGGTATTGCTCAGATCAGGTGAAGCCTTCCCTGGGTAAATCTATTACACAAGACCGTTCCCTCAGCCCTGAGCCAAAAGAAACAAGAGTAAAAGCACAATAATATGGTAATATCATTCCAAGATCCCAAACGTATCTGTAAAACCTCAGCTGGAAGTTGATTTAACCCCTCTGGTATTGTCACGTGACCCCCGAGGTGGTACCTTCCCTTCTATAAGTGAGTGGCGCGATTACCGTTACCCGTGGAAGCCAGAGTTCCCCAGTGACTTGGAAGAGTCTTGAGAAGGGATAAAGTTTCATAGCTTATTGCAATTCTTCCAGCACTGAAATCTCCTGGAGCTGAAACTCATTCAGAAATGATGAGGCATTTGAAGCTGCCTGAAATAAGGGCTCTCTACTAAAGTGACTGGCTAGTCCATATCCCACCTGAGAAAATGATGAAAAATCACATTTAGGGGAAAAAAATCCATTCCCACAATGGAGCAGAGACAGTGGCTATTAGGCTGACTTTGATTCAGGCTTGTTGAACTCTTTAGATTCCTCATGGCCCATCTGCACTGGAGGTTTTAAATGCCGCACTGATCTTTTAATTTCTCCCATCTGATTCCTGTGGTAACTCCTGTACTCTGGATAATTAGGGAACTGAACAATCAAATTGCCACCCTTCCAGAACCAGGACAAATGCACTGCTGCAGGTTTACCCGGCCTTACGGGGGGCCTCCCCTCCACAGCACAGTCTTGCCTGCTGTGGTGTCTCTTTCTGGGCAGTTTCCCACGTTAAGGAGTGGAAGAGGGAAAAACTCAACACGTGGGGATTTAACTGAGACTAACCCAGAGTTTGGCCGTTATCCCACAAGAAGCAAAGCAGGATCGACATCTCCCCTCCTTTGCATTCACAAAATACTTGTTGCCACGTCTGAAAGGATTTTCAAGTGCAATGGTGGTCATTGGCTCATGAGCCTCCTTCTCCCTGGCTTCATCGGTTACATACCATGCATGTTTTAAAATAAGCATCACTGGAGCAGGCTGGTGATAATAGCAGTTTTGTGCAGCACACTTAACAGCTACAGGACAAGCTACGTAAACTGGAGGAGGCTCTACGCAGAGGCCCTACGCAGAGGCCCTGTCTTGAGGGGGAGGCTCTGCAGAGCCAGAGAGAGTTGTAGCTACAATGAAAAAGAAAAGAAGGACATTCACAAAAGATAAGAATGAACTGACTCACTCAGAAATGGTAAATGAAAAATAATGAAACATCTCAAGCATGGTGTAGTGAAAGTTTAAAGTCAGCTGAGGTGGAGTAGGATGGCAGAAAACTAAGCAAACGACTTAGCCTCTAAGAATGCATCTGATTGCTTATGTAGCGAGTAGCCTGGCTCCAAACAGAGGTGCTTTTATATTAGTTTGCCCGCTGGAGGTAAGAAGGACAGTAACAGGAAATGGATGTTTAAGGCAACTTGTAAGCCCACATAGGAAGCAGCTATTCCATTGTGGCAGTCCTGCTGCCTTCTGCTGGTGACCCTCCCTGGGACCTGTCATCGTGAAAACAAGCAACAAGCTGCCTCCAAGAAAAGAGAAGCATTTTAAAAGAAACAGAACGATCTGGCAAGTTTTTTTTTTTTTTTTTTTTTTTTTAAGAACACAAATGCAAAGGACAAAGTTAATGGGTTAGAGAGGCACCGTCAACTTTTTCAGAACCGTGAAGTGAGGAGCAGGGGGAGAGCAGGAGAAAGAAAGGGAGGAAGAGCTCTAGAGAAAGAGAGCCTACTAAAGAAGCCAGCCCCCTGTACAGACAGCCTGACGCCAGATGGCTTCTTCTAATAAATATTCAACCTTAACTCTGTTCCCATGTAACTTTGTTGTAAAGCTGCCAGCACACCCACACAGATCTGGGCCAGCAAAATGATTACAGTAGTACAAACAAAATAGTGCAATAGAGGAAACAGACAGACAGGGTCCTGTCCACAGACAGGCAGGGCTGGAAGATGTGAGCTGATGGACCTTTAGACTTAATACTTCGGAAGTCTTAATAATAAGTAGCACTGGAGGGGAGGGGACCTCAAAAGAGGAGAAGAAACATTTAACTCTTATCTTTGCTCTGCTTCAGGTTTCAGCACTGAAACATGTACAACTTTTTCTTTAGAGATTACATAGGAGATACTGTATCTCAAATATTATTTTCCAAATAACCTCTATGTTTAACTGGGTTTAGAGTAATAACAACCTTACTAAAATCCACCCCTCCCATTCATAATTGCATCAGTATATAATAACACTTTGTATTTTAAAAGTTACCATTTGGATAGAAATAGGTGATTCACTATATCTTTTTTTTCTGAAAAAAACACAGAAGTAATCTGAGTGTCTTCTTCTTCCTCTCAACCCCACTCTGAGCTATTTGGTATTTAAATTCTATTTAAATATATAGACACCTTTTGATTCTGGGAGGAGTAGTCAGTATGCATTTCAGTGTTTCTTTGGTAGAGAATTTGAAAATGTGGGTGTCAGAATAAAATGCTATATTAATAAACTAATATATGAAGATTTTGAACCAAATAATGCCAAAACTCAGCTTGAAGAAACAGTGATATAGTGAAATATTATTTTAGAAATACACAGTGTGGAGGACATTAAAATGTGATGTTAGAAACAAATACTAGAGAACTATATCAGGCCTTCTCAGTTTTAGTTTTCCAATGATAAACATAAACTTCTTAGATAGAAATGGACTAAACCAACTTAGCAGTAAAACATAGCAATTTGGAGCAAATCGTCTGAAATGGTTGATATAAAAATGAGTTTCTAACTGTATTTTATTTTCTGTTTCTCAATCTGATATCAAAAATTGCCCAGGAAAAAAAAAAAATCTCTGAAAGAGTGCATCATAAGCTAAGGTTTCTCTTACCTCAAAATCAAGAATATATTTTGTGGGGTTATCTGTGAGCACTGATAAGACCGCGGGAATGGAGATGTAAGAAAAACCAGCAAAACAAAAAAATTAAACACTTACAAAGAGCTAGATAAGTTTTGTTAAGTGCATACTGTTGTTTTGACAGTTTGAGAATCTGCACAGATTTTACATTTTATTACACTGACATCAAAAGCTGTATTGATAGGAAAGGACCACATTTCTAACAAAGAGAGGCAGATAAAAATTAGCATTTATCTTCTGGTGATATAGAGCTTTCTAAGGGTAAGTCATAGTATTTTCCTCATTCTGCAGAGAACTGTCCCAGGGAACTGAGAACGAATTGGAAGGTTAAGGCTTCCCAATTAAGTTCATGATGGAGGCAAATCCTTGAAAAGATGTGTATAAATTGCACACATGAAATACAAACAATGCAAACATATCTGTATACAAAATATGCAGTTGTGTATTCAAAAGAGGTAATGGCATGCAATAATGGGAAATTATTTGAACAGCTGTTTGCACATCAATCTGCATATTTTTGCACATGCAATTATCCATTTGCATCGGCATATTTTGCATGTTGCATGCACACGTTAGACACCTGTTATTAAAAACCAGGTCCATGATATGCTGCTGATTCCCTTAAATATAATTCCATTTTCAAGAGATTTGTCATAGAGTCCAAAGGGTGGAACATTTTTAGGAAAGTGGGCAATACACACAGGATGATATTAGTGGAAATATGTGCATTTCTCCCTCACCTATGCATTGGCAGTAGATTTCAGGGTTCAAAGAGGGATCTATGTTAGTAGATAATGAAAAAGCAAAACAACACGGCAGAGATGAATCATGACACAATCCAGCTCTTTCCTTCTGGTAGAAAAATGATCAACCTCCGAGAAATAAATTGAGACGTCACGCTCATCAACTCTGCCAAGTTGCACCATGTTTATCCAGCACACAGTACATGGTCAATATATATTTGCTGATTTCTTGGTTAATAAAGAGATGTAGAATTGAATTAAAATGTCACATTCAGCTAATGGCTACTGGGGTTAGATGAAACATCAGACTTTATCCTGATTGCTTTCACAAGCCTATCTCATTTAATCCATACGGAAATAGCCTTTGAGCAAATATTGAAAGACTGAGCTAAAAAGACGAGGCATTGCCACTAACTAGGACTGTGATCTTGGACTGGTTTCTCTGGTAGTTGATTTTGTAAAATGGAAGACTGGGTTGAGTGGGCAAATATGCTGTACATATGGTGCTACTATCCCCTTCTTTAACCACGGTGGAAAGAAAAAACTCAATTCCGGCACTTTTTCCCACTGAGCCTGGACTTAGCCATAAATTCTTTCTTAACACAGCACTCCAGGCAACCACCACCAACTGATCAAATTTGGCACACAAGATGAATCTATTTTCTACCCCTGGACTATATTTTCTCTAAGACTCTTTCCACAAACCAAATCAAGAACTCTTACAGAACACTTAAATCCTATGTTTTTAAGAAACTATCCTAATTATTTGGTTGTTTTCTAAATTACAACGTATCAAATATACTCTGAAATTAGTTGGCCATTGGTTAAGAGTTGAGAAGCTCTTACCCTACGTAGAATATCACTGTAATATAGTATTTTAAGTGGATTTAACCCATAAAATATGCGATAGCAAAATAATGTTCAATACATTTCCCTCTTTTGGATTATCCATAAAAGTACTTTCTTCCAGGCAGTTATGCAAAGCGGATCAGGAAAGCAGCACGAAGCAATACTTTGCACAGCACAGCCCTTCAGCATGGAAGAAAGACAGCAGCCGTGTCCCAGCTTCTGCCAGACAGAGCGTTGGTGGTGTGATAGAAAGCACAGAAACCTGTAGGCACATTAAAAGGACATATTCAGACTCTTCAAGTGATATGGAAAGATGGGAAACAAATGGAGCTCTGAGAGAGGATGGGCTTTTGAGAAAAATCCCTGGGAAATCCTTCAGTGTGATAAGCATTGCCAACAGCTGAGATGAATCCATCAAAAGTGTATACTGAGTGTTTGCTTTGTGTCCAGCGCTGTGCTATGTTCTTAGAGAAGTACAATAAAAGACTGTGTAACACGTTGCCTGCTTTTGGAGAAACTGCATTCTAGTTGAAAGAAATAAAACTTACAGATAACATTACAAAACTGCTCGCAAGCCAAGGATACTCTTCTTTTTCCAGCTACATCTGCAACCACACGGACAACATTTCAATCAACCACATCACTTTGAATGGCAAGGCTCTAACACGGAATGTCCAGAGCACCTTTTACGAGGTAGCAAAATGACTCCTGTTGTGGTTTTGCCACTTGGGTTACTTTCCTAGCTATTTATGGTTTCTTGACTCTTCTTTTTGTAATGGTGCCTGTACATCACACGTATCTCTTGCTTCTAGAGTGTCCTCCAAATTCCCCCTAAAGAATCACCGTTCTCCCACGCTCACTCTGTGGGTTGGGTGGGGCTTCACATCTGGCCCCAAGGGTGGGCACGTGACCCAAGACGGACGACAGCAGGGAGCCCTAGCATTTGCCAGGGCCGTGATGAAAGAGAAACTCAGGGCATGACTGGACAAGCTGGCGGCCACAGGTAGAAACTGGCTAACAATAAAGTCCCAAAAAGGAAAGCAGAACTTTCTTTTTCAGAGCTAGAAGTAGCCCAATTACTAGTGGCATAATATGCACACTGAGATAGAGCAATGCTCGATTCTAGCTATATTCCTGGATTTTTCAGTCACCCAAACTAACAAATTCTTCCTTCCCACCCACCACTCAGCTTAAACCAGTTGAAGGTGAATGTCGACTACAAGCAGTCTAATCAACCTGGCAAATTCAGTCCACATCACCAGCATACTTTGAGGTAGTCATTTGGTCCTACTTAACAAAACACATGCAAAAAGAACTTAAATTACTTTCCCTACGTTGCACAATAAAGGTCAACAAAAATACAGAAAGTAAAGGCCTAGATTTTAAGAATAAATGCATGGAAGCACTGCATTCTTATAAACTATTTTCTATAGTTATTTTCTTACCTCCGTGGGGGCTAAGAACCAGGTCCCCTTCGCTTCACCCCAGTCCCCCCAATACACCCTCTGGGAAACAGTAGAAAGCAAGATGACCTCCACAATTGCCCTTCCCTGTCGTCTTCCCTGGAATTAGGGCTTTTTCCAAGTTGCTAACAGAGAGCCTTTATGAAAACAAGAGTATAAAGTTATTGGGAAGAATGATCAGAATTCCAAGAAGTATATTGCTAGGTCTATGTGTAGGACTGTTGGTGTTACCTCTCACCTTGGAAACCCTTCTCCCCCTGCTTATTTTCTCTGAGTCCAACGAGCTCTCACTGAGTCCCTCAAAGGGAGATGTCCAAGTAGCACCAAGTTCACCTGAGAACTCAGGGCACTGTTCAGGAACAGCAGCCAACAATCACTCTTAATGTCATCCCAGTATACCAACAGAATGCTAAGATGTTTTAGCCTGACTCCAGGAAGCAGTTATGCAATGAATTATCTAGCTGGTGAAAATAGGTAATAAAGAAGCAACCGAGATCAGGAGGAGTTAAGTTTCTCACGCCTAATATCAGAGTTGGTTCGTGATAGCTGCATGACTGAAGCACCGAGTCCCTAGCTCATTGCCCAACCTAGGAAGGCACCTGCTGTTTTAATGAAAGTTAGCTGTGGAAGTGTCTCCATCACACCATCCCTACTACTGATATCACTTTTAAACTAAACATTTGTTCTTCCCAGTCTACTTTCTGCTTTGAAATTGCATCTATTTTTGCGCGGTGTGTTTACTTTTTCACCTTTCTGTAAGAATTGCATTTTATTAGCTAGAGTTCAAATATAGCTAAATGAGGAAAACTCAATAAAGGGGCTTAAAAAATTTTCATCCAATAAATTTGCTGTGAAATGCCAAGTCTGTGGCTGTGCCTGCAGTCATTTTCGTTACAAGACACATAGTAGGAAACAGTTTTGGGGTTTTCAGCCATTAGTTAACAAATTGAATAAGATAGATGTGTTCATTCGTATGAAGTAATGTAATTTTTCTTGGGAAAGTTTAATATTACACAAATCCATTAGCATATTTACAAATTAATCTTCCCTTAGGATAAAACGATTGAAGATTTACGGAAGGAAGGGCTTTATTACTTTTAAAACTGCATTTTTTTAAGAAAATAAAAGAAAAGGAAGGAAAATTACATTGAACTAGAAATGCATTTTTATGACTAACAGTTCTGTAACACCAAAATTTATGAAAGGAGAGAGGAATAAAGCAGAACATAGAAAGGTTTTTTTCAAGGAGCTCACAGAAATTGCAACTCCTATATCACAAATTACAAACTCCTCTAAATTTAAACCTGTTGATCTGAATGCAAGTTGAATGGCATTAAATTCATTAGACATTTAAAGCTATTCCTATGAATTTCGCCTGGATAATTTATTTATTTATTTTTTGTCTAAACTCTCTAGCTACTTGTTCTAATTTTTGACAAGGTGAAATTGTAAACCTTCACAACACCAATGACAACAACAAAATCCTGTGTTCATTTAATTTCTTTCTCAAAATTTCAATGACTTCTTAATGTTGAACAAGTAACTTACAAGATAATTAACAATCTACCATCATAAAATAGACTTCCCTACAGAGAAAAACTTGGAGTGTAGGGTAAAGAAATCTCAATGTATACACAAATTCCTGACATGTTATAGAAAGAAAGAAAAGTGAATTGATATTCCCCCAGAGAGTCTCCTTTATGTTCATCCCGAGCATTTACTTTGTGAATGTTATCTTTCTTCGAGGAAGGATTGAATGGACTTTCCTCACAAACAAAAATTGTAGCATAATATTAACAACAATCTTATGAATAAATGCAAACTATAATGATTGAGTTTAATTAGTTGAGTTATTTGAATTACTTGAGTAAAATTACAAGTGCAGACTCAGGAATCAGAGGGACTGGAATTCCATTCTGGGCTCCATCGTTCACTAAGTGATTGTCTTTGATATTTAATATTTTTAAGCTTAATTTTCTCATCTATAAAAATTCAAATGATCACAGTATTTACCAGATAAGGTTACTGTAAGTATCAAATAAAATAATGCATTGAAAGCATTTAGTACTGTCCTGGAATATAGCAGGTGATCAAAAAATAAATAGTAGCCATTTATTTTTATTATTATTACTATATGACTTCCAACCTGAAGAATTGTATATAAGGATATACAAAGAAATGTTGCAACAGTCCTTGGAAGAATATGTTGTCAAGTTCTTTCACTACATGTTCTTTCCCTTGGGCCCACTTTTCTTCCATGTCCCTCTTTAAAGGGCACCTCAGCTGGGCACAACCCCCCATAAGGATGTGATCACTAAGAACAGTAAGCCGCCTGGTTGTTAGCTCCAATCTTTTTCACCTCAAAGCTCTAATATTATATGAAAAGTCATGGCAATTAGACTATGGGATTCATTAGAGGATGTACCACTTGTCAGACGGTACACAAACAGTATTCCTCAAAGGGCTCACACATATTTTTCCCCTTTTGGATCAATTTCCTGGGCCAATGATTCAGTAATAGCTTTGGATAGGAAAGCAATGCATGAGGCAATCCTGCTGAGCCAAGCCTGGGAAAGAAAGAAGACTCTGCCTTCACAATCCTTCAGTGATGGTCCTGAAATTAACCAGAAGTCCAAAAAGCGGTGCTTTCTCTTTGGAGTTGCCCAGACAAGTTTTATCACAGTGACAGAATGGAAGCCCTTCCTGATCCTCTGTATATGGAAAAGAACTAAATTCACCAAATTTCACCAGAAATACTTGAAGATCAATCAGTCTGCAGGGACTCCCAGAGAGCCTTTTTACTCATATTGAAATGCTGAATTCCTAAGACAGTGATAATGGCGTCAAACTATCATGAAACACAGATAAAAGCATAGAACATGATACAGGTTTGATTGCATTTCTGCCTTCAATGCATCACTTCGTATTAATAGGCAAGGTAGAAAGGTACAGTTAGTTGTTGGTTCTCCTCATTCAAGGGAGAAATTGAGAGCTGAAAATGCTAAATAGCTTTTCACGTTTCACCAAGTAAATGGCGGTGGAGCTGAGGAAAAACAAGGCTGGCCTTCCACATCAATGCATTCTTCAAACTTCCTCTCATGAAGTGGGCTGCAGTCCATCGCACTTAACCTACACTTTCCACACCTCCAGAAGGAGATATCCACAGATATACCTATTTACTTTGGCTTGAACTCAAAGGAATAAGCTTGCAAAGCTGGTCCTTTCTATGTGCATTAACTTTAATTTCTCCTTTCCACACATACACTGCAAGAACATCAGGTAGATCCATTTACTTCCACCCCCTCATCCCACTGCTCCTCCTAAAGTGACATATTAATTACGGGTGGTTTGAAATTTTCTCTTACCCATGTAGGCTCAGACTTCAACACCTAAATGAATTATAGACACACAGTGCAAGCCTGTTTGTTTCAGGTTTCTTAAAAGGAGAAAATAAATGCAGTGTATTAATCATCAAAGTGAAGCCCCTGATTGAAAAATAAATTATTTAAATGAGTAACACTCTGTTTTTTTTTTAATACACTACTTTCTAGAAATTTTTTTCAACATGCAAGGTGAAAAGAATGAAAGAAACATCACTACCAAGATGCTACAGGGTGTATTATCAAATAAAGCTGTGCGTAGGCTACACGATCGTGGTCAATCCAAACTGTCGGGTCTTTGTGTCACTGGTTTTGCAGTTAACAATCAACTTTTACTGGCTGGTGATCCAAATTAGCTATATGAAGCTCTGAAAAATCCAGAATGACTACTACAGATTCAAATACATTTTATTCCTTTCACACACAAGGAATGAAGTCACCCACTAATGTAGGTTTATTTTTTTTTTAAATCTTAACTTTTAAAGTGCATGGAGTAGGGAAGACATGTAGAATAACTATGATATATGTTTATCCAGTTGATACTCCCTCTGATTTAACTTCTTAGAGAGCAGATGCCTCATGTTCCCCATTTATTTAAAACCATGTTACAGATACACCACATATACACCTAAAAGTTAAGGGGATAAATCTACCAATAATATCAAACACAAGGAGAGAAAGACGTAAAACTTCACGAGGGGAAAACCCACCTTGAATACAATGTAAGTCGTCTGAGTAGCCATTGAAACCACAACTTAGCGCATTTGTGACTCAGTTTAAAAAAATAAAAAAGGAATATCCAGTGAGCACAATTTATTAAACTCAGCAGGTACAGGGAAAGCATTTAATGATATTTATATTAGTCAGGGGAGGCTAATTGCTTCAAAAAAAAATCCCTGAAAATTGTGTAATGGTACAAATTCAAGAAAATAATTTTGTTATTGAAATAATGGTGCTGGGTGGAAAAACATTGATGGGGCCTCCTCTATTCAGTCACTTGACAGCCTAGAGTGATCGAGGCTTGGCCATGTCCAACACACAGCTTCTAAGGTCACCATGAGGACTGCCTCCCTTCTAGATAGCAGGTAAGGGAGAAAAGAATGGAAAAGGGTTTGCAGTGATTTTTAATGGGCTGGGCCTGCGTAGGATGCACATTTTCTTCTACCCACATTCTGTTGGTTACACCTTATCATGTAAGCACAGTTAAACATAAGAGGCTGGAACATGTAACTGTGATCACAAAAAAGAGAAAGCTACTGATTTTTTTTTTTTTTTTTTTTGAGCAGCTAGCATTTTCTGGCACTGTCTGCCCTTCTGGTCACCATAGTCATATTCACTCTTCTTCTTACACATAGAACATGTTCAACAATATCTTGGAAAGAGACAACCCACTTAATGTATCCAGCTCAAAGTCCAGGAGTCACTGCATTATTGTATTTCTCTTTAGTCAAACTTGAAGTGGCCTCTTGCGGTTCTATGAGCTATGAACTAAGAAGACACATCCTTCCTCCCCCTGAAATATACCACCACATTAATGGTAGAGCAGAAGTGAGGTAACTCCAGTAAAGACTCCAATTGTGCAGAGAGGAAAACGGTAGACACGTAATACTGACAGATCCATAGCAGCGATGCAACCCTGCTGGGCAGGCTTGGTGAAGTCACACTTCATGAGAGATCAGCAAGTTTCAAGACCCTGATTTAACTCTCTAGGAAAAGCTACTGTGTCCATTGTTCCCCACGACTCTGGCTTCACCCTCTGAGGTGTTTTCCCTTGTGCATTATCCTACATGGCTCTATCTGAATTGAGCACTGAAAAACGTACTCACTTTCAGAGGTCAAAACCATCATTGCCCACCTCCTGCTCACCTAAGTTTGGGAAACTGTGGGTTGTTTTACAATCACAGAGTTTTGCAAGGCTGGAATTACTGTTTCATTAGCAATACAGTTCCCTAAAAATCTTAAGTCGGCTTCTGATCAAGTTGTTTCCAGTCAGTTCCATGAGTCAATAATAATCTCCTAAGTTCTTCAGATTTAAGACCTGGGCCTCTTTTTTGGTTTTGTTTATTTCTAATTTTTATTCATTTGTTTATTAACTCATATTGCCTCCTATCTCTCATGTTTTTCTCTCAGTCTAATGGCAACAATTTTGGGTCAGCTAAACAACAGGTTTGAGTGGGAAGGTAACCCACTTAACTCTTTTGAGATATAATTCACATACCATTCTATTCACCCATTTAAAGTATGTAATTCAGTGGTTTTTAATATATTTACAGATACATGCAACCTCATCACAGTCAATTTTAGAACATTTCCATCACCTCACAAAGAAATCTCATCCCTTTAGCTACCATATACCAACTACCCCATCCCTCCATCTCTACACAAATTACTACTTTCTGTGTTTATAGTTTTGCCTATTTTGCACATTCATAAAAATGGAATTATATAATATGTGGTCTCTTGTGATTGGCTTCTTTCACTTAATATAATATTTTCAAGGCTATTTTGAAGTAGATATCAGTACTTCATTCATTCTTTTATCTGGGTGAATAATAGTCCATTGCATAGGTGTATCACATGTGTTTATTCATCCATCCATTGTTGAATATTCAAGATGTTTCCACCTTTTGGCTATTATAAATAATGCTACTATAAATATTCATGTACAGCTTTTTCTGTGGACACATCTTTTCATCTCTCATGAAGTGGAATTACTGGGTCATATGGCAACTTTTTATTTAACTATTTGAGGAACTTACAGACTGTTTTCCAAAGTAGCTGTACCAATCTGCATTTCTACCAGCAGTGTATAAGGATTCCAATTTCTGCACATCCTCTCCAATAACTATTATTATCTGTCTTTTTGATTATAGTCATCCTAGTGAGTGTGAAGTGGTATCTTATTGTGATTTTGATTTGTGTGTCCCTGATGACTAATGATATCAAACATTTTTCATATGTTTGTTGGCCATTTGCATGTTTTCTTTGGAGAAATGTCCATTCAGCTCCTTTGACAATTTTTCAATTGGGTCTTTTTATTACTGAGTTGTAAGAGTCTTTTCTACATTCTAGATACCAATTCCTTATCATATATATGATTTGCAAATATTTTTTCCTATTCTGTAGTTTGTCTTCACTTTCTTGAAAGTTAATTTTGATGAAGTCTAATTTATCTATTTGTTTTATTGTTGCTCATGCTTTTGGTGTCATTTAAATTCTTTATTTTTTTTTCACTTTTTTTTTTTGGTTATTTCCTTAATGGTTACTCTAGGACTTTCTGTATATCTCTTAAGTTGTCAGAAACAGCTACAGATTTATACTAACTTAATTCTCATGAGATATGGAAATGTTACTTCTCTATAGCTATATTATCTTTTCCACCTTTTTGGGGTATTATTTTATACATATATTACATCTGTAAATGTTACAAACCCAACAGTATATTTTATTTTATAATTTCATATATTTTAAAAAAGATAAACAGAGAAAGGCAAGCAAGTATATAATTAAGAGCTTTTTGCTGTGTTAACCTTCATTTTTATCATTTCTAGTTTCTGCGAATTTAAGCTACCATCTGGAATCATTTCTTTAGCCCAATACGGCTTTGCTCCCACCCACCTTCTTGTGCTGTTATTGACAAATATACTACATTTCTTTATGTTGTAGACCCAACAACACATTAATGCATATGGCTTTATACAATTGATTTTTAAGTCAGTTAAGAGAATAAATGAGAATAAACATGAATTTGGACTATCCATTAAGATTACATAATTACCTTTACCAGTGCTCTTTTTTGGTTTTGTTTGTTTAGATTTGACTTTAGATTTATTTTGCTTAGATTTAAACTTCTGTCTGGGATAACCTGGGCTTTAAGTCTGAAGAAATCTATTTACTATTTCCTGCAAGTTAGGTCTGCTATATACTCTCAGTTTTTGTGATCTGGGAATGTATTTATTTTACTTTTATTTTTGAAAGATAGATTTGCTAGATATAGGATTCCAGGCTCAACTTTTTTTCCTTCAAGCACTTGATTTTAAGAAAGGATGGCATATGTTATCCCACTACTTTCTGGCCTCCATTGTTCCAGATGCGAAGTCAGGTGTAAATCTTGCTGAGGTTTCCTTGTAAATGGTAAGTCATTTTTCTCTTTCAGTTTTCAGAATTTTTACTGTGATGTGTCTATTTATAGATTTCTTTATGTTTATCAATTTTGGATTCATAAGAGTTTCCTCGATGTGTAAGTTAATGTTTGTAAATAAATTTTGGAAATTTTCAGCCAGTATTTCTTCATTTATTCTGCACTCTCTCTCTCCCCTCTCCTTTTGACAGTCCCAGTTGGTATATGTTGCTGTGCTAATGCTGTTCTCCATTTCTCTGAGGCACTGTTGATTTTCCTTCATTCTTTTTCTCTGTTCTTTGAATTGTATAACCTCTATTAATATAAAGTTTGTGAGTTCTATTTTCTGACTGTTTCAATCTACCATGGAGTTTTTCTAGTAATTTTTAAAATTTTAGTTATTAAATATTTTGACTCCAGAATTTCCATTTGGTTCTTTTTTGATATAATTTCTATCTCTTTTTGGTGTTATGTATTTGATGCATCATTGTCATCAAACCATCTTTTAATTTTTAATCATGGTTTCTTTGAACATATTTATAATGGATATTTTTAAATCTTTGATGGTTAAATCCAACATCTTTTTTTTCACAATAGTTTCTGTTGCCTGTTTGTTTCTGGCATACAGGTTATACTTTCTTGATTGCCTGCATGCCTCACAATTTTTTGTTGGAAACTAGACATTTTAGATCATATATTATAACAAATGTAAGCACTTGGCCCTCCTCCTCCAGGTCTTGTTATTTTTATTTATTTACTTGGGTGATTAGTGACTGGTTGGATTATTTTAGTGAATTCTATCTGTCCCCACACCCCAAAGAGTGAACTTTCTGTTGTGGCTCCAAGCTTCAGTATGCCCCCGAGATGCCCAGGAACACAGTGGTTTTGGCAGAGCTCTCTTTGACTATCCTTTTCCCTGACTACCCTGTTAAGTTTCACTAATTGCTGGCTGATAGTTCTATTGTTTCCAGCAATGCTCTGGGGGCATAAATTGCTTCACACTCTCTGTTCCCTACTCCATCCCATGGTGTTATGGGCTGAATTGTGCCCCCCCCCCCATTCGTATGTTGAAGCCCTAACCTCTAAAAACTTAGAATGTGACTGCATCTGGAGATAGGGTCTGTATAGAGGTAATTAAGGTAAAAATGAGGCCATATGGGAGGTCCTAGTCCAGTATGGCTGGTGCCTTTAGAAGAAGAGAATAGAGCAGAGACAACATGAAGACCTAGGCACAGCCACATGAACACACAGCAAGAAGGCGGCCAGCAAACCAAGGAGAGAGACCTGGGGGAAACTAGCGCTGCCATCGTCTTGATCTCAGACTTCCAGCCTTCAGGACTGAGGGAAAGCACATTTCTGGTGTTTGAGCCCCCCCAGTCTGCAGTATTTTGTGGCGGCAGCCGTAGCCATCTAACACACATGGCAAAAGGGGCAGCACATAATTAAGTTTAGGAGAAGTAACAGGGCATACCTGGAACCTTCCAATAGTAAACAGCAGCCAGTGAGCAAAGTGTGTGTTCATTCATCCAGAAGATAGCTATTAAGTAAGTACTGCCGACCAGGTGCTGTGTTAGACACTGCTAATTCAGTAGTAAAACATTCAGATAAGGTCCCTGACTGCAAGAAACTTAAAGCCTAATGGAGAGAAAAAAAATGGAGATTGTCTGTGTATACAAGACACCCTAGAATCTGATGAAAAGCTCTGTAGCCTGGCTTCTTCCTAGGGAAATCTAGGAAGATGATAGCCATGCTGACTAACATTGGGTAGTGGGGACCTGGGGGGAAATGTACTACGGGTCAAAGCAGCCAGTCAGAAGTATTTCCTGATTTGCTGACCAGATTCTTTTGATCCTATGGTGTTGAGGGGCAGCTTACCCATGGATGGTAATTTATTTTGAATGGATGGAATAGGGCTTGGATGTGAGCCACAGAGACAATTACTGGCTAAGGGTTTCTCTAGTTTTCTTATGAGGAGTGGTTTAGAGCTATCACCAAAACCATACTGGTTAGCTGAAGTATATAAATCAGTCAATCAATCAATCAAGCAAGCAAGCAAGCTAGCAAGCTAGCAAAACATGCAAACTCTAAATAATATACAGTCAAAACTGACACAATTCAATAATTGTATGTAAAGAGAGATGTTTGAATGAGGTTGGATCTTGTTTGAGCAAACTAGCTCTTGCATCATCGTGGATAAAACTTTTTAGGATCTGAAGTGTATTCTTCTAGAGAGTATGTATGTGTGTATTATTTCTTCTCTATTTTGCCTCTTTTCTCATCCTTATCTCTATAGTGTTGAACTCAGAGCAATGAGCAGATAGAATAGAAATAGAATAGAAAAAAGAAGTCACAAAGAATAATCTGGAGGCAGTGAAATAAAAAGAATCCATCCTCTTAAAGCATCAGGAGTAATTTCACATTTTTACATGCAGGAATATAGTAACATATATTTAGTAATACATGGTTATGTCCTTTTTCTCTATAAAAAGGAAAGCAGTACAAGATAGTGAAAAATCAGTCTCTGCACCTTCCAGAGTGGTACTGAAAATAGTAGGGAACATATAGTTCAGATAACACATCAAAACGGGCATGTTATCTTTATTGTATTGAGCCAGATTCTCCATGTACCCAGTCGCCAGTTTGGTTAACCACTCTAGGAAGAACTATTCCTTCCTTTTCACAACTTCATGGAGTAGCTTCAAATACTCACAGAATTCAGTTTACTGAGTCATAATCTCAAAAGTTTGTGTTTGGTGCACTATGTCCTCAAATTCTATTCTCTAATATATAATTATGAAGTCAATAAAGTGCAGACTATAACGGCAACATGTCCCTTTATCTTATCGTTGTCATCCTTTCCCTCCAACTAGTCCATGAATTATAAGAATTTTGATTTGGGATAAAATGGTAACTTTCTCAGTGGACCTCCTGCTTTTATTCAAATTCCAAATTTCCCCCAAACATCTTTCCTAAACCTTCTCCTTTATTTTTATTTATTTATTTATTTTTTTGGCCCTTGAAACAGGGTTAGGGTGTATTAGATCTAATCCATTACTATCCATCATATTGGTCGGTTATTTCTTTTATTCTACTGTAGCTACAGTGCTAAGCTCTTTAAGGATTGCCCAGAAATAATGCACAAGGGTGATTGTTACAGTCAGCTATAAAACCATACAATACCAAGCAATATCCTCATTTTTTCTCTATAGTTTTCATGTTTTACATACATTTATTCTCCTTTCATTAAACTGCTAAAAAAAAAGCTTTTGTCTTTAACTCATTTGGCTGTATGTAAAATATCCATAGCTGTGGTGCATAATGAAACCACCCTCTGTTTAGAGATCCCTGTGACATCTACATGCAGTGGTGTTCATTTAGGACAGAACATTCACATAATTTGAACACAGTGTTAGCAATATAATAAGCAGAGAACAATCTTCTGGGTAATACCGAAGTTTACTTAAACAGATTGATAACGTGCTTACCAAAAAATAGCAGGCTCAGTTTTCACAGTTTGTTCCCTTCTGAATGACTTACCCATCAAGCAAGATAGTACAATTACGGAATTTCATTGTAAATGCCTGGACCCCCTGATGGGCTCTGATAGGAGCCCAATAAGAACAATGGCATTTCTCTTTGTATTATATAGTTTTTGTGGCTGCCATTATATATATATATATATCTCATTAATAGAGAAAAGTGTTTTTGAAAAAAGACACCCATGATTATTTTCTCCATCCTTAATTTTTCCCTCTTCTCAGCAGATCTCTTTGCAGATCCTTCACTCATCAGTGCTCATCCATAAGCTTGGCCGATGGAAACGTCTTAATCAGAAGTAACTGTGCCACAAAACCCAACAAGATTTCTGTAGCAACAGCCATGACCTTTCACTTTTCCTTTTTTGGTTCCAAAAGTGCCTTAGTGGTCATTCAAATCATGAAAGTGTTGAGTGGGAATAGTCATAAGTCAGCATTTTAAAGTCTGCTGCCAGCATGAACTCTGTGTATTTAAAAGAGGAGGGGGAGATTTTAGGCCACACTCAATAGGACTTCATAGTCGTTAAAGTCAGCTTTCTGGGGATGTGATAATGCTAAAACATGATGGTCTTTTTAAAAAATCTAGCTGTCCAAATATAAAGAATGTACAGAATATACACATACACCCATGAAATATTGGAAATAAATGTGAGGTGAAACACTTTCAGAGTAAAATGTCCTAAGACAAAAGCTATTTGAATTTAAAGGATGTTTAAATACAGAATTTTATTTGAAAATATTTGTGTTTTTTCTATATATAAAATTAGATCTTAATGCTTTTGCTTCTCTATTTATTAAAATTGGAAATAATAAGAAAATGCAGAGAGATAGATCAGATTCACTTGTAACTTGCACAATCATGTGAAACTCAATCATGCATTTCTCTGATGAATGCAAAATATGTAAGGACATGTGTTCTATGAAGGTCCAATGTTTGTAGTACAAAGCTTGAGATATATTAATTTGAGATGAAACATGCCTGCGTTTCCATGCAAATAACTTTGGAAATAATTTTTTTAAGTATATTTGACCAAATGAACAGTTTAGTGATCGGGCATTTCCAAAAAATCAGTTACTTAAATGAAGTCTGCTTTTTTCGAGGGCATATTTTATAGCATGCCTTAGCCAGTAGAAATAAAAATCTAGATTCTGGTGTCTACCACATCCCCAGACACGTACATAGTTGAATATGGCAAAAATTCTCTAAAACAGAGCTGGCCAGACATTTAGTAGAAAAGGCAGCCGTCTATATGACATGCGTTGAGAAATACTGAAAAGCATTTCTGCCAAAAATATCTGTTCCACTCCCCCATGTTCTTATTACCATTTCTCCTGTCGCATTTAGAATTCTAATCACTAGTCGTTATTTTTGCGCATCATTAAAAATCTTTACCAGAAAGCAAGGATATTATCTAAGAGATTAATAAGTCATTAACAATTTACCTTGAATGAAATCAATCAGACCATACAGATAGTCTTCTCGAAGGCCCTGAGGGAGTTTAGTACCAAACAGGTAATTCTGATGAAGGTAAGGGTTTTAAAAAGACAAATGTTGGGACATTTTAGAAGAGCCCCTGCAACACTGGGTGGTTTGTCAGGGGAGACAGAATTGCGGTGTGTCATAATGCAGGGGTTAGAGGAGGTGTGGAAGCAAGGACACCTATGGCATCATTTCCCTCCAAACCAACTTGCAGAGAGCCTGAGTGTGACCTACAGCTTTAGAAACACAGTCATTGTACGTGACTCATACTCTCAGTCGAAACAGTACAAGGTTTGGCGACAGCACTCAATGCCGTATGCCTAATAACAATTTTGACTGAGGTACAGATTTCTCAGCGCTAGCGGGTGCCTGCTCTTAGCCTGAACCAACGGGTAGAGACACAGCAAACACGTTACATTTTACAGTGAGCCTCAAGTTAAGCAGAAGACTTGCCTGCAACACCATCAGTCATATCATTCATAAAAATCATACAGTCAATTATTGAATTATTAAAGTTGCATCCAGATAGTTCTGAGGCAAGTGATCAATGTCAGTGACGATGTGTGTGAGTGGTGTGGGGAGGACATAAGACTTAATGGAGGATTTGACTGAAGTGACTAATTCAGGCATGTGATCTGACAACCCTGGCAGGTAATTCTGTTCTAACTCATAGATACACCCTCACTCTCAGCCGAGTGTCCAGCATCCCAAGGTCTTGCAGATTATGGCCTATAATCACATACATCACTCTTACATTCAATAAAGAAGACTTCAAAATAACAGCATTTTACTGAAAATTACACTAGAGGAAATTCTCTGAAGTAAATTAGCGATAAAAGAATAAAGCTGTTAAATGAATATATTTTTCATGCTTCGGGGCTATGTGTTTAACAGTTTTCTAACTGTTCATTCATTTATAAAAAATACTTCAGTTATTATCTCCTAGAGTTGAAATTAGATACTTAATTGACTGGAGGGAATGAAAGTCACTCACTTTTAGATACGGCAACTATTTTAAAATATTTCTGTAAAATGCTTCATAGAACACCATCAGCCCAAATTCTTGGCAAACATTCCTGTGTGTATATATAGTTGTTTTTATAAATGTCATGCTGTAAGAGCTAACTCCTTCAGAAACATGTTTATCTTAATTAGGAAAGTCAACAGACTTCTAATAGGAAGAAATGGGTATTTTTCTCTGTGGTATCAAAGGCCTCAAAGGCCCAGTTCTTCTGCCAAACCAATCTTCCTTCCTGCCTGCCTTTCAAACCCAGGTGACTGCAGACAGCTGAGCAGGCATTCTCCCCAAAGCCTCTGTCGACCTGGCTCCCGTCTTTGCTCTGTCGCCCCATCTCTCTCTCTTTCTGTGTCACTCTTCCTGTGTGGGTTTTCTTTCTTTCTTTTTTTTTTTTTCTTTTTTGTATTTTTGCCTCAGGAAACCTAGGGATATTCATGGCACTGAGGCAAATAATGTGGAATTAAAAACTAAATTCTTGAGGCCTTATCCTAGCAACAAGACCATCACCATCTGTTCAGAAGACAAGCCAGCTATTATCCACTGCATTCTTTATACAAACTCCATCACCTGTGAGGGAAAAACACTGGCCCTTCCTGGGTTCTCTCTTTGTCACAGGAGAAAGAGGTCTGTTTCCCTCTGATGCAGTAAAACCTAAAGAAAGCAAACATGACTGGAAGCACTTTCAGCAAATTTAAAGAGATCCATCCAAAAGCCCTAAATGATCAATCCAAAATATCTGATAATTGTCATCCGTGCATACGACAGCCTGACAAAAATACATTGTTGATATCTTCCAATAGCCACTGTACGATTTAAATTAGACAAGAATAAATGGAGGGCGTGTATCTGTATTTTTGGTTGTAAAGTGATTGTCATATTCTCTTCTTTGTTTTTAATTTTGAAATTTTATTCATTTCACTTTTCAAAAACCACATCAAAATTTATACTTTGAAAGTGGCATTAAAATGGTATTTCAGGGACTTCAGGGTGAGAATCAATCTATTTAGACATCTAGTTTAATCCAGGATGAAGATTTTTCCCTGGGAAATGTTAAAAACAGTAAAGACAGTAGCCCAATTATACTTTATGCAGTAAAATTTATACTATTAGTAATGCACAAGGTCTGTTTCCTCTCCCAAAACAGTTCAGTACAAAGGAAGAGAATGAATACCTGTAGGTAAAAATATTTGAAAACCCCAACCAGAGTCTGAAGTCCAAATAAAGGAAAACATAATATAGTTCTGGATTATTTTCCTTCTAGAAAGAAATAAACATGGAGATGTGTGCCAGTAAACTAAGAAAGAATAGATTTATTGAATGTCTACCTTGTACCAATCCTTATGTAATGTGCTACTGAGTATTTTTTTTTTAATTTGACATGGTTTTTGTGAAAAATACATCAACAAATAGGAAGTGCCCCTTGAATCCAAGGAAATAGTAGCTCTGTCATGATAACTAATATTTGGTTGGTGTTTATTATTTTAAAATCCATTTTTTCTACACTCTCATTTGATCCTGATAAAGAGCTCGTGAGCCCCTCTGAGCAGTTATCTCCATCACCTACTTAGAGATGAGATTCAGAGAGGTGTGCTGGTTTTCCCATGGATCCCCAAGCAAAGAATCTAAAATCTGCTTTGACCAAACTTGAAATTTAACTCTAGTTTTTTTAAAAGGCATTATTTATATTTGTACCATCAGAAAGAGAACACAAATGAATGTGAAGACTCAGGCTAAAGCAACCAGAGCTCTTCATGCTCTCGAGCAGATGACCGATAGACGTGTCGGCTTATCTTCAAAAATACCGCTTGTGTTTTGCACAGGCTCCATTTGTTCCCAAAGTTGTCTATAAAATATGAACTGAAGTTACCCATGCAACTGTTAATTATCTTCCTTTTTAGATTGCACCTTGTATTCCTATCATCTGCATATTGGGCACTAAAAATTTCCTACACGTTTCCCACACAGCTTTTGCTAAAATTTTCCTAGTCACAGCCACAGCTGAAAATCCTTGCCAATAAGGTAGGGATTCTGAGAAGCAGCTGAATCATTCTCTTTATCCCATCTGTGAATAGGCTTGATCTGAAGGGAATAAAATCCCAGTGTTTGGCTAGTTTCAACGGATGGAAGAAATACATCTGTCTGGTTACACCACATCAGAATAGGACAAAAACACACATAAAAATGGTAAGTAGATAAGATGTAGGCTAGTGAGATCATAGAAGGATATTCTGAGCCCAAAAATAGGTATTCAGATGGTGAAAGGAAACTTCTTATATGCCAGAAAAATTACCTCTAGCCAATTAGAGCCACTTATATAATTTTATTATTATATTCTATAATAATATTATAAAAATGAAACATTTACCAAGATTCAGTTCAAAGATATGTGCAGGACCATAGATTCTACAGCTATGTAAAGTGAGATAATAACTGAGTTGCATATCTTTAGCAAAGCTGTCAACTCTGTTCCAAGTCTAAAAGAAAATAATTTTTCAGATGATTATTTTCCCCAGCAAGATGCAACTAATACAAATACAAAAACAATTATGTGGAAATCATTATTCCCAACCCTCGTTTTCAGATTAACTTAAAACAGGTGTTAGTGATGCTAACAGCAATGTTTTGATCCCCATGTGGCCTGGTGACCTCACTTTCTCTGTTCCTTGAATGTAGAACATAGCCTTTCCTTCTTAGTCCCTTATAAACACATGCTGGTGGTCACAAAGGAGAACCAAAGGGGGAAAAAAAAAAACAGGATGGGCCAGCAAACTAAGGAAATTGCATTTGTATTCCTCAACTGTAAAACTGAACACAGGTTATAAATATCTTTTCAGTAACAAGATTCTTTTCAGCTAGAGTGACCAACAATTCAGATTTGCCTAGGACTTGAGGGGTTTCTGTGGTGAGGAACTTTGAGTGCTGAAACTGGGAGAATCCCAGGCAAACTGGAGTGAGTTGGTGACCCTACTTAGCTGAGAGATAAGTTGGCTTGCAGTTTAATTTGGCAGCACTCCTCACAGTCTTCAGCATTCCTTTATAAAACATTTTTGTAAAACAAGACTGAGAAGATCCAGGTTTCTATTTTGAGAATCAAGAGCCCCAAAATGCACCTCAGTAACAGAAACCTGGGGTTTCAAACTTCTTAATTTATGCAAGCAACTCTTTGTGACTTTTGCCAACACCGAGACCACCGCTTGCCTCACCTCACGGACTCATCTTGTGCTGCCATCAGGAGTGGTTTGCCTTCCTTGTCTCCTGCCTTCTGCTGAGTTATCCATCCATCCTATTATGCCTCTATTCCCTTTGCTAAGCATGAGAGCCTGACAGTCTGTTAATAATGTGAAACAGCCAAAAAACTGTCCCCAGCCCACCATTTTTTAATAGCATGGAAATGCTTCCCTACCGTTTAGAGGAAGAAATAAGATTCAATACATCACTTTGCAGACTGTCAGGGCACAAACTCTTCACCCTGTAAGTTGATTTGTAAGGAGTGATGAAGAAAAGTATCAAGAATTTATCCCGTCTTTAGTTACTTTCAGGTAACTAAATGGTCAATAAAAAAAAAGAAAGTTTCGTTTAGAAAAATCCAAGCAAGTAAATATAGAAAGAATGATGAGATTCGAAAAATCATCACCTTGCAGCCCTGAAAGAAATGGATACAGACAATGATCATCGATGAAGGTAAAATCATTATTGAAAAGTTGTCAGGGAACTTTAAAAACTTGACATGACTGTTCAGGTTGAGAATTATTTAAAAGGAGGCATCTGGTCACTACCTGCCTCACAGAAACACATGTGAAATGTTCTAGCCAGAAAAAAATAAAACAACAATCTGAAACTAGTTGTAGCAGGTGCCTCTGGTGCTCACATCTCTTCCCTCTGCCCACCTCTGATCTCAGCTGCAGCTCTGGGGAATAGTTCCAACTCACTGTGTGCAAGCATCAGCTCCCAGGGAAACCTTCAAACAAGGGGCAAGGGAAACGAGCAGTAATTTTAAGAGGTGCTGTCTAAGTTTCGCAGAGGTCCCCACTGAATAGAGCCTCGCTGCCCAGAGCAGGCACCTCGATAACACAACCTTAAATGGTCTTGTCCTTCTTTCCTGGCTCAATGTCCCTTCTCCCTCTGTCCTGTCTTGTGGAGACACTTCCCAAATAAACTACTGGCACTGACACTGGGGTCTCTCTTGCAAGCTCTGCTTTCAGAAAAGCTTTGGATAAGTCGTTAATGAAATTACCTAGTCACAGGAAATATAGGAGATAGAGGATTGAGTTCACTGTTGGCTGAAGGGATGTCCAGTATTCCCAGGACAAATGACTGGTATCTCCAACAAATGGACTGCATGGAAAGAAAGGAAGGAGGGGAGCAAGGAAAGGAGGGAGGGAAAGAGGGAGGAAGAAACCTTTTACAGAATAAGAAAGACCTAAAACGTAGCAACCAAGTACAGCATGTAAACCTTGTTGAATCCTAATTTGAGTAAGCCAACAGCAATAAAAAAAAAATTTATCTTGAAAATAAATGAAATTTGAATGTAGTGTTAGGCGATGTTAAGAAATATTTCTTAATTTTGTTAGATTGATTAGCAAAGTAAAAGAAGTTATGTAAAAAAAAAAAGCCTTATCAGATGAAATATATACTAAAGTATTCATGGGTGAAATCATTATATTTTATCTGGAATGATTTAAAAATACTCCAGCTAAATCAAAACATTCAGTGACAAATAGATGGAATGAGATCGTTAAAATGTTGATAATTGTTGAAGGTGGTAATGAAAATGAGGAAATTATTATCATTACTATTCTCTCCACTTTTGTTTATGTTTAAAATTGTATATAATGAAAAATTAGGAAAGAAAGATTTAATGGCTTGAAAAACCCTGAATTCAGATGCATAAAATTACATCAACTCCAATTTACTCCTAATTTCGTTGACTCAATCAACTAATCTAATATGTCATTTTCAGTCTGATCCCAGTTGTGAGGGGTGGGGGGTGAAGGCAGTGCAGGGACCACCAGAAGGAATTCATGAATGCAAGCATTTGTCACCTTCTTTGTTACCAGGAGCAAATTCCAGTATAAATTATCTTGTCATTAGTTAGCACACTCTGGAGGCCTCCTGTTGTAGGCTAAATGTTTTTGTTTCCCTAAAATCTGTATGTTGAAATCCTAACCCCCCCCAGCAATGATAGCTGGAGATGAGGGCCTTTGGGAAAAAGTTAGGTGTAGACAAAGTCATGTCAGTGGAGCCCCATGATGGGGTTAGCGTTCATATACAAGAAAGGGAGACCAGAACCCCCCCTCTGCCGTGTGAAGAAGACGCAGCAAGGAAATGGCAGAGTCTGCCAGCCAGGAAGGGCCTCCTCCCCTCCCTCCAGGAACAGAATCTGCTGGTATCTTGATCCTGGACTTCCCCGGCTCCAGAACTGGGAGGAAAAAGTGTCTGCAGTTTAAGGCACCCAGTCTACAGTGTTCTATAAACATGTAAGGCCCAATTTCTGTATACTCAAGAAACAAAAACCTGCGTAAGTACTAGCCTAAGCTAGATATTATTAAGGAGCTCTAAAGAGGAAAGTCAACAACACCTCATCTTTATATTTGCATTTTGGAAGTGTTTTAAAACACATTATTTCTGTTGATTCTTAAAGAACCCCCAAGAGTTATACAATATACAGCAAAGTTCAATGGTGGTGAATATGAATTATCTGACATCACCTACTTTACATTATTCTTCTCTTATATGAAGGCCTAGTTACATACTTGGAAATGTCAGAGCAGACAGGGAGCTTCTTGAGGGAAGGGATTTTTTTTTAACACGTTCTTGTTTGTATCCCTAACACCTAAAAGAACATTTGACATGTTATAGACACTTGATAAATATTAATGCTTAAATTCCTTTAAATCTTTCACTGAAGTAGTAATTGGGTCATCTGTCTACTTCTGTCATCATCACTGGCATTACATTAATTGCAACTAGCATTGCTGTTTCTCCTGGACTTACTAACCAGTCTCCTTACATCCACTGTTGGCAGTACCAATTATAATGTGGACAGAGTACTTAAAAATGCAAATGTGATCACATGACAACACTCACCCAGGCACACACCCACCCACCTAAAACCATTCAATGGCATTTCATGACTCTAGTGCTGTTATTATTTTCCACATTTACTGTGTGACTATTTGATTTATCTATGTCTTTCCTGATAGAGTTTAAACCCCATTCTTAGAGCAGGAACTGCATTTATTTTTGTCCTTATCTCTATCTCTAGGGCTCTATATAGTGCCTAGAATGTAGAATGTGGTCAAAAATATTGGTGAAAAGAATTCATCCAGTAGTCAAATTTAAACTTGCTTTGACTTACTCTAGTATGCGATTTTCATTATCTGAACTAAACAGGTAAAATAAAATTGTGGAGGAATATTATTATCAAATTAATAGAATTGTTTCTGCTTGCTTAACTAGTTGCTACAACACCTACAACTTACTATTAATAGAAAAGCAGCAACCACATCTCCTTGACACAGAATGACCCTGCTTGTCAATTCAAAGGAGGCACTGGAAGGAATCCATTATTCTATCTTTACCTATAATGGTTACATAAAAACTGAAAGTATACTTGGCAGCTTTCAGGAACACAAGCAATTCAATATGTACAACAGTCAGTAAGTGGAAGCAGTAAAAGTTCTCATTCTACTAAAAATTTAAAAGAGTCCTTTGATTTTTAACTCTTTGACAAAACCCACTCTTCAGGAAAAAAAAGTGTGCATGTAGAAAACCCAAAATTACTATAGGTAAATTACAGAGTATGTTATTTGAAAATAAAAGAACTTTGAAGAGTACTCATAACCTGCTTGTGTTTATTGTTGAGTCCCAGGTCATTTCAAAAGGCATGGTTTCCCGGGTCATTTTATGCTTGTCTTGGGAGGAATGCATCTTTTCCTCCTTTCAGTGACACTATGTTTCATGTTATCATCATCCACGTGCTTGTGTGTTTCCCTCACTGGATTATAATGTCTGAGGTAAAGATCTGGCTCTACCCATACACTCTGGAACACAGTACATGCTGACATTCAATAATCCTTTATTGAATGCTGTGATCTAATTTACAAAAATTCAGTTTATACTGATGACTTCTGGGACAACATTCATTGTGTCAGGTAGAAGATGACACCAATGTATATGAGCCAAAGATGGCAGGAAAAAATAGTCATATAAGGACTGGCCCACTTAGGCTAAATGATGAGTAAGGCTGAGTTTGTCTTTGGAATTCCTTTCCCATGCTGTTAGTTCTGAACTCCATGTTGGTACCCCTTCAGCTCATCACCTCATCCTTGTTCTATGGGATCACGATTTGATGAGTTTCACCTATATGCATTGATGTATTGAATGTAAAGCATCTGATTATTTTTTTTTAACATTTTAAAGTAAAATTTTATTTATAGGGAGTATTAAATTGCAGCGATTTGAAATATTATGCTAGAATAAATTCTTGGAAAAGTTTTTATTGAATACATTTTTGAAAAGTTTCATTATCTGCAGAAAGATGCCTGCTTAAAGTTCATGGAATGTTACAACATGAAAATTCTTCAGATAATTTCTGGTTTAATACACATAAGACTCTAAAAGATTAAGTTATTGTATTAATTTGCTGATAACAGATATTTATTGTGTGCTTCCTTTACTAGGCAAGACACTATGAACACAAAGGTGAATAAGAACGAAAATCTGCTCACAATGAGTTCCCAGTACGGCAAGGCACAAAAGCTCAGAGCTGAGAATTATGGCCCATGTCTTCCACATGTAGAGAAGATATTTATAAAATGTCAGCATTTAGAGAAAATGTGACTTCTCAATGATCATCATGATGAGCATATTAGTATTCATGGGGTCCTCATGTCTCTCCATAGGTACCATTGTTCTGGAACATATTCCATGAAAGGAAATAACCCCCTGAAGGGAGCACATTTTAAATCTAAATAGTACCCTTTCTTTTTGAAATTTTAATTTTTGGAACTTAATATAAAGTCTACTGTTACCAGAACGGCCACATCCACCAAACATCATCTTAAAGTAGCTATAGAATCCCGAAAGGATAATGAGTTCTTACAGAGTTTCCCTAGTTATGGAGAGGAAATTATTAGTAACTTAAGACAGAAATAAAGAAATCATCTAATTAATGTATTCAGAGATGAATCTTAATGTCCAATTATTCTCTTGATTTGACACAACCTAGTAACAACATAACATAGTCAGCAACATTGTATTAGTGTTGGAAGAATTAGAGGGAGGGTAGCCAAGCTGGAGGAGGGAGAGATTTTTTTTAATTCTTTTTTCTTTTTCTCACATAGGATGAGTGAATCTCCAGCTTAGGTTTATCATATTAAAAAAAGAAAAACAAGTAACCCCACAGAATTAACCTAAAAACCATATTGTGCTGAGTATCAGAATAATATTATAATTAAAGCTTATAAAATATAAACAAAGGCCTGTCTGTTCAATTCCTTAAATATTAACAAGTGATTCTTCTATCATTCAACATAGTCTCTTAGTTCAGATCTATTGATTGACTTAACCAATGTCTATTTAAAATGTATAATTTCCATATTTTGTAATTGGTCCAATATTAAATGATATTCACACAGAGTAAGAAGTTAAAGTGCCAATATTATTATGTCCATATTCATGTTTCCATTTCTTGAAGAGATGAAAATTAAGGAAGATTTTAAAAATATTTTAGTAATTTTTATTAAGTAATACACAGTGGTAATAAAATATTGAGTATATAAGTGTATTACAGTATAAATCTGTACCAGTCTCTAACTTCCAGTCTCCCAGTTCTTCTCCACAAAACAAGAAAAAAGAAAAAAATCTGTCTCTAATTGTTTTAAGTTATTTCAAAATTAAAAGGTCTTATCTTTTAAATATTAATAATTTATAAAATGCAAGTCATAAGTGATAACTGGTTATATTTTAAGATCATTTAACCACATCTCACTTTCCCTCATAAAACATTATAAAATTAAATAAATGTGTTAAGAGAATAAACTTCAGTACTGTTTTAAACTTTTTACAAAGGTAAGCAGGTTATTTTTACATTCAGCAAAGTCTCATTGTTCTAGGATATAGTCTCAAACTGCTTTGTTCGATGATCCTCCTTCATAGTACCTTTTTTTTTTTGAACACTTCTAAATGATACTTTCTTTCACACTACTGAAGTTTTAAGTAGATTTCTATCCACTTCACCCCATCAGTCAGTTCAAGGCTGTTGTTTTTTGTAGTGTGCAGTTCTAATTTGTCTACCTGCAGTCACAGGTGTGTTTGAATTGACTGATATGTAAGTAAATGTCTGAATAGTCTGTGATTCTGTAAAGAAATTGCATTGCAATATATATATACAAGAGCCCATTCAAGGCACTGGGTTAGATACCGTGAATTACAATCTCATTTCAAACTAAGTATAAGAAATGGAATCTGACTTCAAGAAACATAGAGTCTAATTGAAGAGATACCATACATGCTGATGACACACATATGGCATTGTTATTAGTATTCACTGAACAACCAAAAATGCAAAAATTTAAAAGAGAGAAAATGACCACTATGGGCAAATTGTCAAGAAGTGTTTTTTGGTTTTTTTTTTAATTTTTTTGTTTTTTTTTTGTTTGTTTGTTTTTTTAGGAAAACAGTGTCTAGACTGGCCTCAAAATATGTGTAAGGTTAGAACATATATTTTTTAAAAGATAGAATAATGTGCCCAGAGGCATGAGGCTAGAGATCTGAAAGGCTTCTAGAAGGCTGTGTAAAGGACAGTGAGCAAGCAGTGTGTCTGAAGTACAAAATTAATACATTGGAGGTAATGAGAAATCAGGTTAGAAAAGCAATTTGGGAAAGCCAAGTTAAAGAGCTTAGCCATTATGAGTCAGCGAGGTACAGTTAGGGATGAGTTTTTAGGAGAAATTACATGATAAGAAATGATGTTTTATGAAGGTTAGCCTGGGGGGTTCATTTTCTTCTGTTCATTCATACTTCCATTTATTCAACAAATGTTGATTCGGGCTCTGAAATATCTAGGCATTGTACTATAAACAGAAGCAAAGAAAGTAAGGTGTTCCCCATCCTCAAGGTGCTTTTTATTCTAGAGGCAGAAATAAAAGAGTACGTGCCATTTATTGTGATTTGTGGAACAGTGCAGCACCGTCCTGGAAGGAAGACTTCCAGATAATAAGTGTGATCAGGGGAGAAAATCCTGGCAGAGCAGCTCTGGAACTGCAACTTGAGACTCAGCTGCCTGTCCTTCTGACAATTCTGGGAGTATTACAGGTTTCTCAGAGGTTTCAAGGAAGGAAGCTCTGTTGCCTGTGACAGAGACCTCACCAAGATACCCTGAAGAAAGCAGTGGCTTTCTCTGTTCTCCTCTCTTCTTCCTGCTTCCTTATATAACCACCCAAATAAACTCCCTGAGACCAATCCTTTCCTCAGGCTCTGCTTTTAGTAGAACCTGAATAGAGACAAAAAATCTCTCATTCAGGGTGAGTGTAGAGACATGGATAGCAGTGATGAGAGGGCTCACGGTGGATGGAAAAGGATAGCTGTTTTTCAAACTAGAGAGAGCTTTGCATGCTACGCCAAACATCGAATTTTATCCAAAAAGTTATAGGGAATCATTGAATGGGTTGAAATAAGATAGTAACACCATCAAGATCATTTTGTTTTAAAAGACCTCCCGGCAGCAGTGTGAGAAGTATGAATTGCAACATCCTAGACAGAAAACTGAGGGCTGATCTGGAGGCATACTGTGACCCAAGCAAGGTATTTTGAGTGTTAATTAAGGAATTAGCTGTAGGGATGAAGATGAGAAGTGAAAACAATCTGCTTTTAGTGCTTGGTTGAATGTGTGGAGCTGAGAGAGGAGGGAGTTTCTGACTTGGGACAATGCGCAGCAACATTCTTTATCCAGGGATAGAATACAGGAGCAGCAGGTTGTGGGGAGCGGGTGGGATGAGTTTATTTTTCAGCACGTTAATACAAGGGCTTGGGGTAAAATTCACATGGAGAGATAGGTAGGCAGTTTTTTATTTGTTGGTTGGGGTTTGGATTGCAGATATGGACATATGTTGAACTGGCTTGTGTTAGGCCCTGAATAGGTTCTTCCAAATATTACTTCACTTTAACTTCATAGAGAGCCTAAAACATGAAGATTATTTTCATAACTTTGCATTTGAGGAAATAGATTCAGAGATGTCATTTAATTTGTTTAGGATCACACAGCAAGTGAAGAGTGGTGATAGAATTTGAACCCAGGTCTGACAGCCTGAATAATGTTTTTATACCATACCACTCAGCCTCCAGCACACTGCCAACACCAGCATCTCCATCTTGAACTGGCTGATGATTGTACAGTTACAGTTTTCAACTAGAGCAGATGTTAAAGGTAACAGGACCCACAGGGCTCACACATGAACCATGAACAGTTTAACATCATACGAAACCATGGAGCTAATCTATTCCACTACCTGCAGTGCTACTCACCCTTCATATTGGTGTCACATTGCTTTCAGTGGTTCTGCCTGATATGTACGGTGTCCCTATGTGAAATATTATCTTTGTGAGCTTATAAAGCATGTCACCTGTTATAATTAAAAGCAGGGAAGGAATAAAGTGCTCCTCTTAAGTAATACACTCAAGATCAACAGGATGAAGGGAGGTAAAAGATAAGTGTTTAACGGCACAAAGTGGTAGTTGTTATTGTCACTGAATGCTTCACAGAAAAGACGCACTCCGAGGAGAAAAAGGGATCCTGTGCATGTTCAAGGAAAGGCAGTTCCAGGTATAGAGTGATGACTTGAGAGAAAAGACACACAGCTCCGAGTGGGCAAAGATTCAAGGCCATGGTTGTACAGAAAAGCTAATTGTACTAAGGGTCAAGGCTTAATAAGCAATAGGAGAGAAAAAATAAATATAGTGAGAAAAATTGATTATATGTTACCTATATGTGGTATGTACCTACATGTGTGTTTACATATATTCTTATTGGGGAGAGCTTATATTACTAAACACAGTCTTCTAAAGATAAAATAAGAAAATATTCAGATTGGAAGAGATGTGGGAGAGCAACCTACATCACAAGCCTTTCGTCAACCCTCATTCTGCAAAAGAAGAAGTAAACGGAAAGGCTAAGTGTTTTTTTTCAAGACTTAAATCCACAAATGAGCTGGACATTTATTGAACATTTACTTGTCTAACATTATGGTATACTGAGGATTTTATTATAAATATGATAGTGACCCTTTCTTCAATCATCTTATAATACACAATTCTATCTTCAAAGATAGTCTTCAAATATTCATGAAACAATAGGGTCGCTAAAGAGATGTAGCAAGATCCATGGAATTTGTAAGATTTGCATTAAGTTTTGTTGTTAGGGTTTTTAATCAATCACGTGAAGTTAGTCCATGGCTTATACTTCCTGGCCATAAACCAAAAGGATAAATATGTATGGAACCTATAAAGTTCTATGGAATAATAACTCTCTTACATGGCAGTATCCTCTTATTTTGTAATCATTTTGGGTATATAACAAGATACTATTAGTTGAAAAGGTTTTAATTTCTTCAAACAACTGGTGGTTCTCAAGCTTTAGGGAACACCAGAAGCACCTGGAGTGCTTGTTAAAACACAGATTGCTGGGCTGTACCCCAGTGTTCGTGATTCAGGAGGTCTGGGAAGGGCCTAGAAAGGCTACACACCTCACAAGTTCCCGGTTTTGCCGATGCTATTTGTGCAGAGGCCCTGATTGGAGAACCACCACATGAATTAAACCATGAACAACTTGTGGGCAGAACCTGTGTTTCACTCACTTCTGTATGCTTAGTGTCTACCATATAGTAGACTGCCAACAAATGTTCATAGGAATGAGTGAATGACTAAATGACTATATAAATGATGTAGCTAAAAATGTTAGCTAATTTGGACTATTAACTGCCCAGCTCGAGAGTCTTCCTGTTCCTCCCACTTACAAGGAAATTAATAAATCCAGAAAATATTAAGTAATTGCTGTCCCCTTTGCTGAAAATGGAAAAGCTGAACTCTGTGTTGTCATGGATACAGTATTCTATTTTCAGTACTAGTCCTGTCCTGCTTGTTAATGACTGTTACAGTAACCAATAGGAAAATAACACTTCACTCACCACATTTCATTAAATTTAACACCTCATATTAAGCTTAATGGGACAATAAGAACAAAGTTCTGCTTGCCAATTGTTTACAGAATTCTACCATTGCCCTATAGTTAGTGACTTACACAGCATAAATCTTTATGAACAGCTCCCCGAATAAAAAGGAGATAGGAAAATAAAAGCTTTCTATTTGACTTAATAATAATGACCTCTGGGCTGGACATTTCCTGACATTTAACCAATAGCTGAATTAAAAGATTCTACCGTCTTTAATTCAGGGTCTCTGCTTCCACCACAGATTATTACCTTGCAGGAAATGCCCTTACTTTCGAACATTATAAATTTTATAGAAAAAAAGCAAAATAATATGAATCCTGAGCACTCGGACCTTCACATCCTCGCATTGTAATGGTAAAGGCAAAATATGGGTGGAGAATAGGCAAAATCACTTTATTTGAATAAAATCCTTCCTAGTTTGATCTTGATGCCAATCACAATGAAACAACTTCCATCATTGCAACCTGGAGTCGTGTTACTTTATTTCCAAGGAAAATTCCACTGTGAGGGTAAAGAGCTTTATAATGGATCAGGAGGGGACAGATTATAAACAAACAGTTCAAGCTCCAGAAGAAAAAAAAAGGCTAATTAAATACATTTAATGATGCCCACATCTGAGCAAAAGATCAAGGAAATATTGGAAAATATAACATCATTTAGAAGTCAAGGGAAATAAATGGGGAAGGAGAAAAGGACAGATAACTCAGAGGGACTGAATAAATCTCAGATAGGATATAAAAGACTGGAAACAGATGTTTATATTAAACTGCCAATGGAGTGATGAAACCATACAGATTGCGGTACCAATTTAACTGGAAAAAGCTATGGTGAGCAGACAGAGATTTGAGTTGGAGCTCTATTTTCCACCAGTCAGCTAAGGAGGTGACTGCTGCTGCTACTGCTAATGATGAATACCATATGCTAGCAAGAGACAAGCCAGTGTGCTCTGCTGTGTGTGCTGGTTTGGGAAGATATGTGTAATTTTCTTTATCTGATACAAAATTAGTGCAACTTCAAATAACTGCACACAGAATGCCTGAAGAGGAGCCCATATTGCCTCTCAATGAAAAAGTCAAGAGTGAGTCATTTAAAAAATGTTTCATTTCGATTCAGTAACTCAGATAAAGTAGGTTTACCTGATTTAGCCATGATAGTCCCCTAGTTTACTGTGATACTTTTACAATGGAGAGGAAGCCTGCAACAGAATCACCACATAGTCAAGTAGTCAACATGGTATTAAAAAAACAACAAACTTGCTGCTTACAGTATTCTTTAAATGAGCTTATAGGTGTCTCCGTATACATAACAGTTTACTTCCTGTAGCAGCAAGGAAAGCATCCAAACCTTGTGCTCTAGTCATAAATTTCATTTCATATTGAAAAAATATCAACTCCCTAGTTTACAAAAAGCAATCTTCAAAAAAATACTGGAATTGGCAATTTGGGGTTTGTTTGTTGTTTTCTTTAAGGGAACATTGTGGTCCAGATGCAAGGTTAAAATAAACAAACGGTGATGGTAGAAGGGAAAAAAAAAGAATAACTAAGAGAAATGGTATATAAGTGATCTTGTTCTCTCTTTTGAAAGCAGCTATAATTGCCTTAATTCTGAGGCAAACACGTAGTTAATCTGATCAATTCAACAGGGGAAAAGAAAAGCAAAAGGAAGAAAAGAAAACCTTGGTTATTTCCTTTCATGTTTGACATGACTGCCAATCTGAATTTTTCGTGCCTCCATCATTATATTAATGTTGTATAGACGTGGTCTAAATGTTCTTTTTTTTTCCTCCAGAACTCATTAAAATATGGAGAGGAGAAAGGGAGAGCCACAGAATAACTTTAAAAATATTTTGGTAGTCCTCATTAAAAAGAGTTTAAGTACTTGGATTTTATTTTATTACATGGTAATAAAATTCAGCCAGAGGAGAGATGTTCAATCTGGAACTCAAAGGCCAAATATAAGTGCCGCTAAGTCATAACCACTGAGCCTTTGACCGAGTAGACTTGGAGCTGAGGAAGGCTGTTGCCCCAGAAAAACCATCTGTGCTATTTAAGCTACTACTTTAATAAAAAAAAAAAAAAGATTTCTGCCTTACCAGCTGAAATTCCTTTTACACTCATTATTATGGAAAGGAAAAAAAAAATGACAGAATGTGAATCTCTTAACAAATATTATCAGATAAACAAATAAATATTATAATATGCTTACTAATCTAATTCTGTTCTGAAAAGTGAAATTTTAAAAAAAGACAACGTAACAAGAAAACTGAGGGAAAGAGGAAAAAACCTGAGGAAAAGTAACTACTAGTAGGGACATTATGCTGCCTTTCAAGCTACTGTCATTTCATTCCCTCCTCTAGGCCGGGGACTTACTTTCCCTGCTAAAATGGTATTTGGATCTCTAATATCAAGGGCAAACATGCATTACTTGATGGCATTCCACACTTGTCTGGGAAGATTTACACCACCTGACTCTCTCTCCTGCTCCTGGTCTAATGCTGTCCTGCATCACAGGCCTAATGGTGCAGCTCCTCCAGGAGACTGCCTGGCCAATCCCAGCGCCCCGGTGAGCAAGTGGGAGCTCACCTACAGATCATTCCAGAGTCATGAATCCCACTGAAATTCCCAGCAAAGCTTTGTACTCCTTGCTCAGAAGAGCAACTGCTCTCTCTGGAAACCTTGCAGATGCTTCCTGAACTAACAAGGGGCCTGGGGCTTGCCTGAGGAAGGCGGACAGACACCAAACTCTGCTCCGTCCCCCACTATCCTGCTTGAGGTCCAAGAATCAATAATGAACCAGCAAGCATGGAAAGAAATTAGAATTGTAGAAGTGCCAAAGGTGTCCCTTGGAGCAGTGTGAATATTGTGTCGTCATGTAAAAGAGCCCTTGAAAGACAAAGGAGCTAAGTCCAATTATTTTACCGGTTCCATGTTCATCTGAATCACTGTCTAACTTCAGACTTGCAGTGATATCATAGTGCCTGCAGTAATTAATTCACCTCTTACTTCCAAAAACACATTGGAAAATTAATTCCCAATACTAAAATGAATTTGGCAACAGAACACTTTACAATTTTGCCGGTTACCTGCCAATCGTTTTGAAATGTTATCTTGGGTAAAATGTAGTCTTGTATCTTCCCTACAGATGCAGTCTGTCTGATTCGGGGGCTATATTTCTCATTACATTAAAGAAAACAAACCCCTTTTTGATGTTTTTATAAAGGAATACAAATTATCTTTCATAAACATTTATACAGATGCAAAAATATACTTTAACTACAAAAACAACAATACTAATTTTCAACTACAAATAAGCAAGGATAAACATTATACTTATAGGAAAACCAATTAAAATTAAACCTCACAAATAAGTTGGAGATAAACTTTAGTGTTATTGCATTTTTTTTTTATTGTGCTTTATCATGGGAGGGACCTATGTAATAATTTAATCTCAGTTTAAGGACAGCCCAGACTGCAGTGAATTGCTCTAACCAGTGAATAAACCCCTGGATTTGTATATTAGAATCTAAGGATGACCATTTAGACACCAACAAAATCTCAGTCTATAATTTGCAGGTCTGTCAGACAACTAAGGAAACCAATTGAGACGTAAAAACAGTCACAAAGATTTCACTTTAAGCTTTTTTTTTTTTTTAACTGATGAGCAAGGCTTCAGAATGCACAAACTCAGAGAGACCCCAGATTCTCTTTGATGGGATCTCATTTGGGCTACTTCATTCCCAAGAAGAGACTATTTATGTGAATATTGCAGGAGAGGGGAAAAAAAGCTGGACACAGCTGGCTCCTCTTTCCTTTGGCAAAGAACAGCAATGGCCTTACCATCCTTCTGTTTATGGCAACACAAACTACTTTATTTGAAAAGTCACTCATTTCTATGATTGCAGTGGACATGTTTTCATCAACAGAGCAGTTCAGGAGGAAAAAATTATTTTATTAGCTAATTTTCCTTTCATGAATTAGGGATTTTTCTCTGCACAGAGAGAAACTTCAAACCCCTCCAGAAATGGATGCATGCCCATAGACTGACTACCACAGATCAAGTTTCCAGTGGGCTAATAACCTGCTCCAGTGAAAACATATTTTTAATTTGCTTTTAGGGTTATTTATTTTTTTATTATTATGCTAAGGGTTTATAATTTAATGTCAAACATAATTTTGCACGAATTATGTGACTGTACTATGATGCAGTAGATAAGCTCAGTGTGCCTGGCTGGCATGGTCTCAAACGATGTTTTTGAGAAAATGGATCACCATTTGGCAGGTTGCCATTCCATAAACTGCTTGGTAGAACTTAAAAAGGAAAAAGTTGCAAAGAATTTTCGTGTTTTGCAAAAAAAAAAAATATTCCTAGTAATAGTAGAAGCAGGAAAAAAAATTACTCTCATCGTTTTCTACTAGATGGAACATAAATTGTATGAAGCTAATTAAGAAAAGGTTTCCAATTAAAAATTGCAAAGTCATATTTATTGTAAATTGTCAACCAGCCAAGTGGAATCATATTTTTAAATGAGAATATTTATTTAAAAATATAGTAGTCATCATAGTGTCTCCAAGCTTTATGATCAGACTGGTAAACATTCAGGAGCATCGACAGTGTGCCAAGCACTATGTAGGGAATGAGAGATACACAAATAAAAGCTGTATTGCCATAGTCTCAAGAAGTTCACTGTCTAGTGAAGGAGACGAGCAGAGATGCCCTGCCAATATAATGCAGTAAGTGCTATAATGCAGTTATGTGGAGGGATCTCTGGAGCATGGATAAGGAGCATCTGGCCAACATTTGGGGATGGGGTAAAAGGTCAGGAAAAGTCTATAAGAGAAGACTGAGGAGCAAATTTAGTGCTCCAAGTTGGAAGACAAAGAATCAAGAGAACTGATGTTAAATAAATGATTATCTGTTTATATATCTGTCCACAAATTTAAATAAATATAAATAGAACATTTGTATGTCATCAAGCCATGTTCACATGCTTTAGCTGATCTGATCCTCACTCTGACCCTGTAAGTTTAAAGATGGAGGGTATGAGTATCCTCACTCTACTGGTAAGGAAAACAAAGGCCAGAACAGTTACATGACCAGCCCCGGGTCACGCAGGTAAGAATGACAGGAGCAAACCACAAGGCTCCTGACTTCCAGCCCAGCTGTCCTTCTGGTGTACACCACTCTGCCATCATCCTGTTCATTTATCATATCATCACTAACAAAACCACAACTAAACCTTTAGGCATAGGCTATGCAATTAAAGAATAATGTGAAATGCCATTTGGGGCCTTTCCAATTAGAACAAAAACTTCATCAAATTAACATAATTAATAAGAATCCCATATATATTTTAAATGTCATCCTTTTATCAACCACAAATTCTAAATCAAATCATACAGGACATGAAATCAAAATTGATCTGTGTCTCCACACTATCAAGCACAAACATTCTGACAGCTAAGTGAGTAAAAAGTTTGAGGAGTTAAAGCATTCCACTGTGCAACCGGCCTCCTGGACATAGTAGCCATGTGAGTTACCTAAACGATTGTAGGAAAATTGCTGTGATGTTGGTTGGGCTGCTGGGTCACTGATCTGATTTTGCCGTTATGGTAAGTGAAATAATCGAATTGTGAAACTCTCATGAATTCTTTTTTTTTGTTTGTAAATTCATTTGTCCTTGTAGCAATCTTTCGTAGTGGACAGTTCTACTCTTGAGTTTCCACTCTTGCTTCATAATATTTATTTTTGACAGTATAATAGGTGTGAATCCTGGACTAGACAGAGCATTGACCTGACCTGGAATGACGTGATTAGTTGGGGTTCTTTTATTATTGAAGAGTTTTATATCAGATATAGGATGGTCCAAATCAATCTTCAATCCTACAGGAAGACATTCAGAGTGACAAAACATTTGCTTTTAAAATGTGTGGGGAAAAAAAAAGAATTTTCTCTCTATGCAGAACCACAGAGTGAGCTCCTACAATAATGACTTTTTCCTATTGGTTGTCCACTCAGATTACTTAGGTAATCTATTGCAACTCCTCTTAATATTTTCTAGTTACCTCTATCCTTGTCACGCAAAAAACCAGACTCCTCCAAAGGCTGAGCATATTAGTCAGGTTAGCTTAGTCTATGCTGCAATAACAAACGTGCCCCAGAATCTCACCATAATTCACAGAGTTTTAGTGATTGTTCGTGCTAAATCCTTTATGGGCCTGGTAATTTCCAACTGACATCTCAGGGATTCAGGATACTTCTATCTTGTGTCAACATTCCACATCCAGGTTACTACATCAGAGGAGAGAGCTGAAGAACCACACACCATGTCACAAATGCTTCTTACCTTTTTACTTTCCCTCCCAGCTCACTGACTGGGAGGAGTCAGATGAGATTACTTGACTAATAGAAGGGGAAAGGAATGTGGGAAAACACGTGAATATTCTGTGAATAGTACATCTCCCTGTCATACTGGGTGTGGTTCTAGTGGCACATAAACTTCTAACATCCTCAGAAACTCCAACAAAGCCCCTGGTTCAAATATACCAGATTATAGATTATGCATCTAGAGCCAGAATGAGTATTAAATGCTAAATAATAAAGGAAATAATAATGTTTAAATAGTGATGAAAAATATACAATTGCTTAAAATCAATTAGGTAGAAATGAAACGAATTTTTCAGATATTTTTTATATATTCCTTCACTAAATCTTTATAGAAATCCTGTCTTCTAAGAAAGGAAGGCTCAGAAAGACTCTAAAATTTGCCTGAAGTGATGATGCTACAAGCACTGGATCTAGGATCTGAACCCAGTTTGATCTTAATCTAATATCCCTGCTCTTGCTACTTTATCGTGCTGACTCCCCGGGTGTAACTGATCAGGAGAATGATTCATATCTGTCTTCAATCCAACTAAATCTACAAACAAACAAACCAAAAAAATCCCCATAAGTAGAAGGTAACTCTAACCCAAGAAGGAGTTAAAGTTCGACACTTGTAACAAAAAGAATGTAGCACATTGATCAAGAACAGGCTCTGGCATCAGACTGGCCTGGGATGGTTCCTGATTTGCTTAACCTTTCCACACCTCAATTTCCTTTTTCTGTAAAATGGGCACAAGTCCTACCCTGTTAGATTATTATGAAGATTATATCAAAGGAATTTGTATTTGAGGTGTTGGTCACAATGTGTGACAATGCCTTTTTCTGGAAGAGGAAAGGTCTTGAAGGGCCTCAAGTCATAATATTTAATGCTATGAATAATAATACCCTAGCCACTGTGAGACTGCTTACAACAGTTTCTTGTGTGATTTATGGGGCTTTTATGTGAATTTCTTGGTTGTGAAGTGGGAGACATATTATTAAAGAATGTGCAATATGCCATCTGAAACCTCCATGGCACTGAAAACTCATTCTAAATAACACAATTAATCTGAACTAATGCAAACATACCTTGCAAAGTACGAAAACACACAAAAATTATTAACATAATTTCAATAGGACTAGAACAATTTATCTCATTTTCCACTATCTTAAGAAAATTTCCCATTCTATTGTCACAATTGCTGATAACCTTGTAAATCATTAAGATGGGAAGAATAACTTATGCCCCAATAAATGACTAAAAATATAGCTTCAGGATATTAATTCAACCCAAATCATCTGCGATTTCAGCGGTTTAGTTTTACATAACACTATTCAGCACCTAAATCACAGTTCTTCTACCCTCACAGTGTAAAGAGCCAGGTAGAACTGATTTATTTTCCACTTGTTCAACTCTGTCTTTTTGATACCATGTTAACATGGAAGAAGATGATACAAACGAAGCCGAAACTGGTTGCATAACCTCTCATAAAACCCTAGTGCATCCACCCTGAGTATAGACCTTTTATTTTCAGCAGTTGACTACTTCAGCATTTTTTTTCCATTACTATTCAACTCTAGGAATAAGAAGTTCGTGCTCATTCATTTTAGGCACTAAAGGGACAGCAATGGAAAGTGAAATTCACTATTTCTCCTAGGAAGATAGAGCCTGGGCAGTGATGCCATGGCAATTTTCACAGTGAGCTGGGGTATTGAGTTACCTCCAGGTATACTGACGGGAACATGCTTGGTGGTACCGTCAAGACATTTAGCATTCCCTAAACACTGAGTAACCAAGAATGACTTAAAATATAAGCTGCAATGAGAAAAATAAGTCAGGAATAACTCGGATAGTAGCGTCAAGGCTGTAAAGAAGACCCTTTCATTACTAAGCATTAACCCTTTTTTTTATAGAGTCAAACACTTTTTTTCTGAAGACTAGATATGACCCCAAGTGTCTTAAATAAGACTAGTATCCATACAATTTGTCATTTGGAAATAGTATTCATTATAAGAAATTTTCGCAGGAAGCACATTTAAGTAGATGTTTCATACAGTCCTCAAGTAAATAGGAATTGTAAAGAGAAACAGTGTGCTACAGGACCAGGGTCAAGAGTCCTGGATTCCAGTACCAGCTCTAGCCATTTTATCAAAGTTGTTTATTCCTCCGCACCTCAGCTATACCATCTACAGATAGTAAGTTTTCACAAGATGATCCTGTGTATCCCAAGGGAAAACTGAACTGAACTCTCCACTTACATTCAATGCCATTCTTAGACAGGTATGTCTTTCAACCAAGAACAAAATGTTTCCTAAAACATAGTAAACTCTGACCATATATAGCGTATTAAAAAATCTAAAAGAGACCTATATCTTGGGTAAAACGGAATTACACAATATGAATGAATGGATTATTATCTAACATCACATAGAGAAAGCCACTTTGGGCCTAATATGTCTAATCATGCATGGTAAATTCAACCAATCACTTTAAATAGAGGTATTTAAATCTGTGTTTGGGTGGGGTGGCGGGGAACTTTGTGTGGCCCACAGGGAACCAGAATAATTTGAGACCTAACAACAACTCTAATTGTATTGGGTATTTCTTGAATCCTTACTAAATGTCAGGTGGTGTGTTAAGAAATTTGTAGGCATTATAACATATAATCCTCTCAACAACCTTAGTTAGTAGATAATGTTAATCATATTTTACAAGGAAAAAATAACTCTATAGACTTTTTTCCCTTAGGTTGCATTATTGGTATATGTCAGAGATAGCACTTGAACACATTTCTGTCCAACTCCAAAGCCTATATTCTTAACTACTGCTTTATATATAACCTTCCTGTTGGAACCATCCTCTGAATCTTCTAGTAGAGTCTAGAAAGACTATTTTGGAAGCATATGGTAGGGAGGAATATGTATAATTCTGTTGCTTAGGCAAAGGTTTCTTTAATAGCCATCCACCTTAAACCAGTATTCTATTTCATATTTTGAAACTAAGAGTTTCATTATTTAATAAAAAGGGGCTAATTCATTAAAAGATACTGAAAGTAAGATGAATAAAAGTGATACATCTCTCTTACAGATTTAACATAGCTATTCCAAGCTTAGACAGATTTGCATATAGTTCAAGTTTCAGATTACTGTCATAATCTTCAACTGCCTTGAAAGGAGGTAGATTTAAAACAAGAATTCTGACAGATGTTTCTGCCTTGTTAAATTTTGCCAATAGGTAAACACATATCTACATTCATCACCAAAGTAAAACTTTTTGGAGCAAAAAGCTTCTGTCTCCTAAATTTCTTTTTCACAGTATGCCCCTTTACCAATTCTACTATATAACCCACAAATCTAATCAAGAATGTTTGAGCCAGCAAGAGAACTGTGCAAATAAATTTTTATCCCAGTTTTCTCTCACAAATATAGACACTATTTCTTTGCTATATGGTCAGATAATTCTTTTCCTTTAAAAAAAAAGTTTTGAATTCTAGAAATGTTCACAAGCTAATTATACCCAAGCTTTCAATTAGCTCAACTAGGATTTCATCATCACAGGAAACACAACTGTACCTCTTGTGGCTCATAATGGTAATGGTAGGCTTCTGCATCGTTGCTTTGACAATCTGCCACTGATTCTTGTGGTCTTCATCTTGGTCTCCAAACTCTTAAAAACAGCTGGAAATCTTGATGGAGAATTACATTCTCACTTGCTGGTCCTTGAGCTTCTTAACAACCTAAACTATTGTCATAATGATGCGGCCATGCCCTTGGGCTTCAATCAGATATATCCACCACAGTCCATGGTTGGAACTTCTTAGTATGGTCCTGAAATATTTATCCAATCTGGAAACCTCTGAGAAGAAATGTGTCATTTAAATATATTTGCCTTCATCTAGCAACAGATATTTATAAACAATGGGAGTTAGGAAAGTTAGCACCAGCAACCAACACAATAATAGGCATTTGATTTTTTTAAAATGAGTATTTTCTTGAACCCACACCTTGAGAATTGCCTAACTTAGTGAGAATACATGACATTATTATAGTTAGAGCATTAAAAAATAAAATTGCATTAAAGAATACAATATGAGCAAACACAAGTGAGGGAAATAGTAAAAAAAAAAAAAAAAAAAAAAAGAAAAGAAAAGTAAAAAGGAGATAATTTGAGAAGCTGTGAAAAAAACTGGAAAAACAAAAAAATCCCCAATTTAGATAAACAGCAATGAAAACAAGAAGAAAGGAATGAAAAAAGAAAACTATCATATATGGTAAAGATTGTAGATTATTATTGCACTCTGTTGAGTTGAATTACAGCATTATAATACCAGGATAAAATGTGAGTGGGCCACAGCTATATGATTCAGTGAGAAAAAAAAAAAAAAAGCCAAAATCATTATGTGAGTTTCAAAATATGGGGTATAACTTGTAGGTTGCGGGTCATTTTTGGCTGAGTGAGGTTGTCTAACCCTATCAAAGATGGAAATAGCAAAGGTTATAAAGCACACATTTTCAAAAAATAAAATACAAATGTCATTGCTATTTTGGGAATTCACTGTTAGACTATTGTTGCTTTTATAAATCAGTGTTGACCTCTGAATCTTTTTTATATATGTCCAGAAGCAAATCCGTATAGTATTTGTTGATTTTGCTAAAATGCTGTTGGTGGTAAAGAAAGGTAATGATATTAATGACCAAAGATTATACTCTTCATAAAAATGTTGAATTAACAAAGGTATTGTTACATTTCCTGCAAAACAGCAGATATTCTCTTGACATCTGATTCACAGATGATTTTCATCTCAATTCCATGTAAGAATCTTTAGTCACAGAGTCCCAGTAGTGCTAATGAGAACTGAACAACTATACTAGGCTCATCAAGTCAAGAGCTTACTCCCTTTAATGCAGCTCTAAATAGAGTCAAGCCATTATCATTTCTAGTACATTGACAAACCTGTGATTATCGGTATTGCAGACCACACGATTATTATTGTATGATTAAAAAATAAACTGTTCACATATTTTTACGTTGTCATTAGAACTGAACTAATAAAAACTTACATCAATGAGAAGTAGAAATTATTTATTTAATATTTGATGTGTTAAAAATCAGCAAAAACAAATCATTCTTTTTTTTAGATGCCTTTTTAGTAATACCGGGTGTGAAACCATTGAGTTTCACACATTATCTTTCCATTTTAGGCACCTAATAGCATTTATTGCTCTAGCAAAACACATTATTGAATCTTTCCTCTTCCAGAAGTAGAGATGCTAGTAAGAAATGGTAATGTATCAAGAATAATAAAAATGAGAGGGAGGGGGCTACGTTATCATAGAGCATAGCCTGAATCCTTTAAGAAAAAATGCGAATATATGGGTGAATGGGGAAAGTACAGTAAAATTTAGGAAGGAAAACAGCTTATAGAGAACACTGTGAAGACAAGACTTCTGATCATTTTCTACAGCCATTAAACGACGAGATGGTACTGTCTACCAAAGTTATTCTAGCACAAGAACACAAAACTTGCTTCTCCTCTAAGATGAGGAAGATGAGGAAGATGGTGATTTTTTGCACTAGCTTTTGTAGCCTCTAATCACAGTATCAAAATGTACTCAGAGCATTTATCCCTTAAAATTAGAACAGCAGTGACTAATCAAAATGGATTTTTTTTCTATGCAATTTATGGGTCTGTCTGTTTGCCTTTTGTTTGAAAATAAGCCAAAAAGAAAAAGCCTTTCTCTATCTTGGTCTTGACTGCCCAGAGTTAATGCCCTCTACAAATGGAAAGCCAAAAGTGGCCAAAGATGGCAAAGTAGTCTGCCTCACAAGCAGTATTATCACACACAAAAATTATGTTAATGTCTCAGGCCTACTTCTTTTCCATAGGGTATGCATAAGAAAGGCATGGATAACATCAGATTATTTCCCCCCTTTTTTTTTTTCTCAAGACAATGACACTTACCTACCCCACCTCTAATGTCCTTGGTCCCATCCCTCTCTCATCTGACCTTGTTTTAACATCTTCAATGACCTCTTCACTACCAGGTCCTCCAGTCTGTCTAAAAACATCTTCACATGGACATTATCTTAAAAAGAAAAAATAACTTTTCATTTCACTTTTTATTAAACTTTCATTCTATTTTTTGAAAGGGTAAACTGTGTTCTCAAAGCAGAAGCAGTATTACATTGAACTAATCTAGATGTGTTTTTTGCTCCTTCCAGACAGCAAGCTGCTTGAGAGAAAGGCCTAGGTCCTGCCAGTCTTTGTGTCTCCAGCAGCTAGAACAGTTCCTCATCACAGCCGGTACATGAACTCAGTTGAACCTGTTACCCACTTATTTCTTATCCTTTCAAAATATGGCTTCTGCTCCCACAACTCTGCTGAAGGTCAACAAATCAAACAGCCCTTTCTCTTCTGCTACAGGCTTCAACCTGTTGGCAGCACTGAACAGTGCACAAGCATGGACTTTGGAGTTGAACAGACCTGAGCTCAAACTGCAGCTCAGTTGCTTGCCAGCTGCGTAACCTTGGCCATGCTACCTTACCTCTCTGAACATCAATTTATTCCTTTGTAAAACTGATGTAAGAATGTGTCTCTCTTAGGATGCCTGGGGAGATTAAAAAAATCTTGTGTACCTTCAGATCTGATATACCACTAGTACTCGGTGTGTGTTGGTTCTTTATCCCCTTCCATTATCCCCTTCATTTTCTGTTTTCCACAATGCTACAGCCTAGGACAGGCCTCCTTTCCCATTGCTATACTCTTTGTCACTTCTTACACTCCCCCATGACTGTTCTCCTATTAATGTGGACTCTGAAGATCTATCTTTATTCCTTATTGTTTCATTCCTTATTTCCTACTCCTTAATAACCCTGTGCAAACTTTGAACTATAACCTTTACCTCTGAACTGCCCTTTCCTCTGCTTAGTTAACATCATATCTCTCTCCAGCCTCCCTGTCTCATGATCTCCCCCAGCAGGCAAGCCGTCTGCTGGAAGCTCATAGGCTCAAACACCACATTTCCCATTCAAAATAGACCACTGTCTCTACTCTCCCAATATACGTGTCCCCTTGTGTTTCCCATTTTGGTAATGAGACCACCACTTAAAGAGTCAAACAAGCCAGAAATCTGGGTACTTTCCCTGACCCCCCCCCCACCTCCTACAGAACAACTTGGATAAGTCATCCCTAACTGAACAACTTTAAGTAGCCTCAATGCCTACAGTGACGTCTCTTGTTTTCTTTCTTCCCGTTTGTGACTGATAGAGCCAGGTGATCCACAACTTCTCTTTCACCAATTCTGATCATCATTTTTGCTACTGCCTGGGTGCTATTATCCACAGTGCCTCATTCAGAACCCTCCATAGCCTGCTCCTTATTTGTCATTCCAGCCTCATTTTCTACAACTTCCGCAGATTCATCTCATACTTTAACCAAACTGAGCTAGTCTCAGCACTTCATTAATGACTCCAAATATTCCTGCCTTCCTCTTCTTATCCCATGCCCTCTTGAATTTCCACCCTCCAGTTCCTATGTTTACACATCGTAGAAATCCCACCAGGCTGGATATCAATGTCCTCTCTCCACGAAGACTTCCTTAGGTTTCACAGTTCAGAGTGTCTTTCCCTCTTGTAAGTAGTAAGACAGTTCAGCGCTTTCTCTCTCGGAGTACTTACTGTTGTCTAGCAAATAATGGTTATTCTTGTATATTCATCTTCTAGCCAGCTAACTTGCACATCCTTCCCTCTACCCAAAGCTTTTCTGGCGATTCCCTATCACCTGCCTCCTTGATAACTAGGAGAAGAACTTTAAGTGGCTTAAAAATATCCAGACACCAAGTATATTAAAGAAGCAATTTTAAATATATATGCAAAATTAATTCAGTGAACTTTACAGGAGACAGCTGAGCATCTCCTACAAAGAAAGTTGCTCTTGCAGAGTCAAAGCTTTGCAAGGTAAAATTCCAGGATCTCAGCTGTATTCTCAGTGGCAAAGATTGCTGGAAATCTGACCACCAAATAAGTGGAGAGTTACCGTATAACCAAAGGCTTCTTGCCAAAGATTTATAATTAGCAATAGAATCAACTGGCATTACTAAACTATATTTCATTTTCTTTAATCTCCTTTTCCTCCCTTTTGTTTTCCTCCGCCCTGTCTGTGACTGATAGAGCCAGATGATCAATAATCTCTCTTTCACCAACTCTGATCATCATCTTTGCTCCTGCCTAGATGCTATTATTCACTTTAATACATTAATCCTTTGGTTGAAATTCTTAAACCACGGTTCTTTATTGAAGGGCCATCTTGGCATCCATGTGCTGATAGCAGCTTGTCTGGTTCAAAAAAAAAAAAATAAATCTGAATGAAGTCTCTCTCTCCCCCAAAAGATCTTAACTGACGAGAGAAAGAGTAAGATACAGAAATATTTCAGCTCATTGACACCATCGAAGATATGGAAAGAAAATGAATCTTTTTACATCAATTACAGAAGAGGAACGTTTTACCTTGTGATTACAATGCAATGTCAACATGTCATTTAATGACAAAGTGCTGAGATATAGTATGGCATTTTATTGAGTCTTACTCTCGTTATCATCACAATGGGAAATAGAACACACACGGTACTGGTTAGCCGACCAAACCTTTGTATGATTGCTGTAACCTTTGGTGGAGCCCAGTGATTTTTGTTCCTTTTCAGAAAGACATTACAGTGACAGTGTGGCAGGCCATTTTTTCCACCACACACACTAAAAGTAGTGTGCGTGCAGCGGAACCCTGCCAAAGCACGTTGCATTCATACAAAGATCCATACAGATCTTAATCATAAAATAATCCATTCTGTACTCTGTTTTTATGACATTTATATGAATCTGGCCACAGCCTCATCAAGCAGTTCACAGAGGAAAATTGTTCTATTTATGTGGTCGAGACAGGGTGGACTTGATTTTCAAGCAAAGAGAAAAAGAAATACCCAATTTTTTGTAGTTGCAAATCTGGAACTCAATAGAACTATTTTACACCGTTTTGTAAGTATACTTGTAACAGAGGATCAGAAGAGAAGATATCCTCTTTCTCTGTCCCCCGTTAGTAGTAAAGTCATATACTGATATTTCTGAAACAGAGAGACTGAGTGAAGACACCTGGAAATAGTTTTCTCCTTTTCTATTTAATGGCAAAAGACAAAGAAATGGATGTGTGGGTAAAAGTAGAAAGAAAACTTTCCAATGTGCATTTGCTTTAATTTATTCTTGCCCCTGCATGGTAAGAACTAATAATTTTTAAATTAATTTCCTTAACTTTTGCTTCCTTAACTTGTATTCCTTCAAGCATGTCAGTGTTCACACACTCGAAAAATAGGGATGACTTCTGACAATTTGCAAAAACTCATCTGCCCTTTCTTTCAGGTGTGGGATGATGATGAAAATGATGTACTTGCTAGTGGAGTTGTTTTGTGGACTTTATTAAGACATACAGAAATAAAGACGACTTTCATTTCCTATGACATCTCTTGGAAAGCGCATTTTTCTGGGTAAACTGTGTGAATAAGTGATCCATGTGTAAGTAAAAGTATCTCGTCAGTACGCTGACTTAACAGCGCTTCGCCCTTTCCTGACACCATGCACTCAGTTACAGGAGTTCTGGCTTCACTGCTGTGCCCCCAGTTAATGACCTTGTACCATCACAAGTGGCTCTTAAATGCTGCACCCACTCCCTCCAGGTCAGAATCTAGACTCTGACAATTGAAATCTTCTATTTATGAAACAGCTCTGAGTTCAAGTTTTCCGACTTCTTTAAAGACACCATTACTTATTAGAGTGTGGAATAATTACAGAAAAGTCCAGGACTGTGTATAAAATCAGACACCACATGACCCCAGGACCCCAACTGTGGATATTCTTGTATAATTTTATCAGAAAATAAACCTTTTCCTCTTTCCCTTTCAAATAATACAGAACACTCTTCCTTTCTTTTAGAACAAAGAGGGGAAAAAAAAGGAAGTGCCAATAAGTGTAAGACTGTTGTAAGAAACTGAATTAATGTGAATAATTATGTAATGGTTGCTCCTAATTAAATAAGGATAATGTTCAGGTTGTTGTCTCCCCTCCCCCCCCAGAAACCACTGGTATTTAGGAATATGCTATACACTGCGTTCTTTCTCTAGCCACCCCTCCCCCAAATAAATGACAGCATAAATAGACACATAGACGCCATATGAATCATTAGTGTGTGAGATAGTTACCCTGGGGCTGCTGTAACTCACATATATTCTCTTCTTTCTATTTCAAATCTTTAAAATATTTTCTTTTCAAATACTTATAAAAGCACGTATGGTTGAAATAAAAATAAAGCACATACAGATGATATTTTCAAACACAGCACTCTCACACACTGGAAAGGAAATAGGCATGTTCTGTTTCTCTGGGTCCAATATATGTTCAGGGGGAAAGTAAGAGTTTAAATGTAGGGAAGATCAAGAAGAGATTGCAGAACTGCTTTAAAATGTCACCACTGTCGTCATGAAAAGAACTGGCATCGTTCCTGCAGTCCACCTACCTAATGTTCAAGTTTACTGAAGAAAGTGCATCCATTGTTAAAAGTGTGTGTGCCTCACATGCAATCACTATGTGAAGATAAGAAATTGAGATAAACTTGAACCGTTTTGAAATGTTTGCTAAAAAAGAAATCTCCTTATAAAAAATATATTGATGCTTCTCCTGAGAACACTGATTTATCAATATCAATGTCATTTATGTTTTAGCCAACCCTAAATGAGTGAAAATGATTTTCAAGGAAAAGAGTGCCATAAAATTCTTTAGCTGAAAACCCAACACCCAAAAATCTCACGTCTAGGGATAAGGGACCTCTTAAGAAGCATGTGTGACCCCTCCCTTCCTGAGTCTTCTAAACTTTTAGGACTTTGTGAGCCCTGGGAAGACAAATTTGACAATGTTGCCGAGTTCAGCATGAAGCAAGGAGGTTGATCACATACCTATTTTGTTATGTTTCATTTGTTTGTTTATCTTGCAGAACAATAAGAAAGTTCTACAGGACCTCTTGAGGACAATGAGAAAGCTCATTAATGTTCTTCCTGGCCTGGCAGATATAGGTCTCTCTAAACTGCACTTTCCTCAACAACAATGGGATTTAAAAGAGTAACATACTGTCCTTATGAAGGATTATACATCAATTATATCTCGGCCACCACATGAAATTGGCTGTAATGAAGACAAGAGAGGGCTAAGTAGGTTTGATGCTAAAAGAAGAGCCCCAAGACTGCATTTACAAGACAGGTCCATGCACTGAACACATCTTCAAAATGTATGAGAAAGCATTTTTTTCTGGAATAAGAGAGAAATTTCACAGTGGAGCCACATTATAATGTACATTGAAGTAATGGGATCACAGCTTTATGTGAGTTGGCCAATAAGATAAATAAATAAATGAAGAAAGAGCTATTTATGTTTCAAGGCAGTTCTGCCAGCTATTTCCGCAGGATGAGCATGAAATAAGAGACGTGAAGCCACTCTTCCTTTAGCCAATCCCAGTTCTCATGTGCCTTTCTTATACTGAACAGTTTCCAGCACTGAGGATGACTCAGATAACCACTGCTTTCTACCAGATGGACACTAAATACACGTCAACTATCTTATTTACGTTCAAGCAAAAAACAAAACAAAACTATCTATTCCCGTACTGGAGAAAAACCTTGCTGTTTTGGACTTACTGAGGAAATAGAATCTATTGGTCTCCAATATGGTAGCTTCCTAAGAAAGGATTTTTAAGGCAATTTTGTCTAACACAATTCTCTTATATCCCGACTTTAGAAACTAGTTCATAGCTACGTAAGACAAGACTCTTTATATATCTTTTTCTTTTTTTTACCCAAACGTTTAACATTGCCAATAGAACTGATCCCTGGTACCCATTAAAGAAACCATTTGGCAAAACAGAAGATTTATTGAATATTTACAGTATGCTAAGCCAGATGCTATGGGCAATAAGAGAAAACATAGTATACAATATCAATTCTCAGGTAATTAAAAGATCAGGCTTGAAAATTGCATAGACCAGACCAAGGTTTTTTAGTATATAACAACCACAAATCTTTATATTCCATGAATTAAATTCTAGATAAATTGAAGAGAAGATGTTATGAGTGTGATATGAAATAATCCTTGAAAACTTTTATTGGTAGTGCTTAAGATGAGTATTGAAAGAGTAAGTATGAATTAGATAGAGTGAAAAAAGTTTGATTTTCTAAGCTTACTACTACATGGTTAAATGACCAATGAGCTCAAAATAGATAATCCTAGTTTAGAACCATTTTTCTAGCACTCAAAAAATGATGAAGGAAAAAAAGGCTGGGTAACAGACTCAAATAAAACAACTTTGTTGCCCATAATGTTCTGGGATTCAAACAGGAAATTTTGAAAATGACATTAGAATGTTCTCTGGTTTCCAGAGAAATCATTCATTTGACATATTGCATATATCACCAATGGCTCTTGAATTTTTCACCAGTGAATTGGAGACTAGCGCAGGCCACACACAGGGAAGGGAATTTTTGATCAGAGTTTAAAGACAGCAATTCACCATGGAAGTATTGGAGCAGATCAAGGTCACACATTTGCATATACTATGAAAATCTCTTGAAAAGTCAAAAGATCCTAACAGAGTCTCGAAATACAATCGCTAATTTCTATCACGTCTGAAGGAAGCTCAAAAATGAATACAGCACACATACAGAACAACAGCATGATGAGACTTTTTCATTTTGACCAACGGTTTAAATCAACAAACAAATATGACCAAGTCAATGATCTACATGAGAATAAGTATGGTCCTGGCACAACTGGCAACATTTTAATCTTTTTTTTAACAAACACACATTCGTCATTCATATGCAAAGACTTGGCCTCAGTTTAACACAGCTATGTATGTAGGTTAGTCCAAGCTCTGTGAACTGTGGACATGTGGAACCTGGAAGACGGTCAAGTTCACTAATCACCCTCAAAGCTACAGCAGACGACACTTTGCAAGCACTGGCTGCAGAAACTCTGGCTGTTGTGAAGTATCTGGAAAGCGATAGGCTGTTAGTGATGTTGTGGCAAGGAGACATGAAGGTACCTTGTTTTGATCAAAACTACCATGATACCTAAGAAGCAAAGTGACAGACTTGCAAACAAAAGACTGTATAAAAAGCAGCAAAACACAAGTCTATGGAAGCACAGAGTCGTGACTATGCAAGGATTGATTGCAGGAGCCTCCATCTCTCTTTCTGGGGTTAATGCCCATAAAGATAGCAACACCATCATCAGTGTCATCCTCCAAACAAAGGACCACAATATAGAGAGAACAATGTTAATTATTGTCAAAATCACTTGTGCACTCAGCGATCTCAACAGGGACAATCAGTTTAAGTGGCAGTGGCAACTTCTCGACAAGAAACACGCTTGCTGCAATCCAAACTGGATTTAAAAGAGAGGTGAGCCACCGCTTTAGTTGTTTAATCTGGTTATATTTGAGCTAAAGTAGTTCACATTTTTAGAACGAACGAATCAAAGGCGTAATTGTTTTTGTCATCTGCACAGCAATTTTACTCCTGAATGCATTGTTTTAGGCAGGAATTAATAAAAATTGCATGCGCTTCAGGTGCTGGGTAGATCACCCTTTTCCACGCAGCCCAGCCTGGAGCTGTGAATGCTCCTTTTCTTATTATCAGTTAATAATTCTCTCTCATTGAGGCAAATTAGGAACTTGACTGTGTTAGAGAGTCCAGAACACTGCTAGAGGCAAAGGGGGCTAAATGGCAGAAATTCCTCTCTGAGCAAGATGCATGAAGCACGACATTGTGTCCACCACAAAAGCCGCTCTGTATTTTTGATCCTTTCTAATTTAATTAGCCCAAGAGGTAGCGCATTAATTTGCCAAGAATTCTTCTGATGCGAAAGCTGCCCTTATTGCAGTGAAGGGAAAAAATAACCTGCGTGCTACAGTGGCATGCTAGTAATGAAAGGGGGTTATTTTTGTGTTACAAATGGCATTGCAGGGTTACAAGAGACCTTTAAACCTTTTTATCTCTGGTTAGGTCATATGTAACACAGTGCAACACAAAGCGCTAATTAACCAATTCTGGTCCAGACATCTTTTAGAACACTTAAGAGAGTTACACAGTTAGAACCCAGGTCAAACGCGTTGCTTTGTTTGCTTTTAAAAACTGAAAACATCTTCTGGTGTCTATTTTAAAAAACAGAACAAAAAAAAAAAATCATCAATCGGCAGTTCGGTTCTGCTACAGACTCGGCAGTCTTAGATATTTATTCTCGTCTTTGTTTTCTTTCTGTTTAATGATATTCTTTATGTGGGCAAGCTGGAGCCTTGAAGTCCCTTAGAAGGTCTCTTGGCTCTTTATGCTGTTTTTGTTTGGTAAATTGTCTCCATGTTAATCTTCTTCATCAAATACTTGGAGTCAGTTTTGAAAAACTTTGATCAGATCTACCACCACCACGCTTCTTCATCGCCATGTGCTTCTGATATGTGCTCATGCCCTGGAATGGGTCATTTACTCATTAAAGAACAAGAAACATGCATCCTACCATGATAAGTCCTCCCCAATTCTTTGAACTGTTAATTAAGCCTATGTAATCACATCGTCTGTTTTCAGAACTATTTCTTTTCTAGAAATTACAGGATCCCGTTCAGAGACTTTCAACACCCCGGTGGCTCTCCCTCACCACTTTCTAACCCTGCTGCCTGAACGTAGCTGGGTAAAAACACCCACTCCTAGAAACCAACAAGGAAACCTGAGAAGTCATTACATTTTACATTGAATTCTCCCATCCTTTTAATGAAAATGATGGAAGACAATAGCTTTAAAATGAGGTATTGATATTTCCCTCTTTCCCTGCTTCTGGCTAGAGATCAGTGAATGAAGGAGTGGTGGCACTTAAGAGTGTTCTGGATATGCATTATGGATACCCGGCGGCACCACAGGTAGCCTGTTTACGGCAGAGCGCAAGATTTAGTAGCCAAACTGAGAAGAAGAAATTAGCTTTCTCAAGAGGTAGGGCTGGATGGATCCAGCCTCAGGGCAGTGGCCTGGGGCCAGAGGGCAGAGGGCATAGAGCAAAGAAGAGAGAAGAGCATATGGAAAGAAGAGAGGGATCTTTTTAAAAAGCAACTCTGTGGAAAAGAGAAGTAGAAAAAAATGAGAAAAGGAAAAACAGTAATTGGGTGTTAATTGCAAGGGAAGGATAAGGGTTGGAGGGAGAATTGAATTAGGAATCTCTTAATCCAGCAACATTTTCTCATGGACAACAGCACAAAATAATCTAGTCTCCTAAAACAGAGCTTATCTTTTCAAAACATATTTATTTTTCAAAGGTAACATGCTCCCAGATATTTTTGTTCCAAACTAGAAATACTATTCAGATTGACTTATAATGTACAATTTAAAAGACAAAAACCAAAAAGCTTCTTCAGTTAATTTTTGTTCTGAACTAAAAGTCTTTCTTTTATATTTTTGGTTGATTCCATTTAAAACTCAGCAGCTAAATGGTGAAACAGTTTCTTATGTGAATTAAAAAGTTCATATATAATGTTATTAATACCACATATGAACAAGATAACCCAGCCGAGAATGTGCTTTTATAGATATATGTTAAACCGTCCAGGTTGTCCAAAAGATTTGAAAGGGTAAAAAGATTTTTTAATACACAGTAAATACTTCTGAAATACTGAATTAAAATGAAAAACAGATGACACATTTATTCAGCTTTTGGCTTCTGTAACATCAAACAGCACATTTTCTTCAAATGGTTTCATCAGTGGACCAGTAACCTCTTAAATTGATTGACTCAAACATGTCACTTAGTTGATGATTGGAGGTTTTTAAAATAGTCCCTAGTTGTTTTCATCTGTCAACGTGTTACATATCTCTCACAGTAGATTAAAAGGTAGCATTTATTCCATACTTTCTCAGTTTTAAGTTTTCAAATAAAATAAAGATACAAGGTATAAAATATTTGATATTCATAAAGGAAATATCTTGAAATTTGTAGTTAATTGATTTTAAGTGTTTCTTTCTTTTAAGATTGATAAAGTCAATCCAAACTGTTCACAGAAAAAAAAAAAACCTTACTTTTACCAGGATCATATGAAAGTATACAAAATTATTTAAAGTCATAGACGAAAAGAAAATCATAAGCATATCCAAATTTGAGAGGGGGAAAAGGCAAAATTATTATTTTGAGGTAATATTTAATAAATGATAAGAAATTACTTTCAGTGACTTGATCAAATTAAAAAAAATGGGTTTCTCCCCAGTGAATGTCAGATACTTTTACAATCTCAGAGAATACACAGCAGAGCAGAAATAACTTACTTATGTCTGATTTCAAGACAAAGCCAGAACCCTCAGTTCTCAGTCCATCCTCCTGAAATACCATGAAGCCCACCCCAGGGTGAGTCTGAGACTGCACACATCCCTTGATACTCTCCACATCCCTGGAAAACCTGTTGCTATTTAAACATTCTTAGCTGGGGCAAGTTGAAGAGGAACTAAAAATATAAAATCCTTCCTGGAGGAAAATAAAGACCAAAAGCAAGAGACAGATTTCTCCTCAAACATACCAAGGATGAAAAGGGGCATTGGATCCCCTACACTTTGACCATTTCTTGGGGGCCTGGGGTAAATGCCCAGGCAGGTCACAGTCCAAGCAGATGATACACTGAAGCCTAGAAACTGAGAAGAATTTAATAAAAGGACAGTTTGTAAAAACGTGAGCAGGGAAACAACTCAGGGATGGGGTGCAGCAGGGCCAGTGACAGTGGAGAGCTGGTACACCCTGAGGCCTGAAGATGAAGGAGCAAGGAATGGATACCAGAGCCCGGAGAGACGGGAGGGCAAAGGACCACTCACTGGAGAGGAGCTGTGGCTTTGCTAGGGCCACAGCCAACCACAGCCACGCACCAGAGAGGGATCTGGGGGGACAAATACTCTGACCCCACGCTCCTCCCACCCACTGCTCCACCATTGTCGACGGTCTTTGACAGAGACCCAACCAGAAGGCAGAGGGTCGTTCTTGCAATCAGCCTCCCTGGAAGAGGGTGACCTGGAAGGGCAGTCGTCAGATAGCCAGCACAAATGATTTTTGAGTATTTAATTGTGCAGAAGAAACGTTTCTTAACATTAATACAAAATGTTAATGAACTTATGGAAGGAAAACATGATGTCTTTTTCAGAAAGAACATTTGACAGTACTCTGAGATAAAAAATACACATGTACATACCCACACCTGCCCACACACATATACTGAGTTATTGTCAAAAGATAAATAGAAGTCAAGTTATAAAACTAAGAGGCTTTTTAAAACATAAAAGTATGACAAGAAAACATAAGAATGTGTAAAATTACAGATAACTTTAAAACTCTGTTTGTCTGTTATTAAGAAATATAATCTAGCCAGTTAATTCGGTGGGGAAAAGCCCATTTTTTAATTGTATCAAGTCACTGAAAGTAGTTTATCACTTATTAAATATTGCCTCAAAATAATATAACATACGAAGAGGAGCAAAAGAAGGAGGAGCGGAAAAAAGTAAAACAGGAAAAGACAGATGACCGAGGGAAAAATTAACTGAAGCATGAGTCCTTTCATTTGCCTTTTCCACCCTACAGCGCAGCCCCGGAATGTTTGCTAATTCCTAGAAGCAGGAGTCCAACAATTGCCCGAAATTTCACTGCTTTTTAGGTCCCTGCAAACATAAAGCTTTTTTCTCTTACAAACCAGTAGTTCCCACCCTACTTTCCAAACAATCTTAGGAAGAAAACATTTAGAAATACAGAAGTACAATTCCCCAGTCACTGGAGAATGAAGGACCCTAAAAAGCTATTTCCACAACCAATGAAGTGATTTCAGATCTAGATTTCTATTCTCCACCCATTATCCATCCCTTCCTGGCCTCCCACGTGAAGGAATGGGGCCCCTTTGCAGACATAAGGGATTCTAGTTGTGGATCTTGATGTTCTTGAGCCCAGGGGCCAGGCTCTGCTGCGTGGTCTCCGTTCTCCCTTTCCTGACCTGCCCAGCATGCCTCCTACCTATGCACAGCTGAGAACGTCAAAACTATTTACGCTCTGTCCTATTGTGTTGAATACCACCTTAAATGCATCCTTCTTTTTCTTTCTTTCTTCCTTCTCCCTTTTTAACATGCATTCATTTCACCAACATTTATACAGCACCAATATATTACTCATGAGGCTGAGGATGCAAAATAATAAATCCAGATCCCTGATCCTAAGCAGCACACAGTACAGTGAAAGAGAAAGACATGTCCTTTCCCACACCCCTTAACACAACATAGCACATACGACACACATAAAGAACACTTATAGACACATAAAGAACACTTATAGGCACATAAAGAACACTTATAGCACACATACATACACTGCATGCATAAATGTAAACATGTACACACGTAGTCTGGTTCTGAAATACCCCCCACCCCTTGGGAAAAGACCCTCTCCCACTTACTACACACTCTCCTGGCATCATTCCTGTGTCTCCTGGTCTTTTATTGGATTTCAACAAGTTTTTAAAGAATTGAACATATATGCAAGGATACTCAGAATGGTAGACATAGGCTCCTTTCTGGATGAGGAGTAGGAGTTGGGAATCAGCTCTTGGAGAGATGGAAGGAAGTAAGTAAATGGATGGTATATGCAGAGGATATTCTAAAGATGTGGAAGAAACTACGTACCAAGATTCCCTTCAAAAACATCTGTTTTCCTCAATTTTTCCCCCGGAAATGCACTCTTTAACAAACAGATCTTAAATTTAATCTTTGGAAATAAATTTTATAAGGACAAATAATATGTAAGAAAACTCTTTCTTTGTGTAGTCACCTTTTTCTGAAACACCTGCCTTAGGACAGAACACATATTTCTCGAAGCTACTAGAATCACCTAGGGAGCTTTAAAAGCCATCAGGTCCAGGCCCAAACCTGGTAGACCCAGGCATCATATGGTTTAAAACTCCCCAGTTGATACTACTGTGCAGCCATGGTTGTAAGTAATAGATATATATTTAGACATATGATTATCAGTTGCATGTCTATCATCCTTAGTAAAAGGAAACTATTCTAAGTATTTTTTTTTATTTTTGATAATCGTTAAGAATTTATTATAATAATATATGATGTACCTTTAAAATCCGTTAAAAATAAAGGTGGGTATTAAATTTTAAAGGAGAACCTATTGTGAATAAAATAGTTGAAGTACAGAAGATTTTTTTTAATGCTTTATAAAATTAGCCCCCTAGAAAAATAGCAGTCTTGGTAAGCAGATGGAGTTTGGGTCAGAATAATAATACAAAATTTTTATTCAGGCTTACTCCCTCCCACTCACATCCTCTTTTTCCTCTTCTATGTCATATGTGGAGTCTATCATACAGAATTTAGATAGTTTAACAATTTGTAGTACAAGTTAGTTTGGGTAATGCTGACTTACAGAAACTCAAACGTCTTTCATCTAATTATTCAGTAATTTTACAAATATGTCTATTTGAGAGTCCATTTTAGTAAGTGGTACAGCTCATGGTTCCCAAGCACACTCACACAGCTTGAGAAGCCAGATCCGGTCTGGGCTTGTGCTCTGTGCACAACAGCTGCCGAAATTATGGGAGGGTTCATCTTCAGAGGTACGCTTGCAAGGTATGGAAACCCAGACTGGCTCTGGCATATAAACCACCAAAAACGTTCTTGTTAACTGGGCAACATGTTTCCTAAAGGTGCAGAATCCACTTTGTTTCTATCACTTGTCAGAGTTAAGCATAAATAATGTACAAACAAACAAACTGTGCCAGTATAAAATGTAATATTTGTTTATGAGACACTTCCAGAATCTGACAGTGGCCCTCTGTTAACAATATTTAGGCCATAACTATATTGGCCAAATTTTACAAAAAATTTGTAAGCTTGGGTAATGTTAAATAGCTTTTAAACTACCCCTGTACCTGGTTTCTAATCTCAGATAAAACCAATCCAAAGTTACCAATTTTAATGATCATAACGTCACAGTAAAAGCTAAGCCAGAAGAATAAAGCTAACAACATGTTATACAGCAGGTTAACATTCTCCTAATCCAGAGCTCCTAGACTTTGAAATTTTTTGAACCAGTGAAAATACCCGAAAATGTTAGAAAGTAACCAGTTACCATTATATTTTTAAATTTTGTCAAGAAAAAAAAATTAAATGAAAGGAATAAAACTACATTCACTATCATCATTATATCATTAACACCAAAAAGTAGGAAGTACAGAATCTCTCAACAAAAGATAATTCTTGAGAAAGGTTTCACTTAATGAAAATGTTTTTTCTCTTGATTATATAGTTTCACTGTAATCCAGTGAAACTGTCATCACAGGTCAGCCTGGGTCCATTGGCCAGTATTTGAGATTCACTGTTCTGAGAGTATTCATTTAGCCTCCCGCCTAGTTTCCAGGAAAACCCCACTTTGGTTCCCTTGGATACCTGTGCAGAGCTTCCCATCCGGCCTGGTTAAACGGCCACAGCATATTCGTGACAAATCTAAAGACAGTACTTCTCCACCCTACTCAGAGATGACAGCTCTCCCAGAGCATAAAGTTGGCATCGGCAGGAGAGTCGCTTCCCTCAAAGATTGCCGTCTATGCCAGGGTTAATGCCAGGGTTCCTCATGTTATTATTTTGTTTTTCTTTGGTTTTAAACAAAAGTTCAGGCAGCTACCTTTAACCCAGTACCGAATCCCTGTGATTCAGAATAATAATCCATGGCCAGTCAGTCTTGTAAACTATTTTCCATGTTGTATGGGAATTAAATGATACATTGTGTGTGATTTATATATTTATATAAAATTACAATTTTATGTGTTAGCCAAAGTGTCTGGTGTTTTGTATTTAGCCAAAGCGTGGAAGATTTCCTTATCTTATGAGAGCATTTATTATGACATTCAGAGCAATGGGGATAAAAGTCGTCTTGTTCATCTTCTACAATCCATAATCCTGGAAGGCCCTGATCTGCCATGCCTGAGATAAATTCACTACTACATGATAAACACATACTACCAAAACTAGACAGCATGTCCACAGAACTACCGGACAGTCCCGTTTTCTGCCTTTGCAATGACAGTCAGATTGTTGACTCTAAGGCAGGCACATTCTTCATTTCCAAAGTCTAAAAACCACTCATCTGATTCAAGACAAAATTTTGAAAACATCCTGCAAATGAACGTACTCAAAAGATTTAAACAATAGATTTTAAGCTAATTGTAAATGGTCTAACTTTTAACTTATTTCAATTTTTTCTTAACGGTACTTTGATCCCCAGTAAAGAACAAAAGTAGCTTTATTGCTTCTGTTCATAAATGTTTCTTTCCTGATTGAACTCTTTCCACGCTTTCCGATGACGATTTCAAACCCGCAGATGCCTCTCGGGGAATGACAGTGCAAATACCCACATGAATTTCCCCCAATTTTCTAATGCCCTGCATCCATCCCTAGTGATCTCAGACTCTAACTTCCATGAAATCATTTAGAAAGAATAAAAGGTCCTCTGAATGTTTTATGCTGAAAGAAAATCTTGCTGGTTATTTTTCCCTCCTCCAATGTTAGAGGCACAACTCACAATAAGAAGCCAAGTGCTCAAAAAGAAAGCTCCGATAAGGTCTCTGTACAGGTAACGGAACAACAAAACAAGCAGAGTGTCAATCAAACAACATTTGCATTTAAAATGGGCTGGTTAGCTGAAACAAGAAAATTGTAAATAGATGAAAATTAAATTAGGCAATTTTAAAATTTCTCATCCAATATTTAAATCAAAAGCTTTGTAGTAAGGTACTTTATCTGGAAAAGGAGCAGCCCAGCTTTACAGATTTATAGCAAACAAGGACCTTCTCTTCTGTCCAGGCTAAGCAGGAAGGAGGCAAATGAACATCAGTGAGCCCCAGCCAAACGGAACCTAAGAGGCAGCCCTTCAACAACAGTCCTGATTTTTAACCCCCTTTTACTCTCTGTCTAATCCTCAGTTTTTATTTCCAACATTCCTTACTTCTGTGATTGGCTGAAACACACTGTTAAACAGCTAGCCTACAAGTGATTATTTTAATGTGATCCACACAGTATTCTTGAGCATAGTGTTCTCAATATTTGAAACCCAGATTTAATTTTGAGAAGTTTAATATAATATCTTTGTACCACGTACCAGAGAAGACATATATAACCACCTTAAAAGAGAAATGGCTCCAAGTTCTGCAATACTTGATTGCACTTGAGTTGACTGTTTGACTGTTTTAACAGACATTTTTTAAATGCGTGCATTTAAAAATGAGCTGGTCACCCATCAAAACATTAAAAAAAAAAAAGTCACAGAGGAACATATTGGTAGTGCTATCCTGCTCTGTCTACAAGAGGCAAATACTTAGCCAAAAACTTTGAAAATTCCATCCCTATTGTGGAAGTGGATACACCAATGTAAATCTATTTATTATTTGATTCTTTTTTCTTCCTCTTCCTCTTTTCTCTCTCCCTTTCCTTCTTCTTCTAGGCCACCAACCACACTTGTGTTAATAAATTAGATGCCCAGGTAGGACAGCCCAAGGTGGCTAAGTGTGCTTATTAAGTCTAGTCTGTGAGTTATATTTTTCACTCTAACTGAGGAAGATGGCGTTCTGACTTCACATCAGTCATCCTGAACCATGGATTTGCTCTTGGTGCACAACTGAAGTCAGGCTTCTGAGCCTGGGAGGCTGAGGACCAGCCTGGACTGTGTTCAGGTCCACAAGGGCTCACCCGTTGTTGAGACATCTTGGGAAAAGGCATCGTTAATCATGAACATTGTTTTCCTCATTTCAAAACTTATGCTGACATAGCTTTTAACACAACTTTACAAAGACAGAGAAGTTTCTCTAAAATTTAAAGATCTCAACTCTCTCTTCCTGTCAAAGCACATGGACAGACATGTGTTTGTTTTTGTTTTTGTTGGATCAACATTACATTTTAACATACATGTTTAGCATGGTGTTCACAATGGAGTTGGCCCTTAAGAAACTGTCACTTTTCTACAGAGGAGGCTGTTAGTTTTTAACAATGGCGAAATGATACCTCATTCTAACAGCCTCAGTATTTGTCTGAAAGAAAATGAACCTTTGGGACCATATCAAACTTGCATGTGTCCAGACAGTTTCTATCTTAATTTGGAACACTGGTTCCTGAATGCGGAAAAAAATATATATCAACAACATAGGCCAGAAACAGGTAAGTGAAAATTCCTATCTTAGGTTTGTGGGCTCAGGTAATAAAAATGTCATTTACAGAGTAACCTCAGTTATCAGGAGCTAAACCACTCATACAGGAAAAAAGGTTTTAACTAACAAAGAGAACTTTGCAGAAACATGTCCTTCTTCATACTCAAAGTCAGAAAGGACTGTAAAAACTTCTCTTGCTAAAGCATTCATGGGTGTTGACAGGCAACAGGAACTTTGCAGAGGCCCCTAGCAGAGGGTGTCACCCCCTAACCTTTTCAATAATACGTAATTTTTATGGTAGTAACAAGAACATAATGTCCAGCATAATAGGCATATGATAGAAATCCCTGTATTTGAAAGACTCATCTTGGTACAACTGAAGCCAAAAGCCTGAGCATTCTCAGTGGCTACCACAGCTTTGATTCGGGCTGTGACTAGGTAGAAGTTGATGGCTATAGATGGCATGGCTCTGGTCTGTGATGACGGGACAAGACTTGGAAGCAGACAAGGCACACACCAAGATGATGAGTAAAGAAAAGGACCTGGTCTAGACCCGAATCCTGCTCTGTTCACTCCTAAGAGTGCCACCAGTATTCCAGACAAGAAGAATCAGCTTTACCACAAGGTATTTACTATAGCTATAACTGTATGTAAGTTAACTAGATATACCTGAATATATATATATAAATATTCTTAACTGTTAGTTCATTGGACATAAGATAGTTTGAGATGAGCTTTATTTGGTTAAAAGCAAACAAGTAAACACACAAATTTAAGATGGTGAAGAGTGCTATGTAATAAAAGAACAGAGTACTGTCAAAGAGAACAGTGGAGAAAAGGGGGAACTTACTTTAGACTGAGTGGTCAGGAAAGACCTGGGAAGTGACAGTTAAGCAGAGCTCTGTAACGGGCTTAGAGGAAGAGCAGGAAAAATAGAATTTTCTAGGCAAGAGAGGTGTAAGAAAGTCCCAAGGCCATGAAAACTCAACATGGTCAAGGAGCAAAGTGTAGGCCATCAGGACAACCAGGGAGACTGAAGTGCAGGCATCAGTGGAGACAGGCCAAAATGCAGCGGGAGAGTCTGGTCAGGCATCAGGGCACAGGGGCCTTAGGGGCCGGCGCACGGGGCTTAGATACATCCTCTGCATGATAGGAAACCACCGAAGAAATTTAAGTAGGAGACTAACATAATTTAATCACCATGGCTGCTCTGTGGGAAATGGATTTATGAGTTCACAATAAACAGGAAGACTGATTAGGAATTGATCACAGTGAAGATAAACTTCACAGAAAAAAGAAAAGGTAATGCATTAGCATCAGGTACAGACAGGTGACAGAGACATATACATAGGTTCCAAATTTCTGTTGAAGATGGAATTGACAGGAGTTGGTTACTCATTAGCTGTAGGGGTGAGAAAAGGAGCAGCCGAAGGAATGACTTCCACGTATTAAACTTGAGCCAGGACAGGTGAAGGAACACCATCCTGGTCTTCAGTGAGACAGGCCCAAGCACACTGGTACTCTGGGAAAGTCAGTCAAAAAGCATCACCTTCAGTAAAGAACACACAGAGGAACTGTTTTTCGTAAGGTGTGCAAAGCCTGAAATACTCAATAAATTTGAAGAACAGATTGGGGTAGTATTAGTATTACCTCGTTCTTTGAGGAACATCCTTCGTGTTGTACCAGAGTAACATGAATGTGGGGGGTTTAGAGTGTTAAGTAAGTAACTGATTTCTTTCTCCCTGGGTTGAAACCAATTGACAAATATCAGACACACACACACACACCCGCCACAGATCAACAATGCCTACTAGAGAACTAAACTTCAGATCCGTGGCCAAAAGGCTGGCTAACACTGTCTACAACCCACATGCTATCCCCTATCCTAGCCTTAGGGCCACTCAACAGAAGAACAGTGTCGGTTTTAAAAGGAGTCAGGCCTTTGCAGGATCACTGCCTTGCACCAGCTCAAGGCAGAGGGAGAGGTCAGGGCAGAAAATCCCCAGTGTTTACCATCTATTCTTCACCAGGCAGTTGGGAATCAAGTATCAAAAGAGCCCAGAATTGTCACTCTCAAATAAGGTCATTTGCTCCTGCTCCAGTAGTTTGGAATACGGCAGACTCTAGCCTACCAGAAACCATACCGAACAAAAAACCCAGGTTCAAAATGCTCACAAATCCCCTCCTGGTCCTACACACTCACTTGCTGTGTTCTGAGGAGTTATCTAATCCCTGCAGGGGATCAAGCATGGCCATGGAAAAGAAGTGTTTCAGGACTGTAGGAGATGTGAGTTTTATTCTTCTTAGAGTTCCCCAGTGTCACTTCCCACTGTGTGTACCCCGAAAAGTGTGAGACTCTAGCATCTCAGTACCCTTCCCTAGTCAGTTAAACTTTCAGGGATTACTTCTTCACCTACAAAATGACAGGTTGTTCTTGGAGAGCTTCAATTTTTTTTTTTTTCCTAAACAGTGGAATCCTATCTGCCGGTATCATTGGAGATGGAAGGCCAATATGTTAAAATGACTAGAGCTGAGTTATCCTGGGAAGGCCTGGTGTCCCAAGGCTCCTCAGAGAGTATCTTAGGACTCCAAGCTGCACAGTCTCTTCCTTCCAATGTTCTCTGGCCCTGGGGCTGCTACACTCTCACTTCTCAGTGTGAGACACTTAACGAGTATCTACGAGTCCAAAGAACAGATCAGTGGTTCTTCCCTTTGATCTTGTATTGAAAGAAGCACACTCCTTTTTCACTGTCTGATGAAAAATAGTCAAAAAGCAGACAGGTGAGGGGATGGGGACACTCCCCCCAAAAGATAAAAAGATGAGAGTTACCAAGGATATATTTAATTGATAGTAACAACTCTAACAGAGCCAAATTTTATTTTATTTCATTTATCAACTCCATAGATGGTTTTTGTACAAGTTTGTGTTAATTTTTTTTTTAATATCACTTACTCTTACTTGCTTGTTTTGAATTCTGCAGTTTGTGAAATCCACTTAAATCTAAAGTCTTTTGCTCTTCCACAGGAGCAATTAAAAAAGAAAAGAAAAAACTTTTGGAGAGATATGTAAACAGCACGCACTTCAGAGTCCTGAGGCTCCTAGCTTCAGGAATTCTCATTTTCTTTAAATATTGGTTTAGTCCTGTATTGAATTAGGCTGTAATATCCCATTATATGATAAAGCATCATTTAACAGAAAGTTATACTCTTTTATGTTATGTTTGCATTTCATTTCCATGCTACCTTTTAGAAAACAAGTGGTAAGTGGAAGCAGAACAGGTATTTGTGATTACTCATGAGTCATTTGCTTTCACATAATTTAATAGCCACAGATCTTTAATATTTATAACACATGTTGAAAGAATTTAACATATGTAGTGATCTTCACCAAGTAACTCCATACTCTACTTGAATACAAAGATGTAAATTTTGTCACCATTTATGCAACCTGTTAAAAATCTTGCTATTAATTCATGTGAATGAGTTTTTCCTCTAAAATTTTAATTAAAACACAAATGCTTTGCACAATTCAATCTGCAGTGTCCCACACATGCATTTTTTTTTAAATACTGACTGATCAGTCAGATAAGAGGGGATTTCTTTGTGAGATGCTTTCTCATACCTGAAAATTTCCACAAAACAGTTATTTTTGTGTGAAAGCCCTTTCAAAACTGAATCATACTGCAAGGCCTTCAATGGCAATTCTCTTCACATCTCTGTGTGTTTCTAAATGTGCTGTAATAAAAAAAGGGGAGTATAAATCTACTAAGATGAATGGGTAATAATAATCCAGACAACTAGAATTTGAGAGAAAACCATGTTGTAAGTAAAGTCAACATTAATAAAGAAGTAGTGGAAGTAAAGAAATGCATTATCACAATCAAAATCATGCATAACTTAGGGTTTTTGCAAGAGTTGCTATTCAACGCAGAATACTTTGACTATCAATTATAATGATAGCAAGTAATTCTTTTTCGATCCCTAAGTCTAAATTATTTCAAAGCTTTCTAGCATAATACAGCTAATTCAGAATGTTGTCATGTATTTTGAAACTTTACATTCTCAAATAAGTTTTAAAATTTTATTAAAAGTATTTAATTGGCTAACTTTTTTTCTTTAGAACAATAACAAAAATAGTAGAAGTAATGCAATATAATAATATAACTGTGTTCTCTAGAATCTTTAAACACACACACAAACATCCTTTGTGCTTTTGAAACATTCTTCACAGGCAAATTTTCAGCTGTGTCATTCTTGTTATTATAAATAATTATAAAACTTCATATTCTTTTATGTTCCTGTTTCCTTAATAGTACTAAGAATTCATCAATAACTGTGGTCTATTAGAAAGCAAAAATATAGATTTTTCTAGATACATTTTTAAAACAGAAGTGTGCATTTTCCTAAAGGAATGAAATAGAAATGTTTGATTAACTGACACTCAGAAATCATTCCTGAGCAATCTGTTAGAATTTCTTTCCCCTTACAATGTTTTCTGTTCTATGCTATCAAGAACTATGAATCATAATTTCTGGCAGCTAAAACCAATGGGGGTGATAGGCTTTATTAGCATCCTAAAAATATACATGTCCTAATGCTCTCTTAAAATATGTCTTCACAGAGATGTTTCAGATTTTCTCAGCCAAATAAAATGACTTTAACTAAGCCCCTGGCATGAAGATTTGCTTATTTTAGTTTGCTTAACAATGTAACCACAGCACAAAAAAAAATTACTACTCAATGGCAAATAAGTTATTCTGTCACATTCTGACCTATTGTTTGTTAACATCACATGATAAACCATTGAAACACTTATGATCACTAATTACTTCGATCATTCACTTATGAAAACAAAAAATTAAAGCTATATTAGAATTAGTTCTTTTTAGGATATGAGAATATTCCCTCTTTCTGTTTTAAAGAAGTCTGGTCAAAATGATTTTGGCCCAAACTAACTAGGACTAATTGAGAACAATTAACAATTTAACTCAAGGCAGCATAATGTAGCTAAATCAATAGGTGATAAATTTCTGGGAAAAAGTCAGAAGTCCTACTAACATATTTCTTGTATTCAGCATTCCACAAGAAAATTTGACTTTATTTGTCTTTTCTCTCTGAAAGTTTACTACAGGATTCTGGGAAGAATTTCCTGAGAGAGACAATATCTGGTAACTTATTTAGTTTACTCTCAATAAAAAATGAGTAGGCTGCAGAGGTCAGATATAAGTCAAAAGAGGACATCTTGTTATTCTGATGTTACACCTTTGAGGCAAAGACCTAATACCTTTTCAGAAAATAAAAAGCAACAAAATGAATACTTCTGTCTGCTGGAGACAGTAAGAGGACAAGGGTCATGTAATTGCATCTCTTGTATGCATTGTTTCACTCATTTTCTCTTTTTTTAGTAGAAACCAACAAATTGATTAAAAAAAAACACTGCCTACTAATTTATTTCATATAAGTAGTATATTTATATATTTCCAAACATACAGTATACTTTAAGCAAGATAAAATGGAAATGTTTGATGAATTCAGTGGAAAAATCTAATGAATTTTTTTTAAGTTGCAAAGAACACAAAGAATTCTGAAAGTAATTCTAACAGTGATATGAAGAAAAATGAAAAACTAAAAAGAATGAGAAATTTTGAAAAGAATCTCTAGACTTGGAATTTAGACAATAGAGAATTAACAAGTGGGAGACGGGAACAAAATACTGAGTGACAATAAAAGACTTGCTATTATTTTATGCCAGGATCATGACTAGAAACCAAGTTTTTATTTTTTCCATTAGAACAGCATAATCCAAAAATGTTTCTTGGAACGTGAATTCTACTGTGAGATTATAAATTATTGCAAAAAAAAAAAGATTTTTATAATCAAAAAGTTGAGATACACTGGAATAAGCAATGTTAATGCACTTCTTAATTACAAGACTTTTCAGTCTTTAACATGTTAATGAATTTTATTACTCTCCAAAAGAAACACATAGTATGTTTCTCAAACTTATTTCACAGAGGAAATTAGATTTAGATCTAGATCTATATATAGCACCTCTAGGGAATGATGGCCTATGATTGTCCCAGATTGGGACTTCCCAAGAATTTTGCTTTTTCATAATATAAATTTCAGAAATCATACTAATGAGGAGAAATAACTTTTCCTTCCTTCATTTAAACTTTCCCTCATCATCATCTGCATGCACACTTTCTACATATTATAACTATTCTATTATAGTATCTCTTAGTCAACTTCATAAATAAAAACATTAAAAGTGCCATGCATACTACGCTACATTAGACATTATTCATTACGAAAGCACCAAGCAGAGTGACTTGGGAATACATGGCTACCTGTTTTGCTAGGAAATTCAGGACATAGAAACCAAAGAAACTTGATTCAAGACAGTACATAGAGCATGTGAGTTAATTACCTGTTTATCCAAGACCCCATTTTTTTAAAAAAGTAATATACATGTTTAATGTGTTCTGAAACATCACCAATTGTGAGATGCTGTGATTTAACAGATGTCAAAAAGTGGGGGAAATGTACTTCTAAATATTGACAAAATACAATGTATATATATACCAGCAAAAACAAAACAGAATAGACAGCAAGCCACATGGACAAACACCACATCCTAGAACATGCACAAAAGGAACTGTAGTCTAGAAGGAAATCAATCTGCAAGGCAGAATTTCAAGAAGTCTGAACTCAGAAACTGTAGGTGGGGTGGAGGGGAGGGAGGAGAAGATAGCGGACCAGAAGGAAGGGGGCACTGATGAATGATCCTTTCCCAAAAAGTTGCTCATAGAACTTTCAGCAGTGGGCATTTTCATCCCCCAGCCAAAACAGGCAAATGGAGAAAAACAGTTCTTCTCAAAGGAGAATGATTAATCTCTGCGGGGAGAATGAGAGCAATTATTCTGGGTGTGTTAGAGCACTATTTAATAGCCTAGCAGAGGCTTGATTTTTTTTTTTTTAAGAAAAGGAATAAAATGATATAAAAAAGGAACAGGTAAATAATTAGAGTTCTTCAAAATAATTTTTTAAAACTTTTTCAAATAAAAAATTCATAGAAGTTTTAGCAGAAAAATTAGAGGTATGTAAAACAAACAAAAAAGATGTCCTCTCATATTAATATAAGACAGAAAAGCATTTAAATATAAAGGATTAGTCCAGGAATTCCAACATCTGATTAACGCAGATCAGAGGAAGAACAGAAGAAAAGGAAGAAAGGAAGTTATCAAAGAAATAATGGAAAATAAAATCTTAGAGCTATTAAGACTAATAGAAAGTGCCCAGCAGCATGAATAAAAAGGCAATGCCACCTGGACTCCCTAGTATGAAAAGTTGGAACAACAAGAATAAAGATTCCATCCTGAATACATTCACAGAGTCGCTTACAAAGAAATAAGGGTCAGGTTAGTATCAGACTTCCTTACTGGCATCACAAAATGCTAAAAGAAAATGGAGGGGTATTTTTAAACTAATATTTATAACCAAGCAAAAATGGTCAATTTATCACAGGGAAAAATAAAGACATTTTCCCAACATTCTAATGTTCAGAAAATGTATAGGCCCTGTTTAGAGTGTACATTTAGCAAAAAGAAAAAAAAAGAAACCCTGAAAGATTCAGGAAAGAGTGGATTTAATTCAGAAGAGCACTGATGTGTACTCCCAGGCCAAACTGGAGAAGGAAGATCAATGACTAAAAAAAAGTGGATGCTCAGAGGGAAGTGAAGGTGAGAGGATGTACGCAGGGAACCAGTACTATCACTGATGAGGGGAAAACCTGAAGACTTAGTAAAGTTAATCGGTGGAAGGTATGAAAGAGAAAACCTGGTTAATTTATCCCTGGAAACATTCTCCTTTGAATAGCAGAGAGATAACTGTTGAATCTGTAAATGTGAGGAAGCAAAAGTGATCCTAACAAGCACTATGTGTCTCTACAGTGAATAATTAAGCTACAATAACAATCTGAAATGTGTTCATTGTGTCTTAATTTTTAGAATCAACGTATGTACAAATCACAGAAGACTTAACTTCTCCTGTTATGAAGGTTAACAGAATAGAAAGTGTATCTTACAAAGCACAAAAACACAAAAAGGTACCATCCATGATGCTGAATTGGAACTGGAGTATCAGTATTAAGTCTGAGTTTTAAATATATATGTAAAAATATGTATACATGTATTTATAATTATATGTTATATAATTGTTTTATTTATAATGTAAATGCATATCTTTGTATCTCTATATAAGTATACATTTACACACATACACATATTTATATTAAAATAAGTGTATATGGATATACGTATGAATATATATATATATATAGGATACATACATACATTTCTTAGTTGTGACCATTGAGAGGACCTAGAAACAATAACACATCAGGAGCAATGAGCAGACTTAGGACCATGAACTTGATTCTCAAATATCATTCTGCAAGAATACAAGGCTAATTCCAGGCTGTATCAGGAAAAAGTGCAAGATGAGCCTGAAACATTTCAGCATGGAAGAATATAGGATGTAATCAAAGAACGATGAGACTATATCAAAAGGACAGTTCAAGAGGCTTCCATTAGCTAAATTTGAGCACCAAAATAATGATATTAGTGGATTATAACTCACTAAGCTAAATAAGAATCTATAAATCCACACTAATATAAATAAATAAATAAATAAATGTCTTTTAAACGAGAGTACAGCTGACACAGAATCAGAGGTAGCAGAGGGTGAGGGGCTGTAAAGGAAAAGGACAGTGTCACACTTACAAAATAAAGGCCAGTGATACTGTCTATTAATGATGCAACAAGATAGTAAGGTTTAATACGTTGTTTGAAATTACAGAAATGAGCCAAGGCAGAGTTGAGAATATAATGATACTAGGAATGCTATGGTCTGAATGTTTATGACTCCCCCAGATTCATATTTGAAATCCTAATCATCAAAGATGATGGTATCAGGAGATGGTACTTGGGAGGTTCTTAGGTCATGAAGTTGGAGGTCTTATAAAAGAGACCCCATGGAACTCCCTAGCTGCCCCCCCTACCATGTGAGGATACAACAAGAAGGTGCCATCTATGAACTAGAAACTCACTAGACACTGAATCTGCTGGCACCTTGATCTTGGACTTCCCAGCCTCCAGAACTGTGAGAAGTAAACTTCTATTGTCTATAAACTAACCCTGTCTGTGGTAGTTCATTACAACATCCCAAATGCACTAAGACAAGGAGGGAGAGGAGAAGGATGAGATATAAATTGTCTAAAACCTTAGGGTTATTTTCAGAAAGTTAATAGTGAAAAAACAGACATATAACCAAATTATTTAGAAATATATAAATAATATTCCTAAGATTTTAAAACTGGAATAATGCAAAGGTTTTGCCTTTAAAAATCATAACTAAGGGTGAAAAGTGATAGGTTTTAGAATTACTGCATTTTATTACAAGCCTGACTATAATTTTTGAGCCTCTACATTGATTCCTCTGATAAAAGCTTTAAGAAATTTGGGTATATATATGTATCTCCAAACTCCTGCTTCCTTCACAAGGTCACTGGTGTTTAGCATCTCTGAAAGATTTTCCTGGATCTTATTTCAAACATATCTGGAACTTTTTCAGCTATTTTTTTTTCAAATATTTTTTGCTGTACTATATTCTTTCTCTTCACTTTCTGGGACTCTATAACATGACTATTAGACCTATTGTTATTATCCTGAGGGTCTATTTATTTTTCTTTTCTTTTCTCTATTCCTTAGATTTCATAATTTCTATTGATTTATTCTCAAGTTCACTATTTCCTCTTTCATCTCCAAGCAACTACTGAGCCCATACAATAAAGGTTTTTATTTGTTAGTTTGCTTATTTTGGGTTTTTCTGGTTTGTTTGCTTATTTTTTGCAGAGTTTGTGTTACCATATTTTTAGTTCTAAAGTTTCCATTTGGTAATTCTTTTTGTCTTTTACTTTTTGCTTACACTTTCTTTATGTTTGCTTCAGGGGTATTCACTCTTACTTCTTTGAATAATTTTATAACAGCTGCTTTATTATCTTTGTCAGATAATTCCAAAATCTGAATCTCAGCACTGGCATCTGTTCTTTGTCTTTTTCATGTGAACTGGGTTTTCCTGGGTTCTTGTTTGCCAATTAATTATCCATTATTTTCAAGACACTTTAAATATTACCTTATATGACTTGTTTAAATCCATGGAAAATGTTGATATTTTGCTTTAGCAAGCAATCAACCCAGCTGGGTTCAGACCCTACATTCTGACTAGCCTTCTGTGGTTTGTGGTTTCAAAGTATGTTCCAGTTTTCCATGCCTCTGCAGTGCTGTTCACACCTGTCTTCTGTGTTTGCCACCCAGTGGCCAGTCTAGGACCTGGGCAATTGCCCGTCAATTAGTTCCACTGTCAAAGTATGTGGTAAATTGCTTACAATTAGATCCATGCATGTGCAGCTCAAGGGAGTCCAGAATTTCATAAATAAGTTTATGGGGTTGCTCTCCCAGTCCTTCTCTCTGATACTTTCTGATCCCCAGCGACTCCTTTTTTAGTTTGACAGAAATTTGGGGCTTTAGTTAACCACCTGAACACAAACTTCTTGTGACTGTACCTGCACTCAGGGTCAAGCAGCTGGAGGATAGAGAAAGAAAACAAAGTATTAAATGTTCACATTTCTCAAAGTCTGAAATACCTGTGGGCCCCGACAGCCACCACTGTTGCTACCAAAAGATCCCCTTCTTTTTCCTGAAACCAGATCTACAGGGCTTCACCCCAGTCTGATGCTTACTCCCATATCTTTGACTATTTAAATCCAGACTAGGGTATATTGGAGGGAAAAAAAAATCACTGTCAGGTCAGTGATATTTCAAATTACAAATTACAAATGTCCTCAAACTGCTGCTCTATCCACTCTGTCCAGCTTCTGTAGCAGCCTTTATTGTGAGTGACTGCTTGACATGTGATTACTCCGTCTTACCCAGAACTGGAACTCCTGAATGGTTGTTGTTCTTGTTTTCAGTTGAAGTATAGTTGATTTACAGCTGTGTTAGTTTCTGGCATACATCAAAGTGATTCAGCTTTATATTTATATAAATACATGTATATAAGAATATGTATATTTTTTCCATTTATATTCTTTTCCATTATAGTTTATTATAAGATATAGAATATAGTTCCCTGTGGTATACAGTAGGACCTTGTTGTTTATCTGTTTTATAAATAGGAGTTTGTATCTGCTAATCCCCAATTTTTTTTTAAGTTAAGCTTATAAAAATTGTTACTTTACAATTAGCTTATATCAGTGACCTGTCTGTGGAGGGAGAGGGAGAGAGAAAGGAAGGAAGGAAGGAAGGAAGGGAAAGAGGAAGGGAGGGAGGGAGAGTAGATCAAGAAGGAAAGACGAAGAGAAGAAAGATAGAAAGATAGACATTAATCTCAAATACCTGATTGGAGGGAAATGAAGACAACTTCTTTAGGATATGACAAATCATTTCCTTTGAGAACAAGACCATTGTGACAAAGCCAGATTTCCTCAACGTATGTGGAGAAGTTACATTCTTCATCATATAGCTTTTGTCATCAAGGGGAGTAGAAATGCCACTTTGTGTTTTAGAAACTTAAAAAGGCAAAAACTTAATTTAATACTGATCCTGGAAACTTTAGGGGTTAGGGTAGGGAAAGCTTTTCTTCAAAAAACTTTTAAGAAATAAATTCCCAGGTGTTATTAAATTGAAAGATGAAGCATAATCTAACTTTGAGAAAGGGGATAGCATGTACAATTTTAAAATGTATCCTTAGATTTTTTTTTTCCAATAAAATGAAATAGGCTGAGAGCAGAAGTTTTAACTTTTAAAAAAGTTTTAACTCAAACATGAATAAAAACATATCAAATATCTATTATTTATATCTCATGATATAATTTTATACAAAGTAAATGAAGGTTAGAAATCTCTAATCATTATGAATTATTTTAATCTTAAAAACATATTTAAATGTTAAACCTACTATAGCACTATTCATGTCTATGAGACTATTCTGAATAAATGACACGTATGTAAATTTAAAACTTATTTTCTATGTACATTTTTCCTGTTCTATTGTGTTTATTTTAAAGTGATGAAATCAGAACAAAATCCACAGTACTCCAGAGCTAGACAATAAATAAAGATAAAAATTTTTATAATGTACATCAACTTTAGATATTGTGGAGAGGGGAACTTTTAAGGGATAGCGTTAATGTAGGAACCCAGAAATATGTAAACCTTGTCTTGGCCCAACCAACTCTTACCCACACAAAGTCCCCATGGAGATACATGTAACAATAAAAATGGCAGAGCAAGGCCAATTAACCTCCATTATGATTGACTTAATTAGCATTCACTGTTAACTTGGACTTTGGTTCCAATGCCTAAGCAGAACTTGAACTCTAGTTGGCTGGGCTGGACCAATGTAAAGCTTCTTCCTCCTGGTTAGAAGCAGAACAGAGGCATGAACTAAAGCACACTGAATGGCCTACAATTTATCCTAAGCACACATTAAATCAGATTTTACCGCTGACTGACATACGGACTGGTTTTGAGGCCATCTTTTCTGAAGGGGAAGGTAAGAGTATTTATCCCCTACATTGAGCCACCTGCCCCAGCACTCCCAGGCCAGGACAAAAGCCTGAGGTCTATCTGTCTTGTGGAAAGAGGAGAACGTTTCTGAAGAAAGAAAGTAAAAGCAGCTGCAAAGGCAAGAGTGAGAGGTGAAATAAGAGACACGACCAGGGATGGGTTAGGTCTGACTCTACAGCCCCCTCCTTAGAATCAGCATCAGATTTTTGAACCTGACGAATCCTTCAGGAGATGTAAGGATTGGTATAACAGCAATAAAGAGACGATCTTCTCCTAGAAGGACACACTGCTCTCCAGGAAATTTCTTACCTTTTTAAAACAGATCTCATCTTTCAGAGATGTGTCCATATAGCAATTCACAGATCCCTAGCCTTACGTATAATGGAATACCCAAACTTCATCTTTAAAAATAGAGATCTTGTTGCTTTAAATTACATATGTGCCCATGTACTGGTCTACAGAAAAATAAATTGGTGGCTAACTTTTCTGTCAACTTTCACAGCCAAGAACGATCTTTCACCTATTTTTCTCTGTAACTTTGCATTTTCCCATGTGTACGTTTCCTATGGCTGCTGTAACAAATCACCACCAACGTAGTGGTTCCAAACTGGTGAGCTGGGTTAGGTCTAGGAATTGGATATGACTGCCTTGAATGCTCACTTTGGTGACCTGAGTCAAATTCTTGCCCACCAGGCTTTGTCCATGAAGGAGAAGCAACACATATCCAGCAGACTGCACATCCCTTTTATCCCTAGGGACTGCATGATGGAGGAATCATCGCCACAAGTCTCTGTGGGTCAGACACTCTGATAACTGCTTCCTCTGTGCAGCTTATCAAGATATTGCACTTGCCTCTTCTGGCTAAGCACAGACATGTGGCCTCTGCTGCTCTGGGGTCCCATTAGTCCATTAAAATCTGGAAGTCTAGTGTCAGTGCAGCCTCTCCTACTATGACCTCCACTCTGCGGAGGACAGCCACTGCAGGGGATGGAGCTGTTCCCTCACCAATACATTTCTGAACACTCCGGTGAGGGAGAGTTCTTCTTGGGAGCACGGTGAGTGGGCAGCTGAGCAGACTGTGCAGAATATTCTCATCCCAACATTCACAGCTCCCTAAGCCTTTGGACTCCTTCCACTTCCAGGGAAACTCCTACATTTCTTCTTCATTGACTCTAGGCCACCGATGAGTCTAGTCTTCAATTCACCAAATCTACATCCTTCTAAGGTGGCTGAGCCAACACAATAAATCCCCAAACCCAGGTAAAGGCAACTATATAAACAAATTTGTCCCAATATAATCTTATATTTTCCTCCTTGGCTTAATACCCTTAGAAGGTATTTTTACATATGCCACACAGACTCCTACTAATAAAACTTGACAAGGTCCTGAAACTGTTTCCTCCACAACCGGGCACTGTTCCTCTTTTTCTAGGCTCTCCTGTGTACCCTCGTTCTCCCACTGAATGACTGTGTGGCCTCAGGCAAGCCATTCCATGTATATGAGCCTCATCAAATAAAGGTAACAATACCTACTTCACAAGGTTGGTGCATGGAATAAATAAAGCTACAGTCACAGAGCCTAAGACATAAGAAGTGCACAGAACATTGGAGCTTGTTCCCTCCTTTAAGTTTCAACCTTGAACCAAATCCTGATATAAGCAAAATAACAATGATAATAATAATAAAAACCAACAGAGAATTCAACCACTCTAAGTTACCAAGATTCCTTCCTATTTAGGGCTAAGGAAATCTTAAATATGAAAAAGCTATTTCAGTTTATTTTAGCCTATCTCCCACATATCATGCACTTTCAAAATATTATTTGTGGAATTAAATCCTAATACAAAATTTGAATCTATGTACCGTCCTTAGAGTTTATTCTCCTTCAAGCATCTATGTCTGAAGAAAAAAATCTGTAGGATTCCCAGATTTACCAGTAAAAGACAAACGCACCATAAATTGGTATTTTAATTACTCATGAGTGGGACTGATGCTGAGTCTTGAGTATACTTAACAGGTTTTGTTTTTCATGAAAGCCTTCATTTCCGTTGACATTGGCAGTCAGATTACGAATCTTAGCTCCAGTGCGGTAATTATGTCAAACTCAGCCTGGGAGGGTAAAAGTGTTCAGTGGAGAGCAGTTGCCCTTGCTCAGAAGGAACAAGCACAAAAAAGATACATGGTTACTTACCAAATTTATCCTACTTGCAGAATGACAAAGATTTTGTAGAGTCATAGGAATAAAGCTGCTGTTGGAAATCTAATTTTCATCTTGTACAGAAGTACAAAGAAGGATAGTAACAGTGGACAATAGGAAATTCATTTATTCACTAATATATTTTACTCTCCTATTGCCTAGGAGGAAAGTGTAAACACACCATCTCCCCACATGTTTTAATTTATACTAATACTTTCACCAATTATGTTGTTGGGGAACGCCTTTTTAAAAGCTGATGAATTTAGGACTAGCTTGCTATATACTTGTGATGTCAATGCTAATTGCTTTACGACTCTACAATTTGGAGAAATAGCCATATGCAAGAATCGCCAAGGCTATGACTGGCCATTCTTTTGGTAAGCAACTCTCTTAATAGCAAAAAGGTGCAATGTATAAACACAGAGCATCTATTGGAAATTCGTTCATTCTAAATTCTTCTCTAAAGTGTAAAACTCAGATACAAAATAACCATTCCACAGTGTGCTTCAAAAATGTACCAGATGTATTTCCCCATTCTTGCAGGAACCTGTGGATTAGCCTTCCCACATGAGCTATCCCTATGCAGGAAGATCATTTCCTTCTACTTTTCCCACGAACTCTGTTGCAATTTGCAAGACATTATGGGAAATTTGCCACAATATGTGGGACACTTCCATCTCTCACTGGAATTTTGCAGGCATGCACCACCCTGGTTTGAAGCAAGGATCAAGATATTTATTTCATATGGTGAGATCTAATGTAATGCTTCATGAGGGGACCAGTAGGCTGCCTCTCTTTTCCAAAGTCATTAGAGCTGACAGCACAGCCCATTCATTTAGTCAAACTGCAGAATAGAAAGGCATAACCATTAGCTACAGATATCCCTGCTGATTTAACAGTGCTAGAAATGGCAATATCATATCTCTGTGCTGCCAGGGAGGGAAGGAGCTAGAGAACCCATCCAATAATGGGTTCTCCTCTTATGAGAAGCTTAAATGCTTCCATTCTGTTTGCTTTGAGCACCACAGAAATTTTGAGCAGCTACAAATCCTTGTCATTGTTGCATTTTATTCCCCTGGTAGGCCTGGTAGACCCTGACATAGGGAAATAATTACTTTTAAACTTGAAACCTGAATGTTTTATGTAACCTAGGCTTCCATTTAGTCAAGGGAAAAAAAATACATTTTCAAGTAAAATTTCTCTTGAAAAGTAATGATTTAATTTAAGGCAGAAAATATTTTATGAACCTCAAAATATAAAAAAAAAACTCAATTTTATAAAATCCCAAATTTGAAAAAAATAATTTAGAGAAGTTTTAAGAAACATTTATTATTCACTTTGGATGTTTCTTTGTTTTTTCTTTTTCTTTTTTTTTTTTTCAAAATATACTATAAAAAAAATACATCAAAGGGTAAGAAAAGCCCACTGGGTGTGTCTAAAAGTAAGTGCCCAATAATAACTGATTTGACCAATTCCAAGTGATCATCTTGGGCTTATGCCTGTGGCTTCTGTGCTAGTATTAGGAGTCACCAGGACATAAATTTGTGACCCTATTTTTAAAATTACCAGATAGATTCATAAATGGAATAGTTAATTATACTGAGATATAGTTGATCTAATTATGAATTGGGATTGGCTATTAATAGGAAAAAAATTTAAAATTCAGACTGCACATGTTAAGTTCAGTGGCAATCCTAGCAACATATGTATTATGAGAGACAATTTTTAAAAATAAAACAAAATAAAGCCTTGATAAATTATCACAGTAGCCTTTACTGTGGAAATTTTCTAAAAGAGAAAAAGAAAAAAAACAAATCCTAATCAAATTTCACTTCTGAGATTTTAAAAAAAAATCTCTGTCGTAAAGAAACAAAACCATAAACACCTTGAAAATCGCCCCAAATTTCTCTAAATAGTTGTATAAAATAGTTATTTTTCTTATCTCCCCCTCAACCATTAGCCCAGCCCTCCCTGTTTTGTAGCTCCCCTCCCCCAACACACACACACACACACACACACACACACACACACGGTGGGAGCAGCTTCCACCGAAGTTACCAAGGATAAAGATCTAATTAACATAAATAAAATTGATAAATCTAATTGACATATGTTTAGTCTTCATCTTATTTGACCTCTAAAGAAACAAGAGCCACTCTTTACCAGTCTCTTGAAACATTCACTTCCCTTGGCTTCCATAACATATCATTCTGGTTTCCCTTCTACGCTGACTTTTCCTCTCTGCAGTCTCATTCTCTTCTGCCTGGATATTACTGTTTGGGTTGTTACCCTGTCTTTTCACTGCACACTCTCTTCCTGCACAACCTCTTTGAAACTCACGCAATATTTATGGGGATATGTCACAAACTTAACTCATCAGTCTAAAACTCCCATGTCAAATAATAAACTGCCTTGACATATTCACTGTGCTCTCTTACAGAACCACATACTTAAGTTGTTCAGAACCAATCTCACAGTAGTTCTATATTCTAAATTCTGTTTTCACCCAATGTTTCCTAATAGCACCAACAACGATCCAGTTGTGCAAACCAAAAGACTGGGAGTCATTTTTAACAGCTTTCTTCACTAAGTCTTCCCAGTATAATCAATCCATCAGAAATTCCAATAAAATTTCCTTCTGATTTTTCATTGAAGCCATCCATTTCTATTCATTTCTCATGCCACTACCTTCATTCAAGCTACCACTGTATCTTATCTAAACCATCAAAATAGTCTCATTAACTGATTTTTCTACTTCTAATCTTTCCCAAAACTAAAGCCCCACTAAAGCCAGAGTAACGGAAGTAAATAAATAAACAAATAAATTTCATTCAGTGAATAAGACGCCTCAATAGTTATCAAGTGCTCTCAAATAAACACCAAGGTTCCTAGTGGCTTCTTCTCTACACATTTCATTATAACATCGCCTACACTCTCCTTCCCATACTGTCTTCCAGCACACCTACCTTTTTTCAGTTCCTATAACGTACCATGTTCCCTCGTGCCTCATCTGGTATCTCCTCTGCTGAACACTCTTTTCCTCCTGGCTCAGTCAATTCTTCCTGCAGATCTCAGTTTCAAAGTCACTTCCTTAGAGAAACCTTCCATGACCTCCCTGACTAGGCCAAATCCCCCATAATATGCTCTTATAATAACATCTCTGTACCTGTACTTTGTGGCACTTCTTACAGTTATAATATGGAAATTATCTGCATGATGATCAGATACATATATATAATATATATGTATATATCTCTGGCCAGTGAAGGGTCTGGTATTTCCTGCTCCAGCATATTGTAGGTGCTAAATCAGTGTTCGTAGAACAAATTAATGAACTATTAATTCTGAAAACTCCTATTAAATGAAGACAGATACTCCCTAAAAATACTGATCAGCCAAAGAACAACTACTTAAGTGACCACAGAACCGGACATTCACAAACAGTGAGGCTAATGTTGATAATGAGTAAAATGAAGAGGGTGACAATAATGCTGGTGGTAATAGCGATGTTAGCTAACACTAAATGAGCTTTATTTGGCATATGGACACAGTGCCAGTGTAATCCTCATCACAACCTTAAAAGTAAATATTCCTGTCTCCTTTTTAAGAGGACACTGAAATTCAGAAAGACAAAGACAATTTATCCATTTACTATCATTAAAATTTGATGACCCTCTCAAGTATGTTTCTGCTATTTTTATCTGTGAGGTAAAAAAAAAAAAAGGATTTCTACCTCCCTCTTCAATCCGATAATACTGAATTTTATATATTTAGTGCCCTGGGAGGAGGACTTCTGACCTTTAAAAATTAGCTTATTCACAAACATTCCCAATAATTTAAGTGTATTGTTGTTTATCATCAGTAAGTGGAACTCTGTTCTTTGATACTGCAGAAGTATTTTTTTAGAATGTAATGTGTCCAGAAAGCTAGCAATTGAATTGACTTCTAACTTTTTTTCTTACTATTCTCTCTAAAAATCTGACCAACTTCTTAAGTTAAAGAGAGGGGAGGGGGTTTAACTTTTTACAACATTAAAATAGAAACTCAATTCCTAGCATAGTAAGTAGGACTATACAAACTTTGATAATAGATCTTCTGCAAAGAAAGAATGTATTATTCACTAGACTCTATTTTAATGTCGCTAATAAATGTTTTCATATTTGTTATTCCAAAATAAACTTTAAGTGTGTAACTGAAAAACGTACTGTGATAATATGGAATATACCAAAGAAATTAGCAAACAATAACAACAAGTAATTATTCTTTTCTTGTATACTCTCCTTCATAGACCTCTTATCACTTTCAATGGCATAACTACTATACAGTGAAGCTGAATAAGAACAAATAAACTGAAGCCATGACTTCTCAATATAAAATAAACTCTAATGGTCACTAAACTCTCTAAGCATCAGAAAAAAATTTCTCCAGCATAGACCAACAGTCCATGATAATATTGAGTAATTTTTCTAAAACAAGTACAGTTTACCCCTATCTTCTCAGCCTTTGTTATATATAAATTATCTTATATGAACCTCCTGTCATCTAATTTTTTAGAATATATAATTTACCATATAAACTATTGGAATAAACCTGTGAAAATGACAGCTGATCCTGTTTTAAGAAACGTGTCACTCTGTCTCACAAGAAGTCATGCAATACTGAGACCTATTGATGGTTTTACAACTGTTTTCCAGCATATTTTTACATTGCATGCATTTTCACTTCCAGCCATGAATCCAGTACTTAACAAGACAGAAAATTAATAATTCAGCTGAACATGTTTAACCAGGTAATGCAATCACATGCTAACTCCAAGATGATTGAGCTTTATTTCATTTTCTAGATAGAGATTTTAAGTTATCTGATACTATGACCAAGGCAACTGGGATCGTAATGCTCCCAAAGCACAATAGGTATATACCTCAAAAGTGCTTTTCTTCTGTGTTTGCACTAAACAGGAGAGAAGGAGGAGTTTACAGAGGGGGATGCCACGCTGGCACTTCATCCGTAACCTGTTCCATTGTATCTTGTTATTACAGCACATATGGCTCGTACCATACTGACTTGAGATCCCTCCAACACGTAGGAATAAGCAGAAAAAGCGAGGAATTAGCGTTAGCCTTCACTTTGAGTTTCCCAGCTTTGGAGATTTTCTCTAAGAGTATTATTTTAAAGTTGTTAATTTCCTTTTATAACAGTTTTTTTTTTTTTTAATGGAAGGAGTTCTTCATAGAAGTGTAAGGAGATGGCATGATAGACTGTAAAAGATGATGCATACTTATCTGTGGAATTTTTGAAATGCAGGTTAGGCAAATACTCATCAAAGACAGTGAAACACTACTGATTATTATTAATCCAACTGACTGTTTTATTTGGGGTTATTAGAATAAGCCTTTAAAGTACAAATTGAATATTGTAAGTAATAGTATTTACCTAGTAGATTATAATGATTCCCCAAAGCTGTTATAGTCTGTGTATAAATGTTTAGAACCAATCTTAAATTCCATAGTCTGAGGCACAAAAAAACCTTTACACACAGCTCTTCCTCAGAACAGACAGAAATCAAACTGCAATTTAAAAATCAGATATACCTTTAGCGACTGACCAGATTTAGCACCAATAAACAATCTCTCATTTCCCATAATGTCACATCACTAGGCAAAATGGCTTGGGACTTTTTCTTCTCTGGAAAAGTTTTAAATAGCAGGTTCCCCTACAGGGCACTAATTAGCTGTGAGTTGTCTTCTGCATAGTTTAGAGCTTAAATAACAAGTTTTAACCAAGTTTGACAAGTTCCTCAACCTTAAAATACAAAAATCACTACAGGTATAATTTCAGACCCTTCAATATATTTGCATGATGTCAAAAGAAAAATGTATTTTCAGTCATTTATTTAGAAGATGAAAGAAATCAGATTATTTTATTTACCTAGAATAATTTATTTACCTAAACTTATCTAGCATGCACATGAACGATTTAACTTTTGCTCCTTTAATGTATTAGAATAATGTAAATTTATAATTTTAAAATAAACATATTTCATAGCAAAAAAAAAACCCTCTCCTTTTTGTATTTCCCGCAATGACTATGTAATAGATATGGAATAACAATTTAAATATAAAAATATTTTCAAGTCCTAAGTCTAGAGTGATAACTTTAAGTCATTTTTTTATTCATTCTTGTGTTTCTGGTATATTCCGTATATTTGCCCAACTATGCAAAAGGTTCTAAGAAAAATCAATGGGAGAAGAAAAGCACTCAACAGTAAGGAATATGTTAGGAGCAACGTTTACTCCAGTTACAAATGATTCTATAAAATTTGAGTGGGAGAGTAAAATAGCAGTGGCTTACTTAAGGCTATTCCTAATCTGAAAACATTTCTAATTGCAATACTTCATGCATCTCCACGTGGAAATAACACAGAGGAATGAAGAAGAAATTCAAAGCTGGTTCAGAAGTGCTAGTTTTGACTATAACCCAAACCTTTGCTTACAAGCAAGATTTAACAAAAATTAAGTTCCTAAATAACAGGAGAAGCACATTTTAAAAGCATATCTGGAGCCTTACTTTTGAAAGGGTACACTATTATATCAGTCTTTACAAACAATAGTTGACTCAATAAATATATTGAAATCAAGTACATATGGATAAAATTTCCTTGACATCATTTAAAAATAATTAAGGGAGGGAAGTACTAGGGATAGAAAGCATTTAGGATTTTATTGAAAACAAGCCATTTGTAAAATAACTGGAGATGTTTAATGAGCTTAAAATGTGGGCGTGCTGGCACATCGTTTTGGACTAATAAACTTTTTATTACTAGAGCCTGATGGATATACATTCTGCAGATCTAGCGTCACCACTATCCTCTTTCAAGAAAGAACGTTGGTGCCAGCCATGGATCATACCCATCATGTCCTTAAGTACAGGAAATCCAGGGAATAGAAGAGATGGCAGGAGAAAGATCATAGCAAAAACATTGTAATATAATGATACCATTTTTCTCACAAGTTGATTTGGTTTTAGAAATAACCAGTATGAGAGAAATGACTTGAACTTTGGGTTTATAATCAAAGTAGAATTCTTTCTCTAATGGTCTTGGTGATTTTAAATTCACCTGTCCTGCTAGAACAACCTCTAATCATTGGAAAATAGTTTAAGGAATTTAAAAAACAGTACTACATAAACAAAAGATCACAGACTTTCCCTACTTCTGTGTCAATCATATTCTACAAAATACTAGTTATTATGGGCACTGTTTTCTTAAGAAAAGGGTTCAAGGAGTTTACTAAACAAAAATTGATTTTAAAAAAACACTGAAAATATTACCCATTACCAATGACTCATAATAAACAATTCTAATATTGATTAGAATGTACTTGGATATCACATCTTTCATCCCACAAAAAACATTTTGTAGGTCAGAAGATACAATAGTAATTGCTCCTTTTAATAATTTGACATTTTATCTAATTTAATACAATTAAAATCTTTTGAAACAACTGTCTGTTCCCAAAACAAATTCCAAAAGCATTTGGAGTTCATAAAGGAAAGGGTTACTGTAAATGGGAGAAGGCAAATGTACTAAAGAGATGAGACTTAAATTAGGACTGGAGAGATGGATAAAATTGAGAAAAGGAAAAAATGAAAAAGACAGTAGACACAGAAGGAAGAGTGAAGAACAAGAATCAGAGCACAAGACTGAGCTTTGGAGGACAGAGAGATTCACCTGACCAGAGTGAGGAGTGCTTCTGAAGAAACTGAAATACAGGGGTGAGTAAAATGTAAGAAGACTATATAAGGTATTTAAAGCTAAGCCAACAAAAGGCAGGAGGACATAATGCAGTAGGAGAGAAATGATAGGTTTTGAGTTCAGAAATGTCATGACGGAATGGATGCTTTAGAATCCTAGGTATAGAGGTACAATGTGTAGAATGGATTGAAGAGACCCCTGAAGAAGGAAAATGAACTAGGATCTTATTGCAGAAGTATACGCATAGGTGATTAGGAGCTAGGATGGTGTGCTGGCAATCACCAAAACCAACGGAGCAAGAAAGGTCACCAAAGCATCAAAGGCCAACGTAGTCAGCTAAAGAGAGATAAACACACACGTGGTGAAATGAGAAAAGCATGGGCTGTGGACTGTGTTTGAATATTCAAGTTCATTATTGATTCACTCTGTGACAATATTCAAGTTATATAATCCGTTCAAAATTTTCATTTCCTCATCTGTAAATTGGACTTAAATACTTAACATGCAGAATTGTAAGAAATGAGACAGTGAATATAAAACACCTGGCAAGAAGTAAATAAATAGTAGCTATTATTATTAAGAGACCCAAGAATAAGAAAATGTGGAATTTTTGTCATTTCCCACCATGACCAGATAAATCTTTAATGATCCTCTCCCTGACCCCAATAGATATAACTCCAGTAGAAAGAACTGAATCACGGGGTCTCATTTGATGAATGAATGTTTTAATCATCACTTGAAAAAATATAAGTTATCTTCCGATGTTCTGTTCTGCTTCTTGCCATTACTCTTTTTCAAACCAATGGCTGCAAAGCAAGTGAGAACTTGGCAGGATGAACCAAACAGATGCGATTTCAGGGACATCTGGACCCTGACAAATGAAGTAAACTAAATTTTTATTATTGACTAGTTTTTGCTTCGAGAACTCCAGGTATTCTTGCTGAGTGTTTTGTACATTTTTATAAAGATAAAGATAATAAATTCTGCTGCTTTTTTTGCTATAGCTAAATACCTTATTTTCATGTAAGTAATCTCAGGACCATATAAAGGTACTAACCTACTAGAAAAGCCAAGTTCAACCTCATTTTTGCTGCTGGAGAGCCCTTGTCTCCCATTTTGTGGGGGAACAATCCTTCAACAGTTCAGAGTACAGATGTTAACTTTCACCTGAAATGGACATAGATACACCTCCTCATCTGTCAGTGTTCTAGATACCGATACCATTGTTTCTCAAAAATTTAAATAGAAGGTATGACTTTCCTATGTGCCATAGCACCTAAGCCTGGATTTCAGACTCATAAAATTTGTTTATGTACTGTAAAAGGTTTCCTTCATCCACCCTTAACCAGTAAAAGTAAATTTCTCATCTTAAATAATTTGAAGTCTTAGACTTCAAACACCATTCTCTTAGAAAGAGAGCATTTTAATTAAGCTTTATTCAGTGCTTCTATCACAAAGAGATGTCAAAAATGTGTCTTATGAAACTGGCAGTTCATTCCCCTCCTGATTTCAAGAAATAGAGGAAAGAGAAGAGTTGATACTCTATAAGACAATGCCTTAAACTATTACTTACTTTCATGTAGTTTTTAATATTTTTAATTGTATTTTTTAACATTAGGCTTTCAGATACATACTTTCTATTGAAGTGTAGTCAGTGTTTACAATGTTGTGTCAATATCTGGAGTACAGTATAATGTTTCAGTCATACATATACATACATATATTTGTTTTCATATTCTTTTTCATTATGTTACTATAAGATATTGAATATAGTTTCCTGTGCTATACAGTATCTGTTTTATATATAGTAGTTAGTATCTGCAAATCTTGAACTCCCAATTTATTCCTTCCCATCCCTTTCCCCACCTGGTAACCATAATTTTGTTTTTTATGTCTGTGAATCTGTTTTTGTTTTTGTAAATAAGTTCATTTGTGTCTTTTTTTTCAGATTCCACATATGAGTGATATCATATGTTTTTCTTTTTCTTTCTCTTTCTGGCTTACTTCACTTACTAAGTCGATCTCCATGTCCATACATGTTGCTACAAATGGTATTATTTTATTCTTGTTTTATGGCTGAGTAATATACTTTATCCAGTCATCTTTTGATGGACATTTAGGTTGTTTCCATGTCTTGGCTACTGTAAATAGTGCTAGGTGCATACTCTTATTATGAGTTACAGTTATGTAACCATCAACAGAATCAAAATGTGGAATGTTTCCCAACCCTAAGCATCCACTGCTCTGTTATCTATCCCAGTAGTTTTTCCTTTTCTAAATATCATGTAAATGGAATAAAAAAAATATGTTTGCTTTTGTATCTGGCTCTTTTCACTTGACATAATGCTTGTGAGATTCATCTATGTTGTTGCAAGGGTAAGTGCTTTGCTGTGTAATATTTCATTGAACAGTTTGTTTATACTTTTGGCAGTTGATGGAGATTTAGGTTGTTTACAGTTTTGGGGAGTATGAATAAAGCTCCTAAATGTTCACATAAAGCTTTGTGTAGACATATGTTTTTATTTCTCTTGGATAAATGCCTTAAGTGAGATTTTTGGAGTCAAATAATGAGTAGAAGTTTAGTTTTATAAGAAGATTTAAAAACTGTTTTCCAAAGTAGCTGTACAATTTTGCATTCCCACCAGCAACATATGGCTGTTCCAGTTGCTCCAGATCCTTGTCAGCACTTAGTACTGTCTTTTGTTGTTTCTAATGTTCAGGCTTTTTAATAGGTATGTAATGGTATCTCACTGCAGTTCTATTTTGCATCTCCTGATTGGCTGACGATGTTTAAAATCAGTTCATATGTTTATTTGCCATCTGTAGCTCTTCTTTTGTAAACTGTTCAAGTCATTTGCCTGTTTTTATTTGGTTATTTGTTTTCTTCTTATTAAGTTGTAAGACTTCTTTATACAATAGTTCTGAACACAATTCCATTACCAAGTACGTGTTTTGCAATTGTCTTTTTCTCAGTTGGGAACTCATCTTTTTGTTTTCCTTAATATGATTTTTTGAACAAAATAAGTTTTTTTTGATGAAATCTAAATTATCAATTGTTTTCTTTCATGATTTTTGTTTTTTTGTATATTAAGAAAGATTTTCATCATCCAAGGTCACAGAGATTGTTTTCATATGTTTTCTTCCAGAAATTTTATAGTTTTAGGTTGTGTCTTTAGATCTAATATATATTTCTAGTTAATTGTTATAAATGGCATGAGGAATAGATTGACATTAATTTCTAGCACTTTATTAAGGGTGCTAGAAATACCATATATTGAAAAGACTATCTTTCCTCCATTGAATTACTGTGACGTCTATGTCTCTGTTTCTGGAGTCTTTATCCTGCTCCAATGATCTATATATCTGACCTTTCACCAAAACTATACTAGTTAGTTTCCGTAGAATTATAGATAGATTTTAAATAATGAAGTGTGAGTTATCTACTTTGTCTTATTCAAAGCTATTTTTACTATTCTAGGTCCTTTGCTTCTTCATATACATTTTAGTATCAACCTGTTAAACCCTACACAAACTCCTGCTAGGGGTTTTGTTGGGATTGCCGTGTCATTAGATTGAGTCAATAGATTGAATTGTGGAGAACTGACATCTTAACAATATTAAATCTTCTATCTATGAACATGGTAGAGCACCACACTTATTTGGGTCTTTGATTTTTCTCAACTGTGTTAGTTCTCTGTGCAAATAATGAAAATGTCTTTAGTTTTATCCATAAATGATTCAGGTTTGTCAATGTTATTTAAAATGGTACTGTATAGATATATTTTTTTAATTTCAATTTCCAACTTTTCCCTGCTAGTTTCATAAGCAGGCAGATGCAGCAGATTTTTCTATCTTGAGAGCTTGCTAGACTCATGTATTTGTTTTTGTAATTTTCTTGTAGGTTATTTGAAGCTTTCTATGTGGGCACCATGTCTTCTGATGGGAATAGTTTTATTTCTTACTGTTTAATTTATATACCTTTTATTTTTTATAGCATTGTTGCACTGGCTAGGAACTCCAGTATCATTTTGAATGGGAGTGGTAAGAATGACTTTCTTTCCTTGTTCCTTAGAACTTAGGGATAAATAATTTAGCATTTTATCATTAAGTATCATATTAACTGTGGTTTTTTTATAAATGCCTTTAAGAGATGGAGGACTTTTTCTTCTGCTCCCAAATTCTGGAGAATTTTGTCATGAATGAATGTTAAATACAGTCAAATATTTTTGTATACATGAGATGATTGTACAGTTTCTGTCTTTTAATATGTCTTTCAATATGGTAAATTACATTGACTGACTTTCGAATGTTGAAACAAACTTGCTTCCCACCAGGTCACAACATATTATCTTTTATATAAGGATGAACTTAATTTCCAAGTTTTATTAAGGACTTGTGTGTCTATGTTCAATAAAGAATGTGCTCTGCAGCTTCGCTTTCCTGGGTTTTTTTTTTTTCCCAATTATTAGTATCAGGATAATGCTAGCCTCATAAAATTAACTGGGGATTTTTATGCTTCTTATAGTTTCTTAAAACTTTGGAAAATAATTAGTATTACTTCTTCCTAAAATGTTTAATGTTAAATTCCTGATGGTCCAAACCATCAGGAATTGGAATTTTTGTTTTTAGACTGTTTTAACAATGAATTTAATTTCCTTAATAGGTACAGACATACCAAAGCTATCTATTTCTTCTTGAGTAAACTTTGACAGTGTATGTCTTTGAGACAATTTGCCCATTTCATCTAAGTTATCAATTGGCATAAAGTTATTTATAATAGTTACTTACTGTCCTCCTAAGGTCTGAATTTTCTGTAGTGATGTCCTCTCATCCCAAATATTGATAATTTGTGTCCTTTTTAATTTCTTGATCAGTTTGCCTAGAGCTTTATAACATTTTTTGACCTTTTCGGAAAATCAGCTTTTGGGTTTATTTGCTTTGTCATTTGTTTTTCTTATCTTCATTATTTTCTTCCTTCTGCTTAGTTTGGGTTTGATTTGCTCTTTTTTTTACTAGTTTCCTAAGGTGAAGTTTACATTATTGTTTTGAAATTGTTCTTGGTTTCTAATTCAAGAATTTAATGCTATAAATTTCCCTCTGTGTGATGCTTTGGCTCTGTCCCATAAATCTTGATATGTTCTGTTTTCATTTTCATTCAATTCAAAATATTTTCTAATTCCCCTTATGACTTCCTCTTTGACATCTGAGTTATTTAGAAGAATATTGTTTAATTTTCAAGTATTGGGGAATTTTCTATATACCATTCTCTTAGTGATTTATAGTTTAATTCCACTGTGGTCCTGGAACACACTTTGTGTAATTTCAATTCTTTTAAATGAATTAAGGTTTGTTTTACAGCCCAGAATATGGACTATACATGCACTTATAAAACCTGAATACTCTGCTGTTGTTGGATGTAGTGTTCAAAAATGTCTATTAGGCCAAGTTGATTTATAGTGTTGTTCATGTCTTCATCTTCTTACTAAATTCCTATTTGCTTTTTCCATGAATTTGTGAGAGAAGAGTGTTAACATCTTCAAGTGAATTGAGAATTGTTCTGTTTCTCCTTTCAAGTCTATCATTTTTTGCTTCACATATTTGGAAGCTCTATCATTAGGTGAATACACATTAAAAATTATGATTTTTTTTTGTTGAATTGAACCCTTCATCATTATATAATGTCTATTTTTGTCCCTGGTAATATACCTTGCTTCCAAAATATATTTTGTCAGATTTTAATATAGCCACTATAGCTTTCATTTGATTAAGATTTACATGGTGTATCTTCTCTAATCCTTTAACTTTTAAATTATCTGTGCCTTTATATTTAAAGTGTTTTCTTATAAATAACATGTAATTGGGTCTTGCTGTTTTTATCAATTTGTCTTTCAAATGTAGTGTTTAGTTGTTTTGCTATTAGAAGGATTACTGATCTGGTTGGTTTAAAATTACCATCTTGTCAGATGTATTCTGTTTGTCCAAATTGTTCTTTACTTTCTCTCTCTCCCTGCTTTCTTTGGATTAGCCAATTATTTCTTATCATTTTATTTCATCTCCACTATAGGATTATTAGTCACAACTCTTTTGGGGGGGCTGGCCACAGGATTTACAATACACATTTTTAACTTTTTGCAATCTATCTTTGAGTAATGTTCTACCATTTCACATTTAGTATAAAAATCTTACAACAATATACTTCCAATTTCTTCCTCCCATCCTTTGTGTTATTTTTATCAAACATCTATTTTTACACATTTTATGTCCCTATCGTACATTTTTACTGTTTTTCTTTAGGTACTCTGTTATCGTCTAAAATGATTAAATATTCTTAAAAATTTAAATTTAACTTAGTTTTTATCACTACCTCTGCTCTTTATTGTGTGTGTGTGTGTGTGTGTAGATACAAGTTTCTATCTGGTATTATACTCCTAGAGACCTTCTTTATTTCTTATAGTGATGTTGGCAAAAAATTCTCTGAGCTTTATCTTTAAAGATAAGTTCACTTTAGTTCACTTTTATTTCAAAACATATCTTCTGAGTATAGAATGCTGGGTTGACTAAGTTTTTTTTTTTTTTCCTTAAAGTACTTTAATGATGTTAATCCATTGGCTTTTGGCTTGCATAGTTTTTGACAAATATAATGGTGCAACCCTTATTTTTCATTCTCTGTATGTAATATTTCTTTTTCCTCTAGCTTCTTTAAAGATTCTCTCTTTGTCTTTGGTTTTCACTATTTTCACTATGGCATGTCTAGCTGTGATTTGGCTTGTTGTATTTTGGTATTTGTCTTGTCTTTCTTTGAGCTTTTGGACTTGTAGTTTGATCTCTTACTTCCTTGGGGAGAGGGGGATTCTCAGTCATTATCTCTTCAAATATATCTTCTGCCCCATTTTCTGTCTTCCTCATGGAGATATGATTATACATGCATTAGACTGATTGATGCTGTGCAGATTTTGAATGTTCAGTTATATTTATTACTCATTGTTTTTTTCTCTTTGTCTTTCAGTTTGGATAATTTCTGTTATCCCCTCTTCAACTTTATTGTATCTTTCTTCACCTGTGTCCAGTCTAATGATGAATACATCAAATCAGCTCTTCATCTCTGATATCATGTTTTCCTTTCAGCATTCCCACTGACCTTTTCTTACAGTTTCCATATGTTTCTAAGTTCCCCGACTATTCACGCATATTGTCCAGACTTTCTATCAGTTTTCTAACATATTAATAATGATTATTTTAAAATCCCTTTCTGATAGTTTGCATATCTGTGTCATATCTAATTCTGGTCCTGCTGATTGCTTTATCTCTTGCCAAAGAGTTGAAAATTCTTGCTATTTTTATATATGTCCTGTGACTTTTTATCATTAAATATCAGTCAATATGTAGGAGAATAATAGAGACTGGAGGAAATAGTATTTATGCCTGGAAATGAACATCCATCTTCTGCTATGAAGTGATTGGATGGCACTGTGAGCCAATCTAGCCAGGAATTGAGCTAAGTTCTGGTTTTATTGTTGCCAGCTAACCTTAACTTGACTACACCTCTGTTTTCATGTTCCTCTAGCAATAGACTGATGTCAATTTAAGTTCAGAGTGGGGCCTAAGTACTAGATGGTTCTTCTTAGTGTTCTTGCTTTCCCATCAGCTTTTAGCATAGCATAAAAGCCTACACCACACTGTGGTCTCCCTCCATGCCCTGTCTCTCCTTTACTAGTAGAATGCTGTTGCTTGTTATTCAGCATCAGGTTCATGGAGAAGGCAGGGGAGTTCTCTCTTGTCCTGGTCCAGCCTTAGTCTTAGGCTCTCTAGGCCTGGGCCTTCTTAGCATTCCTAACTTCCCACCTATGGCACCAAAACTCTGCCTTGTATTTGCAGTTGTGCTTGGATGGAGGTTTTCCTCTCTCCACTAGAAGTTGTAGGTGTCTACTTGTTATAAATGTAAGATTCTAGGCCCAAGCTGGATTCCAGCAGCCCTCCTAGGGGTAGAGAATTTTGCTTCTATCTTTTCCAGCAATAAATTTCTGCTTGGTTCCTAAGAGATCGTTTCCTGTTCCTTCTCCAGAAACAGACAAGTTTTGTTTCTACTTTTCCGCCAGAAGCAATACTTATACCTAGAAGAGAGGATTTGCTGCCCCTTCCTGGCCAGGCTTTTCCTTTATAGGAAAAAAGGGTGCGTGAAAGCAGATTCGTGCTGGCTACCCTCCCCTCAGTGGCCAATCACCTCCATCACACACAAACCATTGAGAGGAACTCCATTCGTCTTCCCTTCCCGCAATTATTTTCATGAGGAACCCGCAAAGTTCCATGCAGAAATGCCTCTGAAGGAATGTAAACTCCTTTTGTGTCTGGGGCCTCATATTCCCACATGAGTTCTTCCCAATATGATGGTTTTCCTGAATTTGGCAAGGATATAGTCTTCTGTTATTTAACCAAACACTTATTTGTTGATATAAAGAAAGTTTTCAGATAAAAGTAAGAGCCATAATCAGTTAACTTAAATAAGGGAAAGTATCCTGGATAATCTGAGTGGGCTGATTTAGTCCATTAGAAGGCTTATTGTCACCAATAACAGGATTTTCTTCTTTTTATGGCCATTTCATATTTTTGCATTTTCTTTATCCCTTCTTCATCAACACTTAGTTTGTTTCCATATCTTGGCTATTGTGAATAATACAGCAATAAACATGGGACTGCAGAGATCTCTTTGAGATAGTGATTATATTTCCCTGAAACATATACCAAGAAACAGGAATCCTGGATCACATGGTAATCCTATTTTTAATTTTTTGAGGAATCTCCATTACTGTTTTCCATAATGTCTATACCAATTTACATTCCCACTAACAGTGTACAATGATTTCTTTTTCTCCACATCCCAAGACATTTGTTATTTCCTGTCTATTTGACAATAGACCTTCTGTCAGGCATGAGGAGATGTCTCTCTGTGGTTTTGATTAGCATTTCCCTGATGATTAGTGACGTTGAGCACCTTTTCACAAAACTGTTGACCATTTGTGTCTTTTTTAGAAAAATGTCTTTTCAGGTCCTTTGCACTGCCACTTGTGACAACATGGATGAACCTGGAGGACATTATACTAAGTAAAATAGGCCAAATACTGTATGATCTCACTTATAAAGGGAATCTAAATAAAAAGTCAAAGTCACAGAAGCAGAGAACAGAATGGGGTTGCCAGGGGCTGGAGTGGGAGAAATGAGATGTTGGTCAAAGGTTATAAACTTTCAGTTATAAGATGAATAACTTCTGGGGGCATAATGTACAGAGTGGTGACTATAGTTAAATATACTGTATTGTACACTTGATAGTTAAAATTTGCTAAAAGTAAATCTTAAGTGTTCTCACTACAAAAAAAAGGTAACTATGTGAGGTGGTGAATTAACTTGATTGTGGTTATCATTTCATAATGTATAGGTATAGAAAATCATCATACTATACACAATATTTATTTGTGAATTATATCTCAGTAAATTTTGGAAGAAAACAAAAATTTCCCCCTGTGGACAGCAGCTTAAACCTGCGACTGTGAGTTTCACACTGACCATAACCTTTCCTTTGTGGAGCCTGAATTATGGATTTCAAACTTTCTGAGCCAGCTCCCACAATCACCTAGCATAATTCCTTGGATGTATATATAGATATATAGATATATAGATGGATGGATGGATGGCTAGATAGATAGATGGATGGCTAGATAGAGAGATAGATAGGTAATGTCATACTTGTTTTGCTTCTTTGGTTGAGCCTTAACTGATTCAGTCCCTGACTTCAATAATCTTATGTTCTAGTGAGGACACAGAAAATGAGTAAATATATCAAGAGGAGATAAATAATATGAAGAGAACTTAAGTAAGTTAAAGGCATAAACAAGACAGAAACTGCCATCTTAAATAGGAGGTCAAGGAAGAATTCTTGATAATATGATCTATGGGTGGAACCTTGAATGAAGTGAGGAAACAATGTCCTACTTTTATTTGAGAGAAAAACATTTCTAAAATAGCAAGTGCAAAGCTCATGAGGTGATGGAACACTTAAAGTGTTTGTGGAAGAGAAGACAGATGGAAGGACTGAAGTTCAGGCAGTGAGGGGAGAAATAAAGGAGCTAAGTTCAGTCAGGCTCCCGGGGCAGATCTTGTAAAGGTGGAAGGTCACAGAGTCTTTGGGTCTTATTCTAAATGAGATGTGAAACTCTGCAGGGTTGTGGGTAGCACATGTTGGAAGTACCTGGATGCCAGGTGGAAAACAGAACACACAGTGGAAGAGTGGAAATAGAGCCGTTGGGAAATTATTACAATATTCCAGGAAATGGGTGATGGCAGTTTGGTCCAGAGTGATAGAAATGGAGGGGTAAGAAGTGATCAGATTCTCGGTGTATTCTGAGGATAGCAATCACAGGTTTACTGAGGGGTTTGGATGAGGATTGTGAGAAAAAGCAAAGAGATGAGAATGACAGTACACTTTTGAGCCTGAGCCTCACTCTGTTAAGAGACTTCCTTTGGCTCCTCAAGTCTAGATTGCGTGATACCTATGGCCCTGCTCTTTAGACAGCAAAGTGGTTGTCATGCTACCCCATGTGTGCCTGTTTACTTTCTATAATCCACTCAAATTGCAGGCCTCTCCAGACTGTGGGTTGTTTATGTCTTATTCATTGCTATATGCCTAGGACCTGCTACAGTGCCCTGTAGACACAATGAAACGAGAACTTGGGGGTGTGGAATCTAGACATGGGTAGATTTTAAAGCTGTCCAATCCCACCTCAGGTGATTTTGAGGTAGTGACATGATTGGGAACCACTAGAGGTCCTCTTTCGTTATTCACATGCCTATTTTCATTTCAAATTATACCTCCCTTGTACACACCTTTATATAATATAATTTGTCTGCTTTTGAACTTTAGGTAAGTGGAATCATTCTGTGTATGTTCTTTTATGTCTTGTTTTTTCATCAGCACTGTATGATTCATCTATGGTGTCCTGCAGTTCATTCATTTGTATTGTTATATGGTATTCCACTGTATGGATATACCTAAAGTTACATATTCCCTTGTTGATAGTAATTTTTTAATCTTTTTATTGAGTTAAAATGCACATAAAAATTTCCTATTATAAAAATACTGAAAAATATCTATTAAATGAATGACTGGGGTTGTTTAATGTTTGCAGTTCAAAATTAGGAAATTTTATCTTATAACTATATTAATTTCAACCTATTTATTATACTTGATAATATATTAAATAGACTTTTTGCCAAATTTCATTTTTACAAGTTTGCTAACCATTTATAATTTATTTTCACTATTTTTTACCCTTTCCTCCATACCTTTTACTTATGGAGGATTTAATTTTTTCATAAATTTTGGTAAAATGTTTTTATATTACGTATATTATACCACCTGTGATATTTATAGAAATATTCCTTGTTGTTTGTATTTTCAATTTTCATACTTTTGATACACAGAGGAGGCTTTCTAGTTTCATTTGTCTGAGGTAAAATTTATTGATCATTTCCCTTAGACTTTTTTTTAAAAATTCTGTTACACCTAAGAGCAAACACATATAATTTATATCATTCCTCAAATTTTTATGGTTAAATTTCTTAAATTATCCCTTTTTTCTCCTGGGATTTATTTTGTATATAGTAGAAAAGGATTTAATAAACTTATCTTTCTCTAAAAATGCAAAATAATTGAGAACTCCCGTGCGTTTTTACCTGAGAGACCCCCTTCCAAATCTCTCAAGGCCAAGAGTTGTATATTCTGTGTGTTATTTTTTAAATGATAACTCATGTCCTTATTATTTCCAAAATAGTATCAGCTTTACCTGTAGGCAATACTAAAATATGAAATAACAGCATTCTTTATTTTAAAAGGTGTGTCAATACATAAAAGAAAGTTTACTTAAACTGGTTTACTGAGCTAACATTCCTGTAAGACTTAAAGTACAAATAGTAATTTAGTTTTTCCAATTAACCTTTCCAGTTCCTAAGGACTCCCAAACTGATACAGCTAAAAGCAAGAACTTTATTTTGGTATAATCATGCTTTGGAATGAGACAATTTCTAGGCATTCACAATGTGCTCAGCAAAGGCTAGCATGATATAATTGTGCTCATTCTACCTGTGACCTAAATAAGGCTTAATTCAATTCTTTAATAGCGTAACATTAGTCCTCTGATACATTCTTAATTTAGCATGGCCACAAATAATTGAACAAACTTTCTTAGCTTGTCAAAAGTAAGCACCAAAGAGCAATGTAATAGTGGAGACTAAAAATATGTGAACATAAGAAACATTTTTAAATTTTAAAAACGAATAATAAATTTGAGGGCAAAAGTTGACTACTATACCAAATGTAGGACATTACACAGTTCAGGGCCATAAATCCCTAGGGTTACAGAAATCCCAAATACAACATATTTTCTATTATTAGAATTTTCTATTCCTAATCCTATTAAATTTCTGCTGTAATAAAAATATGGAGATTCATAAAGCTAGTTTATCAGATCAGAAAGTTTTCATGTTCTGGGATATCTCAAACACCAACTCTAGGTTTTGGTTAAAAAAATAAAATTCATAATCAACTTATCCTAATTTTTATCAAAATGAAAACATTTACTGAGGAAGGGAAGTGACTGAGAAATATGCTGGAATTTCACCTTTGTCACTTTCATTTAAATCAAGTAAAAGAGCATCCATGTGGCTTTCAAAGGTACAAATAAAACATGTTAAGAATTTTTGCTGACTTCTTAATGACTGGATTTCTTCTTACATATTATTAACTTTTGAACCATAAATCTACCTTACATCTTAGAATCTTGGCATCAGGGCATTCAACAAGAGTTTCAATGTTCCCACTTAGAGAATATCCTTTGGTAAAAGATCTGAGGAATGTTTAATGACCATCAAGTGACCAAGTAAATCATCTGAGGATTCCATCTTGTGCACTTCATAATTATGTGCCTTTGCATTTGGTTCAATATCCAAATATCCAAATAAAAAAAAAAGGGTTTAAAAATGAATGCATATATTTCATCCCAGAGATTAGACAATATGAATATTTAAGATAAGCAATCTTTAATAAAAGCACTTTATTTAAATATTTAAATAAAAAAACAGATTTGACCATGTATTAGAAGTAGTAATTTATGCAATAGTTCAAAAAGTCCCATGTTTTTAAAGCAAAAACAGTATAATTTGTAAGGACAGACTACAGGTTCAAGGTGTTGTCACCATGGCGCATCAGGTGTTTTTACTGAATACATTTCTTTTTATACATTAGCTAGAAAAGAACAGTTATTTTCTTTGCCAAATTTGGGCGTTTGGCTTTACAATAATGATCATATTCAGGTCATCAGTGGGGCTTATCGCACTGAAAGGAAAATTGTGTTATGGTGAATTTTAAGAGGTTTATTTAAATGCTTTTTCTGGTGGCCTAATGATACATTTTGAATCTAAAAAATAAGTCATTTCAACAATGAGTTAAAAAATGTACACAAGTGTCCAGAATTTCAGTCACCTCTACACCATCTGAATGTAGCAATTATCTTAACCCACTGTGAACTGCTAAGTCCAGATTCGTCTATCACTCTCAATTTGAAATCTTTACAATAAGTTAGAGGGACTCTAATAATTTTAAATCATAGTGCACTGCACATGCTCAAATATAATCACTTCTAAATTTGAGGGCATATAAAAATTTGAAGAGCTTCAATTACTTCAAACCACTATGTGCAGACTGGAGAGAGAACTGAATTGTTGTGGTGCCTCACATTCTTTTAAGCACTCCTGTCTGGAGAGTCCAGCAGAATTCCAGCACTGAGGCACAAAACACAATGGCCACGTTTGACATCACAACACCGAGCCCAACTGGAAATGTATACCGAGAAGCCAAGGAACTAACTTTTTTTTTTTTTTCAATTACGCATTTTGCAAGGTGGGGGTCTTTTAAAACCCAAATTAGTACCCCATTCCAATTAGGAAACAGTAAAGTGAGAAGTGTGGTGATTATTAGAACAGGCGAGGGAAAGAAAGATCCAAACGGTATTTACAAAGAATGGTTTCCCTTAAACTCAAGGCAGTGCAATTGATAAAAGAGACACAAAACTAAGGAGATGCAAAAGGCTCTGAAAGCACAACAGACAAATTCACATACTCCTACAACTGAATTTTAATCACGGTGGCATTTCCCTCGCCGTGTTTTTCCTTGCCTCAATTTGCCCGGCAAAGCTAACTTTCTGGTTCCCTCTGGGAAGAATGATTGTACGGCATTATGTTTTACCAACACTCTTGCGCCACTTCTGTATTCTCTTTGTTTGACTGTGGGAGAGGGTGAGCACTTTGACATTTTACTCAGCTCAGAGTTCACTTTCAACATCCAAATCCTTAAAGAACCCCCAAATTATATTAGCACAATCGAGCTGAAGAAAGACGGTCTTTCTTCAACATTTTCCATCTTTTCGTCTAAGTAAAAAAGTTATGGTCTCCCTTGTTGCCTTTGGGTGTTCACATATTTTGGGGTTAGCACTGCCTGGGGAGCAGGATACTCTTCCTAATTCTGCGTCAGTGAAAACATAATATCCTACAGTTAGTGTTGGGGTAGGGGCGGGTAAGGAAAAAATGAAAGAAAGAGCCTGAGGGCACTGGAATAATTAAGCAAATGCAGTGACAGCTGTGGCAGGTCCTGGGTCGAACTGGCTCCAGTGAGCTAAATTAATGACGTCAACAGCCCAGTATCTCCATTAACATTTGATCATTAATTATTACTCTCTGACAGTAAGGGCCTAAACCTTCTTAGAAGTGGCCTGTTGTCAATCTACCTTACCTGCCCTGAGCACGGGCTGCTCTCCCACCTCAGTGCAGTTGTGGGCTGGTTTCTGTTTCTTGTTTTTTCGAACCTTAACTATTACTTCATTTACTTGGGTAGATGGTGATGACCATTAAACTGTAAAGACTGCTTAGAATTTCTAGATTATGTCTTTTTAATCTAGGACAGGGAAGCAAACTATGTGGACTTGCCACATTGATTTTTTTTTTTTTTTTTTTTTTTTGTCAAGTTAAGAAGAGCCAGGAGACACAATCTACCTGAAGAACTGTAGAAGGCAGCAAAGAAGAAAATCATTCGCCATTGTTCCTTTACCTAGCCCTGTGGGGACAAGAATGCCTCAGATTTCCTTGGAATCCCATTCTGGGGACTGTGATCATTTGGATAATTGTCTTTTTAGTCCTTAAATTACTTAAAATGCTAACCAAAAATACAGAGAAGTCCAATTTTATGCATATATCATCAAATAAGTATGTCATCAAATCCTGGTAATCTTTCAAAGTCACATTCTGTTTTCCAATAAAAATTACTTGAATTTCATCTTTTAAAAATTAAAGATTCACAGGGGGAGGTTATAGCTCAGTGACAGAGTGTGTGCCTAGTATGCACAAGGTCCTGGGTTCAATCCCCAGTACCTCCATTAAAATAAGTAAGTAAATAAATAAACCTAATTACCTCCCCCTCAAACAACAACAACAACAAAAAAACCAAACAGAAAAAATTAAAGATTCACCTTATATCTGTATCTAAATGTCTCTGGTGAACTTTTAAAATTTGTCAAACCCTTGACAATATAATATGCACACAGGCACACAGACACACCCACACAGACACTCCCACACAGACACTACAGATAATCTATAAAACTGCAGAAGAAAGATTAAAGACCCTCCCCCCAAAATCAAATGGCCTGTTAATGTTCAACAGTGCCTCAGTTTCTCTCCAACAAAAATCTGTCTTTCCCACGTGACAGTGCGTCTCCATTACTGGTGAGAGGAAAAAAAATTGGGAAGTGCAAACAGAAGTTTGTGTGTTAAGTATTCTCCCCACTGGCAGCAGACCTTACAGTATTAGAGCGGTAATTAAACTTTACCAAAGAAGACTTCATAGAAGTCCAACACATTAATTTGCTGAATATTCTCGTTCTGATAGAGACATAATCCAGAGTTCACTTCCTAGTCATAAACACAGACACAATGTAACTTTATTAAGAATAGAGTGCCTGCTCCTGCTAATGCCCTGAATAGACTGAGAAAAGCCAGGGCTTTTAGGACTGGTAGTATATTCCCCAGCGTACAGAGGGAACCTGTGTGTTCCTTGTCTTCACCAAGGAAACAATGGTAGAATCAGACTTGACCAAAAGCTTCCATCAGTTCGTTTTCTGTAGGTCACTGATATTGGCTCCAATGTAGTAGGCAGTTGTAAGTTTTTCTAAGACAATCGTGAAAAATCACCATCCTAACCCTCAAAAGAGCCTTCCTTCCTCTTAGGGACAGAACTCTGTTTTCCTATTAACAAGAGTTTGTAGCTCCAGAAGGATCCTCCTGGGTCCTTTGATCAATTCATGGGATTCACCAGGCCTCTTTCTTGGAATCCATTACTTGGAAATCACCTTGGATGCAGAGCAGGTATAAGGAAGCCTTTGATTAATACAAGTTCCTGACTATCCAGTGCAATACAGTTACAAAAATTAAAGAAAATGTAACTCAAGATCTACGGACTTTAGTTTCCTCATCTTAGAAGTACTAGGAAAAAATAAGCAGCATGGTTCATTGAGGGTTGAAAGCTGGGATTTTTGTTGAGACATGTTTGTTTGCATATCTAAAGCCAGAGTGGGGAAGGAGGGAGCTAGATGGAAGAACAAAGTAACCAAAATGAGTTCTATCTAGTTAAAAAAAAAATTTAACTGAGTATCTTAGATGTACAAGGCAATTTTATGATGAAGGGGAAAAAACTTTCCTATCTATGTACCATTTTTTTTAGCCTCACGGGAATTATTATCATCAAATGGCATCAGTCTTTCCCATCAATTGACCAGTTAGCTCTGTTCTCTAAGACTTTCTCTCACTCCACATACACTGTATTAATTCCTAGGTTTAGCTCAATTTTACCTCATTTCAGTAACATGCTGACTGCTCCTGTAGTCACCCCAACCAGTGGCCCAGACACACCCACCATAAATTTTTCTGGTCTCATAAACTCAGATGGCTTAACATTTTTACAACTTTCTTATGACTTCACTCAAGTCTTCTCTTTTAATATCACCCTAAATAGAATTGAATCTATATATTTTTTAAATCTCTTGTTTCCCTCAATCTTTACTTCCAAAACAACAGCACTGTTGGCTTGGATTCTTAAAACTTCTATCGAACTTCCTCTAGCTGATTATAGATATTACCTATTCCCACTGCATACTAATTTTCTCCATCCAGTATCACTTGTTTAGTTTTTCCATCATGTTCCTGACTCATCAGGCACTTTGAGTCACCCACGTTCACTTCAGGATTTCTAGCTATAAATACTGGCCTCCAATAATTCACCCACCATATATAATCAATCTATATTTGAAAACAGAAAAAGTGGTAAAAATAGAAAAACAGTAAAAAGAAAATGAACACAAAGCATTAATGTGCCTTCTTCATGCTGCTTATTACAAAAGAAGCCACATTTTCCATGGGTGAGCCTTAAAGAAAAAAATCACTATGTTAAACACTCTCCTATTACAGTTCCTTATTAAATATTTTCCTGAATTTTCTTCATCTTATGTCACATTCACAACAACTCTTTAAAGAATTAAAATCTTGCATTTTGATTACCTCTTTTTCACATTTAGCAAAAGATTACAGAGCAGATATTGTTTGACATTGAATTTCTGTTAACATGTCCTCCACTGGAGCATAGTTGTACACATTGTTTCAGAGCTAACATAATGGGGAATATTTTCAAAGAGGGCTGTGTTTCCAGCCAGATGGTTTATCTGCCGAAACAATTCTCCCAGTAGAGAAATAGTCGCTGCACAGTTGCAGTAGTGTTCATAAGCCTAGTGCCGTAGATTCATTTGGCACCCACATTTTGGAGTCAAACAAAAGTGTGGTTTGTGTGAATCTCAGACCCAGACGTTCATAAGTGAAAAGGAGTTTTCTGCAATTGCATATTGTGCTTTATTGTTAAGGAGGTAGTGTGTTTATATCAGAAACACCACATGCAAATATGATGATTTTTAAATATATATTAATAGTTTCACCCATATAATGCAAGGGACAATACTAGAATACTGCTTCAGAGATCATCATGGTCTTGGTCCAAAAAGAGCCAAGTTGCCACACTTGTGTTGAAAGCAAATGCATTACCAAAATTCAGGGCCACTGTATCTTTTACAATTTGAAAAAGACTAGACATGTATCATATTTTTGGCTCTCGGCAAAGATCACCGGTCACCTAATGAACATTCAGGAATTACTCAAAGTGTTCTATAGGTGTTGCCATGCATGGCTCTTCTGACCTTCTCAGAGTTCTTGTTGTAAAATCTCATGATTTTCAAGGGCCCATTAAAGGAAGCCTTGGTGGCTCATGGTGTTCTCTTCCCTACCCAACAATGATCTTCAGAGGTATTGCTACGCATGCTGAGAATCACATCAGCCTTTGTCATAGGAACAGTCACATCCCTGTATACTAATGCTGCCCACACTTTAAAAATATAACAGAAGAGTTAGAGGATTCCGAGAGGGGGTTACCATGCTCTGAAACGTCTCAAGCATGTAACGGGATGGGAAAATCCCTGAGATTCCAGAGATTAAAAAAATAGCACATGGGAGGTTCTAAATAAAGAAATTCTTGGGTATGTTGGGGAAGTTGGCACCAGCCTTGCAGCTCTTTCCCTCAGAGACTATTTTTGCTCAAGTTAGCAAGTGAACAAGTGAGTAAGTGCGTGTGCATGCCTGTGTTGTTTTGTTTACTCAATGAATGTTAATGGCATTTTATTTTCATGGAGAATAAGATACCTTTTAAAATACATAATCTTCCCCTGAATTGTTTTTATCTCCAAAATATCTCCTATCTTAATTTTTTAAAACAAACTATGTTATCCACTTCAAGACTTCAGGATGAGAGAAGAGATTTTTTTAAACAAAATAGTGAAAATAAGATTAGAACTATGATTTCCACAAAGTGAGTTAACACTATCTTCACACACAAAACACACACACACAATTGATGTCCTATAATAACTCTCAAGCAGAAGGAGAAAAAAAATAAAGGTAAATACTAGAAATTTAACTGCTCTGAAATTAACAGGTTAGCTGGAAAACCCAGAATACAGTAAATATTCACATATTAGCTTTTAGGGCCCTCAAGTCTGATAAAATCCAGGTCAGAAAATTTCACTTTGAATTATGTGTATAATAAATCCAAACAAATGTTAGAGACACATGCCAAGATGAAAATCTTCACATGATTGTCTCTAAAACATACTGTTAAATGAATACCTGTGGGCAAATCAAAATGAAAAATATAAACACCTGCTAATTACCTGCATCATTTTGGAGGTTACCCAAGGAATGCTGACAATTTATTTCTTCCTTAGGCTTATATATGCTGCATCTTGATCTATTTGAGTGAAGATTTGCTGGCATGACATTTAATGCATGCAGAATTGTGGAATTTTTTATAAAAGTGACTGCTTTGGGGGATATCCCATTTTTCTTCTTTTTCTTTTTCATTTTATGAATATTGTCATTTATTAGCAGACAACTTATAAGAAATTGTGGCCCAAGGAACACAGATCTCATTGCATATATAACAGAACTTTTTGTAAATATTTATTAAAAGATCTAATATTATATATTTTAAAACAAAGAAAAATCCTATCAGGTCAGATATTTGATGCTCCAAGTGTTTATGTGTAATTAATGCCACAAATCTTTAACTACTCCCATGTCCCAAATACCAGGAAAATTGCCAATTGCTTCCACACATCGCTGGAGTGGTTTCCTTTTTTGCTCTCGATGTTTTGTATCACTTTGAATGACTTTACCAAGCAGAATTCAAAGTATATATTTTTCTTACTTTTTGGTAGATAGTGTCATCAAAATTATGTACATGAAATCCAGGAGAGAGGGGAAAAAAAATCTCTGATGGACAAGTTGAATCCAATTCAAATATTTGCAGCATCAGCAGCAAACTGGATATCTCCAGAAAGTGAACAAATTGAATTATTCATGAGACCAAAGTTAAGTCAATATATCTCTATATTAACCAGATCCTTTCTAATAGCTTGCATGATACAAAATATGAAGTACAATTAAGACTGATAAATATCACATGTAAACAGAGAAGAAAGTCTGGTAATTTGTAAATCAGTTTATTTGTAATATAATTGTCCTGACACACTAACTTTCATATTTTCAAAATTGACATATTTAAATTAAAAAAAATTCTGCATGGATGTTGTGAAGCTTTGAAGAATATTCAGAGAATCAGGAAACAGAAGAAAGGAATAGAAAGGATTTCTCTTAGAGAAGCTATAAGGGTCTGATATAACCTTTTTCTTCTCTCCGTTTTGTTGTCTTTTAACTACACTGATTTTCAAAGAACATCTAACACTGCTCACATGAGGATAGTGCAGTTGCATGATCCCTTACTTTAGTATATTTTGTTCTCAAAACTAGGACTCCATTCTTACATAAATTTAAAAAGTCAACTTCCAAGTAAGATAAGGATGAAAAAAATAGAGACCTACTCAATTCCTCAACACTGGAGTGGTTTTTGGAATGCACTAGTTGTCTGCTCTGCTGCTTCCCCTACCCCCATCACCATCGCCAATAAACGAGTAAACCACCACACTTTCTGCCCAGTATCACATCTATGATATCCTTCCTACATCATAATTCTAGAACCAAACTGGTTTCCAAAAGGGATTTCTCCAGGCTGTTCCAGTCAGCCAGGATCTTTCTGGTCAGGATCCTGAGATTCTCATTCAGCCCTGCGCTCTCCAAGCATACAAAAATATAGCCACAGAGACCTGAGCCATGCTTCTCCATGTGGGCTGAAGTTTCCAGGTGGCCTGTGTGTGTTATGATTGTGCCTGGCCTCAAAATAAAAGCAAATTGAGAATCCCTTACCTCCCTCAAGCCAGTGCCAACTTTTAAATAAAATGTCTAGTGGTGATTTATTGCCAGTGAAAACTGCCAGACTGGCAGCCCCATTCACCTACTAAGCAGACAATTCAGTAAAAGCAATGTCAACGTTGCCCAGTTTCCCCAAGTATGTTCTAGAAGGCATTCCAAATTTCATGTTGATTCTGTCACTAGGTTTCTTATTTGTGTGCATTAGAAAACAAAATATCTAGTTGACCTTAATGACTGCAAAAAGTGGTCATTCTTCCCTTCAGAACTTCCCGAGATCATCCAAGCTCATTTTCCATAGATCACACACTCTTCCATTTAGGTAAGAATTGTTGACCATTAATCACCTGTCCTGAATATCAAACAGGGCTGCAGAACTGAAAGAGTTTCTTTCCTGCTTCTAATATCATCTAAAGGGCATGTTTCCTACCACTTCCCCAGGGACCCAACACCTGCCTTTGGCGATTCTCAAGAGACCTCCGTCCCTTATTCCTCTCCAACTTATAAATAACAGCACCTGTTGGCCAAGATACAAGTTTTTAAATGTTGGTTTAGGGTTTTTTGGCTCTGTCCATCCCAATTATCCCCTATCAAGCTGATCTCTGTTCTTACCAGAACAAAGTGCATGAGATTTTTGCATTGCTCTGGTCAAAAGCACTCCTTCCTATTCAGGAGCAGCAGTTCAAAGAAGACCACTACATATAATGTTTTTTAAAAGAAAAGGGGAAAAAAAAAAACAGAATCATCAATTCCTATTTCTTTAAGATTACAGACAGGCTGCTCTGACGAATGAAACCTCTTCCAGTCTTACTTAAGCTGCCCGGAATGACTAGTGATCAAGCCAATGGGAAGAAATCTTTCATGTCTCTTCTTGATGCCTCTGTGACATTGTACACAAAATGCAGGGCTGTCTATATTTCATCAACCATTTTCTTCATGCATTATTTAATAAAATGTTTAGAGCATGCCTAATTACAAACATTTATTATAGAATCCAACCCTAGAAATGTGTGAGAATATGCTAAATGGTTTCCTACCTAAAGTTTTAATGAGAGTATAATACCTCCGGCCCATATGCTTCAAGAACGTTATCCTTAATTATGTAACATGGGTATTTTACTGATATCTGTTAACTGCTCGAGCAGCTGTGGTTTTCTGCTTTTTTGCACAGCTCGGGAGGAGCAGTGAGTTTAGTTTCCCCTTTTTGGGGGGTTGCAAAATCCATACCCCAAACAGGTGTGTGCAATCACGAACCGCAGTGATGAACCCAAACTGCTGCCTTTCTAAAAATTCCACCAGCCGGTGACACACGCTGGTCAAGGTTGCACAACCTTGTTTTCCACCGGTTATTTTGATGATTCATTCCCCATGGGGAGGTGAATTTCAGCTATTGTTACTTCGCTCCTGTTTCTGATAACCAGAGGAATGACTTCCTCATTTTGATGATTTCTCTCTCTCTTTCCCTCTCTTGTTCATGCTCTTGCAGCCTCCGTTTCTTTTTTAAAACTGAATTTAGATCCTTTGGAAGGTGCTGCCTAAAATGGCTATTCTCTTCTCATGGACAAGGACTAGGAGAGGTGAGGACAATTCACACATTAAGTAGCGCTCTTCCAGTTGTCACTTCACTGCAGTGAATCTACCTGGATGATATATGACTATAAAGCAATCATTCATTAAAAATATTACTCTGCTCATTGCAGCAAATAAGTATTGTCCACTTTGAAGCAAATGACCTTGGAAAACTGTACACTGATTCTATTGTTTGCTTAAGAAATGATTGTGGAATTGCCATCAAAACTTCTCTCCTATTGTTTTGAAATCCAAATGTGGCAAATTGTCCTCTTTAAAAGGTGGGTTTGGTTTCTGCAAACATCCAAAGTTTATCCAGAGTCTACCGATAAATTGATCAAGTCTTTTTTTAATGTAAATTTTTTATTATTAAATAATAGAATTAACTCTATGAGGAATAAAAAAAAATCTAAAAATAATTTAAAAAAAAAGAGGTACAAAACATTTTGAACAGTGGAATATACCACTGAATTAAATGTAGTCTATCCAATAGGACTTCCTTGTAAATCTTTAATTCTTGCTAAAATTATACAATATTATTTGGCCCTAACATCTTGTTTTTTCTAGATGCATTAGAAAATAGAAAAATGTAATAAGAACACTCTGTAGAAATTTTATTCCTAATTAGTGACATCTGCATAAACATGAAAGCACATCAACCCATTTCACATTGCTCTAAAGGTGTGGGTTTTCTTGTACCAGAAAGTGATGAGTCATAATTGTAAGAACACAGATCACGAAATGTGATAATCCAAATATTAAACCCTAATTTTCCACTTACTGTCTGTCACCTGGAGCAAGTGACTAGACCTCACTGAACCTCAGTTTTCTCATCTGTTAAATATGGGGGGAAAAATGTATGCCTTACATGCATATTGTGAGAATGAAATGGATGAAAAATCTCAAGGAGAGTGCCTGGCACAGAATAGATGTCTAGGCTACAGTGGCTTGTGCGATAGTTGTTATTATTACACACCAATGTTCTCTCCTGGGGCTTGAGCTCCTGAAGAACAAGTATCATGTCTCTGCCGTGTTTGTTACTCAGCATTCAGCATAGTGTCTGGCACACAGCAGGGCTTAATAATTGTTTATTGAATTAGGCTGAATACATCCTCTGAATACATCTAATATTAAAAACTAGAAATAAAAAGTAGATAATTTTAAATTAAATTTATTGTAAAGAACAATCTGGGGGAAACATGACCCAGTTTAGTTTATAATATATCCCAGGTTCATTGGTAATCAGGAAAAAAGAATATTACACATTTTTAAATTCCCGATTTCTTGATCTAGCCCCTTCTTGCCCTGTTTGGTGTTGTCAGAAGCTCATTTGTCATCAGTGCGAAATGATTTCATTAGAAGTAATCACAAACAAACCTTAAGTAGGTGATTCTAGCCAAGCTAGGTAGTTTGAGTGGAAAGTATAGCAGAAATCATAGACAAGCTGCCAGATGAGGAGACGGTGGGAGGAGGATTTTGGATAGGAAGAACTTTAACCCACTACTTCTATAATTCTTGGTAGTGGCAGGGGTGTGGGCTCCATAAGGGTGGTGGAGCACTGAAGCAAAGTCACACTTCCCTAAACACGCAGTAGGGTGAAGTCGCCTCTTAACCTGCTCCAGGCACATACCCAATGCATGGGCCTCATAAACCAGCCATGCAAAATGATTTCCATATAGACTGGGCCCTTAGAAAACAATTGTTACATAGGTAAATGAACAAATATCACTTAACCATCATTTTACTTCTCCTCATTTTTTCCTTCTTTGCTCTATCCTTTGTCTTTGGAAATAAAAAGACTCTGAGAAGAAAATAATTCAAAGATGAGTCTACCTTAGGCTCAGGAGACAATGGTACAAGACTTGATGTGTGTGTGTGAATTCAAAGCAACTGCTACACTTGCATGAATTTAAAGGTAGAAAGCTGGATGGTCTCTTTCAAGTAATACCTCGCTACAGAAGCTGAGAGGATTGTAACCATCCTCTGGCAACCAACAGCCAAGTTTACTCAAGGTCACTGGATTGCTGGTCTACACCAAAAATAGAAAAGGAATGAATGATGGTGCTCACAGAGCCCTTTCAAAGGGATGAACAAATAAAGAACAACACACACAGGTATCTTTCATAAGAACACTTCTTAAACTGCTCACTTTTGAATATTACTAGTCTTGCTTCTTCTCGAGCACCTGGTTATGAAGACTGTGAACACACTCAATTTGCACATAGGTACCCTTACTGAAAAACTTTGCTTTGTCATGGCACTTGGAAAAGAAATTAGATAATTGTGTTTAGGAGAATTTAAAACAAGGAACAGAAACTTTGAACTTTTTTTTTTTTTTTAATCTTAGGTTGGAGTCCCATGACCCAAGATTTTGCAAGTCCTGAAGGAAATTCAGCTCAGGCAACAAAGAGTCTTATGATACATTACCCTGCAACCCCTTCGTAGTTACATGCCTGGTTCATAAGGGGAAATAAGAACACCAGTAAAAAGGAATCCCAGAATTAATTAGCAAAGGAGGAATACACAGCCCAACTCACCTGACAATTCATCATCCCCTGTTCTCTAATCTCATAGCTTGGGACTATCCTTCTGTAATAATGCTTCGCATTATTTATGTATATCTGCCCTCCAGGCTATGAGTTGCTTCAGGCCAAGGATCAAATCTTATACTTCCCTGTAGCCCCAAATTCTGGCACAGAAATGGGCACAGATGAGGTGCTTGGTAAGTATTTGATAAATAAATAGAATAGCATATAAATCATGGTCTTTATAAAGATTATATCTATGAATAATATCGCATTTAGTAATTGGGTAACAAACACTACATGGTAAGCAAATATAATTAAATCTCTTAACATAGGAGCAGGCAGCCAGGTTCCCTTCCCTTTCCCCTGCCTATTGTGAGGTTGGCCTCATCTTCAATCTCCCCACTTTTTCTCAGCCTGATACTGCTTGAATGCCACTCATTCATCAATGGATTGCCATGATTGGAGCCTTAATGGTCAGAAGTGAGGAAGCAATGCAGTGATAAACCCCTACAAGATCCCTCTGCCTATCCTTAAACCCTACTGCTCAAATAGCACTACAGAGCTCCTAATAACCAAACCCCTCCAAGATAAAAACACCAGTCCTCCCAGTGTCCACCCATCTCAGTTACGGGCATTTCATCCTGCTGCTACTCAAACCAAAACCTTGGTGCATCACTGACTTCTCTGGGCCCTTCATACTCCAAATCGAATCAATCAGGAAATCCTACTGCTTATACCTTCAAACCATGTCCATAATCCAACCACTCCTCATGACCTCTGCTGCTACCAGCTTGGCCCAAGCCACCATTATCTCTTGCGTAGACAGTTGAAATAGGTCTTAATAGGCCTCCTTTCCCAGACACAGTCCAGTCCTAGCAGAGCGAGTAGTGACCCTCTTCAGTTATAAGCCACGTTCTGCCATTCTTTCAATATGAACCCGCCTATGGCTTTTTATATTACTCGGAGGAAAAGGCAAAGTCCTGACTGTGACCTACAAGGCCCTATGCTGTCTACCTCCACCCCACCCCCCGTGCCCATTACCTCCCTGAACTCTCTGATTACTCACCCATCTCTCTGCTCCAGGCATACCGGCCACAGCACTGTCCTAGAGTGAACTAGACACTGTCCTGCCATCGCACTAAATGTGCTCCTTTGTCCAGAACTACCTCCCAGATGTCCAGGTGATGTGCCCCTCATTTTCCTCTTGTCTAAATTGGATCTTTTCTGTGAGGCCTTCCCTAGACATCCTGTCTGAAACCTCACCATCCCTCCCTGACACCTTATATTTGTCCTACTTTAGTGTATTTTTATCTTTAGCACTTCTCACTACCTAACAAACAGTATGTTTTCTTTGTTTGTCCTAGTCATTGTCTGCAGCTCCACTACAATGCAAGTTCCATCGTGGCAGGAATTTTTACCTTTATTTTTTAATGATAATAGCTAGAAACTAAAGAACATAGGCTATTTCCTGGTATGTACCAGTCATTCAGTAAGTATGAATGAATGAAGACACCTCCAGGCATTGGCTTCAGGATTCACAGTCTCATCATTTATGTTTGATCCTTCTTAGTAAGGTATCAAAATTGTACATTTTCAAAGAAACAGTGTTTTGAAACCTTTCCTTTTCAGATAAATCCCTTAACAAAATGGAATATTACTTTATTGAACTATGAAGTCATATGCTGGCTTCTGAGCTCATCAGAATTTTTAAACTTAGGTCATGAGAAGGATTAAGTAAGATAATATATGTTTTAAAGTATTTTAAAGAGGTAATAAAGATTCCAAATTACTTTGATTTTCAAATAAATGAAACCTATAACTAAAGGAACCTAGAGAACTGACTAAAAATCCATTAGAAAAATCTAAGAAAGAAGTAAAGTGGCTGCTTAAATTAATTTTAAAAGTAAATAACATTTCTTTATAGAAAAAAAAAACCCATTAAAGAAAATCATGGGGGGAAATCCTATTGATTAGGATGTTAATGATAGCAGCAAAACAGAGGAAATACTATGAAAAAAAGAGCCATTAAGAATTGTGTAAAACCTACATGAATAAATGTTAAAATGCCATTAAGAAAAGTAAAGTAATTTAAATAATGGAAAAGACATGTCTTCATGAAATTACTCCAAAAAAAAATATTTACTTACTACCTATCAAAATGCAGGACACTATTCTAGGTACTAGGGAAACAACAGTGAATAGGAAAGATGAGATTCCTGTCTTCATGATGTTTCAAAGGCACCAAGAGTTCAGTCTATCCAAAACCAAACTTATAATGTACTCCCCCCAAACTCAGTCCTATCCCAGGGATTTCCATAGCTAAGGACACCACCACCAAGTCTGCAACCCAGGGAGCTGGCTTCATTTTTGGCACTGCTCTTTAACCTACCATCCAAATCAAAGCTATTGACAAGTCCTTTTGACTTTCTCTATTAAACATTTCTTGAATGTGTCTCCTCTCCATCTCCACTACTCACCCCTGAGCCTCAACCACCATTGTCTCTCGCTGGTCAGTGATGACAAGTACCAGCACTATCTGACTTGTCTTCAACCAGATCCCCTAAGGATGGCAAATGTGATCTTTCCCAAAAGAAAAGTTTTTAGTGACTCCTCATCATTCAGGTATTAAACATCAGTTTCTCATAGAGGACATTCATGACTATTCATAGGTTCTTATAGTATTATGTACTGCTCTAGCTGGTCCTTTGCCTCAGTTGATATTTGGTTGTATTTAATTATTTTGGGTCTCCTGCAAACAGTACACTCTGAGAATGGGGACAGTACCTCTTTTTGGTTCTCATTGTATTTCAATGCTTAGCATAGGATCTGGCATATTGTAGTTGCTCAGTAATAATTGCTGTATACAGCACTGCCCAGAGACCTGCCTAAATGGGCCTTTGCCAAGGTCCTATTCCCTAGAGCCTTTCTCCATCCCACACACTCAGGGAACTAAAGACCATGCAGATACCTCATTTACATGGCTGTCAGCACACAGGCACAGCCCAGTGCAACCCACTACCTTGAATAGCACTCTCATATTTAATATCCTTTAAAAACCAGGGAAATGCTTCTTCTGATTCTTTGCTCTAAGTCCCAACAAAAATGTAACTATGAATAGCTGAGAACTAGGTTACTGCTGACATTGGGAAAGAACGTTGCTTCAAATGAGTAGCAAATGTACAATTAATCATCTGGTTAAACCCTTCCTCTAAGACAATGGACGCAAGAGATTCTTGCAAAACAAGTATCATTTCCCAGAAGTGTCCAGAATCCTTCTTGCTTCTCTTCAAGTTCTAATGCATAGCTCTGGAGGTCCTCACAAACCAACATAGTATTCCCATGTCAGGATGACAAAGTTTAAACCTGCTCAGGGTTGATGCAATTGTGGGAAACAGGCACTCTTCACTATTACTGGGACTTTAATATGTTGCTAAATTTTCAGAAAATAATTTTGAAATATACATCAAAATTTAAAGTCTCACACCCTGGAGAGGCAATATATTCCAGGGTTATGAGCTCAAGTTCTGGATCCAGGAAGAACTGAGTCATGTTGTGGTTCCAGAACTTCCTTGCTATGTGATTCTGGGCAAGTTTCTTAACTTCACTGTGCCTCAGTTTACTCCTCTATGAAATGATTATAATAGTACCTGCCTCATCCCTCCCAAAGTTGTGAGGGTTAAAAGGGACATTACCTGTAAAGTGCTTAGTGCAGAGGCGAGCCCATAGAATAATACCTGACTAACGTCAAATGTTATCATCTTTCTTCTCCTCCCTTAATTCCACTCCCTTGTTATCAGCATTAGACCAACACTCTCTATATATGATTTTATCTTTCCAAATAGAAAATCCTGCCGTTAGATGTCATAAAAAATAATGATATAGATCCATATGTGCTCAAAGGAAAGGATGCTTATAATAGATTATTTGAATAAAAAATGTTCTGCAAAAAGTATCAATGATCTATGGAATAATCCTATTTTACTATCACCTATAGTATGATTTATAAATAAATAAATAAAGTATATATAAATAAAATTTAAAATTTCCAAAATGATGAATAAAAATGTTACAAATGGCTATATTTGGGATATCTTGATTAGAGGAAGGATTTTATTAATCATTTTATATTCCTTCATATTGTTTGAGTTTTCTAACATGAGTATTTGTCACTTTTATAATAAAAACTTTTAATTTATTTTAAATTTTTTTTTCAGTTTTATTCTTTGAAGTTATTCGTGTTTACCAGTTCCAGGCCTTGTCCTTTTTTGGCATATGGAAAACTTCCCATTCTCCCTTGCAGTCTGTTTGAAGCCTTGTGACTACTTCTGGCCAATGAGCTGTGAGTGAATGTGACATATCACTTCTGCAACAAGGTACTCAAGAGTTTGCCATCCCCAGGCTCTATCTTTCTGTGCCCCAGCAACCCTGGAAGACGTATGATGGTGCTGTTGTGATTGTCAGTTAAAACATCACAAGCCCTTAACACAATTTGAGAAATGCTGTTTTTTTTTTTTCCTTTACACTCTCCATTCCTGAAGAGCTTTCCTCTTACTTTTGTATCCTAAGGGGATAGTGAAGTGTATTGTACCATGGAAAAGTTCTAATAAATATTTATTAATGGTATTATCCATTTTTTCCCTCCCTCACTTACAGACATGGACCTGCAAGTTGTAGTGCACATTGCTGAAATGTTGAGTATTATACCTGCCATCTTTGAAAACAGATAAGAAATTAAAGAAAAATAACTAACCACAGAACATTTTTAGAATTCAGGTGCATTTATAGTTTCATAGTTTACTAAACTGCCAAACACCATATGTAGCACGCATTCAGTAAGCAAGTTTCAAATATCTATTTGTACCAGGACTTTGGAAGACAGAGATAACAGACTCAGAGCCAGATCTCACCAAGTCCACAGCCTCATTGGAAGGGAACACCTGGGAACAAGTAACCAGAAGATAAACACTGACAGTACTATGGACTGGGTCTCATGGATGAATGGAGAAATGAGAGCCTATTTATTCCTGGTGATCCAGGAAACCTTCAAGAGGAGATGCTGTCTGAGGGAAATGTGAGTCAATTTAGCTATAAATTTAGTTTTGGAGGTCAAACATGTCCCAAATAAAAGTGTTTAAAGTAAACTCATGATAACTTCCCCGCTTCGTTTATTGAATAGAACAGAGTGAATATATTTGAGCTATGTTTTTACATATTTGTTCATAAAGATATAGTTCTATTTAATTTGGCTCTACCTTTAGTTAAATATAAGTATTTGTGCTGTGGTTTGAAATATTTCATGACTCCTCGTTGGGGATTGGTAAATAGTGGTTTAGTATTTTAAACACATGAAATTCAGTCTAAAATCAGATTTATGGCAGTCTAGTCATTCAGCTGAAAGCCATGGCTACAGCTCACAAAGCCAGAGGTGTGATCAGATTGCACACAGAGGAGCGGATGGTGGGGTGATGTCTAGTCAGCATCTTGCACTCTTATCATGTTTCACCTGTTAAGGTGTAGGTAGAAAACCTGCAGGTTAAGATCACACAGCAAAATAAGATATAAATTACATGAAACCTGATATTTGACATCCATTTTATCTCCAGTTAGGTCTTGAATAAAACCCTCATGAACTGAACTCAGACTTACTTCCCCCTGTATCAACACCATAAATCTGTAATTTATCTTTTGTATAAAACTCCAAAACTCAAAAGGTAAAAACTGAAATTTCTTAAGTGTACGTAAGTTTAATGTTATGCAGTCAATAGCTAACTAGTCCTGTGTCCACTCTGTTAGACTATTTATTCTGGGGTAGTTAGTTCCTTATCCCATAAAGATAGATATTACTACCAAGTGTGATCATCTATGTCAACATTTTCCAGCCTCAAGGCAAGAACAGCAAGTCAATATTTTTCTGCTCTCCCACATTCCTATCTGGTCACAATGATGTCACAACTCAGTTCTTTATTCTTTCCCTACATTATCCCTTTCTCAGACTCTTAGAATCTTCTGCAGAAAATGTGAATGTTTGCTTGCTGTATATTTAATCTGGATTGTGATTTATATGTCTCAAAACAGTACCTGATTTTTATTCTCCCCTCTCAGAAAATGTTTAAATCTTTCTTCAGATCTTAAAAATATTTATAGTCTTTAATCCAGTAATTCTACTTCTTGGAAGCCATTCTAAAAAAAAAAAATGGATACAGGATGCTCAGCAAAGCGTTAACTTCAAGTGCAATACATTGGAAACAAACTAAATATCTAACAAGATGGGGTTGCAAAAATATTATGCAGCCATTAAAAATTAAGTTGCTGAAGACTGATAAATGATAAAGGAAATAGTTACTGTATATTGTAAAATAGCAAAAATCAATTACAAAATGCTACATACTGCATGATTCCAAGTTAATAAATACATGCACAAAGAAGACTAAAAGGGTGTGTAACCGCATGTCAACAGTTGTCATTTCTAGGGAATGAGCATGCAAATGCTTTTCATTTTCTTATTCACTTGTTTCTAAATTTCCTCAAAAGACACATAATTTAAAATACAAAATATATGCACATACACAGAGTTTTACATCATTCTCTAGAGTTTAGTTAAGTCTACCATTAAGCACAATTATTTAAGAAGAGTGAAACAACATCCAATAATACTCAATCACTATTTAATACTAAAAAAAAAAAAAAAACTACCTTGAAAGACTCAAGGACTCATTCAGGTCAGAGAATAAGAATTTCTCAAAACCCTGACGTTAACACTAAAATGTGTCTATCCCACAAGGCAGTCAAATGCTGACTCTTCAACTACAAAGGCCATGTCAGTTCCTGTTGGTCCAGATCCTCTTTGGGCTTGCTGTTCTAGTCAAATTTAACTTGTCTTTAAAAAAAAAAAAAAAAAAAAAAAAAACACTAAATATGAACTCTAATCCATCCAGTACCCATTTGGCTAGGCTGGGCTAGGACAGGTGATGACATGGAGCCTCAGCAAGACAGTTGACTCCTAACATTAGAAAAGAGGAGTGTGATTGCACTTAGAACAAAGGGGCCACTTCTAGTTATTCTGTTCACTGGTTCCCAAACTTTTAAATTTTAAGAATTGGCCCATTGTAAGCAAAAATTAAGGGACCTACATAGCTAAAAACTTTATTTTTCTACCTTATATTCTTACTGTCATTTTATAAAAGCAAGCACAATTTTACATGAAAAGGGACATGATCTCAAAATAAAATACGAGCTTTTCAGGAAAAAAAATTTGTCAGCCTTACACTAAAACATGTGTGACACCATCCACTGAAAATATTAACACCAAATGGAGGTGACCCTCCACTGGTATTTGGGAATTCCTGAACCAGCTTAGCACCTAGTGACGCCTCCGAGAGGCACTTCCTCCAAGGCTAAAGTGGTTTCACTGCTGAGCTGAAGAGCTGATTAGAGAAGGAGGCAAGGTTCAAAGATTTATTCGTTCTCCTTGAACTGACACTGGGATGAACAATCCAGCAACCATTTATTTGATAATCCACTTTAAAACTTTCCTGAAGGGTAAAAGGAGCACCAGAGATCTACTTCTTCTAAGAACACTACTGAGCATCATTGCGGATTAGGGGTTTTTAGAATATTACGTTAGAACCCGACTCGTGGTAAGCTCCGAGTCCTAGGTGGGCACCAGCATTCCCTTAGTCTTGCTGTAATCCTCCAGCCTAGATTAGAGCCAAAACCAAAATATACCTACTGTCCTGGGACACATGAAAAATCACGGGACATGGCAGCAAGTTTACCCTGAAGATTGATACAGGTACATTTTATCTCCACGTGGCACAGAGTAATAAATAACCATAAAAGATCAAAACAGCAATTTTAAATCTCATTTCTATAGCAGCACAATCTGCTTAAATGGGACAGAGGGAATCTGCTTTCCCAAAACCACTCAAACCATCCAAGAATATGTTCTAGTCAAGTCCTGGTTCACTTACCACAGCATATGCATGATAAAAATACAAACGAATCACTCACGTTTGTTTGTTTCAGAATCATTATATAGTAGTTTACAGTCAAGGAAAGTTTTACCAAGAACCAAGGGGCAACAATAAAGATAAAGCAAGAAGAGATTCCCTGCAGACGGCTGGTTTCAGCTGATAGGTTTTAGGTAATACTTAGACAAAGGTCAACATTCATAACCACGTTTTTCTTCATAGTTTCTTAATCCAAATTCAAAGGTAGTGGTTTCTTTTATGAATATTTCATCAGATGAGAATAAATGCAACATTTTATTTGGATTACACCACTCAGAGAAAGGGGGAAATAGAGGCCAATAAATCTTAAAGAGTTAATTATTTATACAGAGAAAATTTACTTTGTACGTTGTGACTTGTTTTATTGGTATACTGCAGTTCGATTTAGATTAAGAAGCAGAAAGATTATGGTTTCCCAACAGAGAAGCACCATAAATAAATACAGCAGAGAATTTTTTTTTGTATTTGTGCCAAACCATCTACGAATATTCAGAATAAAAGGAAAAATACATCCCCAGAATTCCTCAAGTTTAAACTGTTGAAATAGCATTTAGCTACAATTAGCACCAAAAATTTAGTAGTGGGGCTAATCAGGTCAGGCCCTTGTCTATAGGTGATGCCAGCCCTGGCATCTTTGCTGGAATGTTTACTGGCTCTCTGGTTCAGTTTAGTTTACCTACAAAACCATTTCAAATACGTGATCATTTTGTGGACAAGAATGTTATCATAGAATATGACACTGGTTACCAGGAGGGTCCTGTTGTAATCTGAACTATAGGTCTTTAATTATCATTACCAATACTGAAGTTAAAATCTCTGCTAAGATAGTAGAAAACAAAATAATAATATGAGGAAACTTCACAGGAAAGTTTTGTTCTCTGGCACAAAGTAATATTCAATAAACATTCATTGAATTGAATGGATAGATGGGTGGATGGATGATTATAGAGAGAAGTATGAAGGCTAGCACTACAGATGCCAACCACACAGCCCTCAGAGAGGCCCCAACAGATACAACTCTGTGACAGTTTGTCTTGACCCCAAGAAAAGTTACAAAATTATGTCAGACAGTTAAAAACAATGCCAGTTATAAGAATGTTGCTTATTTGGATGTTTGCTAAGATGGAAATACATTTTAGTTTAAAATCAAATTGGACCTCCAAGCCCGCCACAGAATTTAATCTATCTTTAGATTTTCCCTGAAGTACATTCTACTATGAACAGACTTAGGAAAGGTTTTCCCCACTATTTGCAAACCTCACTTTATCTCTTAACTTCTTCCAGAATTGTAAAAATAATAGCTACCATTCATTGATCCCTAGATACATACCAGCCACTGTGCAGTAGACTTCAGATGCATAGTCTCATTTGATGCTAATAAAAATCCTATACATATATTTAATCATTCAATGTGGATTAAGTACCTTTTATGTTCCAGACATACATATAACATCTTTTATGTTCTAAGAACTTAGAAATTGTTCAGTGACATAAACAGACAAATATCCCTGCCATAATAGAGCTTACATTTCAGCCAGGTGGGTAGATGTGTGAACAATAAACCTGTTTACTATTGTTATAATCATCTTTACTTTGAAGATGAAGTAACTAAAGTTCAGAGAATTAAATAACTCTCCAAAGAAGATATGTATAGTAAAAGACAGATTTGAAGATTCAAATCCAGGACTCTAGCTCCAAAACCTGTATTTAACATCATTAGGTCATCCTACCTCTACTCTTGGAACTGAGCTAGAAAGGTGCCAAGTACTTGGATTCCAGATTAGACTGTCCAAGCTATGGTGTAACTTAACTGGCTACATGTTAGACACTGTCTGATGCCAGTCATCCTCACAAATGCTTAACAAAGCCAAACATCTCTGTCCCTCCATCTGTTATCTATAACTTCAACTAAGATCAAAGGCAGCCTGGCAAGCTCCCTGTAGTACTTGTAGTTCCAGTCCAACCCATTCCAGGCATAAGATAGGGTTATACATCCTCCTCCCCATTGGTTATACGGAAACACATGGCTAGTTCTAGTTCTGCCCAATGTGTTATGAATGTAGGTGAATGTGACACTCACAGGATGTAATATTTAATTCCCAATTCACTGCCTCTCAGAACCCTCTTTTTATTCTTGTATTAAACCTAGAAATGTTCAAGATGGAGGTGGCTCCACCAGTGTGGGTTCCTGTGTAATTACAATGAGCAGAACCCCTCTGCTGATCTGTGACAGGATAAAGTGGTGAGTGAGAATAAAACTTTGTTATTTAAGCCACTAGAACCTTAAAGATTTTTGTTATACAGCACAACCTAGCTGATCCTTCTTTTATTGGGACACAGGCAATTCCTAAGTATTTTTCCCTTAATTACAATGATGTGGCAATAAAGGTAGATTGAATAAAAGTGAGGAGCCCATAGTCTAGGAAGTAACCATATGATGTCTGGCAGAGATGATAACAGAGTGAAAATATATAGAGAATTTTGAGGAAAAGAAAAAAAAAACATCATGAGAAAAATATATCTTAAAAACACTAGTAAGCATGGGAAAATGTATGCAATCAAAAAATGGAGAGATTCTTGTCTCTGCTCAGGCCAGGAGTTATCACCAAGCACATTCTCAAGATTAAAAGGAAAAATAATAAAGTTGAATATTTAATCTTTAATACAGTTTTTAAATTTTTTCTCATTAGCTGAGCCCTTTCCCAATTAAAAATAAACTCTGGGAAGGCAAGATATAAGTGTCAGCTATGTGCCTGAATGTCAAAAATCTTTAAATAAAATTGAAAATTTGACACTCAAATCTGATATGACTACTTTAACACACAAAAACAGAGAGAAAAGCCGTCAAGAACCAAGGCAGCACCTGCACTTACATCTTCCAAGTGAAAAGTGAAAAAGGAACAAATGTGGTCTCATTACTTTCCATCAAGGGCCAAGATTCTTACCACAACAATGCCTATCACACCAGATTATCAAACACAGAATCACATTGTAACACCCGAAAAATATAGAATATATATACACAAAAGAGAGCCAAGGGACTTCCACACAGGTATGCCTCACCTCACGTGACTCAAGTATTACATCACTAAAACAGGGGAAATCGAATAATATGGACAAAAGAAACTTGTCCTGTTAAGGTTTCCTTAATTATTATAATTTATTTTAATTTACTTTTTCTTGCAATTATTAATTCTCATATTTAAAAAAATAAGTTGCATTTATAACTTGTTAAATTTTAGCCTTTTGATATAAGAAGCCAGTTTCTGGCAGGACTGCATTAGTACCTATTTCATGACACTGGATTCAAACACTTCTCATTACTCTAAATAGAAAAGAGGAAGATTATATAATAGGCCTCAATTTATAAAAACCTAGGTTCACAGCCATAGATGAAAATAATTGAAAGTACCAGGAAGCTGGTATTTCCAAACCCATGAGAAAACTGTTCCGTGTATATCAATAAGTTATAGGTGTCATCAAAATCCTTTACCTGTCATTCCAACATAATGCAGCCAAAGCATGCTCACGGTGAATGTCCCCATAGAACAGACAGCATCAATATTAATTGGCCTAAAGAGAGAGACGGCTAATTTTTGGAATTAGAAAAACTTAAAATTCAGCCAAATTTGTTCTCTTTGTCACAAGCCATTTGAATGGATGTTTTTCTGTCCAAGTTCCTTAGAGAAATGTTCCAAAGTAGATAGGACCCTTCATACAGGTCATGCCTCCTCATGCACACTTTTCCAATTAGCAAGAAGCAAGACTTAGTGGAACTGTATCAACCAAAGAATGCTCAAAGATATACCTCATAGACTTTAAGTGCCCATAAAGCGGACTATTCCATAAAAGTAATCCATGTATTTGGAATTGCTAAATATGGCTTCTGGACGCATAGTGTCGTACTTAGGTCATACTTAGCAGATGGTTCTTGGCTAAGTTCTTGTGTCATGCTCTGCACACAGTTCTTGGCTAAAATAAAGATTAATCAAATATTTCTCTCCACGGAACTTAGTTTAGTTCATGTGGACAGGATATTAATGTGATGAAGGTTGTGTAGTCTCTAACCACATGGCCCAGTTAGAGACATTCGTTAAAGTGCAGCCACGGAACATACTCCTGATCTTGGACAGTTCTCTGCATTGTTCCTGTGAGTCTCAGCACCAGCAGAGTGACTGACTCATCATATACAATTAGTATGTATTTGTTAAATGAATGAATCAGGTTTCTTAGAATTGTATGTCATGCATTTTAGAGGAAGCAAGGGAGAAAGAAGATAAAGGGGTATGCTTATTGTACACCTTTGAACACTTTATATCTTATCTCACCTGACACAACCCTGAGCATATTATGTCCATTATACAGATGAGGAAACCAAGGCTCTGAGAGTTTAAGGACTTGTGCAGAGTTTTCAAGTTACTAAATGACAGATGCTACTTCCATCTCAGGTCTGTCTCGTCTAAAGCCTATGCTCTTCCCAACATACCACATGGTTTAATCTTACCTATCCCTACACACCAACACCTATTTTCCATTCTCCAAGCCCTTGGCTGCTGTCCACCAACAGTGAGTCTCATTGCAACCACCCCATTTATACTACACACACTTTCACATCAGGTTTTTTTCCCCCTAATTAGATATCCTTCTTCCTCCCAACTACGCAAACATTACTCTCCCTTCAAAAGCCATTTTCTACATGAAGTCTCACTTCCCCACCAGCCCATTCCTCTCTCAGTGTGAATTGCACAATTTGGCTTCTGTGAGTGTAAGTTAGTTCAGGGTATATCCTTTCTTGAACTGTTTTCTAAGTAGACTATTATTTCAATCCCAATTACGCTGTACCTTGCTGTATTTTAGTTTTCCTTCAACTCCCCATCTTTCTTCTCCTCAGTGTTGGTGTGTCATAAATATAGTGCAAATGCTTCACTACTATTGAAAATGCTAAGTCTGTGTCGTGGTAATTATGTTTTCATTTTCTTTAATTGTATCATTTGACTCTTTTAAAATAGATTAAGAATTGATGTCATATACAAAAACTGCACTGGACTGGGGGTCCAGAGACCTCAGCTGACACCCTATACCGAAGAATCTAATTGCGCCATATTAGAAAAGTACTATAACTTCAGGACATTTCAGTTTCTTCATCTGTGAAAGAACCAGTTTAAACTAGATGTTACCTAAACAGAATGCTTACCCATATATTATTTTAAATTGTGTTTCTAAAAAGAAAAATTATAGTTGTGACCGTGACTTTTGCAGCCAGGCTTACTCAGGATTTTCTCCACTGGGACACAATTCTCCCTCCCGTGTCTTCTACCTCATTGATAAGGTCCAGCACTTGCAGTGTGAAAAATGCAGACATTAACAGAAGCTCTTTTCAAATTATAGCCAGTTTCCCAAAGCAAACCCCCACCAATCCACCCATATATATCTAACACATGTGTTCCAGTAAATATGGCTTGTTAGCAAAAATCACAGTGTTGCCTATTCTAAAACTCAAACTTCCACCTCTGCATAATGCTTCAGGAGTAAAATAGCATGTTCACATGTAACACTTGAGTCAAAGTCAGTTCTGTCTTGCCAACCACCCTGTCTTTCCTTATGTTGTAGCTTTTACTTAAGCCAGCCACATGCATTGGAATGGGAGACGGATTCAAAAATGTTGAATGGAGGTTTCATGAAGTTTGCTATTAATCCAGGAAATACCTATACGTAATGTAAGGCCGTTTGTCACAGGCGAACCATAAAATTAAAGCAGCACAAATAATAACTGTGAGAGGTATTAAAAACAATCACAATAGCACACAGCATTCATTACAAACCATTTTACCCTTCATACTTTTGCTTTCTTTAATTCATTGCTTCACTTACCCATCCATTCATGCATCCAACATGAAGTTACTGAGCATCTACCAGAAATCAGTCGAGGATCCAGCTGCTCAGTTTCGATTTTGTCATATTAGATGAAATACAAAAATTATTTCATTTCTAGAATATGCTATATAAATAAAAAATAAGCAACTTAAAATTTAATGATGGAGGGAAAGCAGAAAACCCTTATATTTAACTTAAAGAAAAAAGTCCCCCCAAAGTCAGAAGAAAAGAAGGGATACTACTAAGACTAGAGAAGATGTTAACTTCATCTGCACAGGAAGAGGGAACCATGGCTGATAAACTGGATAAAGCTACATCCTCAGGAATGATTGGAAAACATTCCATATCACCTTCACTTGTATGGTTGTTAAATTAGTTATATCTTATTCTTTACAGGCAAAAAGTAAATTTTCCACTACAGTAGAGCCATTTTTCCATTCAATATTTACTTTATGTCAAATAGCAACCAAGTCTACCCCACTAGATTTTGGTTTGGCTGTATTATCTCCTATGCTCTATTTGATATAGACATATCTGGGTACAGATACACCTTATAACTGATAAATTATTCAATCATTAATAGATACTCCACTGAGAAATCAGTACCTTTCTTGATAGGCTCAAACAACCTGACATTTTGCCTTCAGCAAGTCAAACAGTGCTGGAGACCTTGGTAACACTAGGTTAAAAATACATACATTATCACATGAAAATTAAAGTCTTAGGTAAGTGAATGTTTTCTTCCTTGCCTTTGCCATATTATTTAGCTTTCTGGTCATTCACATTTTCAAATACTTTAGGTAAACAGTCTTCTTAATCAGTTAAAGGAAAAGTTAGCAAAAGTTCTAAAGCCTGTAACAAAATGCCTCAGAAAATTAGTGCCCAGAAGAATTGACTTGCATGGTACACTGGGGCTCTAAACATTTCTAGAAGAAAAAGAAGCAAAAGAGTATCTTGTGAATATGCTGATTTATTTCACTCATTTCACTTGTGGGAAGTTGTTGGTTTTATCATTCTCTGCTTGAATTTAAAGCTAATGACAGCTCAGTTTCCTTGAATATCTTCTACATGTCAAGCATTTTATAGAGCACTTCACATAATTTAGCTAATTTCCTCTTTAAAAGCACTCTACAGTGAACATAATATTATCATCTCATTTTGTAGAAGAGGGAAAGGCTCAGAGGGGTTAAGTGACTTTCACTGGGTCACCCAGCTATTATGTGCTGGAACTAAGATTTGAATAGTATGTTCAGTTCCCAAATCTGTATTCTAAGGATCTCTCTTCTGAACTATTCACCTAGCTAGTTGCCTCACTTGGTTGGTGCACAACAGTAGAGAAACCAGGGCTGTATTTTAGATCCCCGTTTGGTCAGTTTGCTTGATAACAAAGGAGAACTCTTCTCCAGATGTGCTACCAGTGTTTTCCACTGGACATTCAGGAAGCCAGGTGAAAATGTCTGAATGGCCCAATATAAAATTTTATCACCAATGACCAAACACTTCAAGTTGAATTCGAGACCAATGATGTTTATTGTTCACAAAGAAGAGGAATAAATATATTGGTAAAAAATAGTGTGTATTCATATGAAGGCTGTTTGCTGGGACATAGTAATTTTCATATAATTTTTAAAGTGTAGTTTGATGAGAAATGTAACTACTAACTTGCTGGAATCCAAGAAACAGCAAGTTAATAATCATATGACTAGGCCCCTTCCCTAGGACTCTAATTATGCAAAATAAATAGAATTTTGACTTCCACCAAGTGATTTTTTTTAAAGGAGGCACCATCCTAACAAATTATGTAAATAATTCAAAACTTCCCCTTGGGCATCCCTCCCTGCTCTTTCTAAGTCACCCAACAATTTGCAAAAATAACCAAGGGAAATGTTATGGGTGGGCTTTTGAAGATATTTTTAGCTAAAGTGGTAGAGGTTTAAAATACAAGCATGGGAGTGTCTGCCATTTAGAGAAATCACCTGCTCACACAGTTCCGCGGAGAAGTGGAATGTTTTAATGTGTGTCATTCAGTACAACATGTGGACTGCATTAAGTCAGGTTAGAGCAGGTCGTGCCACGTGACACAGCTGAGCCACATATAATCGCAAGCAATACAACTTGCCCAATGCAACATAAATTTAAACAGGAGTAGGTTTTTTTTCTCCGCAAAAAGAGGTAACAGCTGCTGTAGATAACAAAATGCTCAAACTACCCCACACTGAGCGGGGTTTGTGCTTTGACATGATCTGAATTATATGTAGGTAGTTCAGTACATCTATATTTAGGAGCATCTCTAAATATGAACGATGGGTGTTTGGGTGCATAGAATACATTCTCTAAATGGCATAAACGACATGTTTTTTTAATATTGCATTTTTTAATTTTCTCACTGGTGAATAAGTAGCATTTTAAAATATAGTCTTAAAAACTAGACAGCAGGGACAATTTCTGGCTTAGACAAGCTGGCTTCTGAGCCACTAGGCCAAATATTTAGTATTCTTATTTAGACTAAAGATAAAATACTCTGCAAGTGCAGATATTAAGAAGGCTCAGGGAAAAAAGAAAGCAGTCTTGAATTATGATAAAACAAGAAATGAGAGAAAGTGGAGGGATGTGTTGCTGAATATCACAACAGTTAATTTCCAAGAAAAGTCAGCGCATATGGTATCACTGACAAATATTATAGGTCCTGAGAACACTAGGAGATTTGTTCTCTGTCTACTTCCTCCTTGGATAGGCTGTAACACTGTAATTTTTTGAATTACCTTGACTTTAGATACCACTTTCTGACATTCTGATTTAGCTTCTCACTTAAGCCTCATAAGAACACCTTGAGTAGAAGAAGAACAAATCTTTCCAGATAAACCCACCCAATACTGGTCACCCCTCCCATGACAGTACACCACTACCCAAGAAATTTCCACACGTCTCTATACAACTGTAATTAACCATGTGCTCATTTATAAATCCACTTGAAGTACAAAAGTCTTAAAAACATGTGGAGGTTTTTGCAACATTTCTTTTGGATAATCAATAAACGTGAATCAGTTTCACTGAACCAACCTTCGGACAGTATAAAACGAGTGACGTATCTCATTGAAGAGGTGAAATTTCAGCTTCAGAAACAATTTTGGGGCTAGAACAAGTGTAATATAGCTCTATGCTGTAGAATACAATCAACGAGTGTCTTAGAAATATCTTCTATTGACTTCTCAGTATGCACTAAGCACATTGCCTTACCTAACTCATTTCATCCACATGCAAAAATGATAACAGCAGCAGCAAAAGCATATATATGTATACGTTAGGAAATATGTCCAAATTCACATAGCCAGTCCGTGGAAGAACAAGAATTCAAACCCAGATCCTGCCAGTAACACAGCCACACCTCCCAGCTAAACACCCAGCTTTTCCATGCCCTCTCCTAACCTCATCCACAATGAGAATTTTCTCTCCATGTTCAGGCTAAATATGTTTTCCTTGGAACTCACATTTAGTCTTCATGTTCTTAAAAGTGAGCATATCATATTTCAACAAATAAACAGAAAACAGATTCTTATGGCCAAGAACTTTGTAAATAATTTATTTTTATCCTTCACGTGACTACCTCTGTGTTGGGCACAAAGTAGGCATTTCATGTTTGCTGCATTTAAATGCATTCTCATCCACGTGAACTTAGCTGTCAGCCCCGTCTTCCCTCCTCAGCTCTGACAATATCAGAGGGGCAGCTGGGGTTCTGGAAATAGGACTAGGCTTACAAAAGACCTGAGTTTCAGATCCAACTTTGCCTCACATTGGTTGTGTGACGCTGAAAGATTCATCCATGGTCTTCTTCCCTTGAACTTTGCTTTTCTCATCTATAAAACTGGGATACATAAAATCTATTTTATACAGGTAAAATAAATTTTTCTTTGGATCTTTTTGTACTCTACACAAAAAGGCAGGAAAATTTAACTTACAAACTTTTGATCTGTGAGGGATATCAGCAAACTTTTCTGGATTTAGTTATCATTCATCCATTCATCAGGAGCCTGTTTTGTGTAGGCACTCTTCTGAAGGATGGAGGGTTGTACAATGGTGAGCAAAAGCAGACTCAGTCAGCTCTCATGGTATTCATGATCTTATGGAAGGCCAGATGTTATATCTGAATATCATTTTATTTTAACACTTCCATTATTAAAATATATTTACAATTTCAATTTTTATTAAGGGAACTTTCATGAGTCAATTTAACATCCATCAGATCTGTGATCCTAATAATTGAAATTTCTTATAAAGTAACAAGAGTAAAAATTAGACATGACACCAGAAGTACAGTTGCCCACACATTTCTGAAATATTACTAGTCATGAGCAGAGCACTTGGGAATTCCAGGGACGGTCATAGAACCACAGAAATGTTTTCACCCTGAAAGTGTTGTGCTCAAAGTTTCCCCAGTACAGGTGCCATACTGCAACTCAGATCCCACTTTAACAAAATAAATGATCAGACTAACGTAGACAACACAGCTTTGGTCATCTCCATTGCGTTGTCTGAGGGAATATGAAAATAAAGAGAAACATTTCAACACTTTCATGAATGGTATTTTATATTACAGTAAATTTTCTGGCAGATTGAATTCCCAATAGAAAAACTTCTGCGTCATTATTTGCAGAATGTATCATACTAACTATGACGGTTATACCAATATGTTTCATAAACTTGACCTTATTTTTAAAAATGTGTTCATGTTAAAATCTCCATTCTGCAGGATTACACTTTTATTTACCTCTGTTTCTCACCAAAAGATGCGATGCATTTAATGTGATTAATTTCATAACAACAATTTAAAAGGAAATGTAAAAACATCGATTTTTTCTGAAAAAGGGCATTATTGGCAATGGATTTCAACAAATCCCCCGGTTGGCTAGAGAGATATCATGCTGGGTAGCAGAGTAGGTAAACCTTCCAGGGCAAACTTTCAAGGACCCGTCATTCATGGCCATGCTCCCTGTCCTCTCTTGTCTTCTTTTAAAATGCCAGGCATGTATGGATGAGACTCATGTTTCTTCTGCCAGTGCCTGCTCAAGCAGACAGTTTACTAATTTGTAGCTCGGCAAACCTTTCACTGCACTGAGCACCTTGAGGTTAGCACATCTCTAATCATTATTTGATAACAGAAATCTGCAAGCATCACATCCCTAGTAACAAGAACATTGTATCTTAGCAACCAGCCTTGATATTCAAACAATTTCATTAAAGCGTAGCACCTCTTAGCAGGTGGGTGAGTGCAAGTGTTGATAAACATTTATAACATGATCAGCCATTGTGTTTGCCAACACTATAATCAGCATGACAAATTTATGAATTTGTTTACAAGCTCCTAGATAGCCAATCTATGTAGGTAAACTACATTTTGGACTGTTTGGGAGATCCAAACATCAGATCCTTATTTGAAATGGAGAGTTTCTTCAGAAACCTATCAATTTAAGAGACTGCCAAGCTGTTTTCAGTACAGAGACATCATTAATATTTCCATTGTGGTTTAATCTTCAAATAGTAGTGCTGAATTTAAATGCTTCAGGAGCAAAATCTGAGTAGAATTTCAGCAACATTGAGATGCATAAGGATCATGTTATGAAGGAAGTGCATCTTGAATTTTTTCTTCTCCATGAGGACAGAGCTAGCTGATATGACTTTTGTGCCCAATGATCTATTTTGTGAATGGGTAAGAGAAATAAATGAGATGAACCTCCTGTTTATTAAGAAAAGAGGTTTTTTCAGTTAATAATTTACTGCAAATTTTAAAATGTATTATAATGTATTAATGTATTAATGTAATATAACTTTATCAATGTAGACATCCATTTAAGGAATTACTGATATGTCATCATCACTAACTGGGCCCAACATGAACAGCCTTTTCTTATATATTTGCTTCAAGTTAATACCTACCTATGGTATCTGGATTTACATGAAATTTAATATTCCATTTTAGAGAGATTTTTGGACCTTTTTCCTGGTGAATGATCAGGAAACTATATGTGAATATTTTTAAATCTCCTCCAACCCCATGCTCTTCAAAATTGAAAAGTTTTCTAATCTGGAAAGTCCTACCAAAACACATCTCCTTCGTAGTTATACAACACAGCTCCACAGGAATATTACTATAAGATCTCAAACCTGTGATTGTTCAAGTGTTACCAAGTATAAAAGTTCACTAAGGCACGCACTGCCAAACAGGTAGAAGAAAAACAAGGACTTTTATACTTTCTGAAGTTTGAACCTTGAACCTAACAGCACACGGTTACCACAGGGCCCCTGGGCTCCTCATCCCTGAACAAGCTATTAATCTACCTGAAATAGGTGAACTTCAGTGAAGCATTATCAAATAGGTAACAAGCTCCCTTTCAAATTAAAACCAGCCATGATGAAAAACAAGTTTGTTGACCTAGCTTGTTCACCATGAACCATGACACGTCAGTTAATAACTACCACCTGGGTAACTCCAACTTCAGAACTAGCATTACAACGTTGGAAAGATTCAGAGACAGAAATATAGATAGAGTACAGCTTGGAAGACCAAATGCTCTATATTCAAATATTGCTGCTGAAAAATCTTCAGGAAGAAAGAAAACACTAAACATGTCTAAAGTTGTAGTCAGAAAAGATCATGATCTGGGATTACTCCAAAGCACAGACAACAACAATTCCTTGAATTTCTGTGTATGATACCATGGGGGCAGGGGGGAAGTGCAGTGAGGGACAGCGTGGGGGAGGTCAGAAGTGGAGAATGAGACAGTATTTGGCATCAATGTTAGGTTAATTGTTATACTTACTAATGTAACAATTATTTACATTTTGTGCTAGTCTTTAAACCTCTATATAAACAAGCACTTTCAACTTGCCAATTATTTATCAGTTCCTATCCTAACTTTTACTAAAATTAATGATAATTTTAAACTTTCTGTTTTCTGTGTGAATGTGGGGGCAAGAACCAGTGTGCGACTGCATGCGTATGTGAATATGTGTGAGTGCCTCTGTATATGCGTGTGAGTGCGGGCATGAGTGAGTGTGAGTGTGAACGCAAGTATATTCATTTATTCTGCTTAATGACTTCATCAGATAATTCTACATCTTATTTTTATGAGAGAACTAGCAAATTCATTGGCTCGGTGTTGGATGGACTACTTCATACATTGTAGATTGTGGTCATTAAAATGCTAGGTTTCTAAAAATATAGAATAGAACATAACTAGTGCAAGTGTTCCAGAAGTTCTAGAAGTAAGAAAGCTTTTCTGTGTAGTATTTTGCATTCAGAACAATGTTGTACATTATGGATTATCTTCCAGTTAAACAAAAATTGTAGATAACTGCACATTCCCAAGAACACCAGCTTGTGAAGACCCTTTTGCACTGCCCGTGCTTGACAGATAAAGAAAGGTACACTGCACACCTTGGAGACCCCCCTCTGAGGGGCAGCGACCACTGGAGTTGGGCACCACTGTCAAGGGAAAACCTCAAATTTTGTGTAACCAACATCAGGTGGTATACACTTTGTATACGGAAGTCATCTGATATGACTTCAAATACACTTTCCACTCTGGTTATTCAGAAATAAAGTTTCTGCCAAAATATTTTAAACTGAAAAACAGCCCATTTCATTGATCGTGTTAAAATTCGGAAAGACTCTGAGAAAGGCGACAGGTAAGAATGAATTCAGACACCAGCATGAACCAGTGCTTCTGTGGGCCTGCAAAAGGTACACCTTTCATAATAAGCCACTGAGTCGCTTGCCGTTTTAGCAAACTGTAAGAACCGAAAATTCCACAGAGTTCACAGTGCTTGGTGTTTGTGTGGCTCTTTTCACCTGAAGGTAGCAAGGTGCAGATAAATATTAACTCACAGATTCCGTCAGTTTTGCAGCACTTGGAGTTTATAAACTCAGACTTTTAGTCAAAATTACTCCTTACTTGCATTTTACTTCATTTCCCAGGACAAGAGTAAGTTTTACTTTTCCACACAAAGTTTGAATGTAAATCAAAAACTATAATACCCATGAAACTCAAATATCTATCCTCTTTCTCACTCAGAATTCATTCTCTTTTTCAGATTGGAAACAAAAATCAAATTAAAATCAAGTTAATGTTTCATTTATCTGGCATAATCAAGAAAAAAGAAGCTGTATTTCTTTAAGAAATAAATCTCTGTTATGAAATTTTAAAATAATGTTCATGAAATCTTTTTCAGTTGTGTCATAAACGCTCTGGTTTGCTAAGACAGAGTAAATGAAGAGCAAGTTCAGCCTTCCTTGGTTACTCCTGGCCACCATGATAACCATTTATGATTGAACTATATTGTAATGCAGCTCTGATGCATAAAGCGCTATTTGCCCCCAGAGAAATAGTTCAGATTACAATTTTTTTCCATTTTTGTATCTGATTTTGTGGATTCTTTTTTGTTTTTCAATCCTCTCCTTTTCCATTAGCTGCCATGCTACTCTTAGAGTAACTCTGCCCTCTTCTACCTTGTTGCTTCCAGATAATGCTCGTTAGGACACAAGATACCTGAACTAGAAAACTCAACTGGCCATGAATGAGGGTCTATGGCTCTTGCCAATGGATGAGGTACATGCGTGTACTACACTCATGATATATGCACATTATGGTACTTCTTTATTCATGGCGAACTTCTGAACACATTTGATCCATATCCCTGAATAGATGAGCTGTTACATAGCGCAGAAGATACAGGAGAAAAATCTACATCTCTACCATGCTCATTGGAACTACTTAACTGGTAGGAGGGATGGGTCAGAGAATAACAGATTTAAAGTAAATTTAAGATTACTCAAGAGATGAAGTGATAGATTTGCTGGGGTTTTCCCCCCCTTTTTTTCTGCAACATTAGCTTCTGTTTCTAGAAGGTGATCATTCCAAAATCTTAATTCCAAACTGGATTTTCTTTATATTCATTGATCATTGGAGACCCAGGATCAGACCAATAACCATTATTGTTTGACAAGGATATCCCTGATATCTAAGGACACATGTTACACAGCAGGAAAAATGGGTGAAAATCCTAGAGAAAGAGAGAAAAGGCTCATGCACAACGTTCACAATCATGTACCTGAAATGAAGGTACAGGCAACATTGGTCAGTAAGTTCAACCTCATAACAGGGTGAATCACGGTGCAACCAATGTTTCTGCAGCGATCTGCTGCTCATCGTGGCAAGCACTGAGCCTCACTAAACACCTTGCCTGCAATGAATCCTTAGGAGATTTCTCAGGGATGTACCAGATAGGCTTCATCACAAAAACATTTTTAGTCTAAACAAGAAAAGTTTTTTGAATTTGCAAAACAAAATTTTACTTCCCCAGAGCACCTATTTCTCACAAATGGCTTAATGGTTTCCAAAGTGTAAGTGAGAACCACCTGGAGGGTTGGTGGGATTCTGGATTAGATTTTAGATTGTGGATTACATGTCACAGTTATTCCTATGACATATCATAGATTCCTTCAGACCTCAAGAGAGTTTACGGGCAAGAAATACATATAAAATGATATTGTACAACGCCTTTCTTGGAGGCTTCTAGATATTAGCAAAAGACAGTCACGGCCAGTCAGGACGAAGACCACATAGACTCTTCAGCCACAGTTGTAACTAAATGACGAAGTAAATCACTGCCTGAATCTTCGCTACTCCAAGTGCGCTGTGTGGACCAGCAGCACAGACATCGTGTCAGTGTTTTTCAGAAATGCAGAATCTCAGGCCCCTCCCAGACCTACTGAGTCAGTATCTGCATTTTAATAAGATCTCCAGTTGGCTGTTATGAACATTAAAATTTGAGAAGCACTGAGCTAACAAATAAATACATACAGAATATAGAAAATAGAATGTCTTTCTATATTTCATGTACTGTCCTAGGAGCTTATATACCTTTACTCAATTAACCCATACAATAAACTCACATAGTAGGTATAAGCACCACGGTTTTATAGATATAGGCAAAAACCTAGTTTCACTAATGTATGAGAGATGTTTAAAATAGCATTTATGGGTAGAAATTGATTTCCTCTCTCACACTCCACTAGTGGTTATACAACATTTCTTTAGGAAAGCTCTGTGGATAGCCATAGTTACCTTGGTCTATGACATTCCTTTCTTTATAAACTTCCATTCTTGGTGAAGAAGCAATTGACAGAGAAACCAAGCCAGATACTCATCCCAAAATTGTGGAGAGGGACACTTTTGAGAAAATTGCAAACTCCATAAAGGGCAGATGAATTTTCCATCTCAGTGTTCCTTTCCTCCCAAGGTGTACCTTACCTTGAAATTTAGGACCACCATAAGGGAAAGCTATTCTTTTAAAAAAAATTCTTTGCAATACTAAGCGTATTGAATAACTAGAAGGTGGAATTTCTTGTCTGTTATTCCTGGTAGTGGTCCAAGATTAAAATAATTTCAGGAATAAAATCAAAACAAACCTTGTGACTCCAGTGTGAGAAAGAAAGAGAGAGAGAAGGGAGGGAGGGAGGAAGAGAAAGGGAAAGAGGGAGGGGCAGAGAGAAGGAAGGAAGGTAGGAAGAAAGGAAGGAGAAAGGAAGGAAGGAGGGAGGGAGGGAGGGAGGAATGGAAAGAGGGAGAGGGAGGGAGGAAAAAGGGAAATTCCAAATCAGATTGGCTTTAAAACACTACTTTAAATTTTTTTTCGAAGTATCACATTTAGTAGTGAATGAACAGAAGAAAAAAAGTGCTTTATTCATTATTATTTCTGTGTTCATCTTAAGCACAGCATATTGCATATCCTGCGATAGGAAAGAATTCTAATGAAATTACAATGTTTAGTCCTTTGGACACAGACCTACCTCATAGTATTTTTCTTTTCTTTTCTTTGACATAAGCCATCTGCTAGAATTTATTCAGTTAAAACAATGACAAAAATCTGTTTTTTTGAGGATTTGAACCCTTTCATTTATTCCACTACATAATAAGCACTGATAGAAAATATACTTTATTACCTGAAATATGAATACTAAAAGTGTCTTCACTATTAGAAATGGCATTATAGATACAGTGAGAAGCCTAATTTTTTAAACTATTTACCTCTATTATATCCTTTTAGAACTCCTGGGAAGATTGTCAGATTATTTTGATTCATAAGTGACAAAAGGTACAAACACTCAGCAATTTCCTCAGTAATCTTTAAGTTACTATTTATAAACATTTTATCTGTTGTTAAAAAGCAGCAATGAGGTATATATGTAGAAAGAATAAACACCAAATATATTACATTTTCATTTTATAGTAATCTTTAAATTAAGAGAATGTTCTTCGTATCATAATAATTCCTAGATTTGAAGCAAAACTCCATTTTTATTTTGATTTTGTGCCCATTTTAACTTTCAGATTAAACTCTAAGCTTCAACCATGATGAATGCCGACATCTTTGTATCAATGAACTTCTGAGATTTTATGCAAAGCCCAAAAGTGTCACCCAGGGTATCGTTGAATTAGGCAAGGCTGGTTTTCCTCTGTGTTTACTAAGATCAGGCACATAGTCTCTGATCTTAGAAGTACACGCCTGACTAAGCAGTCATGCCCAGTTTTCACAATTTATCGTTCCTTTTAATGGCTTTCCTTTAATCCCAATGAAATACTTTGTCTCTTAATTTCACATGAATATCCTTTACCTGGGAAAGTGGAAGAAAAATGATAACATTTGTTTAAAATTAATTTCTTACTTTTCCCTCAGTGCAAGTGCACCTAAAGAAGCAAAATTTATTGAATTAAGTTTAACAATATAATAAATTCTTCCTTTCCAACAATACTGTGGTTTAATTCACTAGCGCACTTTAAGCTTTTGCCTTTAGCATCTGATGGGTCATTACTCTGTATGTAATCCAGCAGCTGGACTCCTCAGAGTCTAAATTCCATCAGCAAGCACCAAATCAGTAGTTTCTGAAATATGACTGGTAGGTCAAGTGTCCTGAAAAAGAGTGCCTTGGGCATCCCAGATGGAGAATAGGGCATGACAAGCAACAAACCAGGACAGAATTTGATGCTTGCTCTCGCTAAAGACTTCATTCATTCTAATTCACTAAACAACTGTTCTCCAAATGATTTGACTCCTACTTTTGATGTTCCTAGCCAATAGGTCATGCAATGAAATTGGTTGCGATGTGCCAATAGGCTTAACATACAATATTCGAGTTTAACGTATTCTAATCATGTTTTGTCCCAAGAATCTTTACCTAATATCATAAAAGAGTCCCATGGAATCACTATCAGTCACCCTGGACCAAAGCAGGCTAATTATTGCACACCATCCCCACAGATGAAACATGCTCTCTGCTGGGTCTAACAGTCCCTTTGCATTGAGAGTAGCTCCTAGAAAGATGCCATTAATGTTTTGTCTGAGTTTCACATAAGATCTAGAAAAACCATTTTCTACCCGATCTTTAATGGCTTAAATAACCAACCTATCCAATCTACTGTAGTTCCTGCTATAGTGCTACATTTGTTTATTCATTCAAACAGTTCTAGAGAGAGGGTATAGCTCAGTGGTAGAGTGCATGCTTAGCATGCATGAGGTCCTGGGTTCAGCCCCCAGTACCCACCTTAAAAAATAAAAATTAAATAAATAAATCAACCTAATTATCTCCTTCCACCAAAAAAAAAAAAAAAAAAAAAAAAAGAATCTCAAAAAAAAAAAAAAAAAAACACAGTGCTAGAACTGGAAATAGAAAGTTTGCTGTCCCTATCATTAAGAGTTAAGGTCACTTTAGATAAGTGATGTAACAGTGTACTTTGGCCTGCATCATTATCATCATCTTGTATTTTTAAAGAATGTAACATAAAACTCACAAGACTAGACACTAGATGTAACTGTGTCCTAGCATTATACATGGAGAAACAGAAAAGAAATCCACCACCACCTCACTCTTCTCTAAAATGAGATTTTCAATGTTCGGTAAAAAGCACACTGTCTCACTTCACGGCAGTGCCATCTTCCTAGAGGAACTCAGAAGGAAGCCTAGACCTAATAGTCGAGTTCAGTCACTTTATTTAGAAACTAAAAGCCAGCATCTAAAATTGCTGGTTGTCCATGGTCCCTTTTTGCAGACAGAGAAGCAGGAAAGGCTACAGCAGCATGAAAGATATAGAGGACCTGGATTCTGGAAAGGAAGGTAACCACTGAGGGGATGAGAAGGGAAGAGAGAGAGAAATAGGGAGCCTGAAAGAGAAGCGGGAGAGCAGAGGAAGCAAGAAAGGAAGAGCAAAAGGAGAAGAGAAATTGAAGAGTGGGTGGGAGGAAGAACAAGTGAGAAGAGCATTAAACCAGAGCACATGTGCTCACGCCCATGCAATTAACATACTGCACATCACCCAGTGCTCCCTTATGGAGACAAGAAGGGGTGGATCAAGTTGCCTCCTATATGAGAAAGTAAAGGGGACCCACTGTGGTAGGCAGCCTCTACCATGGCTCCTGCCTCCTGAGATTCGGGTCCTTGTGTAATTCTCTCCCACTGCAAGTGGGCTGGACCTAGTGACTCACTTCTAACCAACAAAACACAGTAAAAGTGATGGGATGTCACTTCCAAGATGAAGTTACAAAAAAGCTCTGGCTTCCACCGTGCTTGTCCTTTCTTGCTGTCTCTCCCCTGATCACTTTGAGGGAATTCAGCTGCCGTATTTTGAGCTGCCCAGTGGAAAGGACCATGTGATAAGGAGCAGAGGGCGGCCTGCAGCCAACAGCTGGCGAGGAAATCAAGCTCTCAGTCCCATAGCTCCCCAGGAACCGACTCCTGCCAACAACGACCTAAGTGAGTTTAGGAGCAAATCCTCCCTCAACCGAGCCCTTAGATGAGATCACAGCCCTGGCCAACACCTTGCCTGTAGTTCTGAGAAGTCTTTGAGACAGAAGTACTTAAGCAACCCTCAGATTCCTGACCCACAGAAATTGTGAGTAATACATTTGTTGCTTTTAGGCTGCTATTTTTCAAAGTACTTTGTTACACATCAATAGATAGCTAAAATACATTTAATATGAATTTGACCACTTTGTCCAAGATTAACTCTAGATTAGTAGGTGCATCACTAAGGCAGCCCTAACAGATTTAATAACAGGATTATGAAGATCCAACCTGTGATAAACATAAGAATGTGTTTAAATTAACCAGCAAATCTTATTTCATATTTCACACAGACACCTGGGTTTGAACACAAACTATGGGCCACGTACTTACTAACTGTGAGATAACAGCCAAGTCATTTAACCTCTTTGAGACACAGTCTTCACATGTGGAAAATGGAGCTAATAATTATCCCTGCCCGTCATGCCTGTCATGAGGTTGACTTAAAGTCGCGTAATAGAAAGTACTTCGGAAATTATGAAGCTAGTCATACTGTAAGGACTTAGAAGACTGCTGCAGCCCCATTTGTGGGACTTCTCTAGGCTAATAACATCCTAAATATTTCCTCTTTTTTGCAAGGTAAAAGATAGTATCTCTATACTTCTAAAGTTTTGCCGTAACTGAAAATATCTTAAGTTTTCATTCTGCTTTTCCAAATCTAAGGTTTTAGTCAATCAACATCCACCTTCAAACTGGTCATAGCTCATCTATTGGAGATTTGGCTAAATCATTCCAAGATTTTTCTTTTTTAAAAGGTGCTTGTCTTAGGTGAGTTTCCCCAGAAGCAGAGACTGGGATAGAAATTCTTGGTAAAGTGATTTCCTGGGGGAGGAGTGTTTGAAGGAGAAGGAGAGGGAAGAAAGAAAGGAAGAACACAGGCAAGGATGTGGGCGCAGCTGGAGACTAGTGTCAATCCACCCAGAGAAGCTCTGGAGCACAAGTCACACAACAGCAGTAGGTCCACAGTGAGGCCAAGAGGCTGGTCTTTGCAAGCTTCCCTGCTTCCTGACAGTCTCTGGCCAGAGGGCAAGTCTCCAGTGGAGGCGGCTGAAAGTTTACCAGCCACACTCCAAGCAGCTGGGGAGCCCATGAACCAGTCTCTTCAGGGGATCCAGGCAAGGTACCCACAGCATCCACTGCAGCATGTATATAGCAGCTTTCTCGTGGTATTTTAGCATCGTTTCTGCAAGCAGAGTCTTGACATGCTAAACAGTTCCAGCATCGGATCGCTTTTATACCAGCTGTGTTAAATGAGACAGCAGAAGGAGAGGTCGTGTGGAAAAATAAAGATTTGTCTCTAATAGAGCTGTAAAACTTAACTCCGATCAGATCACAAAAGAAAGGGGGTCACTGGGAGACTTTTTTTCCTCCTGAAATAGAACCATTAAGAAATATAAATGAGAGGTAATTAAGCAAGGCTGAGGAGAGGAGGGCACCTGGAAGGACTGGTTTCTCAGCACGCCTGAGTGGGAGAAGGGCCAGGAAAGATGAATGAGAGAAGGGGGAGAATGTGAAGAAACTGTGAACTCAAGTCCCTGAGAGAAGCAAAAGCAAAGAAATCCAAGCCAGTGCCCAAGAGCGGAGGGAAAGGAGGGATGGGAAGGGCAGGAGGGATGATTGCAAAGAAGAGAGTATATCTAAACAGTTTAGAACCATAGGCGTGTCCCAACTACCTCTCCTGACAAAGTGCAACTCTGGTTTTCCTGTCAAGCTTTTCTCTGTTTCTCGAATCTGACGTGCCCCACTTTTTTCCTTGTAAACTGTTTACTTTTGAAAAGCTCAATCATGAAACAGAAGATGGTAAAACTTCTGTTTATCCAAAGGTTATTACTCACACTTCAGCTGAAGCTTCCTGAAATATTATTGCTTTTGGTTGCATTTTTTGGGGGGTGTTTGTCAGAAAACGTGTTTTGACATCAGTTGCCTTGAAGAAATTCTGAAACTTCAGGATGCCTGGGAGGCTTCACAGAGGAACTCAAACAGGAAAGTGAAATCCAGGGCTTACACACCACCCAGGACTCCCAGCCTCCTCTCTCCTAGCATGGATGGATGGTCATTGCCAACCTTCATTTCTGTTTCTGACATTAATTAATTTCGGCTTTTTTAGTATATCGGAAAAAAGATTGGAGATTCTCCTGAATAAAACACTATGGGGCAATACTATTTTCAACCAGAATTCAGTCTCTTTCCATCATTCTCAAACATAGGTTACCACTTTTTTAAACTATTTCAGTGAGGGAATGTTTACATATGATAAAACTAAAATGTAAACGTGGGTTTAAGGTGATTGCCCAGCTTGCTTTATATAACAAAATATCTGCTGGTTTTCAAACTTATATTGAAACAGTATGTTAGTTCTGACAGTATATAAAGATACTGGCTTTCCTAGACACATAAGCAAAGTCTTTTTTATGAGCTCATAAAGGCTAGACTTAGGAATATTTAAGTAGTGGGTAATTCATAGAACAATATCTTTAGTCATTCAGCTAACATAGAGGGCAACCACAATTTATTCTTCTTAGATCTCTTCCTCTCATTTTTTATACTCTTAGGAAGTAAAAGGTATTTAGAAAAGACCTAAATACATTTTTTTTTACTATTATTGAACTATCAAAGATGTGCTCTCTTGTGGGACTCCCTTCACTTCCTCGCTCTGTGTATGTTAACCCACTTCAGAGACTGATGGTCAAATGAACCCAAAATGCCAACTTACTATTTGCATTATAAATGGAGGCACAAAAGGATATTTTAAAACTTTTGGTTGATCTGGCATATCAAAGATTTCTTTCTAAGCTACTTCAGTGACTGCATTGAAGTAAACTGAAAGCAATGGCTTAAAAGTGTCACACACACACACAAAAAAAAAAAGTCATAAAAAAAAAAAGCTTATTTCCATGGAAATCTTCAGTTTACTCTCCAAACCCCTACTTCTGAATGACTTCCCTTTCTTAAGCTCTTCTCTAATCGAAGGCAGGACTCAACAAGGAAGAGATCTGGAGATTTCTGAATTCAAGTGTTAAGCTGGTTCTCACTGGAGTGCAATCCATTTTCCTTGCCTTGTCAGATTTGCACTCAAACCTCCAGCAAATAGCCCAAGTCCCATTTTTTTTTTTATTCTATTGAGTTAATTACCAATACTGCAGCTTTGTCTCTAACTATGAATTTTGCAACGTCTGCCATTTTCTTCTGCTTTACAAAGTACCCAACAAAATTACAAGTCATTAGAGCATCTACCTGAGGGTCAATATAAATGAGGCCAATGAAATTTAAACAAGAAGTTGCTGTGTCCTAACAAACGCTACAGCTTTCTTAACTTCCCCTTTGACCTTCATAGACCTGTGGTTTTAATTTCTGTTTTCAGAATGGAGGCCAGGGCCTTCCTAAGAGCCATAGGAGAGCAGACGTGGGCTGTAGACCAGTGGCATTTCAACTGTGCTAAATAACCACTGAACGTGGTAGAGTCTTCCAAGGACCCCCACAAACCGAGCCAATCCAGAGCCCCTGGGAAGAGGCAAAGGTTGCCGTGCAGTATTGGCAGTGCCTGTGGAAGGAACTGGACTTCTCCTTTTCAGCATTATCGTGGGGGAGCTGAGATGTAAGGGAGGCGAACTCTTCACAAGTTCAGAGGATTGAGAAATGTGAAATGCTCACAGAATATGAAATCTTATTATCAGAATATGAGAGAGAAGGCAAAGTCCTTTGGTCACCAAATTCTTAGAAGTAAAATACCCACTATTACTGAATTTATCTGTACAATAAGGTATCTCTAAAGTGAAAAGTTATGCTAGTACTTGGCCATTGCTAAGTATTATTTTAACTATGTCCTCTTTAGAGAATATGGCCAATCTGCCTCTCATTTTACAGTCCAAGAGCATTTAGACTAAATTTGTATAATATCTGACATGTCCACCTACAATATCAAGCTCTCACAAAAGTATTTCAAATTTTGCTTTTTTCCACACTTTATCAGACTTTACACTGATAGGAAAATAATTCATATGGAAATAGGTATCAGTCTCCCTGCTCTGGTTTTTGTTTAAAGTGGCAAAGCTTCCTGGACATAAAAAGTTAAGGACGTAGAGCTCTGTTTATAATTCCACCTACTATTTCAGTGCTACCCTTTGGAGAGTCATCCAAACTGGCTCCCCAATCCTCTGAACATCCACTCCTCCACACACCCCAGCTACCACCAAAGACAGAACAAAACAAAAAAAAACAACAGGAAAAATAACAAGTCTCCCCACAGATTCGGTACAGTAATGTTAAGACTACATTTTGGATAATGCTGATGAAGGGAGATTGCCGGCATTGCCATTTAACAATGTGGAGCTTATTAGACCAGAGATACATCTGTCTCCAATTAAATCAAAGAATATACTGTGCAATCTATTGAGTTCACAAGACGCATTTCTTTAGTCTGGTTAGATACTTGATTTGGGTTTAAAAACTACTGCCTATTCTTGAACTGGAATGCAACATTTGCCTCCTACCTAGGTAAGCCTTGAATATCTAGAGTTATCTGTCAAATTTCAGTATTGTTTTTAACAAATCAGACCTTTGAAAGGACATCCATGTGTACCACACCTAGCTCAATTCAAGCCACAATATGAGCTTCAACTGTGAATTCAGAGTGCATTTATTCTTTGTCTATGAATCAATTTGCCAACCTTCCCAAAGTGCAAGTTCATAAAAATCATGGAAATTTATATTTTCTTGGGACTGCATAAAGCTTAAAATTATATTTGGCAATGGCTCAGTCCAGAGGAAACTTTTAGTGATATTCTACTATTGCCACCTATTCCTGTGCCCGTATTAGAAACACCTCAGTATCTTGCCCTTTGTGCCACCACCTCACACCTGCTTCCTCCAGAATTGTGAGGCTCAAGACCATGTTATGATGACCTCTGCCATTTTCAGCAAGACTTCTTTCCAACGTGTCCACTACGTCTTCCTGAAAACACACCTCCTTAGAGTGTCTGTCTAAACTTCTCCGGGGAAGTATGCTTGACAGGAATAAGGAAACAAACAAAAATGTATAATAAGGCAAATGAGGCCAGAATAACCCTGTTGTTCTATTTGAACAACTCAGTTGTAGTCTCAACCCTAGCTGGCATTTCTGTGAACTGTCCATCTCACTGAGGTTGTAAACCATGTTGAACACCAGACTTCCTGCTGGTCCTTAAGACATAATTATTATGGGGAATAATAATGAGACCTTATCAACACTATTAAGATGTATTTGGTTAAGCAGTTCAATTGACTCTGGAGATGAAAGGAAAAAATGAATAAAAGTCTCTGACACTTTTAAAAGCAAATAACAAGAAGCACAAAGGTAAACCTTTGACTTGTCCGGGAAATGAGGTTTCCTAGGAATTATCTCTGTATTGCTAGGATATGAAAATAAAAAATGTGAAAAGTTACCTCAAACAGGCATTTTATTTTATCTCTTCATTGTCATAAGACTGAGACATAACACAAAAACATATATTTTAAAAGAATTTACAATCTTTATTTTTCCTTTGGAGAAGAATTTTTCCAACTTCCAAATCAGTATAATTTGCAAGTTTAGTTAGTATAATTTTTAAGATTCCGCATAAATCAGAAGTCAAAATATCAATTATATATCTTTATATTTAAACAACCTTGTTTAGCAAATACAGAACTATTGGAAAATAACTGAAATTTTACGTTTAAAAAATGATAAAAATTTTTTGCATAGAAAATGATCCATTCCTGCTCATCCTTCCACCCTGGAAAGAAACACATGTTATAGATGAAGACATTTAATTGGACAAACACAGACGAGTGCTAAATCCTCTAAAATACAACAAGATCAGTCAGATTCTTAATGAGAAACATTTTATTGTTCATTTCTAACGCTGTCTGAAATAATCCTGGATTTCATTTAATCTCTGCCATGGTACTAAAAATTTCAGAAAGCAATAAAATCTAGGACAGTCCATGTTTCAAGAACTGCTGCCTAATAAAAATGACAACCCCTCCCCCATGTCAGGTTCAGATACACCGGAGCGGGTCTTCCTGTTATTCTGATGCACGCCTTTCTTCCCATATTAACAATAAAAGTTTAGTGTGCTATCTGACTGCAGAAGTTCCTTCCTGAGCACAAGTGTGTCTTATCTGTTAAGAAATTCTGACACCAGGTAGATAGTTGTTTATGTCGAAAAGCATCTCTCTTAGGCAGATAACTGAGTGTTTTCAGAACTTAGATAAAGGAGCAAGTTGTCTGTGCAAATATACAAAACACTGTGAAGATAAGATTTTTTTTTTTTTTTGTGGAAAGACTATTATGCATTTCTACATACCACCCTTTCATATGTCCATGTTCTAAAGCTCTCCAAGAACTGCCGACCCCCTCTAATCTCTACATGGTTTGCTTCTGCTCAGTTTCCACAATCTAGTTAAGACTAAAAGACAGATCCCTATTCTTTAAACACTTATTGCTTTCTCCCACCTTTCATAGAGGGACCATGCTAAGAAGAAAGAACACAAACTAAGTAGTTTACCTTTCCTCTCTCCCTGCACCTCAGCCAGGGTTAAAAGTCAGTTTATACTGCTTATCCACCCAAAACGAGCTTGCTGTCTGTGCCAACTCGCCACCACTCAGTGCCAGGTTCTGAAAAGAGGTCAGTTGGATAAACTAACTTAGGTTCATGTGTCAACACATGACTGATGTCTATGCTTCCAGGTAACTATGTATCTTTCACAAATTGAAATGTGTAAGTTGCCAGATCAGACCTCAATCATCCATTTGTTATTTCTTAAGCACTAAGTATGTTCTGGGCACTCTGCTGAGTAAGAGAGTTCTTACCTCTGGGTTCAGTATGTCAGCAAACATAAAGTGTGGTAAATGCAGTCATAGGGATGTGCACAGGATGCACTGGGCAAACACAGAAGAAAAGTCAAGGTCACACAGCTTTATGGAAGGGAACAGGAGTAAGTGCAATTGTAAACACCAAATAATACAAGAACCTTAAGGTCTGCACTGTGCTAATAGGCTAACATTTGATGTACTCATGTGGTGAATGCTCAGGAGCCATGGCAAACAAAATACCATACTCAAGCACTATTAGTTCTCTCTACTGAATCTGTTTCTCACCTGTCCTCTTTTCTCCAAACCCACTGCCCCAGTCCAGGCCCTCATCATCTCCTGGGACTATGACACCACTATCCCTAGATACTTCCCACTGGTCTCCTGGCCTCCATGCTATTAGCTTACTGAGCTTGCTAAAATGCAAACCCTTAGACCACCTGGTGGGTTGGAGTAAGAGCCTAAGAAAGACACTTTGCAGAAGTGCCTCCTGACCTGGTGCAGAAATAGGAAGGGAGAAAGATAGTGGGAAGGGCATTCCAGAGAAGGACCAGCCTGAGCAAAATTATGGAATAGGGACAAAGTGTGGTGTGAGCACGAAAAATCTCAAGTTCTAGCATTTGCATAAGGATAGACTCTGATTTGAATGATCTCAAGCCAATGGAAGAGATATTTTTAGTCAAGTGAGTATCGTGAGGACATTTAGTCAGCCTTCCTAAAGCAGCAACTTCCTTTTTTTGAGAATGAGGCCGCTCCTAACTTCAGAATTTCTCTTTTACCCTCAAAGACGCCTCCAAAGTACATTCTTCACCTCCTTGAGAATCCATCATCCCTGGAGACATTTTTCTATCTATTTATCAGATTTAATTGGTTCATAGAATTATTGGTTATTCTGATATTATTCTCAATTATTACCTCATCTCCCCAAGAACACTTTAGGGGTGGGAGACTTTAGTCTTTCTTTCTCTTCCCCCTTTCAGAACATTTTAGAGCTCTATAAATGCTATTAATTTATCATCTGACCTAGCATTTCATAAACAGAAGCAGACAAATATTTTTCTCACACTTCTTTCTCAGGCAATACTTTCAGAGATATCAGCAAAGAAGTTCACAGCAGGAGCTGAAGCGTCCAAGGTCATTAGCTATGAGATAGTAATATAGCTGGCTACCACTTGAGAATGCCTACCATGGATCAGGTGTCTTGCACCCACTGCCTCTTTAATCCTCACAATACCTTCAGAGCATCAGTGTTATTACCCCTATTTCATGGGTGAGAAAACTGAAGCTTAGAGAGATCAATTTGCCCACATCTTTCACCATTCAATAAACAATATTTATAGGCACACTCAATTTGCAAGGCATTGTACATATAAAGGGGATATGATGCTTAGTTAAAACAGAATGTGGTCCCTGCCCACGTGAGACTTACAGTCTTTTAAGAAACCTGGCACTAAACAAACATCCACACAAATGAGTGTGAAATTGTGCATTTGGTAGGTTTTAAATTTGTCAGGAAAGTTTTTGCAGAAGAGAGCCAAAAGTGACTAGCATTTAACTATGGGAAGAAAGGAAGAAAGGTTCTTTCTGGTGTAATAAGGCAGAGTCAGGATTTAAATCTACATCTATATGACTTAAAAGTTTATGAATCAATTTTTTTTAATTTGTAGGTTCAAAGAAACACAATTTAAAAGCACACATACAGCTCTTATTGGTTATCTTTGAAGAATGCTAGAAAGTAAGCTGAAATCTAGTAAATAAATGGTTAAATTCATTATTTATCCTGAGCTTGATATACGAATAATTATAAACATGTAATTCCTCAGAGTAATCAAATAGGGGAAGTTTCTCTTAATAGAAATATTTTAGCTACTAGGTTTAAAGAAGTATATTAATAGAACTAATATATTGCCACCTGTACTAAATTAAAAGATCCAAGCAATGATCAATAATGGCTACTAATGTCACAAAAAGGAAGGTGATGAGACATTGTTTGAATCCTAAACATACTGCACATCTATGAAGTAAAGTTGCCAAAAAAACAGATGTGAATCTAATAGTGCCTTTAAGTATCAATTTACAGGAAATAGAAACTGAGAAACAAGTCAAAATATAACACAGAAATTTAATCATTAAAATCAGGAAATTCACAGGAAAAATGACCCAGTGTCTTTGCCAAATAGATGTTAAAGGGGAAAAAAAAGAAAGAATGGGGGAACCTATAGATTAAAAGACATTTAAGAGACACATTCACCAACAGCTGTCTATGGACCTTGTTAGGATCCAGATTCAAATAAATTGTTTTTTTTAAAAAAATGAGACAACTGGAGAAATCTGAACCCTGACTTGATACTGAATAATATTTAGGAACTTTCGTTAAATTTTTAGGTTTGTTAATAATATTTCAACTGCCTTTTTAAATAGAAGAGTCCTTAGCCTTTAGAGACATATTTGGAAATATTTATGGATGAAATTATGTAAGGATTTGCTTCAAAACAACCTTCTTAAAACAAGATTAAGTGAAAATACAGGTGAAACAAGACTGGCCATGAATTCACTGTTGAACTGTGATGGGAACATGGAGATTCATTACACTCTTCACTCTATTTTTTACATAAGTTTAAAACATATAAATTTCAATAATTAATTTGATATAACTTAAGAATATAATAATAAGTTTTCGAAGTATTTTCTCCTTCCCTTGCTCCTCTCTGCCTCCTTCTACGAGGGCCCCTTGCCCCTTTTTTAAGTCCAGAGTTCTCTTTCAAATGCTCAGTAGAAAAACAACCATCCAAAGGTTTCCATCAGAGAAACGGGGCACCGAGCGAAGGGGCTACTTTTACTTTAATTATCATCCACTCTGTTTCTGGAGAAGGTAGTTCTTAACCAAAATGTAGTTCGGCCAACTCTGTAATATGCTCGGAGAAGACATATTTTTCAGTCCTGACCTCAGGCAGCCTAAAAAGTGCACACCCTTCAAAACTATTTAGATTACACCCTGTCACACCTCTTCCTCATTTTTCAACTTCGCTTTTTACCATCCTGCATTTTGACATCATGGACATTTACAACTATCAACAAGGACACAAACTTTCTCCATGGTTACTGTAAATTTGCTTAGTGTTTATGTAGAAAAGTCCCGTCAATGGCATGCAAGCTCAAATGGGGTCTTAGAGATCTTGGGGTCCAACCCCTCATTTCTAGGGGGCAGTAAGTTAGGCTCTGAAAGGTAAGGGGACCTGCCCAAAACACACGCTGAAGGGAAGTGCCAGGTCTGAGCACTCTAAAATGACAAACACAGCTTTCCTCTCCAATTCTGTATCTCCAAGAACAGAGGATCCCTCAGAACAATGATTTTATGATTCATTTTAGCCAGTGTGTCCCCAAAATAGACAATCCTCAGCAACCTTGTTGACTCCCTTAAAGCCACCTCTTCTTCCTGGCCTGGAGTGATGGCACTGAGAACAGACAGTGGCATGTCCCCACTAGGGCAGAAGAGCTCAGAGGCTTGAAGGTGCTGTTAAGCCCCGAATAGACTGTGCTATGAGCAGTGCAGTGTGGACCATGATTTCCCTGGCCTGGAAGATGCCATGTGTGCTTTGAGCCTACAATGTCAGATGCTTCTTTTGACTTTCCTTTAGTCCTTGTATAGACTCCTTGATTTTATTTCTAGTTTCAAAAATCCTTGTGTTAAAAAAAAAATTACCAGGGCACATTTGAAACCCTCTCTTCCCCTCATTTGACACTAAACAGATACAAAGATGGATAAAATTAACATCCTTAATCAGTGCTCCGGCATCGGCCATCCCAGAGCTGAAGCAATTGCCAAAGTGACAGCTGAAAATAATGCTAAAATTTCTTCTGTGCTAATTTCCTGCAAACGTATAAAAATGCTCCAATCCCATCCTATAAGTTTTATAGATTTCCAAGAAAACTATACCCAAGAATAATAAGTGAATTGCCCAAGGTCTCAGATGTGGTGACGATACTGCCAAGAGCTAGGCCTCTTTCTAACTGACCCCAAACCCACTCCTTCCACGCAGCAGGAGAGAAAGAAAAGTGCCATCTGGGTGTCTTTTAGAGCTCAGAGGAGGAGTGATCTCCCCAGGAAGGGACCATCAGGACCTCGGGGCCATCTGTTCCTTCATTCCCCTTCACGATCCTTCTGTGAAAAGGCCAAAAATAAGTCCTGTGCTTTGTAGAGAGGGCTGTAAAATGGCTGTGGGAGAACAGCCTCAGAGTAAACCTGATATTGGGTGTGTGTAAGTGTTCATGACTCTGCTGTTTGGTGTACATGAGTCACCAAGACCCGGTGAGGCTCCAACATAAACCATGTCCTCAGGCCTCACCCTCAGTCCCTGCCACAAGCTTATTCACACATGATGTGCTAGCCTGGCACCCAAAACTCCCAAATCATCCTGTGAGTCAGAGTTCATTACGTGGAACACTTCAGACTTGCTATCCTAATGTTTGGCCATTATTTTCTTAATTGAATCCATGAAAAGAACATAGGGAAGGAGGGGCCCAGCTGTTACTTACGCAGTAGAGGATGTGAAGCAGGACCAAAGGCACCAAGGAGAAAAATTTCCAAGTTTAGCTTTCCTGATGGGAGGTCAAAGGCTCTGGAGTCAGAATTCTGAGTTCCAAGCCCAGCTCTGCCCCTTAGCGTATGGGTGGTCTTGGGTTTGTTACCACTGCCTCATTCCCTCATCAGTAAAATGGACGTAAAATAGCATTTGCCTTATAGTGCTTATTACTCTCATTAAAACAGTAACACTGAGAACGTGAATATCAGTAAGTACTATTTCTATTTTGCGTTCAGAATACCCTCGCTTAAAACCATCCGCGTCACTGACATATAAGCCATAAAGTTTAACCCATTAACTCACTGCAACAAGATGATGGTGAAACTGAACTCAAATAGCTTTGTTAGTTACAGGCTTGTTTAATATTTGATATCTGGAGTTAGAGAACAAAATAAGTTGAAAACTAGTAACCAATATAAACCTCAGTGATATCTTCAGAGAGTTTAAAATTATATCTTTAATCACTGATCTTTCTGTGTGATTCTATCTTGGAACTATGTCTAGATACCTTTTCTTTAACTTTTAGGTTCATGAGCTTATTTATCTTCTTGCTAAAGTTCAAAATCTAATTTCCAACACAGGTTACTTACTGTAATAAACTCTACAAGCTTTAAAATGACAGGTTGAAAGATACAATTTTTTAGAGTTATGAATTAATAGCCATATATGTCAAAGACTTTGAAAGTGCCAACTTTTTCATATTTATAGATATATTATTGAAATGATAAAAAATGAACTGCAGAAAAAGGAAAGAACTGAGAACCACATATAATGAATCAAATATACTTAACAAGACATGTAGAGACACTTTGGTGTGCATCTCTTTTATTACGTTACATTAATCAAATACTGCTAAAGACATCCATCTGAGCAAAGTGTCACAATGATATTCTATAAACACATTCTTTTGAAAAGAGTCCGTCCTGACAGCCATATCAACTATATTGTCTTAAGTGATTGTCAGACCCACATTTCTCAGAAATTAAGACAATTTATGTCCATGCCTCTCAGGGTACCCTCTCCCTCCGCCTGCTTCCTCCCACCCAGCCCCCACCAAAGCTAGCTTTTTAAAAGAAAACAATTTAATTGGAGAAAATGCACAAATCCTGATAAAGACTCATAAAAACCTAAGTGTAAATGATTTAAATTTTTCTTTTGAAAGCATGATATCAATTCTCCTAGTTCTTAAGTTTTCACAAACTAATAGAAAACTCTACTTAGAAAAATAATTTATTTGATCTCAAGGAGTTTTTTCCCTAGTGTAACACAGACCTGATGGCTGTACACAGTTATGAGCTATCTTTTCATTTTCATGCTGATAAACCACCTAAGTATCGTAATTTTTATACGTAATTGTTCATAATGTGTGTTTGGATTTCCCTGGTTAAAGTCTATTAGAGTCCTACTTTATGGAAAACTAAATCTATCACTTAAGTTCTATTTAATACTAAGATGAACACACATAAGCACAAAAGATGAGGAAGATGAGTAATATCTCAGTATCTGCAGCCATCAGACTATGCAAAAATCAGGGTATATTAAGTTTTTTCCATTGTAGTCAAATGTTTCAGAAAAAATAACAATGGTGTGTTAAAAAACACATCTTCTCTTCTCTTTAAATAGCCCGTGTAATTCCATTTATACATTCTGATATACCTCTCTATACCTGTGGTTTGGTTTTGTCAGTTCTAAATTAAACTAGCTCATCAAACAATTTAGGTGCTGAATTATTTTTTACCTTGAAAAAAAAAGCTTCAAAGAACTTCAAAGATATTAAGTTTATCTTAATTATTGTGCAATTGCACAATCAGAATCTAAAAACTGGAATCTAACAGCTGAATGTGAGACTGATTTTAATATTTTTCTTTTTAAGAGAGACCATATACAAAATTGATGACAGGATGAGGATAAAGGCGACTCCAAACTGTTTAGTCAACTATATTGAAAATAAGTTGGAAAAGGACAAATTAGGCCACTTACATTTTTGCTTTCATGTAGATTCACTTTTCTTTTTCAGTCTGAGAATAAAGTTTTTAATACTTATATTACCCCTCTGCCCCCCAAATACCCAACCTAACAAATAAGCAAGTAATTTTTCAGTTTGACACCATATGGCTAGAAATCTCTCTTCTAAAAGTACAGTAAGGGCATATAGAAAGGAAATCCAAAATACAGACATGATGATTTTTCAGACTGTATTGAGGTCACCTCCAAAATCTGGTCCCTGGACTACAAGACATCTATGCAAGTTCCTTCTCTTCTAGCCCTGGCCACATTCAGAGTGGCCAGCCCCATTATTGCTGTTACTCCCACACAAACCTAATAAGCTTTCTCTATGTATGAATAATCTCTATTAACCTTGATTTGCTAGATGATTCTTACACAAATGTAAATGAACAACCTGGCATTAAAAGAAAAAAAATGACTCTCATCATTCTGTCTAGTAGGCCAAGTCCGAAATCAAAGCAAGCTCTCCCTTCAGATTCATTTTACTCTAATTAACTTTTCAACTTTTTAAAAACTTTTACAGTTGCATATGTGTTCCAGAATGCCAGAGCATGATTTTATTTGATACTGTTTAAACTGGAAAGGAACTTTATCAAGAATGTTTATTAATTTTCTTTAAATATTCTGGAAAAGCATAGGATTTGGATTCCAATAAATACAAAGGGTATTTATGATTTGGATTTTAACCAGTGTAAACTATGTATCTGGCTACTGAGTCCCACGACCACAATCTATGTATCTATGTTACATGAAAGATTAATAAAAGGACAAATTTAATCATGTTTCTCTAATCCTGACCACGGTTCTACCAGGTAAGCACATTACTCTTATTTTGCCAGCCAGGAAATGGAGGCTGAATTGACAGAGGTGCTTACTGAAGGTCGAGGTGCTAGTGGGCAGTCAGAGCCCAGGTCAGATGAAATCTAGGCCTTCCCAGCTCCCCAGCTGTGTTCTTCAGAGCCCTTTGGGATGGCTGGCCTGGGAGAAGTCAGTGGATTCTCCTTAGTAATGCCTGGTTAGAGCCAGTCAATCAGAGCTCAGAGAGGCTCTTCTCTAAAAGTCAGTTGGAAAGAGCCCTATAGGCTTGGCCCAAGGACGCCCTCAACGTGTAGGGAAAGCTCAAAACCAGGCAGACAGCATGTGGAGCCATTTCCAAAGGGGTTCCTCTCCAAGCATTTGGGCACAATGATCACGAGAAAATTGTAAAAGCCAAGTAACACTTGTTGCATGTTTGAGTCTGCCTTCGTTTTTGTTTTTTGTTTTTTCCCTTTTTACTAATCTAACAAGATGACAGAAGGAAAAGGTACCAAGAAGAATTAATTTGAAACAGAAATCATCAACTAGCTGCCTGTGGCCTGAAATCCAGCCGCTGGTTTTGTTTGACTCACACAAAGGTTTAAAATTGTTTTAATTAGTTTCAATGCTGTAAAAGTGGGATTTTTTTTCCATAAAATTCCAGATTTCTGGCTCCTCTTGAGAATTTAGGAAATCTGGCCATCCCGTACCTGTATTCTAGCAATTGGCTGGAGCTAAATGGCTGTTGTTCAAGTTTGAAGAGGCCACACACTGCCCAGCTGGCCATCATTTCTCCCCTCCCTGCCCTCCTCTCAGCATGTTCAGTCACAGCCTCATCATCCCTCCCCGGGGCCCCGTATTAGGCCCTGCATGCATTTGTGTGCATTGAGCACTGGTCTGAAGCACTTGCGGGATGCTTAGAGAAGTGGTCGAGTCTCGATTTTGCACAGGCTCCTTGCTCAGCTATTCTTGCTTCGACACCAACAGCTCTCAGTGAGGTTGGGGAAAGCTCGTGAAAGAGAAAGAAGTGGGTTGAAACAGGGGAAGTAAAAATCTGGCTCTGAGTAATTCATGCTTCTTTTCAAACAAGCTGAGCTGCCCTTGCTCTCCCCATCCCAGTTTCCTAGTGCAGAGGCTGAAGCTAAGAAGGCTGGCTTGATTCCAAAACAGCAACGAATTTCTCAACAGGCACCGTCTCTCCCAGCAGGAGCGGCAGGCAGGTAAAGTAACCTGCCAATTCTCAGTGCCTTTCTAGAGCCACGCAGGGAGGACCTGAGGGTACAGTACGCATCAGTTGGGGAGAAATTCTATTGAGGTTCTCTGGTTGTGTCCCTCCCCTTTCTCTCTGTTTGCATCCTTGTAGCTCCCCCACCACCACATGACTTTCCCACTCACCCAGGGTTTGGAACAAACATTCAGAAACAATTGGCAGGTGATTTCAAGTCATTACCTGCCTGTCACGCTAATTACAAGCCACTACCTTCCAGCAGCACACAGTTTTGTACAGTACGTGAGACACAAGGAGGGTCTACTTAGCAAGAAGGATGATTTTTCGCAGACTAAGGAATGCCAGTGTTGGCAGCCCTGGGCCTCCCAGTGTTACGTAACGTTCAGCTGGCACTCATTCTGGAAGGATCATCCTTGAAGACATACACACATGGATCTTGTGTAGACAAGGCCAGAGGGATAGCCATAGTGTTCTGTCATTCATCACTATTTGCCTCAAACTTTGCATTGTTATGTATGAAACCCCCCACAAACCCCATTCTGCAGTTTTTTCCTACTGTAATGATTCTTTGAAAACACACAAAATACAGAGTGAATACAACTCTATCACTTTAAAAGTTCACTTTATAATAAATATGTTTCTAGATTGCCATCTATTACTACCTATCAATAAGATAAAGTCTCATTACAGTCTTAATTTCCACTTGCAGAGTGGGAATCACTAATGTCTGTAAATTATGCACATCTCTGTTAAATGAAGGTCCATCTCAAATCGTCATTTCTAATCCATACTGTATATAATTTGTGACACAATGGATAATTAAAAATTATAATGCTTTCCAGTTACTTTTTAACTTATAAAGAGCCCAGTTCTGCTGCTTTCATTTTTAATTTTAATTTTATTTTACTGTTCTCCAATCTCAGACTAAGAAACACAGGGATTTACCAGCTTTTAATTGACATAGGTAAAACCCCATTATTTTCCTTTTCTGTATCTTGGCAATGAAAACAAGACTTACCAGGTATGTCACACATTGTATTTTGCCTGAACTTTGAGGATAATTTACAGGATTTTCCAAAATGACACTTCCTTTTTATTCAGCAGCTTGAACATAAAGACAGAACACTCTTCTGACTGCAAATACAGCAATTATACCAAGTTATGCTTTGACACTGTTACCACAGGCAAGTGGCCAAAGAGCATCGGCAGTCAAAATATCTAAGCAAGTTAACAAGCTCCCTTCACTCTCTACAGAGCGGGAGAAGAAAGGGAATCCAACCCCTGAGAGATGTTAAAATGAAGGAGAAAAAAGGCTGTTGTGTTTGTTAAAGAAAATGGTGTCAGTGTCTTGGGCTGATCAAGGTGTAGAATCTGAGGCCCTGACAGATGCCTGGGCCTACATTTGACAGGAAGCCTTTTCCCAGGTCAGATCTGCTTGATGATCTCAACTAATGACTGACTCAGGCCTGCAAGCCTTTGCATTGGAACTACACCTTGCTTTCATGGTGTGGTCATACTGGTCTGCCCTCCCTCTCACCTCCCGTCTCCCCCATCCCTCACAAGATTGTGTTTTTCCTCCTCCTTTTTCAGCTCCATTTTATAAAATATCACCACATTTACCACACAAAAGACATTGAAACTAATTAAGTAAACTCCAAAGAACTATTACAAATCATTTTGCTTTAGCCAGAGAGGTATCAGAGTTAATTAGGTGATCAGTGTTGATGGGGTACCAAAACAAAAGCTATCTCTTGTTTGAAATGGTTCAGGCCCTGTAGAGATCCAGTCTTCCCACTATGACACAAATAATAATTGAGCATTTCTTAAAAAAAAAAAAAAAAAAGACAGGCATGAAAAGAGTTTTCTCTTAGAGACAAAGCTTTCAACTAAGGTTTGTTTTCTCTTTTTGCCAGGTGATTTAAAAACAAAAACTATACCATCTACAAAGAAATAGCTATAACCTACATTGATATCATCATGACACAGAATATAAAATGGTTCTAACAAGCATAACTTTTGCAAGTGATTAATCAAAATCTATTTAGGCAGTCATCTTCAATGATGATCAACAGACTTACTTAATAGTACAATGAAAATAGTTCATTTCTCACCACGTTACCCATAGGATAACAGTTTTTCTTCAGCATATAAAACAAAAGGTCCACATTTAAAGTTAATATAGCAGTTAAAAGATCTGAATTTTAGAGTAATAAATTTCTTGTCCATAAGGAAAGTAGAAGAAAAATTGTAGATTTTTACTTGGTCTCACTTCAAACACAGCTTTGTGGACTAAAGTAAACCCTGTTTCTATCATTCACTAGAAAAAAAAAGTGTTATTTTGATATGTTGGCAATAAATAATATAGGATGGGGTAATTATTTTTGAATAAATCTTCATCATGAATTAGGTGCCAATCTCTGACATACAGATACACTGGATCTTAAAAGAAGGTGGTATTCTTTTCAAAGAAAAATAATTTACTTCTATCAAATTAGTTATTGGATTAGAAGTTGAAAATGCGACGCCTTTTTTTATTTTTATATCACAGACTTAAGACAGCTAGGCTTCTTATGATAGTAGAAAATCGTGTCATTATCATCTTAACTCTTCCTCTTGCACACATACACACATATACAGAGATTATAAAGGAAACAAATACATATTGGTTTCCACGTGATAAACAGTGAGTCTCTTTTGATTCTAACTGGTATTTATGGTTTGAAGCAGCTCTGAATAATGGTTTTATTATACGCTGTTGTTAAGCAATTTTCCTGAAATTTTTATCCCAACAAATGCACATAACTTTATATGACAGAAAAGCCTTAAAGCAAGTCTGAAAGAGTCATGCAAGTTACCAAAAAGGCCAATGCAATATTTCCCGAGTTTAAGTACACCTCGAAACCCCTTTCTTTAGCTCTTAAAATGTTGAAAGGAAAATAATTTTCTACGTTGGCATTTAAATGGTATCGTTCTGTGTGAAAAGAGTTACTGAGACATTTGTTGGAAGTCAACAAAAATAATTTGGACATATTTTGAACTTATTTTATCTGACTCCTCGACATTTAATTTGGTGTGAAAAACAGCAACGGTAGAAAACAGATGTTAAGGGGCCAAGTATACAGCAGAGGTCAAAACAAACATAAAACACCGCTTCCATTTCTAAAAGAGGGGGGAAAAAAATGATTCCTCCAGCAACAGGTTCTATGTTAAACCTGCTTTTTTATTGTTCTGCTTGGGATATCTGTGGACTGCACAATGCAATGCTGTCCGCCGTGGAGCAATACCTCTCAGCACTGGTAATTTAAGACTTTCTTCTCTGTAATACACTGAACCATCATAACCTGTCTCTTCCCATTTAGTTTAACCTACAACCACCACATACTGATTTGGCTGTGTGTGGCTTTTTCTATTGCCATTTATTACTCTGCTCGACTCCTGAAATTCTGTTTGCAATTTAAGGCCACAAATTAGAAGCGTAAGTCATCTGTTTCCTATAATCCCCCTGTCAGGGCTGGGATCGCGTTTGGAGCTCAGCACCGAGTCCGGGCTTGGGCCCTTACAGGCTTTCTGATTGGCTGGCCTCTCTAAAAGCTGCAGCAGAATAAATAAAATGCTCTGGAAAATAGAGCTTTAAAAAAAAAAAAAGATGAAAGAAAAGAAACTAGGTTTCAAATATTTTCTTCTCTCTTATATAATTATCAAATCAATTGTTACAATGGTAGAGGTTTTGTTTTTTTTTTCCCCCCCAATAAACAGCAGAGCTGAGTATTACTCTTTAAGGACAAAATGCTAAGTGTTTAAGATTCCATGTGGGAGAAAAGTATAATCCTGTTTCAATCAGCTATGTGTTTTTGCTACATGTGGAATATCTTTTAGAAGTCCCGCTATGTTTCTTACAAAATACACTTTTTTATTTGCAGATGTAGTAATTAGCTGGGTATTTTTAATAGCGTCATAGATGTTGAGCTAAGCCAAAAATGTATGAAGCCCTAATTCACTCATTCTAACAGTCTTTCCCTCTTAAAATATTTTGGCAAATTTCATTTTTTTACCCCTAGATTTTATAGAGATGTTTCAAGAAACCAAATACAAAATCAATTTCTTTTTAAAAGACATCCATCTTTTGAGTAACATAAGAACTTCAAAAATTTGAAGATATGGCTGTTTCTTCTTTTTTTCCTCAGTTCATTTTAATAGATTTCATACTATCCATGCTGTGGCTTTAGACACTTTCAGCATTTCATAGGTTCAAATATTTCCATTTTCTTTCCATTATACTTCAAGCGCACAACATATCATATTACATATTAAAGACAGCAAGATACATAATATAAGTGGAGAGAAATACAGAATAGCCACATCTAAAACATATCTGAGTTCTCAGTGTAATTGTGAACTGCCATTGGGCTTTAAAATAATCATTATTTAAAAGGAATGAAATCCAACAGACTGATTTATGTTGATTAATATACTTATACTAGCTATACCTGGGCCGAAAGGTTGAAAATAAATGGATCAACAGAGAAATGACCCCAAAGCAGAGTTTATATCTCAAAAGAAAAAGTTCCATGGGGAAAATTAAGTACGTGATGCATGTTAAATTTTAGCTAAAAATAAAAATTAAGTTAAAAAGTAAAAACAGTGATTTTTAGAAAAAAAGGGATTTCAAGAATAGCAAAAGAATTTAAAGAAAATCAAAAGAATCAAAATACTAAATCATTTTATAGGTATATGATTATTTACAATACCGCTTCTGGGAATGTTTCATGCTTCTGTAACTTAAATTTGGTTTCCATTTTTTTTTTTACATCATTTTTTGCAGGCTGTTAGTCTATAGTATGGACTCTGTGATCTCTGGTTATTTGAAAGAAACAAAGGAGGAAAACTCACCAAGACATTGAGGTTTCAAAAAAAAAATCACACAAACAAACAGCTACTGTATGTGCGCACTCTGATTATTTTCTAGATTTTTTTTTGACTATACTTTCTGTGTTGCAGATTTATTTAATAAACAAATGCATCTTCTGGGCCCATAATACACAAATGCATGCTACTGTTAATTCATTTACAGAATGCGCCGTGATGGCCCCTGAGCAAAAGAGCAATCTTGTTATAATGAATGTGTACTATTCTTAATAAGCACACTGTAGCAACGACCCGCACTGCACACAAAAGCACACCCAAACCATTTGGTTTGTTCCCAGAGCTCGGACACCAGCACCACTATTAAATAGCTGTGTGCTGGGAGAGCAATCCAGTATTGGCATGCAAATGAGCGCACGAAGAGGCCAGATGCTGCTCTTTAGAAAGGAAAAGTGCCTCAGCTCAAATTTGGGGGGAGAGAGAACATGTGAATGTTACAGGCACAGGGCAGCTTCGAGACTGTGCTCCATTATATTCCCGACAGCGGTGGAGCTGTTGGTGGGATGAACCTAGGAAAGAGGAATAGAACTTTTTGCAAACATGTGAGCATTCAAGTGCTCCATATTTCTGCTGAAGACTGCCCACCACGTTTTGGGGTTTGTTTTTCGTTTCGTTTTGTTTAAACTTGTTTGTTTGGGTTTCTTACTTCTTCCTTTCAGGTCCAAAACGATGCCTCTTGTATTGAGAAACTTCACCTCTGCTTTTTAAGTTGAAGGTGTCATAATTCATTGGCATTCAATGATTCTCCAAAGCTTTATCATTTCAAATAAAATATTAGGTTATTGAAAAGGTGGATTTTTTTTTCTCTCTAAACCAGCTCATCATGCATGCTATTCATCTGTGTTCCACGAGCTTTCATTAACTGCAGTGGGCTCATGACCCATTAGTTCCTACGTTTATCTTATCACAACATTTGACTGCCTTGAGGAGAGCGTAGGAGGGGAAGCCAGCACACAAGAGACCGAAACTGGTCTTGCAAAAACTTTGGTAGACGGTGTTCCAACCAAAATTAGGGCATTGTTTTTCTTCTTGGGTCATTTTTTCTTTTCTTTTCTTCTCAATGTTTAGGGAGTCATTGATTTATCTGATTCTTGAAGATAGTTGGAGATGATAAGGACTAAAGTCATGGATATGTGTTTTGAGAAAAGGACTAATGAAAAAGAGGCAGAAACACCCATACTTAGTAAAATATACAGAGGAGATAACAGGATTCCTGTGACATAGCTAATTAAAATATATAAGTGTAATATGTCCCCTTTTAAATAATGGCATTCAGGGACAAGACCTTCCCCTACCCTCATTATTTATCAAGTAATAATAGAATTTACCATATATCTTATTCCTATAAACATTAATTGAAAACTTACTATAGGCTGGATACTACACAAAGCTCTGAGAAGACCTGTACGGCACAGGAAATAAAATGGCTCATGGTAGTGGCCAAATCTACAAATTAAACCTCCCAGTCACAGGTCAGTAATTATAAACCCCACAACAAACACATCTTCTAGGCAGAAATACTGATTTTAGTCAAAACAGAAATCGCTATAGGTAGATCAGGTGGGACTGTGACAATTTTTTTTCTTATTTAATCATAACAATGTCTCTCAATTCTGAGCAGCCTTTTCCCGTCAGTGAATTGGTCCATGAAACTGATCCATACACTTAGTCAATATTCACTGAGCACCATATTAGTTTCCTAGATCTACCTACATAACAAAGTATCACAAACTGACTCCCTGAAAAGAAACTTACTCGCTCACAGTTCTGTAGGCTAGAAATCCAAAATCACCGTGTGGGCAGGGCCACGCTGCCCTGAAACCTCTCAAGGAAGACGCTTCCTGCCTCCTGCAGCTTCTGACAGCCACAGGCGTTCCTTGGCATGGGGCTGCGCAACAACAGTCTCCGTGGCTGTCTCCACGTGGCCGCCTCCCCCCGTGTCTGTGCACGTGTCTCTTCTCTTTTCAGACACCAGTCCTACTGGACTAGGGCCACTCTAATTCAGTATGACTTTGTTTATCCCGACTACATCTGTAAAGACCCTGTTTCCAAATGAAGTGACTCTTATAGGCGTGGAGAGTCAGGACCTCAACCTATTCTGGGGGGACACAGTTCACCCATGACAAGCTCTAAGTCCCAGGCCATTGCACTTGGGGATTTTATCACTTAATCATGGAAAACCCTGTGAGCTATGTTGTGGAATTCACTATAAGAATGTTTTTGAAAATATTCTTACTTCATTATAGATAGTCCTCCCTATGAGAAGTCAGGAGAAAGTGTTCTAAGGACTAAGCATGAGGAATTGTCGAGTTTTCTCCTATTGTCTGTTTGACATTTTAGATGTTATTAGTCTCTTAACGGGTCTTAGTTCTCTTTTTGAATTGACTGCTAGCAAGTTCAGAATTAAATTTGGACTCCCCACAAAGAAGTATATAATACCCTCTGTTTTATATAGTGAAACTTACCCCGTTCTTATTTTTCTACCTTTTATTTATTTTTTGTCATTTCCATGTTTTTTATCTTGTCAATGCATTATTGGAACTGGCATTAAATGACTAATTCTAGAGCAAAGCAAACTACAAGTAAATGATTATTTAAGTTAACTGGGATAAACTCAAATTAATTTGATTTCCCTTAAAACAAAAAAAGTGGTTTAGTGAAATACACTGTGAAAAAGAATACATTCCAAATACTAATTTGTTTGTTCTCAACAAGTGGGAATAATCAAACATAATAGCATAACACAGGACATTTATAACTAGGTTGAATCCTCGTGAAATATTAAAGCTTGAGGGACATCTTTGAAGCAGTAAAGTTTCTGAAAACTTCTGTATGCCTTATAGTAAACAAAAAAGAGAAAACCAAGGAATTGACATGACCACTTGCTTCAGAGATCTGAAAGCTATCGTACAGCAGAAGGAACAGATGTTGTATTCCCAGAGTCAAGATTAGTATCAATTGGTATAGAATACTTCAAGACAAGTGAGAACCAATAACCCAACATGATCAGCACTGAGAAAAGATGTCCCATTCTCAACTCTTCATTATTAGAAATGTTCAAGCAATGGCATATCATGAGTCAGCGATCTGAAAAAGTGAATCTCAGCATTCGGAAAGAAGTCGGCTCAAAGAGAACCACATTTCTTTCCATCCAACTCCTAAATGCTAAGAGCAGTGATTCTATAGGTGGTTTATTTTTAATTAAAGAATATTGCCATTATTTTATTATGATTGGACCCATTTAAACAGTTCCAAAATTTATGATAATTTTCACATTTAGAGAAGAGTTGTACATAGTAATGGGTCTATCTAGGTGCCTGCTGTACACCAAAATTTCCTTTCTACAATCTAATTGAATAACAGCCACAAAACCTTGAATTTAGATAAGCAGGCCATATTTCATCTTACTAGTTTAAAAAAATAAGCAACTGAAACTTAGCAAGAGAAAATTATTTGTCCAATGACAGGCAGCAAGTCTACAGCATAACCAGAGTTACAAGTTACAGTCCTGAGTTTGTATTTGGAGATGTAGACATACTAGTTTCAAAAGAATCAGAGAACTACAACAGCCATTTACCCAACCGCTCAATTCAAGCCACATGCGACTTCTTCTTATGCAATCTCTAGACACCTAGTTTTTTTAATCCAGTCACTAAAAGGCATGTGGTAACCTTGTGGCTCTTTGGGTGATGACGGTGAATATGGTTCCAGAATGTCCTAACTTTCAGACCACATCCATATACTTTGGCCATTATCATGACTAAACTCTCCTCCCACTCACACACCCCTGAGCCAAAACTCCATACAGCAAGATAGCAGAATTTTCCCAGTCATCTCCCTATAAACATGCCTCCTGGGCTGGGCTATCTTGGGTTCGTAGGTTTTCTTTCAAATGCATGTATACTCAGTTTAGTAGACGAGATCGTTATTCCTTACTCTCTCTCCCTGATAGATGATAGCCTATTGTAACAAGAACGGAGCAGTCCCTCCATGTTATTTCTGGCGTTACCAACGACTCCCTCTGTAACTTTACCCAAGTCACTCACCCTTCCCACGGACAGGGTCCTTCAGTGGCAAACTGGAGGCTGTTAGTTTCACCAGTTCATATTCAGGAAACACGGAAGTCTGCTCTTGATGTTCCTACAGACATTATCATTGTTATTGTTGTTATTTATGACTAATACAGCGGCAGAACTTGAAGATTTAAGATCTCCTCATGGATTTTACTGTGGCTTCCAGGACCTGAGATTTAATTTTAAAAGAATTAAATTTTCAGTCTGCTTTACAGGGGTGACTGCGAGAACGTATGCTGACAGACTGTTGTCTTCAGAGGCGAAATCCAGACACACTAAGACAATGCCACGGCCTGAACAGGGGGTGACCCTTTCCCATTCATCTTAATGGAGTGTTAAACTGGAAGCCTAATTAGGTCCACTTAAATGCCAACATTATTATACTTTTCTCTGCTTATCTTCATACCAGAAACAATCAACTAATGCACTCATTTAATCTGAGTGCGTGCAACGATCACATCCAGACACCCTGTCATTTTGATAGCCTGCTTTGCAGTCATAAAAGTACAAGTTTCAAACTTGCACTTTGGTTGTTTTTAATTATCCACATAATTAGATTACTTTCTATATCCTTGAAATTTTCAAGGTGAGACTATATATACACCTATATATGATGTTTGTAAGGCATTTGGGGCCTGATCACTATTCCCATAATTAGAAACTGGGATCAAACTTGCTCCCAGGATAACAGACAAAGAAGATGTGTTAAATGAAAGATTCCATCCCTGCCCCCTTAAAAGAAAGCTCGCAGCTTTGTAGTTTATCCTTGAGTTATGTGCCCAAGCTTCCTAGATTTCCTTTCTGATTCACCATTGATGCCTGGACTCGATTTTAATGTTTAATTCCTACAATAAACCTTAAAAAAAAACAGAATTAAAAAATATATAAATGCACACTTGCCTATTTTATGCCTAAGAGGATCCAGATCTAGGCCTTCAATTCAAAGTCCTTGGCTACCTTGTAAAATATCTTGTAAAAGTGTATTTATTTACTCATGGCTGTAAGGGGGTTAGTCTGTTTTACTTTAATGGTCTCTGTGCCAAGATGGCATACGAGAAAATTTGGGGGGAGTTCATCATCCATGCTTGTGGATAAAGACATTGGGGTGTCTTTGAGATGTGACAAATTTTTTACTCCTCTGCATACATACTTTTCCACCTTAGGCCATACTTCATGTACTCCAGGCATCTGAATGTCCAGGAACATAAGGCTGGGAGGAACATTTTCCAAAGATGTCTGTAATAGACATTGCTGGTGCCCACCTTGGTTTTCCAGCCTTTCCTAGACACACAGGCTATGTTTCTTGGCCCCCTTCTGCATTCGGGTGGAACTATGACTAATTCTGGCTGATAGATTGGGATATGGAAGCTTCTCTGGGGAGAAAGTACTCAAGAGCCAGGGAATTATCCCCAATTCTCTCTTTCTCTGCTTGGACAAACCCTGAAGCCCTACGCCAAGAAAAGTGCCATGAGATGGAAGCGGTGTGTAATGACTGGTTTCCATATAGGGAACCCTTGGAGAGAGATCTGGACCAGCAGAAGGTTTGAATGACTGAAAATAATACTACGTTGGTTAACTATTAGGATTTTGGTGGTGTTTTTGCTCCAACATTACTGAGACTATCTGGTCTGAAACAATGTTTCAGAATTTATTTCCAAGCCAAATCCCACTAGGTGGACAGCCATATGTAATTGTCATCACTGCCTTCTTCCAGCTTCTAATACAAGAGAGTTAACAAATGAAGATGGGTAAGTCACTCTAGACAGTCCACCAAGCTCTGATTTCACTCCTCACCTTTGATTCCTTTGTGTTTTATACTTTGATCTTAAAAAAAGTGAATTGTTATAGTTTTCCATCAAGGCTTCTCTTTTCCATCAAGAGACTTGGAAGATAATAGTCATTCACAATGCTCAGGACAATTTCCATAGACAGAGAATTAACATTCAAAGCCATGACAGAGTCAAAGAAGGCTGGGGGAAATTCCCTTAGGTAAACCCCTAAAATTCAGGTTTGTATTATCCAATCAAGCAGGGGGCAAATGTCCGCTAGCTAGCTACAGAAATAGGGTACTATCCGGAGAGCTGTCAAAGAGGACTGGAAAAATAACAGTTATAAATAATCTTTAAAAGGGGGCTTATGTCATAAAAAATTAAATTACATCTGAATTGAGCTAAGCAGTATTTTTATTGAATCTTTTAGATGGTACGTGCAAACATCTAAACTTTTAAAACAGTTGCTCTGATGACTCTGAAAGACAAAGAACTTATTTCTGCTTCAACAGGAATGTGGTTATTGTGTTTACATTAAATCAGGTCACATGGTCCTAAATGGTTTCTGACTTCAGAAGGAGTCTGTTTCCTCCTTACAGACTCTGTAATACAAATTCCCTAGTTGATCCATAGATACTAATGAGCTCCAGCAGGGACTTAAGAAGGGAAAGGCACCTTAGTAAAGAAAGGAGTGAAAGTATGAGGTGGAGATATAGGGGGAAACTATGCTGGTGGAGGAATGAGCAGCCCACATGGTTAGGGAGCCCCACAAGTTAGCTAACAGTAAGGATCTGCCTAGCTGGCACAGAAGATTGCAAGCCAGGAAGACCATGTGCATAGTGAAAAGCATACTCACATTGGAGTAATTTGGATTTGGAAAAGCAGTTTTCCAACCTGCTAGCTCTGTGACCTTAGGAAAATCAGTCTTCCCATCAGCAAAAAGGGGATAAAAATACCTACCTCACAGGTTAGTATGTGGATTAAAATTCGAATAAGAAAATGCATGTAATATTCTTAGTACACAGACCATATATAGTAAGTTTTCAGTTAACACTAACTCATTAGATTTGCCTAATATGTGAATTTAACTGATGTTAAGGAAGCCATATGTACACAGCCAATAATAATAGTATTACAGGTGAATCTCTTCAATGTTTGTGTTTCCCTGAGTGAGAAGAGAGACATAAGTCTGACATTTCTTCAGCTCATCTCAGTTTCTAAATGGCTCTCATGATATGAGCATTTCCCAGGCACATGTGAGTGATATAGTGGAGTTTTTTAGGGTAATTTTCACTATTTGGAATTTTACCCCTAAACAATACATAAGCTGCAGCTCTACTGTATTAATACAGTAAGGAATCTTTGTATTCCAACTTGTGAAAGGCCACTCACAGTTTTGCTAAGCATAATTTTTATTACTTCTCTTTTCCCCTATGAAATGTAACAGGGTGTTGTAAAAGAACATAGCACCGGGGTCAGGAGACCTGGGTTCAAATTTTAGTCTCACCATTGACTGGTTACACAAAAACAAGTCCAGGACCTCTTTGAATTTCCATTTCTCCATCAGTAAAACTGAGATAACTTCAAAGGAACATAGTGAGGATTAAATAAAATAGTACCTGCAATGTCCTAACAGAATGTAGGCAAAAATATTAACTCTTTCCCAGCCCATAAATCCTAATAATTCTAATATAAAGTTAACAGAGCACTGCATTATTTGTGTGCATCTGTCTCTCACTAGATTATGAGTTTCTTAAAGGCAATGACTAGGATCTTTTATACTTTCTCCTCTACCTACCTGGAAGGACACATTAGGAATTTGGCTGTGGCAAGAGAAACCAGGAGGGATCATTGGTTTCTGAGCACCAATGAAATAAAACTGTATTACTTCCCTGAAGCTTAAAAAAGTCATCTATAAGCACTGTCTCTACTTCCTCATCTCAAATTCTCTCCTCTGTGTACTCCAAAAGGCATCCATTTTCACCATTTTAATACTGCTTTGGTCAAAGTTACCGCTGACATCCATGTGGCCAAATCCAATGCCCTTTTCTCTATTCTCTTACACAACCTCTCAGCACCGTTCAGTGCAATAGGCTGCTTTCTTTTTCTTGAAACATGGTCTTCTCCTGGCTTCCATGACACCATGCTCTCATGGCTTTCCTCTGTCCAGTCTCCTTTGCTAACTCTTCCTCTTAAGAGAAGGTCTAAACTTTAGAGTGCCCAGCTCACTCCTGGCCATCTCCTCTATCTCTACCTTCTCACTAGTGAGCTCATCTATCCATTCACTGGATAGTCAGCACCATGCAAATACTAACATATCCTACATCTTTATCTCCAGCCCTGACCATTCCAAAGAAATCCAGACACATAGCCAACTGTTACCTGAGGTCTCCACTCGTATGTCATATAAATGTTGCAAAATTCACACACATAAAAGAGAAATTTTGATTCCCTTCCCTCACCCCAACTGACTCCTGCCTCAGGGTTCTCCATCTCAATAAGTAGCACTATTTTCCCTGGAGAGCAAGACAATAATCTAGCACAAGGCTTCTCAAGCTTTAATGTGTATATGAGTCACCTGAGGGTTCTTCTAATTCAGTACGTCTGAGTTATAGCATATGATTCTGCATTTATAACAAGTTCCAAATGATGTGATGCTACTGGTCCTCAAATCACACTATTAAATAGCAAGGATCTTGGAGGTAGTTCTTGTTTTCATAATGCACATTCCTACACACATATTCAAAAAGTCAGCACACTTAACTGACCACATTTCTTCAGAATATGACTACTTACCAACTCACAACACCTGGTCAGTGTCATCATCCTCTTTCCCCTATACTGCGGTCATGGTTTCCCAACTAGTCCCCTGCTTCTATTTTGTCCTCTGTCCTGTAGGATGTTCTGTCCACTGCATCCTTGTACCAGTCACACTAGATTACTACTAGACAATGGCTTCTTCCATCACACCTACAATTAAATCACATCAATGATTCTCAAATGGCCCCTGCTTATCTTTCAACCTCATTTGGCATCACTCACTCTCTGGTCCACGATGCTCAGCCACACTGATCTTCCATTCCTTAAACTTGCCAAGCTCACTCCTACCGCAAGGCTTTTGCACTAGCTGCTCCTTTACTTGGAAGGCTCTTAGTCCTTGATCTTTCACACAGCTAGCTTTTTCTTGTCATTCAAATCACAGCTTAAATGTCATCTCAGAATGACCTTCCTGACCATTCAATCCAAAATAGCCACTCTATAACCTGTCACTTGATATCAAATCACTGTTTATTTCTCCGCATTTCACTTATTGCTATGTGGTATTTTTCTGGATTCTTTATTTGCTCATGATCTCTCTCTCTTCTACCCTCCCTCCTCCCTCAATCTCTCTCTCTCCCCCTCTCTACCTCCCCACCTTCCTCCCATCCACACTAAGAGGTTAGCCCCACAAAAGCAGAAACCGTCTATCTTGTTCCCAGTTGAAATCCCTGCATCAGAGTAACTTCTTTCTACTCCTAGCATGTAGTAGGTACCCAACAACTGCTTTGATATGTGAATAGATGAATACACAATTGAAAGAAAAGTTCTGGAGTGTGTTGCAGAATGAGAGGGAATATGCAGCTGCTGGGCATTAGGGCCTTCCACTCTGACTTTAAAAACTAATAATAATAATAATAATAGTAATAATAATAATAATAATAATAATAATAATACGCATGCATGGAAATAGGGTGGTTCCAATGCATCACCAAGTGTGTTCTCCCCAGCCCACAGTATCTTCATTACCTGGGAACTTGTTAAAAATGCAACTTCTCAGGCTCTGCCCTGACCTTCTGAGCATAAAATCTTGGAATCTGTGTTTTAAAGATTCTCCAGATGACACTGATGCATGCTAGAACTTGAGAACCACAAGTCTAACATTCACATATATCATCATGAGTGTCCGTTGCTCAGGAAAGTTGGTGATTGCAAGAATACTTAGTCTTGGCATTAAATATATATTTTTTAATGACTCAGACCTGCCCAAGTTGGGTAGTAGGAAGCAGATATTCTAGAATGCTTTTCATTGATCCACGTTTATCCAAGAAACAGGATTCAACCTAATCCTTTACTCAGCTTTCTTTCACCTTCTACATCATTCTCCTTTGTTGCCTTCAATTTAGCTGATACCACTCCAGTGAGACCACTGGTTCTCAGGAAAGAACTGATTCCTGAGTTACACTAACCATGCCGAATAGCTCTCCTACAAACATACACACATGCGCACACACACGGCACCTATTCGGTTGCTAAAAGAAATTCCACATGTGCAGTCATATCTGAACTATGATATGTATTTCACCAAATTGTTCAATGAACCAAATCTCAGTAACCTCAACATGTATTCAATTCAGACAGATTTGATATTCTTAGCTACACAACCACTGCATCTACCTGCTTTCAGTTTTGATCCTAGAAATATTTCTGTGTCAACCATCATTAGTTTCAAGATGAGAACTTAGGTAAGTTAGTGGTGAGTGAGTTAGTGGTGAGTGAATTAGTTCCCAACATTGGTGGCTAAAATCTATGGAATCACTGCAGATCCATGTCTTATTTTCAAATTTATAACAAAAGCAGATACTGTAGGTTGCTTTGTAGGTCGCAGTTTCCATGAATCGCTCTAGTCATAAGTAGAGACAAATTTTTTCTACTTACCCACCCCAAGTATATTTGTTGATTCCTAGTAAAATTTCCCAATTGTCAGAAAGAGAAAACATTAGGATTATGATGTGACGTTATTAGAGCCATAAATTAAGGGTGATATTATCACAGAAGGTTGAGAAGAAGAAAGTATAGAGGACATTCCAGGAAATTTGAATAAACTGCTTGGTCACCACTTGGTTATATTTGGGGATTGTGCAACTAAGAAAAAATGAGTTAGTGAAAAATGAGAATAATGTTGGAAAGTTGTTGCTTAGGTTGTCCTAACATATTCTAGAATATCATTCATTCTTACGGAGATTTTGTTTTTTTATTGATCATATTATGCTCCCTATGCTGCAAAAAAACTGAAACTCAAGGAAATACGAATCTTGTTCCTCAATGTCAATACTATGAAGAGTAAATTCTACTTTAAGTTAAATACTGCCACAATTGTAATACCAATTTACAATTACATCAGACTTGATTACCAAAGCACCTTCGTATGTATACAGTGCATTAAACATTATGATCTATGAGGAGAACTGAACAAAGACTATTCTCCCCATTTGAAATATCAACATCCAAGAGTCAGAGATGTGAAGTGGCTTAATCAAGACCACAAAGCTAATTTGCAAGAAGTTGAAGTGAATTCCAGGTCTAGCCCTTTTTCTATTACACAATACACGGTTGACTACAATTCCCAGACATCCTAGAAGGCAGTAGAAGAAATCTTTCTTCAATAATGTAATGTTGCTTTACTCTGTCCTGATTATGTACTTTTTTTAGCCATAATGACAAATGCTATTTTAAAAACTGTTCACTAACTGATATGAGAAATCACCTTCTGAAGATCCAGTCCTATCCCACACTTTGCAGTGTTTCTTATCATGCTAATGTAAAATGTTGGGGGTGGCAACAGCAGGGAGGAGAGAAAAGACATTTATTACATGAAGAAACAGCACATATTGATTTTTCTTTCCATTGCAGAGACAGGTAATACAATTTCATTGCCTATTCAATATGAAAATAGTACTTAATGGAGTTATGGTTTATGATTTGGCCACTGTGTCAGACTTCCTTTCCAACAACCTCCTCTTCATCTCAGATTCTACCCCAGGACTCTAGGCCACCAGATAGCTAGATCTCCCCATTTAGGACCAAGTGCAATCTGTCCTGCAGAACAGGAGATGGAGCATATGAAAGAAAGCAATGAGCAAGGGGCCACTCTTTATAAGGTATTCACCTACAGTGACAGTAGCTGAAGAATACTGGAGATACACGCCCACAGGGGCTTTCCCTCAATAGCACAAAAGAAAAGGCCACTCTGCACCCAGAAGATGTGGCTAACAGTCCAAAGGTCATGGCAATTTGAGGATTTATTACTTGTGGCAGAGTTTCTTCCAGGCAAGATGTAGTCTCAAAAAGAAGGTGTTAGGTTTATTGTTCACTTCTTGAGTTATTTCCTTAAAACCAGTTGTGAACGCTGCTGCAGACAATGCTCCATAGGTCTCTCATTTTCTGCATTTCTTGTAAGCAGAAGCACTGACATCTTTTGTTTCAGCCTGTCTGTGCAAGGATATCTGTACAATGAACAACATGGGAGATAGAGAGAGTATCTCTCTCTCGAGTAGTGGGACAGCAAGCTGGTTGCCCAGTATGAAACTTTCAGGTCCCCTCTGTGCTCAGAATCCCTCAGAATTCCCCCAAAGAATTCTGTCCTGTGTTACAAATGAACTGCACAAGCGGCTGTCACCTGGCTCTCTCAGGTCACTCAGTAAAGAATGAGGGCTTTGCAGGGACCAAATATACTGATGCTTATGCTGCTCACTGAGTTGTGAATAATGAAATCCCCTGTCTCTGACCTAAGTCTCTCTTGCTGACCTGGCCTTGAAATGACCAGTAAAAACAACAGTATAGAAGACTTGTAGCCATTCACATTCAGTTTTTCTAGGTGAGTTTGCTAAATTCAGATTTGTGGTGTTAGTCACACTTCCCTGCTACAGAGATGAGTACTGAGTTTTATTGTGGATCATTCCTGTTGCTAGCTCAATGAGCTGGTCTTCAATATTACTGAGCTAACGAGTGAAAAAACGAATTAAAAATATCTTTTCCAAAACTTTAGTTCAATGCTGAAACAATGCTAGAAAGTTATTTAATAATCTACATGTTTGTACAATTAGGTGAAAATGAATTTCATACATTAATTATTCTGACAGATCTCAACCTCCTATAAAGCCCCACCACCACCACCACCACCACACAAACACACACGTATTTTTGGGCATTCCCAAGGGATCTCTCTCACGTACTCCGTCCCTTATCCCTTCAACCTCTACCACGCTCAGCCATGTTCTGTCACTGATTTAAGATTCTTGTGGCTCTGACCATTTGGCTCCACCAGCTCTCTTGATGCAGAACAATTCCCAACTCGTAGTGATCTTTATCCCATGAGACACAGACAAGCCCCACCAATAGCCACAGTCCAAGTGCTAGGGGCCAAGTTCCCTGAGGAGATCTTGTAGCATGGTGGCCACTGCTTCTTCTCACCCTGGACCCCAAGCAGTATACTCCTTTCTCCTCTGAGGTCCATGGAGGTGGGGAGATGGGCCCTCTCCTATTGTGATATACTTCATGCTGACTCAATGTAGCTTGGGCAGCAAAGTTCTTTCTAGACATGTCCAGAACCAGATTTAAATATGAACCACCCCACAGGATCTTTCTTACTGTCCTCAATGTCAGTGGCTCATGGATCAAGCTCAAAATGCATAGAACTTTCTTCACCATTTTCACAAAAACTTCCATGAAGCTAATCTCCCAGTGGACCAGACACGCCTGAGCATGCAGGGGTAGACACACTGGAAAATGCGTGCCCCAGTATCTGCATGGTTCATGTCTCCACCCCCTTCAAGTTTGGCTCAGAAGTCCTCTTGTCAGGGAGGCCTTTCCTAAGTACCCATTAAAAAATACTAACCTCCACTGCCATCCCAGCGTACCCCTTCCCTGCCTTTTTCATTCTGTTGCACTAATTACTTCCAAATGTATTATAAAATGGATTTCTTATGTTATTATTGTCTTCCCCACGAAAATATAAGTTCCAAAAGGGTAAGGGTTTTCATCTCTTTGACTCACTGATGTGCTTAGAATGGGGCCCAGCACCCAGTTGGTCCTCAATAAATATTTAAAGAATGAATGACTGACTCTTAGACTCAAGCCACATGTGTGATGTGCTCCTCTCACATAAATTCCATTGGCCACATGTGCATTAAACTTGACATCCAGTAAACATACTTTGGCTGAAAAGATAATTGTGAATAATGATGCAAAGAAGATATACCCCACATGAAGGACAAAGTAGTTGGATAAATACAATGATCCAGTATCTCCTTCTGGTTGTCCTTCACCTTTGAAATGAGGTACAGAAAATACAAATAGCTTTAGCCTGGCTTCTCTAGTCTTTGTAATGATTAGCCATTTTTAAACCCACATAGTTCTTATATCCAATAATATAATTTTTTAAAATCTCTTTCTCTTTCTGTTGCCCACTTAAAATTCCTTCAGAAATGAATTATAACTCCTGAAACTTTAATGTGATTCAAGACATGCAGTTAATGTCTTAAGGAGGTAGGACAGATTATGTATGTATGTTAACTGTGGGGGAAATTAGTGAGAATCTGCCCATTTATTATGTAGGAGTAACAAGTCAAAATGAAAAAGAAAATCTTGATTTGGGGTTTACAAATCTATGAGGCAACACTGACAGGCAGGTAAATAGCTACAAATTTTCAGGAAAGAAATTAGAATATACAAAATTCCTTTAAAATATCCATATATTTGAATGCATTTGTTATATTTTTAAGTATGTATATAGAAGAATGTTCATGGAAATATAATTTATAATGAATAAAAATAGCAAACAACCTAAATATTCAACCATAGGGGAATATTCAAATAAGTTACTGTATAGTAACTTATTATTCTGTATAGTAGAATATTATTTAGTCACTTAAAATTGTGATTTCGAAGACCATCAAAAGAAACTGTTCTCACAACACAACACTGAAAACTAAAAGCTGCATATATTGTAAGGCTTACTTTTCAAACAATAAATACATAATATAGTCACAGGAAAAAGTTGGGATGAAATTTCCAAGTATGTTAATGGTGATTGCTTCTGTTTCAGTACATTTAGGCGGCTGTAACAAAACACCATAGACTGGGTGGTTTAAAAATGGTGGAAATTTATTTTCCACAGTTCTGGAGGCTGGAAGTCTCAGATCAGGGTGCCAGGATGGGAGGCTGAGGGACTGCTTCCAGGTCACAAACTTCTCGTTGAATCCTCACAGGGCAGAAGGGCCTAGGGAGCTCTTTGGGGTCTCATTTATGAAAGCACCAATCCCATTCATGTGCCCTCCACCCTCACAACCTAATCACCTCCCAAAGGCCCACCTTCTAATTCCCCTCACATTGAGCCTTAAAATGTTAACAAATAAAATTGGGGGGAACACAAATATTCAGATCATAGCAACTTCTGAGTGTGGAATTAGAAGTGATTTTACCAGTAGCTCCTAACATATCAAAATATTGCATTGGCACTGGCCATCGTGTTGAAGATAGATAGGCAAAACATTCTGGTGACAAAAGATTTTGTGAGATACATTTAGATGATGATGCAAAATAAACTGAATGTAGTCATAGTAAGAGCTGGCATTTAATGAAGTCTGACTTGAACTGGGTACTGGGCTGAACACTTTAATCCCTCTGTGAAGCAGGTATCATTATATGTTAGAGATGAGGAAACTGCAGTTTTTAAAAGATGAAATAACTATTTCAGTATCACATGGCACATTAGGGGCAGTATGAGATTTGATTCAGAATTTTCTACCTCTTCTGCTTTTAAACACTATGCTCTTTTTAAAACAGTTGAATATGAACCACCATGAGTGAGCTTGCAATTTACTTTTGGTTGAGACAAAGGATTATTTTCAAATAGTTTAGAATTCCTGATGGTAATTACTACTCAGATGATTACCACCTTTTAATTCTTGGTCAGATTTTCACTACCTCTCTCCAGGATAAGGGTTTCAGTTTCTTATTGCTGATAAAATATATACTTTGGCTTTGACACAGACCAAAAATGGAGATATTTACAGTGTTAATCAATTGTAATTAAACCTTAATTATAATATAAAGCTTTCTTTCCCTAAGGGGAAAAAAATCCTTTCAGAAAAGATACTTTTTAAACTAAAACTAGCACAAAATATGAAGTCAGAAGACTAGAATTGATTTCCTGATAAAGGAAGACAGTTTTAGAACCATGGCAAAAACTGGCCTTCAAAAAACATGACAGTTTCATAGACGCTGCCTCTGAATGAAATGTTGGGGACTCTCTTGGCACTTGTCCCAGACATCCAGGTAGAAGAGGGTACACTGATTACTTTAACTAAAATAATCTGCTTTTGCACAAACCCACCTCAGGCCCAACCAAATGCGAAGCTTATCAAACTGCCAGGTGAACTAAGAGAGAAACTTAGCTGAGGAGAGAAAGTAAGCAATCTGCACAAGAACTACCTTATAACCTAAGGTATTCACAGTTTCATTTTACCTGGAAGAAAATTCTAAATTAAAAAAAAAAAAAAAAAGAGTTCCTAGAGAGGATGCTAAAACATGCAAAGTAGACAGAGGGAGAGCTGTACAAACTATATTTACTATGAAACAAAGCAAACGAAATTAAGAGTTTTAGCTCAATTTTTAGAAAAGAATAATTTCTAGAAAAAATTCACTTAAAAATGAGGTATAGAATTGTATACCTAAATTTTGAAGACAATGCTGCCACTTTAGATGGTAAACATTTTAATAATCCCACAGTTTAAAACTATCTTAAAAGGAAAAGACCAAAGAGTTATCAAAATGTTTATACCAGTCTGTTTTAAGGAATCCATATGTTTAGAACTTGGTGTGTTGAATGTATGTTGTTGTATTCCTCAGATACACTCTAAAAAAGAAAAAAAAAACTTCTCACGACTTTTAATCTACTATTTTGTTAACAGATAACATCCCCAAGTTAAAATATATATATATTCTTACAATAACGTCCCTTCCCCTGAGGCACCCCTTGGAAGGTAGCATCAGAAACGTAATCAGATAACTAGGGCTATTTCAGCTGACTGCCAAAATATCGCTCATGACTATTAAAGTATGCTGGAAAAACACCATTGCATCAATGGCAGAAAGGGCATGATTGTTCTTATTTCTGGAATTCTTCTGATGTGAGTCAATTCACTGGGTGGGATTTCACTGGAAAATGGCTTTAGGAACATGTTAAATGAAGGAAGAACAGAACCAAGCCTTCAAATACAGACATAATGGAAAACCATAGAGTCAGACTTCACCCAGCAGGCAACAACAGAGATCAAATTCAAAGCGAAATCTGTAGCTACGAAAACACTAATTATCTGCACAATTTTGATTTTTATTAATTTAACACTGTTTCCTCTTAACAGTTCAAATAAAAACAATTCATCCCCCATATACACAAATAAAATTATGTGATTATTGCCTTTCATTTCAGACCTAGCAACATCAGATTAAGGAAAGAGAAATAATATGAGGTTATTTGAAATATTGTTTTCGTATTTGCTCCAAAATCCAAAAGGTACATAGGAATTTGGATAACTTAGAGGTGCAGAAATAAAGCATAACAAAAAAGTACTTCCTGATATATTTTTAAAACTCCTGAGACTCATAGAACATTAAACCCAGACAGAAAACGCCACCATCGTGCAGGCCTTCTCTCCCTGTAACTCCCTCCAGCTGAGATGACGTGATCCAGTTTATGATTACAGAGTACCACCTATTAAGCAGCTCTTCTGTGGACCTTTTATTATTTCACATGTTTGTTTAGTCTTCCCAACTAAGTTGAGCTAAGGAGTTGCCTTTGATCTGTCTTATTATCCCCCCAAAGGGTATAGTATAGAGCCTTATCCACAGTGAGCACTCCGTATTTATTTGTTATTTCCAGATAAGTTCAAATAATTTTTTTTAATTAAGAAGATGAGCTCTCTATGCCTAGATAGACATATTCCCTGTTGAGGGTTAGGGCGAGGAAGGTATTTATCACATCTAGTAAGTATGCTAACAGTTAACATGGTACCATCTTGTTTAGTAGTTTTCAAACCTTTTTTTTTTTTCATAAAAGGAAATCTCGTTCAGATACCCAGTGAACAACATTGAAACTCTTCTGGTTGAAGTAAGTGGAGAGGATTGGGTGGAACAGCAGGTGGGGAGAGGTGGAGGCACAGAGGAACTGCAATGCAACCAGTTGGCCCCTAACTCACCATTCGACAAAGGCCACTGAGAACTTCTCATCACTCTAGAGCACTGCTTGAAAGCCACTCGTTTAGTCTGTTGTGTAATTTATTTTAATGAAAAGGAAATTTCTGCTTCCCCCTCTTGCAATTCAGCCACTGAAATTAAATCCTGTGTTTTCAAAGTCTATTATAAATATATGTTGAATAAATGAATTGATCAACTGAATGAATACTTATCACTAAACTGAGTAAAATTCTTACTATAATTACCATATTTTCTCTAGTTGACTTGAATGGGATATGAGAGACAGTCTAAATATAACTGGAATTAGAGAAACGAACAAGTGAAAAGTATTAACTAAGACTGAATGCCAACATCTGAAATATTTCTAAGTTATTTTACAAAATAAAAATTTGAACACACAGCATTCTTTCCTATCTATGGTAATGAAATGGATTCCAGGACACATGTATGTTTCTGCTGCCCTGAATTCATGCCTCCCTCTTTTGGTAACAGCAGCTCAGTTTTTTTTTTCCTCCTTTTGGGAGCTTCCCCTTCCCTATGCACCAAGTCTGGCAACCTGCCCTTCAAAATGTTCCACTCACTCCGTACCCACCCACCTCATGCCCAGCCATGGTGCAGGTGCATTACCCAAGCTAGACCCTCTGACCCTGAGGTATGCAGCTTTCCTGGGATGTAGGAGCAGCTGGAGCCTCTGTGCCTACCCTGCGGACAGTGAGCAGACTCTCCACCAGGTGCTGCTACTTGAATCCCTGCAGCCATGCTGGCCCAGAGCTTTTTGAGCCCTGATTCTTCAGCCGCTTCTTTTCTTCTGCAGACTACATCATATCTTTCCAATAACATCCTTACTTTATTTACTTATGTATTTAGTTTTCTTTATTTCTTTTTAAATTAACCAAAGTCCATTTCAGAAACCCCAAAACATTTAGGAATACAGGGGCCCCAAGCACTGATAACAGGGAGAAATTCACTGGAAGAAGCTTAGATCAAACAAGTCATGTTCACAGGCCACATTGAGATAGATAACAAAGTCTCAGCTTGGCTTATGAAGATTCATCTCAATATTATTAAGTTTTTTTTTAAATAACGCTTATAGTATCCTACAACCCAGTCATGTGCAAACTAAAGACCATCGAACTGAGAACAGGAGAACAACTCACTATGTAGTTTATGGAACATTGATAAAATTTTTTTATATCTCCATTCTTTATCTATGAAAAGATTAAGTTAAAGTAGATCTATAATGTGTCCTCTAATTGTGACGTCCTATGAATTTTTAAGTTTACAGATATAAAGTAACAGATACCAACTATTGATTTTTTTTTTTTTTTTTAGTCTGAAGTAGGTGCTCTGAAAAAGTCCCTGCTGTCTTACTTGAAGGCAGTATTTAAATTTAACACCAGACTCACCCAGGATCAGCTTATGCTGTGGTGTGACTTTCCTCTGGAGCTTTGTAGAATCTCTTTTTGTGATGGAAATCAGTGCCACTTTCTCTGTACTCACATTTTCCCTTTCCGTTCTCTTTCTATGGTTGGAAAAAAAATGAGTTATAATTAGAATCAAGAAAATATTGTAAGGATAAATACAATGTATCTTGTTTTATAAAAGGTCATTCTTTCAAGCTATCAAAGCCCTATACAACAAATATCTAATTGACGGTCACAGCCTCCTCTGTAGGGATAAAACACTATGCCTGGTTTACAGATGAAGAAACCAAAGAGGGATTCAACAGAATTTCAGTTGGCCATCTCAAATCTGGAACTAGAAATTCAGAGCACATCCATTTTAGAACATTGTGTGTTGGAGTGCCAAATTAGCTCAGTTTGTTGTAGATGATTTTAATGTTGACCTAGAAATATGTGTAATACATTTATAATGAAAACAAAGTGAAAGACATTCAAATAGCTAACAGTCAATCCTAAAACAAATAGCTATTACAGTGGTTTTCAGAATAAGTTCTTTGGTGACTAGTTGATGACTTCTGTGAAACTCCCATGTAAGTGTGGCAAGTCTAATTTACTGTACAATTACAGAAAACTAGATTGGAGTCTTCACTGAAGACCAAGTTATACATATTAATAGTAAACTGATACTGATAAGTGATGATCGTAACAAAAACTGCATGTCACTCATGAAGCCAGAAACATACTGCCCACCTCCACCACTTTTCTCCAAAAGCATGTCCTTAGATAGACTAGCCCAGGATGAGAAAGGAAGCTTACATTCCTCACCCATCAGATAATGCTTGTTTAGCATTCTATCATCCACTCTTCCATTTATTAAAAAAAAAAATTACTCTGTGTGCCAGTCACTGTGCTATACACTCCATCAAATTATTCATCCATGAATCTCTAGAAATCTTTCTTTCAACTTCGAGATCTGCAGGAGCCCAGGAGAATGGCAGTCAGTAAAGGAATTGGATGCCTTTTCCTGACTTGTTTAACAGTATGCCTTCATGTATTTCTCCTTAAATTATTTGGTGGAATGATTTAATTTCCTTAGGGGGATAGTCATCAGTGACTGTTGACAGACTCCTACGGAAAGTTCCTGTGTCATATAGGAGCGAAAAGGCCAAGGAACTTGGTAAAGTCCCAGTTTAAGATTTTTCCAACTGCCATTAGACTTCCAAGATATAACTTATGAGACAAGGTACATGTGGCCTCCCATCAACAGGGAGACACTTTTCCCAGCCTTGAACACAAGAGATAAATATCAGCTACAACTTCAGGTGTGTAGAGGGAAGGAAAAGGAACATTTTTCAGCACCTGCCCTTCATCGGGCACTAAACTAGACTCTTCCAATCTCATTATCTTACTTAATCTTCAGCTATCCCCTGTTCAGTTAGACTTTTCCTAGCTGGCCTACCGGAACTATTGAAAGCCCTCAGGCCTTAGAAATTCATCATATCATGCCATTACTGGATCACAGAGAATTTTACAAATATTTTTTATTATCATGCTTGTCAAAAATGTGTAGCAGTCAGGTATATCTGCAAATTAAATAAACATATTTAATATGCTAATACTTATCAGGCCAGTTTGTATGAGATAAAAATGAGGAGCTGAGAAGGAGAAGTTTGAAGACAGGCTCCTCTAAAGGTATCACACACCCTGATTTCAAACTATACTACAAAGCTGCAGTAATCAAAATATTATGGTACTGGCACAAAAAGAGATACATAGATCAATGGAAGAGAATAGAGAGCCACAAATAAACTCATATACTGTCAATTAACTTATGACAAAGAGACAAGAATATACAATGTGGAAAGACAGTCTTTTAAATAAATAGTGTTAGGAAAACAGAACAGCTTACATGCAAAAGAATCAAACTAGACCACTATCTTACACCATATACAAAAATTAACTCAAAATAGATTGAAGACTTGATTTCAAGAACTGAATCCATAAAATTCCTAGAAGAAAACATAGGTAGTAAACTCCCTGACATAGATCTTGGTGATGTGTTTTTTGGATTTGACTCCAAAAGAAAAGTCAACTACAGCAAAAAATAAACAAATGGAACTCTGCACAGCTAAGACAACCATCAATAAAACGAAAAGGCAACCTACTGAATGGGAGAAAATATTTCCAAATCATATACTCAATAAGGGATTAATATCCAAAATGTATGAAGAACTCATACAACTCAATAGCAAGCAAGTAAGCAAACAAACAAAAAACCCAACCCAATTAAAAAAAAAAATAGGCAGAGCATCTGATTAGACATTTTTCCAAGGAAGACATAAAGATGGCCAACAGACACATGAAAAGGTGCTCAATATTACTAATCAGGAAAATGCAAATCAAAACCATAAAGAGATATCCCCTCACATATGTTAGAATGGCTGTTATCAAAAAGATAAGAAATAGCAAGTGTTGACAAGGTTGCAGAGAAAATGAACCCTTGTGTACTGTTGATGGAATGTAAATTGGTGAAGCCATAATGGAAAACAGTATGGAAGTTCCTCAAAAAATGAAAAATAGACTTACCATACGATCCAGAAATTCCACTTCTGTGAATTTATTTATCCAAAGAAAACAAAAACACTCATTTGAAAAAGATATATTCACTCACTGCAGCATTATTTACAATAGCCAAGATATGGAAACAACCTAAGTGTTCATCAAAGGATGAATGGATAAAGCAATTATGGTATATGCATACAATAGAATATTAGTCAGTAGTAAAAAAAAAAAAAAAAAAGAATGAACTCTCGTCATTTTGACAACATGAGTGGACCTTTAGGGCATTATCCTAAGTGAAATAAATCAGACAAAGACAAATACCATATGATTTCACTTATATGTAGAATCTATAAAATAAAAAAAACAAACAAACAAAACAAAACCAGACTCAGACACAGAGAACAGACTCGTAGTTGCCAGAGGGGAGAGTAGCTAGTGATGGGACAAAATAGGTGAAAGGGATCAAGAAGTACAATCTTCCAGTTATAAAATAAGTAGCTCATTGGATTGCAACATATAGCTTGGAGAATATGGTCAATAACATTGTATGGTGACAGATGGTAACAAGACCTATTTTTGTGATCATTTCATAATGTATATAAATGTCAAATCACTATGTTGTACACCTGAAATTAATATAATATTGAATGTCACTTATGCTTTAAAAATATTGCTCTGGAGGCCTCAGATGCTTCTTAAATATTATTTACACACATGAACACAAATAAATATATTTGTATATCAAGTCTCTGAAAAAAAAGTTTAGCTACAGTATTTTAAAAAACAAAGACAGATGTATTTAGACATTTTTTTCAAAGCTAGATTATAAAATATATATACTTTTTTTAGCTTTGAAAACTCAAAACTAATGTCTTATCTTACTCTGCCTGAAACTTGCCAAATCGCATAAAGAAATGGCTATCCTTAAATATGCCCTCAATAAAACCGCCAGTTATCTTTTTTTAATTAACAGATAATGAGCTATTTTGTCTATTTATAAGGATGCATAAATTTTAAGTTGTCATTTGTTTTAAACAGATTAAACAACATATTCATATTTCAAAGATTATGAAGCTTTTCCTTGTGACTGTCTTTTTATCTTCAAAAGAAAACAATGCTAATAGTTTCCTTTTTCCTATATTCAACGACTATTTACTACCCCTTCTTGATGTGGGCTTTCAAAATACAAAGAAAGTTTGGCAAGTTTTCAATGTCCTTTTTTAAAGTCTGTTCTTAAGCGCTTGTATAAAAGCATAAAGAGCACTTCTTTGGAGAATTGATAATGTCCCACATTCAGTATTTGTATATTGAGTACTGTCAGTTATATTTAGTTTATTCATTCATTGGAAACTGTTCCGTTAATCTGCATGCAGCTGATTTCAGGGAAGCAACGTGATCAGAAGAAGTCAAAGTTAACATAACAATTCCCCTTCTACAAAAAACAGCCCAAGACTTTATGGGTCCAAATTTCAAAGCAAGTTACTGTATTTGCAAGTTTTAAGTCACACTTGGCAGTTTCTCCAAACACAGTGGTCAGGAACTGAAAAAAATAAACATGTGTTTCCAGTATTTTCTTTTCACATGCCACACAAAAAGTAATGTTACAACTATGTTTTCACTCCCTTTAAAAAGTTCTTCTTAAGGAAGAAAGCTTTGCTGATTTGTGTTATTCTAAGGTAGATTTTACAAAATAACAAGGGGCAAGATAAATGTTACTTTCACTGTATAAATGGAAGTTTAACTTCCCCCAAAGGATTTCTTGAAAAACCTGATCTATCATTATGCAGTGATATTTTGTACTTTAAATCTCATACTTAACTTCTGAACACTTAGCACTTTCCATCTTTCAGGTGCCTTAAACAAAAGAGAAAATAAAAGAATCAAACTATATACAATTCTTAGGCAGCAAGTCTACGGCTGTTCCCATTTTGCCGAAAGAATAACTGAGGTAAGGTACATTTGTCACTTTTCTGAGGCTTAACAAAGTCTTAATAGCTGCAGAAGGATGAAAATTCACAGGTGTGTTTCTTATTCAAGACAGAGGAAACAATCAATCATAAAGTGGGGTTTCAGCAGGCCACAGAGGCCCCCAGTCCCAGAAATATCTCTGCTGCTGGTAGGCCAGGTGGCCTAAGCATACACTCCAACCTTTCCACCCCATCTGAAAGTGTTGCCTTGGAAATTCTGACCTATTAAAATGTAAATATCATAGTTTGTAGGAATAACAATCCATCAACTCATTAGGAGGAATTTATTTCCTAACAAAGATCTGGGATGACAGCGAATAGGACCCAGGGTAGAAAGTGATTTGGGTGGAGAATTAAGAATAAAGAGGATTCAGTGTGGAATCCTTCTTAGGGAGACTGGATTCTAGTAGAGACCATGAGTTGCCGTGGGTAGAGGTATGACCCTACCACCTGGAAGAGGAGGGACAAGATGAAATCTTGATAAAATGCAACAGACTTCTCTGAGCAAGATGGGTGGTAACAAGAATGTTTCCAGGGAAAAGACAATTGCAAAGGGTTATTAAACACAAGGGAGGAAAAAATGTTCCAGCAACTGCATTCCTTGCTATTTACCCAAATGAGTGGAAAATTTACATCCACACAAAAACCTGCACAAGGATGTTTATAGCATCTTTAATCATAAATGTCAAATTTGAAAGCAACCAAGATGCCTTTCAGTAGGTTAATAGATAGTAAACTGTGGTATATCCAGATAATAGATTACTATTCAATGCCAAAAAGAAATAAGCTACTAATTCATGAAAGACATAGAGGAACCTTAAATGCGTATGACTAAGTGAAATAAGTCAACATGAAAAGGCTACATACTGCATGTGATTCCAAGTACACGGCATTCTGGAAAAGGCAAACCTATACGCAAATGGTAAAAAGGTTAGTGGTTGCCAGTGGTCAAGGGAGAAAGAAGGGTGAATAGGCAGAGCTCAGAGGATTTTTAGAGAAGTCAGACTACACTGAATGATACTATCATGGTAGATATGTCATTAAACATATGTCCAAACCCAAGGAATGTGCAACACCAAGAGTGAACCGTAATGTAAACCATGGACGTGGGATGATAATGATGTGTCAATGTAGGTTCATTTGTTGTAACAAATGTTTCACTCTGGTGTGGGCTGTTGATAGTGGAGAAAGCTGAGTGTGTGGGGACAAGGAGTATATGGGAACTCTTTGTACTTTCCACTCAACTTTGCTGTAAACCTAAAACTGCCCTAAAAAATAAATTCTATTTTTTAAAAAAGCAATTGTTTAACAACTTTGTCTAGGATGGTCTTTCTTAATCTTTATTTTGTTTTTGTTTTTGAGTTTAATCTCTGTTATTGTCACTTTTGTTAAATTATGAACTCCTTTGAGATTCCAATGACAGCCGTACTTTATTCTCTCCCCATAAAAAAATAACAGCACTTCTACACATTATCACAAACAATGTATACAATTTCAGGTGTTCACGAATTCCCTGAAATCCATCCATAAAACTAATACAAACTAATGTTATCACATGCTCATAAGTACCAGACACTTGGTTAAGCATTGTCCTACACTCTATCACATTTCATCCTGGCAACAACCTTAGGAGGTAGATACTTTCATTCCTCTTCGCTTATGAGGAAACATAAGTGCAGAAAGATTTGTTTGTTTGTTTGTTTTAACAGCTGCTGAGTGTTCAAGCTGAGTCTCCAAACCTCACCTGATCCCAAGGAGCATTTTCCTAACCATTCCCTACAAAAGAGTCTGGCTCTGGCGGATGATGGGTCCCAACTGGGCACCCCTCATCTAACAATGGGTCTGTTTGCTCACTCCTAAGCTCCTATTCCTCTGTCAATAAAATATTTTTCTAGGACCAGTATGTGGAGATTATACAGAGCTGGACCTACATTAGAATAGAACGTAATCATTTGCTGCTGATCCAGTTTCCACAAATGACCCCAATCCACCCCCCCCCCAATTCCACTACCTATCAGGCCATAGGTGATGGGTGACAGCAGGGTTTCTCTGTGTTTACCTGAGAGCAGAGAACTTGGATGCCTGCCACAGAAATAAAAAAGGCTGGGTCAGCTCAAGGTGAGTCTCGGTGTCTGATAAAGCGTATTTCATAATTAGTGCTAACACACAAACCACATATACCCGTAAACTCTGAATAAATTGAGTTAAACATGAGTAAATGAAACAAAAGACAGAAATAAAGTCCAAATCCCTTCATATGGTACAGATGGAGCCCTCATAACCCCTTTCGGCCCCTTTTCTGGCTCTAAAGTATGGGGCCTTCCTCTCAGGCCAAATCAACAGAGCTCTTCCAGAAAGACATCAAGTTCAAGGCGTGTAGAACAGAATGCGTCATCTCCCTTTCTGAGTAGCTTTCTAATCCTAATTTTAAAATCTTAATGAATGAAATCACTGCCCATCCAGAAACATGAATATCATTCTGAGAGCTTTCCCCTCTCCCTCCCATTATTTAAATTTTCATATGTCCTAGTGATTAAACCACTGAAATATTATTTTAAGTCTCCCAGTATTTGTCAGGAATGTTACAACAGCCTCCTAACTGGCATTTCTACCACCAGCCTTAACCCCATCTCCAAGCGTCTTCTCAATACTGTCAAATGAGTTATTCAGTCAAAAGCATTAATCCATTATTCCCTTACTCAAAATTCTCAATGTTCCCTCATTTCTTCCAAATTGTTTCCAGACTCTTCAGCATGTTATAACAGGTCCTAATTCCCACAAATCTCCACTCTATGCTCCACCCACACCAAGCATGGGAACCATTTTTTTTTCTCAGTGCATTTTCAGAGAATTTACCTACCCATAACACACACTGCCCCCAAATCCTAACCTCTCTCCTCCTCCCAGCCAGGGCACCTCATCAACTCCATCACAATGTATAACTCCATGTTCTTCAAGATTCAAGAATTGCCTACAATTGGAAGGCTTTTTTGAAAGCCCAGCCTAGAAGAGGCGTCTCCACTGTTGGATGAACTAACAGACCCACCACGTGCCACTGGCACCAGCTGGAGGGGCACCGAAAACTGAGAATAAAAACTAATTTGAAATCATTTTTAAAGCAATAAAATACTTATACCAAGTAAAATCAAAACTTTTCCGGTCTTGACTGCACTGGTTTCATAGTTTAACATGATTTTTATGTTTAATTACAAAGGAGTACAACACAATTTTTCAGTGGCACACCCTGTGTATCCCTCCTTAGTGCTCCCATATGTAAGAGACCCTCTATAATTGTTGCTTTTCTTGAACGACTGGAATGTGAGTTTCTCCTGAACAGGAACTGTGGCTTTCCTTGTTTATACCCAGTGGTCATTAAGATGCCTGCCAAATACTAGGAGTTCAATAAATGCTTATGTAGAGAAGGAAAAAGGAAGGAGTAAGGGAAGATGGAAGAGAAGAAGGGAGAGAAAGAACAAAGAGGGAGGAAAGAAGGAAGTTCCTTCTAGCCCTAATATCCTCTGCTTCTAATTTTGAAACTGAATTCTCAATGCCCCTTCTACAAAGATAGCTTTGATAGCAACATACAGAAAGACAGCTTTGAACAAGGGCAACACTGAAGGAGGTGAAAATCATTCCTTGTCAAGCCCACACTACTCTAAGGTTGAGCTGATTGTTCCCTGGCTCTAATCTAAAAAGGCTTTTAATGTAAATCCACTCTCAACCTTGGGCTCCCACAGGATACGTAACTAGTCTCTGTCCACCATCTTCCCCAACCTGCCTGGTTCCTAGTACACACCTCAAGGTGCTCTCTGGGCTACCAGGGTCTCAGGTACAAACTAGAGGATTCCAGAGCTAGGCAGCTCTACATATCAACTTTCAGAAGACTCTTAACCTGAGACAATCCAGTAGATGGCCCAAAGTGTGGTTTCTGCTCACACCAAACCATGGGTAGTGGCCCAACCCCTTCTACCTTATTTGTATGACAAAAGCCTACAAATCCAATAGGTCACAGGGCCCTTTTTTTCTTCATTAAAAAAATAATAAAAGGCTAAACTGAGATAGACACTTTATGAGAGCCAAAGTACTTGAAAACTTATAATGAATTCTTATGACAGGAATTACATTATGCACAATATAAACATCTGTATTTAAGGAAGATAATGGTTTAGCTCCAGGAAATAACAGCTAAGCAATGATGAGTTAAGCAAATGTTTTACAGTTAATGGAAATAAAAATTACATATTATTACAGTTAAAAGATGCTGAGAGAATGGGACAGGAGGTAACATACCAATCGACTCTAAAGCAAGAGAGAATTAAAGGTTCTATAAAACAGACCCTCCCTTAAAGAGGGAAACTGCAAAAAGATCAAACTTCTTGAAGTTCAAAGATGCTAAAGTCTACTGTTTAAAACCCATTACATATGTAGTTACTGGCATAGCCCATCTCTTACCTTCCTCAGAGTCGATTTGCCTCTTAAAATGAGATATTTAAAGGCAGACTGTTGGCTTGGTGTCTTGGATGGCAGATCACAGGGTTCCAAAGCCCTTAAGACTCTGTAGCACTAGTTCTTACTAAGTCGTAATTAACTTCATTGGGAGTTACATGATAGCAACTTAGAGCAGAATTTGGCCGAACATTTTTAGTATTCTTGCACTTGGTAATTACTACTTCAGTGGGAATCTCAAGTAAGAAACAGGGCAGAATTTGGCCCACAAAGAGAAGCACATCAAGTAACTAGCCCAATTTATAATGCCAGTAACAGAGTGTATTAAAATCTCCCATGAAGCATCCCCATTAGCTCGTGATTTCATCATAAACGTAAATTCAACCAAAATGACTACTCAGATCCTTTACCAAGTCTCCATGAAGGGCAGTGTGTATGGGAGAATATGGCTAGGGGATGGCTCTGTATACCCAATAACCATCCTAGAAGGGCAATTATGTAAAAACTAAGTAAAAGCTAGATGCTGCTTGGCAGTTTAACCACATAATAAATTCTTGTTGATGCAAGAAATAGGAGCCATTACAGCACTAGTCTGGGCATTAAATATCTGAAGAATAAGATTTAAACCTAAGATTTGGACTTGTGTTTCAAAATGAAAACCTAATACTAGACTCAGAATGATAGTTATATATTAGAAACCTTTAAATTACACAATATGCAATTTTTCACTACCATTAATAGTGGAACGTAACATTTCCTGAAACTCAATCATGATTCTTTCTTCAAAAGTGTTTATATAGTGCATGTCCTAATTTTTATCATAAAAATGGAGACTTTTTTTTTGGCTTGCTTGTTTTAAATTACAGTATTTATTTGGAAACTAATTTTAGGGAATTATCAATTTGACATTTGAGTTTAAAGGACAATCAAGAATCACAGACTGATGCAGAATATAGAAAGACAATATTTTTAAAATAAATTATGTCTTCACCACCTATGTTTCTCCCAGTGATTCACCTGAGGCACTAAAGAAGATAACTAATTCATTTCCTGAGGACAAACTCACAATCCCTTGATGCGTGTCTTGGCCAGACTTTCAACAGGAGGTCATTAACATCACTTCCCCAACAGCCTAAACTGAATCTTCTTTGTCACGAAGGCTTCATTCTCCACCACCACCATTCTACCCCGCGGCAGCCCCCCAGCTTTTTAATGACAACAGCATTGAGAAACAAAAGAAAAATCATACCAGTATGTCCTACCAAGTAAAGCAGACTGCTCTCCCATTGGCCAGCCCACCCATCAATGCGCCATGTTTGTTAACATTCTGAAAGACATTTGTGCGGAGAACAAATTGACGGAGCCCATGTTTATATCAGAAATTTCAGAAATGGCAAGAGATTTATTCATGGATCTTAACACCCATTCAGACTGTCATAAAACACAAAGGACCAGATTCAATAAAAAACTCTCTCCAACTTCCACAACACTAAAGTCTGTGCGAGCCTTCAAAACAAAATCAATTTTTCCAGTTTTGCAGAGAGCTGTACAGACTTCAGTAGCGTGGAAGCCAGCTGGGGCATTTCCTTACTCAACCCCTAAATTAGTCTCAAAAGTAGTTTTGAGGACCACATTTGATCAGAAGAATTTGCATGCTTTTTTTTCTCTCCCTCTCTCTCCTTTTTTTTTCTTTATACATATTTCAGAGTACATCACATGGAGAACAAACAACAGAACTACAGCATATGTCTCATGCAGTTAAAAGCTTTAAAACTGGCCCGTAAAACAGCATTCTTTGGTACACAGTGAAAAATATTTTTCGATTCCATAATCCATAGTGAAGTAAGTTGGGTATAATCACTTTTAAAAGTTGCTGTGTCCATGGACAGCTGTTCTTCATACATACTGGGAATGTTTCCTTTACATTCCTAAGGACATAAGAGTTTGACAGCAAGCCAATACCTCTAGAAATGGTGAAAGCTAAACACACCCCATACTGATGCCTTTACTCTCCCAACAAACTTTCTCCCACAACTAAAATGTTAAAACTTTTACCCCACAGCCCACATTCTGAGATTAGTCCAATAACTAATGTTCTGTCCAAGTAAAATACATTTTGTCATAGCTTGAAAATTTTACCTTTCACAGAAGTATAGTATTTCTGACCAGCAGGGAACATATGTCAACATTATCTATTATTACCCAATGTCAGGACCAAAAAGGGAAGGTGGGTGGTGGATGTTAATAACGACTTAAGCGATTTCTAAAAGAGGCATTTGAGAAGTACAAAGCCAGAAGTTTCAAATGTTTTGTCTTATTTTCGCTGTGTCAGCAACCTGCTACCCCACCACCACCACACGAACAAATCTAATGCTGCCTCCGACCCAAAGCCTAGTTCTCTTTTCAATTTTAGCCAACGCTTTGCTAAGCTGGAAAGTTTGAAAAATACCCTAGAAAACTTCTCCACCAGAAATGAAAAACAAAAACATATGACCAGCAATGATGAAAGCAACTCCCACTCACTAAGAAAAAGATTTTCAATCACAGAAGCACACGGCTTTTGGATTTGAAAATTTATTTTCATTTTTCAAGCTACTTGTCTGGTGTTTAGATTTGGGGGTTCAGTTTCTTATTTGACACTGGAGGAGGTGGAGGAAATGCTTGTTGGGTTTGTAATTGTATTTAAGCAATTTCCACAAAGGTAAGCAGAAAGCATTCTCTTCACCCAACAAGGCTGCAGAGGAGACAACGCCCATCTCCATTTCAGTATGGGTTTCCCTGCAGGAGGAGCTGAAACATGCCTTCCCCTTTTCCTAAAGTTGGGTCAGGATGTGGCACAAAATATATAGTGAACCAGTGGTTCACCATGCCCCCTATCCTGGGAAGCCATGACCATGAACTGCAAATATACTTGGAGGCACCCTTATTGGGAGAAATTAAGTTCTTGTTGTCTCTTTGGGCCATGTGGTTCTACCCAGTGTTCCTCAAAAAAATAAAAAAGAAATTTGAGTTTCCACTTCACCACATGCACATCTTGGGGAAGAGGTTACTGTGGGTCACAAGTAAAGACATGGGTCCTGGTTGAGACCCAGAACAGGAAGTAGTGGGTTAAGATGTCCCCTGAGCCCTGGAGATTTGTGCACTTTCCGTCAATGGCATAGTGTCTTGGGGTTCTGAGCCTATTGGAAAGTAGGTTCTCATTCATTCATCTGTTTGGGTACTGTAAAACTGAATCTTTCCCTTTGAAGGAATCATTCAGGGAAGATTATAAAATAAAAGCATCTAAATAAATCCCTTATGCTAGGAGACTCTTAGGCCTCAGAACACTGAACCCATGGCAGAGCACGTGTCACAAGACTGTGGAGGGACGTGGCAGTGCTTACTGTTCTGACTTTTAAAGGAAGTTATTTTAATTTATTCTTCCTCATCTCACTCAGCCTCTGAGGACAGAAGTCATGGAACTATAGGTTCCTTCTAGATATATTACTAAGGCAAAAAAAAATTTTTTTCATCCTTTTACTTAAGTAGTAAATGTTGCTACCCCAATAGTATTTTAATTGCAAACTAGCAAAAGTCTATGTTCATCCCACAACTGAATGGTGGATCCAAAACGAACTATAGAGAATTTTCTGCTCTTCACGGGAGGTGATGTTGCCCAGCCCACCAGGTAAAGGAGAGGTAGTCCTTCCAGTGCTGTAGGAGAGGTGGAGTTTCCTCAGTTCCTCTGGCTCATCAGTCCTTCTCACCTACTCCTCCGGGACCATGTCTGTAACATGGTGGGTGAGGTCAGGGGTTTGCTTACATTCACAGAAGAGGAAAAAGTTAACTGGCCACCCCTCACTTGGAACATGGCTTCTGTGAAGCTCCACCTGAGCTAACAAACCACAGAAGTTGTTGTATAAAAACAGTACTAACCTAGATAAACAGAGTGTCCCTAAGAAGAATCATTAAATGTTGAGATGGAAAAAAAAAAACTTTCAAAGTTCAACCTCCTTATTTTTAAAGATGAGAATTGGAGCCAAGAGACTGAGCCATTTGCTATGTCACACAGCTCAGTAAGTGCTCTGATTCTGCTGCATTTAGACATGACATCATGGGAAACCAGGTAGCAGTGTTGGAAGCTAGGGTCCTGGTCCCCTTAGGGCAGGGAGTTATGTAGCAGATTCAGAAGTGTGTGAGGGGACCTTCTGGGGGTGCTGATCACTAAATTAGGCTGCTGTTTTCATGTGCTTCTTCACCTATGGTGGGGCACTTTTCTGCAAATATGCTGTCTTTCAATTAAAAAAAAATGGAAAAACAATTAAATACAGTAAAAAAAAAAAAACACATATATCAGTTCTAGTAAAAAAAAAACTCTAGATATAAGATTCTAAGGTAAAATAAAACACCACATACAAAGAGGGTTTACTTAAGTTAGGTTATCATTTCAACCCAAACACTGGGAAATAAGAATTCCAATAAGGTGAACAGTAACATGTGTCTTCAAAATAATAATATTATTAATAAATAATTTTCATTTTTAATGTACTAATCAGGTTACATAGTATTCTCTTATCTCATTCTCTTAAAACAACCTCTTCTACAAGGAGAAAATTTATTTGTATCATCATTTTATAACTATGAAAATTAAGTTCAGAGAGAGTAATTAACTTGCCAAAAGTGACAGAGCTAGTAGGCTGGTACAGCAGGAAGGAGAAGCTGGGTGTTTGACTGCTGCATAGCTGGGCATTCTCGCCACTACAATGTATTACCAGTAATAATAATATCATGCTTTTGTGGGGACACGAGACATTCTCGTGCCACAAAATGCATGTCAAAGATTAGGCACTTTAGGGATTATAAACATGGAATGGAAACCTACCTTCAAGAAATTTGTCTGTTCATAAGGAAGTGAAACAGCTTAGTTTTTAAGATGTAAGTTCAATCACCGAAAATTAATCTTATGGGACAATTTTTTCTTCACTTGCATTTTGAGATGGCCACAGTCTAAGAAAAGCTGAAGAAGCATTTTAAGCTAAAATTGCCGAGAACTAAGTTCCTTTTTGAGGCTAGAAACATTTTTAGAGGTGGAAGTGGGGGAAGAGCTGATACTTTAATTGTTTCTCTCTGCTGGTGCATGACTCATGAATAGACTTTATGCCTTATAGAGAGGTTAATAGACACTAAAGAAAACACCACCATCAATTTTTGTGTTTTTACAATTTGGAATCTAAAACCTATGAGTGATGCATAATCTCTACCATACTACACCTAGTCAAATTTGCATATTAAAAAAAAAGCTTTGAAGAGACAAGAAAATTAAAAGATGAAAATACGTCAGGGCCTTCTTCCTACCAATGCCATCTGAGCAGCAAACCTGGTTGAGCTTTGGAAGCTTTGCCAGTTTTAATGTTGAGCACATTAATTTGTATTATAGCTTTTTGAGTGAATAAGTTACTTGTTCTGCTTCAGAGTTATTCTGGAACCTTTTTCTGGTTAATACCATCACAATTCTTGCTTCTTATATTAGTCTATGATTAATGGATGACATTTGCCTGAATTTGGGTTGACTGTTAATACACTATATTAGACTGCAACTGACAAGGTCCCTTCTTCAATTTATTTGAGGCTTCTTGCAGAACAGTAAAACATATCATGGATCCAGATGCAAAAACTAGCCAAGAACAGACAGGGAAAAGGATTAAGCCAAATTTATATAACAAATAATCAGGACATGATAGAATTTAGTCAATTATTTTTGACCCTCTTATTATCAATTTGGAGCAGTACACAGTCAGTATGTTTGGCTGCCATAAGAGGAATAGCTGTAAAGTTTAAAAATACCAAATTGATAAGCTACAACCAAATTAGCATGTAAACTAATGTAATCTTTCTTAATGGCAACTAACATGAACTAAAAGCCTAAAATCCATATGTATTTTTGACTCAGCAATTCCACTTCTGGAAATATGTTCAAAGAGAATAATCAACAGTATGGATAAATATTTAGCTACATAGTTATTTATGCCAACAATATTTATAATTTTTAAAATATGGGAAACAACCTAGTTGTTCAATAATAGGGGATTAATTAAACAAATAATGGTGCAGCCAGGATAAAAACTATTGTGAAAGAATATTTAATGACACTGAAATATATTCAATATGTATTCTTATGTGAAAAGTGATTTTTTTAATTATAGTAAGATTTACTTTTTTTAGTGTGCATAAAACATAACATACATAGAAGAAATGTTTGGAAGACAGTTATTTTTAAGTTGTGGGATTTTGAGTGGTTTCTACTTTTCTTCATTTTATATTCACTATATTTCCTAAATTTTTATAATGGACATGAATTGCTTTGGTTAAGAGAAAAACAAAGCAGATATTTTTTAAATAAAGAAGAAACGGCTAACACCATGCTAGAGAAGCATTTGTCAATGAAGCAAAAACAAAAAGTGCTATGACCACATTATTTAAGCTCATTCCCTTTCAAAGTGAAACCCCTTTCCAACAAAAATGAAAATAAACTACAGTGGTTGTTTTTAGTTACCTTACTTTTCTGTGACCATCCTATAATTTCAAATATTTAAATTATCTGAGGATGATATTGAAGGAATCAGTTTACACACAGCAATGTTTTTCAGTGAAGTACAGCCTTGCTATTTAATCTGCTGTTATAAGTTTACATAATCTTTCAGTGTCTCAGTTTAATTACTAATAAAAAAGGGACAGACTGTGAGTCATACTCAACTCATTGAAGAATATTAGCCCAATCAAACCAAAAGGATGCTTTAATTTTATTTGGTCCTAGCTCCTGCTGTAGAACAGAATTAAAAACAAATATAGAGAAGGAGATGGAGAAAGTGAGTCACCTAATTTACATCTAACATGATGCAAACCAGTATTTCTTTAATAGGTGTTCAGAATCTGAAGTGCTAAATTATGGCAACTTAGAAGCAAATTTTAATGGAAAATCTTAGTATTTTTAATCTTACTGCAGATTTTTTTACCTTGTCAACTAAGAATCCATCTGATTTTGAAAAAGAAAAATCTTTTACTTGGAGACAAAGGTAAGCCACAGTACACCACAAACTAATTAAATATGAATCTCTTCTGGAACAATGGTACAAAGAAAAAGGCAAATTATATTTTACAACTCAGACAAAACAGTCATCCACCAAAAGAATATTGCCTTCCTTTAATTATTAGAATAAATCATTCCATGGAAAACTGTTTGGCACATAGTGCAGATAAGAAGATGATAAATATAATACAAAACAATAAAAGAAGATAGATTCTCTATTCAAGCAAACTCATCATAGTTGCAACTGAAACCCTTGAGGGACCACATACCAAGTCACCTCAGAGGCCTCAAAATGTCTATGATACTTCACATAAGACTTGGATATAACCTAGTCTGATTAAGATTGACCCAATGTAATTTTCAGTAACTGGCCTTTTGTAGTATTCCAACTAAAATAAAATATTGAAAACTTTTCTCAAAAAAAAATTTATTTGTTGTTAGGAGAAAAGATGTGGCAGATATTCCATTCACTAAGAATGGGTTGAGTACATATGGAGCTGGTCATTTTCACTTGACCAGGTAGAGCATTAAGCATCTGGAGGTAGAGCAGTAGGTTGGAGCACAGCCTGGGATGCTGCTTGAGTTTATTTTTGAGAAGCCTCCCTTTTCCAGAGACATTTGTGGCACTGAGAACCCAGGTGAATTTGTAGCTTTTCACGTCTTGGTTGTGAGCCTCATAGCAGATACACTAGCAAGAAGTTGAGCTACTTTGTTCTTTTAATTAAAAGGAAAAAAAGTAAATAAACCTAATAAGTTATTATTACTTACTATCTCACTGCCCAGTGTTCCTCATGGTCCACTGATGAAGTCTCTTTCCATAGACAGACCCGCCCAACCTATGATAAGGCTTTCTAGCAGTGCAGAGAGGACTGCTCAGTTCTCACTTTTCTCAGAAGTAGCTTTGAGAGGGTGTCTGGCTCACTCTTGTCCTACAACTTCCTGTTAAGTTCCTCCTCCAGACTCACCTTTCAGTACTACCCTTAGCTCTAGAAAACGGCGCATCACCCTTGGAAGTGTCTCATCTTGAGACACATTTCCTGTATCAGCAACTTAGCTCTTTCTAAATTTCTATTTGGGTCTCCCTCAAATAATAGCATACCTTTTTTTCTTTATGTGAATCTTGACTAGATCTCTGTCCATTAACCCACCTCCCAGTTAGGGTACCCAACACCTTTCATCACCTCCAAATTCTTCCAATAATATCTGGAAGACTGTGGAAAATTTGGGAGGAAATTCCAGTTCTCTGGAGCCACTAAGCCTAGTTTAGTGAACTTCAGCTCATTCTCCTGAAAGACTGACACTCGTGATGCAATTAAAAAACACAGATACATGAGAAATAGAAAATCTCTAATAATAACATGGTTTGCATAGAAAAATCAAGAGTGTAACATTTGACACTAGATAACATACATGTCTCAGTCTGTGCAGACACAACAGTATTATGAGAAAGGAAAGGGAATAAATATAGAGTGTATTTTGCAAGAATTTTGGCCATGAATATAAACGATGAGCAAAGAAGGGTTATTTAGGGGTAGTAGAGCTGAGAGAATTTGGGGTGGTGTTTTCATTTATGTTAATGCTGTTTTTCAGATAAGGGAAATCTGATTATCTCTATAATAATATTAGTAGCTACCATTTAGTGAATACCCTGTGACAGGGAGTTCTTCACATACGTTTTCTAATTTAATCTATACAATTGCCCTTCCTTATCCCCATTTTTTGGGTGAGGAAATCCAAGGTTCAGAGAAATTAAGTAATTTGTCTACTGTCAAACAGCTAGTAATGAGAGAGTCTTGTTCTAACTGAGGTCTACAGACTCTAAAGCTTGCACATGACCACTCAAATGAAGGCAGTGAAGAGGGAAAGGCTAGAGTGCAGGAAAGAGCCCACAATTCTTTGAATAAACAAGACTTCACGAGAGGCTAGAGAAAAATGGATTCGAAACTTAAGTATAGGAGGAAAAGCATGCCTTGGAAGGTGGAAACGTACTTACTTCTCAGAGACAAAGCGAAGAATGCTTTAAAAATTAAATGGTTCTATATCTGAAGGTGACATTACAGCTAAAATGGTATTGAATGATCATCCAGAAAGCTAAAGTCTGTACTGGCCTTTACAGCTAATTACCTGCACTAGATGGTATGCTAAAACTTTGTTGAAGAGTAGAGTTTGGTGCAATAGGTCTGTGTTGGACATTGGCCAGCCACTTAGTTACTGATCTTATAATGAGTTTCACTCACTTTTCCAGCCATCCCCACATTACAAGCCAGGAGCAAGGAGGATTGCATTCCTGACGTGTATATAGTAAGGTCTTATGCGGTAAGAACTGCAGTAACCACAGTATGGTCCAATGACAAGGGCTTTAGACTGAGACAAGAGACCTGAGCTGTAGTTGTAGATTTACTAACTAATCTTGAAAGCCTAAGAGAAATCTGTTTGTTTGTGAACCATATTTCCAGTCTGTGTAGGAGGGGATTAATTTGTTCAACAAACATTCATTGAAAGTGTAAGATGTCGCAGGCACAATTACATGTGCTACAGAGTGTACACTATACCCAATGTCTCCACTCCCCTGGAACTTACAGCCTAGTGAGGGGTAGCAGAGCCAGAAAATCACACAAAAAAAGGCAAATCAATAAACAAGGTCTCAGAAAATAATATATAGAAAATAACACAGGGAAATACGAGAGAATATGCAGCAAGGAGATAAATTTCAGGCTCTTATCATATCAAAGCAAGAGGTGATGGTGGCTCTCAGTAAAGTTTGGATATAGTCAGGAGAGCAAAAAGGTAAGATTGTACTACTAATGGATTGTATACAGGGTGGTAAAGGCAATAAGGAGTCCAGGATAGGCCCTGGAATTTTTCTTTTCAACACCTACCTACATAAGATGAGTGTTTACTGAGCTGGAGAAAAATGGTGAAGATCAGGTCTGAAGGTTGATAAATCAAGAGGTCTGTTAGTTGGTTGTTAGACATTGCCCTACATGGTCTCTGAAGTTAATTCCAGTTACAATATTCTGTGACTCTAGGCTATGATCAGAGAGATAGACCATTTTGACAAATAAGAGATGATGAGAAATAAATTATCTTTATGTCAATGCATGACTGAAGTAGAATATAAAAGTTGGCCAAGATAATCTAAGACATATAGAAACTGTATGAGCCCAGTTGGTAATATCATAAACTCAGGTGTCTAATTCACTGAGTATTAAGATCAAGACTAGGAAGACTGTTGATGTAGAGCCAAAGTTATTGGAAACCTAGTACATTGCCCTGGAGATCCATACATGATATGCAAAAGATAGCAGACATCTGGAAGACAGGAGGGCAAAACAAAGATGGCAGAAACATCTCTAAGCCACTGGTTTGTGCAAGAGATCTTGTTGCCTCTTTATTCTCAAAGAATAAATGAGTTAGGAGACTATAGGAATATGCCTGGGTGGGTTTGGTGTGAAACCTGCCATTGTACTTTGTGAGGGCTGGACTTATCACCTCAGAAGTGTGAAGACAGGTGTGAAAAACATCCCCCCTTATGACCCCCATTTCTTCTAATTATCGTTTTTAAAAAAAACTTTATTCAGATAGCAAATGGATTCCCATAATTCTTATACCCCGTGCCTATTCTTCACCTTCTTCAATAGAATTGTCCCAGACTCCTGGAATCAGGCGTGTGGTGTTACAATAAGTTCCAGGAGATACGGGGTTAACTACATTACATACTTTCATTTCACTTTGCTACAAGTTCCTATGCTTGAAAACACAGGTTTGAAGCATCTATTTCATAAGAAGATGCTTCTGAAATGTTTGACAGCATGAGGGATATTTCTGTCCCCTTCAAAGGAACCATGGTGCTGGAGTCATCACCACTGGCACAGGACAGAAGACACACTGTTACTGCTCTCACAACCAGAACCAGATACAACCAAGGACCATGCGAGATGTTGCAAATGAAAGCATTTTGTAAATTGTCATGCAATATGAAAATATAAGACGTGATTCTCATGTTCTTACTCAGTCATGAGGAAATGGTACTGGTTATCCATGAGTGGAATCCCTACAGATTTTTCATTCCTTAAGGCTGGATCACAAATGTGTAAACACAACCAAAGCGAGTTTTCAACAATCTAAGGAAGTACTAGTGCTGAGAAGAATGGTGACTTAACATAGGCAACACCAATTTGACCATAATAGTTTCACTTCAGCACAAGATATTTGACATTCAATAGCACTGGAAAAGGTAAAGGGCGGTTTCTTCACGCCTTTTTATACTTGGTAAGTGATAGGTTCCACCCAATTAGAGTTCCAATTTATTTTAAATTATAGATTTTACAAAAAAAAAAAAAAACAACAAAAACAAACAACCCTCACCTAAACCACTAACTCATGTATTTCTGTCAAACTTCAACCTCTTCTTTTAAAGTACAGAGGCTGATATACCCACTAAAACTGTCCCCTGGCATAATTTTTTCTCATAAATTTGTTTTATACCCTTCTTCCCTACCCACAAAAAAATCCTGGCTTCTTGTTTTTCCCTCTCTCCTCCTAATACCATCCACTCTGATTCTATTCTTTTTAAGTTCATATACATACAGATCTCCATTTTGACAGAAAATATACTGTTCAGTATTTTAAGCTTTCCATCCTCCATCATATTTAAAAATGCTTTCTTCTCAACTTCCTTGGGTCAGTAAAGTGAGAATATTAAAAAAAAAAAACACACATCACAACATATTTATAAAGTAAAAACAATATTTAGTATATTTGGCTTTGTTTTAACTAATGTGCTAAACATTTCTAAATGCCTGTCTTCCTTTATAAGTTGCCAACATCACATGAATTTTTTTCTAAAGTGAGCTTTTAAATGATAAGGAGCCAGTCTCCATCAAGCCTTTAGCACTGTAATTCTTTCACCCAGGAAGCTATTGTGTTGATGTTCCAACCACTGACACTGACATGTTGGGGAACCTTCTTTAAATACAACAATTCAAGGGCATTTTCAAGTCTCAATTTACAAATGCAATCAGATACATTGTGATAAGACCAATGCACACCATCTTGACTGTATCTGCTCACTAATTTGATAGTATAAAAGTGTTAAAGCTAACTTTATTTTGAATTTGTTTATTAAACATTTTCTTTACCCTGGACAAAGAGACTTACTGTAGATATTAGTAAATACTTCTTCTTTTACTGTTAGAAATTGTTTTAAGATACCATAGCTTTTGGGAGGAAATAAGCAATTCATACCCACTCCCAGTACATGTACGATGTTGTCATCTTTTCCAATTCATAACTACTGGAAGTCAAGTATAAACTGGGCTTTAAAACAAAAGACAAGCCAGATTGCAGTGGTCAAGACAGTCAGATCAGCAAGGCTTCCTAAATGCACTGTCCTCCAGATCAGAATTAAAATACAAATTCCAAAGGACACTCTAGTCATCAAATCCAAAACCTACTGAGAATAAAGGGACAAAAACAAGATCAAAAACATAAAAACTTCACAGCTTTGTTTAAGAAGTGCTATTTAAGCTATAAAGGATTTCCTGTTATCCTTGTTTTAATAATTTTATAGGATTCTTTTTGTTCTTAGGTTACTCTATATCCAAATAATCATGTATGTAAATGACTCAATACAACAGTGGATGCCACTGATAATGTAAACATTATTGTTTATCCAGAAGCATTTATGTTCATGCAAAAGTGGCATTAAAAGCTTGTGGTCAGATCAAAAAACCACAACTATAATTGTTTATTTATATAGCTCACCATTGCTCTGTAGTGTAAGTTTACATTTTTTTTAAATTTCTAAACATTGCTGAGTTAGTCTTAGAAGAGTGAAAAATTCATCTTTCGCCTAAATGATTAAAGACAAACAACACAGGTCTATGCATGCAGCAAGATGCTTTAATATGGAAATTATTTACTTTGTCCAGGCTGATAGTTTTCATTTTGATGCTGCCCTTGAAACTCCACGATAACAGGGCCATTCAGTGGAATTTCTGCATTTTTCTCTTTCGTTCAGGACAGCTGGTTTCTTTCCTCTCTAAGCAGAAAGCTAAAGTATATTTATCACTCTAACAGTGACTCAAAACAAACAGGAAGTCTTCATCAGCCGGCTCCTGGGCATAGCTGATATTAGGTACTGGCAGAAAGGAAACAGAGACTTCATTCTGTGGGAGTCCGACAGAACGTACATGCAGATGCAGGCGATAACAAAGTTAGGGATGCTCCAAATGACCACCGTGTTCTCCCGAGATTAAGTGCTTTTGCCATGCCCGCCAGTTCTCAGAGTCTGCGAAAATTCCTCAGGAGTTTTCCTTTCCATTGCAGTTTGAAAGAGTAGTCTGAACTGGATACCACGAGCCTGAGAATCATTGTGAACCTATGCGCCAAAGGAAACCTGGGAGGGAGCTATTCTGGGAGATTTGGCTTTGATCTGGTTGCTAGGAAAAAGCCCTGCTTTTGTCTGGAAGTATTCTGAATGGCTCCTTCAGTCAGAAGGAGGCCTGCAGGTCACTGTCTGAATTAAGTGAAGAGGATTTTTTTTTTTTAATGCTAAAAATGAAGTTGTTGCTGTGCGCCATAATAAAGCTGGAGAGAGAACGAACTACGGTGCTGAGTGATGGCAATGGCTCTTTGCTACAACTTAAACTCCAAGGTATACTGTGAAAATCACTGAAGCGTGCTTGCAGATCAAATGTATGCAAATATTCCTCAGTGGCACATATGTTCCTAGAGACCTTCGCCTTCACCTTCTTTTCAAATAAAACCTGTTTCAGATTCAAAGCCCACTTTGTTTTTATTAATAAAAATGTTCACTATCAAACAGTTTTTTTACCTGACAAATAAACAAAAAGGTTAAATAGTCACACCTAGCTTTTTGCAGTGAAGCTAAACTCAGAATGGATTAGACTGCAAACTACTGCTACTGATTCCAAAGTTATTAGGCAATACACTTTTGGGGGGTCCTTGAAATATTCTTTGTATTTGTTGACTAATCTCCTTGTTTATGATAATGTTTATACCTCTGTATAAGGACTTTACAGCCATTATCTAATCTTCACAGATCCTGGTAAGGTAGAAAGGGAGCAAATCTAATCTTCGCTCTACGTATGAGGAAACAGAGATGCAGGGAGGTTGAGGAACAAGTTCTCATTTCCAGGAGCACTGCAAAAATGATGGTGGGGCATAGGCTTTGTTTATCCAAGAATGGGGCTGGATTTGTCACCTAGTCATTCATGTGTTCACCAATCTCCTTTAAGACAAGCATTTCTATAATGACTGCCCTGAATCTCCATACAACCTGTTGGGAAAATATGCAGCAAACCAGCCCAAGGGAGGATCAGACCCAGACCTTGGTACTACTGGCATCTGATGCCAGTGAACTGGGCCAGACTGAAAGTCTAACCAGCTCAAAGCAGATGGGACTGATCTGAAAAGTTCCATTCTTCCCCTTCTAAATAATTCTGGAATAAAAAAAGGAGGGGTGTTATTCATGAAGCTACCTAGTTTTGTTCACTCTCAAGTTTGAAACATATTTTACACTCCAAGCAAATCCTAAATTGTGAGATACAAATAGAAAAATAAGACAGTTAAGAGATAAACCACATGAATAAAAATGTAAGTACAGTAAGAAAAAAAATGAGACAAGTGTACAGGGACAGGGACCTTCAGGAACTCAGCATCATTGCAGAGATAGAGTGGTTCTTCACCTGTGTTTGTATCTGTAGATCTAGGTGGTAAAGGGTAAAGAGAACGAAAGGTTAAAAATGAAAGGATCATCTTCAAAATAATGTTACATATTCTCTCTCTCTCTCTCTCTCTCTCTCGCTCTCTCGCTCTCGCTCTCTCTCAGCTTTATTGAAGTGTAACAGATAACCTCTCTTAAAGAAAGTAGGGACCCTTATTCCTCAAAAAAGTTAAAAGAAAAATATATGCAAGACTATTGGAGCATTAACCAGATACAACCTGTATTAACCAGGTGGATGGAGGATTCACCCAAGAAAAAGCTGGGGAAACACCTATTATATCAGAACACCTTCTAGAGGTTTCAGAAGCAGGAAGGCAGCCTGGCCTATCTTTTGGAATGCAAATTTCTCTGCAGAACACCAGGGAAAAAAACTCAGGAAGCCTAAACCAGACATCCATGCTAAAAGACAAAACAGAAGCATTTTCAGGGCCATGTGTCCTTTCTCAGTCTACCTGTTCACCATTGTAGTATACAAATCGTATATCTGTGAACACTACAAACATATCCTTAATCCATCTCCAAAAGCCACAAAGGTGATCCAGGTTTTAGCATCAAATTAATGGATCCTGAACACTCTCAGTCCAGGACTACTAGTATGTTGGGCTCAACTCTGAATGTGGAAAGAGACCAAACTGTTTTCCTGGATCCATGAAATGGCAATAGGCTAGCCGTACCAATTAGACCACACAATGGTTCCTCAGCCATTGCCTAGACCCCCTTCTGAGTGGGACCCAAACCCTGGGGCTTGCCCTACCCTTACATATTCATCACTGCCATGTACAAATGTTCCAGGAATCCAATAGAACTTAGCATTAATTTCTCAGAAAGTTGCCATGGCTAGAGCTAAGCAAAAGCCAAAAATGAATTAGGTAAATATAGTAAGTTCAGGCACAAATTCAGTAGGTGAATTTATTTGCAAATTACTCTCTTGGTCCTTCTCATTTAAGATTCTCTTTAGGGAGACATAGAAGAGAACTTCATCATTCTTAAAGTAGAGGAAAGCAGTATTTGATTTCAATATTTGGTGCATAGACAATCATATAAAAAATACTTAATAAAAGATTCCCTTTTTGAAGTTATTATGCATTTATTGCAGGATTATTGATTTCCGTAATGAGAATTTTATTGTTAGTATTGGGTTGATGTAAGACAATTTTTTTCCTGGAGATTTCTCTATCATTTAACTGAGTCACCTTATTTCTTCTGCCCTAATACACAACTGTTCCTGTTATTCTTTGAATTAATTTGTATAAAAGCCTTCTGCAAAAGCCATCTTTCTGGATCCACAACCTCCTCTCTGCACATTTGTTAACACATTACATTACACTAAAGTGAATCCACCCACTAGAAATTAGACAATCTATCCTGGTTTTAATATTTTCTGAAGGCTTACAAAGTGCTAATCATTAAAGCAGTGATTCCCAGCCCCAGTTTTGTGATAGTCTGGGGTATCTCCAATTACCTCATAGATCATGAAAAAGCAAAATTCCAAAAATTTTTCAGAAGAAAATTTATTATAGTTTTATTTAATTTGAAATACAAATATTTGCCATTGGAGGTAGAGAGTGTGTCACAGTGGGATTTAGTAGGCTAGAACACTGTGGAAAAAAAAAAAAAACAAGCAACAATAGCCCATTGAAACTCCTCAAAGCTCAAAATCATTATGCTTTCCTGGAGAAAAAAAGAAAGAAATGCTATTCTTATTCCTAGGAACTCAAATTCTAACACACACCTTATGAGAGGCGCAAAAAGGAACCAGGACAAAACCCATTCCAGGACATTTCCTCCAAAAAGAATACAAATAAGGTGTGTCACATATTTTCATGAATAAGATAAACATGATAATATCTAATAATATCATTGCACTATTATATGTGCCTAAATTGCAGTTGTACTAAGAAATGAGAAAATCTCTGGAATAGGACCAGGATTGCTTTTTAATTGTCCGTTAGAAAACACAAAGAATAAAATTGCCTGCAATGATTTCCTTTTGAGATCATTCACCTTATTTTTAAAATACAAAAATCAAAAACATATTGAGACGCATGGTGAGGCTGAGCAGTAAAACTGAAGCGAAGCGTCTCCTTTCTCAGCTCAGGAGCAGCAGCTACAGCAAGCCCACAGTGCCAGCTTGAGACTGGCAAGGCGACTCGCACCGCACAAAGCAAACCCTTAACTTCTCAGCTCCAGGGTGATTCCATGGAGGGCACCTCTCTCTCTCTCTCTCTCTCTCGCTCGCTCGCTCTCTCTCTCTCTCTCTCTCTCTCTCTCTCTCTCTCCCTCCCCACTCACCTTTCCTTCTCTTCTTCAGAACTGAGGTCTGTTTAAGGATGTTCTTTCATGATGTGAGATGCCTCTCGAGCCGATAAAAAACAATGACAATTTTATTTTCACATGAAGATTCCTCTCCCAAGGCCATATTCCATGAGTGAATGGCTTGTAGGACACACCACTAATAATGAACGCCACCAACTGTGCCAACACAAGTGTGAGAAAAGCCCGGGGAAGCTAAGGCTGGCCGAAGGAATTCTCCCATACCTGCACCGGCTGACTCCTTCCAGGAAAGCTGTTGAGACTGCTGGCTTATTTACTTGCTTATCTGCCAGGAAGTATTCTTTTTTAAAAAGTAAAAATAAACAGCTCCTACAAACCTCTTCCTTGTCCTGAAATCACTATCTCTACAAGAAAATAAATTCATTAACTTCATCTGTTAAGACACTGGAGAAGTATACTGAATAAAACGTACTGGTGTTTGTTGAAGGAGCGATCCTGTACTGACTAGGAAAGAAACTGTGAACAAGGAGGTCATTTCCCATTCAAATTCAAATGTCACCATGAAACAGTGTCAAAAAATCAAACACATCAGGAGTGATTGCACATGTCACAAACTCATCTCATCTGACCTCCCCAACACGTACTGTGAGTGTTACTGTCACTGAATTGCCTGGATTCCAAAGAGCATTCTGGCTGAGCTCTCACCCACCCTATGGATTAGCTAAGACCTTTTTTTTTTTTCTTTTAAATCTCAAACTTGTTTTCCCCTGCAACACAAAAGGCTTTTTAGTCCACCTACCCACCATCAGTAAGCTGGTATGCAAAGAAAACAACTTGGTTAACTGTTGAAAACAGAACATAATTTTTTAAAAAATCCACATGATTTATTCCACAATTTAATTCATTTATTGGATAAAACATAAGCTCTACCCATTATTCAAGCCATCCTCACTCCCATTCTTTTCATTCATTGTTCATCAATTTGACAAATATTTATTGAGCAACTACTATATTCAAAGCACTTTCCTAGGCACTGAGTTTGCAGCACTGGCTAAGACAAAGCAAGTCCTGTCCTCTGGAGCCAAAATTCTCCTGGAGAGAGTGGCCTGCTTCTCAACAAACAAGGGAAGAAAACAGTCATGGACATAATCGTTCAGCTCGGTTGTCCAAGGAAGAGCTCTCTAAGGCTAGGATATTTTCTTGAGCTGACTTTCTGCTAGAAGAAAAAAACCGTCAAAAAGAAAAAGAAAACATATCCTACTGTGAGAATGACCTTGGTGAATCCAAGAGACAGAAAGGAGGTGGGAAGGCTGAAGCACAATGAAAAGCAAAATAGGGTAAGCCTGGAAATTTAAGGGGGTAGGAGGTTGGAAAGTGTTCTAAATGCAATGGGCAGCCTTTGGAGGGTATTAAACAAGGAAGTGACTTGATCTGATTGAGGTTTTCGAACAGCAGAGTGTTATCTCCCTGGGGAGTCTAATGAAGGGTCAAAGCAGGGAAGATTCGGGATATATTTTAGAGAGAGAGGAAGAAAAGCAATCAAAAATTACTGTCATGTTTTTACTTGAACAGCTGAGTGGATGGTAAGTGATTAACTGAGATGGAGACAACTGGGAGGAATATTTCCATTCCCCCTTTTTTAGGTGTGAGAGGTGGAAATTACCTGTTCAACTTTGTCCCTCAGCAGTCCTTAAAAGCATGAAAAATGGACGTCTATCAGCTTTCCTCATTTTCCTCATGTTCTAGTGTTCTATTTAAATCACAGTATTCTAGGTTGCTGGCATGCTTTTCTACTCCACTCCCATCAACTTCAAATAATCGTTTAAAACCCAGTTCCTCTAAGAAGGCTTTGCTGATGAAACTCTCCTCATAATGATTACCCCTTAATTAACATCCATTCTTTCAGTTTTTATTATGAAGCTGTTACTCTATTTTATTCTTAGGTCCTATTGGATTTAGACCAGATTCCCTGGCCTTCCTTCCCTTTTTCAGCCCACAGCTGCCCCGCCTCCCAACTGCATCCCTTGCGTATTCCCAACGCCCCACCGAACTCTATGCTACTCAAGCCGGAGCTCTGCCCTTTCCATAACTGTCTTCTAACTTGCATTCCTTCTCCGTAGTTCCACCTGCCTCACAATCCAGCCAATTCTTTAAGACTCAGACCAGGAGATCGCTTTTCAAAGAAACATCTCTGACCCCTCCCCAGTCAGAGGTGATTTCGCTCTCCCCATCCCCTAGGAGGCAGTGGAATATAATGGCTGACGATTCCAGCTCTGGGGTCGGACTTGGCTAACAGGCCCACCTCTGCGATGTCCTAGCTATGCGCCTTTGGGTAACTTACTAGTATGTACAGTTCTCTACCGCTGCATCTGGAAAGTCCATGTGGGGTGGGGGGAAGTCAGAGTACCTGTAACTCACAAAGTGGTCCTGAGGATTGAGATGACACATCTAAAACATGTCACGTAGGCTGAAACACAGTCAGGACTCTTCAATGTTAGGTTTTCTTTGTTGTTACTATTTTCATTTCGGTGTTCTTCAACTCTGTTATGAAAAACAACAGTCTACTCTGTGTGGTTGCCTTTGACCCACTAGATGAAAAGCTCTCTGAGGATATAATGTGCCTTCTTTATCTCTGTATTTAGTAGATATTTTATGAATATTTAGTGATGGATAAAGGCGGAACATAAAGTAAACAATTTGAAAGATCCTCATTTCTTTTGACCAAATAGATTGATTCTTTTCAAAGTAGAAATATTAACCTTTCTTTTCTTATTTTAAAATTCAATATTGCCCAGTATGCACATATACTGTGGTAGTATATGTATATACACACACTATATATGCTCTGTAGATACAGTATGCAATCTACATTTTAATTTGTTTTGAATTTTCTGAATTAACAAACTCTTGAACACTCAATACAAGTAATGCATATATCAAACGAAATTCACCAGTGGTGCCATTGTTAAAAAGGAAAACCGTCTCTTCATTTATCCCAAACGTAAGGAATTGCCACAGTGGGGCATCCTTCCAGCTCACAAAAATCTTCAGGCCTCTGAAGACCCGGCATCAGGCAGGAGGTTCCGGTAGTGACGTGTGCCCTCTCACCAACAATCCATTAATATGTATTGGACAAAGCACGGATGCAGCACACCGTGCTGTGTGTTCTGTACACATTTTCTAAGGGGGAAGGCACTATCTTTGCTCTCTTACATGTCAAGAAAGACAAAGCTCATTACCACAATAAATTTTTTTTAAAAAGTTCTCTATAGGTTTGTAAATAGTTGGTATCTCATCTTACAGAAGAAGGAAAACCTCCAATGAACAGGTGGAACTTCACAGGCTTTGAGATTTGAAAAGGACAGAGTCTAGTGGAGAAATAAAGGGAAAGAATGTGGATTTGAAACTCAATCAAGGGTCAGTGGTAGCTTACTTTCTTTCTAACGAAGGACAACATGCTAAAATAGGGATAAACTAGATTAAAAGATAAACCTGGAGTCTTTGCATCTTTCTTCACAAAGTACCACTTAAGCTTAGCCAGGATTTCCTTTAGATTCTGGAAAACACAATGTTATTATATTCTTTGTTCCTAGATTATCTTATATCCAAATACTTACAGATGCAAATTATACAACCTTGACTAAAAAAAAATGTCATTTTTCCCTAGTGATGAGCTAGTATCGAAACTCCAGAATAATTCTGCCTTAATATAATCTATTGTAGTTTACCCTGGTTCACTTGCATTTTTCTCTCTTTCCTCACCTTTAGGTCCTCCATTTCTTCCTTCTGTTCTTTTCCTTTCTTCTTTTGAACTTTCCAACATTCGTGAATAATTTGATCAACCCTTCCAGCTAACAGTCTCTGTCTTCAGCCACTAGTCAACAGCTATATTCTATCCCACAGATTGAGTTATTTAACTGCACAAGTTCTTGTCTCCAACACACACTCTTCCTTTCTCGGTTGAATTATAACATACTTTTCTCATCAACCTCTAAAAAAAAGTAACAAAGACTCCATTCTTACACAAAACTCAAGAATCTAGGTTAATTTCTAATGTAGCATCCATTTAAACTCTCAATATTTTCATGTCACAATCTAACTGTCTATGGCATATCCTGAATTCTGATTAAAAAAAAAAACTTGTCCAATTCTATCTGTAAAATTCATCTCCCTTGATGTCTGATTGACAAATTACTTAAAATACACTCAAACTGAAACAAGTGGAAATAAAAGCCACCAAGATAACCATTGTCTGCTCTGGTTTCTTAATTTCTACATATTCCTTTGTACCTTCACTGCACATCTTATAGACCCTCCATGGACTACACATTTGAAGCAAATGAAATTTTGGCCTATGTCTTTCTGCCTCAGACATTATTTCTCTGCTTAGCTCCTCATAGTTATTTTTCCATTACCATGTAGGTTAACTAAATGGCAAAATCCATAATCTCAAATTCAAAACTATTCAGCTCTATCTGAAAGTAAAGGACCGCTCCTAATTTTGCATCTGGTATTTACTCCTCAAAATAGTTGTAAGAATTTAATCAGTCTTACATCTCCTGTTTATTTGTTTGTTTGTTTAATCTCCTTCCTCAATAAAATAACATACATCAAAATCAAGGACATTTACTTTAATTTATGAAAATTGGTCTTTATCACTGCGTTGTCTTTTTGCCTACTGAAAAATTGAAACTTGGAGAATTACGAAGGAGAGAGGGCTCTGGAAGCAAAGACATTATTTGATACATAATAACATTGTAATAATAGAGCTCTTTCCTCCCATGCTTCAAGACTGACTCAGAGTTTAGGAAATGAAGTGCAATTACTTTTTAAAGTGGGAATTTAAGTAGAAAGTTTTAAAGTTTAGCTCCTTTATTTTTAAGTAGTAAGCTCCCACAAGGGTGGAGTTTGGGCCACTGAATCCCCATGCCTAGAACAGTGCCTGCCACATGGTAGGGGTTAGCTCAACAAATAAATGTTAAATGAATGAGCTGCTTTACCAAAGAAATGTTGAAACTTGTTTACTAGCTGTCAAATGTAGGTTCCTTCATGCATAAAATAGCATCAGCTGTGTAATTTGCCCCTACTTCCTCCTTTTGCAGAAAGCCAACAAAAGAACTGTAACTTTTTACCTAAGGATCAAAGGTGTCAACCTATTGGCTCATGCTCCTTTAAAGTCTTGGATAAGAGTCTCTGGTTATTTTTAGATAATTTCTTTTGTTTCAAGCTTGAAAAGAAGTATTAACAAAGATCAAAAAATAAATCACTGATTCAGAGCAGGAAAGTGCATATTAAGAAGTTCAAAATGTAGCATGTAGAGGCTGTGAGCTAACCTTCCCAGAATACAAGTCAGATCTAGCTTCAGATACAAAAGTACTATATTGGTCCCACATGGGACCCATCAGCACGAAAGGAATAAAGAGAACTTGAAGAGCTGAAAGTCTGAAAAGGAAAGAGAAAAGCAGTTAACAACAATTAAGAAATTACAGAGTGACCCATGCATTCTCAATACTTAAAACAATAAGCCAAAAAGGTAGGAAAATGCAACCAAATTATAGCAATGGCTAACTCTAGATGGTGGGGTGATGAGTGAGTTTAACTTCTCCCATAATTTTCAGTGTTTTCAAACATTTTGCAATAAGTATGTAAGACTAGTGTAGTCAAAAGGAAAATAATGCACATAGTTTTTAATCCAAGAAAAAAGCCAAGGGTAAAATCATGTGATATGTGAAGAAAAAGTAAAGGATCCAGATTATAGTTGGCCCTGTGTATCTATGGGTTTTGCATTCACGGATAGGAGGGCCAACTGTATTCACTGTACTGTGACATGAGGACTCTCAGGGTTTGGTATAAGGATGGCAGGGTTCCTGGAAACAATACCCGGTAGATACCAAGAGATGACTATATATAGCCAAATAAGATAAAGCACATTGGTCACTTAACAATCTTTATTTTTCAAAGCAACCATTAACCTAACTCTACTGCAGAGCACACATAATGAACTTATTTCTTGTTAAAATAATAAGAATATATATACACATATATTTATATATATATTAACACACACATACATATACCAAATATACACATACATACATACTATAAATACTTACAGGGAGTAAGGCCCCTAGAGAAAGGGCAAAAGCATGCAAACTGTGTGAAAAAAAGAAAAAGCATCTATATGATTAGCGTATCATTTAAGGCAGCAACTCATACAGTGATGAGATGTGAAGATGGAGAGCATGCACAAGACGAAGAGCATGCCCTCCCACGGGGACATCAAGGATGGACAAGGAGACGTGTTTAAAGTAAAGGCTGAAATAGAATGCCTACTGTACCACAATCAAGGCACACCCACGGAAGTGTCAAGCGTGTGAGCACACGTTCTGGAGCAGAAAAATGTTTGAGAATTCCTAGCCTACTATCTGCAAGGTGAAAGATTCTGAATAGCCCAAGACAACATGGGAACAGCAGTTTCACATGTTATGTCATTAGAAATGAAATGTCATGTCAAGAAGAAAGAAAAGAGCCCAAATTAAGATCGGTTTGTCTCACAAAGCTGACTAGAAGTTTTCCTGATATCTGCGTATCTTGATCCGAAATTATCTGGCAGAATACAACCCCAACCTAGTAATCTCCTTGTTCCATTCTGTGGTCACAGTGTTGTATTATTTTAACAAAGCTGCCATTTGTATCAAGTTTCTCTCTTTCCAGTTGTCACAGATAGTAATCAGAAATCAACAGTATCCACATAACAAAAGGTGGCCTCTCTCTAGAATCATAATTGTACCATAAAGAGGAGTATCAAGAAAACAGGCTTTTACTCAGAGTTATTTCTACCAGCAGAAATATCAGGAATGTTAGCAGGTTCCAAGATTAACTGGAGAGACACATGGAGGGTAAGGGTTTTCCAGGCTCTTGAAACCACATTGTAGCTGTCTCCCTTTGACCTGACGGCAATGATCATTGATCATGTACATCTAGGATTAGCATGTTTTGGGTCAATTCCAACTTTCACACTGGGTCTGAACAAAGCAGGTAGAAAACACAACCAAACCTAAATCTTCCATTCAAGACAGCAGCCCCTTCCAAGCTCACCAGTTTCTTCAGGCAGGGCTACAATTGGAAACACAGGCAAAAGAAGCATTCCACAAGAAATTCAACTGGCTTCATTCTTCAAAGAGGACGAGTGAGGATTTACCCAGCACCTACTATGTGTTGACAACTGTACGAAACACTTTACTTCCACTATTTCTTTGGGTTCCTGAGGCTGTCCAGTTCTTGCTACTCTATCTAAAGTTAAACCCGGGGGAACTCAAAGGTCCTTGGATGTCTCCCACCAGTGGTAGCCAGAGAGGTATCTAGAATACGTCTAAGAATATCCTAGTCCCAATTGCTCAAAGAAGACAAAGGCTACATAGCGGGTGGGGAGGACTGGAAAATTGTTCTATTATGGAGGGTGCACCACAACAAATTCTTATGGAGTTCCAAACCTGAATCATTCTCCTCAGGGTTATTGACTCATCAAGTTTGGCTTTATAATCTCACTCACTCGTGTTCGTTCTCTCTCTCTCTCTCTCTCTCTCTCTCTCAGTTTTGCTCTATGCCCTCATGAGACAGAAAGGGTGCACAGAGTGGTGAGAGGTGACAAAGATCAAAGAGCAGCACCCCCCTGCTTGTTCCAAGGTGTTAGCCTGGGACTATACTGTTACTCTCACTTCCACCCACAACCCTTTTATTTTCTGATGCATATTCAACCTTGACCAGAAAGCTTTCTCGATTCCCATGCCCTAGTCTCCATTCCATCTCCCTTTGCCAGTCCTGTCCCCTCTACCTCCACGTACGTACACATACACACACACACACACACATTCTCACAAACCTCCCTCTTGCTTTAAAGGGCGTCATGGACTCATCAGAGAGAAAAGGAAACATTCAGACCTCACTGAGACCATACAGATGTACCCTAAGTCAGATTCTGAGTTGGTCTGGGGGCAGTTTCCATTTATTAGTTTTATTAGTTTCACAGTCACTCATCAATACCACACAAGAATCAATTTCAAATACCCTTTCCTGCAATGGAGTTTTGACAGCCCAAGTTTAGGACAGACACTGTAATGAGATAGCACTTTTTCCTACATCACTTTTGTGAATAGAGCATGTTGACAAGAGATTATCAAAGTAACTCTTGTTACCCGTTCCCCTTTGTTCTCTACATTGCAGACACCTGCATGATTCAGCTACAGGCAGAAGCATTTTGGTGTCAGCGGCGATTCACCCTTCGGGCGGTGAGCCATATGGGTACTGGGGAGGCCCCTCTTTAAAAGTCAGTGTTCCCTATCAAAAGTGTCCTTCCTATTCTGTATGGCTATTTAAAGCCACATAGGTCTCTCTTACATCCATCTAAGTAGTAGGTTCTTCACTCTGTCCCTCTTCTGGTCTGTGCTGAAGAGATGTGAAGGGGAAAGCCTCAAAGGTGTGGAGTTATGAGTCTACGTGCAGCACCAAGGCAGCCATATCCTTCTGCTTTCCCCTGAAAATCAAGCATCACCTTATTGTTTCCTCACCAAGATTAACTCCTGCTTCCTGAAGAGTATTTCTGAGGTAGAAAGCAGAGGTGGTGAAAAAAAGGGGGAGCTGAAAAGTCCAATCTGTCAAGCTCCATTTTAGAAGAGAGGAAAACTGAAAAGTGAACGTATTTAGCATGAGCCATTTCCTGCACTCAGGAGGGGAGAAAGCGCGCTGGTAGCTGTGCAAGAGGAGATCCGCACTGGTGTTATCTCTGACCTGCAGCTTAGCCCCAGTGTCTCAGCTGCCAAAAAGCTCCCATTCAACGTTGTGCTGAGTTCATCAATGCTCCACGTGTCAGGATCCTAACAGGAAAAAGCAGGACAGACCGTCTCTCCATTCAACTGCCTGGGGACCCCATGACAAGTAAAATCCCCTCGCAGACCGTCCATATCAACCTTTGGCAGGTCAGAGCACACAACCCCTTCAGAACCACAGGCTCAGGCCCACACCCTTTCCCCTTGTCAACATTGTCACTTTAAACAGAACATCGAGCCTTATCACGAAACCTGAAGTAAGTATGACAATTAAGATGGATTGCAAAGCCTGCTTGTGCTTCACAATTAACAATCACTTGGCAGCGAGTTCCACGCAACTGTTGGGTATGGCAAGAACTTTATCCCTGCTTAGTGCTGCATTAGCATATTTAGTAGGCTGCAAGACATAATTCCTAAGATATGAACATATTTTTGTCTTTTTAAAAAATCTGCAATTAAGCTGTAACGTGTAGAAACTCTGCACCCAGCAATCAACATGCAAACACCAAGATGGAGCTGACGGGTAGGAGGGCAAACGAGAAAAATGCTCCCCCAGCACTGATAACACCCTGAATCAGTAACTGCTTCCAGTGTCACGGGTTAGCTAGGAAACTGTGGCTCCTTCCTGTCTGTGACAAAATTTAGGGGGTGGCAGGGGTTGCCCCACCTCTGCTGGCATCAGGTGATTGCTCTGTAAGAGCATAGCTACATGCTTTAAACCCACATACGGAAAAAAAAAAAAAATCAGACCCCAAGATGACCCTACTGGTTCCTTTGCAAACTATGCCTTTTTTACAGAAAGTGCTTTTTGAGTAATAAGTGATGCTGATAAAAATCACATTTTTTTGACAAGTGTGAGGGCTCTTCCTCAAATTTTCCATTATTTTCCCTTACTTGCCACCCTGAAGAAAAAGGATAGGGGGCATTGTGCCCTGACCAACGTTACCAAAAACACAAGACGGGGACCATCCCAAGCTCCTCCAGTGTGTTTACTGTATATGTTCGGCCCTAGAGTCCAAGTGAGCCCTGGGTGGGGGCTGAGGAGGGGAAGAAACATAGTCAGATCTTTCTGAGATAGCCAGGACTTTGTCTTTCTTGACATCTGGGTTGCAAGAAGGCAGGATATCCTGCCAAATATATTACAGCTGTGCGACCCACCTTGTTACTTAAAACACTGCAGAAGCTAAGAAACGCAGGAGACACAGGTGGGTTTTCTGGGAAAGAAACCTCACCCTTTACCTCTTTTATAAAAGAAAACACACACACAGGCGCACACACGCCCTCAGTTTAGGTGAGCAGCTCTCCGGTGGCATAAAAGCAAGCATATGAAAGTAACAAATGCAATTTAGCACAAAGTCTTTCTTTACAAAACCAGAAGAGTAGCAGATTAAAGCACCTGGCAGTCTTGGCCTGCCAAAAGAAAATCTAAGCTGTGACAAAACAAAACAGGTGTACAGGTATAAAACTTTTGCTTTCCAATAATGCCCCTCTCTTCACTGGAATGCTTTGACAGGTGCAGAAGTTCAAGTTACAGTGGGGAAGTGGCAAATAAATACACAGCATTAGCGTCTGACGTGCTTGCTGAGCACCGGGGATGTTAATAACTGGCAAGGTACACTAATCTCTGATTGCAACATTTGGTTTACCTTAATCTGGAGGGACAGCTGTATTAAAGAGGGAATTATACTAATCAGTTCAAGGCCCTTGCATATAAAACTTCCCATTAGGCTTAAAGTACACCAGCTTATGCTCATTCTCTAGGAGCCTTACATCTGGTTCTGAATAAGGCTGCCTCTCATTTGCAAGGTACAAACTGAAAACAAGGGGGAGGGGGGCTGACAGTTGCTGGAGGATGGGTGATAGAAGAGTAAGCTACTAATTCTTTGAAATTTTTAACAGCACAAAACTAGCTTCTAGGCATCTTAATACTAAAAGGGAAAAAGAAAAAAAAAGGCATGTGTTATCAACCCTAGGCCATTTTTTCCTGTTACCGGAGGTGACCAACATAAAATAAAATTGATGATGTCAGTCAAAAACAGCTAAGCACAAAGCTTGGCTTTGTTATCTTAAGTCAGAAGGTATGATAGGCCATGCCATATGGCTCTAATCCGCCTCTATCTCCCATCACCTAACAGGAAACCTTCGTGTAGCATGACCTTATTTGGCTGGTTCCAGGTTAGGGCTGCCCAAAGGGGATTTTTCTGTTTCTGCTATATCCAAAGGTTTATGTTGATTTTTTTCTGAGCCCTGCAAACTATAAATCCGACTGATTACTCTGCACTCTTTTGCTTGACTGAGCCTTTACAATCAGACATCCCCGTTAACAATAAGCTCCTAATGAATCAAACATCTATGGCATTAGTTTCACCTAGCTGCCTCTTTCCCATGCACTGTGCTGCTTTGTCAGACCTGGTTTGATGAGAAAAGCTAGTGACACTTGCTGCACCTATTGATAAACAATTCAGTAATGAGGGGCATAACAAAAATTACCTAAAACAACCTGATTAAAAATGACAGGCAAGGCTTACTCCATTGCCCTATAGTGAAGGTAACTCTGGTCCTGCGTTGGGAAAATAATGAGGTAAAATAAAATTTCCTTCTTTATCAAGCAGTTCACTTCTGAATGTGTGTTTATGAAGAGATTAAATTTTCTCCAGTGATGTTTTAAATTCTTTCAGGTTACGTGATTACCAACAATGCGAGGGACTCGTAGAATTCAGGAGGCTTGCCTTTCAACTTTCTGAGATGGACTCCCTGCTTGTTCTGCTTAAACTTTCTAAATGAGCAAACTAATGTTGAGATCTTCTCTTTCTTTCTTTCTTAAATGTGAATTTAGTCACTGAGAAACTCAGTCATACAAGGGCTAATCATTAGGTAAGTACAGTGTGGGGGAAAAAAGAGAGATTCTAAGATAACACAAAAAATTTTCACAATAAAGTAGAATAACACTTCATGGACAAAATTATCTTCCTAAAAGGAATAACTTAACCTTACTATGGACATTGAAGTTTCTTTTATTGGGGTCACCCAGGGGACCTTTGCAACTTCGAAACAAGCTTATACCCAGGGGAGGCCAGGCTCTCATGAAAGCTTGATTCAAAGACAGAAATGTGTGGCTTTTGCAATTGTGTGGCAGCATGTTGGGAGGGTTTCCATCAGTGCACAGATGCACTTGAAAATCAAATATGGACATGGGGAATGTTTTTTGGAGATGGAAAATGAGTGCTGATGACATGTTTATACTTCGCAGATGGATCCAGTACAGAACCATTTTTTGTAAAGAAACAATATCCACCATTTGCTAAAAATTTTTTTTTAAACAGCTACAAAATGGTGGCACAAAAAGTGAATATTCCCATCATACATACTCCACCTGTTCCTTGGTCTTACAACTGTCTTCCATCCTGACTGTAATCAATGACTGTTGTAGTCTTATTTTTTCCTCAAATGTTATCCAAAAGAATATGAAAAAAGAAACACAATACACAAAGGCATTTGGAAGAGCAAAATGATTTGAAATTAATTTGCTACTCATGAAAAATTGGAAAATGACAAATGCTATTAAGTAACAAATGCCGATTTAACCCTGAAAAAAAGCATTTTCTTATTGGCATATTTTCTCCTTAAATCTGATATCAAAGCAATTTTTGAATGTTTTCTATTTAGAGTCTAGAATGTCTCCTTTATCCCTTCTTTTGGCCCCACCTTGGATCCCTTTGGTATTTGAACCTCTGGAAAATGCAAATACTTAGCACAGTATAAATAGTAGTTATTGCCTTATTACTGATACATTGTAGTGATAACTATTGTATAGTTATAAATGTCAATTATGATAACATGGAAATGTACAATATGTATAGGATATGCATTTATAAGAAGATTATCTAAAACATTTAACTACTAAGGAACATTATTGATAGCACTGTAAATCTGCTCAATAAGAGATAGTAGAATAATCAACTCAACTTATTGCCACCATCAATAATATTAACTTGTCATTTCAGGTGTGAAATATTGATAAAAGTGACTCACCTCAAAGATGTAGAGATTGTAAAACAATAAAGAAGCTGTGGATGTGAAATATAAAAGCTAATAGTTGGATCATTTAAAATAAATTCTGAGCACATTTTCAGACTTGATGAATGAGTATTTTTAAGTGCTCCAAATAACATATGACATATTGAAATCAATTTTTTTTTCTTAGTTTTGGTCAGACACATTAAGTTTTCCTGATTTTTTTTCCCTTCTTACTATCCATAGATACTATACTATAGATACATATCACATACTATCAGAACCTACTGAATTCCACAGCTAACATTTAGTCAATCATATTTTTATTCTAAGAATTAGTCTGAGGTTAAGAATTAGAAATAGAATATGAATCCCAGCAAATGGTCAAACAGCCTGAGACTGAATAACAAAATCTTGAGAATATACATAAATCAACATGTTCTTTCAACCCTGTAGTTTCTGGCAGGGTACCAAACATAAATCTGCAGTTCTGCATTCTATGATTCTAACACCTTGTTATCATCCTGGAACTAACAAAAGCCTGTATACTCTTCTCTAAATAAAGCAAGTCTTCATTTTTATTTCTGGATTTTTGACACATGTGAATAAGGCCAAACATTTTATAAGTTCTTAATTATATTTTGCCTATCCATCAAAAAAACAAAAGTTTTAGTCAGAGGCTTAATGGAGTTCAGCGTTCCACAGAAAATGTCAGTACTCCACCTAAATTAAACTTATTAAACTTTGGAACAGTCAAGAAGAAAATGAAAGTGTATCCTCCCAATTTTAGTACTCAGTATGAAGTTATGTTCTTAATCATCATTCAACAAATGCATAGAAAATAAAGATCCGTGGGAAAAAATTAAAGAAAATTTGTTTCAATTTCTTCATTTAAAATATTAGGAAAAGGAGGTCCAAGAGGCAATATGACTATTCACTTTCACAGAACTCAAATATGCCTGGAAATCATGTTTTCTGAGGCTTGCTTTATTCTACCAAACCATTCTGTTTGCAAACTTTGAAATATTTAGGTATAATAGACTAATTTTATGTTATTAGTGATTTACTCTCTAAGTACTATACTAAGTAGTATATTATATAACAATACAGTGTTTATAGAATATTACATTTAGAGAATACGGGAATAATAAAATAAAAATTAATAAACTAGATTGTACCAGTGCCTAAATTGTGTGCATGTAAAGTCAGCACCTGCTTAAGGTCACTGTTAGTTGATAAGTTAATTATGTGATAATACAGTCAGGTCCCCACTGATGAGTAGAAGTTATGTAAGTATGCTGTTCAGCAAAGAACAGCTTAAATATAGAGACCTGGTACCTTTGGTCCCTGCCTACCTTTCTAGGAGAGAGATCCAGGGACAGAACACTCACTCTGTAATCCTGATCATGCCACTTATCATTCATATAAGGAAGAACTAGAGAGCTTTTCTACATTAAAGTCAACCTTGACTTGCAAGGTAGTCCAAAGGACGAACTTTTAAAGCTTGAAGTATATGATAGTCCACTATTACCTTTCAGATATTCTTCTAAACAGAGAGAACAGTGAATGTTCCCAAGTAAAGTCATTCTTATTTCACACAGTAGAAGCTATTTTCCTGAGCCCCAGATTTAAATGTGAGAAAACATGGCTATCTTACAAACGTGATGGGCTAATTCCCAGAGCGATCTCGGGTATCTGTATAGTAGCTTGTGGGAATCCATGGCTTGTTACCTCTAGCCCTAATTTCTGATGGTAACACCACCTCTGCCAACAATTATAGGTGACACATGTATAAGAAGAAAATGTTTCTCTCTTCTCTGAAAGGGTATGGGTTCATTAGACTCTTTGTCTTTCCAGACCCCAAGAGTTCTGATTCAAATAGTGTCTCGCATTAGTACAAAGTGAGGAATGCTTACATCAATGAGAGTTAAAAGTCACAGATGTCTGTCTAATGATGATACCGAATGCTTCTTAGTTCACATATACAACTTTATAATTTGAGGTATTTATCCAAAATCTTCAAGCTGGTGAGTGCTCTTAACCAAATAAAAGCTTAAACATAGGGACTGAATATCAGATATCATTTTAGGCATTTTTGAAGAAAAATGCCCTGGACTTCCCTAAATTTGGTCTAAGAAATATTCTGGATGGAGTCTGTACCCACTTTTAGCATTAATTATGTAAAGGTGTATGTGAGTCTAATTCTCCTAACTGGGTCAGTTGGGTACTTTATGTTTATCCATATATTAGCACTGATTCACGTATCCTAATCCTAATTAGAATTCAGACATGGTAATTGGTATGTAACTAAATATATAATAATCATATTCTTCTCTGTTATTTACATTTTAAATTGTCCATTAAAATTCAGCCGATCAAAATAACTTAATTTTTTAGGCAAGAAGTTTGGTTCTCATGCAAAAAGAACCTTAAAAGTATATCTAAAAATCAATCAATCAATCAATCTTTTGAGTAGAATTTTAGACATTTATACATATGTTGAAGTTCCTTTGGACTGTACTGAATTTATCTTAAGGCATTTCCATCCAACATGTTGAATGGCAAAATATTAGACTTCTTTTTACAGTCTTGAAATCCAATAGACAAAATTTATTTTTGCTTATTACATAGCTCCCATTGCTGAACATGGAAAGACTGAGTTACATTTTGATGTAATGTTTCTTTGGTGTAGCTAATTCCGCCAGTGGTGAAGGCACTGGGACTACAATAGTTTCTGCCTCCTCTCTTGAGGGGCTGCCAGTTTTTACAGTTGCCATAAGAAACCAACAGTAATCAGCAAAGCACTATCTCATCTTTTGCATATGCTCATCTTTATTACTGTTCAAAATTAACACCCTCCTGAGGGTTTTAGAAACTGCCATAGAGTTGGGTCCCGAACTGCATGGAAATTCAGAGAGAATTTGAAGTTCTGTCAATAAAAAGTCAGGGTAACCCATTTGCATGGGTAACTCCTACCTCTACACCAAGGGATGCAATAGGATAAAGATGCTGGGTTTACAGAATTGATCCCAAACTGTAGTCAGTTTCTAAGGAGTTCAAAACTCTAATATTTATTAAATATATTATTTTGTCAAGATAGGTAGACAATGAAGACTTGTAATGGGTCCTCATTCCCCTCTAAGTAAGTTGTTAAAAAAAGGTTACTAACTCTCCCACCCTTTTCCAAGTGGAGAATAGATGTTCTGTGGCTTTTCTGGGTAGCCGCTCCCTGTCTCCACGAAAGTCATGTTACTACACGTAAGCTTTGCACACTAGCACTTCCAGACCTCTAATTATGTGCCTACTATAACATCAGATGGAATCTTTCTACTTCCCTTTTCCTCCAAGAGTTTTAAATTAACTGAAGTCACCATATTTCATTGAGAACCATGTTACAGCATTTTTCTAAACACTTTGTCTTAAATCATGTGACACTACTAGGATTTTATTTTTTCAAGTAACAAATCACTTTAAAAGACGCTAAAGTCAATTGTTTAATAAGGTGGATCACTAAGAATTTGAGTTCATTGAAGTCAATTTAAACCATATTCTACAATGCTCCAATTAATTCATTCGATGCATATTTTTCAAGTCCTACCATGTGTAAGGCTCTGTAAACCAAAACAGACATAGATTTATAGAGCTCCAGACCTCATGATGGAAGCAGCACTTCAGAATTTTTACTCAATTATAAGTCGATATAAGAAGCTTTTATGAGTTTTTTTGGCATATGAAAATTTATTACTACCATGTTTTTAACATCAAAACTCATGATCTCAGTCTTTCCTTCTTTCCTTCATAGAAGGCCAAAAGAGAAAAACTGGCAACTTTGACAACCTTAAAGCGAACTCCAGGAATGTCACCAACAGCATGACTTTTGTGACCAAATCCAGCAACCAGAATTTCATCATTTTCCTCAGTAAAATTTAAGCAACCATCACTGGGTACAAAGACTTCAATTTTTTTTCCCATTCCTCTTGATCAGCTGGAATGGCAGAATTTGGCTGTTTGCCTTCAACCCTTACTTTTTTCCAGGACAATTTCCTTCACATGAAAAGAATCTCCAAAAGGGTTGGCCTTCAGGGTTGTTCCCAAGTGGGCTTTCTTGGATTGTTTATCATGCACTTCTGATCTCATCAGGGGCCCCATAGCTTCCTAATAGTACAAAGACCATGACACTTGCTCATCCTGCTAGTAGCAAAGGCCTGAGCAAAAGAGCAGAAACTTTTTTTAAAGATTTTGCCTAATTTGATATAAACCAATTCTCTCACCTCTACTTCCTATCCAGTTATTCCTTTAGCCACTCATATTGGTATTTGATAACAAAATTTTAATTTCTAAGAGCCTTATATGGTGAGCTCTATAGTATAGTGGTTAAAATGACAGGCTTCGGAGATGGCACCGTAGGAAGATCCTGAACTCACTTCTTCCCATGGACACACTGAATCTGCAACTACATATGGAAAAATACCCTCTGACAAAGACTTGCAAACTAGCTGAATAGTTCCTTCACAATAAGTAATAAAAGGGCCACATGAGGATGGGTAGAAGAGGCAGAAACCAGTCTCACCAAAAGCTCCAGGCCCAACTTGGCGACCCACGGTCAGGAGGGAGCCCACAAACCTGGAGCAAGGAGTCCATGCCCCAGCCCAGGTACCCAGACCACTGGGACCTGCAAACCAGCAACAGAGGGATGAGCTCCCTGAATGCCTGGCTTTGAAAACCAAAGCTGTAGGAAACTGAGATATTTCTCCTAAAGGGCTCACACATGGAATCACTCATCCCGGGGACCAGCACAAAAGCAACAGTTTGAAAAGTGCCTAGACTGAATGTGAAGGAGATTCATTTGCTAATCATAAAGCCTCTACAGTGGAGCAGAGGCCTGCTGGGACTCTGTCAGGGATGAAGGCACTGGCAGGCATGGTTTTTGTGCTTTCCCTCCACCTTGAATAGTGCCCGCAGGCACACCCTGACCCTGTGCTCTCTAGCAGCCCTGCAAAAGCTGGCAGGTACACCTGGTCCTGTGCTCTACCACTAATTCGCTAAAGCCAGCGGGCACACACAGTTCACACAAGAGACACTCCTTGATCTCCTGGCTTTGGTGGCCAGGGGATATTGCATTCCTGGGTCCCACAGGACTCTCAGGAACAATCAGTGAAACAGTTCTTGGCAGACTACCACCCCCAGGGCACTGCACAGACAGATGACTGAAACGCATCCTCTGCCTTTCTGTAAAAAAGGCCTAGTCACTTGTCCTGGAGCTTCAGCCTGGGGGCAGGCTTCAGGTGTGCCATGCATCTAGAGGCTACAGAGGTGCTCTCAGGAAACGGAGGCTGGGAAACACCATCTCTGTGCTCCTCCTCTGCCTCCCTACATCTCCCTGGTACCTCCCAGAAGAGCTTATACCCTTGTCTGAATCCCTGATTTTTGCAAGTGTTGCCCAGGGGATGCCAGATCACACGGACTAGAGGCCAGCAGGATTTACAATTGCAATCCCACAGGAGTGTGTATATTAACATCCTTTAAAAGCTGCTGCCTGACGGTCTGGCTTCCAATCAGCCTGAAACTCGGTGCTGACTGACAACCCTCTTTTTTGGAACACTGACAGGTCTTGATACACCTTCATCAACTGGGACCTACCAGGAACAATCAGGCTGCTTAAACAATCACAAAGGTTCGAGAGACAACCAAGAGCTAGGGCAAGGTTGAAAGATAAGTTTCATCTCCTCCACAAGGCCACTCCTTCAAGACTGGGAGAGACAGCTGTTTTACCTAATACATAGAAATACACCAGAGTCAAGCAAAATGAGGAAACAGAGGAATGCTTCAAATGAAAGAACAAGACAAAACCTAAGAGGGAAAAAACTTAATGAAGTGGAGATAAGTCATTTATTTGATAAAGAGTTTACAGGTCATACCCAATAATCCTGCTCCTGGGCATATATCCAGAAGGAACCCTACTTCAAAATGATACCTGCACCCCAATGTTCATAGAAGCACTATTTGCAATAGCCAAGACATGGAAACAGCCTAAATGTCTATCAACAGATGACTGGATAAAGAAGATGTGGTATATTTATACAATGGAATACTATTCAGCCATAAAAAACAACAACGTAACACCATTTGTAGCAACATGGATGTTCCTGGAGAATGTCATTCTAAGTGAAGTAAGCCAGAAAGAGAAAGAAAAATACCATATGAGATCACTCATATGTGGAATCTAAAAAAAAGAAAAAAAAAAGGAACATAAATACAAAACAGAAACAGACTCATCAATAGACAGAATACAAACTTGTGGTTGCCAAGGGGGAGGAAGATGGGAAGGGAAAGACTGGGAGTTCGAAATTTGTAGATACTGACAGGCATATGTAAAACAGATAAACAAGATTATACTGTATAGCACAGGGAAATATATACAAGATCTTGTGGTAGCTCACAGCGAAAAAGAATGTGACAATGAATATATGTATGTTCATGTATAACTGAAAAATTGTGCTCTACACTGGAAATTGACACAACATTGTAAACTGACTATGACTCAATTAAAAAAAAAGAGTTTACAGGTCATAAAAAGGCTCACAAAACGGGAGAAGAATGGATGAGCACAGTGAGAACTTCAACAAAGACACAGAAAGTATAAGAAAGTACCAAATAGAAGCCACGGAGTTGAAGGATACAAAACTGACCTGAAAACTACACTAGAGAAGTTCAAGCTCAGACCAGATGAAGCAACAGAAAGGATCGGTGACCTGGAAGACCAGACAGTGGAACTGACTCCACAGAGCAGCAAAAAGAAAAAAAGAATTTCGAAAAGTGAAGATATCTTAAGGCACCTGTGATGAAATAACATTTACATTATAAGTGTCCAAGAAGAAGAAGAGAGAAAAGGGTATTTGAAGAAATAATGGCACAAAACATCCCTGACCTAGGGAAGAAAACTGACATCCAGATCCAGGAGGCACAGAGAGTTCCAAAATAGATGAACCTAGAAGTATCCATATCAAGACACATTACAATCAAAATGTCAAAAGTTAAAGATAAAAAGAGAATCTTAAAAGCAGCAAGAGAAAAAAAAAATGTTCCATAACAAGGGCACCCCCATAAGATTATCAGAAGATTTTTCAGCAGAAAGTTTGCAGGCCAGAAGGGAGTGACATAGTATATTCAAAATGCTGAAAGGGAAAAAATTCCAACCAAGAACGATCTACACAGTCAGGTTATCATGTAGAACTGAAGAAGAGATAAAGATTTTCCCAGACAAGCAAAAGCTAAAGGAGTTCGTCGCCACTGAACTGGCCTTATGAGAAATGTTAAAGGGACTTCTTTAAGCTGAAAAATAAAAGGCATTGATTATTAACAAGAAAACATAAGAAAGTGTATATCTTACTAGTAAAGGTAAATTATCATAAAGGCAGTGGATTAATCACTTAAAAAGCTAGTATGAAGGTTAAAAGACAAAAGTAGCAAAAACAAATAAATAACCATAACTACAATAATCAAATAAGGGATACACAAAATTAAAAACTGTAAAATGTAACATCAAAAACATAAAATGTGGAGAGGATTAGTAAAAACGTAGAGTTTTAGATTTCGCTCAAACTTAAATTGCTACCAACTTGCTCAAATTCATATGAAACATCCTCCAGGGGAGGTCATATGTTAGGCCATAAAACAACTCTCAATAAATTCAAGATTAAAATCACATCAAACATCTTTGCTGACCACAATGATATTAAACTAGAAATCAATTACAAGAAAAAAACTGGAATAAAATAAAAAATCCATTTTTTTAATGGACAGAAAATAATAGAAAATTTTTCCAAAAGAGACATTCAGATGGCCAACAGACACATGAAAAGATATTTAATATCACTAATCATCAAGGAAATGCAAATCAAAACCACAATGTGATATCACCTCATACCTATTAGGAATGACTATTCTCAAAAAGAGAAGAAACAATTTGTTGGCAAGGATGTAGAGAGAAGGGAACCCTCATGCACTGCTTTGGGAATGTAAATTTGTGCAGCCATTATGAAAAACAGTATCAAGGTCCCTCAAAAAATTAAAAATGGAACTATGATATGATACCCAGAATTCCACTTCTGGGTATTTATCCAAAGAAAATAAAAATACTAATTGGAAAAGATATGAGCACCCATATGTTCATTGCAGCTTTTTTATAACAGCCAAGATACGGAAACAACCTAAGAATTCAACAAAGGATGAATGGATAAAGAAGATGTGGTATATATATACACATACATACATACACACATACATACACAAAGGAATACTATTTAGCCACAAAAAAGAAGGAAATCTTGCCATTTGCAACAATGTGAATAGGCCTCCAGGGTATTACAGTAAGCCAAATAAGTCAGAGAAAGACAAATACTGTACCATCTCACTTTTATGTGGAATATAAAATACAAAACAATCAACAAACAAAACAAAATCCACAGATATGGAGAACAGAGTAGTGACTGCCTGGTGGGAGGGGTGTTGGAGGTGGGAAAAAGGGGTGAAGGAGATTGGGAGGCACAGACTTGCAGCTGTGAAATGAGCAAGTCATGAGGATGTGGTGTGTACCATGGTGATCACAGTCAATGGCACTGCAGTGCATGTTCAAAGGTTCCTGAGAGAGCAGATCTTGAAAGTTCTCATCACAAGAAAAAAAATTTTTGTAACTTTTTATGATAATTGATAGTGACCAGATTTTTTTTTATGGTGATCATTTCACAGTGTACACAAGTATCAAATTAATATGTTGCACATGTGAAACTAAAAGAATGCTGTAAATCAGTTATACCTCAGTTTAAAAAAATAAAGAATGAGTTTTGGAGTCAGATCAGAACCCAATGCTTATTCTACCACTTACTAGCTTCTTTGGGGTCTTGAAAGAAACCCCTTAATTTTTCTGAGTCTCAGTTTCTTCATTTATAAAATAGAAATACTGATTCTTTCTTGGTGATATGCTGAGGAATAAATGAAACAATGTTCATGGATCCCTTAGCATATGCCCTCACATGCAGTGGGTTTTCGGTTAAAAGTGGTTTTTCTTGTAAAGGAAAGTTTAGATGCGTTGAATGTACCCGTGTGCTTGGTAACCAAATTGACCCAGTTTTAGTAGAAGGTACAGTGGCAGGATTCACTTCCTCTGATAAAAAAATAAAATAAAATAAAATAAATAAAGTAAGCCTTGATGGAAACAGAGGAAGCAAAATATCTGAATCTAGATCAAGGAGAGAACCATGGTGCTGGGAGGAAAGGAGTATCAGGGGAGTCTTAGCTGGAGTTCTTCTGAAAGCAGATCTTCAGACAAGGAATTGGTTGCATGTTGGTTATTTCCAGAAATAATGAGCGAATGGAGAAAATGACGCAGAGTTGAGGGAAAAGCCAAATTTTGTGCCATGAGGGGACATAAGAGTCTGCTGTTGAAGACAGAACCTCTGAGAAGGTTGCTGAGTGCCTCTCAGAACTGCCCATCTGAAAGATAGGTGGCTGAAACATTTTTCCACAGGCGTCTGGCTCCCATCAGTTGAGGGCTGCCCTTGAGGGAGTTAGCGCCGCCACGCTTCCATGCTAAGCCTGAGGAAGCACTGAGCAGGCTTTTGCAGTCTGGAGAAGGGTCTGAGGCAGAACTTAGGAAGACTCGAAAAACGTTCTGGAGACCCGGGCTTGTCAGGACCTCTCCACTACAGGTGCGATCAGAAGGGACCTTAGGCAATGGGAAACAGGGCTCCAAACTTTTCTGCCACAAATAGTCCTTCTGACCGACCATAAACAAGCATCAGGACAATGAGAAATTGTTATGAACTGAAAGTTTGTGTCCCCCGCTCCCAAATTCGTGTTGAAACCCTAACCCCCAGTGTGACAGTATTAGGAGGTAGGGCTTTTGAGAGGGGGCTGGGGCATGAGGGCAGAGCCCTCATGTATGGGATTATTATTGACTTTAAAAGGGACGGAAGAGAGCAGAGTTCCCGCCGTCCAGCATGTGCAGACAGGAGGAGGATGGCCACCTGCGAGCCTGGAAGAGGGCTCTCACCAGAACCCCGCCTTGCTGGCTCCCTGACCTCGGACCCCAGCCTCCAGAACTGTGAGCGATAAATGTCTGTTGTTGAGAAACCACACCGTCTATGGAGGTTTGTCACAGCAGCCTGAACTGACTATGACAGAAATGACACTAGCAAAAATGAATGCTGGCCCCCAAAATAAACCAGATACCTGGTTTTTTCATGGCAACTCGATTATGATGAACGAAATTAAGTGAAATAAAATAAAAGTGCAAGAACATGGAATCTTTTCCTTCCCCAAAGAGCCTACCAGGATTAGAATCACGAGGGTTTCAAACTTGGTCGTCTGTATGTGTATATATTTATGTCACAGGCAAAGCCCATTAACCACTCCTGGGAAATAAAAATAGACTCTGGGTAATAAAATAAAGTCTAACCTTTTTCTTTTCCTCTGTGCTCAGTCTAGTTTCACTGGTTCACAGGGGTCTGTATGCAGAGGCCTCGCACCCGGCCCTTCAGAAACGGCTGCGCCCAACACCTCAGCTGACGGGCCTCCGGCAGAGGTGCTGCACGGCGCACAACACTCAGTCCACGGCGGCGGCGGTGGGGGTGGGGGCGGGTGGGGGCCGTGTGCAGAGACGCTGCGCCCTGCATTGTGATTGGGAGCGTGAGCAGCGCAGCTGCACCTGTCCCGCGAGAACTCCGTCCCCTCCCCTCCCCTCCCCCGCTGAGGACACTCGTACAAGGCAGTCCCCCCAGTGCCTGTCCAGGAAACAGCATGTGCTCCAGATCTCCCCTTGCACCTCTCCGTTCTTTGATCCAAGACTGAAGCTTTCCTTTGCTTCCAAACCGATCTCACTCTGATTCTGTTGGTTCCAATGACTCCGGGCAGAAGGAACCTTGATGGCGACCGTCTCAGGAGGGTCGGTAACAAATGTATATGTATGTGTCGTCACAATACTGCCACAAAAGGAAAGATGTAGCTTCACAAAGATAGTATGTCCTCATCGTATCATTCAGTCCTTTGTTCCTGTAACCACCAAACACTCCAGTCAGAGCCTGATCAGTGTAGGTAAGCCCGGTCCTCAGTCCCCTTCTCTGAAGTCTCCATAATATTAGTCAGCCAGAAATTACTCTACGCTTGAAATGACAAGTCACACCTTGCCCTGGGAAAATTATGGGGGAAATTAAACCCAGCACTGATGAGTTAAAGAGACTTTTGATTTCCATTTGAAGGGGCAAGTTTGGTGACCTATTCTGACAGTGAAAAGTATAATGATTTATAAATGACAATTTATAATTTATAAATAATTAAATTGTCCATTCAATGCATGGTTGCAATGTCTGTCCAGAGTGCCACCTAGGGTTGCCAGATAAAATGCAAATATTGATAATTCATATATATATCAAAAATTATTCATTATTCATCAGAAATTCAAATTTAACTAGGAACTCTTTAATTTTATTTGCTAAGGCTGGTAACTCTAATACCACTTCCAAACAGGTACAACCAAAGAGGTGTACATTCAAACAGGACCGTAGATGCTCTGGAATGTCGTGCTAAAGGTTCGAGGACTTTTCAGTAACAGCAACATTTTGCTAAATAGACATGTGAATTAACTAAACAATTTACATATTGTTTCCTTGGGCACATTTCTAAAAACTTTTCGAAGTATTTCAATAATTTATTTGTCACAACATGGCAATCTCTATACTGGGGGGAAAAAAACACTGTGATGATAATAGGAAAACTCATCTCAAATAATTCCAAATGAGTTTTCAAAGACTCTCATTTACCTGCTGAGTCAAATACGCATACTTTAAAATGTTCTCATTGGATTCACCTAAGTATTTTCTCATAAATAAAATTTAAATCAACTTCTATGCCTAAGAACAATTCTGCGGAATTCTTTGATGAAAGAAACATCCAAGAACCACATGCAGAGTCACTTCATTTTAGTTGCAAGATTCTTGTTCCAGCTCACCTTCCAAAAGAATTTCAGTCAAGTAGAAATGTTCTGACAATCCCCCCTTAGAATGGCCAATAATCCCTGCCTTTTCATTCATTCACTCATTACCTCTCTAAAAAGAGAATGTGCAGTTACCAGAATTTTATACAATTAGTGCTCCAAGAGTGTTTTAAATGCAAACCTATAAGGGGAAAGTAAAAACAAATCAAAGTTAATTGTGACTGGCTGGAACAAAATGCTTAAATCAATACAAGGATGGCTCATCTGCTCATCATTTACCCATTACCTGGGAGACGAACACCTCCTGCTGTGCCTGATTTTTGATACAGATTCACCACTGCCTGCATTTTCCAGACACATGCTACGGAAGCCCAGCCCTTCTCTGACCCTCTCTCTCATTACCCACTTTGCACTTAATACCCTATGCACTTATTCATTTTTATTCTTTTCTTGCTTGTATGTTCTCTGTGAGGGGCCAATGCACACAAGGAAAGCTAGAAAGTTGGAAAACTTTACAAAGAAGCTCAGGGCCTTCCTGCAAAGCAGTCAGAGGAGGCACCCACACCTGCCTATGAATTACTGACTTCTCTCAACCGGTCTCCACAGTGACTATTGTGATTTTCAGAAACCACCCCAAAATAGAATGTGACTCCCTTTCATAAGGCATCTCTTGAAAAAAAAATTTTGCTGTTGTTGTTGTTAAGGTATTAGATGCAAATGAAGATAAATAAAGCCCTCTTATTCAGACGTAGTGAATGTCTTTAATGGAAAGACAGCCTTAAAACTTAACACACAGTATCCAGAACAGAAATTGGCTGTTGGAAACTTTGGCTTTTGAAGGACACGCATGATCTTAGCTCTCATCAATAAAGCCTGGTGTTTTAGTATAAAGACAAACTCATTTCTAACGCTCTGCTGCCTTTCTGCAAATGCCCTTCACCATAGCCAAGAATCCCAAAAATGGAGTATAAAATGTATCTGCCTTTGAAAGATAATATATATCTGAATTAAATACACACACCAAATTTAAATATACCTGGATAAGATGGTTAGGGTGATAGATTAACTTTTTTTCAGGTAATTATCCAAATGAAAATCTTGCAACTATGTTTTTTTTATTATTATTATTATTAATGGTCTCCAGGGGGTGATGAGGAGACAAAAAAACTTTTGAAATAACTAATTTTTAAAACTGTATTTGACAACTAAATGGATCATGTGTGACTGCTATCACCAAATATTTACTGGCAACTATCTTTTTTAGCTTTGTAGCTATTTTTTTTACTTGTGTGTACGGATTACCTAATAGAAAAGTGTACAGGTGACCACACATGGATAGCACACCATGGACTGAAACGACATTATTTTTTAGCCAAGTGCACCCACAGCAAACCATGGACTGAAACTGCATTATTTTTTTGGCCAAGTGCACTCAAATAGGCTAAATATCTGAAGGTTAGAAATACAGTACTCACTTTAAAATTGGAGTCTAAATAAAACTGGAGAAACCTAGGTGCACACTGATACAGTGGGGGGAAATAGCACAGTGTAGAGGATGACTAGAGGAAAATTGTGATGGTGCACAAAAGGGAAAAGAATAAGACACAGCTGATAGCCAGCTCTAGCCTTTCCATTGACCATTGGTGTGTGTTCCACCTACCACTTCTTCAATGCATCCTTTTATTTTTTTGAGAAAGGACATTCATGACCAATAACAGTTATAATGATAGTTAGTGTAGGATTTAAGATATGTTTTTTAAAAAGCACCCTTAACCAACACTAAAAAGCCACCAAGGGTGGGGGTGGGGGTAGTTACCTAGCTCTAGGTTTTATTTAGTGACGGTTCCACTTTTTCACTCACTGCCTGCAAATCAGCGTTTTTAGTGGACAAAGGGCTCAGCGGCGGCCTTATGATTGCTTCTTTTCAAATGGTAATGGCTATCCTAACTCCTCTGCCAGGTTTTTCTTACCAGAGCACAAATTGCAGTTTACAAGGCTCTGAGGGAAAAAAAATCTTAGCTGAATATCTTTTTTTTTATTCGACAAACTGACATGTAAATTACCCTTTAAGTGCTCCACTCTAGGGCTCTGATCATCTCCTAATTGTCACAGTCAATTGTAGCCAACAGTCTCTTCAATCCCAAGCGCTTTGACAACAAGCACAAGGATCAAAGCAGAATCAGCTCCCTTCAATATCCTTCTGTTTAGGATGCTACAAAACGCCTGAAAAAGAAAGGTGTAAGGGCATTGCTGTAGAGGAAACTGAGAGTAGCAAGTATTACAATAGCCATTTTCTCCATCTCTAAAATTATGCTGTACAAGCTGCCGTGATCTTTAATCACATGCGCAGAACAAATATGTAAACCTCCTGGGCAATTAATATGCTCTTAAGATTATACTAACGTTCCAGCTTTACGAACAACCCCGTCTCCATGCCTTAGAAAAACTATGACACAGACATGGGATAGCAAACATGTCACAGCTTCTTCAGCAACCAAAACTATTATCAAACATATTCTATATTTGAGCATAAATTTTAAAGCATAGTTTTTATTACTCAGACTAGTGTCAGGATTCACTGCTCCCCCAAACTAAATAGCCCATTGAAAATTCTAGAGTTTTTTTTAATTAACCTAGAGATGTCCAACTGAAAATGTGCCCCTAAATAAATTTAAAATGTGGCATAAAAACTAATTTCAGAAGAATGCTGTTTCCCCTAGTAGGGGTAAATCTATGTTATTGCTTTACTGGGAACAAACTAATTAAAAGTCATTACATGATCTACAAACATGAGTTCTAAATAAGATGTACTTACCAGGATCATCACTTAACAAAATATGACATCTCTCCAACTAAAGTAGTTATCATATAGCACTAACTTTTTAAAGATCATTTATGCTTTTCTCAAAAGATAAATTCATCCTATTATCTATAACAATATAAATAATTTCATGGAAAGAGAAACCCATAATAAAACAATAAATTACACAAAATAACTGCTTTAAAGAATAACCTGAAGGTTCTCAGGAAGAAAACGACAAATGGGAAGAAATCAAAGGTGCATACGACATTCCTTCTACAGCTTGTTGTCTCCAGGTATTACACACAGACAGCGTGTAAGGTCACACCTTGATTGACAGTCTTCCTATGCTCCAGAAAAGAACTGAAAAAAAGAGGCAGCAAATACCCTAGGTTCTTTCTCAGCTACTTCACTCAAATCCACCTATAGGGGTTTCCCATCCTCCCCTCAATTTCACCTTATATTCTCAGGTTTGATTGAAGAGCTTCACAGAAGGGTCTATTACAGATTGAGGAATGATCCATTTCACATCTGAAGCTCCAAAGAGCTCCTTGTGAGAAGTCTTGGAGTGCATTTATCTCACATGTGAAGCTTTCTGCAAAATCAATATGGGTATTTTTCAGTTTGACAAGTCAACGTGAAATATCACATAATAATAGAAAAACAGAGTTGTACATTTAAACACACCCAATATAGTTATCTATACAAAGCTGATAGTTTTTACTCATGGAGATCCTTGAGTGTGCCTATTCTGAATTCATCCTGATAGCTGGGCTAAAGGGCACAGACAGAGAAACTGACTGGTCACCATATTCCTGGCTCCTCTGTCCCAATTAATCCAGGTTTTGCAGTGAGAGAAGAGAACGGGCAGGAATTATGACCTATGCTTCACATCTGAGAGTGATATGAGAAGTGGAAAGCAAATAACCAGACGTCAAAAAAAAAAGGAAGGAAGCAGAACAAAAAAGAACTTTGTAAAGAACTTCAAATTTAACTAATTGGCAATAACTGGGCAAAATGGTTTCCCAAAGAACAGCAACCAAGTCTCATATCCTCCCCCAGAACAACTGACATACCTGTGATGGGCTCTGACAATCTTTGGGTGAACCCCAGATCTTTTACCACATGCATAAGCTTGCGGAACATGATTTAATTTCTCTAAATCTCTGTTTTGTTTTGTTTTTTTAATCTCAAAGTGGGATTAATGAGAAGATTTACCTTACAAGGTTTTGTGAAGTTTAAATAAGAAGATGCATATAGCACCTGGGACATGAAAAACATACAACTATTGGTAAATACTGATGAAATTACTAGCGTTTCTTTAAACCTATCCACAAGGTCCTTAAGGTTCTCATCTGGTGCCATTTCTCCTGTCTGCTGGACTCTTTCCACATGTTTTAGTGTTCCCAAGTCGTAGACAACAGTTCTGGTCAAAGAGTGTACTCACTACATTAACTCTGATGTAGGTCCTAGCAGAGGAGTACAGCCACCCACGTTCTTTTGCCTTAGAAATGGTCTTCCTCCAATCAGGAAGGGGGTCCCTATCAACCAAGAGAAAGAGAATCAGATGGGGCTTCAGAAAGGAAAAGAATCCAGGCTTTGAAACCAAATAGCCACCGATTCAAGCAATGAATGAGATAGAGATGTAGCATGTGGTTATTCTTCATATGCCAATGTTCTCATTAATACTGGGGTCATCTCTGTTTACTCTACCAATGGAAGGACCTTAAAAAAAAAACCTCTCAGGAGCATATTGCCACCCAGATTTAGTTAATTAGCTCTCAATAACTGCTATTCCTCTCATCATATTTTCCTGCAGCACATCACTACCAAAGTAGTACTAATACTGTCTGTGCTTGAATCACCTAATTTGTAGATTGCTTGAAACCTACTTTTAATTTTAGGTTAACTCTCCCTACCACTCAGAATTAGCCCAGAGTAGGCAAAATATGTGTGTTCAGAGATGGGAAAAATTTATATCAAAATAAGAAAAGCATCATTAAAAAATTGAATGGAAATTTTAAAATTCTTACCCTGTATTTCAAAGTCAAATAACTAAACAAGACTTTGTATTTAATTAATTCAAAAAACTTAATATAGGCAATATTCATTTTTTTAGCTACCCTAGTGTTCTCCTCCATTATTAAAATGAAGCTATAGCTTTCATTCCAGAACCAAACTAAAATATTTAATTAAATGCTGATATAAAATTACAAGAACAAGTTTAAATAATTTCCCACTTAAAAGGGTTATTTCCTTAAAATTTTTAATTTATTTGTTTTGGTCTCAAAATACATTTTTAGGAAGGGAGCAAGTTTATAAGTGATCATTAAATTTCCAGATTGACACATTAAAAACTTGTTTAATGTAAAGTGAACCTGTAACACACTAGAATCAAGTTTTAAGTGACTCTAGGTCATGATATCTATAAATTTCACATTGTGGAGGCTTAAGGAGTATCATCAAACACTGAGTTTCTAAACTTTGGAACATCATCAGGCAGGAGATCTGATAGAAGGATGGAACAACCACGAAGCTGAGTGATCACAATTCTCAACATCATCATATCAACACCACCATCATCATTATCATCCTGTCATATCCCTCCCATTGTATTAGTACATGGTACCTATGAAGGTGGTGATGCTAGGTAACCAATAAGATGGCATCTTGTCATCTTGACTTTTTTTAAGTGGAGGAGACCTGCACCAGGGTGTCAGGACCTCACTCTTTCTTTCTTTGATTTAAACCTCTTCCATGATGTTCATTTCCCAGTCAGGACCCTGAGCATTATTTAAACGCTTTCAAGTAAATTTCCTGGTGAGCAAGTGGTTTGGGGCCTTCTATTGATCCCCAATTACACAGGATTGGGAGGACAAGGGTCCAGGGAAATTAGTCAGCACAGTGTAGACAGCCCCAAAATTTAATCAGAAAATAACTTTCCTGCCTGCCACGTCAAGGGTTAACCAAGCTTCCTTCAGAGAAATGACCAGGTGTCCTTTGGGAGCCAGGGAGGGTCCTGGGCCCCATCAGTCTTCAGTCATCTCAGCCATCATTGGTTTGGGAGCCCCAAGCCCTCTTTGGGACCTGGGGCAGCCCTGCTTCCAGTGGCCTTTTCTTTGCATATTGGACAGGGTCCTAGTGGACTTTCCCCAAATATAGGGCATTTGTCCTTCCAGTGGCCCTCCTGGCTGCACTTAAAACATGTCCCTTCCCAGAAAAACAGTGGCTCTGACCCAGGGGTCCTGGATCCTACCCTTCCATGGGTCTTCACAAGCAAGGGTAACCCTGAAAAAAAATTTTTTTTAATTAAAAATAAATAAATAAACACTTTCAGTTAAGCAAATGAAGACTCTGAGGTATCAGCACCCACATTCCAAGATCCCTTCCTTCTGGATTTTGTCTTCTACCCACAATATCTAGGAAAGGGGCTCGCTCGCTCAGGACCTGATAACATATTCCTTGGCATGCTGGCAGTACTTTGACAAAACCACAACATTGAAGTGAATATTTGCCTTTCTCAATGGAAAATAATTTCACAACTTCTCTCAGTTATTTACGTATTTCGAAAGTTGCCCTTCTTCATTATCAGGGCTTTCTGTCTTATTCCATTTCTGGTTTTGATTTTAACTGTAAACCTTACTACTCGAAACTCATGAGGGCTATCTGCCTTTCAAGTACTTCAGGTTGCCATTAAATAGCATCCCATACTTCACCTAACTAAGAACACTTACTCCTGCCTCTTATCCATATTTTCAAGTAAGCACATGGTACTCTACAGTTTGCAACTCATCTAGATGACCTCTGGCCTCATCAAATTTTAATCACAAAACATATACATACACAACTTCAAATCTGAACTGATCAGGGGTTGGTGGGAAGGAGGAAATGGAGAGTTAGTATTTAATGGGTATAGAGTTTCGATTTTGCAAGATGATAATGTTCTGGAGCTCTGTTGCACAACAGTATGAACGTGCTTAACACTACAGTAGTGCACACTCAAAATGGTTAAGATGGCAAATTTTATGTTATGTTTACCAAAATTCAACGTTTTCTTTAAATAAAAAAAAATAATGTAGTGAAATTGCTTGTAGAAATGAGTGCATTAATTCAATAATAAATAAATATGAAACATCTCTTAAAAACTGAATTAAGGGTATTCTGATTTTTAAGTGTTAGGCAACCAGAACCCTAGATTTCAGTTCTAATTTCTTTTTTATTCAAATACTGCCTGCAAAATTATCCATAAAGTTTTCAAATCCAAATGGACCAGCATAGGGACTTGATGTAGAAGAAACTGCACTTGAAAATGTAGGTCAAAATTAAAGCTATCAATGAAACTCGGATTATAGAATTTCACTTCTCTTCTGAAAGGTTCAAACAAAGAAACACAAGAAAACCACCACTCCCAGGTGCTCGGTTCTGAGGCTGTAACTACCACACGTTGTTACCACTTAGAATCTCAAATTTTCACCGAGTTTTCAGTGGACCAAGCAAAGTTGAAGCTCACTGAGACAAAAATACTCGAACCCAAACCAGACTATTTTCAGTGGTTTCTCTGTTTTTGTAACAGTAGTTCCACAGTCTCTTAACACTCACTTTCTTCAGGGTTAATTTTTTTTTTTTTTTTGCCATTTTTAAAGTTACATTATAAAATAAAGATTTTTCAGGATTCAGGGTATAATCTGTTCTCTGAACATGTTGAGCATATTTACATTTACCCCACAAAGGTGGGAAAGGAAAGCTTCAAACAAAGCAGACAAAACAGGACCATGGAGTAACGGGGGACATTTATGAAAACGAGTGTCTTTATGATCCCACCTTACACTCACAGAATGAAACCAGTCAAAACCAGAAGTAGATGGCTACCTTTTTAAAGTAAGATCCCAGGGTCAAAAATTAATAAACATGGTACACTGATTCAAACATTCACTAGAATTTTCCCCTTTGCATATGCACTCAATCATTTCATCACCTAATGGTTTGCTTTTAACATTTATTCTTGTAGTGCACATACTTTCTTAGATTAGGGTAGCAAGACCTTGAAGTCCAGTGTGAATCTGAAGTTTGTAATATTACTAACAGTTATAATAATAATAGTTGCCCATGACTAATATATCTTGTCACTCATATTATCTCTTAGAAACACCATATGAGCTGAATATTAATATGCCTCTGAGATATGAGGAAACTGAGGCTTTGAGAGATTAAATAACTTGGCCAAAACCACACACTAAAGAATGCTGTGCGCTGAACCACAGAGCTCCCCTGCATCTTGATGAATTGCTGTGAGTGTAGAATTTCAGTGTATTCTTCTACATCATCTATTACAAACTCTTCTTTTATTTATCTTCTTGATAAATGAGTTCCCTCGTGCATTTGGGGTCTCTTATTGCCCAATAGTTCCTGAATAGAAACCATATCTTGGACACAGACACTTGTTTTGATTGACTCCGTGACTGAACCAAATGTGATCACTGGTCAGCATGGCCACTGACCGGCAGCAGCAGCTCCCTTTGTTCCACTGATACCTCTCCGTGTATTCACCAAGCAACCGGGTTACAGAACATTCGCTACAGAGAATAACGTCCATCATGGCGTGTATTTTGAAATCCACTTGAACTCAGGACTATAATCAGTAGCCATTCACAGTGTTCCAGAAGACCCTATCACCCTTGCAAACACCATAATCAACACCAGTGAAGAACATCGAGACCAGCACAACAGACCATTTCGTTTCCCTGCTTCAGATCTGGATCCCTTTTCCCCCAGACATCTCCTCACCGAGGTGAATATATCCACGCCATTTCTAGGGAGGACAGACTCAGGGCTAGCCTAAGAATCCAAGAATAGCGAAGTTGGAACCACAAGGACTCTCCAGGCCATGCCATAAAATTGCATATGATAAAAATGTGGTCCAAAGAAGTAAAATGATTTGCCCAAAGTCTTAACCTAATGAGTGAAAAAGCAGAGACTTTATAAACTCCAATGCCAGGGCATTTCCCACTTATGAGACTGTTTTAAACAAAGGGCTTACTATGTGTCAAATATGGTACTAGATACTTTACAAACAGTATTTCATATAATCCTCACAACCTTCACAAAAAATAAATGTTATTACTCCTCTTACAAATGGAAAAGATTAAGTAATTTAGCTAACTTCACACGGCTAGAAAATAGCAGCTGTGGGGATCAGCTATTAACACCTCACTTTTAATATAATGGTCAAGTTCCTAAAAAAAAATGCCTCCAGACGGGATTATGGCACTAGACAAGCTGTGGACTGATGCTGAGATTAGAGGAGGAAAAGATATGAATTTAAGGCCTGGGAATTTTTTTAAAAAAAAGCTAAAATAAAGATGTTGCGTGAACACACTGGTCTTTATTTTTATTTCTTTATACCCTGCTTTTTTCCCCAAAAAGGATGTAAATTGGTTTATTAAAAAGCAAAGAAACCAGAAAACAAACAAAAATGCATTGGATACAATAAGATAAACTAAATTTAAAATAGGTGATTGAACTAACTCTAAAAGAAAACACAGCGAAATTGAAAGAGACAAAATTCTTGCCCGGAAGTCTTATATACTTGCCCAAGGTAGGCTGTAAATTTGAATGTGAGCTTTCAGACAGGCTACTAAGAGAGGAAAACGTGATCCATTACATGAATTGCAGTGTCCCTAAAACAAAGAACAAGCCATTTGCTCAGGAGAGACACAATTATTCCTGGTTATGAGACCATGGAGAGATGTGTCCCCATGCCCCTCCTGGAGAAGGTGCGGTGGAGACCCAGGAACGGTAACCCTGGCAGCACGGGGCTGTTGACTCAGCGTCCTCGGTGCCACAGCATAGCACTCGGCAGAATTCAGCCAAGGCAGTTCTTTGGGGACAGCAAGCTAGTTGTCTCGGGGAAAGGGCAGAATGAAGGAGGGGAGGGTGCTGAAGGGGAGGGATGCTGAACCATGGAGCCGCAGGGAGGAAGTTCCCCCCAGACACAGCTCTGCTGCTCTGACTGCCTCTACGCCTTTGCTGCAATGCTCCACCTGTCCCCACCTGGGAGGCCTTTGGCCCCCTTCCACTATCTCATCCAATCTGAATCTCTTCCTAATCTCTTCTGATGCAGAGGAACAGATCAAAATCACTAGCCTGTGCACCAGACTCAAGTCCCAAGGTGGCCTGAGGGGAACGAGTGAAGCGGGCAGAGCAGGCAAGGCCAGCCAAGAGAGCCATCGTGACAGGCTGTGCCGGTTCACTGGTTGGACAGAGGCCCCCTGTTCCTGAGCTCTGCTGAGAGCCCCAGGTGCTACTGGCAAACCTCTGTTAGGAGCCATTACTCCCACCCATTGATTCCACTCATTCACTGAGGCAACAAATGCTTCCTAGTTATCATTACGGTTGTGTGCCTGGGAAACACAGGTGGACAAGACACACAGGATCCCTTCCTAATGGGTCTTGTGGGTTCACTTCTACCTGAAGATGCTTTGAATCAGGCCAACTCAAGAGAAGAGCATGGAGCTGAAAAATTAATCACTAAAACTCCACATCCTACCTTTTTTCATCAAAGAGTTCCTTCAGAAATCTGGAGAGCCCTTCCCTGGGGGTTAACTAAAGACTGTGACTTTGCAGCTCATTTCAATAGTCATACCTTCAGTTGCCTCATCTATCAAGAACGAAACTAATACTTGCAACCAATACTTCATAACGTTCTGTGAAAGGAAAACAGAGTAAGGCGTGAAAGCAAAAAAAAAAAAAAAAAAAAAAAAGCACTACAGAACTCTTAAATCCAAAAGGTGGTGTGCACATGGATAAAATGGACCTTAAAGCTACTATTCCATGAGTACACCTGCATGTCTGTCATAGTCTGAAAAATGTTTTAAGAATACAAGATAACGAAGTTTAAAAATGAACAATTTATTCTCTTAAATACTAGACAACTATATTAATTAATAAAATTTAATTGCCAGCACTGAAGGACTCACTGAATTACAAACATAGCCCTTCTAGGATGATAAAAACATAATTAACAGCGGCCTGAAATGGAAGCAGCCGAGCACTCTTATCTGTTGATGTGCAAACAGTGTGGTTATGTAAGGGATAAAACATACTTTAAAATAGTCCTTTCCTGTTATCAAGCAAAGCTCAGAGCATGCTAAGAAATAACTCTATTCCAGAGAGAGTTGTACATTCACTCACAGCCTCTCTAACTGAAACTGGAGCTGTCATCTCCCCTTCCCCAACACGCGAGTTACACTGAAGAAGGGTAGTCGACTGGAAAACAATGAGCATTTGTCCTGGCTGTACAGATTAGACCAATATTAAGCATTTTAACATAAAAGCACACATCACAAGATGCACCGCACAGCATTATTTACATGAGGTCAAACTCTCACCTTCTCCTCATCCAGACTGTCTATCAAGTACTATGTACTTAAGGATTAGATCCATCTCTTTCAAAGTTATCTGTCTGCACATCATAAAAGATTTCATTGAAAGCAAAAGGCTCATTGGATACTTCACTTTATTAGGAAATATTGCTCAGCACCTATGCTACGTTCTCTTAGCACCCTTTAAAATATACCTAACCTTGTGCTTTCTACCACTCAGTCTCCTAGATTTGAGGCTATTTAAATGCTCTGCAGACCCCATGCACCATCACTTCTAGGGAGCAATTATAGCAAACAGATTAAAATGTACCCACATTCCACATTAAGTACAATCTTTTTGCTGTAATAATTTTGGAGGAATTTTTTACTGTTTTGTTTCTGAAATATTAGGCCTCGAATAACAAGCCAAATTTATAATCAACTATTTCCAAGCCATCATCAAGCACATGGAGGAAGGTATGCAGAGTGAAAACGTTTAACCTAAAAATTGTTTTCAAATGTAATGACATTTTTAAGAAACCCTCCTTGAGGATGACGTAATGTTGTATTTCGCTTGTTTTTATTAGTCTGGATTTTGAGCTTCCTGTAATTTGCAACCAATATAATTGTGATCAGGCCTTAAATGTTTTCCTAGGCCCATGAAACGTGTAAGCTCTGGAGTGCCTTCAGTCCCCAGTGAAGGAGGTGGCCCTACGCACATCAGCCGCCGATGTCACCTTCACCAGAGACACAGCAGAGAAGTTCCTGGAGCCTGAGCCACCAAAGCCCCAACCCAAGGCTGGGCACTGGTCTTCTCTGGTTGGAATCTGGTGCTGGCTGGTCCCCTGGCAAGCAGTCCATGTGCAGGTGGGAGGGACACCTTCTCAGAGCACTCAGAACTCCCGGTATCTGGTGGCTGTGCTTGGCTCCATGTTTGAAGCCTTTTTTTTTTTTTTTTTTTTTTTTTTTTTTTACATCTTTGAAATAAAATCCTCTTTTGAAGTCCCGCTAAATGTTAGAAAGAATAATATATAACTGACTGCATCCCCTCTCACCCACACACAAAAAAATCACTCAGTGGAAAATCTCTTCAAAAACAGACACAACGTATACCCGTTAACATCTCCAGAACATTCAGTCTTCAGAGGCTTCTTGAAGGCAACCCCTGCAGCTAGTAATCCCAGCTCCCCACCAGCGGTGAACTGCGCCGGGGCCAGAAGTCTCCCAGCCACCACTCCCAACGGGAGAGCCCACAGCCTCTCTACTGGACAGCTTTGAAGGAAAAACGTCTGAGGAAAAATTGGAAACTGTGTAGGTAAATATAGCACGCTGTTATAATTGAAAATTCCAGGGAGATTTTTTTCAATATTTACCATTCTGGTTTCCTTGTAGATGTTTCTAAACAATGGCACCATTACACCTAAAAATTAATACTGCACTATGGTTTTTATGAGCATCTCCCTAATTCGTTTTTTCTCTTTATTCATTGGATACTGATGGAGCGCCGCCTCCGTGCCAGGGACCGTGCTGAGCCCTGGTGAACACGGCAGGCAGAGTCCCTGGGAGTCAAGAAGACAACTGCTCCACCCATTGTGGTAGTTATGTAAGAGCTTCTGCACGGCTAATTTAAACCTGTTTGACTAAAATTCAATCCCATTTCTCCTTGCCCTGCCCATGGGGTAGGGAATCAACAGCCAATCCCTGTCCTCTCCAGCATAGCCTTCCAGATACTTGAAATGCTCAAGTTGCTTTTTTGTTGTTCAAAATAGACATATTTTTCCCCAAATAAGATTACATTTGATGTGTGCAACACGCCAATATAACTCCTTTGCTGTGTCATCACATTGTCATTGATATGAAAATATAGAATATGAGTTTTCAGTCACATTGAAAGGATAAAGGAAAATATAGTCCCATGTGATCAACCAGTTTCTTAGGCACTAATCTATACACTATTTCTGATAATGCCATTCTAAGAAAATGCACTAGAATGGAACAAAAATTTTGCATCATTGCACTAGCTGAGAAAAAAAAACTAATAGGTCTCTATCCCTCATGACTCATATCAGAGAACCCTGCCCCCAAAGAAATAAAGACACACTGTCACTGAACCACATTATTATCCCTTAAGAAGACTATAAAATGTGTACATCATTCACTCGTTGACATTGAACTTGTGCCAAAACTATTAGGAGCACATATTAATAAGATATCCCAAACGTGTAGGAATGAGTACAGAATAAAACACAAAATGCAATTGGTATTCACTATTAATTTGTCTTTTATACATGATTAAGTAAAGCATATGAAGGAAATAAAAGGGCAATAAATACCCTTTTATCACAAACTAGGGGATTTCTCTTACCCTGGGCTCGCACACAACCAGTTTAGAAATATGCATAATTGCCTATGGTCAACATCATATCACTGCCAGATCACACATTAAACAGATAACCACTATTATTATAAAAGCAACTTCCTTGACCTCATATTTTGGTCTGGCTAGGAATTCCTATATTTTCCCAGATCGGCTGTTACACAGTGCCAATCTTGTGCTGTGCATGTCAATTTGTCCCAGTGTAAGTGACCGGTGCCTTACAGAGCTCACTCTAAAACACACTTATATGCACATGAATAGCAGAAGTTCAAGAAATATGATCATAGTTGTTCTTGCAGTGCTTTTTAAAATCTGAAGTCTATGTGTGTTTTTCTATTATAGCTAAGGTACAGTGTGTGTTATTTGGCAGCTGAATTTGACATGAAAATATAAAAGGTTTGGGCAACCACATATTTGGAAATAGAAATCTTTCCTGAAAACATGGCTTTGGTTTTTAAACACAGCTAAATTTCTGGAAACTTCAATTTGTTAAAGACAGCCAAGACTTCAATCATATTTAACATATTCCTGGGGTTTACATATAGTGTTTCAAAGTAATAAACAACATCTTGTTTGGAGTAGCACGAAGAAAATGAGGCAAGCACTTCTTTAGAGTAAAAGCTCCACTTTTAAAAATAGTTTGGAGACTCATTCTTATGTTGGTGAAATCACAAAACACTATTCAGCAAACAAAACATGATGAGCTCAATTCAAGTTGGTAAACATTTTTAGCTGGCTTCATTTGTAGTAAGAATTTTAATGTAACCATAACTTCAAGAATGCATCCCTTATAATGGAAACTTGGGGGCCAAAACTTTCCTTTAATTGTTAGTAAGAACAATGGTGTCAAATTTGCACTTGGAAATCGGAAGAGATGTGATGACAACAGTAAATTGATTGTTTGAACAATTTTTAAAATCGCATTACAGTGCCCTGAAATGCATCTGCATTTACTCACAAGCACTCTCACTGCAGTGACCAAAAAGCCCCCGGGCCTGATTCAGTAGCAGAAAATATGCTCCTTCCATAAGGTAAGAGGTACATACCTTACTTCCAGCACTTAAAACTCGCGACAGCGCTTTAATCCTTCACAAGCTTTTGCCTCATTGGGCCAAGGATAATAGTGATGTCTAAAAACCCTTAAGTCACTTAGGAAGAATAACAAGCACTTTTCAACAAGCAAAACATGATGCGTTGAAATAATACCATCCAAAGAAAGGAAGATTGCATAGGGAGCTTTCTCTATAATCTTTATAAGAAGTCAGCTCAAATTTCACTTAACCATGCTTTTTCCCTATGCAGGGGACTCAGTGAACACATTTGTTACAAGAACAACCACAGATTCACATCCAGGCAGTCTATGGCAATTCGACTGATAAATATGGAAACACCTTGCTCTTGCTATGGTCAATATTCCTTTATTTTGTCTGTACATTATTCCTAATTTTTTAAAAATAATAAATATTTTTATTTCTCGTGGTTGATACATAAACCATGGGAATTCACTTAAAAGTTTAAAAGTTGGTGACGTGTTATGCCCCTTTCCCACCACCTGTACTCAAAACCACTATCGGAGTGGACCTCAGCCGTATAAAGGTCTTGGCTCTGAGTTTGCCTGGGACGGTGTTGATTTGCATCTCTATACCTGGAGCAACTGAGAGTAGCATGCTCTTTCAGTCTCAAAAGTGTCCAGGCTTGGACGCTAAACTATACGGCCACCCCTCTTACACGATAGTGGATGTCATCTACTTGATGTGACTTCTAGGCTACCAAGCACATTTGACTCAAGTATTTCCCCCACCTAGACAGCCCAGAGTCTGAATTCTCCCAGCTACACTGCAGACTCCTTGAGTATCAAAATTGAGTTTTTATTTAACTATGTGCAATAAGTACGGTGTTAGTACTAGTACAGTACAAATGCTAAATAAATGTATTTTGGATGAATGAAGATTCACTCCTTCAGCTAAAACGTTACCCGCTTTGGCTATCTTCTTTTAAACTAGGTGTTCCTAGAAGGAGAAGCATCTACATAAAATTGATGATGACCTTCAAAATCTGGCCACTTCTCATCACCTCCCCAGCTACGACTCCGGTCCAAACTACCATCATCTCTTGCTTAGATGAGTGCATCCTCCTTCTCCCTGGTCTCTCTGCTTCTATCATTGCTCCCCTGGGGTGTATTCTCAACACAACAGCAAGTGACCTTGTTAAAGGTAAATCAGATGGTGTTACTCCCCCATCTAACCACGAGTAAAAGCTAGGCATTACAATGGTCTACAAGGAGAATTGTCAGATTTAGCCAGTAAAAATACAAAGGCCCAGTTAAATGAATAATTTTTAGTGCAAGTGTGTTTTATACAATATTTGGGACATGCCACTACTTTCAGAAAAAGGCATTTGTTGTTTATCCAAAGTCAAAATTTAACTGGGCAACTATATTTTATCTGGCAAGTCCTACGAGGATTTACCTAACCAGGCACATGTGCACTCATGTGCACTCAAGCACCACACGCACGCGCGCACACACACACACCCTCTACCTCAGTCCTCCCTTCCCATTATCCTCCCTTTCTCTGGGCTCCAGAACAATGACATTCACACTGACACCAGGCATGCTTCTGCCACGGAGCTTTGACTGGTTGTTTCCTCTGTCTGGAAACTTCTTCCCTTGGATTCTGCTACCACTCGTGCCCTCACTTTCTTCCAGACTGTACCTACCTTCTCAGTGAGGCTTTCCTAGGTCCCCTCAAAAATCCCAATCCCATCCTACTGCCTGTCTTCCATCCCCACTTAAATTTTTTCCATTACTCTTATCATTTTTTAATATATTCTATTCTTTACTCATTTATTTTATATGTTGTCTCTAATGTAACGTCCTTGAGAGGAGGGATTTCTGTCTGTTTTCACCTCTGTGATATCTCTAATGCCTAGAGTGGGCTCTGGCACAGATGAAGCCCCATAAAAAATTATCAGATTAATAAATGATCATTAATAGCAGTAGGATTCATACTATTATTGTTATTAATTTAAATTTGATGTAGTCTGCTACAGATTTGAATAGATATTTTGCCAAAGGAGAAACAGAAATGGCCAAAAAGCACATTAAAAACATACTCAACATAACTAATATTAGGAGAATACAAATCGAAACCACAGTGAGACACCACTTTAACCACTTTAAGGTACACACTATCAAAAGAAGAGAAAAAAACCAGTGTTGAAGAGGATTTGGAGAAACTGGAACACTTGTGCACTGCTTGTGGGAATGTAAAATGATTCAGTCACTATGGAAAATAGCATGTCAGTTTCTCAAAACATTAAAAATAGAATTACCATGTGATCCAGCAATTCCACATCTGGATGTATGCTCAAAAGAACTGAAAAAGTAGGGTCTCAAAGAGGGATTTGTACACCCATGTTCATATCAGCATTATTCATAATAGCCAAATAGTAGAGGCAATCCAAGTGTCCATAGATGAATGGATGATGAATGAAATGTGGTCTATATACTTACAATGGAATATTAGTCAGCCTTAAAAAATAAAGGTGATTCTGACACACACTACAATGTGGATGGACCTTGAGGACATTATTCCAAGTGAAATAGGACAGTCATAGAAAGACAAACACTGTAAGATCCTCCTTACAAGGGGTGCCTTGACTAGTCAATTTCAGAGACAGAGAGTAGAATGGTGATTCCCAGGGCTGGGGGTAAGGGAGAATGGACAGTTGTAGTTTAATGGGTATCTAGTTTCAGTTTTGCAAGAAGAAAAGAGTTCAATAGATTGGTTACACAATAATGTGACTGTACTTACTACTATCAAACTGTACACTTAAAAAATGGTTAAGATAGTTGATTTTGTTATATGTACTTTAACATCAGTAAATATTTTTAAAAATTGAAATAAATAAATTTAATGTAGTCTGAAGATCGGGACTAGGCATGCTTTGTCATTTTTTCATTGAATCTTGACAGCAACACAGGCCATGAGTGATATTATGCCCATGTCACAGACAGGACAGCTGAGACCAAAAAACCTCAGAATTCAGCAAAGATCATTCTGCTAGTAAGGGGGTGGAGGGCTTGGAAGAGCAATGACTCCAAACCTGTGTTCTGTCTAGTAATATATTCCGCCTCTCACACTAATGCTACACCTTACTGAAAAACCTTGTATGGTTTACTCTGGGGACTGCAAACAGCCATCATTGTCGTCATCCAATCACTCATATAGGATTTGTCTTCATCTTACAACTGTTTATTCAGCACTGACTTGGCACTGGGTTACAAAGACAAGGCCCCTGGTTTGCATGGTTTACAGTCCAGCAGAGAGAAACAGACATGAAAACAAAGGCCCTGGCAGGTAACTGCAAATGTGAAAGGTTGATGGCCTTCAGTTGGAGCCCAAAGGCGGAAAGAAGAATGCCCTGGTTGAGAAATGAATGAAGGCAGGCTCTGCTTTCTACACAGTTTTATCCAAGACCAACTCTGATGGACTCAAAGGAGTCAAAGAAGTGCTCCTGTAACGTCTGCAGTGGTGACTGCCTTTCCTTTAGCTTTTCCATCTTTGCCCAACCTGTTCTTTATGAAAATGTCCCCATTTTCAGTAGAAGATGTAAGTGTGAAAGACCCAATATTAAATATCTGTTTTTAAAAGAAGTTTCTGAACTAAAAGAGGAAAGGATTTGTCAGAATCTCCAGCTATTCACTTAGAGAAAAATGGTAAGAAATATTAAGTATTTTCTTTGACTACATTTCTCATCCTACAGTCTAACAATGGGCAAATATCAAGAGAAAAGAGAAAAGTCAATATTTTAAAACTATTTGCCTGACTGATTCACAGCTTACAGATTCTGATTCTCAAAATCCTTTGGAAAAAAAAATGAAGATACTTTGCAGTATTTTTTAGAGGAATAAATTTTTATGCAAGCAGAAAGCGATAAGACGTAGTCATTTTGGTAATAAACCTCAAGATAAGACTTTAAAAATTAAAAAGGAAATGTCTACAGAGTCCTGTCTAGGCATGCTTAGCAGAACTTTGAAACTACATACACCAAGGGGTGTAAGAAAGACCTTGGAAGGATGGAAGTCTTTTCACTTCTTATTTTATCTGATTCCATGAATATATGATGTGCTTTTGGCATTTTTCAAATAAAAAAAGAAAACCAGACAAGGCTAACACTAAATGTTTCATATGTGCATATTGCAGGATAAAAGAAGGAAGTCCATCGTCAATAACTATGTTGATTTACATAACAGACACCTTTACCCATCGCTAACAGGAAGTACTATAGCACAGTGGTTAGAAATGGGGGTTTTTAAGTCAGACAGACTTTGGCTTGAATTTAAGCCTCCTTCTCATCGGCTGTGATACTGGAAAAATATGATTTACTCACTCAAAACTTACATTCCTATCTGTAAAATGGGGATAATAATATCAATCTTTCAGATTTGTTCAGATACACACTAACACCTCAGTTAAATGCAATTATTGAGAGATTTCAGTTAACAGAAGAGACTAGGTTACAATGTTAGCACTAAATTAGCTGAATGTACACATGAAAGATCAGGAACAACAAACTGACAGTAGACTGTAAGGAAAGCCTGAGTTTGATAATGAAGCAGCTCAATGACTCAGGTATTGATTCAGATCATAACGACGCTAAATTTGTATCCTGTTTTATGTGCTTGCTTGCTCCTGCTAGTTTCCTAAATAGCCAACAAACTACAGAGACTGATCCTGAGACTTCACCACATACAATTAAAAATAATAGATGATATTGAAAGCATCTGGTTCAGCAAATGCTCTCAGCACTGAAAAAGCCAAGGTACTAATATTGCTTTTTCAGGTAATACAAACTGCCAAAAAAAAAAAACCAAAAAAAAACAAAAAAAAAACGCTGATTGAATTTCTGAAAGGTAAAGTGCTTAACAGAAAGAAATGAGAAGTTATTTTTTTAAGTTAGAAGAGATGCAAATGAAATATATCATAGTTAACTACCAAAGCAAGACAAGAAAAAAAAGTGATACAACTAAAAGTGGTTAAGCAGAGATTTTCAAAGCAAGCTGTTTGGACAGTTAGTGGAAATCTTTATACGCTTACGTAATAAAATCATATAAAATAAACAAATAACAAGGTTAGGCTAAAAGGAAAATGGCAGGCAATGAACATGAAATCTACAAACAATTTGAAATAATCCTAATATCTTTCTACAAATGTTAACCTTAGCCTCCTCATTAAAGAAAAAAAATTTTTTTAAGTCAAGGTTAGGTGGAGACAGGGATTTAACAATGGAGAGGCATTGAAGTGTCTTGCTGTCTCAGCAAATATTGTCATAAAACAATTTTGCTTTCCAACTTGGTAAAAAAAAAAGTGAGCAGTGTACACATACCAGAAGAAATAATCATGGGCAGAGAAGTTAAGTTGGCACGCTAGCCTTTTATTCCTCTCCTTCTGTTGGAGGGAGCTAATCATTTCTGGGACACATATGCAAAGCTGGCCCAAGATACTGACAGAGTAGGAAGTCATCTTTGCAGGGAAATGAGGGGGCTCCTGCCTCTTTCGAGAATCTGCACCCACAAACCACCCGTAGAAGGACTTTGTCATAGCTAAATGAAACTCAGGCACTTCTTCCAGAGGGCCACTTCTGCTACCTGGGAGGGCACAGAACACGCTAGATGTGTGGCATCTCATGACCCCGATTTTCTCCCCCTTGCCCATTAGCACAGATTAGTTTACTCTTCACATTGCCCCCTAGACACTAGGCAGAGAGAACAAGTGGACTGAAACAGAAACAAGCCTTTGATGAGAATGGAAAGTGTGCTGGGGTAGGGCGTAGGAGAGCAACGGCGTAAGGCATCAGGCCAGAACAAACAAGCTCTGATGGACATACGGCATCCATATTTTCCAAACCAAAACTCACGACACACAGCTTGACAAGTATGATTGTACTTATGGGAACAACAGGACAGAATATTTACAACCCAGGGTTGCCCTGGAAAATCTAGGATATATAAACACCACATCCATAAAGGCATTGAAAGTGGGAAGGCTAACATAACCTACTTGAGAATTCTGCACGTGCTGGCCAGCACATGTGAAAGCGAGTTTCTTAAGTCACCCCAGTCTCTATTTATTTCCATCACAAACACATTACATATTTTTGACACATTTAGGATCTCTATTCCAAAGACTTGCCATAAGAATAGCAGGTGATATCTGAATGAAATAGATTTTTACAGTTGAGTAGAAAAGCGTGTATAATATCAGATTAGATTGCTTGCCAAGCTTGCCAAACTTGCCTGCCCAGGCGTTGCAGGGCTACTAAACTCACCCAGAGACTTCCGTGTATCGAAAGCGAGGAAATATTCTCAGAAAACCTGTGCGCTCCAGCACACAACTTTCAGATTAGGCTCCGCAAGTTTTCAGAAAGAAAATTAATCAATTCAAATTTGTGCCATTTTTTTTCTTGCCTTACATCCATTTAATTACTTGCATGTGAGAGTCATTGTTTCTTATATGACACCCCCCCTCAAATACTTTAGTGAAAGCTTCTTGTAGAAAGAAAAACAAAGGTCAGTAACCTAATATCCCCAAGCAACCCTGCAACAACAAACCAGGGAGGGAAAAAAGTGAAGAAATGCTCTGAATGGGAAAGAGATCTTCTTTTGTTTACTCTTTCAACACTGAGTAAAAGTTATGATTTTGCCAATAATTATGGATTGATATTGCGCCCAACATTTAAAGACTATGTAAGGAGTTCCCATAAAAGATGAGAGAGATGTTTTGTGTGAGGTCGGAAGCTTTTTAAGGACTAGAAAGTCTTAAGTACAACGTATCACATTTGTCATGGCACTGTAGTAACTGAAGGGGGGAAATGCCTGGGGATTTTATCTAAGAAGGGAAAAGCACGTCTCCTTCACATGAGGAAACTGAGGCACAGCAGCCCGTCCAAGGTTACCTAGCCAGCTGTAACTGATGGAGGCAAAGCCCCATCTCCTGCAGAGTTTACGGATGAGCTTACTCAGCTGTAAAATGAGGGTGCCGAACTTCGAGGTCAATGCCAACGGTAACATCCTGCGATGCTGTATTGATTGATTGCTTTGTAATCTACTTATTTGTATTTTGGCTCTTAAATAAAGGTAAGGCTGCCAGGTTTGACATATTTCTAGCCCTCAGAAAGCTGACCTGACAGTAAAGCCCTTCCAAAACATTTATAGAGACAATGTTCAGAACAATTTGCAGAATTTAATAAGGTGACATATTTTGAAGCACAGGGCAGTTACAGGCAGCCAACCTGAGTGGATGCAGGCAAGGGAGGTATTATTTTTTTTAATTTTCAAGATGTCACTGACAAGGGAGACATATGCCAAATGGTAACACAGTTCTGTATTGAATAAAAAAAAAAACTTGAAAAAGGTATGAAGAGCATGACACAGAAAGGATGGGTGAAACATCAAAACAGGATACTAAGAATGAGAAAGTGCATTGATTAAAATTATTTGAAGTTTAAAGTCATCTGATGCCTCTTCTTTTCCACCTATACCTGCCCTCAGAACATGGCCATGTAGAGGTTTTCCAATATTTAACAGCCTACTATAAATCCTGGAAAGATACTCTGAAATCAGAGTATACAGATCAGTATAAAATGAGTATATTTTTTAAAGTATTCTATACCTGTTATATAATGTTTCTGGTTTCTCTTTACTATGAATTCTTAGCAGTATTTCATAGAGCTCTAAGGTAGAATTTACACAGTAAAAGAAAAAATGAGTATGTGGCAAAAATATTGAATGGATGGTTGAATGGATGGATGGAAGGATGACCAAATTGATAAAAGCAGGAGTAGCCAATTTATTACTATCTAAAAAAATGGTCAATCAGATGTAGTATACTTTACATACATACATAAGATGATTTAAACCACAATAAATTAGTGAACAGAACATTCTTTTAGGGTCACAAAGTGCTTTTCTCATCATACATAGATTTAGCCAAATATCGACACCAACAAAATCATGATTGGTGGCAATTAGGAAAACAAAAAGTACTTGGAGAAAACTGAGGGAAGTGTGACTGCCTGATTACCTGGCTGACTTCCCACCCTGCTGGATAACCAGGTAAACTCTCAGATCTCTGATGCATTGGCCCTGCATTTACAGAAGTACATACACTTTGCATTTAAATATACCTGGTTTTGAGCTCATCACTTACCTGCTGTTTGTTCTTGGGCAAATTAACTTCTCAAGGACTGTTTGATTTGTCTGGAATACTAATAATTTTGTGTCCTTAGATTCTTGAAATGATTAAATTAGATAGTATTCCCCCAATAGCCGTCATGGTGTACAGCACACAGGAAGCACCCAGTAAGTGGAAGTTGTCGTGGTAGTGCTAATGAGCAGTAATGGTGCTTATTGTCTGTTTTTTCTATTGTAACACATTGTTGGGAAATCAACACAGGTTTTGAATTGGGAGAGAGTTGGGTTTGAAGCTAGGCTCCATGCCTGATGGTTGGGTGACAAGATATTGCCTCTGGCTTCATTTCTTCTGTAAAATAAAGACTATAACATCTTATTATTTTTATAAAAATTAAATGAGATAATATATGTTAGTGCTGCACAGTGCCTGGCACAATGGTGATAATAACAAAGAAATGTTCGTTCCCAACACTCCTTGTCTGCACAATTCCCTCCATTCTTTTAGTCAGTCATTCATTCTCCCTAGGTACTGTGCCCTGGGAACACAAAAGGGGTAAGACTGTCCACCCTGGTTTCAAGAAGGAGGTAAGGGAGGCAAGGAAAGAGATTACAGGATGTGGTGACAAATAATTTAAGAGAGGTGTAAACCAGTGCTTGAGAGCACAAAAGAGAAAAGCATAAAGCTTTCTTGAAAAGTCCTTAAAAAATCAGGTAGGCCACTTACTCGCTAGAAAGGCTACAACCAAACAACAACAACAGAAAATAACAAGTGGTTGGCAAGGGTGTGCAGAAATAGACACCATCACGCACTGCTCATGGGAACATAAAATCACACAGCTGCTGTGGAAAACAGTTTGGCAGTTCCTCAAAAAGTGAGACATAGAACTGAGACCCAGCAATTTCACTCCCAGGTATATCCCCAAAGGAGCTGAAAATAGATCTTCAAACAAAAACTTATACACAAATGTTCATAGCAACACTTTTTACAATTGCCAACAGGTGGAAACAACCCAAGATGAACTGGCCCACCCACAGAACAGGGCACTACTCAGCCACAGGAAGGAGTGAAGCAGTGATGCACGCTACAACACGGAAGAACTCGGAAGCCATTACGTGACGTGAAAGAAGCCAGTGACAAAAGACCATGTATTATGTGATTTCATTTATATAAAATGTCCAGATTAGGCAAATCCACAGAGACAGAAAGTAGACTAGTGGTTGATTAGGGCTGAGGGAGATGGACGGGTAGGTGGAAAGGGGTGATGACTAAAGGGTACAACATGTGTCTCTGTGGTGATGAAAATATTCTAAAGTTGACTCTGGTGATGACAACGTATCTGTGAATAACCTGAAAAACACTGAATTGGTCAAGTACATGGTATGTGAATTATATCTCAATAAGGCTGTTTTGAAAAGGGGAGGGGAGGGTATAGCTCAGTGGTAGAGCTGCTGCTTAGCATGCGTGAGGTCCTGGGTTCAATCCGCAGTACCTCCTCTAAAAATAAATAAACGAACAAACCTAATTACCCCACTCAAAATAAAAGACAATGAAAATGACTTTTAAAAAAATAAAATAAAAAAATAAAAAAGCGATAAGCTAAAAATTAAAATATTACAACACCCACACAACGTCCTAGGAGTTTGGCCAGACTCTGCGAGAGCCAGTATGGATAGTGTCTGTTGGTGACCATTCCAGTGCTGGAGCTGATTTAAAATAAATAAATAAAATAAACAAAATTAAGAGTGTTAGGAAGAGAAGGTAAGAACAGAACAACACAACAAAGACCGAGGCAGTGAATGGCGTTCATGTGTTCTGAAGCCCTGAGCTGCTAAGCGGAAGCCGGGACGTGGGGAAAGAGGCAGGAGATGCTCTTAGAACAGCTGACCCAGAATAGAGCAGTGGCCTGGAAAGCAGGCTTCAGAGTGATTCCATCACTTACTGGGCACATGAGCAGGCAAGTCTGTGATCTTTCTTAAGCATCCACTTCCTGTAAAATGGGAATAAACATCATGCCCCCCTCACAAGATACATAGAGGATTTAATGAAACAGGATAGGTAAAGCATGTAGTCGAGCCCGACAAACAGTTTGCAGTCAATAAGCACCAGCGCCCTGAGCCTGTGGGAAGCCCAGAGCTGAAAACGAGAACTTTCCAGTTACCAACATGATGTTATAGCTGGTGATAAAGGTTTCAAGCTTTTTGAACTTTTGAGTAATTTATACACATTACCACTAATTTAACTTCCTCTCATCCATCAGGAAATACACATGTTTAAAAAAAAAACTGAAGAATTATGGTAAATGTCTCCTAGACTAATGATACTGATCTGGCCTCAGTAGCTCAAGCTTAGTCACAAGAATAACAAGTTCCTATTATTATGATATTCTAATTCAGTATCCCAAACTTTATTCCAGGTGGACACAACCTAACATTGGCAGAGCTAATTCAACCAAGAACATTCTAGCCAGTAAATAATAAATTCTCAGAAGCCAAAATTTCCATTTACACCTGTAAATAGAAAATTCAATTTAATGCAAATTGTTAAATAATAAGACCAGTGGGCAATGAACCATACTAAACACATCATATGAAATGGATCAGTCATGCAGCATGGTGACCAGGAAAGAAATCTGTGACATGTTCTGTGGCTAAATGCTATGTGTTTACACATGCCCGCACATGCCCGCACGCGCACACAACAAGATGCTACCACAGAGACACGGCGTGCATGCGAAAGATGGAGAAATTCTGAATGAGTAGCTGGTTACATGCCTCTGCATTTAAAATCTTTTGGTCACCTTCCATGGGCTCATCTAACCATGAAGAATGCTATTTTATACAATGCTTGGCAGAGCAGTTGTTAGGAAGGGGAATCCTGTAAATGGCTTTGCTGAAGCTAAAAATCATTAAGACGTGGACTCAGGCATGCTCTTTACTGAGACTCCCTTCTTAAGAAAGTTCAGAAGTCACAGTCCACAAATTTAAAATTCCTAAAATACACAAAATACTTACAGGATTCCTCTAATGGTGAGGCACACGAGATTAAAATAACTCAACATAGAACATTTTTCCTACCTTAATCTGGACAATAGGATATGGCTTTGGCATCAGAGATTTTGGAGATCATTCATTGTGCTTGATGCAGGATGTATCTTACAGTGTGTCTGGAAGAGAAAAGTTTGGAAGAAAATAGGTTTGATTTTTAAATATTTTCCCGCTCTTTTTTTTTTTTTTTTTTAAAAAGCCAGTATGCATCTGAGCTTGGAAACAATTTAAAAGAAACAATCACATAGATCATCTTTTACCATAGTCACCAAGGTGCTGACACCCGGACATAAGCTGTTATAACCAGAGAGCAAAATCCTTAATGCTAACATAACACTTTGCTTTTTGAGTTCCCAAGGTCTGAAGAGTGCACAGACCAAAAAGTTAAGCAAATTTTGGGGGCAAACTATTTTTATTTTTTTCACATGTGTTTGTGAAGTACCTGGTGCTGAGAGATTCCACAGAAAGTGGGACTTCCAAACCAGGAAATGCCGAGATGAGCCAGGGCAAGTTGATCACCTTACGTGTTTATCGACAAAAGACTAAAACTGATGTGTAATCTCTACACACACATCAACACATGTATGTTGAAATAATTTGAAAATAATGGCATTCAAAAATGCAAAATATTCAGCTAAATTATACACTAATTAATCATTAATTCTCCTCAGCACCCTTTAGTTATTTCCACTTCCTTACCCTCTAATCGAATCTTAAAGGAAATTTTTAGGGGTATTTTCCAGTCAGGAGGTCCCACAGTCAACCAAAGAACTCTCCCCAAGCGCACTGGTCCTCAGGCACTTGGAAAGTTTCTAAAAGACTTTTCAATGTAAATCATCTCTACACTGATTCAGAGAATTGATTCAATGTTTTGAATAACTCAAGTCAAACTTATGCCTAAAATATTGATATAATTAAGGAAATAAAAAATCTTATCTGGAATATGGCTTTAACCCAACCAAAATAAAACATCAGATCCTTTTCTTTATTACATCAGTTGAGCTTAGCATTTTTTTCCTGCTAAGAAATCTGTTAATGAGACTAATACAGCAGAAGAAAGTGTTTATATTTGCCTACCTTAATCACTCTCCACTTTCGTCTTCACATCTTTAAGATTAAAACATAGATTAGCAAAAGAACAGTTGTTTCTTTATAAATTCACTGTAAGTTTGTTTTCTCAGTTGATTTTTTCCAAATTGCCAATGCTATCTGCTGAAAATATTTTATTATTGAATATTTCACGTAATTAACGAAGAAGTAGTGATAATGTAGGACCACTTCATCCAAAGATGCCCCAGCATATGGAAAATACTGCAAATTACCAAATAAGTCCATTGAGTGAAACATACAGAAAAAATGAGTTTATGAGACAGCTGGACATGTTTATGTAGGCAGAAGGGGTTGGAGGATATGCTGACAACACGGAGAGGTGTGTTGCAATAAACTTGAAGGAGACGGGCCATTGGGCCAACCAGCCCTTTTCTATCCAGGAATTCCTTATGTTCCCATTAGTGTCTCACATCTGGACAGCTGTGTTATTAAAATTTGGCCCTAAACTTAAGTCAATGAGAGAGTTTCATGTCTTGATTTCATTCTTCCTTTACATATTAAATACAAACACACACACACACACACAGAGTTTCAACTTTGGTTCAAGGAAGCATTTCATTTCATGTCCAGATGTCAGATTTTTGTGACTCATGGCCAAGGACAGGGAAGGGCTTTAGGAACAAGCTTGTTCTGATCATGTCCACCTCTGTCTGGTACGAGTACATGTTCATGACACCTCACTTTCATAAATACCACACTCTAAACAGTCCTTGGAATGGCCACCTTTAGCACTGAGTTAGGCCTCAACCTTCTATCACTGAGTTTCTTGGGAAGAAAAAAACGTTTTAAGGGTTAGAGGAAAAGGGCAGTTCTCCTCATGCCTTTATCTTTCCTGATCTTTTAAACTATGTGGTTAGGAAGGATTCTGTGCAGGATTGGTTAGGAGCCAAGCGCTTCACTGACCCTTTTAGTTGTTGCCATTTCACATGTCTTGCCTCAGGAACTGGTTGAGGTTTTGAACGTATCCACCTTCTAATTTATACGACGTGAGCATAACCTGCATGTGAATATAAACACCAAACACCTGCATTAGCACTTTGCAATCAACAAGCGCTTGGGTCCCCACTGTCCTGTTTGCTCTAAATCATAGTCCCCTTAGCTTGCTGCGATTATCTTGTATTTATACAAGTGGAAACCAAGGCCCAAAGATGTTAAGTGACTTGGCCAAAATCACTTGCCCAAGTGGTAAGTAGCTGACTTAAAACAGTGGTATAAGAATGAGCTAAAATGCAGACAGAAAATAAAGTTCCATTTCTAATGTGATTTTTAAAAAATAAAGTTGAGCAAAACATAAACAACTGATGAGCTTATGCCTGTTGGGTCCATTTCTAAAGACCAAATCCATTACATGGCAACAGCATGAGCACATTAGTCATCTTAAGAGTAAGGATGCTTAAGAAACCAAATTCATATATTCACTAATTAAAGACTTCTGTATTGTTTTGTTGTCTTTTTTTTTTCTGTTTTAGGTTTAAAAAATGAACAACCATTCAAGTCAATACATAAACCAAAATGTTGAAGTTATTTATTTATATTTGTTTTAACTCCAAGCATCATACTTTTTGCAGCAAAACCCCAAAGCCTTACCTATATTCTAAAGAATTGACAATTACCAAAAATAATATTATCCTGATAAAAGCCAAATCCACATTCAAAAGCTGCTAACTGTTCTTGTTGCAAACAGAAGCTTTAGTCAATACTTGAGCATAACAGTTCGTACTGGAATATAAACGAATGATGGAGAGGGGATAGCAGTGGCAGGAAGAGAGCACTGAAGAGAGAGAGGGGGACTGCCACACAGAGCCCAACCCCTGGGGGGGACCCAGTCACCCTAAAACCCCCTAAGGGGCAGCCCCCAAACCTCTGGTTCCTTCTGATGTGGTCATTGTGTGCTGTGGTGCCCATTTCACATTTTGGATCTCTCCTGAAACAGCGCCCAGGTCTGACCCCCAGTTTGAAGGTCCCCAGTAGCCTGTCCAGCCCTGTCTCTAATGTCCTCCTGTCAGGCTAGAGTCTATCCACGAGACCCAGAGCTGTCTGGGCTCCTAGTACAATGAAGCAGAACCCCCAGAAAGGAAGAGACACTGCCTCATACTTGGCAAGAAGGGTTACCACCCCAGCAGAATGAACCCTGGATTCTGAGTCAGTCTCTGAGAACTTTGGGCACCAAAGCCCTTTAGCTATGGTCATTGGAACGTTGGCCGCCCTCCCTGAAGTTCTGACGCAGGCTTTTTTCCTCTCCCTCCCTTCCACTCTGAGGTCCCAAGATGCCTTTAGCCCAGCCTGGAAGGGTTATAACATGTCACAGGTGATTTAAACTAATTTCACTGATGGTTGATGGATTTCAAAGACCTGACCTTTTGTGCATTTAGGAAGATCTACTCTCGCCTTCACTTTATTTTGTAGCTATCATTTGGCTGAATGGACCTGCCTTCTATACTCCCAATGGCATCCATCACACACGGTCTGTCCTCCCAGCCACCCGTCAAGCATTAAGTCTGTCTTCATCACTGTTGCATCCTTATTCCCAGCATGGTGTCCAGCGCATAGTAGGAGTTAATAAGCACTCGCAGAATGAATACATCTATGACACATGTATGTAACTGTTAGGCAATCCATTAGCTTAAAAAATGAGGTGATCCATCACATATTTAAATGTATTAATCAGCTGATAATACTGCTGCATTAGACAGCAGTTCACCTTTTACATATTTACATTATCTTGTAAAGCACAAATATATCAGATAATATGTTTTTATCTACCATTTTAACTTCCGTGAAATTTTTCTCCTGTCAAAGGAGCGTCTCCTAAATTTGCTGTATAAAATCCTGGGTGAAGAGAAGGGACAGACAGCCTCTTACTGGAAGCAGCCTTTCATTCAACAACAGAACTCTAAGAAATATACATTTTCTTGGAACTCACACTTACCAGAAAAAAAATTCTGGAAAATTGTAGGTGACATATATTCAGATAGTTCCATTATGTTTACTTAAAACTAAGAATGTAATGACTTTACGGCAAAAGGAATAAATTATTTTTAAAATGTTCAGTCTCCATATGATCCCTGCTTCCCCTACTCTCCTATGTCAAATAAACCAAATTAATTTTCCAATTTCACTCCCAAACTACTCTCCTGAATGACTCTGTTTATGATTTTGTGTCTTTGTGTGCTAAAGACAAGTGACAGACCAGTTATGGAAAAGAAGAGGAAAAAAAATTCCTTCTGGTGCTCTCTTAAAACCAAAGCTTCCTTTCTAATAATTCTATATTTATGTATACATGTGTATCGGGACCAAAGTGAGTCACAGGACACTGGGTTCAATTTCTACTTAGACTGAGCCAGTCCTTTCAACACCCTACTTCCTCATCCATCACATAAGAATAATAAGATTTGCCATTTACCAGTTTCACAAAGATGTTTATATATCTGAAACACATAATCGGGACTTCCAAAATAGGTTTGATTATTTTGTCTTACTCCCTCAAAAATCTCAATTTCCTGCTTTTCCAAACAGGGCATAAAAATATTTGCCAACCTTGAAAGTTTACTGGAAGGATCAAGTAAGATAATGCATATGTAAAAGCTTTGAAATTTAAAAATATTTACATGTGAAAGGTCTTGCTATTTTAATATTTTTTGCAAATGCACGTCTAAACTAAATGCAAGTTATTGAAAAATGCAATGAGACAGTTTCCAACTTTTGGGTCTCCTACGACTATGAAGCATGGATGGCCTTCCTGTGGCTAAACACATTATCAGTAGAACACGCATGTGCTTGGAGTTCTTTGTCCAGTGATGGAAATTAGTTGAGGTACCACTACATTCATATTCAGTTCAAAAAGTATTTTTAAGTGTCCACTATGTGCCAGATACTTACTGAAAGTTGGAGATATTGATTTAGTTAGCTGAAGCTGTTATAACAAAATAGACTAGGTGGCTTAAACGATAGACACTCACTTCTCATCATTTTGAAAGCTGGGAATTCTAAGGTCAAGGTGCCAGGAGACGCAGTTCTCGTGAGAACTGGTTTCCCGACTTGTGGACAGCCACCTTCTTGCTGGGTGCTCACATAAACTTTCCTCAGTGTATGCTCTAGGAGAGAGCAAGATCTCTGGGTTCCTCTTCTTGTAAGAACACTAATCCCATCATGGGGGCCCCTTATGACCTCATGTAAACTTAATTCCCTCCCAAAGGCCCCACCTCCAAATACCATCATATTGGGGGTTAGGGCTTCAGTAATTTGGGAGGACACAACACGCAACTCATCATAGGGTGGAAGGTGAAGATGATAACGTCCCTGACTTCCTGGAGGCCTTATTCCAGTTGAAAGAAGACATAAAGGAACGACCTTAGTGCAGAGCATTATGTGCTATGAGGACACAGAAGGCCTGGCCTCGAACTTCCAGGAGGAGATGACATGTGAGTTGAGTTAAAGGATGAACAGAGAAGTCAGCCAAATGAAGGGAGCAGGAAAGAGTATTCCCAGTAGAGCCATAGCATAGGCAAAGGCCCTAACATTGGAAACTATGTGGTTTGTTCGGGGGAAAATGCAAACATTATTATAAAAGTGTAATGTGTCATTTGCAGAGTGGTGAGAGAAGAGGATGAAGAAGAGAAAATGTTCCCTCTTAGAGGACCTTATGTGCTTTGTTAAAGAATCTGTGGTTTATCTCATGGGCATCATGCTTCTCACACTGAAGTACTCAAATTCTAGGCCAGGCAAGCTTAACATGGTCCAGGTTCTTGGATTCTCAATTTTACCTAAAACTATGGGAAAGATAAGTTGAAGTTGAAGTTCTATTATTTCAAGACAATACTTGTAAATATTAAAACAGCCATCCTTAGGGTTACCTCCTTAGGGTTACCTGAGTTCGAGATGTACACAGGTAGGAACTGGAGAACTGCTGATGGCTTTCATGCCCAAGAGTGACAAGGTCAGATTAATGTTTTGGATCAATCCTTACTCTGGTGACGGTATGGAGAATAGATATGGCCGAGGTAAGACTGCAAACAGGAAAGCCAATTAGGAGGTGAGCATGGTCTTCTAGGAAAGAGACATTGCATAGCTGAAACAGGGCAGGGATGTAAGTGTGGAGGGTCTGAGGAATCTGAGCACTTTTGAGGAAATTGTGGAGGTATGACCATCAGCACTTACTTAGTGGTTCAGTATGGAGGTTAAAAGAAAGAGAGGAACCAAAGTCTACCCGGGGTGTGGGCTTAGAAGACTGGATGGACAGTGGTGCCCTTCAGCAAGCTGGTACATGTGGGAGAAAGTGAAAAGTTAGAAGATTATGCCTTCAGCTCTGAACGTGTACCTTCCTGCACACCCATGGAATGCCAGGTGAAGATGCTCGGAATTCACGCTGATAGTCCTCTCTGATTCTCATCGTAAAAAACTGCAAGCATTTGTAAGGTGGTCTAAATTAGTGGGGCATTTTGCTTTATCTCCTTCCCAACTTTCAATGGCCATCTCCAGAGTTCAGACGTGACCTAGTCTCAGCTCCTTCATTGTTCTCTTTGATGTCTGTCAACACCCACGACAGAGTAGTAACTGCCTGAGCTCTTTCTTAGAAAAGCATCAACCCACCTGTTCTGCATAGTTCCCCAATTTTCTTATCTTTTCAGTGGAACCGCATGTGTCACCAACATGAAGACTGCTGGTAAATAAGTGACCTAGAAGAAAATCCATTATCATGTCACACACCAATCCCCTAGCTCCTGAGTTCCTCTCTCTGAACTTCAGTTCACCTCCACCAACTTCTTCATCTTTTCCAGTCTAGCTCCTGGCCTCCCAATTGTAATAAAACAGATACTGATCTCAGGTGGGGAATAAGCATCAGAAACAGATAAACTCATAAGACAAAAGTCTTATGTCCCTATCCTCCTGTTTTCATGCAAATGTCCCCAGTAATTAAATCAGGAAAAGAAAATGTAGCAAAAACATATCAGCCAAATGGTTTCAAAATTTCAAAAGAAGCTGTAAATATGGCCCTTTTTAGAAGATCAGGTTCTAACTAGAGTATGGGAAAGGGTAACAGTTGTTCTGATGAAGCAGTTTTTCAAACTCTTGTCAGTGATTTGAAGAGAGATAACTGATGTATGTTGAAGAAGCTGGCAAGATTTTTAAATAGTTCGGACGCTACAGGGAGCATTTTTTTTTTTCTTAAAGCAATGTACTCAGAAGTGTTGGCAAGATTGTATTTGAACGTAGCAGTGCTTATGTGAGGAAGTTATTTTGAATTACCCTGGTATAAATATGTATGACTTTATTTGTATTGAAAATTTCCTTTGCAAGTGAGTGACTGTTATATCTCTATTGCTTGATAAATGATTTAGGTATTTCATTTTGGAAGTAAAATCTTATACTCAGAATTCAAAAATCATATCAAAATCCTATTGTGACCGCAGTGATTTTTGCACCTATATTAATACTTTTTAACTCTTATTTGCCATGTAAAACAAACAGCATGTGTTGTTTTAAGTCTGGCTTTTTCATACAGCATTCATGCATGTATGCATTCATTCATTCACAGACATTCTTCAGTGCCTCTCGTGTACCAGACTCTATGCTAGGCAGTGGGCAGACAGTAATAGTATGGAACTGTCCTTCCTCATAACATATTTCAGGTAAACATTCAGTTTCCTCCAGGTAACTTCCTGCAGCACAGTGGAAATTTCAAACCTTAAGGTCACAACTTATTTAAATGCTAAGCCTGCTGACGGTTGTGGACAAGGCTGTCTTGAAAAGAAAGTTTTTCCTCTGAATAAAAAGCATCAAAAGAGAACTAAGAAAAGGTGAGGGCCCTGAGTAAGAAACAGGACTTGAAGCAGAGGGAAGGACAGAAAGGAGAAGGGAGAAAGCATTGCAAACAGGGCTCAGTACCTTTGGGCAACCAGTTAACTGGTTCCCATGAAATGAAGCTGCTGGCAGGAAAGACACCAAGCCCATTGGCTAATGGAGCCTGTCCATTCAAAGGAGGAACAAAACAAAACTCCCCGTCTTCTCTATTTCCTCTATGTACCTATGATGTTGTAGGGGAAGGTGAGGGCACCATTTACCTTAAATGACAATTACATACTTGCCTCCTTAAGCAAAACACACTTTTACTAATCCATTCCATTTTCTCTCTTTATGATTCCTTTCCTTCTTTGGAGAAAACCTTTTATTAAATTTTAATATATTGGCTTAAAAATAAACCATGAAAAGACACATCAGAACCATTTGAAGAAAAAGGAAATATACACATCCAATTCTGCATTTGCTCCTTCATTTTCTTTTTCAGAACACGTGTAAAACTGACCCAGAAGAAAGGATAAAACAGTTTGTGTCAAATAACATAACTGGGTACATCACTCGATAACAAGGAGGTTGTGCAGGTCTGTGTGTTCATGGTACCTGCCTGCTCCCTCATATATTCCCATCTTTATCTCAAGCCTTTACAAGTGTGAAATAGAAGATGAGTTCACATCCCTTTAAAGCTTCTTAATGAATGGCAGATTCCACAAACAACAATAAATATTTACCATATCATAGGGACTATCCCAGAGGATTGGGAAAGACACATTGGTGATAGATCACCTTCCTTTGTCAAATAAATTACTACTTAAGGATCCCAAATGAAGCAATGGTTACAAAAATCTCCAAATGATGGTACTTTGTTTGGATATCATAAAGAGCATTACTGTACCCCCAGTTCAAAGTCCAATGTGATTTCAAATGACATCTATAAACATATTTTACCGAACAAGCATTTCCCTCAACTACGTAAGAATCCTGCTCAATAGAAGCATAACTTCAGAAGAGATCACTGCTACACAATGACGACAGCAGATTATTGTCAATATTTTTCAATAGCCCATGTAAATGCTAAATGATGGTAGGTAACAATGTAGCTCAGGATCAGGCTGATTTCTCTAAACTGAATTTCCAAATACTTAGTAGTGAGATAAACTAAGCTTTAGAGAAACAGGGTTTATTCTTTTCATTCTCGTTTTAAAAGGCCACGTATTTTCTGTGAACTCTCAGCTTTGTTCTGTCCCTCTTGTCTAGAAGGGTGCTAGCCCTGTGCCAAGAACAATAGGTAAGCCAGCTTCCCTCAACCCAGAAAAATTACCCCTTTGCCACAGGAGCCATACTTATGGTTCCACAATGGCCAAGGAAAAACCTAATAGGAACAGAATTTTTTTGCGTGTGTAGCAAAGTTAGTTCCAGAGAGAGAAAAAGAAGCCTGGTTTGCACTGTAGCAGAACCATTGGAACAATATGCTCCCTGTGTCCACAGCCCAGTCCTCCCCTGACACTCTCCTTTCTAGGGCAGAGGGTAGAAAAGTCACATACACAGTGGATCATGCCAGAGCCCGCTGACACAACCCCACTCCTGAAATTGCAGGCGGCAGAGTGAAGCAATGTCTGTACTACATATATATTCTTACCTTCTTAAAATTTTTAAGCAGACGTTTCAGCACTCAACTGGAGGGTGGGAAGAACATAACTGCAAACAAATTGTCTCAGTGCTAGTCCATCCCTTCCACCCCTTCCCCAGGTCCTTCAAGCTTCTGAAGTTTGGGGTTAGAGCAGGTATAGAGCGTTGAACAGTGTTAAGAGCCTCTTTTTTTACCTAGGATCAGTGATCTGTGACACTTCTCGGCCACACTAAACTGGCTGCAAGTGTGCCTCCTCTCACACCAGATCGTACAGGGAGAATCATGTGGAAAGATATTTTTTCCCTACAATTGTAAATGGAAGTGTGAAGACTTCCGAAAATGGAAGTACATAATCAAATTGTAAAGTACATTATCCCTCTCAGAGGTTAGAATCGTGACACTTACAATCATGAGCACACTGCCTTTTCTACGACAAGGAGAGAAATTCCACGTTGCTTTTTCAACTTTGCTATCAGTGAGCATTAATTTCTGTAAAACACCCAAGAACCTGTTAAGTAATTCTTAATAAAATCATAGATGAATTAAAATAAATAACAACAATAATTAAAAATAATGAAATGAGTATCACTTAAAATATATGCTGCATTCACTCTGGTTTTCTATCTTTAACTTCATATATTTTTCAGATAATTCACAAGAAGAAATTCCTATTTATTGATATGCCTACTTTGCACCAGATATTTTACATACATTGTGTTTTTTCACCACAGCCAGCTTAAATTTAAGTCCTCTTTTTGCTCATTTTAAAAATGAGGTTCACAGGAGCTTAATATCTTGTCCTCAACACAAAATTAGTACTCACAAAGCAGGGAGTCAAATCCAGTTTACCTAATTTCAAAGCCTGTATCTTTGCACGATAGCATGCTATCATGGAGGAGAATATAAAAAATCTGGTGTCAAGTACGTTGATTTCCAATTCCCAGTCAACAAGCAATAAAAGAAATTATATTAGAAATCAAAACCATTCCCAGATAAGCCTGTATCATGATCTCTCACTCAACATGAGCTTGTCCTGTGCTGGGGCCCAGCACTGGGGCCAGTGTCAGCCAGCGAGAACCTGCCCCTGGGAGCTTCCCCAAGTCAAGGGTCCTGGTAAGAGCGAGAAGACTGAACTAGGAAAGACAGTGTATCTGGGAAGCCAGAGGCAACAAAGCCAGAGAAACCATTCTACCTGAGCCAGTACTGTAAATGGAAAAATCAGCCTGAGTGTTAGGTCCAAAAGGCAAAATAAGCCACACAGGGAAGAACAAGTACTAACCGAGTCATCCAGGAGGGCTGGAAGTGGGTCTCAATGCAGGGTGCAGAGTGGGTGGGTTCAGAAGGTCACCTGCGAAAGGTGAGAAGACGTTGGATGTCACGTGTACGTGGTGTCGGCCGCGAAGATCGATCTGGCAGATTCAAAGGCCCCTGAAGAACCAGACACTTGAATTCTAGGGAAAGTCATTGATTCCCTCTAGGTCACATCTACAACTGCTGGCCCTAGAAAAACAGGGTTGTTTTTCTTTTTTTTCTTAGCTGTTATTATTTCATAGTTGTGATTATCACGAGAAGGATAATTTCTGAGAGTAAGGTTTTTATATTTAAGTACCTGAAACATAACTACAAAAAAAATACTCTCTTAGAATGGTGCAAAATTAGAACTGAGTAACATACAAAATTTATAATTTGACCTTTTAACAGAATAGGGACTATTAAAGAAGACCACAAAGTAGCATGAAGTTATTTCCAGGTCACTAAACAATCTGTAGGTACAAACCGTTTCTGGTCCCATTTCTCTTTACAAAGGAAAAAAGAACACAGTACAGGTCACTCTGAGCCCTTAGGTTGATGTCCAAATGGCCCTTTTGGTAGTTTTGACCTGCAAGAAGCATGAAATGGATCCTTTGAGAAAGGAAACAATTAAGGGACCCTTTAAGGGTTTTGAGGAGTCTTAAGGAAAACAACAACAAGAAGGCATCAATATTGGGATTAAATATCGCAATAGCTTTTTCCCTTTTGCATTCGCATTGATTTTTCAGCTTTGGCAACAAAAAGAAAATCTGGCCTTGTGGATGTTTAAGAGACTAGGGAATTTCATTTTCCATTCAGTAAACTGATTTTCTTCCCCACTATAGGTACTTAGAATTAGCACAAACCCCAGGATAACTACAGTTCCAAAAGGGAATGCTCAGTTCATTATGAATGATGGTCTTACAACAAACAGTGCTTTGACAGCCAAATTCCTGGTCTCCATATTTGTAAGTTTGCCCTTTTTTTCTCGCAAGTCTTACTCAAGACCGCTTCTGAGCTTCCGCACATTTAACCCTTACCCTCAAAGACAATATGTTACTAAAGAACATGAGAAACTTCAAGTTCATACATTTGGACTAAAAGAAATCCAGTATTTTAAACCAAATTATGACCATATTGAATACAATAAATTAACTGTTTAACTAATGGAATAAAAAAACACTATTAATTTTTATGTCTGTGGCTATGCATCCTTTGAAGGGGTCTAAAGAACCATAAACCAGCCCCAAATCCTATGATTTTATAGGATTTTATTTTATTTCTTTGCTTTAATAACATAGTACTCACTTCTCAACAGAAAAATTATGAATGATACTAAAAGGTAGATAGTTGTTTTTACTAGTTAAAATTACTGTATAGTGTCTTTAGTTGATCTATATGTCCCATGTTAGTTTTTCAAACTTTCATTATAACAATAAATCTACACTTGAGTGAAGTTTCAGGTACTACTTTATTTAATTGTCAATAAAACCCAAAGGCAAGGGCACTATTAGTGTACCCACGATGTAGATAAGGAATAAATTTAGAGTAAATTGCTGGTAATCACACAGGTAATAGTCTACAGGGCTAGTTTTCAAAATTGATTTTTTTTAGACTTCAGCTGACACAGGGATATAGAAATATCGGGGATATGCTTGCTCAATCATTTTAAAATAACTTTAAATCAGCACATATATTAATAAGTAAAAATAAAAAATTATTTTAAATTCATGTATGAAATGTCAGTTGCTTCAATATTAACTTTTTGACCTGTGAAATAGACATAACCAAAAAGGTCACCTGTGTAAACAGACATAAGCAAAAAGATCAATGTCCAAATTCCAATAAGAAAAAAAATGGTGCATAATGAGTGCACATCTCTGCATTTGGGAAGGGGAGTGACTTGATTTTACAATGGGTATTATTTTTCTTAATTAACTGTAGTTCTGTCACATGTTTCTATGGGATTGCTAAATAAATGATTTACAAATTATTGAGAAGTTTTATGGATATCTAGAAAGAATAGTACAACTCAATAAAGTTTTACAAATGTCGAAGAGAAATTTTACATTAAAACGTTATTTTGTTTCTTCGTCCTGAGAGAATGATTTTTTTAAAAAAAAAACACAGTTAAAATCAAGTATTAGATATGCAAATATGTTTTCAGATCAGAGATACCAAAATTATTCAAATGATTAATTATTCATCATAAAATGTCAATTAATAATTATGAAGCATAAAAGGCATCTTTCTAATGCATCTTTATTTTTCTTGGCCTAAAAAGGGCTTAATATACATGTCCAATTGACTTCTAACAAGTTTTAAAAATTGCAAACAACTACAAACTCTGAATTTTAATAGAACAACAAATGTGCTCAAAATGAATAAAAGACAAAAAAAAAAAAAAAAAAGGAAAACAAAACCATAGCCACATTCATAACATATGCAGCCCCATGTTCACTCACCTGCTAAGTAATAGGTGATCTGGCCAAGCAAACAACCCAACAACTCAAGTTGTGAATTTGCTTGGCATGTGCAAAATACAGGACATGATATTTCTCTCAGAATTGATCAATCTTTGTGTGGGGCAGGGGTGCTTTGGGAATTTTTTACACTTTCCAAACTGTCATTAAAGGAAAAAGCACTGTTTAAGTTTCTTTAAATTACTTATTGTGACTTCTAAATTCTGTTAAGCTCTGCTAAAATACCACCGTAAGTGAAAAATTTTTTCACATTGCTTTAATTCGAAAGAATTTCCAGGAAGATTATATCTTTTAAGGAAAACGAAGTCAGTTTGAGCTGATACAATTCAGAATAAGAAACCATTATGATTACTGAGACACAGATTTATATTTATTTTTATTACTATTATTATTATCATTATAATTTTACTTTTCACTGACACCTGAGGAACTTGTTCTCTGATGACCCAGGCAGTTATTTTAGTCAGGGTGTCCCTGACCTCCTGCTGGTAGATTAATTACATATGAAACATTGTGTTTTCAAAACGAAATGATAAATCTGGACACATAAAGGAGGCAGAAAAGGATCAGAGCGAGAGAGAAGGGATGCTAAGAAACAAAACAGGAGACAGAAAAAGGGAGATACCAGATACAAAGAAAGAAGAATGCAGGAAATGCAACTGGGGAAGAATTTCAAGAAAATATGGATAAAGGGCAGGGAGGGCTGAAAGGAGGGCACGAGAGAGGAAGGGAGGGAAGGAAAGATTTGGGGTTTTCAATTCTCTGGCGAGCTGCTAGCGTCCGCGCCCTTAACGCCAAAGCCTTCCAAGTTGAGACTAAAGCCACCTCCTCGGGCCTGCGTCGCATCCAACTTAGTCCAACTTTTCTGGTGACTCCTACCGGGCCCCTTTCTGTCCCCCCCCCCCGCCCCCACGCCTTAGTGAGATTGACAGTCGCGTGGAGGAGGCTTTTCCAGGCACAGCCTTTCTCATGGTAATCAGCCCCCAGCATCACCTCCCGGCCGCGGCCGCTCACGCTCCGTGCGCAGCTCGCGGACCCCGGGGACCGGAAACAAGGCGGCGGGCGGGGAGCCGGGGAGCGAGCCAGGTCAGCTGACCCGGCCGCAGGGCGGGGGTCGCGGGGTTCCCGGGCGGGTACAGGTCTGGGGGAGGACGGACGGGTGGGCGGGGGCCGAGCCCCCCTCCCCACGTGCTTCTCCGCCTGTGCGGCGGGCCCTTACCCTGAGATCAAATGGAGGGACCGAAGCTGGGGGCGTGGGGGACAGAGCGCGCCGAGAAATGGGGGCGACAAGCAGACCTGTTTTGCATCAATAAATTAAGACGCTCATTTGAGTCCTGAAGTTTGCTGGTTCCTGTCAGTGGAGAGGTTGGCAAAAAGCACTGAAGCCGAGATTCAGCCTTAACTTCAAAAAATAAAATAAAATAAAATAAAATAAAATAAAATAAACCCCTCAGCTGGCCGCCCTGCTGGGGCCAGGTGACGTGCGAGATTCCAGAGCCCGCGGGCCTCGCAGCAGGGATGTTAGAGACGGTCTGAGATTCTCTGGTCCTGTTTTGATTTTGTTTGAAAGGGCTTCTAAGAGAGATGCTCCTGATTTTTTTTTTTTTTAATAGACTTTCCCCTCCTATCCTCGGCTCAACTCCGAATGGATTGGATTGCGAGTTTGCACGTGAGAAAACCGTTTGGCTTGGCTTGGACCCCTGCCGCCCCCCACCCCCTCCACACACCCCCAATCCAGGGGTCCCCCTTATCACCCTTTGCTTGCAACTCTAAAAGAAGTTGCCCACCTCCTGCGTAACAACACAGGGTAGGAATAATCCCTGTAGATGAAAGATCAATTCCGTTTCAAAAAGAGAATAGATTCCTTTTTTAAAAAAATTTCTCCACATGGTACAAAATAAACAGAATTTGCTTTTTTAAAAAAAATCATTAGCTGTGGCCAAATTCGAATTCCTTCTGCAGCCTGTGTGTTCAAGGGCAGAAACATTGTATCTCTTCGGGCATCTGGGCCGGCAAACGGAGCTGGGGGCAGGGGAGAATGGGGGGAGCGGCTGTGAAAGTTAAGGAAATTGACAGACTGAGAGGTGAATGGGGGGACAGGCACCAAGTCCTGGCTGGAGGGAACTGGAAAACAAAAGTGCATCTTCACACGTTGCCTGGGTGGAGGGAATCCAGAGGGAGGCAGTTTGTTTTACTCAAAGAATCCCTAAAAATTATTTTCGCCCTTCAATGTAGATTTGAATATTATTTCACATTTGCATGTATCTGTTGTTTTAATCCCCTTGGTCTGCGCTAATCTCGAAATGGATTATTAATGGGGAAGAAAGACCGGGAAGGAGCGATTCATTTGCAGGACTTGCTTTGCTATGTGAGGAGCCGAAAGCTAGCAGCTCCTAGTCCTCTCTCGACTTTTCCTGCGTCCTGCGCTCCTGCATCCCGCTGATCCCACGATCCCCATTGTCCCCGACCTGGCCCTCGGACTAAATGAGCGTTCGGAACAAATTTATATTCCGGCTTCCTCCGATCCCACCGCCTCTGCTTTGGTGGGAACTCCCTCGGTCAAATGGGGAGGGGAGTGCCAGAGGCGTGCCAGGCAAGGGCAGAGGGCACTGGCGCGCTCACCCCTCGCGGGGACGCTTCCCGTGCCACCATCCAAATATACCACCTTGATGAAAACCTGAAAGATTGCTTTTTACCCCAGATCAAATACTTGCACGTCGGAACTCCCAGTGCTAAGTGTTGGGGCTGCGTCCTATCACTTGAACAATTACTGAGCCCAGAGTAATCAGATGATTAGGTGTTTTTAATGGAAATACTTCTTTCTCTCTCTTTTTTTTTTTTTTTAAACTCAGATCCTAAGCATCCTGACATTAATATACATGATAAAGACAAGTGATTTGTTAGCCATTCGATTGGATCCTCTTACCTGAGATTTTTACCAGTGAGTGTGTGTCTGGGCTCTAAGCTCCCAGTGGCTACCTGGGCTCCTGAGGTGGGGTCTTGCCTGAAATCACTCCATGCAAGAGGCACCTTTTTCCTAGAAATGGCAGAGGCAAGACACCCAAGCTTCTAGAGAAAGCTGGGCTGGAAATTTTTAAATAAAAACGTGGAGGAAAGTGGGAAGAGGAAGCAAAAAGGAAATTAATAATAGAAATAAATCACAGAGGTGGAACTTGATAAGTCATATTTATATAGATAAATAATATTAAAAAGAAATGTAAAACATAAAATTCAGATTGTGCCTGACCCATGTTGGAAAACTTTAATTTTTTTATTATTAATTTTTAGACTGATGGTCTTCAATGCTACTCTATAGGTAATTAATCTGCAATGGGATGGGGGACAAGATTAATTTACCCAACTACTTTCATTGTAATAAATACTCAAGGTAGGAAAGAGGGGAGTCTGTAACCAACTGAAAATTTACTTTCTTGCATTCTGAAGTAAGAATTGGCTGTGGTCATGCTGGGTGGCTACTGCCCGCCCCCTCCAAAATAAACATACAAAATACAAAGCCATGCACCTCTGGGAGTGTGGATGTGGCAACCCATGTGGTGGCTTTTCCCTCCTCTGAGTGCAATTGCCAGTGACTCTTGCATTCAAAGTCTTGCTTTAGGCACACATTCAAAGCACAGTTCAAAGCAGTTTATCTTAATATAAGTTAAAGTCTAGTGTTGGATCAGGGTGTTATTTATTTCAGATTTCATCAAACTGAAAACAGGGCGCTGTAACATATTAACAATATTAAAGCCGAAAAATTGGCATAAGGCTGTTCTTCAGACTTCTTGACACCTCCACCTTTACCTTTGCAAGGAAGCCCAAAGGCTGTGGGACTGGAAGTTTATTTGTGCTCTGAGGTTCTCAAGCACTTTCACTCTTAAAAAAAAAAAAAAAAAAAAAAAAAAGCCTCACAGTTGTTTAAGAAATTGAGCCTGAACCATTGGAGGCTAAGAGATTTCTTCCTTTTCCGATAAATGCCTGTGCTCAGCATCCTCAAATTTGGCTGTCTTTATTTACTTCTATATTAGTTCCAATTATGTGCAGTGTAAACCAGCTTTTTGATTAACAAAACAGCAGAGCATTGGTTAAGAACACTTAAACTTCAAAAAAAATTCCCCTGGGAAGTGGGCTCTGAATTGGTTAATAATGTGCAGTACTTGCTAAATTGCTGACTTCCAGATGTGGAAAATATCTTTCTTGTTTAGGACCTATGTAACCTGATTGGATTACGACAGAAGCGTCACGTTGGAAGCTTTTGAGTGATTATTTAATTAACCATACAGTAGAAAGCTGTATTCTCCAGGAAATCCCTTCCATATTTACATAACCAATCCCTTCAGAGCAAAGGTGGAGTCTTTTCTTTTTAATTTTACTTTAATTGCAATATCAAAAAATATAAACTCCAAAACTTAGACCCCATGCCGTTTAATATCGTGTTCTTCCTTCCCTGCTAAGTTCCTCTATGGCCTTTCTCCTTTTCCTCCTGCTTCCCTACACATACTCCCTCACTTTGTAGTGAGGTCTCCGTGAGATGTAGAGAGATTCAGAGATCGGTCAACTCAGTGCTCTATGTTAATTTACTTAGAGACCCTTTTTAAAAATGCCAAATCGCTTTTCAGTATTGGGATCCAATCCAGAAATTCATCACACACACACACACACACACACACACACACACACACACACACACACACACCCCCCAACACACACACCCTAAAATACAGTTCACATGAAGCATTTTTTTTCTGGCTCTGGCATCTAAAAAGAAAAATAACAATAATAATAACAGAAAGGGCAAAAATTTTAGTTCCAGAAGCGGTGCTGAGAAATCCACACAACTTAATGTGCATTTCAAATCTGGCCATTAGAGCTATCTGTATAAGAAGAGGCGATCTGTATTGAGGAACCGGGATCTTTCCCTTTAACTTTCGCCCCTCAGAGTTCTCCAGTTCTGTGAATGGTGTGCACCGTTTTCCGCCCTGTACTCTGTAGGATTTAGTGATGAGGATAATGATGCCAAAGGCTTGACGGGGGGGGGGGGGCGTGGAGAAGGGAGGGAGGGAGGGAGGGAGGCGAGAGGGAGGGAGAGAGGAAGGGAGGGAGGTGGAATTTCATTTCTTCCACTAAAGCGTTTGCGGAGACTTCAAGGTATAATCTATCCCAGATCCTTTCCCAGAGAGAAACTTGGCGATCACGTTTTCACATGATGCTCACGCTCAGGGCGCTTCAATTATCCCTCCCCACAAAGATAGGTGGCGCGTGTTTCAGGGTCTCTCTCTCTCCTACAGAAAAGAAAAAGAAAAAAATGTCATTAGAAGAGGCGTAACACGTCAGTCCGTCCCCAGGTTTGTGTTTCCTGGAGTGGCCGAAAGAGATCAGTTCTAACCTGCTCCGCAGGAATAACGGTCCTGCCTCCCGACACTCTTGGCGAGGTTTTGTACAGTTTGCTCCGGGAGCTGTTTCTTCGCTTCCACCTTTTTCTCCCCCACACTTCGCGGCTTCTTCATGCTTTTTCTTCTCACCATTTCTGGCCAAAACTACAAACAAGACTTCGCAGGTAGGTTTTTTTCCCCCTTTTCTCTCTTTTTATTTCTTTTTGGCATGGTCATCCCCCACCCTCCTTTTATGATTTTCTCCTTTTAAGTGGGGAATGTGAGTCTGAAGTGAGAAGGAGTGTCTGTGGGTAGGAATTTCAGGTGGGTTTAGCTCCTTTACGGCAAGCTTTTCCCAAGAGTGACTGCGATTTCTCTCAAATCCCCCCTTTCTCTCCATCCTTTTCTCTCATTTTTTCCTCCCCCGGATAATTTGCCCTGTACCTGTCCATTCAGGTAACCAAAGGTGCCTTTTGCTACTCAGCCTAGGAAAAGTTTTATTAAGAACTACATGGTTGGAATTAAAACTCTTCAAGGGGAGAGATTCTGCTCTATTTTCACATCTAGTTCCAATTCATTGTATTCAGCAATTAAAACTTGGCAAATACCTGTTAATAATTACAAAACTTGGTGGATACAAACCTACCAGATTCGGGAGCAAGTCTTTCTCTTAGATATGGCAGTCCAACCTTTCCCACCGGAGAAGGCTGTTTTCTAAGCAGAAAGTTGCCTGTTTTCGTCTGCTTAGCGAGTTTCATTTCTTTATTTCATTCTTTGTGTGTGTATGTATGTGAAGTAACACCTCACTTCTGTGATGATAAATAAAGAAGTGAAAGTCCTCATGGAACTTGAGTCGTTTACCGAAGTAGTGGGGGGGGGGGTCACTACAGCTGGGAAGAAAACTGCTGTCAGGATAGGGGTTTTAATTAAGGATAAGTTTTGAAATTGCATTTCAAATGGCAAAGTGATATAGACGTGGATTTAACAGGAGACACATACACACAAATATCCCATTCCATACTTTGGCACTGAAAAGTCGAGAGAGATAGCAGGAGTTCCCAGGAACAGTGGTGAGCCCGGCTAACGTGAATGTGTTTATCTCTCACCTACTTATATATTTTACATGCTCCCCCTATAATGATGAAGGCAAGATTACTAACTCCAGAGTTAGAAATAACAGGCAAAGATAAAGTTTACAGCACAAATGCCCTGTCTCTCCCTCACACACACACATGCTCATAAAACTAGCAGCTTACTTTATTAAACATGTATTTATATGCAATCGTGTGTAAGTCTCAGCAGGAATACAGACAGGCCAGCTGTTTCATCCCAGACACTTGTGTGACCATTTCTTTATTTCAGGATTTTTCCCAACAATTTCAAATCCATAGGAGAGCCAAGAAATGACCAAATGTGTCAAACTTAAATTAAAATTCTCCCACTATGCCTAGGTTAAATTCAAGGTGCTTTCTAAATCATCCACTTCCCCTTCTCTCTGCCCCCCCCCCACCCCTCTCAGCAAATGTGTGGAAACTGATACTCACTTTCCAGGTTTTCCGCAAAGCTTCTAACACAGGAGACAATAGGTGCGGGGCGTGGGGACTGAGTGTGCTCGGCAGAGAAAGGGTTAATGGCCCTTGTGTTACAGTTTGCATCTGTTACATCTTTTATAGCCCCCTGTTTAAACTAATCCTCGAGGCACAGCATCTTCCCAACCTCCACAGAGTTTCGGGATTCTCCTCCTCTCCTGCCTGCCTCCGAGGTTCCCCTTCTCCAAGTTTTGACAGTTTCAGCTGAAAAAATGCAGCGCCTCTCTCGATTTTTAGGTACAAAAGTTTCGAAGCCAGAAAGGATACGATCATTTAGCAGAGCTTAAAAGTATTGCCGTAGCGGTTGGACTTTCTCTTTCCTTTCTTGAGGGGAAAAAACAATTTTCTACTGGAACTATTTAAGGGAACCAGTGTGGGGGAGCATGTGTGTGAGTGAGGTGGGGGGAAATACTTAAGTAAATATTGTCAAAGTGGCGAAGGTGGGGGTGGGGGGAAGAGGGACAGTGTCCAAAGAGGCTTATAATTATATTTCTTATTGCGGCGTAAAACGGGAAATCTTAATTTGGGGGCGGGGGTGTGCGGGGAGGAAGAGACAGTGCCTCGATAAACTCCGAAAGGGGAGGGGAGGGGGCGCGGGACGAGTGGGCTTCCTATAATTACTATTATCAATTTGCCCGAGTGTGCTTCATCCGGGGGTTGTTTCGCGTTGTTTGTTTGTTTGTTTGCTTGCTTCCTCTGGGGAATGGGTTGGGGGGTGAGACAAGATGAGAGCTAAAGAAAGCCTCGCCTCACCCCAAGTTCCCGAGCCGGGCTGAGGACTTTTCGGAGGAAAGGGTCCGCCTAGCCCTGAGTCAAGCAGCCTTACTGTACCGCCGTGTGCATTCCCTCATACGGTCAGGAGTTATGACTCATTTTGAAGATGTAATTCTTGTCTCTCTGATCCCCTCGCGGGTGCAACACACAAAACAGTAACAAACACAAAGCGCCTCGGGGCCAAGGCTGGGGGTGGGGGGCGGGGAGGGGGCCGCCGAAGTTTCGCTTTGGCGTTGGGGGGCGCGGATGGGTGCTCGCCGGAGCCCTGGCCCGGCTCCCCTGGGCGGCCCGCGCGCGTTTCAATGGGCGCGGGCGATGCCCACATTGTCGCTGTGTTTGGTTGCTAGATCGAGCCTGCGTGCTGCCGAAGCAGGGCGCCGAGTCCATGCGAACTGCCATCTGATCCGCTCTTATCAATGAAGCAGCCGATCATGGCGGATGGCCCCCGGTGCAAGAGGCGCAAACAAGCCAATCCCAGGAGGAAAAACGGTAAGAAACGGGCCGAACCAAACTTTTCCGGGCCACTCCGCGGCTCCAAACCCGGGGAGAAGGAGGGGGAAAGGGAAAAGGAACCGAGGCGGCGGCGGCGGCGGCGCCCAGGGCTCGCGGGCGAGCCTCCCTCCGCGGCCGGCGCCGGAGCCCGGCGCGCGCGGCGACTGGACAGGGGGGAGTTGGGGAAGTGTCGGGCAAAGTGAGCGTCGGGCGCCGGGGGGCTCCTAGCGCTGGGGTCCGGCGGGGCCCCGCGCCCCCACCCCCGCCGCCCCCTGCGCCCCCGCCTCCGCCCTCCCTACGCCTCCGCCTCCCGCTCCGCGAGCGCCCGGCCCGCCGGCTCCCCGGCCAGGCTGCGGGAGCGTCCGGCGAGGGCAGGGCGGGGGCCCGGGCGCCAGGTCGCGCAGGATCCCGGGGCGGGGGCGGGGGTGGCAGAGGGACCTAGAGGGCGGGAGAGGGGGCCCCGGGCTGTGCCTCCGCAAGGCTTAAAGTTTCTTGCCGGAGTCGCCTAGCCGCCTCTCCGTACGCCGCCAAGTAACGGTCCGCGGGCAGCGGGGCCCGGCCCGGCGCGCCCAGACCCGGGGGTGGGAGGGACTCGGCTGGCCCCGCGCGGGGTCCAGCGGGGTCCGTGCGGACTCGGGGGGGGGGTGGTTCCTTTCCAGCGGGTTCTGGCCCCACGCCGGGGGCTGGCGGAGTCGAAGAGCGCAGGGAGACTTTTCTGGGCAGTTTCGACATGGTCAGGAGGAGCCCGTTATCCAGGCTGAGTCAGGAAGGAGGAAGGAGACGGGGGTGCGAGGGGGACACACAGAGCGGATGGGAGATCAAACGGGTGACAGTTTAGTAGGTCCATCTTGGAAAGAGTCAGAGAAGGATCAGAGTGAGAGAGGGAGAGAGAGGAAGAGAGCGAGAAGGAGAGAGAGAGAGACCCCCTAGATATTACCCCCGAACAAAATCGTGGGAATAAAAGAGAAAAGTGATTGGCAAGAGCGCAGAAGGCGCCTGGGGGAGGGGAGAGAGCTGGGGACCAGAGAGGGTGTTGGGGGGAGCTGCGGAGGATACTGAGTTTAAAAAGAAAAACCAACCCCCCAAAACAAACAAGCGAACTAGCGCCAGCTAAGACTGGGAAAGGAAACTTCTCGCTCCCCTCGCTCTCAGCCTGATCACCCGGCGCGGGGCCGCGCTGACGCTCCTGAACTGGACGCGGGGACGCGGCGCCGGCCCGGCCTCCGGCCTCCCGCAAGCCCAGCCCGCGCCTCCGGGGGACCGCCGGGGCCCACTTGGAGCAACTTTCCTCTAGAGAAGACAATTGTGCGCGCCCCCGGCCTGCCCCTGAACTGCGCGGCGCGGGGAGGGGGCAGCTGGGGGCGCAGTGAGGGGTGCTGGAGGGAGAGAAACACAAAGACGAGGGAATTTTGATTAGAGACAAATGATGCTTCTCTCTGTCCCTCTCTCTCCGTGTCTCTCTCTCTCTCTCTCTCTCTCTCTAGGTTTCGTGTGTGTGTGTGTGTGTGTGTGTGTGTGTGTGTGTCTTTTGCTTGTTGTGGTGGAGGTGTCGAGCCATATGGGGGAGTGACAGAGGAATTTTAGTCAGAAACTGTTCGTTATGTTATCCTGCCTTTTCCCTTTGTGCTGCCTTTGATCTATTTGCTTGGCTTAGTATTACAAAAAACAAGTACAATAATATATCCCGAGCTGCTTCCCCAAGATCCAGTCAGGCTGCCTCTTTTTAAGTCTCTCTCTCTCTCTCTCTCTCTCTCTTCCTCTCCCTCTCTCTCTCCCTCTCTCCCTCTTAATTTAATTTTTTCTTCACTCTACTGTCTGGCATTATTTAAGGTGGTCCTTACACTGGAGACCTCCCCTTCCCCATCTCTGGGTAATTTAGTAGACACTAAAATTACACCTAATGTCCCCCTCTCCTCTCTTGTGTTTCCTCTGTTCCTTTTATTAAATGTTGGTTATTGATTTTCTAAAATCAATGTCTGTTGTGGGGCTTTTTTCCCCCTCTTACAAGTATCTAAAGCACGTTGCTGATCAACTGGATAACAAAAGCTTTGTGTCAAGGAGGTGGGTTTTTTTTTTCTCCTTATGTTAAACAGTTATTTTTTGAGAGAAAAGAGAATGAGATTTAAAGCAAGGTTCCCAGAAGTGTCCTTTTGCAGGAGAGACTATTTAAAATATTTGTTTCTTCTTGTCTGCCTCCTCCAACCCCCTCCGGGATTCTGCCACCGTTGACCAGCCTGGCCCCAGCAGTGAGGTCAGGCCAGAGCCCAGGTCTGGGGAAACAGAGAGCTCCAGGCTTCCTGGGAGCCCCAGGGCGGAGGATGGCAGAGAGGGAGGCTGGCTGGGGGCTTCGCAGGTGGACTGGAGTGCCAGGGAGGTGCTCAGCCATGGACACCATTTCCCCTCCGCTCAGCCACTAACTTGGGAGAAGCCTCAACACTCGGAAGTGGAAAGTTGAATTGCACATTTTAAAGGCATTTAGCCCAGACCCTGCACACTGAACAGCAATAATTATTTCCCAATAATCTGTGGGAAAACATGCTGTGAATTGGTTACTTGTCAGTGTTTGGCTTTGAGTTTAATCTGACTGAGCAGTGTCCTGGTTTTGAGAAGCAGGTAGAAGAGTTTTTCCTTATCCCCCCTCTTTTTCATTTTCTTTCTCATCAAGCACATATCCAATGCCTTTCCCTTTGGGAACTGCTGGGATTTATCTGAACTGAGTGGATTTTTCTTCTTTCCTGGATTCATGGAAAAGATGTCACTTTTGAGCTTGTGTCTTTGCTGATAACACTAAATATGATGATGCTTATCAAAAATCATATAGAAATTCCTGGAAAGGGATAATGGGAATACTAATCGTAGAAGTAGAAGCTACATGGGAAAAAGAGAGAGAAAGAGAGAGAGAGATGGTCATCCAGGAAACTAGAATGGCACTTTATATAATTTTAATGAAGTCAACAGTATATATACAGACTAAGGTGATGAGGAGATAAAACGTGTAAAGCAGTATGTGTGTGTTGGAAAGGCTGGTCAAGAACATGGGTGAGAAGACAATGCTGTATACAGCTATTAAAAACCAAAGGAGAAAGAGGCAGTTTGAGGAAAACAAATGTACAAAGAAAGAAACAACAATCTAAAATTCAAGATTCTCAGGCTAGCAAGATGCCTGGCAAAGACAGTGCCAGGGCCAAGTTAATCCACAGCGGACAGTCTCCTTTCCCCCACATGGAAGGGATGAAGTCTCTTCCCAGAAAATGAGATGTGCAGGAGGACAGGGGGAGAGGGGTGAGGGGGAAGGAGGCAAAAAGCAAGTTGCCCGAAGACAAGAATGTGTGTCGGTTTCAAGAAAGTTCAGTCAGATGATCTTCAGTCGCCTGACTCACTTTGTAATACTTTCACTGAAGCTGGAGAGGAGGGGGAAAACCCACCCCCCCTTTTCATTCCCCTGATTATACCCCCACTATCTGCACACAGCCTTCGAGGCAGAAATGAGCACTTGGGAGCCGGAGATGCCCGGCTGCTGCCTGCCACTGGCGCAGCCCGGGTGTAACTTGCAAAGTTTGTTGCTTTAGCTCCTGATTTCGGGCATTGGCTCCCGGGGTGATCAGGCTACTCTCCTGCCTCCTGCGGAGACTGGGAAGAGGGGCCTGCCTCCCCAGCCCACTGCCTTCCAGCATCAGCCTCTGAAAAATTACACAGACATATGCACATTTTCACTAAAATCAAACCTGGAAACTGCTTGTTTCAAAAAGGGAATGAAGTTGTCTTTTAAATGAAAACTGAATTAGGAGTGGTGGGGAAAAGAAAAAGGAAGGACGAAATAAAAGTTACATTTGATTTTTCTTCAAAGTTTCAGCTGAAGGGGTAGGCATTGTACAGTGGAATGGGGGAGAATTTTTTTTATAAACGTTTGCCTTTGGTCTCTGATTTTCAGTGGGAAAGAAAAGGGATAAAGTTGGATGTTTTCAGGGCTTTGGATCCTAGAGCAGAAACAATAAGATGAGCAGAAATGATGATCCCTGTTTAAGATAAGCCCTCACTCCCTTAACCACTTCCTGAAAGGGAGTGGAAGTGCTGGTGGTGATGCTTAGGGGCAATGGAGGACAGAGAAGTGGGTCCCATCTCAGAGATGCTTAAATTGAAAGGAAAAGAAATGCAAGCAGCCCCTTCTTAAGGAGGTAGATCCTGGTTTTCCTCTCTGAGAGGTGAAGTTGGGATGGGGCAGCCTTGAGTCAGAGCCCCTCAGTACACTCTGAGACAGGGAAGTTTCCTTTGGACTGCAGCCGGTTCAGACTTGGTGATCCTTGCAAGTGTGGAAATCTTTTGCCAGTAGCTTTCTTATAAAGTTGATGAGGTTATAAGGAGGCTTTTTTGCTGCCTCTCAAAGCACTCAGAGGCAGTTTGTGTGACAGGTACCAGCTCGAAGGGCACTCCAAAGATATTCATTTCCATCCTTTTCTCTCTGTAGAGAGCTTCTGCAAGTTTTGTCACGCTGCACACACAGGAGGCTGGGGGCTATGTATCTAGACTGATCTATATTTGTTTTATTTCGGTTTGGAAAAACTAAGTCAATTGGGGTAGAAACATGCCTTCCTTCGTAGCAGAGCCACCAGCCTGCTGGTACCCATAGCGTGACTGTCCACCAGGGGTGAGGGTGGGCTAAGGATTTTAAACTTTACGTTATTTCTCTGTTGCCACATAAAGATAAATTCTCGCCTTTAAGCATTTATTTCCAAATATGAATAAAGCCAAGATTAACGTTCCCTACCAAATTGCTATGTCGTATGTTTCAGATGTTTCCTTTCCTGCTTGCTTAATTTACTCAAAGTAAAGAGAATTCCAAGAGGTTATCAAAGACCCTAATGCCGTGTTAAGAATCTTTCCTGGGAAAAAAATGTGTGTCTACCCTGAAGGTAGGCAGGGAGGGTGTTGCTAGCTCTCTAAGCAGTGCCGCGTTTATTCCAAGATGTGGGAGATTCTTTTCCTTACAACGGTTTTTGTCATCTGCATTCTTCCAAGGCTTTTAAGGTGCATTTTCTTCTGTGTGAAAGAGAACTCTTTGTCCTTTTCCTCTCCAGCCCCGTGGCTTCCCAAGGTAGACACTATTTTGTGCCTGTCACAGAGAGAGGGAGTGCAGGTTTGCAATGCTCACAGACAATTGATTGTCTGCCCTAATGTGTTTCATTTACATGTTTATAACGTCAATGGTGCTGGGGTGTCCACTGTACCATTCATTCCCGCATTCCCACAAGGGGGCAATTGTCTGAATGGCCAAGTCAGACACCTTTTTGATTGCTCTTTGGTTGTCTTTTTAGAGCAGAGAGATAAAGGGGGGAAATCTGTGATGCAGAAACACTAGTTGAAAATATACAGAATTAAATGTCACCACAAAAGCAGATGTTAACATAAGCCCAAATATGCTTTTTAGCCAAGACGTGAAGGTTGAAAAAATAATTCAGAGCAGAGGGAAGGATGATTTAAAACCAATAAATATAGCTCTGTTCCCCCTCCCTATTTCTTTTCTTTCTTCAGCAATCAGAAGATGAAATGTGATTTTCCTTTTCATTTTTAAGCCTTGAAACATCTAGGCACCTCCTCATTATTTGTATGTTTGCTGTGATTTGTGAATTTTGTATATATTTACATAGCTCTGTTTATGCCAACCGCATGGGTTTACCACTTGGAAAAATCTATTGAATGACTATTTGGGCTGTGGGGAGTGTAAACTTTTAAAAAGTAAGATCCAAGTATTTCTTCATCAAGCCTTTTTGAAAAGGCAAGCACGAATAATCAGTGGACTGTGTGGAAGTCTTCACCTTTATAGCTGCATGTGCCAAATACCTTTATCTTGGGTGACAGTAGTGTCAGAGTGAGAGCTCTCGGGAAAAGTGTAACTCCCAGTTACAAAGTAAATAAAGAATTTCGTTTTAAGGTGTTCTGTACTGTCTTTATACCGTGTGTGTGTGTCTTGTGTTTCCTCTGAGGGAGGTGTGAGGAAAACCCATCCACGCGTGTGTGTTTTGGCTTTTTGTTTCACGCAGTTCTCCCCTTCATATTATGCATATATGTAGCACACATGAATACACCTGCTTTAAAAAAAAAAGGCTCACAGCTCAGATGGTGCCTGGCTGGCTAGTTCATTTAGGTAATACAGTTATTAGAAGTTGGTCTGATCCCGCGTGTGGTCCATAAAGGAGAGAAAATACTAACTCTTGTGGCATCTGGTGGGAGGTAAACGGTGGGGGGGGGGGAGGACTTTTATAATTTTGAAGGGAATTAGGGAGGAAAAAAAAATCGCCCGTCTGTGAAAAGATTTTTGCCTCTCCGGGAAGACACACACAGTAGCTGTGCCGTTAGCTGAACCCCTGACACGGCGGTCTTTTGAATGCCTTAGGTATGATTTCACTTTCGCTCACATCAATGCTGACCTGAATGCCTTTCATATCTGATCCGCTGTGTCTCTCCCAGTAAACATCCCCTGAGGGGAGAACAAAGAAAGGAGCTCTTCTTCTTCTTAATCACAATTCAGCCCTTTCACCGCCGGCAGGCTCCATTTGCATTCTGCCACAGAAAGCCAAGATGAAAAGAAAGAGGGAGAGAGGGAGAGAGAGAGGGAGAGAGGGAGAGAGAGAGGCAGAGGATAGTAGCTGAGTGAAATAACTTAGGTGTTTGTGGCTGTTTGTCGGGCTTTCCCTGGTTACCAGCCTTATATAGTTGATGCCCAACCAGGCCCTGTCCCTCCTGACAGGCATATAGTGTTACAAGATGGCATGTCTGTACTATTCATGGCCACCCGCTCAACACTTGAGGTAGAAAGTGTCAGGGAAAGGATCAGATTCTCCCCCAGAAGCCTGTGAGACTTGGGTCAGGTGTGTGGACTTCCTACTCTGGAGTGCCGCCCATTATTTGGCTCTTACTGTTTACCTTCAGCTGCGGGAGGTGTGGGCCCTGGGGGGGGGGCAGGGCGGAGCAAGCTGGAGGGGACTCAGGAGGGGAGAAGGGCTAGAGGCTCCCGAGACCGTGGTCCGGTTTCAGGGATGGGTGTCTGGCCCCGAGCAACAGGGAGGCGTGCTCACACCCAGCCTGAACGCACTGATAAAGCTTCAGGAAAACTGGAAAAGACTTTTCCATTTTTTCCCCCTGACTTTTTATGATAATTCATATTTTCAAATGAAAGGGGAAAAAAGCCAAGAAAGAAACTCTCAAATGAGCCAAAAAGGAAAAAAAATATATATTCTCTGAAAAGAATTTTAGGGGGAAAAGTTGTTCTATTTTAAAAAGCTTTGAGGGCTGTAAAGTGCCACGTTTTTCACACCTTCTTCATACTTTTTTTTCAGATTTTTTTAGTATGTTTAACATTTGTGAGATGACAGCCTTTTTGTATCTCAAACTGGATGCTTCAAGATTTGTAGGGGAGGGGTTGGTGGTATTCACGTTCTCTTGGGAGAGAAAGTTTATGCCTAAAGGGCTCCTTCTTGCTGGGAACTGTTTAAACCCTTGCAGGCGGACCTGTCAGGTTTTACTGTGTTATTTGCCTCCATTTTCAACATGCAAAAGTAACATGCAGTTAATGGTATTGGAATGAGACCACAGCAAGAGCAGAAACCTCTCGTGACAACTTTTCAGCTGCATTATCTTGCTCCTAAACTGTCTTGTTTTTTTTTTCCTTTCTGAAACCACTTTTAAGATACCAACAGCTTTTCTTCAACAATTAGATTAAGCATATAATGTGGGCGCGCGCACACACACGCACGCACACACACATGCACACACACACTCAACTTTGGAGGTGCAGCCGCTTCAGACAGCAGAGTGAATAATTGGAAACGGGGGCCTTTGCGGTAGCCATTGGGACAGATTTCACTTATAGGAGCAAAACTAGCAGAGATATTAGAAGTTGTGCAAGAGCATGTGACACAGATTCCTGATTTTTTTTTTCTTTTTCCCAGAAGATTTACAGAATTTACAAAAAGAGATTATCCCTACACCTTCCACCCCTCCTGTCCACCCCCATGACCCAAGCAATGAAGGATTTAGGCAGATTTACTTCAGTAAACACCTTTGGACACTTGGGGGGAAAGTGGGAGTCTGTTTGCAAAAGGAGGCTTTTGTTAAGTGAGGTACCGGGATAATGCTTTACCAGGCAGCTGCGATATTAACCTACCCAGCAATGCAGGAACACTCTTTAACTCTTTGAGTGCCTGGCCCTTTGCACTCAGCAGATAAAATCCTGGCTCTCCAAAGACACTCAGAATTCTGGCTCTAGCAGTTTATTATTCAGACAAGTCTTGTAGACATGAAAACTGTTCAAGCTTTTAAAACAATGTGGTTTAATTAGATGAGGTGGACTTACATTGCTCATAAGCCCTCCAAATGGTGGTTTATAATTGGCAAGGGGAAAAAAAGGGAAAGAAAGAAAGAAAGAAAGGAATCAAGGCAGCACATTAAAAATTCCAGGAAATATCTTTAGAAAAGCTATTTTCATTTCCAGCTTTTAAAATATTAGACTACGGTAGCTAGAGGGAATGGAGCAGCTGGGGCCTCTCTCCTTACTATAAAAGACACCAGAAGTTTGCGACAAAGCAAGGGGCTTCAGCTGGAAAAGCTGTAAGAGGCCAGCTTGGACAGTGACATTATCACAGCCCTCGCATCTTTTCAAGGGGGAAGTGTTTCCTATCTTTAGGAACTTGGGAGGTCCTGCTAGCCTCAAGAGTCAGGGGCCTTAGGCAGGCTGTTCCCAACTTGAGACATTTCAGAGCAAGCAAGAGAGGCATTTATAAGAGGAAGGAGTTAATGGTTATTTTTTGCTGGGCACAAGAATAACTTTTCAGGTGTTGCATTGGGGCTTAAATAAGATTGCCTTATTTAGTTTCGAAAAAGAGTGTAGGTGTCGACGTTTGAGCAGCCACAAACGTGTGAGAAAGTAAAGGGTATGAGACATGACAGAATTAAAGGTGTTTGCTATGTTGTTACACCGTGTGTCAGGCTGCAAGCTCCCTTTGTCACAGCCTCCTGGTGATTTGACAGCGCAGATCTACTTCCCTTCTAGGTGAGACAGCATTTTTTAACTGGAGTTATAAATATGGTACCCCCTTCGCGTGGCACCCAGCCTCCCAGATCCGTGAATCCTATTTGAAAGCATCTTGCCCTGAGACACAATGAACAAATGCTGTATACAGGGGACTGTGCGCTCGGGGGCCGGGCAGCGCCCGCATCACAGTAGCTGGCATTGACTGTTGTTTGGCAGGAAGGTCCTCTGCCAAATCATTCAATAATTAAGTTTTATGTTATTTGTATGAACGACCAAGCATGCAGTATTCCTTTTCAAATCAAAGGGAGGCTTAAAATTACTTTTTGAACACTTTCAGACCATGGTCAGGTCACAGTTTGGGGGCTGAATTAAAATGATCTCATTCATGATCTAATTGAGGTTGGCAAAACCTTACCAGTAGCAGGAGTACATAAATATAAATCAAAGACCAAAATTTAGCAAATCATATCATTTGCTAGAAATCTGCTCATGAATTATTCTCCGATCGCCAACCCAGAAGTTAAACTTTGTCTCCCCTCAGCAACAGTAACTGCGCATATTTTTTCAGGCTCCTGACAGGAAAGTTGGAGACTGAAAAGAGAAAAGGGAAGGAGGATGATCAATGTCTCATCAGATGTTGTGTGTTTGTGACCCAAGGAAGTCTGAGAGTGAATAAAGCCATGTCCATTACAGTGGAGGCTGCGGTCTTGGTTAGAAATTATTCTGGGCTTCTGAACACCAGACTTTGGAAGAGCAAGCCGCAGGGGCACAGAAGGGATGGGAGGGGAGGACGCATTTGAGAAGGATCTGATGATTGAACTTTGCTTTCATTTTTCAACTGGGGGATGTAATCATCATAATGATTCCTGGTTTTGTTTTGTTTGGTTTTGTTTTTACAAATTTAGTTCTCTTACTGAGCTGAGTTGAGGGGATAAGATTTGAAGTTGTTGTTAGAATTAAAAGACAGTACACACATGTTGGCGTACATATTCAAGTTGCCTTTCTTTCTTGTTTTATTTTTGAAACATTACTATAAAATTAAAACTACAGATAATTTTCCCCATAGTCTATGGGATTAAATGTCATGTTCTATTATATGTAATCCATTTTTAGTCGTTCTTCATTTTTCTTGGTTGCTGTGTGTTATTTCAACTAAAACCCACACACACACTCTAAACTGGAGAAGACCTAATTCTGAACTTCAGTATTTTAAAGTGAAAAATTTTGAAGTCCCATTTAAATGAAGATATTTTTTCAAGCAGACAATAAACCCAGAACTGGTCAGTTTGCCAAACTTTATCTCAAGAGCAAATTATGAAGGTGTATTTTTAAAGTAGATAAAGTAGAAACATTTTAAAGTAATCTCAGGTGACAGAGGTAAATGATTGCATTCTTTTGGGAACAGGTAATTGGCATTAGTGATTTCCTGTGACAAAAAGGCAAAACATATTTTAACATAAAACAGTATAATGGATTCTTCTTTAATGTTGCTAATATGACAATATAGTGATTTTTGTTCTTTCTGTATTGTTTTGTATTTCTTTTTATAATGAGCTCTAGGAAAGAAAGGTACTCCTGACTGGTGATAAACACTACCTCCCAAAAATAAATGATCAGTAATAGATGGACAGATTAAGATATCATGCTATTTAAGATCTGAGATTTTTTTTCCTCCCTTAAATGAATAAGTAAATTTCAAGAAATTTAGTGCCCAGGTAATCTATAAATGTAGTAGATAGCTTTCACTTTTTTTCATTTAAATTGCATTTATATTGTTTTATATATCTGAGTAACTGTAATCAAAGAAACTTTGTAATTTGCCTATTCTTGGAAGTACCTAAGTTTCTATTTTAGACACAAAACCCATCAATGGAAGTGTTTCACATCATGAGATTTCTCAGTTTTAAGAGGTGAGGTTTATATACAAAGAACTCAGTAAACTATGTTTTCGTAATAAATAAACCCAAGAAGAGGGGAAAATCTCTAAGCAAAATGGTTGTCCTCTAAAGATTTTCCATCGCCTTTGCTCTGCTGATGGGAATTTGAAAACTAAATACAGCCCATGTGCACATACACACACACACAAATGCACCCTAGGACCCCCAACTCTCGGACTTGTCCTCTTTAACTTTCATTACAGTCTTATAGCTTGTGAGTGAGATACATTTCAGCAAAAATAGAAGAGGTGAAGAATTAATGTAGCCTCCTGTTTAGTAGGATTTATTGTACGGAAAAGAGTGTTCCCCATGCACGTGACTTAAAAAACTTACTTGCACCTATTAATCTAAGCTTTAAGTGTATTATTTAGGATAAATTACAAGCTCTGTGCTTTTAAACTGTTTGCCTTCTTTTTCCTTCAATATTACCAACCTTAACACAGATTATGCTAAATTGATTGCAAATTATTATGGTTTTTAAAACAGCATTCAGGCGTCCTGAATAAAGATGGTATTTTAAAGTAGTGTTTACAGTATTTAAAAGAAAGAAAAGGGGAGGGAATTAAACTATACTGAACACTTAGAAGTGTGTGGAGTTTTATACTTGTGCAGATAAAGTGTGAGGTAGCCTTGCCCTGTGAAACCAAGACCACAAATGATATGTGTCAGTAGGTTCTTTGATAGGGCTTCTGGCCACAGTGTTTTTGTGCTGTCAAACTGCTATGTTGAACAAACACCTCCTCTGGGACAAAGTGATAAATGCAGAGACAGGCTGGCTTCAACCAGTCTCAGCAACCTCCTCAACCACACCCCCACCCCCGGGCCCACCTCCCACCTCCCACCATCCTGCTGCCTCTCCACCCTGCTCTGCCCCTGTACCTGAAATTGACATGTATAGAGCCATGCCCAGGGCTTTTCAAGGTGTCAGCGGTGAGTGATTATTGATACTCCCCAAATCTTATGAATCAGTCCTCCGAAACTGCAGGCAAAGTCCGTTTTCTGGCAGACTTTATCTAGTCTTTTTAAAATGGAAATGGACTGAGCTTCTAAACTTCTGCCAACTTGAACTTTTTCCACTTTTGCTTAATCATTTGAAAACCACTTGCTTTCCTCTTGTCTTCCCCCACCCCCCCCCCCCCCAGCCACTGGAGTTTTTATTTTCTAATGTTCAAGCAATTACATTGTGCAACACAAAACAAAATTGTGCCTTAAAAAGTCCAAACACTGTTACCTCCTACTTTTCACTTTCCAGCTTTCTTTCTGGGCTAACACTTCAAATGTATAGCCAACTGGTTTTTTATTTTTTCCTCCTCTCTCTTGGAGCCATTATTCTCTGACTAAAATCTGTTTACTGGTGCCTTTGTGTATGTGTGTGTTTTTTTCCCCCCTGACATTAAATGAATTTCCATCTCCTACTTCTGCAATCTCTAAGAAATAGATAAACCATTATATTTTTTCCCCGGCTCGTATTTTAAAGCGGTGATCCTGACAGCAGGACGATTATTGCACTTTATGTTTTAGTGGATGTTTGCTGTTGCTAGTTACAGCAACACTTATCATAAGACAGCAAGAAAAGAGTAGTCCCTGGTAATTAAAGTAATGAAATATTCATTTACTCTACCTTTTCTGTAGTCTCACAAATTAGGCTGCTACATTTAATGCCTGCACTGCCTCTGTTTTTATTATAATGGCAGCTTTCGCATCTGCAATTAGGACTAATTCTGACAGTTACAATTTCTGAGGGATGGTAAACAGTGAGCGAGATGTGCAGCAGAGGTATTACACGTGAAAAGCCCTTGTCTCTTTAACCTTGTTGTTTTTTTTCTCGCAGAGGTTACCTTTTCCCGATGGTGCAAAATCGACTTGACATAACTGTTCATCAGTTTCAGGGTTTTCCCTGGAGGTATTTGCATCAAATCAGCCCAGTCAAGCTTCAAGTTGAAATTGGCAGGCCAGAAACTGACAGGGTAGAGACTGGAAAAGAGACAGCTAAAGTACAGGCAGCAAACTGACAGTAGCAGAGTGAACGACGGAGAGAGAGAGGGGGAGATGGGGTGAGAGCGAGAGCTTTTCAACTTCAGTGCAAGGGAAATCTCCACTCCTGCATGGATCTCAGTAGCCATGTATCCGGGAGGAACTTGAAGGGTCGAGAGCTTCAGAACACCTTCAGCTAATTCTTGCCACTAGGGCTCAGCAGCCCTGCTCCCGGGGTTCACTCTCGTTTAATCTGATTGGATGCCTGAAGAGGAGTGGGCACACTTAATTAAACAGGAGGAAAGTTCTGAGGCACCTCCTCAGCACTTATTAAAGCTTGAAAGCCAAATCTCATGATCAGTGTTATAGGAGGCAAATAAGGCAGTTTGGGTTTTTTCCCCCCCTAATTGTTAACTTGAAGGAAAGTTAACAATCCTTCTCTTTACCAGGTTTGTTTCCTTGGGTTTCTACTCTGAAGCAGGTTAGAAGTCCCCAGAGACCAGAGCTCAGGAGACTGTCAATTCAAAAGTTAGTGCATTTTTGTCAACAAAAACAGCCACGCAGCAAAAATTACACTTGAAGAGATACTCCTTTGAATAACACGGGGTTGCAAGTTCTCTTTGTCAAATAACCCCGCCTATTCTGATAACGGATGAACATTTATTCAGTCGTTTAAAGGCCAAAAAAAACGTGGCAAAACCTTGAAATAGCAGTGACATTAAACTTTTATTTCACTATCGGGAACGTCACTTTGAGAAAAATCTTATGATTGCAAAACTTTTATAATTGCTCTTACAAAGAAAACAAATATGAAAAGCGCCCCCTTTGCCTGAATGCATTTTTCCCCCTCCTTTATGTCTATTTTAAAGCAGTATTTTTTGTCATCCTTTCTTATTTCTTCTAACTTTGGAGGTGGGGGGGTGTTGGTGTCTTTACTAGATGATTTAAAATCCTCACCACTTTCCAACTAGACTTGGGGGTCGAATAAGCCCTTGCTTTCAAAGCGTCTTCAGGCTCTGTGTATGACAGGCATTGGCTGATCTGCTGATGCCCATTCGACAGGCACTGTTGAACTAAAGTGGTGTGACGGCACAGTTTTGTTAAGCTGTGAACAAAGAGCTGAAGATGCCTTCCTGGCATCGTCCATGTGCATATTGGCCTTGTCACAGTTTTGCTTGATTTAATGCTCGGTTTATTCCTAGATATTAAAACTTAAATTCCGAACAATATGTTTTCAAATACTACATACCAACTTTATTTTAAAAGCGTCAACTTCGAAGATCCCAGGGTTCATTTGCTCCTCCAGTTTCTGTGTAGCCAACGTTAAAACACAGCTTTGGAAATAAACAGATTGCCAGTAGCCTCTTAGCTGTTATCCATTTAAAAATGGGATTCCAGTCTTAAAAAGTCTTATTAGGGGAAAAGATTTATTTTTCTTTGATCATTGGTTGAAAGTCATTATTTATTTCCAACAGTGGATCCTCGCATAAATTCCTGAGGAGAAGTTACCTTCTGTGCACACAGTCTGGGTAGACTTTCAAAAAGATGTATTATTAAAAAGATATGCAGTTATAAAAGAAACCATTTACAAATACCTGTCAGGTTAAGGACAGGGCTACCGGCAGGAAGAAAGAAATCAAGGGGGTTTCTGTTAAAGTGAGCGCTCTTGAGGAGACAGCAGCAGAATTAGGATTCAGTCTAAAAAATAAAATAGCCGTTATAAAAGTCCCTGTTCCACAGACAACAGCTAGCTCTTCAACAGAAAACTTAAGTTTAGAGCTAAATTTAGATGCCTGTGTCCGGTCGAATGTGTCTTGAGCTTTATCTCTGCCGGGTCTTTTGTTTCCCCTCTGCCTCTCTTTCCTCCCTCAGGTTGGCTTCAAGTGTTTGCTAAGAGATTAGTTAGCAAGTTTATATTGAGGAGGTAGCCATGGGGAGCAGCTCTCTGCCCAAAGGAACGCGCAGTGGGTCAGAGTGTGAAGATACGGGAGCTCAGACTGACTAAGGCCCCGGATCAGGTACTTGATTTTCTCTTAAAGACACACTGGCTCGTAGAAAGGGTTGTGGGATGACATCTCGTCCCAACAGGAGCACAGATGTTACCACTTTTAGAAACTTCCAAACAAGCATGATTGCTGCAACAACTTTATGGAAAAAAAAAAAATTTAGGTCTATCGCCAGAACGCTCCCTTTTCATTATGTAAAGAGGTTGTAATTGGAGATATCCGAGGTGTTTACCTCCATTCACAAAACAGCATCTTTCCGGAGCGTGTTACGAGGAAGATGGCAAAGGAGAGAGAAATATTCAGCAGCATGGAAATATTGCTGCTAATAACCAGGGAGACTGCACTAAAAATCTGAAATTGAATCTCTAGAGTAAAACACATACCCATTTCCACCTGCCCTAAGAACGCGTTCTTAGCAGTGACAGTTTTACTAACTGAAATAAATTGCCTTTTTTTTTCAGTAGTAGTAGTAGTTTACTCAATATCATTTATACCAAATCATTTTCACAGCCGTAAAGAGTGATACAGGTTGGAGTGACCAGGCAAGAATAAGTTTTCTTGCTAGTTTTGTATAATATCATACAGACACCCCTGCCGGCAGCATGGATAAGATACTCTGGCCTATTCTCTGAGTTTCGTGAGAGCCTTTGTGTTCTTTCCCATTGGTGTGAACGAGACTTAGGCAAGCAAATCTCCAACCTGGCAAAAGAATACATGATATGTTAGTGGGGTAGTATTAAATCTATGTTGATGGAGTAGATTCTTCCTTCATACATGAAGTGAACTCTGACATTGGTTTGGTGTTTCCTATGAAAACTTTGTTAGCAATGGTTTATGAAGGAGACAGACAAATAGAAGTGGATCCAAATAGTCCTCCTGCCCCAACCCCCAGCTCAACACGATCCGCTGTGTGGTGCTAACTCATAACATTCTCTCTGTAAATTGCTCTAAATGAAGCCATCATCCTGGCTATGTTTTATAACAAATGCATGGCTGGAACCAACATGACTTCTCACCTTTTAATGAACTGTCCCAGTTTAGGATCTTCTAAGGAATGGAGTGTAAAAGGAAGCAAAGTAGGAGATGAAGAGATCTCGTAAATAGTTTCCTTTGAACAACCACAACTGCTTACATGGCCTTTCCCCCTTTTTTTCTGGGCTAGCAGAAACAACGGCCTATCCCAGGGCTCATACAAGGGAGCACATTTGAGAGTGATTCATTGGATGATTTGAGGGAGACACCAGCCCTGGGAGGCCAATGAAGAGCATTGGCTGAGAATGTCCCTGACATCGGGAGTGGGTGGGATGTTAGTATAAGTCGTTCCTGGAGGAATTTCTGATTCACATGAGAATAGGAAGCAGAGATCTTCCAGCCGCCGGTCAGCATTGGTTTTAAAATAAACAGATATTGATGGCTGCCTTTTTCTCCCACCCCATTCCTAGCCGAGCGAGGAAGTTCTGCTTCATGTAAATAAGATCTTTGCATTTATCTGCACTGAGATAGGGCTTTAATGATGGGTATCTGCAAGTCAGGAGAATGAATGTGATCTCATTGTATCTCAGTGCAGAGATGAGATAGTGGGGAGCTACAGCACACCAGTGCATTGTGCCCGGGTGTTGGGAACAATCCTTCCCATCTCCAAAGCAGCGACTCTTTCTTTTTCATCATTGTTTCCTTACCTCACTTGTATGCTTCTTCCGATACAGATCTGAGTGAGTTGTGCAAGCTTCAGACTTGCCAGCCCCCAGCTCCCAGGCCTAGAACAGAGTAATTCATAAACTTACCATATTAGACTATCAGATTGAAACCAAGAGTTTCTACTAGTGGTGGAATTGGAAAGCCCATTGTTTTGATTATCATTTCATCAGCCCCAACTGATACTAGCATGCTCAAGGAAAACACACTTCAGTTACAGTTGATTTTCAGATTCCAAAATGGTGCTGCAAAGCCTGTGCATCTATAATTATATTTTATGCTAGGCTGTGCAATACCAAAATATACGCTGCAGCAATCAGTGAGCGAACAGTATCAATCAATTTGTAAACAGATGAAGTCACTCATTCCCAAACTGGTTTTCCAAAAACAATTACTAAATTACAATAGAAAAAAATTGTACAGTTACTGTATTTGTGTGCTGTGTTACAATCAACATACCAGGGAAACAAAACAATTTAATGCAGAAAAATCATCATTCATCTACATTATAATTGCTTCTTTTTCACATCTACAGGGCGGTTAATTAAAATTGTGATTAAATGCGGTCGCGCTGCCTAAGATGTCTTGCCCAAAACAGGTGGTACAGAATTTAAAAGTAAAAAAAATGTAATTAGCATTGGAAATTGAGAAATTGCCTGTAAGAATCAGTGTTAATTTCAGTCAGTGATGAGGTAATTTATAAATGAATGCAGTGGAGGCTGTGCAAATGCACATTGCCTTCCTTGCCATTCTTAGCATTCTCAGCATGCAGGTGAAAATGTTTTCAAAATATTGAGGTAATTTGAAAATCAATCCATGCATTCTGTATCTTTTTTCCTCCCGTTTGTACCAAATGCTGAACAAATGCTGCCGTAGATGGCACAATCCACCCGTTTTTTTTTTTAACTTTCTAAAAGCAATGCTGCACATATTTTAGACCTAGATTAAGAAACGTCACAACACCCATCGAAAGTCTAAAAGTGTTACAAGGGTCCAAATCGTCCACCTAAAGTTCTGACTAACATGGACTGGGTTTGCTGCACATCACTCCCTCCAGTGCAGTAGAGACCTGGAAGGGAAACTTCTTCCCGGAGCTGGTCGTGCAGACATAGAGACTATTAACCAATCCAGTAAATACTTGAGGTTTTATTTTTAACGGTTAAGAAAGAACTAGAGAGTTATAATAAAGCTGATATTTTCTTGAGACTCTTTAACCATATCTTTGTTATTCTACCAATAGCCTCCCAAACCAGTTAATAAAGTTATTGCTAGAAAATATTTTCCAGAAATGAACTCTGCTTATTAATAGCATTTCTCCTTTTGACAAACAAGGATGCAACTTTCTAATAAAACATGATACCATCAACTTCATATACTTCATGCATTCTACAGGCACAGCCTGTTGGTACAGGAGTAAATTCAAAGTTCAGATGCCATTTAAAAAATTATTTCTATTTACACTATTTTCTATTATTCAAATGAGAAACCCTAAGCTTTAAAAATCCCCTTTTAATGGAAAAAATTTAACTTTCATGTGCTTATCCTTACCATCTAAGCAATACAAATTTAAAGTCTTTTAATCATGAATTGAGAAGAATATGGGGTTCAAGGATCTGGCTTCTTAAAGAGACTTCTTGGGACTTTTTAAGCATCCCCTTCCTGAACTTGGCACCCTGCAAAATGATCTCTCTCTCCTTATGAAGGATTTAAAGGATCTCTCATCCTAAGAACATGTTTCATTAACTGTCACAGAAATATCTGATAATCAGATTCTCTCATGTAAAATATTCTGCATGGTTCTTTGCTGTTTGAGGCAAGAATCAATGATTTCACTCTGAAGATACTGTTTGGGTAATCCTGACATTTTTTGAAGAAAGACAAAAATGAAGGAATGGTCTGTTTCTCTGACAGTATCTTACCATCCTCTGGTTTGGGGCCTGACATTGGGTCTACCTCCCCACCCTGACCCTTCCTCACCACTTGTAGGGAACAAATGAACTGTGCAGTTTAGACCCAGTGGCATGCCATCCTTTCTCCTGGATTCAGATGTGTTTCCCATTTAATATTACAAGTAGAAATAAAATGAAACCTGTAAATGGAGAAAACTGAAAGGTCAGCAGTTAACTTCTTGATCCCTCTCCTTTCACCAGCTTCTAGCCTCCACTAACTATGATTAGGGCAACTTCATCTTCCAGGAGTCAGGTCCCCTTCAGTGAGGGAGGGTGCATACTCCATCAAAGAATGGCTTCCTGGATTCCCTTCAGGACCTGTGAACATGAGATCTGCAGCCACCTGGGACTTGGCTCAAGTTTCAGGAGAGTGATGGGACGGGGGAGGTACCATGACTTGCACCGGGCTGTGCTGGTTCTGAGTTTACAAGGGGTCACAAAGGTCAGAGAATCACAGATGTCAAGAGAGCTCAAGGCCCTACCCCTTGAACATTTTGCAGAAGAATATTCTTCTTACCTCTTTCCGTTCAGTTCATGGTCCTCTGTAAGCCAGCAGGGCAACGTGGAATTCTTCACATGGGAGATTCCACCTATGTTACGTCAAACCATCGACAATGACAACCTCTTTTATGGGAGCTCGTCTCCCAGGTGTCTTCTCCATTCTCTTACAGAGTCATCGGGAAAGGTTTGAACTATATGGCTATGCTAGCATTAGATTGGCCAGAAGTTTATTTTTTCAAACATTTTTTTCTTTTCAAAGTTTGCCACGTGAGCTTACTTGCTTCATTATCCCATTACTAGAAGCAGTACCTCTTCAAAGCTGGTGACAGGCTCATGGAAGAAAAATGCATTTTTTTTTTTTCTGCTTAGAGCATCTTTCTGACTTCATTCCTAAGAGTGATCTGACGTTTGCATTATAAGAAAAAACCTTTTTTTTTCCTTGTTGAAAAAATAATTGAAACGGATGCCACCAGGCCCTTTTTAGGCTTCTGGTATTCAGTAGAAATTTGTAGCGTTTAGTCATCCTGCATTAATTGAACATCTACTATGTGCAGGCATTGAACTTGAGGCTGAAGATCCAAAAATGAATGACAGAGCTTGGACCCCTGAGAAGCACACTGTCTAGTGAGAAAGTGGGGTGGCCTCCAGAGATGAGGAAAATGTGATGAATATCCAGTGAGTAGAGAGCACAGAAGGTGGCTTAACTAGATCTGGGAGCAGGTGGTGAGGGCAGGCTTCCTGGGGGAGGCAGCTTTTGAAGAGGGCATGGTCATATGACTCGGGTTTCACCAGTGGAGCGGGGGAAGGGCATCCTGGGCTGAGAGCAGGGCGTGTACAGCCTTGGAGGAGAGAAAGGGAGACCAGCTCTGGTGCTGTCAGCCAACCGACCTGTCTGGAACAGAGCACCAGGGCAAGGGGTCAAGCCTGAATGCAGTCTGCAAAGGTGGCCTGCGAGCAGAAGCGTCTCCTGCCCCGTATTTACTGGCTCTTATCCAGTAAATAGGTGATGGTGAGCTCCTGAACCATTTTTTAAAGAAGAATGACATAATCATATTTGTATTTCAGTGAAATGTTTCTAGCAACCGTAGGAAAGCTAATATTATCTAATGTTTATTGAGTACTTATAATGTGCTGAGACCCGTGCTGAGAATTTTGCTATGTCATCTGATGTTGCCCTGACAACCATCCTATCAAACAGATACTATTATTGCAATACATATTTTTACCAATGAGGAAATTAAGGCCTAGAAAGGGCACGAGTCCTGAGTCAGGAAGAAAGTTTATGGCTAAATGTTACTGGAATCGTAGAATTTCCAGGATTACAAGTAATTCTGGAAAAACGTTTGGAAAAAGAAACCCAGCCCTTGAAAAAGAGTTAAAGTGAGGCAGTCTGATTCCCTTCTCTCTGGGCGAATAGGGCGTCCAAGTGGGGTATGTGGATTTTTCATCCTCAAAATTCTTCCTTTCATTCATCACTAGGCCAGTTTGAAAAAAGAAAATGAAAAGTGAATCTTGATCCTCAGGAAACTGAGCCTAGAATGTGTGACAGCTTTGGAAAGAGATGGTTAACAGACAGCCCTTCAAAACAGGGGAGTTTAGTCAACCCCGGAACACTGGCCTTGCTGATTTAATTCATGACATTAAGGCCTTATGAGGAAGCAAATGAAAATAATCCCTTTGCGATGACTCTTTCCCCTCTTTTCTGAATTAACTCTTCCGTCGCCTAAGACTCACCAATCCTCAAACTTCTGAATTCTCCACACCGCCTTATCTCTGCCATCCCACGGCAGGCCCTAAAGCGGCTAACATTTTGTAACAACTATGTGACAAATTGTTGTGCTTTTATTCACGTCTGGACATCTTTGCCAGGCTTGCTTGTTGTGTTTTCTGTTTGGCTGTGTCATGGGACCAAAGGTGGCTGCCTTTGTACAGCATGTCAAATCTGGTTAACATGCAGCCATTTATCTTTAAAACCACTCCCGCACCATGGCAGTGGCGGGCCAGGCCACGGGGCTCCAAGCACAACCCAATTTTTCAGACCATCTTTTCTGCATACGGGGAGCACATTGGACAGCAGACGAGATGTTTTGTGATTTGGGGAATCTCTTAGAGACAAATTGTAGAGTGCGAGTGCAGTGTAGCTGGACTGCTGGGTGCCCAGTGAAGTGAGCAAAATCAGATACAGCACAGGCTGAAAGAATGAAGCGAGAATTCATATCTGTGTGCAGAAGCATGCACAGTACTTTGCTCACACAGAGAGTTCACACATAGACAAAAGCACGTTTGCTCGGTGGTGATTTGCAGGGGATTCTCTCGGCACGGTCTGGGCGTGTATTCGCACAGAAGCCTTCTTTATCGTTTTGTCCTGGTGAGGGTGTCCACACGTGAACATGTAAATGTGCTGGTGTGGGAAGACAATTTGCTGTTACAGATTTAAGACACGGGAAAGACCTTCTAGTTCACTGAGGCGTTTCTCTCCTAATGTAGTAGAAGCAGAATCTTTGTGTTTTCTACGGTTGTTTCAATAAAGGACTCTGTGTGTTTAAGGAAGACTCAGAGCCGCTGAGTGTCAAGTGTTACAGTGAAGGACGTTGAGGACTTTTCTTCTATAAAATGGCTGCAAACTTTATAACCTAATCCACTTTGGGGTTTTTTTTCTCAATTGTTTCAAGGTGTCTTGGGGATGATTTGCCCTTAAATAACTAATTATCAGCAAAGGAGAAAAGATGGCAATAAAAAAAAATGTGATAAACCTTCAGGAACTAGTTTAACTAAAACAAAAAAATGTGCTTCCTTAGGTCAGTGAAAGGACTGAACATAGCAAAACCATACGATTTAAATGAATTGTTAGGAATTGTAAATAGTTAATATAAATGTATATACACACATGTGATTGTGCATGTGTGTGTGTATATACTGAGGTTGCTGGAAGAAATAGGCAGCCAGTTTTTCTTCTTCTCTTTCTTTTCTTTCTCTCTCTCTCTTTTTTTTTTTTTTTTTCTTTTGAGTAAAGGACCCAAGAGATTGCCTTTCACTTTGAAAACAATCTCTAATATCAGGAAAATGCGCTGTTTGTTTATGCGTACATAATGCAAGTTTGTCCGCCTGGGAACTGCAGCAAATGGGAGAAGTATGCATGGATTTCACAGGTAACAGGATTACGTGGGCACATAATTGATCCATTTGGAGAAAAAAAATGACAGTGCTCTAAAGATGCCTAGGCTTTGGAGATGGAGTTTATGAAACAGGCATTTGTAAATTCAAAGGAATCAATATGTCAATTTTATTACATCTCAGAACCAGCTGGGCATTAAAGGAACAGTAGCCTTTAGAAAAAAATGGCAGCTGTGTATTCCCACATTGCCTACCTTTCTTAAAGGGCTTAGAATTTAAGGACATGAACTTAGAAATTTGTGAGAAATTAATTTACATTTTCAAAAAATAACAGTAATTTAGGATTTTTTCAGTTTTCAATCTAACCAGTCCATTACAGACTGTCTGACTTATTATTTACAATTAAATTCTAGTAATAGATACAGGTAATAAGCAGAATAGTGACTCTCACACGGGTTGCATACAGTCACGGATTCATTAGAATTCATATCTGCATTGTGCTTTTCAACAAAGTCTAGATTTTACCTCTTCACTGATCTGAGAACATAATTTAAGAGCTAAGCTTTGGATGTCCCACAGAATTTGGTCTGTGCAAGTATGAAATATTCCTGTTTTATTAGAGTTTTTGACAATTCAAAAAGACCAAGCTATTTTAAATTAAGTTCCCAGATAATAGGATTTGGACAACAGCCATAAGAGACGTGCATGGGATGTGAATTCAAGATATTTTTTAAGATCTCAAAGAGCTTACACAACTCAGGATGGAACTGAGAAGCTATGAACCGATCCACTTGTAAGTGAAGCAGTGCTTCCTTTTCACGTACCCTACTGTGTGCTGCCTGCTCGTACCTCAAAGGTGGCAGCTCTGGTATTTCATGCTTACATCTCCACTCCCCAGACTCCTCTCCAAGAACATCCCCAGATCCATCCACTTATAAGGAATGGAGCTCAGCTCTCCTCTCTCCCCAGGGAATGAGGAATTTAATACCATGGAAAGAATGGTGCATTCAGACACAAACACATCTTTGTCCGAATTCTGATTTTGCCACTTACTCTCATGTGGTCCTGAGTGTGTTTCTTAACCTCTCTGAGCTTCAGTTCATAATACTTGAAGCGGGGTCCGATATTCGTTTTATAGGATTGTTGGAGTGTTGAACCAAATTCTGAAGGCAGTGTCTGAAACCTAGAAGATATTCAATACGTTCTACTTACGACTGTTTCGAGGTGTGACTAATCAGGCTGCTAGGAATTCTCTGATAGAGGTACTTCAGTTTCTGGGTCATGCTGAAACATTCTTGAAAAGAGGAAACAATAATCTTAAACTGAGATATTCATTCCTCATCAATTCTTTAGGGAGTGTTAAAAAGAAAAAGGAAAAGAAATAAGTCACAGTAGTTGTTGGCAAGGTCTTATACCTCTGCATTCCCAGGAAACAGACATGGTACTTTTTCTTATAGGACCAACACCCTCTTAAAAAATATTCCTCAAAGAATATATTCTGAGCTGACCTTTATCACAGCACTTACAATACCTGATTCCTATTTGTCTCCTCAGAAATGTGTAAATGCCTTGAGGACAGTCCTGTCCATCTCTCTGTCACCAGTGCCTAGCTCAGCACATTGAACACAAAAACCATTTAGTTAAAGCGAGGCTGTACTTAATATGAAGATGAATCCATTCTACTCGACCATCTTCTGAAAATGAATTCGGCAGGTACATTAAACATTTAGTATAAATTATAATCTCTAGAAAAAAGCTTTTGATAACTTATGTTAGGCTCCCTACCACCCTATTAACAATTTCTTGAACTTCACTTAGTGACAGCTATGCCATCTTGAATACTGGGGATTTTTTTCTTTTCTTTTAGTTTTTATTTAAAGCAACTGGCTTTCCATCTTTCACCATGACACCTTTAAGACCTACAAGTCAGGGAAGCAGACAGAGGCAGTGTAGACCCTCAAGAGAGCCTGGGCTTTGAACATCGGGGCTCAGATTGGTTTCTACTTCATACCAGCCACGTGGCCAGGAGTAAGTTGCGAATCCTAACTGTACCTCCATGTCTCATAATACCTATGTGATAGGGTTGTGAAGAAGAATTATTGCTAGTAGGAAAATATCAAACACATAAGAGGTATTTAATGCTAGGTCCCCTCCCTCCAGTCTTCAGTGTTTATTGAGTATCTATTTTGGGATGGCATTTAGTGAGTTCCCCCCTTGCTCCTTCTGTCAGTCATTAAGTCAATCAACATTTAATACCCACCACTGGTCGATATCTTATCCAATTCCAAATATCATTTTGAGAATTGGACTGTTTTCTACTCAAGGGAACAAGCATGCAGAAGTACCTTCTGTACTTAGAATCACAATCATTCTAACTACTTTCTGCCTAACCTGACTGTTTCTTTGTTCCCACCATGCTTCTAAGTGAACCACTTTGGTATTTCTGCAAGGCTTCATCTCCATTCTGTGCTTGAGTTTCTCAGATCGCTCTTCTTCCATGATCCTTTGAAGACAGCAGAAAAAAAAAAAAAAAAGATGCACTGAGGTCTCTTGACTTTGTACGCTTGCCATGCAACTATGTGGATTGGTTAGTTAATAGAACAGATTAAAACACTTTGTTTGACTCCGCTTAAGCGTACCAGAAATACATTCAAATCTACAGCTACAAAATGTAAAGAAGGTAGTCCAAATATAGTACTACATAATGAGGCTCCCTGTTGGTAGTATATAAAGCAGTTTAGAGTATAGCTTCAAATTCTAATGAAGATCATTTTAAATTTTGCACTGAATTGTGAATTTAAAATTCCCATGTTCTCCATAAGTATCTGAAGAGGGGCATGTAAATACCATAAGTGAATTAATTACTGCCTTAAGTTGGTGAAGCATGTGTGAATCCAAGCTTTATTCTTGAACTTGCACTTCTCTTCCCAAGGTTTTTTGAACCATTTCCTACATGCCGAGTTCTGAGCACCTATTCAACTGCTGAGGACGTATAAAAAAGGTGTTTTCCTTCACGTGGATTAAAGGTTTCAATCTCAGAAAATCACCACCACTGCCACAAAAAGTTCATCCAGGACCACATCCATGTATAACACGAAATTCGTAAAGCAGAAAAGAGATGTTCAGGATCGAAAACCTAGAAAAACATGAACAGCTTCTATCTTAGCTTCTGCCCCTCCTTTTGATATTAACAGTGATCAGTTTTTCTGAGGGGAAATGGAGGTCTACACGGCAAGAGTACCTTTCACTCTTGCTTCTGTTTTGTTGATGGAATGTGGGACCACAGACGTTATTGGGCAACTTTTCGGAGCTGTCTCTTTTGAAGTCAACCCCAGGAGGAGGGCAAATGGGGCTGCTGTGAGCCCGCGGATGGCGCCCACATGGTGCCCACCCACGTTCCTCCAGAGACGCCAGCATTTCCACGGAAGGGCCAGAGGCCCTGCCAATATCTGCACATCATTGGCGTGATAGACCATAACAGCTTCTTCTGAGCCGTTCCGGTCTGTCGTGTCAATGCGTACTCGGGGAGTCCTCAATGCACGGATCATTGACACGGCACTACATAACGGCTCCTTAGCAGCCATTATTGGGTATCAAGTCAATGCATACTCAGGGAGCCTTTAACGCACAGGCCTGCACAAGCAGACACATTCCGAATACTAAAATTCCTTAGGAAAATTAGTCATGGCCCCTGTGTGATTGCTGTTTTCCATTTTGAAGTTTAACCATTTTGGGGAAAGAGTGAGAAAGGAAAATACCAGAGTCATCTGAAAAGTCCTTAAAAGACTGGGGCAAAAGTTCTCAGGATGGGCTGGGCCCACGAAGACCATGAGCTTCTAATTTTTTCCTTTCCATCACCTCATTTTATTGTGTCAAAGTTCTAGAAAGCATTTCACTTTCACCGAGGCTCTTTTTCAGGCCAGAACACCTTTTTTTTAATGGTTCAGATATAAATCCCCAAAAATGTACTGGAAATGATGACAGGCTGTCTAACTGTAAAGTAACAGTGGTAGGCATTATAATAATCTTACAGAGCTACACACATCAAAAATATCATGTCGTATGATGACCTCTGCAAGATATTTCACTTGGTTGTCATTCCAGACTTCTAATAAATAGCACGTTGAGCAGGAAAGATTCTGCAAAGATCAAAATAAAATGATGATGATGATGATAGTGATAATAATAATAAAATATAGCCACCATTTGTTACAGCCTCACCACGTGGCAGGCATTTGGATACATTATCTCATTTAACTTTCTCAGCAGACGTTACACATCAGGAAACCGTGTTAAGGTTAAATAACTTGACTGATGTCACACAAGTGCTTAGTGACACTGGTGGGATTTGGACTGGGTCTGGTGAGAGCCACGTGCTCACCATTCTATTGCTTCTAACGACAAACACCTTCAGGGAACTTAGGTTTTTATCTAGAAGAGCCAACCTCTTGTGTGCTTACTGATCAGGAAACTGAGGCAGGGTGGTTTAGTAATTCCCCCAAATAATAAAGAGAGTCACAGTCAGTACCAGAACGCAACAGGGGTGGCCAGCGCTCTTTCGCTGTGACCACGTGTTAACCACAGGCAAGACTTGGGAATTTCAGAGGCTCTGTTTCTGTTGTAGGAGGGACGTCCACTGTCACCATCACTCCTGAAGAGATTTCCCCGCGCCAAGTCAGAGCGGTGCGAGTTTGCTCTTGTTGGTGTTTTTCCCTTTTGTGTTCTGCTTGCTGACTGACATCTGCTATCATGCTAAGCAGGTGTTCCTGTGTAAACGAACGTGCCCTGTTTGTGTTTCGCCATCCTCGCTGCTGCGCACCCAAATGAGCAGCGTGATTAAGAATCCTGTAAATTTTTGAAAGGAAACGGATGGCTACCCTACTAGAACATAATTACACCGTTCCAACATCCGCAGCTCACTGCTGCAGCAGAGTTGGAGAACAGCAGAAATTAATAATATATAATAGCATCCTTCTCGTAATTTATAAATGAAATAAAGTCGAGAGGAGATTCTGCTGATACGCATTTTCTCCTTAATTCTAAAAGACAAAGTATAGATTAGGACTTTAGTGGGGTGAAACCTGGCCAGCAGTCTCCCACTAGTTGCCTGATTCATGATACCAGTGTTTTCGCTTGGGGAAAAGAGCTAATATCTTTTATTAGGCCAGGGGGGAAAAATGAATAAGCAAGGCCCTCTAAAGGCAATACCAGATAAAGGTGGCCTGAGAAACATCTCTGAAAATTGTGTGCCCACTGTGTGCCCCTTTTTAAAAAAGGTATTATTTAAGATTTCAATGTGTGCTGTGTTTTTTTCTTCCATTATAATAACAGACCACCATGGGTCAACCCCTGTGAGAAAAGAGAGACCTGATCAGTTAAAGATGTGGTCCAACATAAACTCTATGTTAGAAAGCATTTGTGTAAGTCCAACAGTGCACACATAGTGAATAATCCTGCACTGTACAACAAGAGCATCGTTAATAGGGTAGATGACATGTTATGTGTTTCTTACCACAAAAAAAAGGGCCTTTATATCTTTGAAGAAAACATTATTTTGAGCACCCTGAATGTGCCACTGAGCCTCTTATTACAAATCATCATCAGAGTAAGGGAGTTGATTCTTTTAATCACGCCTTTCAACCATGCTGGAGAGATAATAGAACTTTCAAAAGAGGCAAATAAATTATATGTTAAAAGTAGCCAGTCCATTTCTCTGTGACACAGGACTGTGGGAGGCAGTTAGAAATTTCAAATATTTTTCTGTCTTTACTTGCGGTAGATAGGTTGCTGGAGAAATGGACACTGTCAGTTGTTTCAAAGGTTTGTCCCCCATGAACCTAATGCCCAAGACAGACAGACAGACACATACACACACACACACACACAAATGAGCAACTAGCCTTAAGAATATAGTATTTATATGATTTAAATAGTGTTATTTAAGCAATTATTCGTGCTTAACTCCAAAAATGACAGTAAGTCCAAAAAAAAAGTCAACATGGATTTTCTTGCCTTAATTAACCTTAGAGAACATGAAGTGCTGTATGTGCCTTTCAAAAGAAGCATGTCCATGTAAGATGCTTATTCATTTAAGCAGTATTCATTTAAAGGTTCCCCTGAGTATTACTCTATGTGTTTTGATTTGGTCTAGAGAAAATAAATTCGTTTACTAGATTTATTTCATTAACAGGTATTTATTTAAGTGGGTTCCACTGTATTTAAATCTCCAAACAGTTTCCATTACTTCCTTGCTTCCTTGCTTCATGCTGACTCATTTTAATAAGCCTCAGGTGCCGAGGGTCTTATTGAGTGTTCAGTTTGATCAATATGGTTAAATTAAAATTGTGCAAAATATAAGCAAATGTACTCTAACAACACAGTGAAAAATGTGCTGTGTGCCAAGCATCGATTGGTGCTGGGGACAGGGCTGTGTTGTCGGGGCCGGGGAGGGGTCTCTAAACTACCTGGAAACGCAACCTTGGCTCCCTCTACACACACCCCTACAGTCAAACAGGGTGCAGACGTGCCCACTGAAGTACAAGAGGAAGAGATGTGTGTCAGGTGTTTTGCTTTTTGATTTAATGGAAAGCAGAATGTAAGACTCACAGTGAAGTCCTCTATAAAGAGAGAAAAGCTAAGATCATGTGAAAGTCAAGCTCAGATTATCACTGAACTGCTTTAAGCAATGTCAGTGTGGGAACGAGGAGCCCAGCTCTCTTTCGCACAGTAACTTTTTATTTAGTTGTGATTATTCAGAAATCTTAATCACTTGGTAGCTTGTATGCATTTTCAACCTTCTTGCTTGCCCGGTTTGACTGGGCAAGTTACCAAAAAATACCCTAATTTCTATAATATACCAAAAATCAGCCTTTCCATAAGCACAGCACTGGCAAACCCTGTATAACTTAATAGCTTTCTAACAAATTCATTGCTTTCTATATAATTATAAAGCTAAATAGATAACAAAGTATGTTTTGGTAGGCTCCTCTTAGCATGAAAACTTTTTTTTATCTTTTTTTCCTAAATCAATTTCTTAACCTTTCTCTTTTTTCCTTCTTTTTATTTTCCTTTTTTTTTTTTTTGCCTTTTTAAATGAGCTGCTATAGGAATATTACATATCCTTAATAGTCTATCTTTTTTAAGCTTTTCAAAAACTGCCACAATTACTTAGCAATTGTAATTATATATCATCAAAATGGTTCCTAATATGTGTTGGCTGTTAGGGCAGTTTTCTTTTCCTACCTGTTGTGTGATCTTGCATTTATCTTTAATCTTCTTGGTGAGTGACAGCTACCATCACAGCCCTGGCTCTCTTTGATATTATCTCTTCCTACATGTCCAAAACATAAGTTCACATGAGCAGAAGTTGATCTTATCAAAGGTAAATCAGAAGTTAAAAAAAAAAAAAAGCAGGGAGATAAAAACATCAAAAATACATATCTTGCAAGCAATGATTGTATTTAGGAAAGTGTGATCTGTGGAGATGAAAATCATTCTCCAGTTGAAACTGACCACGTACTTGTACAAGAATAATATGAATTTGAAGTTTGCTTTTAATTTAAATCTATTGCTTGAGCTTCTTAACCCTTAACAGTACAGTCACCAGCAAGCCTGCAAAATAATGTTGGAGTCTTAAAAATCATCAGAAATAAGTCAACCAGTACAAGTTCAGAAAAATTGACTCTATTTTTGTAGTGGGGCCAAGAAAAATACTTAGGTTTTTGTTTAGTTTTGTGCATGTTAGTCTTGATTTTTCTCAGTGTTTTGCATGTTTTGAGTTTTTAATATCAAAGGTAGTGCTCTTTGTAAACAAGTGTAAGTTTACCCAGGCAGCTTCACTTACTCCCTTCCCTTGTAATCAGATGTGAAAATTACACCCTCCCTTTTGGATACATGATAATTACACATTTCAACATGCAAGGAATTGTCTCTGTTTCAGTTGTTGGAATGAAAAAGCCGAGACATTCGGTAAAATATATTATTATATTAAAGATCATTTCCATAATTGTTTTCGGGATTCGTAATCAAAACCATGATCAAGGTAGATTTAGTTTTAAAAAGAATACACATAGAAATAAGGAGCAGATAAAGTGAATTGCCGAGTTCCACTTGAATGGCCATTCTCTTATTTTATAAAAATGCAATTGAGAAAAATATAGTTTTTCTTTCAAAAAAAACTTTTAGTATCTTATTTGACATTTTCTTTCTCCATGCTTATTAAAATACCTATTTTTCATGTAGACCAAAAAGAGGTAAAAAAAAAATCTACATTTTTGTGAGCAATATGAAAGGCTTAGTCAGAGGAAAGATATAAATACAATAAAAGAATCTTTTCAGGAAAAGGTGTTTTTTTGTTGGTGGTGGTGGCTTTTTTTCAAGATTCCTTTTGTATCAATTGAGCCAACTGTAAAAATTTAGTAAACTCAGGTGGGGGTACCTCTAATTCACAATCAGATTCCAGGTTCACCTGAAGAGTCCCTTACAGCATTAGGTAAGGGTGTATGTCAGTGAGGGACAAGTTAAAGCCTAACAAACTCAGAGCTTTTGGAAAAATAACACTGACTCAAAAATATGTCTCTCCTCTTTGGGAGGGCTTACTTTATTGATTCCTTTTTACTTTCTTAAGAAGGAAAGGAAAGGAAGAGAGAAGACAGCGCTAGATAACTGATTTTATGGTTTCTTAAAACAGTTTATGTCATAAAGAAGTACACTGACTAATTAGTTCTCTGAGTATTTAAGTTTTTCTATTTATCGAAACACTGGCGTAGGTAAGTGAGGCTACATAGTCATATGGTCCAAATCTGTTTTAAAAAAAAGAGTCCTATCAGATATTTTGATTCTGAAAATGCCCAACCCAATTTTCAAATATTTGGAATTAAATGATAAACTCATTAGCACTTACGTATATACACACTTTTCTATTTTAAAATCATTGCATAATCTGACATTTATGTTTAATTTTCCAAAGTATTTCCCCCAGAGAGCATTCGTATATTTTTAGAACTCAGAAGAAACCAGAGAAGTCAACTATTCTCACCCATAGGCTTCCCTCACTGGTAGAAATTTTCAGAGTTGGTAGACCAGGATTTGAACCCTGGTTTCCTGACTCCAAGTCAGGGATAGGATGCTGTTTTGAATGTGAATTTTGTTGTTGTTGTTGTTGTTGACAGTTTTCTCCCAAGATCCTGTCTGAGATGGTGTCTTATTTTTAGGCTGAATGATTCTCTACCCTGAAGTGTCAGGTTACAGTTGTGGTGTATGCCAAGAGTGGAATGGGCTAGAATCAGAAAACCCAGTATGCCCACGTGGTGAGTTATTTGGACGAGGGAACCACGTGTTCTGAACTCAAGATACTGGTTTCACTGCTTCTATGTGTTTTTAGAAAGATCGGGCAGTTGCTTTTCAGGTGAGGTGCTTTCATAATTCCTGCGCAGGCTGCGCAGAGAGCTCAGAAAATGTTTCACCTGGTACTGACATTAGCTTGGCAGGAAGTGGGTTCCCACTGCGGTCCCATTGCGAAGTAAGTAAATAAAAAGTCTCTCCTCGTGGCCCACTTGTCAGCTTCTCCCTTCCGCACACGGAGCTTCACGAGCAGCAGCACCGGCAGGCAGGAAGAGTTCTGGGTGGGAAGAGCAAAGAAGGAGCGGTTCTTGATGAGGCCACGTGTCTTCTGCTCGGTTGCCTTCCAGCAAGCGGCTTGCTCTGGGGAGCCCGGGGATCACAACCCGGGATAACGAGAAGCGTCCTGGACTTGGTTCAGGACACTCGGGTGTCTCCCTCCGCCTCTCCCCGCCCTGCCATCCAGTCTCAGCATGGCTGTGGCACGCCCCTCAACCTCTCTGGGCCTCAGGTCCCTCTCTATAAAATGTAGGGATTGGACGGAGGTTGCAAACTGGTGGCTGACAGCTGTGTTTGGTTTGGCTCACAAAGTATTTTAAACACATTTGAATTGGTTGCCAATATTTAAAAATTGGGCAATTTCACTCAAAGATTCAGATTTCTAGCACCTCTGGAAAACTCAGAAGATATGACATCTCTGTCCCCCACGAATGAGTGCAAAGACCATGAGGGGATTACTCTGGAGCCCCCGTGGAAGGATCAGCCGACCCCTCACCTGCTTGGTCGGCGTGGACATTGGGCGCATGATCCTTGCCAAGGCTCCACCCCACCTGGAGTTCTGTAAGCCTAGACCTGATTTGCTTCACTCTAAAATACAATGAATCCTTAGTGGTTTCTACACCTTCAGCAGAATGCTAAGGTATTTGTCTATGCAATAAGTATCATATACAGGTTGGAAATATTTTAGGTCATACAAATCAGCCCCATTTGGAACGAACTTGAAATCAAATGAGGGAAGGCAGGTGTAGCTCAAAAAATGTGGACCTTAAGGCAGTCTAAGGAAGGGTCTGGCTTCTGACTATTGTCTACTCAGAAAACTATGTGAGTATTTTATAAATTATCCCCAAATGGATTCTTTGAAACCCAAAGCAAATACTGTAGACCCCTTCTGTTAACATAGTATTTTTTTCACATCTCTCACTAAATTAACATCTCTGATCTCCCACTGGAATATTAGGTTTATGAACTTTTTCTGTTCATGTGGTTGCAAGCAAATTATGTTAGCCTATGTTTTCTTCAAAAGTAAGGAAATTGCTTCAATTTAGAACTCCATACTTTCATAAGCTCTACTTCCAGATATATCCAGTTTGCACAGAGGACAACTTTGAAACTAATGGTTACAGAGTGTGTTTAATATTGTACAAATGCCGTGACAGAAATATCTCCTTTGATCCTCATAACAATGCTAAGAAGTGGATAGAGAAGGTATGTGACACAAACAAAGAGTCTAAGACAGAAAAATTAGGAAACTTGGGAAACTGGCCTATTTACTTAATATGCGAAAGAGTCAGGATTCAAACCTACAGCTTCTGGCTTTATGTTCAGTGCTTTCCATCTGTGGTATAGCTCTGTTTCCAGTGTTCTAGGAGATAGAACTAGGTAGACAGATAGACAGATGGACAGGCAGACAGATAGACAGGTATCTTACCTGAACATGATTTTTTTTTTCCTCTCATAAATAAGCAGAATCCTCTCAATGTATTACAAGTTACATGAAGAATCTTTTTTGACAGCTATTAAGTGAATGCTAGATTTGTATTATGGGACTGTATTAACACAGGTATAAAAACACAACACATGGAAAGTAGAGAATAATTTAAGATTAAAGTTTTACAATGAAACAATACAGAGAGATGGGGAAGGGGCAAAAAAAATCATGAACTAGGCAGGTAGAAGTTTATGGAAAAATAAGGTGCTGGGGAGAGTTTACCTATAAAGTAAAGAAGATAGAACAATTGGAAAAAGAGATCATAGACAAATGAGAAGAAATGTAGCAGACATAAAAGACAGGAAGGCTGTGTAGTAATTTAAGAAGTGAAACTCTTCAGGACAGAGTTAGGCGAGAAGCGGGAAATACTAGAAAGGAAGCAACAATTAGGAAGTGTGGCAGAAAAACCTCTAGGCCAGAAATCCGAGCAGACTGGAGGGGAGGGGAGGGTGGTAAATATGGAAACACAGGGAGGGATGTTTTTAGGAATTCACAAGCTAAAAGGAAAATAAATTGTAACCACAAAACTCTGTGATGTTCAACAAATTTGGATTACATGAAAGGCAATTAACATAGTTAGAAGGAAAGAATAGAAATTAGAGAAGTCTTTGGATTTCAAGAGGTAGGAATAGAAACGCTATTGAAGGGAAAGAGAGAGAGAGCAGAAGGAGGTGAGAAGCCACGGCAGGTGGAGGGACATGGAAGGGGCAGGAGGGCCACGGCAGGGCTGCAGGGAGGGAGGCTGCAAAGAGAAAGAGATGTGAAGCTGTGATGGGAGTGGACTGAGCCCCTGAGGTGGCAGAGGAAGGGGCTAAGCTCGCAGGAGAAGGTGAACGAGGAGGAAGCGGGGAACAGGGGGAAGAGAGGAAACAGAATGAAAAGTATGGGGCTGAAAGCACTGACAGTAGGACTGAGGCACTGTGTTTAGATGATTCATCTAGGCCTACGTGTGTGGCCTTCTCTTTTCCATAACTGGGCATTTACCTTATTTCACATCTTCATACGACAGGGCTATGCTATGACCATCAATTCACGTGGAAAAGAACCTGACAAGAATGAGCAGCTTTTCTGCTTTTTAAAAGTTTCCCCAAAGCTGAGGTAACTCTGACGATTATCTCTACCTGAAAGTCACAAGCACTGTAGGGGAGTGTGAGAATGGGCTTGGAGGTCATGATCACTTTTGAATCTGTTCTTTCAACAAATTCAGAATTCCTAGAAAGTGAAAATTATGTCCAAACAAGGAAAAACATACTCTATATATTCACTTACATTGCTTATACTAAAGATGTCTTGAGTTTTTAGTTTGATGTACAGATTTTTCCTCTCAAAGGTCTTTTTGTAGATTGTATTTTATAATCAAATTATGTAGATCCCTCATTAATCCTTTACTTTGATACTGTATACTCATTTATCTGGATTTGAATACTTTCTTGCTCAGAATGGTCTAAAAGCACACCCCATGAGGCTCTGAAATTTAGAGTCCTCCTCTTCCCCAACTATTTCTAGTCGGCTTTAATTGAATTAATGTAAAGCCTTTGGCAATATAATTTCCATATCACTAAAAAAAAAATGGCGTTAAAATCATAACAGACATAAGGAACAGGAGAAAATGAGTACCATGTCCTTCCGGTTACGCCCTGGACCATGTGCTCAGGCCACGTGCAGAATGCAGCCCTCAAGAGTGGGCTGTGTGACCGGGGACACAGGAGGTAAGGCCCACAGAGAGGGTTAGTTTATCTGAGGGTGGGTCGACAATCCCTCTGCTATAAATGCAGAAATTTTTTCATAAGAACCTAAAGCAACTGTCTTCAATACTAAATTTAATCTAATCTTTTTTCCCTCCTTTCCTTCTTCCTTCTTCCTTTCTCTTTTTTCTTCAGTTTCTCTCCATAGCCCCCGACCCCCTTCTAAGGCCCTCACCTCAAATATAGGTGCCTGAAGAGAAAAACAAAATCAATGTATTGCAACACTAACAAGTAATTTTATATGTGTTGTAAGCTGTTTTGAAATCAGATACAAATTCTCAAAAGTAACTATCTGTGTGAAAAACTTTTCCAGTTCTGGACAGAGTATGAATAGATACGTCTTTCATGCCAAGAAAATGCATGCTTATATGCAGCCACGTGGAGAAATGATAAGGAATGTCATAGCAAAGGCAGTACCTGTTTTACAGGAGTAGAAAAAAAGAGCCAAGTAGCTTTTGGAACATTTATTGAACTTATTTTATTTGTTCATTTATTTTTACCTGTAGCATATAAAGGAAATAGAGATGACAGGTAGGTAGCTAAGTCAGACGACAGGATGGCAGACAGAATTCCTGGCTATCAGGGCAGAAGGAATTCATAAGACATGTAGCACAATACAGTTAAGTTCAGAAATGCACACAGAGTTGGGGGAGAGGGAATATTTCAAGAACAATTATTGTCCTTAAACATTCTCTTAATGCTAGGTCACTCATCTGTGGCTTTTTTTTTTTTTTCTTTTTTTTTTTTCCTCCTCCCTTGCTTCCTAGAATTAAGAAAAGTTCTTCCTTAACTTGGGTTGCTCTGCAGAGATGTGAAATTTCATTGGCTCTGAACGCTTTTCTGTCTAGTAGGGACTACTGGGAACCCTGCTAATGTGCATATTGATGTACCTTGTAGCTTCAGAGACGATGAAAGAGCATATTACTTATTTCCACAACAACAAAGCTAAGGGAAATTTGAAAGCAGCCGGTTATTTTACCTGGGGACTGTCTCCCAGGTGACAGAGCTATAGAGCCATGGAATTTAAATAGTGGGGCTGTCCTCTTTTCTAAAAAGTTTTTCTGGGGACCCACAGTATCACTCCCAACTGAGAAAAATAAAAACACTAAAAGACTATTGCTTTCATTTGCATTTATTTAGTCAACTCTGCCTAAAATATGGAAAAGACATTATGCTCATTGAGAGTGTATTTTATTCGTTGTTTACTAGGCAAGACTGACATGATATGATTTGTGCTTTGAGGGGTCACAACAAGCTACTAGCAGGACAATTTGCTGAATCAAGAGGATGATTGTGTCTGGTGCCAGTCAGTCGCAATTAGGACCAGGATCAGGGAGGCCCAGGGCTTGTGCATCGTCTTGGGCTAGCTGCATAGAAATCAGCTCACCTGAAACTAATTGTCACAACAGAGACCTTATGCAAATGAGCCCTGGGGTTAGCGTGGGAAAAGAAAAACTGTCGCAAAGATAGGTGACCTGCTGAGCAGGGGGTCTGTTGCTGGGGAAATCTCTGTTCAATGAGTTTAAAAATGTTTTCATTGTTCAAAAAAAAAAAAAAGCACACCCACTCACCAAGAGTAGGGTAAACATACTCATCTAAAATTCCAATACAGTGAAAGCCTGCTTTGGAGCACGCGATAAATTTGGAGTCTTTATACTTTGTCAAGGCTATCGCAGGAGATTTCCCTTTGCTGCAGATCACAGAGTGACTGACTTACCTTGGGAATCCAACTCAGAAAGTCGGGTCTGCTGCTAACCTGGCCAAACGCACTGTACCGCCTTTTCTACCTGATTACAACGGTCTCCCTCCACACGGCCACGAAGGAGCGAAGCAGGCCTGTGAACCAGACAAGAAAGGCCTATTTTCTAACTGAACTTTACTTTGATCTTAGGTAGAAGAGAAAGGCCAGCAGAGTCCCTTACCACATGGCAAAGAGTCCAGGACACAGTGACAGTTTCTTGAATCGTGGGTGTCTCAGATGTTCACAAAATTAAATGAAATGCAAACGTGCTGAAGTTCCAGGGCAGGTTATGCAGCCCAAGCGATAATACACGGTAGAAATTTCACAAAATTAAAGGCAATTTTATTTTTAATCATGATGTACCTTCCTTTTTTAAACGCCTGACAGAAATATCTGTATATCGGAAAGGCGGTAATTCAGTCTTCCTGTAGCTCTTCTTTGTAGCAACCTTCAAAATGTTCAACTTTAGGAAACTAGATGAAGAAAAGCTATTTTTAGATAATAATAAACATTTTGATATGTTACTGTGACAGAGTTGCCTTTGGGTTCTTAATTGATTTTCAGCTTTTCAATCTTGTTTCCCTAAAAAAAGTTATGAGTTAACATACTGACACTGCTTAGCTTTTCAGTGAAAATTGGCCAGTGACATGTTAAATAATGTATATTCACACAGCAGTAGAGATATAATAACAAGGAAACGAAATAGGGTATTCTAAGCTTTTGTGAGAACAGAGATATTTTGTGTCTAATGATTCCAAAAGAAAAATAATTTGAATAAAAAATTTTAGGTAAGAGAAAATGAAAGAAAGTTGCATTGCATTAGCTTGGAATGCAAATGTTATTTTGTTTGGCAAATGACTGGGTCTAAGAAAGTAAGTGTTTTCATTGTGTTTCCTAAGGGGCTGGATTGAAATTTGGATTTGTATCTGATAAACTCGGGAATGACCCTGGAGGCCACTTCAAAACCTGAAGAAGGTTAGGCTTAAAAGAAGCACGACCTAGTCACAACAAAATTAAAACAAACAAACAAACAAATAACAACACCAACAAACCCCCCAAAACCTCTTTTGTCCCTTCACCACTGTCTGAAATAATTTCCACATACAGGAGACGTTTCACAGTGGGTACGAAGTGCTCAGCTTTCACTCATCAAACTTTAATCGGAACTGCATTTTAGTTTTTGAATAAAGAACACTTAAAAAATTTAGATGCAAATTATGTTGCATTATTCATGCTCTAAGTGTCCTTGTAGATTTAAACACTTCTGAGGCCACCTTGATTCAAGTAATTACCTAGGCCCTCAATGCTCCGTCATGAATAAGGTATTTTGTACAAGGAAAGTGTGCACCCGATGAGCTTTTAAAGTGGCTTTACACTGAACTTGGGTATTGCTTCTTGTGCATGAGTGAGCCCAACACGAATCGCAATCTGTCTCAGGTGGGAAACCCTGGCTGGGCATCCATGGGTGACGACAGGATGAAACCCGAGCGTCTCTCTCCGCACACGGGCTCTTCCTTTGTCTCTTCTTAGGAACCTCAAAGTGCCTGGTCCTAGTAGCTGTTTTGCAGTCTAAGAGAGCAGTAGGTGCTAGGAAAAGAAAGGGGGGAAGTGGCAGTGAGCCTGCCTCACCCCTCCATCACCAGGGTTCATTTTAATGTCCGCTTTCCAGGCCACCTCATCTCCGTCAGCAAAGGCTTCTGCGTCAGGTAAGAAGTCGCTCTGGTTTTCCATGGCTCTGTACATCTGTCTCCCCATCTGTCAGCCTAGACTCCGCAGCTCTTAGAGCTGGGTTCTCTCTCCCTCCACCACAATACTCATCTCCAAATGGATCTGGCTTCCAACCCAGAAGCAACTGAAGAATGCTTACAATGGAAATGAAAGTGACCACACAGCATAACCTCTGAGTTTCTCTGCTCGCACAAAAAAAGTAGGTTTGCGAGAGTTAAATATAATTGGCTGAAACTTGTAGCTGGCGTTTGTTACAAAATGCCCAAGCCTTTCCTTTCCAACTCCGTGGCTTTGAAGAATTATAGGAATTTTATGATGTGCTATTGGAGTTATACTGGCAGAGATTACAGAAAAGGGGTTAAAGTTGGTTTATGGTAGAAAAAAATTATGCAGAAACCAATAAAAATAAACACACTCAAGTAGACTAAACTTGCTGGGCTTTTAGTTTTAGTTTAACAAAGGAAGTTTAGATGAAAGTAAATGTTGCAGCTTTTAGAAAATTAGTTGACACTCATACTTGATCATCTTTACTACACAGCAGTATAATTAATATTTAAACATTCTAATAATGCAGCTTGCTTTGCATGCACTTTTCAGCCTCTCAACAGTATATTTTATCTGGAATCGTGCTAGCATTTCCTTGGGTACTGCCTGCTTTCATAGAGTTAAATTTAAAATAGACTAGGCCCTGAGTTCTGATGGCCAGCAAAACACTGATAAGAGAAGGAACAGGTTTCATGCATCTACCAGACAGTTTGTCATGGAGACCAGTATTTACCCGAGAGAGTAGATAATATATAAATTTTGTTTCATTGTCCCTGTGAACGTTTTTAAATGACCCAAGTAGATTAAGTTTGAAAGTTGCATTTGGCTGTTGTCCACTCACCTCTTCCCGTCCAAACCAGGAGAATTTTGATGATGTCAAGGCAGTGGGAAACCAGGAGCCAGCACACAAGCTGCCGAGCCCACCGATGTCAGCCCATTCATTAAGATACCGGATTAACATAGCGAAGAATTTTTTTATTTTCAGTCCAGGGGATCATTTTGGGAGCATAGTCTGGGTTGTGACAGCTGAAGATCCAGTAAAACAATAAAACTGGTAAAATATAGAGAAGTAAGCTAGTTGAGAGGAGACTGAGCTAGTTTATTTTCCTATGAGAACTTTCTTCCTGTTCCAGTCTCAGGCCTGTTGGTGGTGGGGCAAAGTTGTTTCAGGTGCTCCCCTCAGCTTGGTCCCTTTGAAGAGGGCAAGGTGCGCCGTACCCTTGATCTTCTTCTAGTTTGAATGGTGAGAAAGAGCATTCTACTTTTCCACCACCGTAACTTGTGTCCTTTAATAGAAATAAAATTTGCATGCACATATTTACTGCTCATTCTTTATAAGTGAGTAGGTGGGCCCAGCGGCGTGTCTATTTTGAGATGTAGCCCACGTTAACCCCTTGAGGCCCACTTCACGACAGGTGCTGCCCTGTGGGCATCCTGCCCTTCAGTGAAGCATGAAGCCATAATAGATCCACAGCCACACCAACACTGGGGCATCTCTTGTCACTCGATTCTGGGAAGCTGTGGTTTGCACAAATCAAATGGTGCAAATGAGAACTGCAAAATTAGGCCAGTTTGAGTTCACGAGGAAAAAATGAGCAATAGAAAAAAAAATAGTCAATAGAAAATATTACTACAAGGAGCAATACACAAACGATGTTCCACGCAGAAAGAACCACAGGGTCTCGTGAAGTCGCTGTCCAGAGGTGGTTTGGCGGGTTGTTTTATTCCCTCGTGTCAAAAGGAAATCACTTCCACAGATTCCTGGACCCGATCGTGTTTCTTTTTGATATTCAGAAACTGAACGGGCAGTTCAGTGTCTTTATTGGGTTTGTTTTGAGAAAGGGAGCTAAATGAACTCAGCTTACAAATAACTAACAGCCCATGGACTATTTAAAACCTGCTCCTGAGGTGGTAAAGCCGAGATAAGTTGAACCCAACTGCTGTCAGATGTATGGGCTTGACAGATAGGTAAGTCTGAGAGTGGACAAAATTAAAAGCATTTTTCATATGCTAATCTCCACCTGCACAGGAATAATTTTTTTTTTTTTTAAGGAGGCAGCCTCCTGGCAGAGTAAATTCAAGAGCTGTCTATCACTAGTATATTACTTCTAGGAATTGTTATGACACAAAAAGGAATAAACACTTTTATGAGAAAGGCCTTCCAGAGAATCCTTTTCTTTTTCTTTTTTTTTTTTTTTTTGGTCTTCCAGAGAATCTTAATTCCAGATGGGTGTCATGACAGCAATGTACCAACATTTTATGGGAAGGAAAAAGACCCATACTTGCAGCTTTTTAAAATAAAAGAATAACTCCCTTCATATGCAATTGGTTCAAAATTATATCTGAGGAATTACTTTTTTAGTTGAAAATCAAGGTCAGAGTGAAAACAATGTAGGGCCTTGCCTTTCAGGTGGTAGGTGCGTATGAACTTCATAGTGAGCATGAGAGACAGCCAGGGGTGTCAGTCAGAACCCACAGATTTACCCTCAGCAGTGAAATCTGAGAAGGTGTATAACAAGTAGGTTAATAGTTTCAGTCCTCTGTGAGAACACATACACTCCAACTTCATGCTGGGACAAAACAGGGCAGGACATTTGAGGTAGAGGGTGAGAAAACCTTCCTCCTATGATGACAGAGCCTCTCCCGAACTTGTTTAAATGCCACTGGGCTGTTGCTGAACGTTCACTGTTTCTCTAGGCTTTATATAATTTTACAAAAAAAGCTTTGGGAGTTTCCTTTACTTTCGATAAATATTCAAATTTGTGCATAATTTCTACACTTCAGTTTTGAATGATAGAGAATTTCCCATGCTTGTTGAGTTTCCTTTCAAGTAAGAAAGTAATTCTTGTAATAAATAAAAATGTTGTGTTTCTCTTTCCCAATATTGTCAAGATAATAAACCGTTACCTTTGTTTATAAATTCAAAATGCACTAATTTTTTGAAGTGAGAACCAAAATCGCCCAAGAAAAATCTTAAACATCATATGGTGACTCGAAAGAGTATTAGGTGGTTCCCTAATGTAAGACTGTACCTTTTTCTGCTGGAGAGTCCTCAGGCTCAAGGAACTTAGGGTGAAAGTGCGTGTAAGCTGGTTAGAGTCCTCAGTTATGTAGCACCCTTTTAGGCCCCATGAATTAGATTCTAATCAATGATTCCAACACTGGCGTCATTTCTAAATGTCCTCTTCGTTCCTGGGAGGTTGAGGGTCAGAGAAACTTTTCACTTGAAAGAGGAAATTAAAATAATAACACATTTGGGTATGAGATGAAATGCTTTGCTTCGGCTTTATTTATGGGGAAACCTGGACAATGGTCATTTAACTTTTTAAATGGAACTCCCAGTCTGATGCCACGTGGCCAGGCTGCTAACACAGAGGAGGAGAGTTCGGGTCATCAGCATTCACTGACTGGAGAGCACATTAGGAGGTAGATAAGGGAGCCACGCAGGCGACCCACCTCCCGGCCAGGGGAGGACAGTGCCTGGAATGTCGGCAATGTGTTTCTATTTTTGTCGCACCTACGTGTGGCCACCCATCTGGTCTGAATCAGTCGGTCTCATCCCAGAGCTCTGCTCCTCTCCCAGCTGAAATAATACCCTCCTTTCCCAGTGCCCTGTGTTAAGGAGGGTCACTGTTCACGCTGCCTAGGCAGGACTGTTCACCAGGCTGCGTGCTTGTAAACACTGGTGAACCCAGGAGGAGGCATTGGAGAGAATTTTCTTTTTAACGTGGATATTTGATGGATAAACTCTGCTCTCTTAGAAACAGTGCTTGGGAAAACTGGCTGAATCATTTGAGAAAAATTTTACCCCAGAAATGGAAAGAATGATCTGATACAATTTTGTACACACACATCCTAATTTTTTGTTTAACGCAACTGTCTTTAACTGAGTTTAAACCATGGATTTTGGGGCTGTTAACATCTAGCGCAGAGAGAGCCCGGGTATGAGGTGTTGGCCATGACTTAGCCTGAAGTCTTTTCTTAGGCCACTTCACTCTGCTCCACACCAGAAGAAGCAATGTTCAATTTCCCGGCACTTCTGTAACCACCTCTACACCTCTGCTTCTAGAGTGTTTCTCTGGCATTCCTCCTGTGCACACTCTGTTCTTTAGCAATCCAACATCCATGCCTCCCCCATCAGATTCCTACACACCTGACAGCCTCTCTCTTGATATTCCAGCCACTAAAATACTGACCTCTATTTAAAGGGTCAAGGTATTCACCAGTGAAACCAGCCATGCTTTAGGACCTCAGAGCACTCTTCCCACAAGAGACCTCAAAACGTACTGACATTGGCATCAGCCAATTAAATATTATGGCAGAAAGCCACTCATCTTCCCTATCTGCCCGGTTTTCCACTGCAGTGGGAAATACCACCCTATCGTGGACCTCCCAACCAGGAGCCCCAGGGTTATTTTTGTCTCACCACTGTCTTTCTCACTCCCCACATCCAGTCTGTTACCAACTGTTGCCACTTTTTTGGGGGCCAACATTTCCTGAATCCAACCCCTTCCTTTTCATTCTCATAGTTGTGGTCTTAGTCTAGGCTTTGGCTTTGACCCACTGGGAATTTGCGGCCTCTTGCCTCTCTCCCTCCCGATGAGCATATCAAGCCCCAACTTAATGTAACACCACGGATGAATTTTCTTTCTTCTGTCTGTATCTTTAACTAGTCCATCATTTCCTTTGGGTTTCACGGAGACTGCTGGCTGCTCTCTGATCTGTGTTCTCATGTTTTCTTTCTGTGTCTCACCTCTTCATCCAAGGATCTCCTAATTGCTCCAATCTTTTTTCTTTCTTTTCCAAGGTAAGCCCATCTTTTGTTGATTCAGTCATGCTCGCATTGCTTCGGGAGCTCTTCTGTGTTTTACCAATTCCTGATATGTACCCTCACCTGGCAGATGCTAAAACTTTGTGTCTTTCATTAGTCCTTCCTTTCCTTCCCTCCATTCTGATGCAGCAAAGTAGGGTTGTTGAGAGAACACTCAGTTCAGAACTTCTAGATCCACTGCTTGCTACCTGTGACACTGGGCAAGTAACCTAACATCCCTGATCCTCAGCTTCCTCATCTGTAAAATGGACTATTGTGAAGGGAAAAAAAGAGGTAATTCGTGTAGAACACTGCTGACACATAGTGAGCACCATTTAAATGTTTACTGCTGTTGTTATGATGATGATTACAGTATCTCAATGGACAACTACCCAGTCACACCCGCTTCAATCACCCTTGTACTGTGCCCTTTTATTCTTGCATGTAAATTTTGATGACAGCACAACTGAGTTTCCTTAATCTGGTTCTAATGGTAGCTTATGTCTTAGAAATCAAGGGCACAGTTAATTGAACATGACTGGTATCAAACCAGGTAATGATGAAGACCTAAATGATGCTTTTTGAGGATGATTATGAAGATGACAATGAAGATGATGAGGGCCATGATGATGAAAATATGACCAGATGCTCCTTTGGGTTAATACTCTTTGCTTATACAGCTAAGTCTCCAGGAAACATACAGTATTTCCCCTGAAATTAGTTTTTTTCCCATCACATGGAGGCATGACATGTGTAAGAAAATATATTGTGCAGTGTGCATGAGATTTATTTCTCAGAAAGCAGAGAAATGGTAAGAATTTTAAGTGTTCTACGTACTTATTTAGATCTCACATCAGGAGATAAAACAAATGAAAACTCCGACTTGTTAATAATTTACATTTTAGTGGAAAATTTGTACATGCTGTTAAGATACCTCTAAGACCCAACATAGAAAATGCAAATAACTTACATCCACTGTGCACTGAAGACAGAATTTGTCTGAGAAGAAAACATCATCAATTAAAAAAAAAAAAAACCCAAGTGCTTTTCAGGGAAAATTGACCATATTTACAGGGCTATAATTACGCTTATAATTTCAGATGACTCTTTTGAAATATTCATGTAAATGATCTCTCCATTCATCAGGTGTTTCTTACAGAAAATCCACGAGGTCTACCTCATCACCTAGGAGGTAGCTTACAAATAGGGGATTTCTTCCCAGTGAGCCACACCATCACTTTTCTCTAACAGCTTATGCAAAAGTTTCGTGGGGGAGGGAAAAGCCCAAGCCAAAAAAAAAAAAAAAAAAAAAAAGAGAGAGAGAGAGAGAGGGAGAGGGAGAGGAGTGTGCATGACAATAACTACCTCTGTCCCTTTGGTTTTTGTTCTTTTCATGTCATGGAACTTTTTAGCTGTGCTACCCGGGTAACTGCTCTGGAAGGTTGGAATATCTGTTGTTGAAGGAGGTTTGTGATTGAGGGCCTTCTGACACAACCTTTTGTTGCATTGAGGTGTTTGATCCTCTTTCCCTTTCTTCTAAAACCAATCCCATCCCTTTAAAAAATGGATAACCAGCACTTCTTTTACTTATTGTCAGCTTTTGGAAAGTTACTGTGGGGGTTTGTAGAAGTTTAACTAGTTAACTGTTTGCATGCCGAGGGGCTGCTGATAAATAGTCTTCTTCCTTCTAAACCTGAAGGATTTTAATCGTTTTTATCCGGTACATACTGTTTTCACTCGTACATAGCAAGGGAGACGCTTTCAGGTCCAGAAATTAGAGTGTTTGTGTTCAAGGTCTAAAAATGCGACAGTGATGCAGGCTTTGAAATGGGACCCATCCTCTTCCTCTTTTTGTCCTAGAACTGAAATGTGTGAGAGGTATGACTCTGCCATTTGAAAGACCAGGCAAGATATACTGATTTTTAAGTTGAGAACCATACGTTTTGGTAAAAAGTTAATGCAAAGGGTTACATCAAACTGAGAGGTGTGACGTGGTAACAGCAAAGGAAAAGAGCTTCAGAATGAAAAGTGTAGGGGTCTTGTTCCTGCCTGCTGACTAAATGCTGAAATATTTTTTCCCAAAGGAAGGGACACAGCCCAGGCTATAGGAGAGAAAAGAAGCTTAAATGGATTATTTAACAACAAACTAAAGCAACTTAGGGCTTCTAGAAAATGACCTACATTCTGCACACAATGATGATATTTTTACGGTGGTGATAGGGTTAATAACCTAACATCATTCATGTAGTGTTTTTTGAAAATTGAATTTTACTGCTACAAAGTAAATGTAACAGCCCTCTGGAGACAATATTACAGGCACTTTATTGTTTGCTAAGCTGATGTCATCTTTCTACAGACTGACTTTAAAACAAAGGCAGAACATTTATTACAAATACCACTGTGTGAAAGGAAATCTACTGAAATACTGTTTAGAAGGTGAGCTGATAAAAAAAAGTATTAATACTTGGCTTTGATCATCTTACACCATAAAGTTATGACTTCAGAATGCTTTTCATGTGATTTCTATTCAAGGCAAAACTTCATCCTGGAAATTCCTAGCCACATCTCTAACGTTATTTGCCCTCAAGTTGGAATATTTGTTTAAGCTTTATATGTGTTTTAGATACATTTTTACTCTGTAAGGCAATTTCTTAGCAAAGGTTATGAGCTTTTAAGAGAGAGATGCAATAGTACCTTTCAAAGGAGACGTATGTGTGATTTAAGAAACAAAGTCTGGAGATGAAGCTGTTTAGTTTATGTGATGAACTTTCAAAATCACCTGTAAGTGGCAGCTAGCAAGTTTGCAATTTAAATAAGCTGTTTAAGGCACTGCCAAGCAAGCCTTCTGCCTGGCAGGTTGCTTGCAACTCAGAGGGTTTGGTCTCTGTATCTGATGCACGTGTAATATACCGTGAAGTTGTTTGTGGATCACACAGGAGCTTCTTAGAACTTCATTTCCACACTGTAGCCCCTGAAAATGTATCAAACGAGCAGACACGTTTGGCTCTTCCTTACAAGGCACAAGTAATTTGTTTGTAAATCAGTTACCTTTCAAGAAAAGTTAAATTAGGGAGAAGTTTCCTCTCTTTGATGTTTCCCACTTGGAGAGCCAAAGAGCCAATTAATGATGATTTTGAAGTAATGATGATAATGAGGAAAAAAGAATTTAGTGAGCTACACCATCTCAAAATAACTTTTCAGGTACTGCTTATAAATAACAGCCCAAATGACCGAAATAGCCTGATGGTGTTTTGCTAAGAAAATGATTTACTGCTCTGCCTTTGTCTCTGAAGTCTGGTTAGAAGGAAAACACAGGTCAAGGAAATTGGGTTAGAAAAAAAGCCTGTTCTGGGATGGATGTAGAATTGTCTGAACAGTGTCTAATAGGGGGTCTGTAGGCACTCACAAGACCAGCAGACTAGAGTCTCGCCAGTGTTCGTGAAATGCTCGGGACTGACTGATGGCATCTGTAGCCATGGAAAATGAGTCCACAGACATCTACTCAGCCTGCTCTGTGAAAGGCTGTGTGTTCACTGGTGTATGGGCTGTGCCCAGGAAAAAGCTACCTGTGCTATGATTGTGATTAAACCAGGAGCTGAACTGCCACATTTTAAAAACTTATTTCGAAAATGAATACACCTCTATATGAGAAAACTTTTTTTTTAAAGGCTTACACCTATTCTTAGCATTTTACTATAAACCTGCTAACAGGGAAGTGGTTTTCTATTTAGTTAACTCATTGTTGTATCTAACAAATAGTAGCTACCTACCAGTCACTAGGTATGGCTTTAGCACCGAGGGTCCAAAGGAGAGTCCTCACTAAGCCCAGGGATCATTGTCAGAAAGAATAGCTTGGCAGGGTCAGAGCCTGACGCACTGTAAATATTCAGAAAGTCAATATTCAATAAATATTTCATAGTCAATACGTATTCAAGAAAGCCATGTTTGTTGAGTGACTGAGAGAATGAATCAATGATGATCAAGGTAAGTCTTTGGTGCTGTTTATTCACAAGGAGGGACTGAGATGTCCTCTCCTTAAACAGGTCAGCACAGCTGTAAGAAAAGATGCGCTTGCGCGAGCCTTAGAAAAGAATGAGTGGCATTCCCCGTGTGAGGAAGGACAGGAGTTGTCCCCTGGTGGTGGAAACAGCACCCCAGAGTATGGCAGGATTCTTAGCGGCACAGCCCAGTCCTGGCCCCTGCGCTTCCTGATGCTGCTTTAAGGATTTGGTCCTTTTCTCTCTCCCCTCACTCACTGCTGTACCGTCAGTAACACACACACACACTATACCACTGGGAGTCAAGCATCCGCCTCCGCAAGTAAGAACCAAAGTATCTCATTCGTCTCATGAAAGAAGAGAAACAGCATGCCTGCCCCTGACTGTTATCCATAAAACTCAAGTTTTAGTTGTCCACTAAGAGAGCTCCTTTTTGACCAAACGCTGTTTTGAAACACCCAACACATCAGAAAGAAAGGTGGGGTGGGGGTGCGGGTAGGGATGTGGGGAGCAGTTAAGATCTAAACCACACACCAGTCTTGTAATGAAAGGATTTTTCAAACATCAGGATGAATTTGTTTCATTTCCAAACATCAAGATACAATCATTACAGTTACTTTTTGTCTCCAGCTTAGCGAGATGCCTCATGGACGGGCCACTCAAAGCAGGACAGTCTGGGACAGTTCCAGCTGTAGGAGGCCTTGTGTCGTTACCTCCACAAATAGCGTCAGGCTTCCTCTCTTCTGCAGCTGTACACTTCCTTGCCTTTGATTCTCCTCCTTTGCTTTTTCTCCTGGCAGGCCTTTCCTCTCTCCTGTGGAATCAGCCCCTATATAGGCAGATGTGCCTCTTTTTCCATTTGCCAGATTCCCCCACCCCCCAAATCTTCCCAACTACTCCCCTTTGAAGTCTCTATTACTGATACAATCACTTTTGTTTCCCTTCCCTCGCCTCTCCCTCCACTCTGGCTTCTCCTCTCCCTAACCCCATTAGTTACATCTGCTGCCCTACCATTCAGCCTCTGTTAAATCGTAATGCGCTTGACATAACTTCAGTTTGTCTGCTAAGTACTCAATCAGCACTCACTGCCATCTTCAGATTTGGAGGAAAGGGGGCAAGAGTGAGTAAGCTGGCTCAAAATTTGCTAAATGACTCAGCTCTACCCAATTAGCCCAGCCAAAATGGGAAATTGACAACTGATGGTAATGAAATGAATGGGTTTTAGTGAAGAGTATAAATCCCACAACCTTGGTTCCTGATGCCTGTGGTGGATACTGTAACCCCCATGTGGTGGTCAGATAGCTCAGAGGTTGCAAGGATGGATGGATGAAGGAAGGTGTATAAACAGTTACAATATTTGTTAGTTGACTGGGGTTCTTTCCCTGCGATTCATTAATGGATTTTTAAGGGATCTGTAGACCAGCAGAAAGGCATGTAACATTTTGGACATGGATGCATTTTTTGGCCAGTGGGTCCATACATTTAATCAGATTTTTAAAAGGTTCTGTGACCTCCCCAAAGGGTCAGAACCAGTGCTAAATTAGTGAAGACACCTATTTTGTCTGCGTTTTCCTGCAGTCTGCTTCTTTTTGCTCCAGCACATTTTAGCATCCCATGTGATCTGAGCAGTTCAGAGAGTAGAATCATAGGGTTTTAAAAGCAAATTTTACCTTCTTTAAGAGGAAAAAATGTTTAAACCACCTACCAGGTTATACAATTCACATTTTTTTTTTTATTATTTTAGTTTTACTACAATTCAGACAGGCCTCTTTTTTTTTTTAAACAATGGGTATAATCACACATCTGAACATAAGAATTAGTTTTATGCAGTTCCATAGAAAACCAAAATCTTGAGGAACACTTTCAAAACAACCAGAGAAAAATAAACCATTCCTTATGTCAGTCTTGTTAGAGAGGGATTAAGAAACTGGCAATTATTTTGGCGACCTTAATTGTCGCGCGGCAGGAAAATATGTAATTAGAGCACGTCCCCAGGCCTGCACACCTGCAGCACATCCTGCAGTATAATGTCAGCTTTCAGTGCCCGTCGGTGCCAGGTTCTAGCACAACCAGTCACAGTGACGCTCTGAGAACATTTCGGACTCATGTAATGTGGCTTCTGTGTATGAAAGAAGCAGGCATTTACACTAGCACACAATGGAGTGCATTGCTGCGACACTGGTTTCATTATTTCCTGACGCCTACCTTCAGCACTGCCCTGGTTTACTCCGTTTGAGGTTTTATTGTTATGGTATAATAGTCCTGTACATTTTTGAAATTCCCTTATTATTCAGCTTATTAATACAGGGCTGACTTGATTATCAGGCAGCCGTGGTGCAGCGGCAGATTCAGTGCATTAGCTAAGTCAGAAGCTGAGGAAATTCTTGGTCTAACGGGAACAATTGTTTGGCTCTTTTTTATGTGGCAGGACGGTCGTATTTTGGCATTCCCTCTCTTCCCTCTATGTTGTTGAGTATTCATTTTTCATAGAGAGGCAGCTTAAACTGTGTTCTCACGCATTGGAAAGTGTCTCAGGGCATAGGAGGATTCCATCAGGAGCCTCATTAGGTTTGTTTTCCTTTTTTTTCTTTTCTTTTCTTTTATTGGCTTTTTACAACAAAAAGGAAGAAACTCAGATGTTAGAGAAAGTAGTTGCATTGAAGACACAGTATGCCGGGCGCCTGTTTTTCAGATAATTCCATAATCTGGCATACTGATAGTTAACAGACTTCTCCCCCTAAGGGAGATACACTGTATTTTGCTATCTGACATGTTGTCATATATAAAGAAATCAATTGGTAATTAAATGATGCACCTTGTGAAGATGACAAAAGGCATTTGGTTGCGAAAAGAGAACTGGGTTTTGAGGGGTTTGTAATGAAGGCCTAATGACTATTCATAAGAGATTTTCAGTCCGTTGATCCACTTGACTGGAAAGTTCTGCCCTGGAGAGTTAGTGCTGTCAGTTTCTCTCACCTCAGAAAGCCGCCGCGATCGACGGTGTAGAGGATGAGCGAGAAATTATCTCGTGTTGCTCCAGGCCTGTCTTAGGTCACATGCAGAAGGCACATCTGGCTTCCTGTAGGTGCAACCTCAGGACATAAACTTTGACTCATTTTTAAACTATAAATATGTACGAGTGACACTGAATAAGTTACCTTTTATTCATATTTCCTTTATTTTGGGACGTGTGCACATTGTGTGGTGAGGCTGCCATTTTGGCTCTATTTTCCCTCCTGGTTCTGTCAGTTACATGTTTCCTTGTTAGACTAAGAGTAACTGTTTTGGGAAGTTGTCAAGGACCAAATGATGATGGTCTCCTCCTGGGAAATCAAACCACAGCACCTTTGTGGTGACCATGCCAACGTCACCCTGCAGGAAGGTCAGCTGAAGCAAGGAGGGGGGTGTTACTGGACCCTGCTCTCGGTGGGTGCTTACTGCCCTATTTGGCATAAAGGCAGTACAGTATCAACATTTATATATTTAAAACTATATATAAGGCTCCTACCAGATGAGGGAGATCTCTGGAATCAGAAAACTGCTGCAGTGTCTCTAGAGAAGCAACAACAAAATGCATGCATTCAAAAGATACCAGTGCCCGTCAACCATAGGCCAGGCACAGTACTGGCCTCAGAGGACACAAAGATGACGGAAACAAAATCTCAGCAATAGACAAGCCAGAAAACAGTTGTACTAAGCCACGGGAAGAGCTGTGGTCCAGCTGAATAATAGTACAGAGTCTTAGAATCCAGGAATGGGTTTTCTAAGAACTGTTGGAGTCCACTCGGGATGTAAACATTTCTTACACGTGTTGCCCCTTCCATTGGCGAAGCCAGACTAACCAACGGCAAGGAGTGATGGAGGAGTGAGCGTTCCTGTGCCAGCTGTGCTTACCCCCAGAATCCCAACAGAGTGGCCGTGGCCAGCAAGTGTGTACATATTTACTCTTGGAAAGTGGTCCTCCATGTTATCTTATCGAGCAGCTCACCTAATCAAAGGTAAACACATTTATCACCTCATTAAGGCTTGTTTTATGGCCACTTGAAAGTGGTGTTTGAGGTGGAAATATCTGTCAAGCTCCTTGTTGGGAACATCGGTAAGGCGGATGCTATGGCAAGCTGCAGGGGTTTTCGTCTCTCAATATCAGGATAATTTAACACATAATACGGATTTGAGACGATGTCGCTGAGGGTTCCTCCTAGTGTATTGTGGTTACTGAGCTTTGCTGATGTGTTTGCTGGGGCTGTCAAGGTGGGCCAAATGAATGGACAGATGCCAGAAAAACAATTATGCTTATTAATGTACATTGATTGCTTGTTTAGGTCATAAAGCAAATTAAAAAATACATTAGTATTTAAACCCTTTTATAGCTGGGCTAATGATTGCTTGTAATATAGTGTCTAGTAAAGTATGTTCTATAATACCTGTGAAGCTCGGCTATGTTGTCTAATTAGTCAACTTCAAGTGGCTATAATTATGGAAGTGAATAGTTGCCTGTCTAAATAACAAAATGGTAGATTTAAATATATAAAGATGTTGACTTGATTATTTAATATTCGTGGCAAAGACAAACCACCTAAATAGAGAGATTAATTCCACATCAGTGCAACATTAAAAGGGAGAGAGGATGCCAAGAATCCCATTAATTTGGGATATAAGTGCCTGAAATTTCCTTGAAACATTTACGCCAAAGAATACCGGCAAGACCATATCAAGCAGTTTCCCCTAAGGATAGAGAGGTAAGGCAAACGTGATTTGAAACTGCACAACATCACACAACAAAATTAAGTACGGTGCGTTCCACCAGATGTTAAACGCAGCCACCGTTAACTGAGCTACAAGGCCAACCAGGCTAAGTTCTTTGCGTACACACCAGCCCTATTACCCCTTCCCCCACGGCTTCCCTGACCGCTCACTCTTTACTCTGCCGTCAGTCCTTGCTTTCCGTAAAGATGGCACTACTTGAAACCATGCCACACCACTTTAAGGTTGGCATTCCACCATGAGTTTAACTTAGATAACCCTGGGGAGACGAAAGCTTTAATATATATTCGCTTAGTTGAATGGACAACTTGAAGACGAGGTGACCTCTTTTTTCTTTTTCCTGTGGTTTACTTTGGGTACTATTTTTGAAACATGTATGTTGTATTCCCCCGCAAGACCATGTCACCTCCTCCACACACTGTCTGGGAATTCCCATACTTCCTGACAAGAACTTCAGCCGAATTGGTGTGTATGGTTTTCCTGCTCCTTGCCCTATTTCCTTCAAGGCCTTTGAGTCATGAGCATTCAGTACCACAGTGAATAATCAGTACCACCATTTGGTTTTCCCTCTTAACTTTTGGGGGTTACTTTTGAACATAGTACAACTGCTCAGAAGGGCTTTTTCACGAATTGTTTACCAAGGCAGTTGCTACCCTATTGGGCCTTTCATTCTGAACACAGAGGCGGAAAACACGGATGTCAGTATAACAAGTAATGTGTACGATTTTAAAAAACACTAAATTTACTGAATCCCTGTATTATGTTTTCATGCTGCTCGTTCAGAAACTATGCTAATACAATACTCCTATAAACCGATCTTGGTCCTGGCAGGCCCTATTGGAACTAATGGGGCCTGACAGTTCTTCAGTTAAAAATTATACATGAGGGTCACTTTCCCTTAAATTATCTATTGTATGCCAGCTGTTCACAACTGCAGTGCTTCACTTTCTTTGCATTGCTAGAAAGGTCTCATCTGCTCAGAACGTCCACGGCCCCTCTCCTTGTGGATGGCATTGAGGTTAGTAAGACGTCAGCACACACCTTCATGGAAATCATATCAGAGTTGCGTTTTCCTTTCTTCCTTTATTTTTATTTTTTAATTTTCGGCACTGGAAAATGTTGAGATGGCTCATTTTGCCTGTTTCATGCCACAGCACTTGAGTTATATCATCATTTCTCATTTGCTGCACAACTTTATTCTATTTTTATGCTCCTAAATGACGCAGCTTTAAGTGCCCGAGAGTGGCACTTCCGTGCTCTGAGCACTATCAAAGGCAACCTCAGACAGATAAAACTCCTGGTTTTTTGGGTTTTGTTTTTGTTTTTTTTCCTTTCTGGGGAGGGGAGAAGAGGAGTCATCACCAAGGGTCGCCTTTTGTTTTTCAGGCCTATTAAAACTATGGCCAATTGAACCATTTACAAGAAAGGAAATATTCACCCCAGTCCGGTGTCTGAATGAAGGCTCTCTTCTCAAATGCTCCTCGTTACTACAGAGCAGTTATCTTTAGATTATAATGAAAACGAGGCCTTTTTTCCTTTTATTCTTTCCTTCTTCCAGAGTGCCCCAAGTGAAGTATTTCCCCTAAAGTTATTGGACCTCTTTACCGACAAGTGGCTGGGGTTTTAATAAGCCTGTACCCACCCCACTCCCACCTGACTCCCACCCCACACAGAGTAAGAGAGGGGGAAGAGTGGATGTGGTGCAAAGGTTACACATTCAGTGATAGTTTCTACCTCATTGGTAAAAATGGGGAGGTGGGGTGGGAGGATTTCCTTTAATTATGAAATAAGTGTGATGTTAGTAGTTATTTCTGTAACTTGTGAAAATGCTGCGTATTCAGGGCCCAATTTTTAGCCTGTGTTACTGTGCATCTACTGAAACGGAGACCTGTGCTTTCGGAATCTTTTGGCTGTTGAGAGGCACGCAGATTATAACTAGTTGCTGTAGAAACCTGGTCCTCTGGATGCTGATCGAGAATGCATGATTTTTTAAACCTTGGTGGATAAGCCAGAGACTGCAGCCGTTGGCCAAGGTCACATATCGGTGGCAGCGACGTGTCTGTCCCCTTTCCATTGTGTGCTCCTTCGGGGTCCGGGGCATTAATATGCAACGATTCTGTTTCTCTTTCAGGAGGACTTGTAAACTCTTTAAACAGAGGCACACAGTTTGCAATTGTTGCGGTACTGAGTGGGTGTATAGAAGCCAGGGCTGCAGCCTCGTCCAGTTGCAGATAGAATAAAACTGACAATGATGCAATGGGCCTGGCATGTAGACAACTCCGTGGGATGGATGAATGGCGCGGCTTTTGCCGTCCCTCCGGTGGTGGTAGGCCCTGTAATAGCTAGCGTAGGAAGGGTGGTGAAAATTGATATGCACTATTACTACATGTATAAAACTTAACACTGGGGCCATTGCACAGGTGGGGGGTTCCTGTTTATTGATTTTTATGACTTTGTTAGAACATACACTTAATGCTTTTACACTCCTGGAGCTCTGGGAGGGCTCACCTTAGGTAATAAACCTTTTCGTACTTTACAATCGCTCACAATTTACATGGGGACTCACGTTATCCAGTACAAAGCTCAACTTCCCCCCCTCTACTTGGTTTTAGGAATTTTTTAAAAACCTGTCCACTCCTGCTATGAAAATGGCCCCTAATTCTAATTACTCATATTTCCAAGAAAAATTAGTCACACAAACTTATGTTATGTGTTGTCTCAGAGGTTGAAAGCAAATTAGGTTTCCAATAAGACAGTACATCAAACAAAGTAGCATGTTCTTGATGCCGATGACTTTTTTTTTAGAATTATGGTTGGACATTTTTGGCAGACAGATTGTCTTTTGCTCTATCAAAATGACAGTTTCTTTTGTAACTGCAACATTCATAATTAGAAGGAGAGAAGCAATCTGCCCAATTTAATATACTAAAAGAAGTTTCGAGTCTCTGCTAGTAATTTCATTATTTTAAAATTTGAATTAATTGACTTAAAATAATACAGTTAAGAAGTATAACTAGCAGGATTATGGAGAAAGGTTTCTTTTTCCTTAGAAAAAAAAAAGCACCCTTCATATTATACTTCAGATGAGATTAAAATTTCCTGTTTGTTCATGCCAGGTGCCCTGTTCTAAGATTCAGAGCAAGGATGTGAATATTCATCCTTGCAACAGAGCTGAGAGAAGTTGTAGGGAAAACCCTGGGAACAAGGTCACTTTAAACAAAAAAGTTCTCCAAGTTTCCCATGCTTAAGAGGCTGGCTGGGCTTAATTAAAGTCAATGGATGACCAAAAGGAGAGGGGAAAAAGGAAAGAAAAGAAAATGAAAGAAAAACCACCACTCACCCCACTTCAATCTCTTTCCGGGCCACCCTTCACCTTCCATATCTTAGCTATTGATGTTCAGCTCCTTAAATTTATGAAGAATATTTCTTGAATCCCTTAACAGCACTGATGTGTCCGTGGTGTAATCTCTGTCTTCCCAGTTCCCCATCTCTCACCTACGTCACTTAGATGACCCTCACCCTCACCACCGCAACAAAAACACATCCAGCATCGCACTCAGAGTGAAATCATCATAGCAGAGTGAGCGACCTTGTTCTGGACGTGATGTTTGGTTTCAGCAACCCTCTTTTATGCAGCCCTGGCCAAGCTTAACATTTCCTGTTGGCTCAGAGCATAACCTTTCTTCATATTTTTCTTCGGGTTCTCTCTTTAGGAGACCCAGTGTATTGCTGCCCAGGAGTCACCAGGCCAAAGTTTTGGAGAGTTGAAATTCATAAAGGTTGAAGACCTATTTTCCCCTAAACCAGAATGAAGCCTGTAGCCACTGTAAAGAACACATACCCGGCAAGACTTCTTTTTACCCTTCCTGTATAATTTTCGTCATACTTAAGTCTAAAGGAAACCAACTCTTTAGCTCTGTTATCTTATTTTGTACCTTAGTGACTTTACCTCTTTACCATCAAATCTGGATGTGACCAAGATTAAGCAAACAAACAAACAAACAAAAAACCCACAGTGTTTTATGTCTGAGTTGTTGAGTGTTTTTCTCTCCCACAAGAAATTACAACACTATGGACCACATACATTTGGGGGGATGTTTATAAGACAGCAGGAAATTTTTTAACCCTGAACACTTTCTGGTTATAAACTGTGCTCTAAATCTACGGGGTTGTGTTCCAAGTCCCACGCTCTTTTACAAGTATGCCACTCGCAGACCTGCTAGTGAGAAGGCAAACTTCCCCGTGGCAGCTCTGAAGTCTGACGTAAGGCTGAGCAGCCAGGGACCATGGTGCCCGTTACACCCGACACCTACATTTCAGAATCTCCTCTGTCATTTTAGTAGTTTCATCTATCCTTTCTTGCAGTCCTGTGTCCTAGAGAAGTAACATTTTGTTCTGTTCTCATTCGTCCTAATCTACTTAGTTATATATCAAAAGCTATACACACTTCTATCACCCAGGAAGCCAGGGATTAAAGTCCACTGTACTTTAACACAGCTTCTTCTAAGAACTCTCGTAGCTACCAAATGCTTAAGGCTTGGATTGATGTGGGCTACAGGGTTATATTAGTGTTTATAGATATTTTTATTTGTGTATATGTGTATGTATGTATACATATATGTGTGACCTGGGGCTATGCTGACATACTATTTTCTGTGTGTTCATTTATTATAAACTGCAGGTAGGCAGACATTTAATCTCACCCCTCACTCTGGTCCACATCATTCGAAAAATATTGCAGGATTTCCATTCTAAATTAAATACATCCGAGGTTAGGTCTTTTATCAATTCTTTATTCTTAGTATCTCAAAATTCTGAAGTCTTCTTCCTTTGTCTCAAAAAGGGAAAATGCTGAAAGCATTTCCACCTGGATGTTTAAATTATTTAAGTTGCAGGAACCAGACCTTTTCCCTCCTGAGTAGTTGTGGGTTTTAGAGGCTAAAATTGCTTCATCATGCCAAAGTGAAAGTATGCATAAATTATTTAGTTAAACCTGAGAAAATACAGACTTTTCCCAGTGATCTTTCAAGGGCTGCCTACTTAAATTTCAGAAGAATGGGCAGGACTTTCTTTTCCCCTTAGAAAATTTAAATATCTGTTGTGTTTTCTATCAGTTGAAATGTGAACAAAATTACAAAATGATGATTTCTTTTCAAGTCCAAGTCTCATAATATCTAGGATATCTCTATCACGCCCAAGGTGAACAGTGTGGTCTGAATCAATATCAGTAAGACTCATCCAGCTGGCAAGAACTGGCAAACCCTTCTGAATGTAGTCATCTTACGAAAGTCAGGTAACTTGCTACAGCATCTCCTTGATGCTAACATAAACACTGGTGAGCATTTCCATTTCAATTTCTGTTCACCCAGAGTTTATATTTCAGTTATAAAAATATAAAGCAAGGAAGGGAAGATTATTAATTTTATTATTTAGATAAACAAAACATATTACAAAATAGAAAAAATATATATAAAGCAAGGTAATTTAAAAATGTTATCAAAACTTGGTTGGCATTTTTAATTTACTTTTTTTTGGGTTTTGGTTACTTTAATTCTAGTAAATAAAAATGCCTGAAGTAGTATGTGGTGGTATGTGGTGGTGATGGGCTGTGTGCGTGTGTAACATAGATAACATTTTAAAAGCCTGTGGGTATGGGCAATAGGGAGCCAATTTCAAGTTCCTGTAGAGCAGGGGACTCAGTTTCCCATGTATGCTGCGGATCTGTGACATGATATGTCAGCTTTCTAAATTAGTCTTAGCATTAGGACTCCAGTGACATTCTCATGACCAAGGGAAGAAGAGTACTTTTAACTGAATACCTAACCCCCAATTCTAAAAGAAGCATTATGGAGCAGGAAAAAACCTGTGAACCAAAAAGGTACTTTTGTGAGTTATTTAGTACACAGCTGTCTGTTCATTTGCAGAATCCATTTGAACTTTATGTTCAGATAAGCTGGGAGATGAGAGTAAATGAGCTGGAAGATCAGCGCACACCTCTGGTGTGGTTATTATGAAAAAACAAACAAACAAAATTTTTTTAACTCCTCAAGCAAGATAGAACCTATTCTATTCCAAAATGATGGATGTCACTTATCCCATTAGTACATGTTTTTTTAACTCTTTTTTAGGGGGATAATTAGATTTATTTATTTTTAATGGAGGCACTGGGGATTGAACCCGGGACCTTGTGCTTGCTAGACATGCACTCTACCACTGAGCTACACCCTCCCCCCAAGTGCATGTTTAAAATATCGCACACCAGGTGCTCTTCCTTAGTTACATCTAACTTGCTTTTCCCACAACTTTTAGTTCAGTTGTCCTTGACCTTGCTTAGCTCTCCCTTCCTCTCCTCTGCCCTCTCCTGCCCAGCCACAGATGTAGCCACCACTGAATCATGTGGACAAGGGTATTATGTCCTTGCACTACCTACCACACTCCGCCGTGTAGTTAGAGATCCTCCTTTGGCTTTTGTGTGCTCATGTGGTTTTGTACCCCAAAGGGGATGAAAGAGCACAGGGAGACTCTGGAATCGGACAGGATCTGGAGGAGGAACCAGATCCAGGTTCTGACAATAGAGGCAGTTCGGGCAAAAGTCAGTTAAAATTTCTGAGTCTCCATTTACTTGTCTATAAAATCATGATAATAATAATAAATACTCCCTCTCCCTTCAAAGGGCTGTCATGAGGATCACGTGAAAAATGTCTGTGCACGAGCTCTGCTGTCGGGAGATTAATGTGGTATCACACAGTCAACCTGTCCTCCTAAACCTGGGGGGAGAAAAGAGTGCTGGAGGCACACGTGAGACTCTGGAAATGGAGATGTTAGAGAAAGTGTACAGAGACTGACAGTGCCCTTTCTTGTACGTGCTGTTCCCCTGGAAGACGAAAATGCACCCGTTTTGGGGATGCCTCTCTGGCCAGGACAGTGAGAGGGAACCCTGGCTGGTGGTGACCAAGAGAGCTGGGGTGACTGAGAATAAACAGGAGGGAAACTCAGCAGTCAGGTGACTTCCCTCTAACTGCAGCAGGTTCTCAGATCTCTGGGCTGGCCCAAGATGAGACAGCAGTCGGTAGAGAGGGTCTGGCCCGGTGAGCGTGAGTCTCAGTGTCATCTGACTGTGAAATCTGCTTGTCTGCATTCTCATACATACAGTGCTGGCCTTTAAGCCCCGGCCGCTGCGTGAATGGCTACAAGAGCCGCATGGAAGACCAAGGAAGGAGGCATCATTAGCATCACTTTAAGAACATTTACTGGATAATCCCCCTAAACATATCAATGGCATCAATTACTGTATTCTGTGTCATGATTTTTTATATCAGATACATAATAGATTGAAGAATTTGCCAAAGTCCCCCCATTTGAGTCAGTATTAACCATGATGGAAGTAACGAGGACTGGCCCAAGAAAGGAAGGAATTAAAACTTTCAAACCTGTTTGATGCCCACTGAGGTTGCTTGAGGAAAACTGAAATGAAAGAAGCCAAAAAGAGATTTATGAATACTTTTTAAAAGCTTTAGAGAAAGCCCACACACTTATCATTGAACGGTCTGCTGATGATAGGAACTGGAACAATCACTCAGATCCACTCAGCTGGACTTACCTTTTAAACTGTTGCTTCCCTTTCTCTTACACGACGACAAGAGAAAGGAAATGCCTAGGCAAATAAACTCTGGTAAAATAACTTCACGGTTGTGACACAGTCTGACAAAAGCAAAGGAAATTCAGAATCATTGCTCACACTCTCTCCTCAGCTGATTCCACTGTGGAAAATAAAATGCTTTTAAAACAAAAAACAAAAAACCAAGATACACCATGGAACAAACTTGGGATAGACTCAGTCTTAAGAGACTGGCTTCTTAAATGCCGAAGGTCTGACTTAATCTGAATTATTAAAAAGAACTGCAGTATATGCATTTACTGTAAATCTAGTCAGAGTTCAAGAAGGGCGTTTGGCTGAGTAGTTTGCAAAGTATGTCTTCTATTAAAAAATAAAAAAGATCCTATGATTATAACTGAAAACAGTAACTTTGTGGGGGTCAGTAGGCTACTTTGAAATAGACTTTAATAGCAATGGCTTCCCAGGATTCAGGCGAGATTAGATACTAAACTTACCTGTTTCCAGCAGTCCAGTAAACTGTTGCATGGAGAGGGGAAAAGTGAGAGAGAGAGAAACATTTTGACCAAAATCTCATATTCACTACTGTCATGCAAATTATAAATCTAACAGAGAGGTGATGTATCATTTCTATTAAACTTACGCTGCACAAATCATGTTTACATAGAAGAGTATAAAGTTAATTCCCCCCTGGGAAGCATTTCTAAAAAATATAAATTGTGTTTTGAGAGTTAATCAATTTGCTTTTTCTCTTTTGGCAGCTTAATTGAAGCCTCCAAACTGTAGACTTCCTCAAAGTATCAGAAAGCAGATATCAGTTGTGCAGTTATAAAATCAACTCTTAATTTTCTTTCAATGAAGTAGCAAATAGCCTGTAAATTTTACCTACATTACTATGAAGCTGCAGTGCTATAAATTCAAAACAGTGTGCAGGTTGGTGGAAATTGAGGTCCAGGCAGCAAGGCATGTCCATAAACTTTTCTCAGGTTATTGGAACAGAACAAATCAAAAGCGGTTCCTAGTTGTATGATATTCTCTTTTGATAGAGCAGACTTCTTGTCGTTAGCAATCCAAGTGCAGAGGTTAGTCAGAGCAGAATGTAATTTCTAGCAATCTGACAGACCTGCGGATTGAAGCGGCAGGTTTTCCCTTCCGATTTCAGGGAATTGCTTCTTACTGTGACAAATGATTAGCTGTTATCTCAGACTGAATTTGATTTCTACAAGCAGCTGAGTCAGGTAACTTTGTAGCGTTTGAGGGGGTTTTTACAGGAAATGAAATCGGCTCCCCAGTCATATGTGGACCAAATGAAATCTTCCCTGTCAGGGCAAAATTGTGCTTTTGGTTAATTGGAGGCAGATTTAGCATCGAGGGTATGTGTGGTGATGTATGTGACGTGTGTCAGGGGTGTGTGTGTGTGCACACGTGTTGGGGGGGATGCTGTGATGGTGAAGGCAGGCACGTTTGTGTGTGTACCTTCACACAGGTGAGGGGTCATTTCATGGTTCCTCCTAACTTTCAAAACCCTGTGTTCAAACAAACCCCCTGAATTCTATGCAGTTGATGCTTTTAGTATATAAAGCACACGTGAGAACAGTTAAATGGGTATCAGAAGGCTGAGGCTCTCAAATAAAACTGTCCTGCTTTCAAAAGAGTTTGATCTGCAGTATTAATCAAAACACAATAGATATTCACTGAGCATGGTTTTAACAAAAATA